>NC_083522.1:2567857-3831785 GCF_032362555.1 Amyelois transitella | reverse complement strand
TATTTAGTTTTCACGTGTTCACCTACCTATCGCCGTGATTTTTCGATTCTGTAAAACTAAAACCTAAAAATGACTATTTTTGCCAACTACCCACAAAAGAGCGAAAAAAAACCATATTGGATCGATCATGGTCAGTACCTATATATCAATACAGTAGCTCTTTATTGCACCAAAATAAATTCATATCTATGTATAAAACATTCGGGTTAAAGAAATCTTTATTCTCACAAGAAAAATATTCACTTACATGAGAACTTAGAATCTAGGCTTAGAATATACAAATGTAGGTTTGTCGTTGCGTGCAAGATGCAGTATAAGTACATTTAAAGGTAAATTGACAAACAAGTTTAGTTTATAATTAATAATAAAAAAAAAAAAACATGTAGGGTAGTAAGGTAATCATTACAACCGGAAGGCTCACCAAACACTGGTACTAAGCAGCGATGCATAATAACATTCAAGTAATAGGCGACCTTTTCATCCGAAAACGGACGTAGTCCCACCATATTCTGCCCATAGCCCCGAGACGGAAGCAACCACGTGTCGTCTCCATACAACACTTAGCGGCGCCCTCTCGCGGCGGTGGACCGCCGGCGGAAATAATTTGTGCAGAAGAAAAAAGCGGCCAGGCTTATAATGAGACTGGAAGGTCATCGCATGCATCATGAAATTTAGATTTAAGAGATTTATATTTGTAAATTGACATCCGGTGAATATGCTGCAGTGTAGTTTATTCCGCCGCTTCTTCTACACATGCGCTTTGGAAGCGGTAGTAGTTATAATTAGATTTAAGTGATGTGACGTCAATAAGTGATACCTTGTATCCAATTTTGAATGGGAAATTATTGTAAATGGGCCTACATTGCTTCTAGTTGGATCCTCACAGACGAATGCAGGAAAAAACCGAAGACTGGATGATCTTAATTAATGAATAAGATAGAAAAGATGTCAGTAACAGCAGTGCGACATGGGTCGCTGAAACAAAAAGGTTGCATGTGTACCTCAGTATAATCCGTAACGTAAAACGACGTAGTGCCATCATATTCTGCCCACAGCCCCGGGAACAGGCGCAGCCACGTGTCGTCTCCATACAACACGGAGCGGCGCCCTCTCGCGGCGGCGGACCGCAACACACTGTCGCCGCGGACCGCCGGCGCTCCGAAGTTCAGCGCCACATCAGCGAATGTCGACACACTGCCCGTCATCATAGCCTAGAAATTATACGGTGAAATTGCGAAGTGGTCTTAGACGGTAACGTAAATATTGATAAACATGCATTTACAATTGCGGTGTCATAAAGTTGGGTTTGAACTTCATATCTTGATGAAGATCATTGTGTAGGATAGATCTATGTAGGTACATACTCTGAATTCTGACCACGATATTTATCTACCGTTTTATATTACTTTAGTTTTTAACCGCGGCTCCGTAATTCGTACTCCAAACTATATGGATGCAAAATTTCATGGAGAATGGTACAGTGGTTGACTGTGAAGAGATAACAAACAAACTTATTTTCGCATTTTAAGTATGGAAACAACAAGTAATAAAACATCCGTTTTAGTTAAAAAAATAAGCAGTGAATTAAACAACACAAATATTAACGAGTCTTTAAAGAGCTAGCCTTCGCCCGTGTCTTTCCTTGCGTGTATTTTGGAGCCTACGCGATATTCTAATGTTAAGCAACATTACTATAAACTTTAGTCCAAATCCGCTCAGTAGATTTTGCGTAAAACGTAAAACAAACAAACTTTCGCATCTATAATATTTTGTGCTGGGTAGATAGTATATGTACAGGCACCTGCAGATAAAAACGACAACATATAAACCAAAACCACAGAGGTTAATTTTTTCTGCAAGGCGACTGTACATTGTACTGTAAGTACATGTCGAAATTAGGACGTGCAAAGATTTAGTAAAGACTGATTATTACACTACTATTTATTGTTAGTTGCACAACATACAAGCATTACTATGTATTATGTATGGGCCATCATCAGACCAAGACAACACAAACTTTGTAACTAACAAATGCAATATGAATTCATTGCAAGCAAAAAAACAACAATGTAAAATCGCCTACAGAAAAACTTAACCATACCACTACATATAAACTAAAACTAACTAACTTTCTGTAGGCGACTGTACTGGTGTCCTACATCGCACGAGCAATGGTTGCCATTTTGCGAGTAAAAGAATTTATCTTTATCAGGTAATAGATACCAATCCCACAAGTATGTTATACTGCACCAATAAAACATGGTGTTTGCAGACACGTCAGTTTGCATCACACATAACTACGTACACTGTTTTACTTATCAAATTTCCTTTTCCCAAATGAGTAAAAATAAATTATGATTTCATTCAATTTTACATTTTCGTCTAAAGTCCTTGACAGTCACAATAAAAAGTTATCACTTGGGGTTCTTCTTTTAGTCGATGGGCTAGCAAATTTTCACTATATAAATCTAAATGTCACTATATAAGTCTTTGAGACTGTTGGTTCTGTCTCCCCGTAGGGGATCAAGACGTGATTATCATGATTATGTATGTATCACAAGTAGTAGCCGCGGTCGAATGCACACGGTATGCAATGCGCATCGACTCGCAATAAGTGGGAAACATGCATTGATAGTTGCATTAATGCTTGCATGCTAGCATAAGAAAATATTCATATGGCTAGCTAGATTTCAAGATTTCTGTAAAAAAGGTTCCTTAAAATAAATGAAAAAAATAAGTAACTTATATTATTATGATTACGAAAATAAGGAAGTATAATTTATAGACTATACATATGGTTACAGTTAATTTTACTGTACAACAACAACAACTATTATGTTAAAAATGTGAACATTACATTTGCGGTGTTATAATTTCGCAACAAAAAATAAACAAACGTCACTACTACAGATATTTGATACAAATACACATACATTGTATTGTATCACAAGACCAAAGTAAAAACTAAAAAAATATATACTGGTATTTTTTATTGATGATTTTATATAGCAAATATTTGGATAATATTTTTTTTTTCGTAGTTTTCAACCACTATTCCTCTATATTCATATAATATTCTATAGACTTTCTATTTTATCTGTCTGTATGTATGTGCTAATTTCGGAAAGTTATGGACGGATTTTGCTTCTGTTTGAAATATTGGTAAGATGGATTTCTGAGTATGTCTATAAATACTACGCTTGCGAAACCGGGGCGAGTTACTAGTGTATTATTTAAATTTACACAGTAAAGTAGGAGGACAATTTATGTACTTGTATAAAATAAGGTTGACCATTTGGACCAAAATATAGGAAAAAAATAGTTTAACATGTCATGTAAATCCAGAAAGTGCATGGCCACACTCTGAAACATCTTTTTTCAGTTAATTTGAAAAGTATTGAATAATAAAACAAAAATCTCCGCAAATTTCAATGCAAACAAAGTTCCCCACTTACTTAAATTATATCCTGTGTTAAACTATTCCAAAGTGTTGTTTCAAAAGACAATTGATTAAGGAAAATCTGAACATATTTATATTTCTTCCTTTAGTTTTCTCTTTGGTTCATTAGAACTGAAGGGCAAGCAAAAAAAGCGGAAAAATACAAACTGAGACACTTGCGAATATGTCCCTCCAGAAGTTAATGGTGCGCCTCCACTGTGCCCTTTCTATTTTTCGTTCAGGTGACTGTACATAATATAACCATAATTAATTTGTTCACTGTCATCTGTTGTTAAAGTTACATTGGCAAATATGAAAAGAAATACAACAATTATTAACCAGAAAAATAAACACATTTTCCATTAATTGCTTTGTTTTATATTTTATTTAAAGAATTAAAGAATTTAAAGATGGCCTTCGATCAAGTATACCTTTGTACTACCTTCATAAATTAAAAAAAGAAACACTTTATATGCATTAAGCAGTAATAAACCATTCAAAATTGGATCTTAATTTGTTTCAGAAACTATTTCGGCGGGGTTATGAGCATTTACAAAGTAAAAAAATTTAAACACTTTTGTAACTATTTCTTTGATGACGCTTTCTTTGGTACTGTGATAAAGAAATAAAATAATTAACATAACATACTGTTGCTGCCTTTGTTTAGAAAGGTTTATGCATCAGATCAAATATATATAATAACATTGAATTTAATAAGTATAGATAATACTATATAGTCAGGCTGCAATATAAAAGCATAGGGCACTCACTTCTACAGACTATTTTTAATATGATCAGGCCACAATTCGTAAAATTTAAATCTTTGCCCAATCAGGATATAGAGACTTGCCCAATTCTGGACGGTTCCAGCTACTTTTTTATTGTAAAAGAATTTGGACTTAGTTTACATGCTTTGTCTGTGGTTTTAGTTGTACAGAGCATTTAAACTGTGATTTAAAAGTGTATTCTATCCATACATTACTTGCGAAAGATTTTTTAAAAGAAAAGTTTCAAAGATCCAACATGTTTTTATGCAGAAATAGAGAGGAGTTCTGAAAAATTATAAAGCATATAATTAAGTATATATTATAAACTGTTATGTGTTAGCATTCTGGTATGCCAAACAGTTTAAAGATTATGAATACAAAACATAGATTAATATTTGTTATCATACCTTGATCCTAGGCATGGTGACGGTAGGTGGATCTGCGACAGCCACATATATGCACGCCTCTTTTTGATCCAGCAGCTTGCTTGTGAACGGCATGTACTCCTCATTCACAAAGTCATATCTCAGTCCATCAATGACCATTAGTATGACTGTGTTTTCACCTGAGTAGTATACTTCCTGACCATCAATACTGAAATATACATTAATATTAAATAATTAATAAGAAATAAATAGGTATAAAATAAATTAATAATACATTCACCCTCTCAGATTCCAGGGTCACCTGTAACCATATTCTAAATTAGAATATTGAAAGCAATTACTAAAATAATAGTAGGAATAGGGTAGAAATAGTAACATAAAAAAATATTACTCACCTGATGCCATCAATGAAATTTGGAAGATCATCCATGTGGCCTAACTTTCCTGAATGGTATTTTAACGGGAAAAATCCATACAGGTACAATATAAGGCCCCCGAGACCCATGAAAAGCAGCCATAGGCTGGTCCATCTATTTTGAAGCCAGGATTGCATGATTACTTATTACATATATTTTTTTAAATCAACTGACAAAGATGCCGGTAGGCCTCACGCAGGATTTAAGTCGTGCTTCCACTAATGATGCGTTTGTAATGTGTATTGCCTTTTCCCGACAGGCGAAACCATATTTTGCAATCAAATTATAGTAGATAATAATTCCGTTCGTTTAACACTAATTCGCTGTGCTAAGTAGTTGCGAGGTAGGCTAGAATGAGAGTGGTAATACTTTTGCTGTGCATTTAAACGGTCACCAAAATGTTTGAAATATACCCTATCCTATCCACTTTTAGATATTGGTAAATTGGAAGGTAAAATTAAAATAAGAGTTGTAAATTCATTCAAATAATTTCAAGAACCGCCTTGCAATGCACTGCAATCAGTGACACAGTGACACAGTGACAGTGAGTGTGCATCTGTTTCTGACAGCTGACAAATCATCTTGATTAATGACAGCGACAGCTGATTGACAAACTGATGATATGTATAACTCGGCTGATGACAACATTGACAATGACAGTTACACATGACTTCTACTATTTAAAATTTTCCTCTCTTAAGAACTGAATTTTCTTTGTCAAAGTTGTTGCAGTTGGAATAACTTCGTCATTCTGCTGCTAGTTCAAACTTTAAATGGTCGAACATGTGTTATTTGGTCAACAGTCCAACTGAGTATAGTTTACGCAGACGGTTGAGGAACCCAAAATAAAAAAAACAAATCCTGAAATAATTAAAATATTTGCCCTGGAATAAATGATTATGATAACTCTGTTAAAACGTTTTTTATTGTTTTCTTTTTCCTTATTTTAAATTACATATATATTTAAAATTTAATATATTTTAAAATATGATCGCTGCAACCTATGGCAGGGGACTTCCCCCGCCATAGGTTGCGATCAGCCGGGCTTCGTGTAAAAACCTGACATAACTTAATTTACGATCGTAATCATTCCCGGTTTGTAAGTTAACATAACCATAAGTATAATTATATAAGTAGGTACTAAGCACACCAACTTCTGCGCGAGAATCCTCCGTGGAAATTTCCAGAAGCAAAAGTACCCTTGTTGTGTTTTTACTTCTGTAGGTCTATTTTATCTTTGTGTTAAACTGCGTTTAAATCAGTCCAGTAGGTAGAAAAATTATTAAAGTTAAAATTGATAAAAACGATAAAATCAATAATAATGACAATTTATTGATAAAATCAATAAAGACGAATAAGATAAATAAAGATAGAAAAGTAACTAAGTTTTGCCCATGGTACTAACATAACACGGGCAGATAATTTTTTTAACAGAGAAAGAATTTTCGAGTTTTCTTTAATAAGTTTAGTATTTCCAAAGATTAACCTTTACAATGAAATTCCAAACTTTACCTATTTTTATAAATTTGTTTGATTAGGTGCTTCACTAAACGGCACTCGCCCACTAATTAAACGTTCATATGTCCCAAAAATAATAAGAATTTCCTTTTATATGTATCAAAATGACGAAGATTACGTAGGCCTAAGTGACGTAGTACACTACACTCATATATTCGTAGGCGTATAATTGTCATATCGTAGGTACCCACCACGCATTCCATTCGGTTAGATATAAATAGAAGTGAAGTTCTCGAACACACCTACCCATAGACTTGAGAAAACAGATGTTTAAATGGGCAAATATTTTTGCAATCAGTGTTTCAGTTATGTAATGACCATGATTTTGGAAAATGTCGGACTGAACGATTTTGATATTTTTTTTATTTTCATAGTCACGTCGAGTTGACCATGATCTAATGAGTTAGGTTTCACTTAGGTGACAGTCACTCTGAGAATTACCTGACCACTCAATTCCTGGATGGTAATTATGGGAGGAGGGTGCGCATTTTTGATAAACACCAGAAAAAACGTAGGTAGGTAGTATGTTAACGAAAGATCTATGAATATTTATGTAGTAAATGTGCTTTTTATAATGTTGGTACTTATTAAAATATTTTTTATTGTTGATTTACAAGTAGATACCTATTTCATGCATAGCACTAGTCTTGAATTTACTTTGGAAGTATTTATGTGATACCTACATTGTGAGTTTTAATGATGGCAAAAACAAATATTTGGTGGTTATGAAGGGCGTAGCTAGTATTCTGTATGGAGGCAAGCAGTAGCCACGTTACAAAGATTCTACATGAGATGTAAAAAAACAATGTTAATAATATGAAAAAATATATAAAATGAAAAAAATATTATGCCTAGTTTCGGCCATACTTGTTTGCCAGTCCGCAATATCGGGGCACCTAACATTAAATTATTCCCATTGTATTCCCTAAATCCTGGACACAACGCATCTGGCAAGTTCAAGGTGTGTTCCCGTTGACTCAGCTGAGTGGGCCGCTGAAAATTCTATTTAAATCTCTCTGGTGTAAGTACCGTGGTCATCATAGCTTCAGTTCGGCAGAGCAGCGCGCGCCTGCAACGAAATAACAACCGCTAAGGTATGTTTTACTTTTTAAAAGATATAAAAAAAAAGAGATTTCTAGCCAGCATTAAATCAATGAATATATATTTAGAATATAATGTTATTCTCAGTGGGTGTTAAAATGCGTTTTTATAAAAAATATTTTTTTTTCATTTAAAATTTAAGTTCTACTTAAATTTTTATTTATTTGAAAATAAATTAAAGTTAATGTTTTAGGTACTTAGTGAAACTTTGTGTATTATCATTATTATTTTTATAGATATATATTAAATGCAGTGTTATATATTATAAGAGTGAAATATTAAAAAAACATAACATAACTACGTTCTTACTTACAATATATTTCATATATTTTTTTTAAATTATCGAGTTAAACTACTTAATAAAACACTTTTTACTTCACGCAAATACGCTTAAGTAGGTACATAGGTAAGTACGTGATAGTGGCAAGAGAAATTTGTGATAACTTAATTTTACAAGCACTGTTTTTAATACGCTGAATACTTAAGATTAATATCTAGACAGGAGCATTCAAAAGAAACGCTGTCTTATTAATATTGTTTAAAAACTAAACAACCAACTTCTGACTTATAAATATGTATATATTCTCACTAAAAAGAACTGAAAAAATTTTCATATTGCATTTTTCCCACGTAATAAACATCCAATTGCATCATACCGGTTTTAAAATAACATTTAGAAATAACTCTGACTCAGTAGTATTGGTCAACAAACATCTTAATTTTAGAATCTCAAAAGCATAAAATATTATCGGCTGAATAGTTTTGTTGTTTCGCTCACCTTAAAATATGTTAGTATATGATACCTACATGTTATTTTAGGTGAGCAAAACAACGAACAAAACAATATCAAAAATTCGAGAAAAGCCTCACGTATGTGTGATATCGCTTAATGTTAATTCTTCACAGGGCTCTTCATCAGAATCATCGGGATTATTCACGAATGTTGTTAAATTTATCTTACTTCTCCTAACTCTCTAAAGTTTACTCATCAGACAGAGTGAGAGAGAAGATAATGCGACAACGTTCGTGAATAATATCGGATACAAAAATGTTGCCTTATTAAAATTTATAAAAGTTCGTAGTTTTGAAACTACAACGGAAACTATGACCATATTTTCAATCGTTCACTGCTGGACAAAAGTCCTTAACATATAATAAAACGCAAGCGCAAATTATAATTCATATTTCCTTTATTCCGATCACTTCACTCTTTTGGTTCCAAATTAATCTATATAGAACGTTGTCCAGGCATTATCTCCTCTCACTGTCTGTTGAGTAAATAAGTGAATAATCTCTATGGTTCTGATGAAGAGACTTAACCTTAAGTCATATCATAGATACGTGAGGCTATTTGATAGCAAATAGAATGGATGTCGCTATCATGAAATCGAGTCCAGTGGCAGTGGCATCACTTCTAAAATAGTTGCAGGCAGGTGATTCACCGTGGAAACGTTCCAAAACAATATTTCGTGTTTACCAATTTTATTGTTTGAATTTCACATGTTCATTTTACCATTCAGTCTTGTTTCAAGTCTTTTGAATAACCTACTTGTATCAGATTTTTCATTTCATATGAAACAAACTAACTTTTAAACGTTAGTAGGTATCATATGTCGTTATAAGTATGTATCAGTATCGGTTCAGTGGTTTTGATATGAAAGACGGACAAATATTAATTTACATTTATTATATTTGTTTGGATGCTTACTGACGTTTTACTACGTAAGAATTAATTAAATGACGTCTTTATTTTATGCATAAAGTAATGAGAATAATAGAACTGGAAGAATACCAAATTCCATAATATTTACTACTTGTGAGTTTGTAACTCGAATCGTTAAGTAAAAATACCTAAATCTTTTGTAGAAGGTTCACTTCATTGCCTGAAATGAGAGTTTTGGGAAAAATACAACTTCGTTGTCCAGATTAAGTTTCACTTTTGTACTACAATTTGTGTGAAATACTCCTTTATATTCTTAAATTATAAATAAATAAAATAGAAAAGTATATACTTAGTACCCAAATTGTTCGTAATGTCTAGTGTGTTTATGCCTTTATAACCAAAATACCCGGTTCAAAATTATTTCAGAAAGTGCAGAGTCGTAGACAACGATGTTGATTTATCTTACATCCACGCGTTTAATGACGTGATTTTATTTTTGCGTAGTTTGCTAGATGGCATTTCTATGCTTTCTCAATGTAAAAATGATCTAGACGAACATTTTCTATGAACTAAGAAATTACGATTGTTTATTATTGAAACAGTACAAAGGAAGTGTGAAAGAGACTGTTGGAGAGGAAAGGCCTAGAAGAACATATAATTTGATCAAATCGGAGACGTTCTAGCAAAAGGATAAGTCAAAAGTACCCAAAACACACGCTTTACACGAATCTAGTAAAGTTGGTGTTACTGTAATACTAGTATACATGTTTAGACGAAGTTTGAAGGTGTCCTAATTAATAACATATTCAAATACCTTAATGTGTGCCGTGTGGTTTCCGGCACCAATATAAAAAAGAATAGGACCACTCCATC
The DNA here is from genome assembly GCF_032362555.1 of Amyelois transitella. NCBI lineage: Eukaryota > Metazoa > Arthropoda > Insecta > Lepidoptera > Pyralidae > Amyelois > Amyelois transitella. The sequence continues at coordinate 3,821,622 of NC_083522.1, read as the reverse complement.
TCTTTCCCATGGATGACGTAAAACGCGACTAAGGGATAGGCTTACAAACTTGAGATTCTTTTTTTAGGCGATGGGCCAGCAACCTGTCACTATTCGAATCTCAATTCTATCTTAAATCCAAATAGCTGAACGTGGCCTATCAGTCCGCTCAGGACTGTTGGCTCTGTCTACCCCGTAAGGGATATAGACGTGGTTATATGTATGTATGTAAAAACCTTAATTCCCTTTTTTCAGATGTCGATTGTCCCCATGATGTTCCGAGACTGGTGGGACGACTGGGAGCGTCCCTCCCGCCTCCTGGACCAGCACTTCGGCATGGGTCTCAGGCGGGACGACCTCCTCAACTACATCTCCACTTTCCCCTCAACTTCCCTCAGGAACTCCTACTTCAGACCCTGGAGAACCAGCCTGGCTAGACAGGAGTCCGCTTCTACGATCAACCTGACCAAGGAAAAGTTTGAAGTAAGTTTTCTTTGGATACTTACTCGTAAAGTACTCTCCTCATGCTTGGGATCTTTTTGAGTGAAGTGTAAAATTGTCTTGCGTCTGTAGTCTTCCTCATACTTCAGGAATTATAGAAACAGTTGGTTTATAATTATAACATAATTAGAGTTTTGAACATTTATTCATTATTTAACAGGTCTTTCTTTTTAGATGACTGAAATTCTCGCTAGTGCAAAGAAAAAGTTAAACCAGTTGCCATATGAAATTTCAAATATGTATGTCACATAATCTTAACGAATCAATATAAAACATTATTTGATTGTGGTTTCCAGGTTATCCTTGACGTCCAACAATTCACGCCTGAAGAGCTCGTGGTCAAAGCCTCCAACAACTCCATCTTAGTGGAAGGCAAGCACGAGGAGAAGCAGGACGAGCACGGCTTCATCTCCCGCCAGTTCACACGCCGGTACATCCTCCCCTCAGGGTATGACGTCAACGACCTCGTCAGCACCCTCTCCTCAGACGGAGTTCTCACAATCACAGCCCCTAAAAGACCACCACCTAACGCCGGAGAACGTATAGTCCCCATAACAAAGACAGGACCAGCTAAACAGCCCGAAACACCGAAGGTCACCGAACAACCAAGAGAACAAACAGTCCCCATTGTGACCTCCCCTTAACGACCATCGACAAACGATCGAAGCATAAATAGCATTTATTTTTAAGCCGTTGTTGGCCAATAACGAGACACGATTCGAATTAACGAATTACGTTTTCAGAGAAATGCAACAATAACATCTATTCTACTAATAAAGTTTAGTAGAATTATTTATTAAGTATATATATTGAATTAAATTATTTTCTTTTCGAAAATTTGTTTAATTTAAACTAGAGGTACACACTTGTGAAATTTCACCTAAAAAAATGATTATAGTTTCATTTATACCTTTAATTCTTGCACTAGTAAGCAAGTGTTAAATCCCAATAAACGATTAAAGTAAATATTTCTAAACTAATATATATTGATAAAAGTTGTGTGAGATTTAAAATACGAATATTAACTACGTATTTTAACTGCAATAACATAGAGCCTAAAATGCTGTCCGCTCTTTTTTAATGAATTATTTTTTCCGTATAATTTTGGTCATTCAAACGCGTTCATAACATTAGCGAGATATTCCTGTTATGTGACATGCATTATGCAGAAACACTTAACGCACAAACCGCGAGTTCACATTAATGTTTAGCAAATGCAACGCCGCAGAAAGCAATAAGCCTAGGGAACAAAACAACAAATAATTCCACCGATATGGTTGCTTTAAGTGGGTGTGGTGTCGCGGTACCAATATACTTTTTGTCAGATAATAGATATAAAGTAGTGGTCTTCTATAGCTTTGTTTGTGAACCAAATAAGAATGTAAGTCATCATTCTTCTTAGTCTCGGTTGCAGCCTTAAGTACTTTCCTGAAGACCAATTACCTTACGATGGTATCCTTCGATGTAATGTCCTTCGTTAAGAGCATCGATAGTTGAATCGGTAAAGTGCTTGGTTAAAATGCGTGTGGCAAAAAAAGGTACAGGTTCGAACCCTACCCCGGCTATGTATCCATGATTATTTACGAAGTAATTTACATAAGTTTGAATAACCGATGCTCTGAAGGTGAGGGATAACATCTTGAGGAAACCTGGCACCACATGCAAGCAACTAAATGTGTAACCATGATCGATCCAAGAAGGGTTAGGTTCTCCTGCAAAGGTTGTGAAGGTCAAACGGGAGTCGCTTTGTGTAGTAATAACCTGACTCACCCAATCCAGGATCCATAGTCAAAGGCATACCCCGGGCTCCTCTCCAGACTTTTGTTCTAATTTATTGTCGTATAGTATGGGATGGGAAGTGTGAGTGAGACTGATGTAATGTTGCTCGCACTTCCAATAATATTGTTAATTTATCATTGTGCCAGAGGGTCGGGGAGAGTACCGATACTCGTTATTCTTAATATCCAATTAGGTAGACACTAAGTAAATTTTTACATGATATAATCAGATTTATTACATCTGATGATCAACAAGACCTATCACCGAACATTAAAACGGTTTGAAATAGATTTTAGTTAACACTTAAGATTCCTGAGACAGTTACTAATACATATAGACAGCAGAGACTTCCAAATTTTTTGCAAAAATTAAAAGAGATAGAGAGAGAAGAGAGAGAGAGATAAGTGCTAACAATTAAAAGAGATCATAATAGTCGTTCAGTATTGTAACGACATCTACCGTATTTCAGTTTAATTATAAATCACAATGAAGGTCGATATCTTCTGGACCACCACGCCATCTGTGTAAATAGGTAAGAACTATTAAAAGTATACTAATGATCTACGAGTATTTGTAATTTTAATGATTATTGCTGCGTCGTTATACAGAAAAACAAAAATAGCGTGAAGTTTAAACAAAAACAAATGAAAACTTATTACTAGCATAGATTTTTTTTCCATAATTTGTTTCCAAACTTTTCACAACGGAATCAAATTTTAAAACTAAAATAGTGGTTAGGACACTCTCAAGTCCCCTAATGATGAGTACTACATCGTAAACAAGAAGATCAATTATGAGACACGTTCAAAACCGCAGGATATGAAAATGCTGACTATTGTTAAGGGACCAGAGAAATAGAATTGGCATTTTTAAATGTCTGGGCATCACAGCATAAGGTATAGGTACCATAGTACATACATACGAGTACATACACATACAATAAAACTAGATTTTATATTTCTTTCAGTTTTCAAGATCATACAATTAAGGAATTTGGCAAACCTAAAATAGATATTGTATATATACATACATATATCGGTTTTCTAATAAATATATATATCTAATCTAATTTTATGTATATATATTTATATATATCCAGTAACACATTATCATTATATATATATATATAGAAAATTTCATAAACAACGCTACCCTATAAAAGTTTGCAATTAAAACAAATGCAGAGTTGAACTGTGTGGTAATATAGTCTGGGTAATGGATCCATGGATCACTCCAGTCTAAACGGAGTCCAGGGGGGGGGGGAGGTTCATCAATCAGCCCGGAGCGATTACTGTGGGCCGGTGCAAGGGAGAGGATGAAAGCGGGTTGTAATTAAGTACTAATTTGTATCAAGGTAAAATTTATCATATTTGTTGTCATTCAGCATGGTCTTGAAGTTTTGAGACTATTGACTCTGTCTTCCCCGTGAAGGATAATGTGCTACCTGTTTTCTTATAGTTTGCCATGTTCTGAAGGTTGGCCGCTTATTAATGGTTTAATTTCCAATACAAAAGCGGTTTTGTAATACGTGTGTATAAAGACAAGGGTGGTTTACATATTATCTGCCAAACCACAGTAGTAGCGTAGAAATTTGTTAGGTACCAACAAATTACTACGGTTTCACAAGTCAGTCGTAGTTCGAGTGAATAACTTGTCGTACGCATTCTTAAATTATATGTCATCGGGCACGGGCCATACATAGAACGAATTCCAAAAAATAATTTTTAATAATTAATAATTTTGTTCAGAGTAGACACTAAATAAATGCTACGAACTCGTAGCGCTCCTACACAGCGCGACGTAGCACTGTCGTAGCATATGTAGCCGTCATAGTGGATACGAGTAACATTCCGTATTGGTTTTGAAGACATAAACATTTGTTTTTAATTTGATGTTAAGTTTAATTTTAATAGTATTCAACAGGGATACATGTTTCGTCAGAGCCCGTTAGAACTGAACAAACGAAACGTAGAAATAGGGGATGAGTGACGAAAATCTATAGGGAATTTGTAGGGAGTATAGAAAGAGTGCACTGTTAAAGGAAACAAAATGAGAGCAGCGCATCCCTCGTGATTTGGCAAGGATATTCTGACGGTTGGTAAAGTTATGAAGCAGGTGGAAGAATATTCAAAAGATATACAAGTATATCCTATACAAAACCTTAAAAAGAGAAAAGGACACGATGGATACTCATTGCTTTTTTGGCACAATATACTGACATCTATTCATCGCTTTTCTCTTCCCCTTGTACCAAGCCCCACGCTAGCTATGTTCGACAACCGATTGATCTGCCGTCCGTATTAATTGCTGTTGTCTGAACCTATAGCCGTCGAGCGGAACGTTTTTATTTGAATTGTTCCGTAATTTGTATGCTCTTCGCTTCCAAACGATCTATAAACTGCAAATGAGGTAGACGATGCGACGTAAAGTACCTATAGGATATTATCAACTGTGTGCCGTGTGGTTCCCGGCACCAATACAAAAAAAAATAGGACCACTCCATCTCTTTATGGCTATTATATATCCATGGCTGTTGAAAAAGGCGACTAAGGGATAGGCTTACAAACTTGGGATTCTTTTTTAGGCGATGGGCTAGCAACCTGTCACTATTTGAATCTCAATTCTATCATTAGATAAGCCAAAAAGCTGAACGTGGCCATTCAGTTTTTTTAAGATTGTTTGCTCTGTCTACCCCGCAAAGGATATAGACGTGACCATATGTATGTATGTTTGTGGATGTTATCCTGGATATATGGTATAGTAGAAATTTGTTTTCACCATTGCTTAAGTATGACCTAACAGCTAAGGATAACGGCTAAGTCTCCCAACGAATCCCTTACGTAGGACACGGTCACTTTCACAACACGAACTATTATCATGAGTACCTATTTATTTTCCATGGAGGGTGATTTTAATGACAGTTTGGAAAATTCGGTAGACGTCGTTGTTTTAGAATTAATTTTTATATGGAGTTGCTCAAAATTTGTGACCACGAATTTATCGTGAAATTGCTTACTTGCAAAAATAGGAAGGATGTAGATAAAAAGAATAAATAAATATATACGGGACAAATTACACATATTGAGTCAGCCTCGAAGTAAGTTCGAGACTTGTGTTACGAAATACCAACTCAACGATACTATATTTTATAATAAATTCTTAGATAGATAAACATCCAAGACCCAGACTAATTAAAGGAAGTACGTTTATCATCATGCCCTGACCGAGATTCGAACCCGGGACATAGACAAGCGTATTACCGCTGCGCCACAGCGGCCGTCATGTAATTTTAAAACATTGTTTGTGGACTATAAAACTATAAAAAACTAATTAACGCACTCAATTTCACAACCTTGTCTTTTTCATACATACATACATATAATCACGTCTATATCCCTTGCGGGGTAGACAGAGCCTACAGTCTTGTAAAGACTGATAGGCCACGTTCAGCTATTTGGCTTTAAGATTGTTTTTTTCGTTAGCTGCAAAAGTTTTAATTAGCCGTGTTAAATTAAAATTAATAGAAAACATTACTTATTTTAATATAAAAAATGCACTGAACAATTTCAAAACATTCGGAAATCAACCAAAAACATTTGTGATATTAGGTACGTTCCGGCAATGGTGTATCCATCATACAGGAGAGTGAATTTATGTCGACTGTTATGTATGGATAATGGATATCGTAAAAGGCGACTAAGGGATAGGCTTATAAACTAGAGATTCTTTTTTTAGGCGATGAGCTAGCAACCTGTCACTATTTAAATCTCAATTCGATCATTAAGTCAAACAGCTAAACGTGGTCTATTGGTCTTTTCGAGACTGTTGGCTCTGTCTACCCCGCAAGGGATATAGACGTAACGATATGTATATAATATGATATTTTGTGTAATTTTTAATATCGATGAAAATGATGTAGGGTAAGTATCTGATTTTAGGAGGTGATAGTTAGGGTTAGGGGTGAGTTTAGGGACTCGTTAGTGAAATCAGTCATTAAAGTTTTTATCATATCTTTAATTACTTAATTTCACTTTTGTATTGTAAAAATGGAAGTACCTATGCCTTAAGTACCTCAAATTGTTAATAAACAGAATGTAAAGGACAGTAGGATTTGCATGTTTTTATTGACACTTAAGTTTATGTCAATAATAATTTCAATTGTACCGTCTACAAATAAAATAAAATAAAAAAAAATATCATAAAAACTAATTAGTTAACAATGAATCATTCAATGTCACAATCTATAACTTAATTAATGCAAATGACAAAAGAATAATAAAACACAATAACAAAAACAGATACTGGCAACAAACAAACTTAACCCGCACTTAACAAGATGTCATCTATAGTGCCTAAAGACCGTGACTCAGGCCGGCCACTAGCGAATCAAACTCGATCCGCGTCGATTATTTTATATCTCGAATAAAAACAATAATAGGCGGGCGGGGATCGGAAACGGCGGTTGAGTGCCGGTCGTATGATTCGCCGGCGTCGGCCGCCCTGGGGCGTGGTTTAGAGACCCCTCTCTCGAAGATCGTCATACCAATTCGAGCCAGCGTCGTATGCGCTCGTGTCCGCTGCCGCGAGTTAATGTGTGTGTTCCCACGTGTACAGAATATACCCTCGTGGGTTTTTCTCCCTTCGTGATTGCATAAGCCGCCAAGATTCGGGTGAAGAATCGTGAGCCGGTGCCGGCGTATGCGATGGCCGACGCCGATCGCGACTCGGACTTAGGAGACGATAGCCCTGTGGTGAGTGAGTGCATTGTTGACATCCATCAGGTGTTCGCAACGAGAAAGGTAACACGTTACAAACATTATTAAAACAATTGTTACAAATTCGAAACTCATCGTGCAAGCGGTGGCATCGAAATTTTTAAAGTTGAGTCCATAAAAATCTTGTTACTTTTTTATTTCGACTTTGTTAATAGTCACCGAATACTCATTATTCCGAATTGTATGACTTGCTTTTTGAACACAGTTTTTTTTTATATTTATTTTAGTTTAATAACGGTTGAAGTCAACTACCTACCTAACTTGGCGTTGTTATCCAATGCATTATTCCATTCATGAGTTAGGTAGGCACTTTTAGATTGTTTGCATATTCAAGTCGGGTTGACATTAAAAATGATTTTGACATGTTTACAAACTTATCTATGTATGTTCGTACTTCCTAGGTAATACTCGTTTTGAAGCAGTTAATTTATCGTTTTATCACTGTTATATTACCAATTATGATAGTATAGATATTTATGTAGGTATCTTACAAAAAAGAAAATGCACGTTACATCATGCATTTACTTTGTTAAACTTGCAAAAAATGACAAAGCTTCGTGGTGACATTTTTATTGCCCCATTTCAGCCCCAAATATCAGACAAGGCTAGTTAATAGAAAGAGAATTTTTTTTGTGGGCTTTGACTTTGGGTAGTTAAGTATCTACGGAGAAGTAATTCTGTCGGGCACACAATTAAGTGACAAAATATTTTTGTTTTATTGTAAAGGCTGCCATGGAATGGTTTGATATTTATTTGTACTTTAACTAGCTTTTAACTACTTAAGGGGAACATACATACGTACTATAATAACGTATTTATCTCTCACGGGGTAGACAGAACCAGCAGTCTCGTAAATACGTAAATGACACGTGGGTAGGTAGTTTAAGGGAAGATTTAAAGGAAAAGTACCTACCCTATGGTATGTAGGAATACATACCTACTTAGGCATTCTTTTTAAATACGAAAGGTTAGTCACTGGGTCAAAGTATGAATCTTTGAAAATGATCAAAGTTATTGAAATAGTTACAGATCTTCGTTTGTGATTTCAGATAAAAAATGACATGGCTTTCATGAATTTCATTGTTCAACATTTTTGTGTCGTAAATAAATTAAATATTCTATGCAAATTAATGTAGGTTGTTAAAACTTGGTTTATAATATTTTTCTCTTATAGGTATATGTAAAAGTGTGTAATCGGGGCTTAAAATTTTTTTTTTTACCTTTTTACTATAATTTCACTCCGGTTTTATGGCAAAATAACAAAAAAAGACAGAGCCAATAGTGTAGAAAATATTGAAAGGCCAAGTTTAGGTGGACATAAAGGCTTAAAAATGGAATTGAGATAATTAAATAAAAAGTAAAATAATTTAGATAAACAAAAAATTTTTAACTGCTTTGAAATATTAAGCGTAATATATGCGATAAATACGAGTAAGTAAGCTATAAAAAAGACACCAACGCGTCCGGTGGCTGTTCTATACCTACTTGAGTACCTATAGGTATAATGATAGATAGATAGGGAGACTCTTTATTGCATCATATAGAAATACGATACTTATAAACTTATAAGAAGAATGATACTTATTCATTCTTCCATTTCTTCCCTGATATAACAATACTTTGTTCTTTTCTTTTTCTCTTGGCTTAAGTTCCGGATACAGCGTCATCTCTTTATTTTTATTTTATCTTTATTAGGGAAACAACCTCTTTGGTGAGGAACCCGGGGTGCGCCTTTTTTAACATGATCTGAACTGGTTTTTTTACGAAGCATACCCCATTTGATCTCCGCAACTTACACCGGAGGCATCCATATTGACTCATGGTTGCAGAGACGCGCAAGTGGAATTCGTAAAAAAACGTGATTATTCAAAAGCTTGCACTTTCTCTTTTATGCAGGGGTATCGCTATCCCTTTCTTAGGAACTTATAGAGACTTGTCGCGTAGCAAGGATGACAGATAGAGAACAAAGTCATTCTTATTTATTAGAGGTAGATACTTATAGAAACTTTAAAATATTGTTTTTAATGGAATCCTGTTCTCCAGGAATAAGATTGCTTCCAAATCATCTATGTCATAATTTATAATACTGAAATATTAATTAGGTAACATAAATGAGCAAAAACATAACATCCTGTGAAATCCTGTCACTTAACTCCATTTCTTCATTCTGACTACACCATGTGTGGTGTTGCTATCCTTCAGGCGGCGGACAAAATGGCGCCGCTACGATTATTAATAACAAATTTTGGCTCGCGATTCGGTTTCAAGTTTATATTGTACAGGACGAACGACACTTTTACCATCTGTGTCGGCTCTATGAAATACTGCATTGTTTATTTAGCGGAACCATTTCTGTCGCTACTTTTAATTCTTTAAGAAAAAAAAGGATCGGTTTATATGGGGTGTCGTTTGTTTTTCTTTTTAAACAAATAATAAATTATAGATATATTTGACCGGCACATTTCGCTAGCAGTAGGAATTCTAATGATGCAAAGTAACGTAGATCTGAGGACTTTATTATCGGTATGTATAAGACATCGTTAGGAGTTTATTTTGGTCTGGACAGATATAATGTTTGCGTTTGAGTCAATCATTTATTCAGCGCTTTGGAGACATCTCACGGGAGGCCAGAGGCATGCACGATTTATTATAGCCTCTCAGAGGGCCGCAAATTAATTAATCAAATCTAGCTGTCAGTCAGAGTACAATCGCGGGCTAAAGTTAGATCGGTCGAACGCCGGTTTCCTTTTCCTGTCGGCACTGCGACGTTCCATTAATTGAAATAATTGGCGGTTTGGGGATTTATTTTTTCGCGCTGACAACACTGCTCGACGTCTGGCATTCATAATTATGATTTGTCGCGTGAGTATCAACACGATTCTTATTCATTAGTTTCTGAGAAATGTGTTGTTAGTATCCAAATGTAAAATATACATAGGTAACAATATCTGTTTGTTTTTTATGTTTGAAGGAATCAACGAGCACTTCACATGTCTGAAGTGGCAAATTGATTAGTTAAAAAAATTGTATAATGAAAAATAGCATAAGTATTTTTATTGTCTACGAATTTTCACAAAAAACATTCGGCATTTGGGTGACGTATGTAGTTATATACTCTGACCTCTATCTCGACAATAACACATTACATCGACATAATATCTTTCCATTGTAATCGTATCAATGCGATGCTCATAAGATTTCGATTATTTGACGCAAACGCTCTTTGTGAATGTGACGATTTGCATACAAATATAACGGCTGACTCGACAAAAGAGTCTTTGTTACAAATCTTTACACAAAAATCTAACTCGATCCTTTATCTCTCATTTATATTCAATATATTTGTCGTAAATAATTGATATTCAATTTTTATAAAGGTATGGTTGCGTGGGTGGTACACACGGCTCAGGAGATACCTTGCCACCTCCAGTATCTCCTGAGCCTTCCGTATCTACTCTCAATCACATGGCGGTCTTACAGTTTTTCGAAAGATGTTAGCGTAGTACTATATAGCCGTTACTACTTAAATGTACTTAACTGTTTTGGGGTTATGTCAATATAATTTGTTTCTATGCATATTGAAAAGAAGGGTTGTATAAAAATTATTTATTGATATCTATTTGTCACATATGACTCTAAGAGTTCTAGGACATAAAAAAAAATAAGGCTATGGTTTCCCGAAAATTTTAAGGGTAAAATGTGCAAAGTCACAGGTATATATTGATCGAATAATCCATTTTCATGTTTGTCAACCAAACAATTGTTTTCTTATTTAAATAAAGCTAGTGATTCCCACAACAGTAATAATAATTGTTTAACGTAAATTTACTCGCTTTGGCAAAATGATCGATCATGTTATTCGCACAAAGGGTTACCGATTAGACCAGATATAAAGATTGACGTATACATTCGTGTGACTCAAATGCCCGCATGTTGTTTTTCCTTACAGATAATTAATTCGATAGACATGTTAATTATCGTTCAGGTGAAATCGAACAATTAATTTCAGCTTATCTGTTTTATGTTTGCCAATTCGATCTAAGTTGTTAATTGTATCCAGTATCAACACCCGGAGACACGGTTTAAATAATTTGTTTTCTGGCTCTCTCGAACAATAAAATTTATAATTGACTTTAAACTAGAAGAATAATTAATCTGACATTATATTTATTCTCAATGACAATGTAATAAAGTCTATTTTAGTGCTGCTCTAGGTTTTATTGTATGGCAACGGATAGTTAGGCGCGGGTGCCCGCATAAGAATAAAACAATTTATATAATAATACCTTCCCTATTGGTTAATATCGCATTCCTATAATAGTGTTGATTAACAACATGTTGGTTAACGGTTTTGTGGTTGAATTGTAAGAATGTTACAGCTACACAAGAAGTATTGTAGGATTACTAACCGGACTACAAAAGGTATTGTAGAAAATAATTGTTTGATTGATATCCAGCCCTTTGTTTCCAAAGTAGGCTTTCATAAGCAATACTTTTGTAATGTATTGTGATCAGTTACCACTATTGTAATACCTTTCGCGATATTTTTTAAATGCAGATAAACTGAGTAAGTTATAAATTTTAACGTGAAAGGTCTATTTTGTTTACTCGGTAACACGATTGGAAACAATTTGTTATTGTTTACAAGTTGTTGAATAGCCTTCATTATACACGGGCCACGTCGTGATTTTTTATAATTTAATTTATAAAATTATGTTACAAATTCATCTACCATAAAATTCATAAATAAAAGCTTAGATTTTCGTTCCAATTTGGTATAAACATATATTTCGCAAATGGTAACCTTATGAAGATGTAATACGTTTATATATTTTTTTATCAAACTTTTAATGCTTTATGGCAAGAACTAGAAGTTATAATGATAGTTTGTTTATAAATAAATAAATAACTATCTTTAAACAAGTAATTTTTGTTGTCAATAAGTGATACTTCCAATATTGAACAACAGAGAAGTTTTAAGTAACAAAAATGTATAGTCTTCAATTCCATCCAATATTAAGACTACTGAACAATACCAAAACCTGCGTTTGTCCTTATCGAATCAATTGCGTATGTTTGTCTGTCATTAGAAACAGCTAAACAATTTGCATGGTAATAATTACGTGCCGCCATAGAGATAGAACAGCTTTGTGAATGTCTGTTGGAGCGCGCGCAAATAAGTGAGAAATGAAAAAAAAATAAGATCCGTAGTAACGTGCATAAACAATCAGGTATTTTTCCGGTTAAACTTGATACGACAATTATTATATAGTATCTATACACAATATTAAGGTTTAACTTAATTCTTACGGAATTAATTTATTTAATTGCATATCATTGCTTCAGTGTAACTTTAACTTTCACGTAACCGTATAGTAAATATTGTTAAAGCAAGCAGTTTTAAATCATATTCTCATCAAACAAGAGTTAAATGTTCTACATTCGTTAATGTTTGACATCAATAGAACTATCACTAAGATTTTCCCGTGGCTTCGCTTCCTTGGGAACTTCTAGAAAAAATTAAGTTTTGGCAATACCCATATCAAAATTTCTTTACAATTGTTAGACTGCAGACTTTTGTATAGGCATTTCTATAGACAATGGAGCGTTCTATAAGTGATCGTTACTCTAAGGCCGCATCGTAATAAATGAGAGGGCCCAAGCCCGACTGAAGACATTTTATTCAAATCGGCTTAGAAATGGCGAAGTTCCATGAAGGGCTTTCTAGAAAGTTTTGTTTACTTCAAAATTTGCTTTGTTATGACAGTTTAGTTGGTAACTACCTACTGACTGCAAAAAGACAAAAGGATGGTTGTGGACGGTAAAATTATTACTAATTCATAAAAAAAAATCTTTTAATAAGAAGTTATGGAATCTTGGAAAATTCAATTAAGGGAAAGAGAAAGTCTAATAAGCTTGGGATTCTTTAAGACAATGGTCAATAGTTACCTGTCACTATTTAAATCTCAATTCAATCACATGCCGTTCAGTAGAATGTGACTTTGCATTCTTTTCACGCGCACTTCGGGATCCTCTCTTGGGAGAAGAGAATGCAGCCGGGACTTAGAGGAAGAAGAGAGTAAAGAGATGCTTGAAGCTAATATCTTGACGACTGAACCAAATTGTAACCAATTGAAAACGAAATATGTCCGTTGCTCATAATCACAACTAAAAAAAAGGTTTAGTGTGAGTAACTGTATTATTAGCATACATGCTCTGAATCATGTTTTACATACTAATAAACGGAAGCTTAACACACTTTTCAGAGTTCAGAATGTTAAAGGTCTTAAACTTTTTCATATCTTTCTTATTACACCAAAAGATATAAATATTGGTGCCGTGTGGTACCCGGCACCAATACAAAAAAGAATAGGACCACTCCATCCCTTTCCCATGGATGTCGTAAAAGGCGACTAAGGGATAGGCTTACAAATTTGGGATTCTGTTTTAGGCGATGAGCTAGCAACCTATCACTATTTGAATCTCAATTCTATCATTAAGCCTAATGCTGAACGTGACCGATCAGTCTTTTCGACACTGTTGGCTCTGTCTGCCCCGCAAGAGATATAGACGTGACCATATGTATGTATGTAGATATAAAATATATACCCGGACAAACCACACAAATTGAACTAGCCCCAAAATAAGTTCAAGACCAGTGTTGTCAGTTGTGATTAACATCCAAGAACTAGGACAATCGGAAAAGTTTGTTTTTATCATGCGGTGCCCGGGATTGAACCTGTGGTTCATAAGAAAGATAACAACAACCACTGTGCCAAACTGTGTAGAAAGAGATGGAAAAATAACATTTTTTCCATAGGTTTACTTATAGGTCTTCACTTTACTTCAGGTATCATTTTATTGTAATGTTTGTTGATTTTTTAATTCCCCTTGAATAAATTAAGGATGACGCGAAAGGTCAGGTCAAAAGTACCCGAAACCGCCGAGCATGCATAGAGTGGATGAAACGAATAATGACAAGTGGAAAGATGTAGCCTCTGTCTACTCCTCCGGGAAAGAGGCATCAATTTTTGTATGTAAGTATGTAAGTCGAAATTTTCATTAAGGTGTTTAGCTTCGATTTTATTTGTACTTCCGCGCTCTGAATCATGCAAATTAATATCCATCACGGAATATTTCGCGTGAAATAACGGAATCCTATTTGGATAGTGTCGTGATTTTTATCGTTTGCTGTAGGATTTAGCAATAATAATGCTAATTTTTGAGATCTGCCAAAGTGTAAGTACATTGGACGATGTAGAAAAATAACAAATACAAACAAATTGTAAATTGACGTCCGGTGAAAATGCTGCAGTGTAGTTTATTCCGCCGTTTCTTCTACACATGCGCTTTGGAAGCGGTAGTAGTTATAATTAGATTTATGTGATGTGACGTCAATAAGTGATACCTTGTATTCAATTTTGAAAATAAATCTTTTCTATTTGATTCTAGTCTCAAAAAGGGTGAAAGACCACATTCAGCTGGTTGTTTAAATTCCGATAGTGAAAGATTGCTAGCCCATCGCCTAAAATCAGAATCCTTAATTAGCTCTCCCTTGAATCAGACAGATATCACAGTTGGAAGCAAATAAGGCATTATGTAAACTGACCGGTATCACGGCGGCAGCGATGGGTCTTCACGAAGTCATATGAATTATAATCGCGTTCCGATATTGCGATCAGTGCATGCTGCCCTTAATTAAACGCGTTGAGTACCGATAATATCGTACGCGTGTCACCTCACTAGTTGTGTCAAATCTTAATATACACCTTCACCTGGCAATAGTCCCGGTTACATCCTCACTGCTCTGGAGAGGAGCCCGGGGTGGATCCAGGAATCCCAGGATCCTAGACCCGTTTCTTTGCAAGAAACAATCTGTATGGTTTAGTGATGGAATTGAGATTGAAATAGTGACAGGTTGTTAGCCCCTCGCCTTTAAAATGTCCAAATATTATTAGCCTTTCCCTTGATTGACTTTTACATTCTGCACGGGAAAAGATGCTGCTGGTACACAACATGTTTTATTTATTTTATACACCAGCATGGAAGCTTCTAATTTAGCTTGAGAAAAGTCGCAGTAAATGTATTAAATCGATAACAATTTAAATATAACAATATTTTCCAGTTATTCAGAGATATGGTCATTAGTAATCATCTAGGGCTAATGTTTCTTTCCAATGGCTAATTACTCTAAAAAGGTAAAAATTAACGCTATTTTACGAACATCATTCATCTTTGTTGTGAGGTGTTATAATAAAAAAGTTTATGTAAAATTGAAGTGTGCTTACTTACAGGCACGAGCTGTATTATTTTGAAGAAATAAAGTACCTATGTTTGATATTTTTGTAAATAATTTCGCACAGGCATAATTTTTCCATCGTAGTTATCGATATAGTAGAATGGACTATTCTGTATAGAACCATTGAAAAAGTATTATATTATTTTCACAAATAATCTATTAAAAATAAAAAAATAAATTTAAATGAAAAAAATAACTTGATGTAGGTAATAAAAGCTTGTGAAACTAAAAATGTTTTGGGTCAGTATTTTAGTTTTTAAAATAAAGAGCCTTTCCTTCTTTTCTTCAATTGGCATTTAGGTTGACATTACTAGTACGAATACATAACATTGATATTGTTTATGAAGGAAGGAAATAAATCTTTCATCTCGCATCATAATAGAATTAACTTGTAATCTGAAATTAAAACCAGTATAATATACCCTTCAATCAATCCAAGACTAGTCGGGTGCGCCCAGCAAAGTTACTCGGTAACGTAACACGATACCAGATTAGAAATGACAGCCGATATCGAATTGAGGAAATCGATAATTTTGAACCGAATCGATTATGAGTCTGTTCATTAATTGTATCACACCATGCCTCTATTTGAAATAAGGTAAAATATTCCTTCAAATGTGTAGGTATGATTGTACTTACATACTCACGTCAAATAGATAGTAGCCCATCACCTACAATGTAGAATGTCAAATATAAGAATGAAAGAGTGTATGATTACAAATGTAATTATTTTCACAGGAAAATGTTAAAGTATTTGTTTGTTTTGATACCATGTCATGATTAGGTCGAGGAATTAACTTATGAGGTTTCTTGCCTTGAGACGGGAACGCAATTCGATACATCGTATCGGTGGATTCGTTCGCGTATCGGGTGTATACTGAACTGATTCCTCGTCATTTTTATGAGATTATCATACGTGTTTGATTTCATTACAGTGTGAGGCTTCTTGAAGTGATTAGAATACTTTTTTCCTACATGATATACTATTAGGTTTTATGAATTTTCATATATTTGCCTTATGCAAGGTTGTGACTATTTCTGTATCTAACATTTTTATATTAAATTTCATATTATTAATGACTATATACTCAAGAGAAACTAATAAATATTTAGGTACTAATTTAAGGCTTGTTTGTCTCTGTTTAGTTCTTAGTTTGAGCTCTCTCCGGCATACACCTGACAATTCTAATGTTCAACAAATACAAGTAGGTAAATAATGTAGGCAATTAGATTAAAAATTTCACCAACGACATGATGATTATTCAAAATACTTATTACAAACTAAAATCTCTTGTTGGTCACAAGTTTCAGAGCAATTAACACAGGTAGAGCAGACTCGCTTGTATAATATAAATATTTCACAAAAAATGCACTTTTTATAAAATTATTTTTATGGTACCCGTAATATTAAAAAAAAATGTCTTGTGGAGAATACGTATAATTCGGATTTTTTTTACTTGGAAGGGAAGGGAACTGTGATCTTTATGTAACGATTTGTTATTTGAAGATATTTACAAAACTTTCGTCGCAATTGTTAGAACAATTAAATTTGGTAGTATTACTTTACGTATTGCATAGAAGACTGCCCGAAACAGTTGCTCGGTTGATTACGTGCCCACGTCATTCAATTGAGGTTACTCTCATAAACTACTCCCAAAGCAGCTACCTCCACATCAAATTAGGCGCTTTAATTATTTACTAGTACTAAAACGTAGCGTTAAACACCACCAGTATATCCGGACCTCTCATCGGACCAAAATTAGAAGTAAAACAAGACGTTTGCTGGTCTTCAAGGGGCCAATTTAAGTGGGACGGAGTGGTACTAAAATGTTTCGGGAAATAAAAGTGATGTGGCAGGAAACGTCTGACAAAGCAGGTGTATTTTTCCTTGGGTGCGAATTCCCTACGTCCATTAAGTATTCTGTGAAATAAATACATTGTACCAAGGAAAATAGCCAAGTGAAGTATTTAACTAGATATACGTTGATATACTGAGGAAAAGTTAACTAGATTGTAACGGCTTTATTGTCGATCGCTACATTAACAGTACACACTGTTGTTAATTTTTTAAATATCGAAGATGCACCAAATTAAAGGAAGTATATATAAAAATAGTGTGTGTCAGATGCTGCTCTTTTCCCGCAGATTCATTCAAGACTTAATAACTAGGTATCGAAAAGTGATGAACTAGGAATTTGTCATTAAAATTTCTTTGTATTGTGCTTTGTTATAGCGTTTGATAGATTGCATTTTCATTTACTGACCTTTGTATTAAAGGCAATGTATTAAGTATTTCATAAAGTATTGGTCTAACTAAATAGCATTACAGGCCAATCTGCCTTAACTCATACGTTATCTCTAATTTGTTGTCACAGATCTATACCAGATGCGTACTTTATTGGCCATCGTTTCAATAAACTCTCTATTTAAATATTAAAATTTGTGCAATGTATTGAATATTTTTAAAATAGAATTGTGCATCAAATGAAGCAATAAATACGTATCTATTAATCCTAAAATGTCGTTAACCCATTCGGGCAATCGATTGCGAGAGACCGCTCAAATATTTTAAAGAACTAAGTATTTGCCTGCTCCATTCATAACAGAGGTGTTATCATTCAATGTTGACATACTTCAAAGACGCCGCTACAGAGAGGCTGCAATAAGCCCATTTATAGGCGTACTTACCTCTATGTGGTAGTTATACTTCAGTGAACAAACTAGCTTTTGCCCGAGGCTTCGTTCTAGTAAGAATATCCAAAAATTCCTCTTTGAAAATGGTACTCGATGTATTCTTTTGAGTGATAAAATATACGTTTATAATCATGTCTTATTGACATTGACATAGTCAACAGTTTTGAAAAGTCTCAGTCTCAGTTTGAAAAATGCTCAGACGGATCAAATAATACATACCTAACTTCATATCAGTAGGTTGACTGGTAGAATATGTGAGTAGCATTAAGTTCACCTGTTCTAGATTTCGATTTATGTGGTTATTACCTTTTATTCATACAGTGGGAATGCAGACAGTTCTCATAAAGTCTTCCTTCTGATATGCATTTGAAAGGATACATACTTTTTGACCGTCGAAAAAAACAGTTTATTATTTCTAAGTAAGTAGTATTTTTGGCTAGAACACAAAAAAAGTTTTTGAATAAGTAGACAACTTTACCTTTGCCTTCAGATTAAGAGAATATATAATCCAATGCAGATGGCTTGTACGAGTACATTTAGTGTTATCGAAGGGTTTACTCATTCGCCTTAAGCGCCCAAGCGTAATCTCAAAATTATAAATAAAGAACCATAAAAAAAGTATTTTTTATAAAGTACATTTCTCCGCTAAGCGAAACTATTGCGAATCTTTTTTTTTTATTTCTGCGAAGGTCCATGGTGATTTCCTTTTTTCGCTTTAAGTCTTCGTACAGCGTTCGGTGTGTTTTGATTATTGACTTCATGTAAAACGTCCTTTTTTTGTTTTCAACTATTTTTCCATTTATAATAAAATGTAGTGTTGTAGAGATTCTACGAACCTATTTCATGATTCATACCTAATGATTTATCATCGCGATATATAGACAATTGAAAACCACATTAAAATGCCATAAATAATATTGCATGTCGCTGCTCAATTGTAATGTCGGTGACAACTTTGTATGATTCTTAAATTAATTGTACTTATTTAAATATAGTCACGTTTTAAGAAAATTATTTAATGTTATGTCGATATGCATTGATTAGTTTTACGTGAAACGATTTCTGTGTATCGTGTCGATTAGTCCTGCAAGATTGTAAAATGTTGTAATGCGGTAAATTTAGAGAAATATACTTACTCGTATATATTATATAGTATAGAAGAAAAATATACTTTTAATTATTATATATAATATAAAACTCTTTCGTTACTGAGTAACTGACTGAAAACGCACAGCCGGAACTATTATCTGTAGAAACTTGAATTCGATATAGAGGTTCCTTAGAGAGTATGAGTACTAAGAAAGGATTTTCCAAAATTCCCGCTGGAACGGGAAATCGGGATTTTTCCTTTTAATCGGGAGCAGTCGCGGCTTTATATTTCGAATGTCAATATAAAAAAATTAGGGCGTAAAATCTCAGCGATCGTGCATTCATTTTAATAATTTTATAAATACGATCACGAATGGTTGGGCGTACTACGCAATGAGGGGTGGCGACGGTGGCGGCGGTCGGTTTTATTAGGACACCCCGTTGTCCAAAATACCGTTATTCTGTTAATATTAATAACGGACACTTACAAATTCTCGTAGAAATGGAATGTTTAAATGCGATTTACTTTCGGGCGGTCCGTAAAACAGGTTTTAAATATTGGCGGCTTTCCGATATTTCGTTTGCTAAAAATTTCCGTTTGATCTCGGAACAATTGGTTCAGCTGAAACAGACTTTCGCACTAATTTTTTTAGAAAGGATAGAATTTGAATTTACGAATTTAGAGCTGGATATTAATTTTTATAATAATTGACAGACAAAAAGGTTTACTGCTACAATAGAAAGCGGTTAGTATATGTCAACTACCTGAACCAATTATGAGAGCAGGGTACCACCTGCCTCTGTGCCGACATCGACACGCCACTTGACACCATATCATCGATATAATGTTTATAAACACTGGGCGGCGCGCGAGTGCTCTTTGATCTCCCCTTCCAGTCTCCCTCCCCATCGTGGATCGGTTTATCAACAATTAATAAATGCTTTTATATCACTGGGGATAAAAAGGTTCATGATTTCTGTTCAACATATTTTATTGGTTGTTCAGTTACAAAGCGTTTGGTTGTACTGTATTCTTTTTGTTGCTTAGGAAAAAAGAGACAAACAAAAAATATAGAAACTTTACAAGGTGAAGATGCTTGTCGATTTAAATAAAAGTACAATCCGTCGGTGGCTTTTATAAATTTAAGTGGCTCAAGCTTGCGACAAAAGTAACGGTCACATTAAATATAATTAATTAAGCAGTCATAATAAAACGCATTAAGAAATCTTCAGTACAAAGCGTTGAATAGCCAAATGTTTCTTTTCAAGTAGCTGTCTCCGCGGCGCTAGTGATGTGGCGCATGTGTAATCGAGGTGATTAATCGACTAATCAACGTTTAGTAACGATACAAAAATTGCCTCTTTTGTATTCGCCTCTGTTTATTTGAGGCGGTGATATATTGCTGGCCTGTTTTGTTCACATAAATCTATGGTTTTATGATAAAAATTAAATAATTAATTTATTCCGTATTTTTCATAGATTTTATTTCAGGTATAATTAAAATTTCAAGAATAACAAAACACATAATCGTTACAATTAAATCAAGAATATATTATTTAGGTTTATTTCGCAAACTTCGTTCGGTGCCGTGATCGGACCACCGTTTATAACTTATAAATAATTGCAAGCTTTCCCGCCATTGCTGTTTCATTTTAAAGATGGCGGCCGGGGTGCGATTTCACGTCATTAAGACTAGTTAACGCGCGACCTGCCCGCTATCCTCTAATTATGAGCTACCGGTGCCTCCCATCATGATGGAAGTAATATTGGATATTATAAACTGGAATCGCAATGTATCAATGCGGGTTGCGAGTTGGAAATAATTGCTTTCTATCTCTGAATGAGGGGTTCTTATATTCAAGAAATAAGATGGTTGAGGCACTGGTGTTGCGTTATATCTTAGTCCATGTTCGCTTATATTAGGTACAATTAATCTCATTGCTTCAAATGTCTGAAAATAGTTATCAATCTCACAATTAAGTTATAACTGAGGTATTAAACGTTAATTGACCGGTTACTACACTAGATCTATTATTTATCAATAGTCATTGCCAAAGTACAAGGCTAGTAAAAATTGCAAAAGTTAAAGAAAAAGATGTCCTTACATTTGAGTCCAGATCCATTTTGAGACAACATGTACTTACAAGGGTCAACAAAGTCACTTCATAGAAATGAGAAAGAATAATTGTGAAAAAACTTACAAGAACATGTAATTCGTTAATTGAACATCTTTATAATTCGACATTTAAATAAATATATCATTTTTAAATTGTCGGTCGCATAGCGTGCTGCCGCGCAACGCCCTCACTAGCGCGTGTTTCAGCCAGCCAGTGTCCAGATCCGTAATTATTGTAATTTGTAATCAAATCAACTACCATTAAACGGTAGCCATTTCTCTAAACGGGGCATTAGAAAACTATAGAGTAGATGTTTGTGCACATTTATTAGTATAAAACAAAGAAAGTCACCACTTAAAATAAAAATTAAACAAATGTTTTATGGAAGTCTAAAGAAACCTAGTGGACTTGATTATTGATTGACATAGAAAACAAATATGTATTCACATTGAACTATTTCTAAGTACCTATTTTCTACGTTTGCCTAAGAACATATATACTCATTCAGTTCGATTACAATTCCAAGTATAGTGGTCAATGTTTGCTATTCAGTCGATAAAACCCGATAATATCGATACACTATATAGAATAGTGTCAATAACATGTACATTAAACGTTACGTTACGTACCTACGTTTTGTAGGCATTGACCAAGTATTGGCGGTGGTATATTGTAACATATCAAACATCATTAAATTCCTTATCAATATTCATGTATATAATAAAATTTTAACTGACAGAAGAGTTACAGAAGCCAAAAATGTGACTTTTGGAATTTCTGTCTTGTCTGTCTGTGAGTTTGTACTCTTATTACCCGAAAGCTTTTACTCAGATTTTAATATGGTTTATCTAGATGTGTTAGGCTTGGTCCAACTTAAAAACTGGTATACAAAAAGTTGGCTTTATTCGTTTTAAGGCGGACAATGTCGCCGGCAACAGCTAGTGTTGTAATAAGTTCGTATCTACATATATATGTTTTGATTGCGTTTGTGTGAATCGATCCGAAGGTATCATTAAGTGAGCGATACACATCATTATTCTGAGAATCGAGAACGTTTACCTAGAACTCGCTAACCAGAGTGTGTAGACTGGCGTGAGAATTTGTGCAATATCAAGACCCTTGATTGACAATAGATTGTTTTTCGAGAAAACTTGTAATTGACATGATATAATTATGTCATATATTTTTGACGTCTAATTAAATTGAGTGTGTATTGAACTGTATTGCTGGTATCAAAAAAATACATTTAAATGTTATTTAGATCAAGAGTATTCTAAACTGACTACCTTTCATGAAGAGAATAATGACTGGGATGAAGTATGGGGCCCTACGTAGAAAGGGAAAAGAAAAGGAAACGACGAAGAAGAAGATGAAGTATGTACGGATCGTGGCAAATGGACAGATAAAGTGTGTGCCTAGGTGTTTGTGTATAGGTAAACATTTTAAATTTTATAAATTTTTTTATAATATTTTATAAAATTTAAAATATTTAATTTAAAAAAACGAGTAATCGGTAATCGATTCCCACGATTACATCTGGTTCGCGGATCACTTCGCATCGATTTGCATCTGACAGCCGCCAATTTGAATGGCTATCGTTGCTACTGTTGCCCTGCGGCTCCGCTAAGTTCACGCGATATCATTATACTAACGAAATAATTGACTAAATACATTGATTATTTGATAAGTGAGATAGTAAGACAAGCAAGATTTATTGCGGGATACTAGGAAGTAAGATAAATTGAACAATTCAAAGTTTTGATACGTTTAATTTTATTACACAAAGAAAAAGGAACAAATTGTCCAGGATCATTGCAAAACAGTAGGTAGTTTTTAAAAGTGCATAAGAACCGCTGTCGCAAAGTAGTGTTTGGTTTGCATACATCATGTCTTAATCCCTTACCTACTATTGGCCCGCAACAGCTTCGTCAGCGATACATACGAGTACATAGTCTATAACACCCGCAGATATACCTTTTTTCGATTCAGTGTTTCCGAAGATTAAGTAGCTCTTAAAAACAAACAATCAAAACTACAAACTTTATCCCTTTAAAATTAATTAAGTGAATACTTTGCACAGATGAGGTAGAAAGTGCCAATAGTAAAGCAGACTCGAAGAGCTTGCTTTGTTTCATTGTTATTTTATGTGTCCTGAGATTCCGTCAGTTTCCCTTAGGCGGTCGTGACCACACGCGAATCAAACCCACTACCCACTGCTCCTGCTCGACTCTAGTCGCATTATTTAATTCCTCCATTATGTTTTTATGTACGGAGTCTTGTAATCATTGGGATTCGTGATTTCTGTGAGTTGCAAATTGATTTGTTGGAATTCTTCAGAGTTAATCAATTGTGTGTATTCCTAGAAAAAGTGTTTATTTTACTCAGTAAGTATCATAACAATGAAGTATTTTATTCCAATTGGAGGCCCATGTCCAGCGTGTTTTAAGCTTTTAATCCTGAAATCGACTTATAGAGAGAACACCTTAAAGTCTGCTGGTTGTTATTGTTCAAAAACCTTGGCTTCATACTTTTCGGAAAATATAATAGTTTACCTAAATATGTTTATATTTATACAGAGAAATGTCTCAAGAATAATGTACTTAATTAAATATCGTGTTTATCGCAGTTTCAAGCAACCAGAGTTGGTCCCGCCCAAGCCTAGTTCTATTCGTAATTTACGGTAACCAGTAGCCGACAGTAAGTCATTATTACCAACTTGATTTATTTCTGTTAGGGAACAGATCTTATAATATAAAAAGAGGAAATTGCTCTTCATTAGGGACCATTATTATATTGTTAGAAGTTACTAACATGTCATCATTTAACTTAACTATTAATTTAGTACCTCGTTTGTATCTTTTCGAAACAAGAGTCTAATATGGGTTTCGATGATATCGCCTTTGTATTTCCACACATTGAATTAGAGTGCCGTAGTTACTGCTTCTATTAAAGTACACCTCTTTGTCTAAATAGATACTTATTCTAAACCTTTTTTGTAGACATCCAAACAAAGCTTCATAAATTATTTTCGATCGTATCGAGACAGGGAGCGTGCCTCCACTCCCGCCTTTAATAATATTTAAATTTAGAACGGCGAAGGGATGGGACATGTGTGCTGTAACGTTTGGCGAAATGTGATTACAGTCGGTAATTAACGAGCTGTTATTTATAGCGCGACCATAGATAATTTAAATATTTTCTTTTCATGTTCGAAAGACACAATTAAGGACAAGACACACTGTTTCGGGATCACTATTTTGAAATAATTATCATTGTATACGTGAAAGTTCTATACCGTTGGCCAACCGTGTCATGTCCGTTTTGTCCAGTCTCTTGAAATAAAGCACGCTTTCAATTGCAGACTAATTATTCCAACACGAGAAACTCATTCGGTGCCGTCCGTTTTTCGTGTAAAGAGAGATTAGTCGACTTAAACGACACTCTTGAGTCAAAGAAGCATTGTGATGCGGACCGATAATGATGATACGTTAAGAAAAGTATTTCATTCTGACCATAATGGGTATGTTGAAAAGGAGGTTTTTTATAAAATTTCATTTGGATTCAGAGCTCGTCGCGTCGGTGTGTCACA
Source organism: Amyelois transitella (assembly GCF_032362555.1). Classification (NCBI taxonomy): domain Eukaryota; kingdom Metazoa; phylum Arthropoda; class Insecta; order Lepidoptera; family Pyralidae; genus Amyelois; species Amyelois transitella. The sequence continues at coordinate 3,796,799 of NC_083522.1, read as the reverse complement.
CTCTCTGCTTATGAATAAATTACGGTTGTACATTAATTTATTGATTGTTATTCAAATTGGGTTTCTCAATCGGAGGTTGGAGGTGATTCGACTCGTCTCGGTTATTGTGCTCTCTGATGTTTTTAACTCGACTGAAGATGTTTTCTATGTCGAAAAATCGTTTCTCAATATCACTTGAATAGGCATATACGTTCCGTAATTATCGGTAATTTGCTCTATCTGCGTCACATAGTATTGATTTGCGACGTATCTAATGCTATTGTGTACATTTATCTAAGTAATTAATTTGTATACTCGTTGACAAGGTTTTTACATTTATAATAAAAATGTTACTTTATGTACTAAGTTGGAATTTTGGCTAAATCAGTTACTATAAAATAAATTTAAGTGATTATTTAAATTTTGTTGTTTTTTTGTTTATTTTTTAATCTAAAGTAGATTTATTTTAAATGACATAGCATTGCCGCCAACTAAATCCCTACTAATATTATAAATTCGAAAGCAACTCTGTCTATGTTATGCTTTTACGCCTAGGCCACCGAACTGCGAAAAAAAGGGGGAGAAGGAGTCGTAAGACGGGATGAAAGATGCCACTGAATGTCTACGACGAACAAAGTGGTGGGAAACAGCAAATTATCTATGAATAAATAAACACCTTCATCAGATTTAAAAAAAAAAACGTAATAAACCCGCCATCTTGATTTATTCCGCGTCCGATTGGTTAGCGCTGAAACGCTTCGTCGCCCACAAAGTTATTATTATTCTTAATATTATAGTATTTCTAAGAACATGTGCGACTGTTTGTAATGACAAAGGGACTTTTTATTATTTGATCGTTGGTTCGTTTCTGTTAATTGTTCCAGAGACGTGATTTTAATATAGGTATGCATGTTGACTGGTCTTTTATCGTATGCTAATAAGAGGCGATGGCGAGCGATGCAAGTTGCAGAGTGTGAATGGGGCATTAAACAGTCGTTCCGTTTCACTTATATTTTTATTTGATTCAATTGGAATGTGGAATCTGAATAAATAGATAGCATATTAATTGTGCATTGATTAAAATCTAAGATTATTTTGCCTAATTAGTTATATTATATTGTAGTCTCATGATAAATACACCGTTAATCTTTTTTTATTGATTTTGGTTTTTTTATAGCCTTAATATGATTGCCTTAATATTATTGCCTTATATGACATACAAAAACTATAATATTGCGTTTAATATTATATGGGAAGGAACGTGATTTTATGTTTGTATGAATATAATTAAAAACATAGTTATTCATCAATTCATTCGTAAACGGTATTAAAATATGATCGTGTTAGGTTATGTTTTAAACATAACATTAGCATATTTTAAATCTTTACCTTCCTCAATCTTTTTTTTTATTAATAAAAGGAGAGAAAAGTGTATATTAATTGAATCTGAGTGGAGAATTAAACCAAGTCCATTGTCGTTGTTTCCTGGGTTCCCATTGTGGTGTATTCGGTAGCTGTCTATCTGTCGAGTCAAGCGCCTCCCTTGAACTTGCGATCCACTAAAAGCAGCTTACCATATTCGAAATATCGAATCTCTTTTCAAGAATATTTTAGGAAGGTATTTAAAAATTTTACAAGATGATATCTAATTTTATAGTTAGTTTACTTATATTGTTTTTTATGAACAACGTGGCGTGTGCTACAAAATAAAGAATCATAAGAAGCTATTGATAAGTTAAAGATTTGTGGACAAATTAATTTAAACATTATAAATAAATTAAAGTAATTGTACCTACTTATAACCATTTTTTTTCTTGTATTCAGGTAGTTAATAAAAGTTGCTAAATACCTAATTTATTAAAATTACACAGCAATAATGTCACATTATTTTTCCGATTATTCTTTCTCTTAAAAGCCTTTATGATTTTACACATTATATAAATAAATATTTCTTAAGTACGTTATTAAAGTGAAATACTGAGCACAATAACTAATATAGCTTTCATATCTTTCTCAATCAGTGTGCACAATCCCAAGATGACTGGCACATATCCCAGCATTAGACTTGCTGATACTAACACCGGTGGTCCCCAGGACCTCTCTTCGACCTCTTCTATTTGTTAATAAGCACCCACTTCGAAGGAACAACCGCATCTCATTATGGTAATCGTATCGCGTTTTTTCACATGTACAGTGGGTCATATGGCATCGGCGTATAAAAGATGTATCGGAGGTGGTATACTTTTCTTAGTCGGTCATTGTACACGTTTACGTTGTTTTGAATATATGATTATGTTAATGTTCTTAATATAAAAGTGTTTTTATGTATTTTTCGGAAACATGCTTGTCCTCAATAGATATTTGTCTTATAACTACTAAAGTAGGTATTATATGAATTTACACAATATACTTTATTTGGCAGGTAGGATGAGGTTTGAATTTATTACGTTTTAATGAATTTTATTTTTAAAGAAAATAAAATAATAAATACCTAACTATATACGGGACAAATTACACAGATTGAGTTAGCCTCGAAGTAAGTTCGAAACTTGTGTTACGAGATACTAACTAAAGAAAATAAAAAGATTGTTGCCATCTAGCAATTAAAGTTGAATTTAATCAATTTGCAATCAAGAAAATGTTTCTTTTTTGAAAATCGAACTTGCGGCCTTCGAAAATCGGCCATTAACATTTTCTTCTTTTTTTTTTCAATAAATTTTATTTCCTGCCTGTCTCATGCCCTGGCCCTCCCAAGCTGCCCTCTCCAGCTTGGAGGACCATCGACTACCGAACTACGATCGCCCCCGCGTGTTTGCTCGCCTCACTATATGTCACATAATTGCCCAACTTCGTGTGGTCTACGTAATATTGGTAGTCTGTTTGGATTTGTTTAGTGTCTACGGGTGGGTCGGAAGGAAATTTGAGGATTGACACACAAAGATGATGATAATTTTATTTATAGAAGTTTTAGTGTATTATTTTGTTAGCGCAATTAAGTACTTAGTTACACTAAAACTCTCCGTCGAATTAAATGCAAAAATCAAGCGGCACACGATCACCGCATACTTCTTTCGCTTCATCCATGTTCATTACTCTCTGTATATGTCTGTTTAGGGTACTCATGACCTGACCTTTCGTCAGAACTTCTCTGATTTGATTAAGGTCAAATTAAAGTTCATCCATAATAAGATGGAAGTTAATAAAATGCTTAAGTACTTAGTATAAAATAATGTGTTTATAGGTACTTATGTAGGTACATGGCGATGTGAACTTAATGGTTCAAAAGTAGTAATTATCCTGGGGTTTCCATCAATCAAACAGAAAAGAAAAATGTTTTAGCTCATGAATTAAAAAGGAACAAAATGCATTTAATAGTTCTTAACTAACATTAACATACTTAATGACATTACTGAAACAAAAAGAGTTTTTATTTTACATCGTTCACAAGGAAAGAACAAGTGTTTTCTTTAAACCTTAACGGCATTCAGGATTATGCTGCCTATTTAACCCTAAACAATGTTTTGATATTCTAAATTGCTTCACCTTACAAATGTTCCAAGCTCTAAGATACCTTAAACTTTGTAAGGAAAGATGACGATGATAAAATTTACACATGCTAAAAACCTCACTTTATTTCTTTCTTTTGAAGTACCTACCTTCTTTTCGTTACTGGCCAGTAACAAATTAATAAAAATTTGCCAATTAGTTATTTATTGCCTTATCTAAGTCATGTTAAAAAAAATCTTACGTCGTTTGTTTAAACGTATGAAAATAACAAAAAAAAGAACGTCTTTTTTAACTGAATTTACCAAACGCTAAGAAATGTCAACTTATGAAAAAGAACGAATACAGATGATAAACTTAACCTCGAGGCCCCCTTGGCTGCCCCGATTCGGCGAAGTCTCGCTAATGTTCGTGACCCCGCCCTTTCCTGTCGCTTACCCTGCATTACCAAGTCGCGGGTTCGATGCCTGTGCACGCCTGTCGTTAAATGTACTTTGTTGCCTCTCTATGCACTCCATTAACTTAATATAGTCCAACTTTTATTGCTTTTACATTTGTTCAGGCTATTGCAGTGCCTAGAAAACCTTATGTAATTTACAATTTATGAATGAAATTTTTCAATCAATTCTTATTGATTCGTATGAATGAAATCTTTATCGTTTCTGTCTGACGTTTTTCATTTAATCCTAATTGATTAGAATTACTGAAATCTTTGATGTGTTCTCCCTTGCTTGGTCAACGATAATTTTCATTTTGAAATATGATCGCAAGAAATTTTTGAATTCTATAGAATTTTAGGCAAATGATATCCTACTACTATTATAAAGGCGAAAGTTTGTATGGATGTTTGTTACTCTTTCACGCAAAAACTACTGAACCGATTACCATGAAATTTGGTATGTAGGTAGCTGAAGACCCAGAATAACACATAGGCTACTTTTTATCCCAGAGTTCCCGCGGGATTGATAGGGTTTCCATGCGGACGAAGTCGCGGGCGGCCTCTAGTATATGATAAGTAGGAAGTTATTTTTAAAAGAGATTTCTGATTACTTCTTCTAGGCATATTATCTTTCGCAATTTTTTTTTAAAATCTCTAAAGGCCACTGAACACATTTTAAAAATCATGATATTGATTGCAAATAAAATAAGAAACAAAATGCTGCAAAATGTTCGCACTTCCCCACTTATTAGCAGTTGATGGCAGACATAATAAAAATGTAAATTTAAGTGAGTTATAGAGGACGTAGGCTGGCCCGCTACCGACGTGCGCCCACGCAACTGTCTTCTCGGTGTCGGAGTTTAATAAAAGTGTAAACCGTATTAGGTATATATGGCAAAATTAAGAAATACGCCATGTTGATTGTTGGGGATCCCTCTGTAACCTGACATCATTACCTAAGATATGATGATAATCACCGACGAGACTGTAAGAGACTGTAATAATGGCAGTTGGGAGGCAGCCGATAGGCCAAGAAGAAGTATTCAGCTAAATAGGAGAATAGATTGAGATTGAAAAATATATCACGTGTTGAAAATAAAACAAAAAAGCTAACTTTCCAATCAAAAATACACAAAACTAGTTTATTATTGATGTCAATGTCAATGCTATAACAATCATATTTGACCGATCTGTCATTCCAAATCAAATCCGGTCTATATGCAAACGCATATCAAACCTTGTGACGCGTCTTCAAAAGCTACTAGTTTACCTGTAAAGTATACTAAGTGATATAGTGTTGTTCTAGGGCTCACTGTTGACTTGCGACCGTGTGTGGTCCGATGCCTCACTCTCAGAACAACAGAATGACTTTAACCATTAAATCCATGAGCCAAAAGTAACCATATTACAAGGCAGTGAAGGATTATTTCCAATCGAATTTTTAAATCGCGTTCGGTAAAAATTTCTTTGAAAAACGCAGGATAATAGCGAAAGTGTTAAATGATGCTGGTTTGTTCGTTTTTTGTAAACGTTAAATCAAATTGGAGTAGCGTTATTTTTAGAAAGGGAAATGCATTTGTAGAAATGCAAATTATTTAAAATTGCGCGAGGATGCGCATGCGCAAGTTTCACGACAGACAGTGCGTGGGCGACCCATTGTATTCCGTAACTTATAAACATACACGTGGTGACACATCAGTGATACTGGATTTAATAAGGACATTCGTTAATGCACAGTAGTTCATTTGATAAAAATATACATATATTTGACAGTAATTTGTCGTTTATCATCGGCTTTTAAATAAATCCATCCGCTGACACAGATACCACAACTGTCAGTCAATCTTTACGCTTCATTGTTTCGCCTGTACCGCTATCCAATATAAAAGTAGGTAACTTTACGCATATTGGTCACTTCATTAACCGTATCTAAATACTTTTATTTTGACGGTAAAATTAATAGGGCGAGTTACCGAGTCGAGGTATAATAAAACTCAAATAACCTTTTAATCTATCAATATGGCGGTCGCCGGCCATTAATAAGTTAATGACAGGTGAGTTTGACAGCTACTTATCGCGCCATCTAGCGGGAACAGTTTGATATGATATCAGGTACGTTTCTGTACGTCAAAATGTTTTGATGGGTCTCGCTTACTCTTTTTGATTTAGTGCCCCTCTTGTTGAGAACTGCATTGATTTATCAATTATTTTAGGTATGCAAGCAAGGTATTCTCAAAGCACGATCTTACTTTCATGTCATACCATTTGGATTTAATCATCAATTATAATGTTCGATGCGTAAGTATTATCTGATTTGGATGAGTTATATTTAATACAGCCACAAATATGAGTTTTAGTTTATACGAGATATCAAGAGGCCGGGATGAATAGGATGCGAATGTAAGCGGTGTTGTGGTGTATTGTTTGTAAATGGGGTGCGCCCGCGCAGCGGGGTGCGGCACTTAATTCGGAAATGACAGTGTGGCCAGTGCTTGATTATTTTATGTCTGTCACTTCTGGATAAATTATTTTAAATTTGAAAAGTTTCTTATGTTTTGACGTATCCAATTTTTAATTTTAAGAGCTAAGAGGTTGGACAATAGAGTTGACATTGGCGCCTTGGAAAAGCTAAGAGCGTAGAGTAAATAAATGTATGTGTTTTGTATTTAAGTTATACCTATATGAGTATAATTAAATTGATCCTAGCATCTATTACGACTAACATACAATGTTATGAAAGACGAACGAATATAAACAAGTTCTATTTGATAGATCCCAATAGATATTATGATTTATTCAAATCGGACGTAGGTAGATGCTATTATTATAATACAATGATGGTTGACAGATCGGTCGTCTTCGATTACGTAGCTTTTTATTTTTTTATTTGTTGAATTTAAATGGCCGTGGCTCCAAGCACTATCGGAAAGGGTTTGTATTGATTTTACGTCTGTTTGTTTATGAGCAGTTTACTTTTTTTAAATAAAAAGATGGCTAAGCATCCTTTTGTTTATTTTTTTTTGTAATTATTTTTCTACTTCGACTTCTACTTATATTGATATTAGTCGAAGTATGATGACCTCATGATGATTCTAATTCCTCATTGCATAAATTCCGATAACATCCTCACCTCTCATTACTTGCACGTTCTTTGATATACCTACCTATAATGCGTAATTATGTAATCTTTTTGACAGAAATGTTTATGTGATTGAAAAACTGAATCTACGAAATATAAAATGCTTTAAAATATTTGATGAACCAAAACAATTCTTTTTTTGTATAAAGATAAATGAAAAACGAATAAAAATAAACTAAACATAATTATAATTAATTAAACTAGAATAAACAAATAACTTTTAATGTGCCTATTTAATAAAAAAAAAACCATTTGTAAGTAATACTACTTACTACGTACAATACTTTGTATTGAGATAATATACATATTTCTACGTCACTCACTCGTACAATTCGTCTAAATTAATATGGACAAAACGGTATACCGTCATCCGTGTTCGATTCTTTGTTAACATAAATCATTCAAGTATCGATATGATCGTATCGATTATCAATCACCTCGAGACGAGTACTCGAAATGTCGCATATCGATACTCTGACATCATTAATTTATATTCAAATGCCTTTGGGCGAATAGCCTTTGAATATTTGATGCATGGAATCGTTGTAAAGAAGTTGATTGTAAGATATAATCGAATAAGTAGGTATGTTCATCCTTTATTTTTACTACTTGCTGTGCCTGTGTGTACCAGTAGTTCCTGAGATTAGCGCGTTCAAACAAACAAACTATTCAGATGTATAATATTAATATAGATAAAAATATATAGGTACGTTCTGATTTTGGACATCCGTGGCGTGATAAAGAGACTGTTGAATATTTATAGTCTATTTTAGTTATCTACATTTTGTTGTGATCAATTTTCGAATCGCGATCTTCTCTCAGTTTGTAAAACGTGTCAAATTTTTTTAGGGTTAGTTTATGGGTTAGGTCCGACAATAATCCTCTATTGTAAATTTTAGAAAACTGATCTTAGACCGTAGTCGCAGTCCACACTTGCTATTAGGTTACCTTCAGTAAATGGCAAAAAGTCTACCCCTTGAGACGTGATAAAAATGCATCAGAAATCCACGTAAACACAGTCCCTGTTTCACTTGACCCATCTGCGGTCATTTCCTGATGTTTACGGCCACCGCAACGCCTAGGCAATTAAACCGGCGGTTAGACCGAGCTGTGCTTAACTAACCCGCCATTGTAAGCGACAACGTAGCTAAAATTAATAACTAATCTCCTTTTATGGCACGTTTAATTGCTGTTTTGATGACACTTGTTGTTACCTATACACACAGACGTATCATGCAATACATACATATAATATTCACGTCTTCATAGCTAGTCCTGAATAATCTGAAATGCCTTTTACAGCTGTATAGTTTTATCATAACATTTAGGTTCAAATAGTGACGGGTTGCTAGCCCATTGCCTAAAAGAAGAATCCCAAGTTTATTAGCCTATCCCTTAGTCGCCTTTTACGACATCCATGGGAACGAGATTGAGTGGTCCTATGCTTTTTTTTATTTGTGCCGGGAACCACACGGTACTAATTACAATAACGGGGGTTTATAACTTAATTTTGGTACTTACATGGGTCATACCAACTTCTACTGTAACTTCTACTACTATATATGAGAACTTTAAACTGAACTGAATGGAAAAATATTTTACAATATTCGCTTCAGATTTCCTTGAAAAGTTGAACAAAATAAACCTGCTCGGTTTATCCAATAGCATGTCACGTGCATTTAGAAAAAAAGTTAAACGTTCTTTGAACTATGTAAAGTAAATACTTATTTGTGATGCTATGATGTGTTCGTGACATCATATCTCGGGAACGAATTAACAGATTGTGACGGAAATGTAATTCCCAGGGCCAGGAATATAGGTCATTCGTTTCAAAAGTTAGGATAGTTAAATAACTTGAATAAGGTTTTTAATAATAACACAAAAGATAAACAACTCGAAACAAAAGAAATGTCCCCAGACTGTACCTACTTGTGTTCAACCTGAAAACTTTTTCACTTACCACACTTTTTGTTTGTATTTTATATTAATCGCGGTTTTACTTCATTCTAACACGATTGACATTTTGGATTTTGGATTACGCCTTTAGGCAGCAATTGAGCACGTGGTAAAAGCTTGTTATGCCTTCTTCCTTTATCAGTTTTATTTATTTTTCTGTTAGTGTAATCTTAGGTACATACCTACAACTTTTCATATAGTTTTGGTTTTGTGCGTCATTACTATAAATGATTCTATACTATTGTTTCAATCAGATTTGAAAAAAATATAGTTAACTTGAGTCACAAATGTATTGAGGACGACCTCTGATCTTTTTCTATGAAAACATAGATTACAAAGTACATCTCTGAAACTATGACGAAAATAACAAAAGACTCGTTTAATTGTATATGATAATGTTTTTACCGATGACTCGGTTTTGCCCAAACGCACAATTGATGAGTGTAAAACTATTTTCCTAGTAAGATTTTTAAAACATGTAATGGAAGTACATTTGTATGACCAAATTTACCTACAATTTTTTTCTAAATCTTATTTAACACAAACATCAATAATATAACAGTTTATATGCCAAATTTCAGCAAAATCCATTAAAAGTCGCGGATAAGGGGCGCTGCATTCGGCGAAAAAATCTAATGTTACGTGACATTCTGGAGTCGACAGGAATTGATAAAGCAGCCCTAACTAATTCGCATCAAAAAAAGAAAGTCATAAAAAACAATACAGATTGAGTAACAATCTTTCAATTAGGTATAATATAAAAGACACGGTGACAGCATCAAATTTGTCCGACACAGCCTATTTTCCACAAAGGAAATGACACAAGTCGGCCATCTTTTATTCAAATACTAAGAAAACCACATCCGTTTGGCGCCTCTATTGATCGGATATTTCACAGTCAATAGTAAAGACATTTCTAGTTTACTAAATTGGTTGATATAGATATTCAAGCGTTTTCATTGGAAATTCAACTTTAATACGTGGTAATTAGAGCTATGAAATTTTAAATGATGGTTCTGCATTTTGGTTACATGTAAAGAGATTTCATTGAAGATGGAAAAAGTCTACGGCCATGGTATTGACAAGTTCGGAGATTAACCCGTTTAAATTTGATTTCAATATTGTAATAGGGAAGGTCTAAAATTGTTAAAAATACATTTCGTATTGATATTTACGATATAGGTACTGTGTGTGAAAATATGTGAAATCTGGATCCAGACCACAATTATTAGGTAATAAGTAGTACCAACATTTTCTGTTCTTTGCTATATTTTTTTTCTTATCTGCCGCTTTAAACATGTTGCTGTGAACTAAAGAATGCCTTCAGGAAGTTTAATTTTGATTTGTCTTCCTTATTAGGCTCATCGTTTTCGCGCATAAGCGACTTTTCCTTACGATGACTCACGAGACACAAGTCAATAAGACTTCGAAGGTTCAGATGATCTCTGTTGACGCAGTCCGTGGATAAAACAAATAATGCAAATATTTCGAACTCACCACAAACATGCACGTTTTATGCAGTTTCACCTTTCGCGATTTTGATATTTGCTTATGCATTTTTCACTTCAGCTCCATCCTTGTTAAAGTTGATAAATGATGTCATTTCCTTTCGACTTATTGTCAATGATTGCCTTAGAATATGAGTAAGATAAAAGTTATTCTTTGCAAACCGTTTAGGGTTTTTTTTTCTTTTAGACAAAACAAAGAATACCTCTCAATATACCCACTGATTTAAAATAAATCAATTGTGCAGACTAAGCAGGTTAAAGCGAGTTTACTGAAGAAATTAACGCTTTGCCTTGGATTCTTCGACGACACGTTACACTTTAAAAGTTTCCCCGAACTATCACCCGGCCCGCCTACACGCGACGCTATAAAGCGATCGATTATTACTTATTTGTGTGAAAAGCGGAAGGAATAAGGCTAACGTGTGTGAGCACGAGCCGACAGCGATGTCGTGAGAACTGTCAATATTTGACCGCCATCTCGCTTGCTACGGGTCGAAATTGTCTCAACGACATCGATATTTTCCAATCACAAACAAACCAATAGACGTCTTCTAGACGCATTAATTTCCGACATGTATCACGCTGTTCATAAATACTCATCGATTCAATAACTCAATCGCGATGTCAAGGAACTCGCTCTTATTTGCGCTTTCGCGCATAAATAAATATACTACTCTGTCAAGAAAGTAGCAGGAAAAGATCAATAATACACAAACTGTTTGTTATTCATCCAAATTTATTTTATCACCTTCAAAATATGCTCCTTTAGAAACGATACACTTACGCCAACGAATAATCCAATCATCAAAACATTTTTTAAACGCTGTTTCCGGAATTGAGGTCAGTTCTCGCCGCGAATTCTCTTTTATGTCTTCTACCGATTGAAAACGGGTGCCACGAAGTGGTAATTTGAGTTTAGGAAAAAGAAAAAAGTCGGCTGGAGCCATATCTGGTGAATATGGTGGTTGCTCGATGGTATTTGTTGAGTGTTTGGTTAAAAATTCGTTCACAATGATGGCCTTGTGCGAAGGTGCATTATCATGGTGCAAAATCCAAGAATTTTCTTTCCACAAATCTGGCCTTTTTCGTCGGATTTGCTCTCTTAAACGCCGCATAACACTCAAATAATATTCCTTATTTACCGTTTGACCTTCCGGCAAGAATTCCGAGTGCACAACACCGCGATAGTCAAAGAAAACAGTCAACATGACTTTGACTTTTGAACGACTTTGGCGTGGTTTTTTCGGTTTCGGTTCAGTTGGAAGGCGCCACTCCGAAGCTTGTTGACTAGTTTGCATGTCAAACTCGTAAACCCACGTCTCGTCACCAGTAACAATGCGTTTCATGAATGTTGGGTCGGAATTGACTCGTTCTAGCATGTCCTCAGCGACTCTCATGCGATTGAGTTTTTGAAAAAAATTCAGGTCTTTTGGGACTAGCCGAGCGGCAACATGTTTCATACCCAAATTATTAGTTAAAATGGTACGGATCGACTCGTGAGATACAGAAAGTTCGGTGGCTATCTCTCTTAAAGTTGAATGAGGATTTTCAGTCACTATTTCCTTCACTTTTGCGATGTTAACTTCAGTTGCAGACGTTGATGGCCTACCAGAGCGAGGCAAATCTTCCATCACATCTCGACCGCTTTTGAACGCTTTGTACCACTCATAAGCACGAGTTTTTGATAAAGTCGATTCACCGTAAGCCTTCTGTAACATTTTCAGTGACTCCGAACACGATATTCCATTGGCAATGCAAAATTTAAGACAAACTCTTTGTTCGATGTTTTTATCCATTATGAAATTAGCAATACACACTAGATATGATATAACTAAAAATAGCACTGTATTTAATGTAAACAACAGATGCAACTCAAACTCCGCGCCAAAATGGAAAACAGTTGTGCCAATCTAACAACAACAAAAAAAACAAAAATTTGAATTTGGAACCATAAATAAATAATCCATTCCCGATACTTTTCTGACTGAATGTATAAAGGTATATTACTCGAAAAACTGGCACGCGTCAATCAAACATTTGAAAGAAAACCAACGATTTGTCACTCCGCCATTTTGACTCATTCACAATAACGGCAGCCATTTTGGTGACAATAATTAACAGATGGGCATCTTCGGCCAACTGCTTTCTAGTTTTTGTTTTCTAAAATAATTATCATCACAATATGCGACACGATCTCTTTTTACTTACCGCTGTTGCGGTATTTTGAATAAAATTAACCGGCCAAATGATTTCAAATTGAATAGCTCAGGTATGGTCGGAGTGGATCTATTGGAGACTAGTGGAACTAATTTATATGAAAACTTAATAAATACTTAGTGGTATTGAAAGTCAGTCCATCTTGACGACTGTATTGTGTTTTGTATTTATAGATTCAGCAACAACTACCTAGAGCTGTCTAATTGAGTGTCGCGGTCGTACGTCTGTGTATGAGTGCGGTAGTAAATAGTCGCTGAAAACATTTTCAGTGCGGCATTGAAGGCGTTAAACAGCTGCTGAGCGTGTGTTTAGCGCGGCGCGGCGCAAGCGCGGCGACGTGCGCCTGCGACACGACATGTGTGCTCGGCACGCCGGCGCGGCGTCACGCCGTCAATGGGTCAGGTTATTTACCTCTCCTTATCACCTTTTGTTTTGCTCAAATACTTGGCTCATTTCGAAGCAGTTATAGCTTCCTGACACGTTACTATACTAGTACCGCCGTTTGTTTCCTTTGTAAAACCATTTACTCTCATTGTTCTCAGACCATTAGCAATTACTTCGATCACTGCATTCAATTACATTTTGCTCACAAGTAAAACAAAACAAAATCGGAGAAAAGGCTATGAAATATAGAGCTTATGTTTACACAAGATATCGATGGAGATCGAACAGTGAAATAGAAGTCGGAGCTATTGGATGGACCAACAATAAAAGCATCGGAGTTGGATCGGCGATACAGGTCCTTGTGTCCACATTAGCATCTCGAAGCAGGAGTGTGTGCAAACACCGAGGGTCATCTGATGAAATGTTCAAAGGCTTTTAGTTCCCGAGAATTATTAAATGAAGCCCCAGGATCGTAATGTAAACAGCGCGTGTTTGTCGAGGCAAGAACCTGTTGCTTTGTCGATGGGTTGATGCGTGCTTTGGCTTATTGGCGGTTATATTACGTCTGCTAATGTTAATGTTACTGCGGCAGTAAGCGCAACATTGTTCCCGGCCAGCATTGCCATTTCGCCTTTGTTCGCTTTCATTCCGTCGCCGATGAACACTATTGTCCACAACTTGGATCACGCAATTACAGCGCCGATAAATCTCGGGATAAATCGAAACAATTGGCTATGACAAAGTAAGACGTGCAATTCTCTACATGCCGCAGTAGGTCGGTTTTACAACTTATTAGTATAAACTCTTGTACAATCAACAATTCCTTCGAAATATTACGCAAACGCTCTGGCAGATTTCCCTTCGACGTCAACAATACATTGCACAAAGGAGTGTCGCAATAAGCTCTTTGAAACAGCAGATTTGTGTGGATATCTGAGTAAATACATAGTCCAGTGTATAGGTAAATAAGCAGGTAGTCGCAGGCATCCAGGGCGCTAACTTTGCTAATGTGTGGACAAAGCCCCTCGTGACGGATCTTGCTAATAAACCTTCCAGGGAGTGTGAGATACGCGAACGTTTCCATCACGCCTTAGGGAACACAATTTCTTGGTGCATCCCGCACTTTGTTTGCTTTTGTAGTTAATAAAAACTATTTTACAATTTTTATTTTATATTCAATGCATTAAAATTATTTGGTATGCTTCTCAAGTATATAGTATAACTGACATGATAATACAAATTATTCATAACATTGAGCTGATCCGCTGAAGTAATCATTCAAGTAAGATTTATGATTATCACGCGGTCCTAAATGTTTTCACTTCACAATTTCACACTAGCGATATCTCCATCGGTATTAACAACTTAATGTTCAATATTTTATTACCATTCGTATTTGCTTTGCATACCAAACAAGTTGAGTGAACACGACATCTTTCATTACAAGTTTCTATTTGATTTCGCTTCATAAAAGACGCTCGCATAGACTCGATTACGATTTCTATCACAAATAACACAATGTTTAGTTTGTTTTTATAGGACACTTTACCTTTCACATCGTTTTACGATTTGTTTTGAATGTATTAAGGTTTGCTATCTTTTATCACATATCACTTCGCGATATCTTTTGTTTTGACTTCTGTATCATTCAAATAAAGTAGGGTTTCTTCTAAATCGGTTTCATTGTTATCATATATACCGTCCAATTAGTTATCATTATCAAGCTTATATTCTGCTTTATTAGAAACTGTTTTAGGATCAAACTCCTTTGCAGTCTAACCTAGTAAAAGGCGTTAATCAATGGTGTGTCCTCCTGATTTACTCTAGGGCAAGTTCGGGTTCTTCTTAGAACAGCGGGTTCAGTTCTTGTTTGTACAAAAAATAAGAGAGTTGGCTGTTTGATGTTTTCGATGGATGAATTCTTTTACTTTTCCTTTCATTGGATGATTCAGTCTCAACCTAACAAATACATGCAAGAAATATTCACTAAGACTTTTTTTTTCTGCGTATGTCAAATACGTATTATGTCTTTATTTTTTACATACCTCATGTTACTAATATTTATTGTTAAGTAGTTTTATATGTACCAATGTAAACTCGTACCTGTTTGTGTCGAAACAATTTAATTTTTAACACAAACCGATCTCAAACTTATAATATTTCAACTAGGTCGTTGTAAGTGAAAAATTCCGTTGGTCATATTGACATTTTCAATACATAGGTACGTGTACTTTACCTTTTCATCGTTCTACTAAACATGTAACAGTTATTGTAATATTATAAAATCACGAGAGATTTCTCAATGCAACGACTTGCTATGATGATAAAGTATGGAAAGGATAGATGTGCTTATAATTAATACCTGTTATAATCTTGACCAAACATACGACACTGATAGATAAGCCAGTTCATTAGTATGAAATTCTACCTCTGTATGTTTCGGTGTCTTATTAATAAAAAAAAACAGAATGGTACGGACTGGCTATACCATTTTTGGCGATATGTAAGGCTAATGTTTACGAAGTCTTCTTCTGTAATCACTATACTGTATACTTCAATTCTGTTTATTTTGGCATTAACGTGTCGTATGCAAACTTTATCCTACTTATCGGCGCAAGTATGTTGGTTTTACAGTTCCTGACATGATAATAACATTTTAGCATCTGTTTATTCACAAATATACGATTTTCCTGAAAATGCGGACGAAGCCAGGTGAAGAAACTTGTTCAATTTGTTGATATAACGATTAAATTAAATTGCGGTCACCTTAAAAGAAATAAAAGCTGGCATGGAATCCAGTAGCGGCCTGAACCATGAGAAAATGAAGTTGAATAAAACAGGGCATATTCGGACATTAGATGTTCTGGGTTCCGTATTTTGAAAGGTTAAGATGATTTATGATTTTAGTAATTACCTAAGTCATCAGTCTTTCGTTCTTCCTTCATGAATTAATTCCGGTTACATCCTAGCATTTCGCCTGGTTTCACCCTGCCTTGATTATGGATTGGGTTAGCCATATAAGGTTTTTAAGGTTTTAAATCTTCTGTGTTGGGGCAATTAAAATAACCTTAAACTTGATAAATATAAAATGCCCAATAAAAAAGATTTGGCTCCTATGCTAAAGATAGGAGGTGTTGTGCTGTTTCGATATATTCATAGGGTTTAAGAAAACATTGGAAGCATAGGGTTGCGCCAAGGAACCCTAAAAGGAGGCCGTCAGGGCTTGCGTGTCGTTTCGAGGCGAGCGTTTATCCGAACGAAACGTTTCACCGATAATAACTCCACACAATATAATAATGCGAATAATAAATAAAAATGGAAATAAAATAATAATTTTAATGCCGTAATTGGGGGCTGCGGGCGGCGAACAAACTGCACTCATTTCCAACATTTGATTGCCGGCCGTTCCCTATATTGATTCCGATGGAACTTTAAACACTTTTATGGAACTGGTTCTTTTTACAGATGTTTTTGAGAAATCAAGATTTTCTTTCATAAATACCTATGTTTTGTGTTTTGCGGAAGGTTTTTACCTTCAAGTTCGCGATCAAAATAATCATTTAATTGTAAAATGAGTACCTATCTCATTTATCCGGTCTACATTTTCAATATGAGTGTCGTGTTTCTTTTTCTTATGTAGCTCGATAGCGTAATGATTTTCACCAACAAACAATTGATATAACGAAATACTCTTATTTTTATTTCATAAGCATTAATGTCTCATCATATGTTCTTTTATAAAATTACATAATACACCTATGTCCAGAGTCAAATAATACCAAGCTATATTTTCACCACCAACTCGCAACGTAGTTATGACCGAGCCAAATTCTTTAAGGAATTTGTAAACTTAACCACAATGCAAATTATGTTTATTAAAGAAAAGGAAACAGTAACGGATTAAGACTGAATCGAAGGCGGAATAATTTTAGTTACAACTAATTACACATTACAATGTTAAATGTTGAACTAACTTTTCTCACTGCATTCGATTTTTATGAATAAACAATACGATAACTTTAATAACGGAAAATTTACATGTAGGATGTAAAAACATTCTGCATACATACATACATACACATACACGTCTATATCCCTTGCGGGGTAGACAGAGCCACCAGTCTTGAACATACTGATAGGCCACGTTCAGCTGTTTGGCTTAATGAAAGAATTGAGATTTAGATACAGGTTGCTACCCCGTCGCCTAAAAGAAGAATATAATTTAAATAACCAGCTTTTACCTGCAATTACGTTATATTAAAAATGTTTAACGTAAGGTCTTCAGAAAGTCTTCTTCCATTCTTAGTTTGGTAAAAATCGTTGCAGCGGTTAAGTCGTGAAAGCGTCACTGACAGAGTTTCGTATTTATAATTTTACTCGTAATAAGTAGTCGGACAGATCAAAGTAATGGCCAACAAATGATCGCTTCTATTTATATATTTACCTGTTATTATGAATGCAATTAAATATGTTTTATTCGCAGTTAACTCAAATATTAATGATAGTTTGACGCCTCGCGACATTTACCTCTAATTACCGGGTAGTGCTGTCTATATTAAATTCTTTAGTTGTATATTTATAGTACAGTGTCAGTCTAGCTATGACATGGGCTGTCAATTTGTTTGTAAACACTCGTATTATGAGTTTATGTTTATAAAACTTAATGCTTTTATACTTATACATTGATTTTTATCATCCAATCTGCAGTCTACTTAATAAAGAATTTGGTGGTCAAAATACTCGTCGTATTCAATTAAGTATACTTATAGGTTATGGGCCATTTCCATTTTTCAAATATTAAATTAGTGATTTAAAATTATGAAGGTTTAACAATTCATCATTATTTTAAAAAAATGGTAGTGGTTTTGTGTAAGTGTATACGGTCAACGAACTGTAGACATTTTGGGAATAAACACTTGTTAATTGTCATTTAAAGTACGTGATACAGTCGATTGTTACGAATTGAACATCTTTATTACAAACACGTACAAATGACAATTGAATTGTTTTTTATTTTGGATACATGATTGGGAAAATAAATCAGACATCGCAATGTTAATTTGTCATGTGTTTTAAAATCTCCATTTTCTGTATTCATTAAATTTGTTGAACATTTTCCTCAAAATTTAAATGACAAATACCAGTAACCCAATAAATAAAATTTGCACAAAAACATATGTTAATGAGCGGGTCATACGCTTGCTAAATGTTTATTCTGATTCATAATATCTTATTGATATGCTTCAAGGCAGCGAAGTCATCACATACTTGGTCTAATTTCCTGTACTTTTTTCTTGTATACCAGAAAATTAAAATAAAAACTTTGTCCACAGTCTGCGCGGTCTGAAGGCGAATCGTCAGCAGACCAATCTTGTGAGAGCTCTGACGAAGGCGTAGGCCGCGACGCCCCGGCTCACCAACCCTTGCAGCTCCAGCACCAAGCTCACCAACCTCTACCACACCAACCCCAACACAACATGAACCACCACACAGTTAACCATCAGCCAATCAACAACCATCAGCTGAACCACCACCAGAGGAACTCGCCGAGGCCACATGAGCGGGAGTTGAAAGTAAGTTGGTTGTCATTGCTTCATTAATCTTTGCAGCTTCAGCACCAACCTAGAACAGTTTTCACTTCATAAAAACTCATACAAGGTAATTGGGGAAAACTCTCGTCGTCATTTTTTTAGGTTATCTGTAAAAACAAATTAACATCTAAACTTATTTTTCAGGTGCGAGACGACTTCGAATCACTCAAAACCTCACTCCATCCCCACCTTTCGTCCCTAGCATCTCTGGCCCAGGGTGCCCCCCTTTCTGCGCCTAGCAGCGTCTTTGCCTTAGCTGGTGGTGGACCACCTGGTGGGTTTCCATATGCTCCCCCGGCATTCCTGGCACCCGCACCTCCCCCGCCAGCCCAGCCGGCCGGCTCCGCGTCCTCTTCATCATCAGAAGGCAGTGCTGCTGGCTGGAGCTTCGAAGAACAGTATAAGCAGGTCCGTCAGGTAAGGTCGCTTTATTAAGACAAGTTTCAGATTTTTTTAAATTGTGAATGTTATTTTCGTAACTGTAATATTTAAGTAGACAATCATAATTCAACGTATACTACAACAATGTTCACGTCTCAATCATATAATAGAGTGACACACAGAACAGCAAAACATTTCCCCACAATAACATAATCACGACAAATCAAACAATTCAACCCTGCCCCTGATATAATTTATTCACTCTCGCTCGGTACATTACGCCATGGTTATGCCCAATAAAAATGTGTCTATAATCGCCATATAATGGAGCAACCCGTTTTCTTTTGTTGAATATTACATGCGGCGACGCGAGGGGTCGAACCCTGTGGGATGACAAATAATAATACACTGTCAAGTCAACTCCGTTATTTGCGTAAAAGCTGACAGATTCACTAGATTATTAACTTAGATTTTCGTTCAGGATTATATATGTAACAATAACATAATATTGTTTTTTTAGATTTAAGAACACGTTTATTGTTAAGTTTATAATTTGATATCATGAAACCATGAGATTATAATAATCGCAAGATTAAGACAACATTAGAGATTTAAAATATACTTGTGTCTTGATTAAGCGATTAGTACTTTCTTTATCAGTAACTATTGACTTTATTACAGTAATAGTAAGAGAAACCTGTCATTGGCCTTATAATAGCATAAGATTAATACTGTATTACTATTTAATGTATACGCTGTTGGTTTCTTTAATAATAATAATAAAAAAACAACGTTGTCTTTTATAAATTAAGTACATATTGTAAAAACACCAAAAACCAAACACAAAGATCCGCAGATGCCAAAAACCATACAATTAATCTTGTTACGTATTCGTAATCATGTGGTATGGAAGAAAGACTTAACATAACGTTCCTGTTAAGTCACACTTCCGAAAAACGCATATTGGTCGCAATTTGGAAGCAGTTAACACGCGTGAAGTGCAACAAAGGAAGAAAGTACAAAATTATACCGTTTACTTCGAACACAATCATCTCATTGTGGATAAAAATGTAGCATTTACAATAACACATGATATGAAATTCTGGCCTTTAAAAAGTAGCTTTAAAGGAAAAACAGTTACATATTCCAATTCCAAGTGATGGATTAATCACATCGTGTAGAAATTAAAGGTATCAAAATTTCCAAAATTGTTTGCTAAAATCAAGATGTCTCTAGGGTCTTATATACTTTATTTGCCTTTGCATTTTTTTATTATTTTATCAAAGGCTTCAAAAGAGATAAGAGAGATGCCTTCGTTTTCTACTTTTAAATGGAAATGATTTGATGACAACTTCCAGCATTTTACATCTCTTTGTAAGCAGTTTTGAGTGGATGTTCATAATACAAAAGATGGATTGTATAATTTAATATAAGTACCTTGAATAATACCATAATATTTCCCTGCATCAAGTAAAAGCACTTTCATTATATTGCATCCTTATACTAGTTTTCGTCAATTCTTTGTCTGCATGTTAATTTATGAAATGAACTGTCTTTTGTTCACCATTGAGTCGTTCAAAAGATGCATCGAAGTGTTAATTTGACGTCGTAATTATTTGACATAAGGCTGTCCTTTTGAAAGGGCACGCATGTGTCCTTGGCTACACGCAACTTTTAATGAGACTTTTCTGTTTTTTTTTTTGATACCTGCCAGTTCTGATGTGAAAACTAAAAATAGAACTTAGTTAAGACAGTTCTGTTTTGATATTTGGACGCATTTTAACAATTTCAGTCAGAATTAAAATATATTTTGGTCGTGTTTTATCAAATGTAGATTATTTCAAGGATTCTGAATCGTCTTCATTCTTCATAAAATTTATCGTAGAGATGTCTTTATGTCGTTATTTATAACATGAGTATGAATATCTCCCTTTTTATGACTTTTATTCAAAAAGGTTCCTGTGTCAACATGAAAATATTAAGACACTTACCGGACATACATTGACTCAAAACCTTTTCCCTTTCAGTATGTCTTCTCTTAGGACTGCTGGAAGCTAGAAGATGTTTCCTTAAAAAAAGCAGAACCTACGTACAGTTTCTTGTTTATTCCTAGTTAATAAATATTATAAATGCGAAAGTTGGTAAGGATATTACTTATTAACACAAAAACTAGGGGATTTTTATGAAACTTGTCATATAGGTAAAATATTGGAATAACATAATAAAAAAAAACAGTGATATAGCTAAAACATTGGAATAACATAATAAGTTACCTTTTATGGAGATTTAAGGGTGACGAAGTCGCGGGCAAAATCTAGTGATTAAATAAATAAATAAAACCTGTATTTGTGTAACTTTATCGCTACATAAGACGTGTTAGCGTCGGCGCGGCTCTTTTGATCGCTGTTATATCGCATCGCTCCACTTGCGATTCAGCACGGCCCTTTGACTATTGTTCAGGTTTCATTAGTTATGGCTTTAACATTTGATCTGCTGTAGATACGTTTCATATTATAATACTAGAATTATCGTGTTGATTCAGAAATTCCCTGTTGCTGTTGGAATTTCGAATATGTAGCATCAATGTCCAGTTATGTGGGCTTTGATTTAATTGTCATTATTATAGAGGTGTACGTTAACTATAAGACTAAGCTTGTTACTAAATTGTGCTTTTAATAATATACCTTTCAAACACCGAACGGCAGAAAACATCACACATGTAGTTAGTCCTATTCACGTAATTTGCTTTTAAGTATTTTTTTTGTATGTATATGGAACTTAAAAGGCATATTGTCGTGTGATTACCGAGGGCCACTCCGTATAATTTAACACAGGTCTATAATTTTCCGTCCGCATCAACAATATTTTCCACAATTTCTACTATTCGACAATCGCGATTATCGCGCCCTCGTATAAAATTATGACATTAAGTCAAACAAATTTTCAGTCTTACTCGATTGAGTTTAGAGTCGTAAATCAGTATTTGCGTTATTGGTATTGCGGTGTGAGTCCATAAATGTCAGCCATATTGGAAACTTGCTGTTTTCCGACCCTAAATCATCGTGGCGAATTATAGTTGTTCCCTCCTTTTATTACTACCTACTATTACTGTGTTGCCAGTTGTTAGATAGCGTATTTATAATGCTGGCAATTTTAACGCATACTTTGTAACAATACTGCTACTGCCTTTTATGAATAAGTTATAAAGTTAGTGGGAAAATCTATGCAGTTTGAGTAACAGGTTTGTAGGTACTTAAAGTTATATTTCAAATATTCATGGAACTAAGTATTAGGTTTACAACAAACCTAGTGTGTTAAGGTTTCAATTACTTTCTCTTAGAAGTACCTTTCAAGCACGTTCTTATTTATTATGTTAAAAGTTAAGGGTACATACTTGTAAATGTAAATTCGAAGCTCTCAAAATTTCGTATATGCATTTTTAAGACATTACCATTGAACGCAGTAATTCCATCAACGACTTATCAACGTCTGTTCACTCATTAATTTCTTTGGCTAACCTAACTAGACAACCAACATTCTTGTCATGAACCTAACCTAGCTTAAAAATGGTTCGAAAAATTTTGCTGAGAAAGAAGCTGCAATGATTTTGGTATATAGTAAATTTTAAACATTAATGCATTTTTAATTGATTTTATTGACCACATATTTAAATCTAGAATTCACTAGTTTACATCGACAAGTCTAGATATTTTATCCTGTATGACCTCATAATTGAATTGTGGTTAGTTGGAAATCAATCTTGCAGAATCTCTATTGCAATACGTATTGCTTAAAGTAATTTGTGAATGTGGTAAATACAATATTGCATGTTTTATTACGCTATATATTGAAACGAATCTGTTATTGCGTTTGGAAAGATGTAAATTTAAATGTAAAATGTAAAGACGTCACGTCAATCATAATAAGATACACAAATAGATACATTTTTAGATACATGTCATTGATTGAATATGTATTACTGAATATACGTGGGAGGTTATGAAACTTCAAATCAAATGTCATTTTATTCAGTTCAATCAATCAAATTCTTTATTTGCGTATATGAGACTAAAACAGTATAGTTTCAAATATTATAAGTAGCACGGCACATAATTATTGTTGGGTTAATGATGGGGTAAAAGGGCAGATGATTTTAAAAATAAATTGACATTTGCGATTATCAGATAAATAAATGTTTAATCTAACTCTTATCAGGAGGGCTACGAATGGGTTTGCTTTAAAAACTCTTTTTAACAATGTTAAGTTTTAATTCATGAATATGAATCGATGATATATCGTATCTGGCAGAAAAATTGCACCCTATCTTGCACATAAGATTATTCTTTTTTTTTATTCCAAATTCAATTTCGTTCAGCTCATTTCTTTCACTCCGTCTTATATTTTTGCTAGAGCTCTAAGAATGAATGTTATCACGTATCGCGACATTACCGCACGCACGCACTTTGTCAATTCGTTCTCCCTTGGGCGCCATGTTTGTCCGACGCCTTTGATTTTATCCCATGTGTCATCCGTGTAATTCAAACACGATAGGATTGCAAAATCTCTAAGAACTAGTTTATAGAAAATGGTCCTAGCTTAAACAAGTTTTTGTGTTGAAAATTTCAGTATATCTGTCTTAAATATAGATATTCGTTTTACGCGTTGATGGATAATGCCAGTGAACATTATCTTTAACTTGTATTTTTTACATAAAAAATATAGTTTTTAACTTTATGAACGTTAGAAGATTAAGCTACTTATAATTCTGTGATAAAAGTCAAAATTACACACAAAGCGTAATCTCAAATGAGCATGTTTCGGATTTGGAACGCGCGTAGATTCGCCTTCAACCTTTTAAAGTAGGTTATGGGTGCGTTCGAAAAAACTTAATGTTTTTTTTACGTTACTGGCACCCGGCGATTAGCCAAGTGAGCCATCGAACTGGCATTTGAGTATTCGAGTGTTTTGGATATTTATTCCGTCTAGACACGTTATCTGGTGGAAGCTCGATGAGCTTTATCGAAAGCACGGTTTATACACTTGAAATAGGAAAGTTAATGTTCGATGCGCTTTTAACATTTTTCTGCGTAAGTGTTGTTAGTGTCGTATTTTTTTTTTGACACCGAAAATTATTATTTATTCATTTGTTTTTTCCTTATATGCCGCATACCAATTATATATACAGGGATTTATTTGCGTATATCTGAATTCATGAATTTAACTTTATGGAGCCTTCAGTGCAATAAGTGCAATGGAAATTTAATAAGTTTGTAAAATTATTTCATTTAACAAACTTATTTAATTTCGTTTTTAAATATATAAAATAAATATATTTATAAATACATGAACGATGGCAAATATGGCATTAAGGTTTATCATTTTAGCTTTTGTAAGTGCTCCCCTTAGTCTTGATTTCAGTCATTCAAGTGAACATAATATACATGTTTGCACATAATCATCATCGCATCACTTTCATGTCTGCCACAGAGCACCGAAGACCGCCTTGTCGTCCGAACTTGCTCTGTGTTATCAACATTGTTCAAGCTTTCTCAACGAACAAACAAATTAGTTAAACATTAAAGAGGTACACAGACTTCCGTACGTAATTAAGGTGTGTTCTTTATGTTAACATTTAGATGCGCTTATTACAAGCTAATCGGCAATTTACTTCAGCAATTAAAGCCTAAGCCATAAAATGTAGCTTAAGTTATTTGTATTATTATTTAAGATTTAAAACCATAGAGTAACATCACTTATGTAAGCGTAGATAAGAGGTTGAAAGAATAACTGCATCTGTGCAGACACCAAAAGGGAAATTTCGTAAAAAGAAAAAGAGCCTTAAAGCAATCTATTTATTAGAGTGAGGACGAAGTCGGGATACCCATTAGGTGGATGCACTTAAGAGCAATAGGGTCAGTCTTCTGGAGGTTTCTCATAATCTACATTTGATTTACAAATCAGTTATTTGAAAGGAGATAGTTTTAATTGTTTACTCTTTTTAACTCCTAAAAAAATCAAATCATTTGAAAAGAACGATGATAATTTTGTTTACAAAATTTTGTTAGATTTTCATCTGAATTAGACTCGCTTTAATACGGATAGATAGACAAGTTTTATCTCTGGTCAACAACTATTTATCTTAATACCTACGATGCCCAGGAGTCGATTAGAGCATTCCTATTCAAAGACGCTGATTGGTCGGCTATAAGTATGTCATTCGAATAATGACATTTCGAAAACTAATTATTACTTTACTTATTAACGTTAATTGTTCACGTGTTTTTAATGGAAGGTTTATTAACTGTTGTAACTTATAAGTAAACTTTGTTACATTAACAACATAGTAAGATATTAAAAATAATAATACTGTTATAATAATGCAATTATTTAAAATACCCATTTTTAGCGGTTTTACGTAAAACAACCATAAAATAAGCTTTTTAAACATTAACAAAATCTTATATGGAAAATATTAGCTTTTGCTCGTGGCTTGCCCGCGTAAAAAGTACCCCATGCCACACCCACACTATATTTTTGCAAAATTTCTAAGCGATCTGTACAGAAGTTTTGACGCGAAAGACGGGCAAACAAACAAACAGTCACATTTTGAGTATATTAGTAAAGATTAAAAGTTTAATTTTGTTGAAAAAAACATTCATTACATATTTTTTTTATATATTTTCTTCTATCAAATTGATCACCGAGTGTTATTAATTGACACGCTGCGACACCGCTGGCGCACCCCAGCTGACTCGCTATTTCTGGGAGACCCATGGGGGCTGCATTGAGCTGCAAGTCATAAGATTGCAGCCTGAAGAATTATTATTATGCTAATATGCCTTATATTATTAAGACAGAAGATTTGTCTGTTTTTATTTTTAAAGAATAAAATGAAAAACAATGGACCGATTTTGATGATATTTGGCACAGGGACAGACAAATGTTGCAGAAGTTTCATCGGCCACTCTTTCCATGACATATCAAAGACATAGCCTTTTCAAGAAAGCTATTTTATGAAAATAGTATTTTCGTATCACATTACTTCAAATTAATTTTTGATTCGTTAAAGTGTCTGCCTTGTTACTGTTTATCACCGCGACATATGCGGTTTCATTTTTACGATTGATTACAAAGAGAAACTGCGATTCCTTTATTTTAAACTTTGACTTAATTCATATTTCTGCTTCGAACAGTCGGTAGCAAAAATCATGTTATTTTGACTTTTATTAAATCAAGGTCTTATTTTTGCGAATACTATAAAATAAGCGGATTTTATAATTTGAATAGAAAACAAAAATACATTTAGTTAAATAATGTGTAAACAGTGCTTTCTCATGCTTTGATTTTTATTTATATTTCAATAATACTTCTATTCATATTGATATTCGATGTAAAGGTAATTTGACAACTTGAATTATTTTCAATGGTGACGAATAGGCGCCTGGTTCTATTTATTGTATCTGCACACATAGCAACCTGAACTAGACAAAATTTTGATTTAAATTTTTGTATGACCTCTTTGTGCAATTTAATCAAAGCTGTAAAACCTAGCTCCAAGGACACAATGAACTTAACCATCAATTAACTTCAGCAAGTTACATTTATATGCTTGATTTTTGTTTAGAAAAGCACCACCAATGTTTTCCAGTTTTATATTTTTTGACGAAAACTATAATGAAATTATAAAATCATCATCGTCAATATATTTACTCGAGTCACTGAATAACTAATGACAATATTGGTACAATCAAAAAGGGACTCGGGAAGTGCTGAGTGTACTCTAAGTGTTAAAACCGTTAAAAATCGGATATTTCGTTTTACGCGAATGGAGTTGTGGACATGATCTAGTTAATTATAGATTTAGAAAGGGACAGAGGTTCCGAAATGGCCACTAGTCACTGCCATATGTATCGCCTCAGCGCACATTATAGTGTCGGGTGACTCTCAAGCTGCAACTGCAATGTTCTCTATTTATAAATGCGTTGCATACGACGCAATTCTATACAATTATTGCGATGACTGTGGATTTGGCTGTCATGAAAATTTTGCCTTCCGATACATATAAAATATCTGTAGATCTGAGCTCCGTAACATTTGCAGGGTGATTCCCGTTGCCTGAATATGCAGGTTTCCTCACGATGTTTTACCTCACCGTAAGAGCATTGTCAGGTCTCCATCCTGGCTTTAGTCCCGGTTACATCCTCACCACTCTGGAGAGAACCCTGGGTTAGCCTTTGATCATGGATCCTGGATTGGTTGAGTAAAGTTTTTACACGAAGCGACTCCCATCAGATCTCCGCAACCTTTGCAAATTAACCCGTATTGGATGCTAATTGTAAGTGCCGTGTGATTCCCGGCACCAATACAAAAAAGAAAAGGACCACTCTATCTCTTTCCTATGGATGTCGTAAAAGGCGACTAAGAGATAGGCTTACAAACTTAGGATTCTTTTTTAGGCGATGGGCTAGCAACCTGTCACTATTTGAATTTCAATTCTATCATTAAGCCAAATACCTGAACGTGGCCATTCAGTCTTTTCAAGACTAGTGGCTCTGTCTACCCCGCAAAGGATAAAGACGTGACCATATGTATGTATGTATGGATCCTTATTTATTATATTCAAGTAAATAATTACTTACACCTCAATATAATCCATGTCTCGTATTACAAAGATGCGGCACGCGTACGCGCAATTACATGGGGAGGTTTGGGCCCTCACGGAAGGGCAGACAGGGGGGGGGGGGATGAGGCGGGGGGAGGGACACTGAAAATAGCCCTCGCACGGGGCACAGGGCGCATCTGCCGATATAAATAGCACCCTCAATGTAGTATCAAGGACGATGATGTTTATGTCCTTATTGTAAGACGCTTTTGGCCCTTTTGCCTGTTAGTTTTGGATGTTTTTGAATATGTAGTTGTAGCGGTAGATAGGTTGACTGTGGCATTTCATTGATTTCTTAAGGTTGAGAACCTTCTTTAGTTTTGAAAAATATTTGAATAAATCATATCTCCCTTACCAATCAGAAATATTTTTTCGCCATTAATTGATCGGGAATCAAATTTGGGACTTAGGTATTGTACGGAGCCAAGAAAACAAGCATTGAGCCAAAAAGGCCGTCAGTAAAATTGGATTTTGATATCTCGTGATGCATATTTCCTAAACAACGAATATTCAGCTGGATCTTAATAACAACTTCCTCCGAATGTACCCCCGAATCGAAACCAACATTTGGTTAAAAGTTTTTGCTCGAAACATTCCTATAAAATGTTTATCACCGAGCCGCCAGCACATGTGCATGCGCAGCGCAGCCCTCTTCAGCGGAGATTATTCTAAAATTTCCAGATTGCCACCCCGGGCAAAAAATAAATAAATCCACACTACCCACAAAAAATGCTCCCAAATCCTTGAGCCGATCACTATCCCCTTGAAATCACGATTTACCGTTATCGAACAGTAAATTTTTCAGGCGATAGAAAAAGACAGACATTCATTTTTTATTTATCTGTGTGGGTAAATGATTTGAATTTTAGAACACTTTTTACAGGTTTATATTCAAGAGTTCAGTTTTTTGGATTTTGAATATGTCTGTGTGTGTGTGTGTTTCAATTGAGTGTGTGCCCGAATCTCTGTTTATGTTATTCGGCATTTGCATGTGTGGTTGCGGCAAGCGGGGGTGGCGCAGACGCACGACCCACGGGTTATCATTTCCTGTTCTCATTTTGAATTTACAACATAATTATTTTTTGCTCATATCGTGGTGGCTGAAGCTGTAAGTTTATTATTATTCTATGAGCGATGCATGCAAGGTATACTCTGGAATAGTCAATAAATTTAATGTCTTTTTTAAATACTTTCAGTTGTTGGGAGAGTGATAAAAATAATAGTTTATAACTTTATTACATATGTATTATAGTAAAGAACAAATACTTTTGGGGTAAAATAAAGTACTAGGTAGCCATATCCAGTATGAATTTAATAATTAAAATACATAGATACTGCTTCTTGTTTGTAACTATAACTTTTTCCAGTCTGAACACAAAATATGTATAAGTAAGTTTGTTCTCATTTGTTCTTGATTTCCTTTATACTATCCATTGTGTGTTGTGTGTTCCCCTTTAATACATGCTTACCTACATATAGTCACATCTACATCCCTTGCGGCGAAGACAGAGTCAGCAGTCTTGAAAGACTGATAGGCCACGTTCAGCTGCTAGGCTTGATGATGAGATTCAAATATACTGACTGATTGCCTATCGCCTACAAGAGGAATCCCAAATGTATCCTATCTCTTAGTCACCTTTTACGACATTCATGTTTAAATTGTAATTAAATTAAAATAGTCAAGTAAACTATTCATACAAAAAAATATATGCCGTGTGGTTCCCGGCACCAATACAAAAAAGAATAGGACTACTCCATCTCTTTCCCATGGATGTCGTTAAAGGCAACTAAGGGATAGGCTTACAAACTTGGGATTCTTCTTTAGGCGATGGGCTAGCAACCTGTCACTAGTTAAATCTCAATTCTATCGTTGAGCCAAATAGCTGAATGTGGTCATTCAGTCTTTTCAAGACTGTTGGCTCTGTCTTCCCCGCAAGGGATATAGACGTGAGACCATATCTATGTACAAAAAAATATTGATATTATCGTGTCCAAAGAGCGGTGAATTACATTGCGGTAATAATCAACACCTGACTTGATGTTTCCCGCGGTCCACACCAGCGCGACTCGCTCGATAAAACTTCGAACAACGATAATTGTTTTACCGTATATATATGTGTAATTTTTTATTGGGGACCGCGGCTTTGTCGGCCGTGCGGTTTTACGGCGTCGATTCGGTTCACGCCTGTATGTGTACAGTCACCCGCATATCAAGTTACACTGCATGGGACTCTATATATATGTATATGTATATATATATAATCATGTCTTTCTCCCTTACGGGGTAGACAGAGCCAATAATCTCGCAGACTGAAAGGCCACGTTCAGCAGTATGGCATTGTGATGTAATTGAGATTCTAATAGTGACAGTTTGCTGGCGCATTATTTAAAAGAAGAATCCCGAGTTCATTAACTTATCTCTTAGTCACTTTTTACGATATCTATGGGAAATAGAGGGAGTGGTCATATTC
This sequence comes from Amyelois transitella, assembly GCF_032362555.1. Lineage (NCBI taxonomy): Eukaryota > Metazoa > Arthropoda > Insecta > Lepidoptera > Pyralidae > Amyelois > Amyelois transitella. Next base: position 3,766,568 of record NC_083522.1, on the reverse strand, counting down.
TTAAGTGCCGGTAACCACACAGCACTTTTGATTCGTAATTTTATGACACGGTGATAGAGGCGAATTTGCAACGAATTTTGAATAGGTTGATATGCTGTTAATTGTACGTTTACAATTTGTAATGCGAAATGAATTGCTCAATGGCTGGCCAAGCGGAGAAACTTTAACGCATATATTTGTTAGGGTGGAGCAAATTGTAACTTTAAACATATTAACATGAAATCACGCCTCTTCCCCTGAGAAGTACGCAGGATGGAGACACTATATACCTATGTATTTCTACTTGGTACGATCCTTGCATACCTTCTTCGCATCACCTACACATTTACTCTGTTTAAATCTGTAGAAATACTATGTTGGGCCTGTTTGTTACCCTTTGTTATCACGGCATAAAAGTTAATAAAATGTAGAACAAAGAGAAATAAACTTAACAAAAAGGCATGAATTTCGAGTATTATATATAGGGGTTAAACTTTTAGGTATTAAAACATTTCACGCACACAAAGTCGCGAGGAAAAGCTAGTAGGTAATTGTATAATTCAAAGGATTCCATATTTTCAGGATAAAAGACGTTGATTTAGAAGAAAACAAACAGTTCACAAGTGATCCTTATGTTGTACAAGGAATCCCCGACTTTAAGAATCTCCAGTCAAAACATACCGTAGCCCTTTGATCAACCCTAATTACAAGTGTTCGAGGAAATCAGTTAATGAGTTATTCGTAAACAGATCTACTAAATTTCTTTCCTGCTAGCCGGCTCCTAAGTTTTTAACCAACAATATTCAGCCTTAGACTTATATCAAAAGACAACATTTGATTTAGATAAAGTACTACTTACTTACGTACGGAATTACATACAATAATTCACGCTTCATTTGCGTATGGGTAGGCACAGATTACATTAATTTCTACGACACTAATACTTCTTTTGCCTCATTCACATATAAAAAATAAATCTGCTTTAAATGAAACTCAATGGGTTAACTTTTGTGCCAGTACTATTTATTCTAATATAAATGAACAATTAAAAATAGAATGATGATGTTATCACGCTGTGAAGCGCTTGAAGCGCTGAACCTGTAACCGTTTATTATCAATGATGTATAATGTCAATAGCACTACTAGAAGTGATAATAAGGCGGAGACTTAAAGAAAATGATAACTTTAAGTACGAGCAAACTGACCTCATGTCATTTGGGCATCCGCGAGCAAAATGTACAATCCCCTTTTTAGAATGTGGGTTAAATCGTAACATTGTTGCTTAATTTTTTTATTAACAATGTGATTTTAGTTCCTCATTAATTTGATATAGGTATCTATGTACATATTTTTACCCTAAAGTAAACAATCATTAAAGTCTCGTAGAGGTACTCGTAGAGGTACTCGTAGCTTATCCAAAGAACGGTCGTAGAGGGTCTACGAGAGCCGATATTAATTAATACACGTAGAATTAGTCAACACACTGAATTTATAAATCTGGCTATAATCTGATTAAAATATTGATTTATTTAATGTTTTAAGCATACATTCAGTAATTTAGCACGGTTAACACATAAGTATTGATTTGACATTTTGAAATACTTACAACATAAATAAACTACTTATGTATAAATTTGAGCTATAAATTTTTCTTTTAAGCGATGGGTTTGTATCTTTTCACTATCCCTGATCCTTGTAACTTTTGGTGTACACCGCATGGGATAAAACTTTTGCGTGATAAGTTAACGTCCTAATTTATTTTACAAACAAAAAAATGATTTAAAAATGTTTAGACTAAATGTATCTGTAAAGTACAACTTAATATAGAATGAGCGATTCTTCGAATTTCAAATGATGGCGCATCTAGGTGGTTTATATCGCTGTATGTACGACGTGCGCTTGATTTGTTTGGACGGCGGCGATCACAAAGCGCAACCTGCAACGCTTCCTCTTTACGACCTCCCCAACTGTGCCTAAAGCCCGTCGCAGACTAAGCTGTAATATATATTAATATTTTATTTTATAGTTAGGTTTATATTTGCTATTACGTTAAAGTAAGAAAAAAACTCCACCAGTACACTACCAAAGATCGGCTACTTATGAACGTGGTTTAAAGTAATATTCGAGTGATCAACAGAGTGTAGTCGCAAATGTGAAAGTGTGAATGTTTGATAGCATTTGACTTTAAAACTGCTGAACCTATCTTTGATGATCTTTGATGACACGTAGACTGTGACATAGTGTATTTTGTCGGGGCAAATCCACGGGCGAAAGCTAGTCTGATTAATTATACATAAAAGGACACCGTCTGGCTGACATATCAACTCAGAGTCCAAGGATTTAAAATTTCGCATGTTTGCATGAAGAGAGTTTTGAATGTGGATGAAGCGAAAGAAGAGTGCAGGGATCGTAGCAAGTAAGAAAGACGGAGTATCTCCCTTGCCCTACGGGAATGAGGCGTTGATGTATGTCTGTAGATTTTTTATGGAGAGAGGATTTACTCTAGTTATACCGTTATTTTTATATTATGTGCCAGGCCGACTATACGTGCAGGGAAGACAAAACATATATAATAGCATCATCCTTGTGTGTGGTAACTTGTTTTAGGTAATATAATACCAAAACATGGTATATCAATATATATTATAGCTTGGTGTGTAACCAGCTTTATCTATTGTTTTATCAATTTCAATAATTTATATCGCTGCGAGAACGGAACACTTCACTTCGCGCGTAAAATATCATGATTACTCGGTAAACAACTTCTTGGTTTGTAACTTTTTACAATTGTATAGTTTTGATTTCTATGTTATATCAATCACCGTTAAACATATTTCGAATGTCAAGGAAATACGTACTAAATAAATTTTGATAGTTTTGTCATTGTTTTGTTAACAAAATATTAAACCTTAGTAACCTTTACTGACAGAAGCAAAACGTCTTCCTAGCTGGGCCCACGTGTGGGATAATAAATTTTTTCTCATATTTTCACCCACTATAGTTTTTCCTTTAAAAATGGTTGCTATGCTACGATAAAAGTGGTTTTTCAGATGTAATTTGAAACAGTTAACAAAAAACACCGAGCTCAAGGGGTTACCCAGGTACTACAACTAATAAGAATAAGGTATTCTCATTAGAATATTGGTATCACATCCAATCAATCAGGGTTGGCACTTGGCAGCTATAAAGCGCCACCTTGCGGCGAGGCGTGGTGTTGTAATGAACTGCCATTAACTCTTTACTAGCAGTTTATAGGCGTTTTAAGACTGGTTTAATTATTGTAAAACGTATAATGCGGCCGATGAGTGATGATCGGGGTAGCGCTCGTGCGGCGAACCCGCGAGCCAGATATTGCAAATGTCGGGTTATAATAGTATGCGAATGTTTTTATTGGACGTTATTCTAATTTCAAATTACTCAATTCAATTCTTTATTGTTTGCGCTCTCCCTCTGTATTGTAAAATTACTTCCATTATGATTCTTTGACTATTTCTATAGCTATACTATACTTTTTCTATAAATATATATACCTTAGTTTATACTACATATTTCTATAAATATATATACTTAGACTTTGATGATTTTATTCTAGTTCTAGGTAATAAGTAATTTGCTTTAATACTTCCTAAAAATATTTACAATAGTGCCATTTTCATGAATATCAAAAAAGCGTTATACCATTTTTGACAAACCTAGTAATATAATTTTACAACATTAAATAAAAAATAACAACAATAGGTTTTCTTGAAATTATTATTGTTGTGAGCTTTTACTGATTTTCACAAAGGTATCCATCCATAGCCATAAAAGTAAATCCACGGCCTTTTACAACTCTAAAGCTCTACTTCATTAACAATAGCAACACTGTCGTAATTATGAAAAAAAAAATGCAACTTTAATACGATTCTAACGTTCAAGTTCTTTGTTTGAAAATTTGAAAGAAAAAAAAAATATTGAAAAATACCATTACTGTCCGAAACACTATTTATTGAGTGATCAAGCGTAATTGCGCCCTGTGAGGGGCTATTCTAAACAGGGTGTTTGACTGTATTGGGTGTTAATTAAACCATAGTCGATAAATCTTCTCGTGCGAATTCAACGCGTGTGTAGCCCCAGGTTATTAGGGATGTTCTCGATAATCGAAATTATTTTGTAAACGAAAAACGATTAGCGAGTGAATCTGTTGTTCGTGAATTGAGATTGAGAAATACTAAGATTAAATGGGTCGTGGTAATGTTGCATTATGACTCAGAAGTTCGTAACGAACATTTCGTGTCTGAAATAATCGGATATTTTATCTTATCTTCTTTTTATAACTATTACATAGATAGAGCTTTAAGCTTTTGTTCATGGTGTGTGCAATTGTATATATACTATTGTAACAACACAGATTAAATTTGTTATCCAGTGGTATTTAGTATACCGAAAAAAGATTATCATTGTCATTCCCATTACCAGAAATGTATTCGTGATCCTCAAACTCGTTTTCATATGGGTGAATCATTAAAATATTTTCGTATGTCCTTATCACCCCACTACGCTTGCTGACGATTTATTTTAATATTATCTGTGGTAAAGACTTTAGTAATTAACATTCTATAGACAATATTATTGTGAGTATTATTAGGAAGCAGGTAAAAAATATTTACAACAGGGACTTTATTTATCTGTAAGTTATTTATTATCATTCCAACGGGGGCGCAATTATTGTTCCGGAAAGTTCCACCAATAAAGTGAAATATTTGAAAATAGCGACTTTTACATTAGTTGTTATCGAACAATACAAATAGTTTTTACAATACATACATACATACATACATACATATGGTCACGTCTATATCCCTTGCGGAGTAGACAGAGCCAATAGTCAGAAAAGACTAAATGGCTACTTTCAGCTATTTGGCTTAATGATAGAACTGAGATTCAAATAGTGACAGGTTGCTAACCCATCGCCTAAAAAAAGAATCCCAAGTTTGTAAGCCTATCCCTTAGTCGCCTTTTACGACATCCATGGGAAATAAATGGAGTGGTCCTATTCTTTTTTGAATTGGTGCCGGGAGCCACACGGCACAATACAGATATTTTTTACAACTTACGTCTAAATGGTCTAGATAACTAAGCTTCGGCCTGTGCTTTGTTTCGTCTAGTTGGCAGTGCCCGCAACTTCATCCGTGTCGTCTTCGTAAAATTAGTCATTGATGTTTCACCCACTTCCTTACCTTTTTAAAAATCAATCACCCCAAGATATTAGCAAGAGCAATGAAAGAAGTAATAAAACATAGTGTCAGTTTAACATGATGACTGGATTTTTATGGCATGGATTGATTTTCGTTAGACACGGACATCGGAGACTCGTTACCAAATAACTGTCCCTTTATTTCGCCACATGTTGAAAAATAAAAACTATAAGCCTGTCCGTGCGTCATTGTTTCATTTCAAACTATTTCTCCGAAATGTGCCCGGTACTGTATCTATTGACTTCCTTTTTGATAATAAACAAAGGAATTCTATTGTTAGGAAGGTCCGAAATCATATTTTGATTATTATTAGGTACAATTTTTTCTTCGGATCTCAGTCGGAGCCATGCCTTTGTTATTTTTATTGCACTTAGATATTATTTTATTGTCTCTGTTTGTCGGCGATGTTATTATTGTATAAAGTGTTTTTTTTTTAAAATAAAATTCACACAATATACCTACATAGAAATATTAGTTAATTTTTATTTGATTCCATCGCACGTAGATCCTATTCCATACTTTTAAACCAGCGATATTTGTACTCGCGCTCTCGAAAACGGCGTCAACAATTTAGTTGATATTTTGAATATAGATGCAAACGGGGGTAAAAAATCTATCTAGCTGGGTCCCTCATCCAGGAAAATCTTATTTTCGCATATTTTCACTCAAAAACATTGTCCCTTGCAAAATGGCCGATAATTTCAGCGCCTCGATAGCGTTCTGGTGTACTTCCCACCATGCGGTGGTTTTTTTTCACGTCGAAGAACCCGAGTTCGATTTTCGGCAAGGGACAATATTTATTTTCACTATCTTTTATTTATTGTTTACTTTCTATTATTACATCTTTTTTATTCTACAATTTTTATTATTGTTTTATTTTTTGTTATCTATTTTTTATTGTTAGGATAAGACAACTCATTCTATTTTTAATGATGTCGTAAAAGGTGACTAAGGGAATATTTAGTACTTTATCATTACACACAGTACAAGCTTTTCTGATGGTCTGGTACCGAATAAAATCATTGTTTGTGCCAGCTGCTTCTCTTCCCATGCAGATCGTAAAAGTTAATCAAGGGAAAGGCTGATAAAATTGGGAGTAGGCGATGGGCCAGTAACCTGTCATTATTTGAATTTCAGTTTCAGTCTTTTTGATACTATAGGCTCTGTCTATCCCGTAAGGAATAAAGACGTGAGAGATCTTACGTTTGTTTTATGTTTATTGTTTTTGTGACGTCCACCGAGCACAGCTCGGTCACCCAGGTATTGAGAGATAAATGCTATCGATAAAGTTGTGACGTGTATTTTAATGCCATTGTTTGTTAGTGTGACTAAGATGTATTGAAACCAAAAACCATGAAATAATAGGTCCTGATTACTAATGATTAAAACCTGATTATAAGGGATTTCATATTAAATTTTCCTTAGGTATAAAATTAAACTGACAGAAATCATATCTATCATTTGTTACACGACAATAATTAATAATTAGGTATTTTATTTACTTATGTAAGTATATGTATGTTGTATGTATTTTATGGATCTTGTATGTATTTTGCAGTATGCATGTGCACTTTATCGCACCGCCTTTTTTACTTTGTCAGCTGGTAGACTGGTAGAGAATGCCAAACGGCAAAAAGTCCGCCTTTTGTACATTTTTTTGTTCAATATATATTTAAATAAATAAATAAGGGATGAAATGACGTCATCTTATTTCCGGGTATTTATAGACGGCCCTGCCGGCGGCACTTAAAACAAGAAAAAGGGAAATAAAACTAAAATAAAAACGTGTAGAATTGATACTCTATTGCATAGATCAATATGGTTTGTTTTGCGTAAATTATATAGTTTGTAGCTAAACGTGGTGCTTACATAGAAGTTAACCATAAATTTATAGAAAAAATAGGTGGAGTTAATATTCTTTGTTTCTCATACATATCACGTCCTTTAATCACGACAGAAGCAATAGACATAGGACTCAAAGGCCCAAGTTTAAAAGCCTTTCTCTTAATTGTATTTGCAATCTGCAAGAGAATTAAAGCGGTTGGTATCCCCCTTTGGATTTCATAAATTTCTTCTTTGTTTACCAACTTTCGCACTTCAAAAGTGGATGCATGATGTTAATGTACCTAATGTCTGTTATTAAGGTGTCTAATGACTATAGGTTTGGTTTTAAACAAATTAAAAAGCCAAGCCAAATGGCAGACGAGAGAAAACATCGGTTCACAAACAAACATATTCTTAATCATCCCATTAGCTGTTATTCCATCATTTAATATTAGTAATTATGAATAAAAGATATTAATTTATTTGTCGAAAATGTAATTGATGTGATTAGAACAGAAAAACACTTTAATTATTTGTCAACAGCGATGTTATGCGTAGACATTAACTAATCTATGATTAAAGGAGATTAAAATAAAAGCTACACACATATAAAATAAAATAAATACCAACATAAACCTAAAGAAACAGCGTAATAAGGTATGGTGTGGCGTGAAAGATATATGGACAGGAACATACGGGAATGCTAAAATGCTTAGCTATCTTCTTTAATCTAAGTGGTGGAACCTTGATTCTTAAGCAGTACTTACCGCTTAGAATGCAATCAGTAACATACTCAGATTAGGTATGTACTTATAATACTTAGTCGAAACTGATTGAAATGTCAATAATATGATAAGCTGATATTTGAGAAAATTTGCAACCCTTCTTTAGAAAACCTGTCATTGTGCCAAATCGGCCCGTATCAATCCCTGAGCCCGTATGTGTAAATTCACCCACTTTACCCCATTATAAAGATATCAATAACTGGATATAGAACCCTACGCAATCGCACGCATTAAATCCATCCATTTTAATTGATTATTTGTGAACCAAGCAATTTTCTGCAAAAGCGGTTATTATGACACCCCAAAAATACGGGGAGGGCTTCTAACTGTGCCGATTTAATTAATAATCTAGCTTCTATGGATGGACATTTACATCTTTATTAACATTTTAAATTACAATTTTAAATCATGTCGCCTAAGTATTCACAAAATGTAAGGAAAATTTCAGTAGTACAGCAAGTAAGTTGACTTTAGCAAAGTTTTACAGGCGATAGTTAAAGAGACATGCGCAGAATGTCACGCTCTGTGGAATATGATAGAACAAACGCATATCAAAAATGACTATTACCATTGACAAATATAAAGATACCTATGTACATAATTTAATAGTTCAAATGTTGAACTTCATTGTTACCTTACCTACCATACCTTATTTTTTATTGTATACATTATAAGTACTTAAATGTTTTTTTGTACCAAAGTTAAACTAACTTTTATGCAGCTAAATATTTTACGTTCTTGATGTACCATTTTCAAATCCAAATAGCATTAAAATTTAAAGTGGAAGGTACAAAGTATTGTATATTTTTGGAAAGCTTGTCTATCGAAGATTGGAAAAAAATATAAAAAATATATAACATTTATATGTTATTCAAACATATGAATATGAAAGTGTTAATGGTACCGTAGTAGAAAAAAAGGTATCTTCGAATTTCGTCGAAGGTTTTAACACTTACCCACGTTTGCCCACGCTTTGAAAATGTTATTAAACTAAAGTACTTATACTTGTTTAAAACATATATAAAAATTAGCTGCTACTTCCTGCTACTTACGAAGAAAATTCAAAATATCTACAAAGTACTCTTCGTGGGAACAAAATCAACAGTTGCGGTTTAATTGGTTGACGAATCTTAGCAATGCTTTGTATGTATATAGGTATATTTATCAATTGAATTTATTAAATTTGATAATTTTTGGTTTCATTTCCTTTGAGAAAATAGATATTTGAAATAATTCACACGGTTATATTATCATTATAAGATACTAAGCTTAACAGTTAGCCTAACTAGTTTTAAGAAATGTACACTCATATAAATGTTTCAAAAAATGTATCATCACATAAATACCACATATAAATTGACGCGACTTTTAATTAAAAAATAAAAAATTAATGCGTTATTCTATTTTAACGGCAGTTACATATATAATACCATGTATATCACTTTATATATGTGCAAAATTTCAGCTTTATTTTTTTTATATAAATATATATAGAATTGACGGTTCTACAAATTTTTGATCCGAATCGGACCCATATTTTCCACAGTGCGTCGCCATTGTGGTTTAAAAACAAATCGAGTTTTTATTGTGCTTGGGCGAATAGCAAAATTACATGTGTAATTGTGTATAAATAGCTATTGTTTTGGTATATATGTTTAACTATTCAAAATTACGGTTCTGCTAACCTAAATGTTGGTTTAGAAATATAAACACATGTAAGGCCTCTTTGTACTATAATATTGGCCATCAGCTTTATGAGTTTGCACATAACTCATGTCCAATTTAAGACAGCATTTTTCAATCATCGAATAAATTATAAAACAAACCAAATTCTGAGAATAGACTTTCGCATTGTATCCACACGTTAGCTATTTATAATTAAAAGTACTAAACGCAGTTTTACATTCACAAAAATCGTATGTTCAAATTCGCGTGATTAAAAAATAATCTTTGTACCTGAAGTTAAGGTTGAAATTTGTACTAGGAGAGGTCTCATTAATAATTTCTTAGTGAGCAGGTAAGAATTTTAAGTTTTGAAGTGATCTCCTCGCCTGGCGACATCCCTTGCGCCACCAATCGTAGGGTGGAGAGAAGATATAGTGTATCGCGCCGTCTCTTTCTTTACCCGTTTGTTTTGTTATCTCTGTCTCACCTATTATTGTCAAATCAAGATTCGAGCATTGCATTTTGTTTCCAATTTTCAATTTAGTTTATATTAGATGTTGGCAAGAGCAAGACGTGTAACGTTTGGCCGGTGTCCCCGCGCACGTGTGTGGCGGGCTGGGATTATCTGTATTAGTGAGGTGTTTTTTTATATAGTGGACTAGATATTGATAAGGATTTTAGAAATGGAATTAATGGAATTCTTTAATTCCCTGATGGAGGAAGCTAATCAGCGTCTAGAATTGTCTGGCAGTTCCAATCAAGAAGCACCGAAAGCGCAAAACTTCTTTGAAAATGATAAAAGAAGGGTAAGTGTAGTATTTTTAATCGTATATTAATTTGACTTTTATGATGGCTATAATAAATTAAGTCACTTGTTAACGATTCTGCCCTGAAGAACAGTTCTATAACTTTGACGTCATTTTTGCTTTTAAGTTTAGTTCGGGTTTCTATTTATAGATTTGAACATGGATTCAAGGAGGCGAAGGCACAAGGTACTTACTTTAGAATTCAAGAAAAGTTATTTGTTATCAAAACATTTGAGTATAGCATATTATGGCCACGTTATGTCCAGTCATTTCTTTTATTACTAGCGACAAACTTCATATAATTTTTATTTTATTATTTTACTTGGGTGTTTTTTTCGGGTGTTTTTTCCATCAAATCTAATCAATAAATCTTATTTTGCATTAAACATGTAAGTTAATGTGGGTAGTTACAGTGAGTAAAGAACATATGTTTACCAATTATTAGAAAGGCATACAAAATTATACTTTGATAAAAAATTTGCAAATACATATGTTATATCTTAATTAATTTTTTTTCAAGCTACAATAATAACAACTGTCAATTAATATTTAAGTCAAATTTTCTTATAATTGGTGGTCATTTAAATATTTTATTGAGTTTGGCATTTATCTTAGAATAATTTGAACAATACTTTTTTTTTAAGAGCTGTGCTGTAACAGTTATTTGTGCAAAGTTTTGATTTTCTAGGTCGAGGTAAACCTACTTTTTTGAGATTTATGATTTATTTCATAACATTACATGCTTCCAGGATGTGAAGAATGTAATTCCCTTTTTTATTATTGTATATATGTAGTCCTAATTTTTTTTTACATCACTCTTCTTTTATTTAATGTCGTTAAAGCTAATATTTCTGCTAGGTTGTTTTATACAATGACCAAATTGCATTATTTTTGTCTTTCATCAGTTGGTAAAAGCTTTGTTGATATAAGTATTCTGTAAAATTTTAAATGATGGAATCATTAAGTATAGATTAAGGATATGTTCTTAGTTTCCATTATATTCATTCCTTTGATGTTTGTCTCTGAAAGTGAACAAGTTTAATGTATGTCTCCCAACAACTAAACAATTAAACAACAAAAAGACGCCAGTACTTATCAAAATGGCGGCATTGTTAACTGTAACTATTATCGCCATTTTGCCATGGTCAGCCATTTTTTTTATTTGATGACTTGTATTTTTTAATTTATCAAATTACAATAACCTTCTTAATATGTTCTGCCTAAAATTCTAAATTAATTTATCATATTCTTTCAATATGGACTTATGATAATATTTATAGTAGGGGAAAGTGGTCACCATTCGTACGCGGGGCACATTCGTACAGTTAGTATAACAGAAATACTAAACGGGGTACAAACACGGCTTTGCTTGTGTGCATAGACATATCGGCCGCCATGTTGCTGGCGGATTGTCGCGCCAGTCGCATTACAGTGTATCAGCTGACAAGACGTAACGTGTTTTCGCGCACGGTGAGTAATTTTTTTTACCTAAATGTAATTCGTAATTGTAAGTAGAATTGTTATGTTTTTGATAAAATGGTGATGTTTAATCAATGTTAACATTGTTTATTTTGAGCTTTAATTGTTATATTTCTCAAACTAAATTAGAATTTGTATAAAGTTTTATTTTAATTTTGTGCAAAGGCATGGGGTGCATTCGGACAGCCAGACAGGAGGCACATTCGTACGGGTACGAATGCTCCCCTTTAGATTTTATCAACTACCAGTATATTAAAATTAAATTTTTATGAAATAAAATATAGTAGGTATTACCTTTTAAAGTATTCTTGTTCTAACAAAATGAAATATTTTTATTAAGTCGACCTTATAATTATTTTTTTTATTGCAGAATCATGGTGCGAAAAAAAGACTTCTGTTGTCTATTATGTCGGAAAAGTTCTCAGTCATTATTCGGATACAGAGATGAAAATAAGTAATCTTCGGAAGAAACCGGGATTATCGTGGTCCTTCATTTTCCTCGATATAGAAGACATACACACTGTGTATATCAGCGATGTCGCCATGATCCTCCTTGATCCTCAACCACGACCGGGTTGTACATGCAGAATGGCTAGAATTTTTACTTTTGTAGTTAATTTAAATAATTATAATGTGCAATAAGTTCCAAAGTAACAACCAAATGTATAATTATCAGTGTCCGACCGAAGGTCTATTTTTGGCCGAAGCCGAAGCCGATTAATCGGCTATCGCCACAACCTTCGGCCGAAGCCGAAGCCGAAGGTTTATATTCTCTCAGCACTCAGTAATTAATTTTGTTCAATACTGTCTACAAGCTACAATTAATATTAAAATTATTTTAAAACCTCAATATTGAAGGTTTATACATTGACTGTCTCATATAGAAGTTAATGATATATCATAGAGAGGTTTAGAGATAAATAAACGTAGTACGGACTTGTTTTGATGCATGCAATCAGCAATGTGATATTTTGACAGTGACTCCCCGCCGCCTCATGAGTTTCGTAACAGTTCGTTCAATCTCGACGGTCGCTCGGACCTTCGGCGAAACCTTCGGCTTCGGTCGGACCTTCGGCGAAACCTTCGGCTTCGGTCGGGTTTTGGGCCGAAACCGAATGTTTCGCCGAAGTTGGATTTTTGGCCGAAGGTGGCCGAAGCCGAAGCTTCGGTCGGACACTAATAATTATATACTTTAAGTTTAAATTGTCAAAGACAGTACAACGATGTTATACAAAATGATTGTAAACATCTCATTTAGACTTAGAATTATCAATAAGTAAACTAAGGATGTGCGATTTTATTTTTTGTTATTTTTCTAAAGAAAGATTTATCGACTATGAGTCAAGTCACAAGTTATTAAGTTAGTTCTTTGATAAATAAATATTTTTATAATAAATAATAAAAATTTAACGACTTTAATTGGCATTTTAATTTCCTATATGAATCTACCCCATGCTGTACGAAAGTACCCCGCCTACTGTACGAACGTACCCCGTACGTGGGGTACATTCGTACAAATATCTTATCATAAAAAAATCACTATAACCCTTTAACCTTTTGACATAAAAGTTTCGAACTTTTTTATAACAAACTACAATATATTTGTTATACTTAGGAACATAAACAATATAAATTCGGCAATTAATCATAAAGTAAAAAAAAATAATCTAAAAAGTGTACGAAGGGTAACCACTTTCCCCTAATATTTAAATGCTATTCATTAGATTCATTAGACGTACCTACTTAATATTTGATTTACTTACTTAATATTTTCGATATCATTTTATGCTAATGGTGTTTATTTTGGGTATCGATTACTTATTCTATTCAAAAGATCGGCCGATTTATTTAGATAGGGTGCCATTTATTAATTACACGTTGTATTTATAAGATGTGATTGTTAATGATATTGTTTCTGTAAACAACAATTTCACGAGAAATAATAATAATTAGGAGTTCATACATAAAGTAGTTTAATATTTTAATATAACCTTAGATTTATTTTAAACAATTGACAAAGACCATGTGGTTCAAAGACTTTGGTTTCTTAGATTTCTGTGAATATATCACAAGGAAGACAAAGCTATCATTGATTTTGCCACGTCGGACCAAATTTTTTTTTCTTGCCCTATATAAATAAACTCATTCAAATACGAGTATGACAAAAAATAATAAAATAGAGGAATGACCGTAAAAGATATATGAATATTAAATCTTCCAATAAAAACTTATGCCGATCTGCTTAAGGGACTTTTTATGTGCAAGTTAATTATAGTTTTAATATTAAACGATACAAAATTAATATTGAGAAGCGGACGGATTAAGAAATGGATTCGATATAAATTTGGATAATTTATGAGCCGTTTAATAGGCGGCTAATCTTGTATAAAATCAAGTTTTACATTAGGGTGAGAAACGTATGAAGGTCACATACTTATAAGTATTAGTTTGAACGTAACTTGTAAAGTTTAATAAACTTGATAATGCATTATTATTTATAATTGTCCATAATCGTATGAACAATCACGTGATAGATGCAAAATTTGAAAAGAAGTCCTAATTTAGTATTATAGCTACATTAGAATTACGATGACAAATTCTTTTATCGGAATTTTTTTTTCATTATTTAGTTTCCTTAAATATTTTCTTAGAAAGTTGCTTTACATTGGGTTTTTCTTCTTGACAAATTTTGACAATGATAAAAGGAGTGTATCACATCTCGTGAATAGGGCCTGCGCAGTAAGGTGGCGCCGTTGAAAAAAAAAATGTTTTTTTTTCAACGTGCTTGGCGCGGTTATGTTTCGGATATCAAAGCGAACAATAGGATGTCCTATTGTTCGCTTTGATATCCGAAACATGCCTAAATTCATACCAAATTAGAAACTGTTACATTGGCATAGAGAGGTAAATTAAAATCGCAATCGCGCTAGAAGAAAAACAGTTTCACTTTATTCGCAAGAAAAGAGCTATGTAACGTATAAAACGCGGAATTGGTTCTGTTGTAGAGGTATCATGCAAACTGTACTTACAATAATGGGAGCTGTAAAAATTGATGTCTATTTAAATATTCTTTTTATAAACAAAGTGTGGATTAAATAAATCCAAATACACTCTGTGTACTATCTTTAAATGAACTAACAGAAAAAGATTTAAAAAATGGAATCAAAAATATAGTTTCTTTGTTGTAAAAATTTAAACCGTCAAAAAGATATGAAATGTGCCGTATCTACCTGAGTGAGAATTAAGCGACTTATAGACAAACAAAAAAGCAAGTTGCAAATCCTTTGACGAATACAAACAATTGATCTTTTGTGACAAAAATGCGGACAGAGAGTGAGAACATGGGAAACATCTCGCCTTTTGTAATCACCTCTGTATTTTAATAAAGCCTGAAAACAAAACAACCGCGTATGAGAAAAAAACAAGCGTCATTGTTGATGGCCTTAAAATCGTCCAATTTTTTCAGATTTCTATAACACTGTCTCTGTGGTCCAAAAAATTCTCAGAGGTCTAGACTAATTGACGTTTCGTTTATCAGTAGCCGTTTCCCGTCGATTCCGTTTCGAGAGACGCAACGATTTAGTTGTCAAAAAAAAAACACACACACGTGGAAGAAAAAAAAGCTCTAACCATTAACCCGTCGGGTGTCACGGTGTGGTCAATACGACCAGATTATTTTTATGACACGCCCGCTTTATCACCTACCGTGAAACGGATCGTTTTTGTATCATTCTGGTCGGATTAACGTGTGTTCCTTTCAGGCTTCATATTTTATGTCTCGGTATCTCTTTGTCAATGACCAAGTGTTTAAAATTTTGTGAACTAAGAAGGTAATTAAGAGTCTAATCAATCGATTCAAATAATTATCAAATACTGTATTTTATTTAACTTCGATAAGGAAAATACTTTCCTTAGAAAGTATATAATGAAAGTCAAATCTCATGTCAAATATTTGGAACGAAGAAACCCTTAGAGGTTCGTCTGCGAAATAAAATTACGCTTTTGTAAAAATCTGTGCAAAAACGACTAATTTGACTGACTACCTGTCAAATAAAGGCCTACCTACAGACAACAATCGTGTGTGTCATTTTTATATGCACCGACCGATTGGAGTGGGGAATTAGCATGTCGCGCGTAGATCTGGGTGTGCGCAAACATCTTTGTTGTGCACGCGAGGGCTGTCAATGCGCAGCTTTTGTTATTTCTTCGCCTTTTTTTTTACTTCGATCTGACTTTGAGTTTGTAAGTTATTGTGTTGATTTTTGTACTCAAGGGAAGGACGTTTATGTTTTAAAAAAAGAATTGCATTATTTAAAAGAACATTAAAAAGTTTACTTATGAAAATACAATATTGCCGTATCGAAAATATTTGAACTATATGATTGCTTTTAAAATTAGAACTCACGAAATTTAAACGTCGTCACAGATTAAATAATATCACTTATAGTCCAGTCAATTACATATAATTGAGTCCTGTGGACTTGTTTTAACCCTAGCCGTGGCCAGCCCTGAGGCCGATGACCGCATACACCTGCGGGCAATGCATTCGCAACGCAACACTAATGTACGCGTGTGTGCATCCAACATGCTCTTGTATGCGTTCATTAAGTGCAGTGGAAACCTCTTTTGTTGCATCTCCACACATAAAACCTCCTTAGCATTAGTAAGAAGGAAATTTTATTCAAAACCTGTTGGTTTAACTTAATTCAATGAAGCCTATGCATGAATTCGCTCCAAGTGCTGAGATGTTAAACAAAACGAACATTAATTGATATGTAAATATATTTCGTAACATGCTTTTATCAATAATACGTAATTATGACCAGAGTTAGAGGTTTGAGGGCCTTGTTGTCATACATTACGATATTGGTTTAGCTTGTCTTACAACACTCAGAAATTAATATTGTTCTCTGAAATGAAGTGAAACTTTTAATTAAGTACTGAAAAATTTAATTTTTCATAATAGATTAAAACTGCTGTTATTGATTAATTATATCTTAAATAATAATTTTAGTGTGTATATATATTCCTGTAATAAGAATCGCACTATATCGAGGTGTTTTTGGGAACATAAAAAAAGTATGATTTAAGTCATATTGGTCTTAAACACTTAGGTACGAACAAAAAATATAATAATGGCAACATCTAATTGAAATAATATATAATCAAGCTACAATTGTCCCTATGCACTGAACATGTTAATTGTTTGGTTGTGTGCCACACACACATTCGCACGGTCTAGCCCGTACAAGCTCCCACCGTACCGGTGCTGCGGTGAACTTGTTAATAAAGCCGGCACGCACTGGCCGAAGCTACGCGCCATTTTCATTTAAAGCCCAGTTGACACTATCAAAGAAATTTCACGGTGAAAATGTCTTTGATCCTGTTATATCATAATCTAGCGGGGAAAGATCGTAATATTTTTGTATTACACGTTTATTTTTATTTGTTTGCTTTTAATGTAGATGTCAGTGTTGCTATATTAATATATATTTTTTTGTAAATAATGTTATCAATATTTTTGGTATACACTTTATATAATTTTGGCTCTTAATATAACTGTCATTTAGTAACTCTTTATTAACTACATTCAGATTAAAAATTTCAATTGAGATAACTTAACCAAAGAAGAAGAAAATCCACGAGAAATCTTATCAACACAATTTGTACTCCAAAAAAGATTAACACATTTTCACCACAAAATTCGGTCTGAATAGAAAGTTTCAGGATTTAAATCGACAATTTATCGGTCAAATTGATTCTAAAGGACATCTTAACTTTACAAAATGGGTCTCTGCCCGAGAATAGATTTCCGTGAGGATCATGGGATTGTTAAGAGGTCCTGAATTCTCAACAACTTAAATGTAATTTTAGTTCACATGTCATATATTTATATATAATAATATATATTAAGTTGTGTAATAAGTTAACAAAAGGAGTCGGAGATCATTCATTCTATTCCAAAAGTATTTATAGCGCATGTTTTTTATACGTTATTTTCAGTCCATTTTCTATAAAAAGACATGAGTTATGAACAAGTTGAAATTGTACTTACCAAAATATTTTTCACATTTTTGTCATGTTTTTTTTTTGATATTTTAACATTTCATCAATCATTCAAACATTACTTCAATAATTGCATTAAGATATAAAAATCAATCAGACCGCAATTAATAAAATGTGACTAACATCTCCAAACCGTTTGCCACATCAATCGCCGCCCTAGCAGATAAGCCAGTGGTCAATAATGCTAATCCGCCCAGATGATTGCGGCATGTAATACTGGCTTTGTGGGCGGATTACCCCGCCCTAGCCCGCCCTACGATTTATTTGCTAAGTCGCGATTATTTCTCGCTTTGTTCTTTGCGTTTTAAGATTAAGATGTTATATTAATATTAAGTTATTAATTATTCGGAAATGCTTGATTAAGCTTTGGTATTTTCATTGGCGCAATTAATTATTATATATAAAAGTAAACCTCCTTAAAACGGTTGGTCATTCAGAATCTTAAAAAAATTACTTATCAACGGAAGAACATAGGCTACAATTTATTTACATACGAACGAGCTTGCGGGCTGAAGCTAGTATTAAAAGTTTAACTCATTCCAAATACATATTAGGGTCATCGCTTGCCTATATTCCAGTCAATCAGTCAAAATTATCCGAGTTGTTGGGCAGGTAAATATGTACCCATCTATCAAAGGATTGGCCGATCCATTCACTGTGTGGATAGGCACCAACGGAAGGGCTAGTGTCCAAACATTGCCAAATAACCACCCCTGGAATTATTCCGGGCAAGTTATTAGGTAATCGACAAAAACAATAGGCTGTGGTCATCAACGCATAGCTACACAGATATATATTACTCTACTAGATATGTTATATTTCCGATGCTCTTATGGTAAGGAAAAAAATCATAAAGAAAAATGTATATTCGAGAAATTTAATGTGTAACATGATTCAATGTAGGATAAGTTCCTTTGCAATGGTTGCGAAGGCTAGAAACCTGACTTACCCAATTGAGGACGTAATCGGTACTTACACTAAAAATTATAACATTCTTAAATCACTCGTCTATCCAGGAGGGTAAAACCGTACATTAGTTTTTTGTACCTCATAAATTTTAAAGGCAAAGAGTGAATAGTCATTATTTAAACTTGCATGCACTACTTGAGACCGTATCATGAGTCAGATTGAGATGTCAAACGCACTTAAAAAAAACAATAAAAATTCATTCAAAACTTGGACCTCTCCTGTTTCCATAAACTTTACAAGTTCCATTTAGTCACTTCCAGTGTTAACACGTGCTGTGTAACTATCTCACACACACAGTATACACGATTACACGCCCTCGCTTTGATCTCCAATTAGACGCGCATTTCGAGGGTCGTGGCAGAATTGCAGGGGATAGGTGTCTTTGTAAACACCCCCTATGTTTGCAATGAATTCATTATTTTTTCGTACGTAGGTTTATACAAATTCAATAACATTTGCGGTATAATCTGTTAATAATCTGTATTGAGTTGAGGTCGGACTCGGAATTTGGACGATCATGTCTATTCGCGATTATCGTGTATGATGTTTAAATATTTGATTACCTTTGCTTTATTATATAGCAAGGTATACACACGTCTTGCACGAAAAATATAAAAGACTATTCTTACTATTTTTAGTACGCTCTAGTATCATCTTAGTAAATGCTACTGTACAGTAATCGCATTCAAAAATTATAGAGTAATTTTCAGACAAGTTCTGATAGCAATACACACTTTTAACATTACGGGTACGAACAGGTTTCCCACGTTACATTTTCTCGTTTCACACCAAAACAAGGCTCTTTATACCGAGTCAATTTACTTTGATCACTGTCATGGAATGCGTATCAATCTTCGGAAATGTTCCAGTAAGGTTGTAGCTCAAATGAAGTGTAATTTTTGTGTACACAAAACGGATGGGGAACATTTAGCGGCACCGCTGACTGCCACCAGAAGAGGGCTTACTTTTTACTTTATAACTTCCTCACATTTTTTTTGGCGTAAATTTGTTATATAAGTACATTGCGTGAGTATGGACTCACAAGAGTTTTAATGTCAAGCTTAGTTGACGTCTGATCATACCGATTATTAATGGGATAAAATTGTATGTACAATTTCAATTTTTGCTAATAAAAGATAGAGAAGCAAGACAGAAATATTTTTTAATTGGATTATGTTTTTTTTTACTAATTGTTTCAGTGCATTTGATAGTAAGCAACACGCAAACTTAAATAATGAATATTACTCTTACCTTTATGTCTCGTCCCAGAGAATAGTAGGTAGGGTAAGCAGAGATCAAGGTAGGCAGAGATGTAACGAGAGAATTACTACTTAAATGTATAATTGACTATTGATCAACATACATTTTGATAAGCAAATAAGGAAAGTCATTAATGACGAAAGCACTTGTGCGACTTAACTCAAAATAATGCAATTCGAAAGGACTTTCACCTCTTAGCAAATTAAGATAGTTGATTGTCTGAGTCCATTAGCTGAAATCTTGTCTACACTTAGATTTCGTCACTGGTCACCGTATCAATGCCGCTTTGTTTGGCGGCCAACGCCCCAACACTTTGCTCTGTTTGAACTAAATCGAGTGGCCTAAGTCATGACATTATGTGTAGTTAAACATAAATCTGAATACAACTTCATAATATTTTAGTATAAACTAATTTATTTATGTATTGAATTGATAAATATTGAGAGAGTGTGGATGTTTCTCATGATGATTGAGCGTCGGTAGTCGAATCAGTAAGGTGGTTAAAACGTGTTGCGCAATAAGGCACAGGTTCAAATCCCACTTCAACCATGTACTAATGACTATTTTCAAAGGTTTGAATACTAACCGATGTTCTTACGATTAGGGAAAACATCGTGTGTCATGAGGATACACCAGGACTATAGCCAGGGGTAAACAGAGCCTGGATGATTCTTAATAGCTTAGACCGCAGTTGGAATGTTAGCCCGTTTTCAGTCATGTTTACCTTAAATCATGCGCAGTTGTCATTATTTCCCCGTCGTATAAAATCGCTTCTGCCTTTGACCTGGACACATTACTGGCAACATTTGTTTGCCTCATTACAGCTCGGGTTAAAACTGTGTTACGTACAAGAATCGAACCCGCACCTGCCTGCGCCGTTCTCGAACTCAACACTTAATTACTCATTGTAACTTAATTTTCTTTTCAAAATACCAAATTTCGTAGTGTATAAAGGTACCACAGTAAGAATAAAAAAGTCATTGGTACCCAGGGTTTGATTTAATTGGTGTCGTCTAGTAAACTGACGAGCTAGCATGAAAATGATAAATATGAATGAAGCAAAAGAAGTACGAACGGACCGCGGGAAGAGGAGAATATAATATTTGGCTACCGTTCGGGAAATAGACGCGATGGCGATGTATGCAGTGCTGAATAACTTGAATCCTACATACACCGCGGTCTGAAGAGGGTTTTCAATGTCATTTGTTCTGATGTTTAATCAAAGGAAAATAAATAATATCGTCTTGTTATTCAGATTTGACCACAAGTTTTGAAGTTTGTTAGTGATTTTTTATGAACAGAAACATTGTATATACTGTATGTAGATAGTTTTGAATAAATTAAAATAAGACATTTTTTTATAGAAAACAGATTTAGACACAAGGTAAAGCAATAAAATGTTAAAAACACAATAATAAATTTAAATACAATAAAATTTACGTCTGCGCATATTTTCGGAACTAACGACTTCGCAACAAATAAAATTTGCATTTATTTATTTATATTTATAGAATACTGCGTACGGAATAATATTAACGCATTTGTAAAATTATGTTTTACGTAATGTTAAAGTATGTTTTTCTTTATTTTTTTCACGGTTCAATGTATGTTTGTCGAAATATTCTTAAGTACTTACATTCTTATCCCAGCATATTCTTCATTAATCCGCAATAATTGGACTATAATAAGAAAATATACCGATTACTATGTTGTCTTATTGAATATATAATCATTTTGTTTTAAAATCAAATACATACGATTACACACAGTTCTGCGTAACATTTTTCAAAATTGTGTGTTGCACAAACCTATTTTTATGTACCGCATAGGTTAACTTAAGCATCATTGAATTCTGTATAGTTATGAGTGCTATTGAATGTGATTTGACAACTTTACAACCGTCCAATCAACTGCTAGCTCTGTAAGACGAAACATCATTTCTAAAGTTTCAAGTACAATACGACATTTCTGTTGCTTCATATTATTCCTATGTCTATAAGTTATGATATTATTCAGAAACCTGTCAATTTATCACTAGCGGAAAACTGCTACTGCAAATGGTTCTTATAACGTGTTATTACCGATATGGCATATAGAAAAGAGGTCGACTTATCGATACGTTTCGTGCCAATAGATATGTGTTTTACGATCTTTTGGAATACATTGTAGGAACGGAATTACAGGAAACCTTGGTTACTTTGTATTCTGCAATTAAGATGATAGCTGCATTCGTTAGTTGTAGAATGAAGTTTTAATGGCGTTGGATAGGAAAACTACATAAATAAGAACGCATTCTTTATTATGTGACAGTCATTAGTGTGATATAAAAAAATTGAAATGAGAAATACTTCGCTCTGCATACTTAATTCTTCGAATGCAACAAATCGAGGCAAAGGACATCTGTTCTTCTTTTCCGCTTTTACAAATGAACAGAATCGGCTGAAAATAGAATCACTTTGGTTAAGCCAAACTATGTAAAGTAGACAAAGAAAACTTGGCTGACAAAATCACTGATTGTTATAAAAGTTTAAGTAAAGCAGTCAGGAATTGTTATTACGTACTACCTTGGCATCAAAGAAGTAGTGGCCCAATGAAAATACATTTAAAAATATACAACAGTTGAAAACCGCCTTCGTACGTTATTTAACGCAAATAGGAACGCAGATTTCATGTTAAATTCTAAATAGAATCGATGTTTACAGCTCCGCATAATTTTCACGAACTTGAAGTGTGGACAAGTTGTATATTAAATAACGGCTTAAACTCAAAAGACGAGCAAATCCGAATGCGCCACTAACGTATTATCCCGACGCCGCAAGACAATTTGAAATTGCTTGCAATAATTCATCCCGGTAATATAAGGGTGTATTTATAAACGAGAAGACTGGCGAAATAGTAACAGCACAGAGTTAGCGTAGCTGGCGTTGTGTGTCAGGCAGAGCGCGGGCTTATTTGAGAATAATATGAAGATCGCATTTGTATTGCTAATAAATAAAAAAAACATAGGAGCTAAACACACTGACTGAGTAAAAATTGGGTTCAGAATATTATTAACGCATTTGTAAAATTATGTGTTATACTTGTGTTAAATTCATGAAACCTTTGTTCCGAAGAAGGATCCAAAAACCTACGTCAGCGTTTACCAATTTTTCTGCCATACTGACTCCTTTTATATAGTACCACCATATTAGATATACAAGTTCACTTTTTCTTTTGTGTGTTCAGCATTAGGTTAATAAACACTTTTTAAAATTCATAGGAAAATACTATTATAATTCTAAAAATGATATGAACAGCACTCTTACCACTCGGTGCGCGTTATTTTCGCTCTACAGTCATAATAGTTTCTCTAAGAAGACCAATATTTATGAAAACGCCATAGATTTACACTCATTGCGTTTGTTAAATTACAAGTACAATGTTATTGCCGGCGAGGTCGCGACCTTACTTATTACGACTGCATTCTTATTGATTATACCTTTATTAGTTTAATTGGCGTGTTTACATTTGAACGGGAAAGTTACATTAAGTAATTGACACAAATACATTGCATCTGATTTGCAGGATACATTCGATAAAGTTTTACTAATTATTTTTTTTTCTAATACTTATATGAGAAGCTCGTATAAAAATGATTTTATAAATTGCCAGCGATTCATGACGATTTCTGCTCCTTGATGGAACTTCAATGTACATTCTCTATTTTCATTATTTTTACAGAAGAAATTGATTGAATAATTGAAGAATTCGATTCCATATATCGTATCTTCTATTCTATATTTCTGGAGGTACATTAAGAAAATATTTCCCACAACGGGATTTTCATTTTACGCGGGTGTAGCTAACTATATACATCGTACATTGAGCACTCAAATCTAAAGTCACAAACATAACTGGGATACAATATTGTAGCCAATAAAGCAAGCCCGAACACAATGGCCTATCAAAGTCTTCGTACGCTGTTATAATATAAAGAATAATAATGTTTTTAAAGCCTTGTCCTATATGATGGCAATTCAATGCTCATATTGATTTATTATTCGTGATATATCATTGTATGGACTCGGTATTAGCCTTGCGGTTTGCGGTTTGATTACATTCATGGATTATATAATTGTTGGGTTCCACAATTTCATAGTTCATAATTTGTAGAATATCTTATCAGTTTTGTTCAAATATTTGAATTTTTCATGCCTTTGTTCCAACTTTAAAAAAACAATGTTATAAGTACTTTTTTCTGAAATACTTAAGGTGAGGTCATGTGTCTTCCATTACTTTATTAAAAACAAATACTATTCGATCCTATTGGAATCATATTTGACAAATAAACAATATCAATAAAATGCACCGGTGAAGGTCGCATCAATAAAACTTGAATGACATCCTGTGCAATACATTCGATGACATCGCAATGCAACGATTGGTGCTTATAAGTCGTAAAACAAGCAATGCAGTCATAAAATCGAATATAAACTCAACATTTTACTTTGTTGGCTATCAAGGTTTTGGCATACATTTACTGCAAAATCATTCAGGCGATGGGCTAGCAACCTCAATAGATTATTAAGATATCCTGGTGAATGTGGCCTTTCAGTCTTATCAAGACTTGTCTCCGTCTTAGCAATAAGGGATAAATACAATACGTATTACATATATGTAAGGATACATCATCCTCTTGGGGTAAGTCCAGGTTGCGTCCACACTACTCTGGACTCAGAAATCTGGAGGAGGAAAGGTCCTCCTAGATCACAATCTTGGAGTGGGTAAGTCAGGTATTTTCACAAAGCAACTCCGTTTGATCTCATTACACAGATCCAGTTACCTGAAGTTTCCATTCAGCATATAAGTTAATACTTATTTTAAAAATCCTTTTACAATGCAACTCAGGTGAATTTATACACCCAATTGAAGAAGAGATGACTCAGAACCACTAAAAACAATTTTTAATTTCTGCCAGCTGTGATGGTCTCAATTTGTAGACACGTTAATACTTTTTAATATAATATGTCACACTATAACTCGTCATTATAGAATTTTTGCGAATGTATGTAGCTTCGGACTAAAGTTTTGATAATTCCAAGACGTTCACACATAAAAAATAATTAATTACGCCACACTGTTTGTTGCCACATTACCATGATAGGGGTCCAACGGTCACTCGGTGTGAATGTTTCCTGCTCGAATTATTATGAAATGACGGAATTATCATAACAGGCTCTCGCCCACAGGACTCTTTGGATCACAAAACGACAATAAGCCAGTAATCCCCATTGTGAGATGCCAATTACAGACTCTCCCCTTCCGCGCGAATGAATAAATATTGTGAAAATATGACATAATAGAGATGCAATCCGTTTATACAAAATAATCTGGACGAACTAATAAAAATATCCCATGAAAATAATTTCTGCTACACCAGTTCTATATCCCAAAAAAATCACGTCATTAGTTTAGCTCGTCGATTTTGAATGTTTATCAAAGTTTATGCATGTCCGTTTCATAATATTGATACATTTTCTGAAACAATTACAAGAAAATAACATTTTCGTGTCAATGAAAGTTCATACGCGTTAGCCTCATCACTCGAGACTAAATGAAAAAATATACGAGATACAGAACAGCGTTCAATCACAGATTTTGAGGGCGATCCGTTTCTGAAAGGAAGGATTGCATTTCTATATTTCTTGTTGTTTTTGAGACTTCAAGGTGAATCTATTAAGTTTTATTTGGATTTAAATAACGCCAGTTAATTTCAAATAAAGTTCAAGTCAAATATATATCGCGCCTTTTACACGCTTTTTTATTCTCTAATCTTATACGACTATAATTCTCAATATGTTCCTTATAGATTTGATTTTTATTGTTACATGAACATCTAACTCTTACTCTTACTCGATCAGAAAGATAGAAAAAGTGAAATATAACACATATGCCTTGTCAACGTTCGTGTAAAGGGGCAGGGGGGCCTCAGTTCAGTTCCTCAGTCCCATCTGTAGTTTCCTTATTTTATGGCTAATAGTGTGGAGCGGTCGATACAGCTCAGCATCAATCTCCGCGATCGTCACTGTCGCTCGCCTCGGCCCCCGCGATTAATCACACGAGCGTTTTCGATTAGCGCCGGCAACATATTAAAAAAACAAACATTCCAATTATGAACTATCAACCCGTTTTGTTTTACCATTGTCTTAGAATATTAACATTATTTCTTGTCAATGATTTGGGAGTTGGATGAAACGGTAGCTCTTTTATTTAAATAAGATGTCGGTACGACCTTAGGCCCAGTTATTCTTTCGAAGTTCGAAAAAGGAACTTTTTTGGCATAGCTTTTACCAGTAGTTTGTCTGCGCATTGACATGCTTATAGGTACATTAATTAAACACGTATATTATAACCTGACCTTGTTGAACGTCAATCAATTGTGGACACGACGTTATTAATTAATGAGTAGGTAATGTAAAGGGTAATATAGTTTTTATTTTCAAAGTGACAAAATGGTTGATAATTTTCGAATAAGGTGCCAGTAGAGTTAAGAGGATTTCCTGTTAAGATGAATAAGTAAGATAAACAAGTGCTCGTTCATATATGTCGAGCAAATAAGTGAAGAGACATATTCCATTAATGATACAACGAAACAATGCGGTTTTTCCGATTGATATGCGATTAAAATTCATACATGTATTAAGAAAAACGCGTTCTGTTTTTTGGCCAATGTTTAGTAAGATGCCGCTTCCTCTGTTCCGGGAAAGAATTTTTTTTTTAATTTATTTCATTAAACGATAAATTTTGCACAGTGAGATCTATTTCTTATCCAAATTAAACACAAGTACAAATACGTTTATTGTTATAATAAAAAGCTTTTAGGAAAAAAATATCAAGAAATCTTAACGGTTCACTTTATAGATTCTTCATGATCAAACAAAAAGAAATCTACTAACATATTATGCTAGATCATTTGATCGACAAACTTATGTCCACAGACATCATAAAGTCAACAAGGAAATCCGTTAAACAAAGCATTAGTCAGGTTTTAGCACGAAAGTGTTCCACGAGGCGCCGACAACATGGCCAAATATTGAGATGTCATGACGCGAACTTGATTACGAAATATTTAAAAAAATCATTTGTATATTATTAAATTCCATAATTGGGTATCTGTTACAGTAAAACGTTTTAACTCTTCCGGGGTAGAAGTCAAAAATCTTGAAAAAGGCTGTAAGGCATAGTTCAGCTGGATGATTGTAAGGAACGTCACCTATCTCGAATAATAACTTTATTTTTTAAATTTGAAGAAGGGCTGTGTTGATGTATAAATAGATTATGAATATGACAGTAAAGTCTTTTTATGTTTCTTTCTCTCAAAAGGGATTTTGTCATTTTAAACATATATTTGCAAAAGATTCTGCCTTTATGTCGGTTTTTAGTAAAATTGAACGAGAGAAGAGATTTACCCCAACATCGTTGATAAAATCGCACATAGGACAAACCTTTCAGACCGTCGTTCGATGCTCTGTGCCGTGTCGTCTCCACAATTAGAATTGAGTTCAAACATATTTGCATTTTGTGAACAATTACATCGACGCACTTAGCGCTACGAGGAACTGGCCCGTGGACGGACAACGAAACGCCATTTGACATTTCCGGTTCCGTCTAATATGTTTACGTGCGAGTTGTCGCATTCGGGTCACATCGTGCGAAATGCTTCACATTGTTAACCCTTCGGCCGCGGTCATGGATGGGAAGGTACACATACACACTCACTTATCACTCACGTCCCCGTTCTATATGGTGTAGACTCGAAGGCCGCGTTGAGTTGGAATGTTTATTGATGGAATTGAGATTCGGAGATAGTGAAAGGTTGCTATTCCATCGCCTGAAAGAGAATCCCAAGTTTATAATGAGAGTTTAACCAACGCATGCCACCGCTCCTGTTTTTAGTGTGAGATGGGCTAGGAATGTCCTGTACAATTATATAATAGCTTTTCCAGATGTTCTTTGTTTACTTCAATCTCTATTGAAAACCCACCTGACGTCACTTGTTACAGTAGGTACTTAAGAATGTAAAAAAAATCCATATTTAGATAATATGTGTAAAAAATTTGTAAAAAAAACAATTGTAAAACAGTACTTCAAACTTTATATCATACGTCGTCATCTTATATTGCATTTTGAACGATAATCGATATACCATCGACACAAATATAATCGAATAACGTACGCATATTAATATTTGAAGGAGGAAGTATTTACTGTAACGGCGCACCACGTGGGCCCGCATGTCGTAAACACAGCAATTGCATTTACACATAGGAAAACATGACACTCATGAATAATTATCGATAGAGGAATAAAAACTATTAAGTGGTCCAACTGACAAATTGAACCGAGAATTTACGATCGACGCGAACAAACAATTTATTAAGTTCGCATTTTATATAAAATATGTGCATGTAATTAAATAGTCACATGTTGTTAGCCATTGCCTAAAATAAGGATCCCTAGTAGTTAAGTAGTTCATTTCTAAAATTCTCAATAAAGCTATTATGGTGTAATAGAATAATATCATCACATATTATTTATATCTAATATTTAATTGTTGTTTTATCGTATCATACTAAAGTATCAAAGACACTTGTCATGTCAATGCACTGTATTGACGATGTAAGCAAAACAAAAGCATTATCTTATCTAGCACCCTCAAAATCATTATGGTACATGAAACATTTTTTTAAATATTTACCATTAACATGTCAATGCAAACATTTTTAAATGTTTGCATGCATCTATGAAAAATCTATGAAAAAAAAACCACTTCGATCGTTGTATATATTATCATTTTCATTCAAGCTCATCGATTGAGGGTACAATTGACCGAATATTAAATTTAATATAAATATATTAGCCAAATTATATATTTTCCTCTTTAAGTTATTATAGGGAAAAACTTCTTAGTCTAGTTTTGTGTCATTCCGCATAATTGTAGCGATATCCTTTGCGACTACGCAGTAGATATACAATTATATGCATGTATCACTAAATACTTACGCGATAAGGCCACACGCTTGATTGGATAGGGAAATAGGCGGGTAACTAGAGTTGATGATAGTGTAAAGTATTAAAAAAGTTAATGTTTCTGTTCAATACTGAATATAGCTGAGATAGTAATCGGAAAAATGCGCCGTAATTAGAGAGACATATATCTTATAACTGATAAAAATTTCTTTTATACAGAAAACTTAAAAATTAACATAATTTTAATAATAACAAAATTTCTTTGTTACAGTTGTACGAAATCAGCGATGACCCACAAAGGAAAGAGTTCCTAGATGACCTCTTCTCATTCATGCAAAAGCGAGGTAAGTCCATTTTCCCACATTTAGTTCCAACATTATTAAACATGCTTTGATTAATCCCCTGTAACAATTGATGTTTCTTGTAATTTATCATGACTCTAAATGCTCCATTCACGATCATCGAAATGATACAATACGTCCAATTTGAATGGACATTTGTTCTGTTACAAATAGTTTCAAATGAGAGCTCTCTGTTCTTTGGGAAGTAGATACAAATCAGATATAAGTTAAATCAGTCATTGGTTGTATAAACGATTTTATATTGTGGAGATCGGTGGTCAAGTGATAAGGATCTGAATGATTGACGACTCTGCGCTGTCGTACTGGAGCTGTGAGCTATTAATGAAAGTTATAGAAGCTCAAAGTATTAGTAACTTCATATGCGTTACTTGTTTATTATGCATGTAGTTAAAGGCAAATTAAAACTTTGTTGAAATAAAAGTTTAAATATTCCTTACCCAAAATTTATCACATTAAACATGATGTACTAATAATTAATATGAAGCACTCTTACACATTAATCTCAGTTATTAATTAAGGCTATAGAACTGTTACATACGGAACGAGTGTGAGAATTCGCTATATGGGCTTTATCCGTAAAGATAATCATTATATTTTAAATATCATAATAGAAATAATTAAGCAGGAGATGTTCAATTCCCTCGAGCGAGATCGTGGGCGAGTGATTGATAACTCAGCATCTGTCTCGTTTCAAGTTGTGCACTTGCATATAGTTTGTCTCTTTCTGGCATTAATTGATCTTTGTTATAAATGGCGCCATAACTGTCGTTGGATCACCCTGATATCTCTCGCTCTATTATTTTAGAATCAATAGTGTTTTTGACGTAACAATTTTCCATTGAATGCTATAATGTATCATCATCTGAGTTGAGATACATTTCAGGATAACAATTCACTCTATACTATATCTGAAATATCAACAGAACAGGGCTTGGCCGATTTTCCGCAAATTGAACAAAATAGTTTGAAGGTCTGTTTTATAAGCTTATGATATTATCCTTCACGTCAAGCCTTTGAGTTAATTTCACTTGATTATTTTTGTGTAATGGTCGATATCTGAACATATTTCAATATTCTTTATAAATTAATAGCGGTACTTTTATTTATACTATAATTTTGGTAAAAAAAATTGTTTACCCGGTTCTTGAAACAGGATGATTAATTTAGCAGATGTCAGTTCACATGGCACATCTAAATACCTGCATCCAATTCTAAATGCAATAATTTGCTTACCCAAGTATTATCGTCAGTGTAATTACACTTTAACAACTAGTTACTACAAAGTATAAAGAAACTAGAAGATCAATTAGGCAAACGTTTTGGTGTCCATCATATCTTCACTCAATTAATGTCAGTTAAAATTATACGATGATCGATGGCTAGAAGGCACACTTAGTAAAAAAAAGTGAATGAAATCTATAATTAAGAACTGGGACAATTTGAATAAGCTTCTTATTGTAGTCTGATTTTGATGTTTGCTAACAATCTTTTTAAAAAAACACAGATTTCTTTTCGATTTTTTTTAAGAATGGTTAAATTTTTGAATTCAGTGCAATGTAATGCATGATGCTAATTAGATCTGACTAGCAGGCAAAAGTTAGTCAATTTATAAATAACACTCAGTTTGAGCCCAGGGTTCTGCAACAAGGCCAACAGTCAGCACACGTTGAGAGTATCAAACCTCTCCATCGCAACAGGCGGCTTATCTTGTTCGAATAAATTATTATTCAATTTATCACATCCCAGCGTAACCAATAAACTTCTGGTCGTTATTACGCGCAATGCGATAACAGCGAGAACTAATCGGTATTCCTCTGATTTTCAAACAAGATTAGATTCAATTAAAAAATAATAAAACGTATTTATACCCTTTTGCGAGCAACGTATAACTTGTAGGTATTTGACAAAAACACTCGACTGTGGTATTTGAATGCCGCAGGGCATCTTAAATTAGTAGAATTAATTTATTCGACCCAGGCTAATCTCGCATATGTGTGCCTCCATCACTCCAACTGATCTCCTCGTATTAATAATGTTTTATCATTTATTATTGCTCATGAGTAATGAAAGTTAGCCCGCCACGCCCCGCGCCTTCTCTGCACTCTGTCTTCGTCTTGCGTTTGAAAAAAGAAATTAAAAATCTTTTTTTTTCTTATTTATTAACCTCCGACGTTTAATTTAATGCCAGCGACAAACGATTATGTAAATGTTGATCAAAATATTGCTTGGTGGGTGTTCCTGAATCGATTAAGTTTTTGCCGTTTGATTTTGATGAGGTGCGTTTGCAATTTTTTTTTAATACTTTATTCATTGGTTTTGTGATGTGTGACCTCACATTTAAATTTTTATCCAGATTTATGCATAACATATTCTTCAAGATATTCTTTTTATAAAGGTGTTGCACGTTAAAATAAATATATAATATATAAATATGTAAATAGATGGTATGATGACTATTGTTTTGTTTTTCATGTCCAAGATATTATCCCAAGGTCCTTAGTCAATGAGCATGTTATGAGGGTAGTATGGCAGGTGGAGGGGGGGGGGGGATCCTCGTGTAACCACGTGGCCAGCTCGTTAGCAGCTGATTGATCGGCCATCGGCCTTCTGACTCATCTACAGGGTGACGTTCACTTGTGGCGCCAAGACAGGGCACGAAGAATACTATATTTTGGTATGCAAGTTTTTTTTTGTATGCAAGGTTGACAAAATCTAGTTTTTTGGGAATTTGTGATTGTTGTGGTGGTAATGTGTCTTGATTGTTGTTACGAACTGTGTAAAATCCTCATAATTTTAATTTCTTTTCCATACCTATTTTTCATAAATTATGATATAGTTATATATGATATACATTGTTAAGCAGTTTATACCTAGAGAAGAGAATATATTAAAAAAATATTGAAACTTAGTTAAACTTGAAATCTATATCTTCAAATTTTGAGTAATATAAAAATTTTACTTACATGTTATTAAGAGGTTATTTTTTACTGTTCTTTTAGCAAAACATGACAAAAGTTTTCATCAACATAATGTTAAACATAATAATAGCGACACCCTGTATATCCACACCTATTGTTTCACTTGTTAATAGCGAGTGTGGTATAACTAATAACATCTCATTCGGATTCATTTCCCGTGATTAATTATCTGTTTAATCGATATAAGATGTTGTGCCAACAGCCTTCTCATGTTTCTTCAAAAAGCTCATCCAAAATTGAACTTTCCTCAGTTAATTTTAGGGTTCAAATAGATTTGGCATTAACTCGATGATAGATTAGCTTAAAGAGTTGATCTATCAAATTTTTTTCGTCTCATTGAAGCTTTTGTTGGGATTTTAATTGGTGTCTTAAACTGGCTTGTAGTTAATTCGATTTTGAGGCGAGTTCAGTCATTTGTTTTCTTCAGTCTAACTAATCTAAAGTTGATTGATTAGATAAGACTCTGATTCTGGGCGTGGCCGGCTGTGGATTTAATTGTGCGGCGAAAAACTTTGTTATTACATTTTTAATTAGCATTAGCTTTTTTCGATAATGAGCAATTGTTTTTCTTGTCTAATAAGCATATTTTGTTGTTGACATACGTTATGAAAGTTTAATTATTTATACTATTAATGTAGTTAACCGAACCTATATCCCACCTTTTTATTCAAATATATTTCGTCTAAGATTTTGATTCACTCGGTCTTTGTACGTAGTAAAAACCATCTTTCGTGGCCTATCAATCTCTTCAAGACTGCTGGCTCCGTCTACCCTGTGAGGGATATAGACGTGACTATATGTATGTATGTAAAACCATAAATCGGATATATGTGGTCAACTTCATAGAGCTTCAGTAGGTAAACACGTCTTAACGTCATTATAAATTAAATTCAGTGTAGCAATGAATTTCTATTATTACCCTAGCTAACAGTATTGTCGTGCCGTTTTAAATAACCCACGATTGATGATCTGAATAGTATAAGGGTGAAGATTGATGACTGACTGACTGACATACTGAGACGAATTCCGCATTATTATAATTTCTTTAAGATCTTAGAATTTCATTCAGTACTGAAATATAGGCTAAATTATTTAAAAAAAAATAACATCTAATACATGTATGTCTCGGTTTTAAATTTGTCTTCTACGATTATATATTTTATATACATACAAGGAGGTGTGCCTCGTTCTCAAATAAATGCACACACACAAAGACATTTTTTTCGGTTTTTGAAATAGCAGATAAATAATTGGCATATTAGTAGTGTATGGTAAAAATAACATTTAATTACTTTATTATCAAATTGATAATAATGTATCACGTTACAGTTAAATCAATGTACTTTTTCATGTAAATAATAATGTATTTTATTTGTAACACAAAAATATGAATAACGATTAAATTTTTCCGCTACAATTTAACACATCGCTAAGTGGTTTAGTGCCGTTTTGAAGATGGAGTAGGTATTTCACATATTGTAAAATAGGAGGAAAACTTATTAAATAAATAGATAAATATGTTCCGCCATTGCATTGATAAAATTGACATAGTTATTTTATAAATGATTTTAGTCATTCAGACATTCGAGACATCATATTTTTATTTTGTTAGTCACGCCCGAAAATTTTATGAAAAGTCAATCAAGATATGAGTACATATACTTATTAAAGATACTGGTCTATAGTATCTATGTATAAAAAAAAAACATTTCCCGCCAAATGCCACCGATTTCCAATAAAACGTTTTGAATGTGGAACGCCCCTCGCTAACTGCGTCGTCTCGTAGTAGACATTGTGACGGTCATCTCGCGCCAATAACGGTTCTGCTAGTCACGCTTTCAATGGAGGCGTACAAACCATAAGCGGAAAGCGTGTTTCTTTATAAACAATTTATTTGGAGTAAAATCGTAGCTTCAAGATTTATTAGCTTTGCTATGTTCCTTTTGATAAATCAGTTAAATTGCAATTTAAGTAATGTTAGAGTAGATATTTATAATTGACTGTCTTCTATATCCATACAATGAAAAGAAAGCAGTTCGTTGACATTTAAAGTACTTATAATTAACCAACTTTCCCGTCATACCATTACAAACATGATCATCGTGGGTAAACTGTATTGAGAAGCTACTGGTTTGTTTACTTTTGATTTGGTAGACATTCGTTTTAAAAAGAAAACACACTTTTTCCAAGTCAATTTAAAAAGTTGACATTCCATTTTAAACGTGTTCCATATGTTGGCGTTACAAATAATACTGAAGTGATTAAAAGAGTATAATAAAAGAAACATCTTTCTCATTTCAACAGATTCCTTTAAGATTATGATCGATTATATTTTTGTCGTGTTTTCACAGTGTTGTGAAAAATGCTAGAGACATTTCATGTCATCAAACGCGCGTCGGCAGCTGCTTGATTCTTAAACAAATAAAAAATGGAATTAATCAACGTTTTCTTAGTGATGGGAAACGTTATATTTTCTTCTCACGATTCTGTCATACAACTATCATAAATTTTGCTCTTCCTTATTTGCTGATGGATGTAAGAATGTTATAAAAACTAACTACGTTTACCCGCAGGTTCAATCTTTAATTTTTCTAAATATAACATAATAATCACTTCTATATCCCTAACGGGGTAGATAAGACCAATAGTCTTGAAAAGACTGAAAGGCCATCCTTTATAATGTTGAAAATATGTTAAAAAAATGACTTTACCGTTACCTTTTTACGAGGCAGCAAAGGCCTCAAACAAAAATATATTTAAAACAAACTTTACAATTGAATAAAATTTATAAATTATTAAAATGTAATCCATACAAAAAATATTGTCTAATATAAAGTGTAACATTTATGTTTCCATCACTAGCGGAGCAAATGAACTACCTCGTGTGTTTCCTGCAACACGGCCACAGATTCGATGCTAATCTTAAACGTAAATTAATATATCAAAGTCCGCATTTTATTTTGTGTTACACATTTTAATTCAATCGCCCACATTTACGACTCTATTAATATAATCTCGAGTTAAATGAATCTTTTGTTCTGCCCCGATAAAATAGTCTTTGATGTCACACCGTATATCTGGTGGTACATTTTTATGTCACTTCAGAATGTGTCACGTGTTAAGATTTAATGTATTTTATTGTCTACAAATTACAATGTAGTTATAAATATATTTTTTTGAGTTGAATAAAATCATTCAAGAAAAATTGAAAGTTTCTACGCAAAGCCTTATTATCATAAGATCTGTCTGAATAAATGTAAACATCTGCCCAGATTTTGATTGATTTAAATTCGTACTTATGTTTTGACTGTGATGACTAAAAATCTTTTCTTTTACTAATTATACCTATCAGAGATACCCTTGACAAAATACCAAATGATGATCTTGTGTTGAAACGAAGTTGAATTGGCACCTCTAATTTAGGATGAGGGCACAATCGGGCAGTTTAGCACGCGTTAAGTGGATGACGAATTATGGCAATGTCACCGTTATACGACATTTTGTAGTTTTTGTTGTTCAATGTAATTTCTGCTGTCGTATAAAATTAATTATTACTCTTTGTATACGTATATAATTGCAGATATAAAATTCATGTCTAGCCATACAACTCATTACCCGTCAGCATTATATCATTTATTTGATTACATAAAACCTTTCCAAATTTGCAATTTTTACAGAAACAACAGCCTCCCAAAACACATTATTATTTCATCGTCAGAGTAATTAGGCAAGTACTTTATAGTATCCTATAAAATATGTAGATTTTGTTATATGTATGCTCATTAATATTTATCCTAGTTCACATTGTCATTAATTCTTGCGTCACGTCATCCAACATGTATAAAAAACATCTGCGTATGTGTTGACATTGATTTTGGCTGTTTGACATAGAATATCGATTAACTTTTTGACAGCGGTTGGTCTACGCACTATTCAGAAAACTTACTTGACCTTATAAAGATTTTTATCAGTATTTAGAACTTGCCAAGGTTTTGTCATTTGCATTGTATGTCAGAAACAATAATATTAACTATATTAAAAATAATTATTAACTACATTTAAGAAAGTACATCATTATTGTTAACAAAAAATGTATAAGTAAGTATTATGTTTTAAACAAAAACAGGTTCGTAACCAAAATTGAGCCAAACTCGGATCAGTCTTCAAAGCCATTGTTCTGGTTATCACGTGCATGTTTAATCGATTGTGTTTAGGTATCGATTACTTAATCAGAGAGAGAGAGAGAACGTATGCGGTTATGGGATTATTGTACTTACATTCGTATACAAACGCGAAATATTGGTTTAATGAAACAGACAACATGACCTTTAAAAATCTTTGTTTCAAGTTAAAAGTAACTGTTAACTTAACAGAGAAAATGATTAAAAATCTGAAAACTGTGCCTCATTTGCACATAATGGTAACATCACTCATTTGATGTATCACGATTTCAATAAGCATAGAGAATTCTTTTTTTTGATCGTTTTTATGATTCACATTAAAAAAGAAATATTTTAAAATTGAATTATCGTTCCATATTCAAATTGTCCCAACCTTTGGGTACGAGAAACAAAACCCATTGATACAATACTAGCAGTAAAGCCAGACTCCGCTCTCCATTTTGTAAACCTATTGTCCGTGTGTCCGTCCGCATCAAATGTGCTCATAAATCATATTCGTCGTAAATTCGATACGTCTTACAATGAAACATCTCTGTTCTTATTTGAATATTAAGAATCTGTGACAAGTTTTTATGTATATATGAACAAAAGCCCGCTTAGAATTCGGCACGGATTAATTAATGTCGGAATAACAAACGCCTAAAGTTGTACTTTTTGGAATATTCTTGTAAAAATATTGCGTTCCTATTTAACTTGTTATAAACATAAAATTATAAACTTAATTACTACTTTATTTAAAAAAATCCTCTGGAATTTGAAGTATTTCTTTTGTCTATAGTTGTGATTTTTCTTTAAAAGGCGTTATTATGTTCTTATTAGCAAAAGATGGACTTTATGTCACGTGATCTATTCTAGTCAATAGAAGCGCAGAAAACAATGTGTTTTTTAAATCATATTTTAAAAATTCCCCAACAATTAAACATGTTTGTATTTGGAATGCCCGTGGAATGTTTTGTAGTTATTCAAGGACCTTATATAGTCGAATCACAAATTACCCGCTATTGTTGGTTGCGGGCCACACATTAGCTGTGTTTACGCGACAAGCACGTTCTGTTACTTTGTCGCGCGACATCCAACGCGACATGTCCCATCCCTATTACAACTGTGTAAGGTCTATAATACCCCAGCATTGAAGTACGCATAGTCGGGCTAGACTATCAGCAGGGTTAATTTTAAAATTCGACGTGTGAAGGCATTTTATTAGGGATTTATTTAGAAATTGCTACATTGTTAGGTTGTTAAGGTTTGCTTAGCCCTATGCTGTACTCTGTCGTTCCTAAAAATGTACTAGTATTCTCGATTTTATTCTCCGGGGTCCACTAAAGACAACAATAGAATATATTTGACAAAGTTCACAGTTGATCATAAAGATCGGCCGCTGACTGAAATTTAAGTAATTAATGTAATTATGTAATATTAATAGTTTTTCTTTGCAATTTTTAAAGAAAAAAGTGCAAAAGTCACGTGCAAGTACGTAGTTCAGTCTTCCTTTTTCAGAATATTTTAATATGTGGCGTTAAAAAGGTGGGCCGACAACTTCATTGGGGTTCCTTCAAAATTACCAATTTGTTATCTAACAAAAACAAATACGTGACCACCTACACATTACTGGCTAATAAAGACCTTCTAAAATATTCCTTAATACTTTTCTAATAAGGATCGAACTTGTTTGTATAGACGGGCAAAGGCAAAAAAGTGATAAGTCCTTTGTAATCTGCCTGACGCCACGGCGGCCTACAGACGTTAATTGCTTAGAAATGGTTCTCTCTTGTCGTCGATAGCTAACTGTTTTATTATTGTAGTTTGTCTACCTGAATTGGAGACATTGCAGTGAATTTAGACGATGGAAAAATAGTAATCGCTTGACTCACGATTCGGCAATGTTATCGATAGTTTTATCGATGTTTGTTTTGGCGCGCGGCGACATAATCGAACCTCATTCTGTTTATGGTAAAAGGTAATTAAATTTGTTATCGTGATAGGTGTGCTTGGCGATATTATGTAACTCAATCTTACGGTTTCATTGAAGACAATTATTAACTGACAAACATTTTGATAATAATTATTGTAAGAGTATTTCTATATTAATTTCTGAATGTAAGTATGAAAATGTAAGTAAACAAAACTTTCAGAAATAAATTCAATTAACCGCATAGTATGTTCGAAAAATAATAATTAATAAATACTTTCTAATCCAATTCGTCCATTTGGCTGGCCACAAGTCTCGCTGCTTTGTTCCCGGCGACATTGTTTCCGACGTTTCTCCTCACAAACAAACGAATATCAATTCACCGGCTGCTTCAAAGCATCTGCATACACTTTTTGTAACCAGCCTTTTCATCCTTTCAAAAATTTATTTGATATTCTTGTGATAACTACGCCTTATTTTAATAGACATCGTATTGAAAATTCGAAAATCACTTTTATGGAGGTAAAAAATTGGAGACAATTATGCGTTCCTCCCTTTATATGATTATTTCGATAGAAAAAGATTTTTTTGGCACAATTCCTCCTTTCTATGGAAAGGAGAATGCCTTATGACTATGATCCTGGATTGGGAACGTCAGGTAGGTCTCACACGAAGCGACAGGAAAAGCGAACGCACAGTTGATCATGATAAAAGCTGCACTATATGAATGTGCGTAATTCCTAAGTCGTCTTTAACGACATCGGTAAACGGGTATGCATTAGCCAAATGAATTTGTTATCTTCTTTCATGTTCATCTACTTTTGTCTTCGTAAATCATCTAAAATAACGATACTTTATTCAAAAGAAATAATCACTTAATTTATTTCTTACTATTCAGCCATAGCAGATCACACTGAATTCTTTATACGGTATACTTAGAAATATTACTTCTTAGTATTGGAAGTATGCATTAGTGGATAGGAAACATGCATTATACTAACATCTTGATATCGCCCTGATTGCAAGATCGGGGGCAATTTACTAGCGCTATAGCGTTTCGTAGAAGCGGCGCCATGGCTCACGCCGCATCGTTTCTGTGTGTAATTTATGGCTTATTTCCACTTATTTCTAAGTAATTGTGCTGTTACTAAATGATGTTGGCGTGCTGTAACATTGTCTACAAACCTCCTTGATCTTGTATTTTAGTTCGATATGTAGGTATTCCATTTCTTTAGTTAGGTGCTATAGGGTAATAATCTTGATATTAATAAAAAATAAACATTATTGTTAATAGCTATTCTATTTTTTTTTGTCTTTTCATAGCTATAATGTAAATAATAAATGTGTTTTGCAATTAAAGTACGTATCGCGATATGTTAATGCATGGCTAAAAATTTAAAATTTGAAATTGTTCAATGTTAAGCGCGTATTTGTTTAAATGTACTTTCTTAACTATTATGGCCCATAATTATTATGGCAAAGATTAATTTATTTGCTATTTAAATGAGCTGTATGTATTTATATTAAAAGCATTGTTTCATCATAGTCATTTAGACGTCATGACAGCTATAAATCATATATTTCACATCTCATCTCAAATAGAAAGTTTTGATGATTTCAATTCATAACCGGATTGTGTTGGGATCCTTGTTTGAACCTTTTAAATGTAAGTAGCGGATCTGTAGTCCACTTTCGTTCTAAATAATTCGTTTCCAATTTAAAGTAAGTAAATCCTGATGGGAACGCAAGTAAACAACATAAGTTATGTTGTTCACTTCAACTAGTCAAATATCTTTAGAAGTATAAATACTATTTAATATATTTAATATACCTTTATCGTTTTATTATTTCTACTAGCTGTCCCGGCAAACGTTATTTTGTTGTTAATTTTTAAGTATTTCTTGTAAAAAACAAATTAATGGTGGACAACCCTTATCACTAAGAGGTATGAAAAATATAAGTACGTTGGCCGATTCTCAGACCTACTCAATATGCTCACAAAATTTCATGAGAATCGGTCAAGCCGTTTCGGAGGAGTACGGGAACGATTATTGTGACACGAAAATTGTATATATAAGATCATCGATATGAAATATTTTCGCAAAATCAGCCATTTTATAAGCATGTAATCTTATTTCATATTGTATACCAACAACATTGTTCCTTTCAGCCGCATTTTGCGTAATAACCTCTTAATTAGTATAATTGTGTAATTGTCTCCTAGATCTCGAGATAGCTGGATTGCAAATCTTGATACTGACAATAAGTATGTAATTTAGAGCCCTGTTTATATCTTATATCACATTAACTGCGGCTTCTTTTGTTTGGTTGCGATAGCGATGTAATTTAACATGTTTCCTTGTGTGGTTGCATTTTTTTAGTTATCACTTTTTTATATACTAACAAGTTAAATAGATATAATAATTTTGTACGATCAGCACTAATTAGTGTCAATCAGTACTGAGACCGACTATGAAATGCATTTTTAAGGACAAGGAGTTTCCACAGAATTTAGCTGTTCTTATAGGTAAATATTTCATAATTCTTATTAGTTATCATTCTAGTTCACTCTGGAACTTAAAAAGATCTGGATCTTGTACTAGAGAGTCGTTATATAACTTTAGCTGTTAAAAGTTTTTATACAATATAAAAATTCTAGAGATAATATAAAAATTTTAAGAGATTAATACATATAGTCTTCTTTTTATTCTTATAGGAAGGAAAAAGAACATTGAATGTATATTACTATACAATAGTTTATCAAAGTTATTCTGAAAAATGTATTTAACAATCAAAAACAATATGAAACCGTTTGAAATCGTTTAGCAAAACCCACCAAAACATTTCATTTCAAATTCAAATCACTATAATATATTTTGCATGTTTGTAAACTGAAAAATTTCGTATTGGTATAAGCGTACGTATGATGTAATAGAAATCTAATTCCATAGAAATTGTATAAGACTGGTGGAGGTCACACGTTGCTATGTTTGTGAAACATGATGCTGATATTTTAATTGATTAACTATAGTTTTGATGTAATCTGCTATGAAAAAAATTCTTCCTGACAAAGTTTTAGAGCATGATATGGTTTAATTTTTGGGAAAAGCATTTGTATTATGAATATTTCTCTCTTATCATTGCTTATTTTCGATTTCTTTCAGTTATTGGTTTAAAAGCTTGATGTGGGTTACGAATGAACATGTTATCATAGCATGTAATTATTTATAAAATGCATCGACTGTACGCATGTCATCGTGCCTTGTATTTACCAATTTTGGGAATATTCGATAAGGTTTTCTTAACATTAAATTTTACTGCAAATAATTCAATGATGACTCTCATTAACGCAAAGATAACTTAGGTATATACCGAGCTATTTTGATGTCAACAAATGCTCGCTAGCTATAAATAAAATAGCTCGATTAGCGTTTACCTCATAAATCATCCGGACTATAGTGTCAAAACACATCCACACATTCTCTGATCTCGTTGCTATTCAAAATATATACTTTCTACCACTCAGTCGGCCCGGCTAATTACTTTAGTGCTTTATTTTTTACTTTTAAAATAGGACAATGTTGTTTGTTTAATTTAGTCACGATGAAACGTTTTTATTTTTCACCTAGTTATCGAAATATTTAGGTCAATTTCACCTAGTTGGTATTTACGCCATGTTTAGATGAATAAGTTAAAGAGAATCAATTGTCGTTTTGTGGAACATAAAATTTATTATTTGATATTGACATCAACATTGATATTTTTAACGTGTCATAACAGATATGAATACGTAATTAGATATTCAGTTATTTGTCATCTTCCACAGTCCACAATATTTTTAAATGACAAGGTATGTTCAGTGTTAAACATCGAATTTAATTCCTCTACGTCAGTAAGCCGTGATTTAAAAGCCCACAGAAATTCAAATGTTATGTGTAAATCGGCAGTTTTGGCTCGGTTCCATCACGTGACTATTGTTAAAATTACCGTAAATATTAGTTGTATACCTATAACTTTACTGTATAAGTGTAACCTACTACGGCGTGTTTATAATACGTATATGAGTTTGTTATTTATCTGTACCAGTCATTATATAACTGGGGCTATACATATATTGAACACATTTCGCGATGGCTTGATTTGCGGCACGTCTGTAAATATGAACTTAGATGATTGAAATAAAGTACTTTAAAAAAATGTATAAGTAACATGTCAAATGTACCATCTATACCTACATATAAACTTACCTATCTATAGCACTGCTTCTCCGTCGAGTATGCTCAGAACACCCTGTCCAAGTTTATTTGATTAAAGATATATATCACGGATGAATTTCTCCATACTGTAATAAGATCTAAGAGTGGTCTCCCCGCTCCATATATTCGGAGAGATGTTTATATTTGCACATTCATCAATGTGCTTTGTAAGCATTGTTCCGATGATTTAAACTAGCTCTTTGATCACAGCCATTACATTTGTTTCGCCAGAATGGTATTAATCAAATGCATTTATTACGCTCTCATTCAAAATTAACAGCCGTAGATTAAGTGCTTCTAAGAACTGGCTATCAAATATTCTGACAATAACTGTTACTTCCCCAATACTGTCTTGGTCGCAACCACAATATCTAAAACGTCATATTTCTGGATAACGGCCAATGCTTTATGAGTATTTATTGTTGTATTGTCATTTGCATTAGTTCCGACCTTTTGGAATTCAGGTAAATTTATTGGAGTATGCATAGAAGACAGGAGACAAATTTAACTTTGAACTATTCTTGTAAGAAAAATTTATATTTAATAGCTTCTCATTGTTTAAACAGTTATTATTTCTTCTCTTTTCTTCTATGCAATTAAATTCTAAACATCTTGGCATACCTATGTTTCGATAATCAATAAATTAAATAAACAATCAAAGAAATCTGTCCGCAAATAAGAAAACTCGAAATCTCCCGCGACGTCTGTCAAATTAGCATCACAAACGAAAATAGCGTCATTCTAATTATTTTGATGACTCAAACGAAATACAATTAATCTTGCCGGTTCTGTGAACTGTCCGAGTGACGGACGGACGAAAATATCGTCGCATTTCGCGATAAATAAACTTGGTAGTCGAATATCGGATTTCGATTCCATCGGTGCCGCGTATCAAAGATTTTATACGCGTGTTGAATGCTAGGCGGCGGAGCGCAGTGCCGCACGCCGCTACACCGCTCCTACAATGTCTTTACCTATATCAGAATTTGCACGATACTACGCTTACTTCTTTTAATCATTCTGTTTAGTTTCGAAAACCTTAGCCATATCCGTTATGTCAGATCCTTAATAAGGCGCAGTGTCGCTGTTGATATTTTTTCTTCGAATTTAATCACGACATTTCGCCCGGGTCAATAATATTGTTTTATAGTTGTTAATAGGTTGTTGATTAATTCAGGCATACTAGTTCTCTAAAACCGTGAAACTCAAGAAATTAAGTAGCTTGATTGATATATTTAATCCACATAGTTTATGATATTTTTAAATAATATTATTATGCCAATAAATGAATCAAATCAGTAATCCAATCTAGGTTCTGTCCAACACCGGAAATCAGCTGTCGCATCTTGATTCCTACTGGGAGATCGGCCAATGCTAGATCCAACACGATTGGTAAACCGAGATGGGATGTTCAGCGGAACTCTAATTAGAATGCTTTTGTAAAATTAGATTTGCTGTCAGTCCATCATGCTATCTATCGTGAGTAATTCATTAAAGTTATCTGACCTTGTAGAGCTAACTTAACCAAAGGTGAATGAGCTGTATAATAATTTATTCGATCAAAACTTTCAAATTACGAAACTTATTCGACATTTAATAAATATAGTCGTCAACTTTTTAGAACAACCTTTTTAGTGAAGTGATTGCAACACTAACGCTTTTGACTATTGTCCTTTTATCGCTGTGACTCTGCTCTGATGTACAGCACAAATCTACTTAGTTTAACCTAGTTACTTGATTTTGTCCTAACAGTTATTTAATTAGGACACTATAGCTTTACCAGTTATTTAAGAGTTTCTCTTGGTGAATTCGACACGGAAGGTGATATAAATAACGCATGCCCTTCACGACAACAGTTATAAAAATATAGCATTCTTCAGGAGTTGACACAGAGGCGCATTGTACGGCCCTCGCCGTCTGCGCCTCGTCTAGCTCCGCACATAAATCATTCGGCTCAAATTGGAAACTTGCCTTATAAAATTCCAAATTATAACCGAAGATCTAAATGCCATAAAAACATAATTTGGATTTTAATCCCGCCGTGGTTTTACGAGCGCGTAAAGTTTGATTAATAACTTGCTGCGGTGGATTTGATAAATTCTGGACAATGTTGCACTGACCCATTTTCGGATCGGGTTCGTATTTTGGCGGGGGCCCAGA
Organism: Amyelois transitella; assembly: GCF_032362555.1. Lineage (NCBI taxonomy): Eukaryota > Metazoa > Arthropoda > Insecta > Lepidoptera > Pyralidae > Amyelois > Amyelois transitella. The sequence continues at coordinate 3,721,643 of NC_083522.1, read as the reverse complement.
CTCAACAAACCCTTGAAAGAACATGACTCATTGCGAAACATACCTACCTACAATCCTCTTTCCCGGAGGGTAGACAGCGACTACAGTTTTCCACTTGCCATAATCTTGCACACTGTTTTTGTATTTTCATTCTTTCACGTGTCTTTGTTAAACTGACAAGCATGAAATTTCAAGATTAAGGTAAAAAGGAACTTTCAGCAGATAATTTTTTTCATCAGATTTGATCAAGCTTCTCGTACGTTCGTCTAGACCTTGTAACTTCTAAAAGTTCTAATTTACACTCTCCTTGTATATTTGCTTTGTTAGCCCGCTACTATATAAGTATAATACTCTATTGAATTTCTCAAAAACAAGGTAGATGTGGATGAAGCGAAGGAAGTATGCAGAGATCGTGGCAAGTGGAAAGAGGTAGTCTCTGCCTACCCCTCCGGGAAAGAGGCGTGATTTTATGTATGTATGTAAAACAAGGTAATTCTCAACTATGTAAACGATAATTTTAATTGCTCAATTTATAATATTTCCAGCGAGTTTTATTTGAGTATAAAAAGTGACTTTTTGCTCAGTAAATAATGAAACATGCTCAGTAAAAGAAGAATATTATAGTTTGCTAATTTTATAATAGTGTCACGCACGATTAGAGGGACACAGACGTCAATCTGTCAGTCCGTCACTCCGTAACTTTTTGGTATTTCCTTCGCTCGCACTTGTCGGATACGTCCGTGTGTCGCGTTATTTCTCGATCTGTCACATGATTTGAACAGTATCAAATTTAGCGCAGCGTAGGCAGGATAGCATACATTTTGTTTTTATAATTTTGAGGTCTTTCTTTTTCGTTAGACATTTAACGTAAATTCTGTATTTTATTTTAATATCAAAATATGTACATATCATTCTAAACAAAGATTGAGATTGCTATTTTTATTATGCCTAAAACTTAAAATATATAAATAAAAAAATAAATTAAAGTTATTACTTGCTCACACTCTCACCAGCAAATTTATCAGCGCCTCAATTGGCGTCAGAGCCTTGTAAAATAATATTTAAGGCTTATTAGACGTTGGGGCATCGACGTCTGGCAGAGGAATGCCACACTCGACAATTCTCGTTACCGATTTATTCATTGGGCATATATATTTTAAAGGGCATTATCCATTGCTACGTTCGCGAGTTAACGCTATGCGCTCGTATTGGGCTACTTGGCGTGTATAGATTCTGTTTATCTCCAAGATAATTAACCCACGACACTCTTACGTTGTTTGTACTACTGATTCACCAACGTGGTTAACAACTACTGATTATGAGATTAGAAAGCTTTCCACTAAAATAATTTGTAAGAATGCTGATCTTGTAATTTCTGTTAGGACTGCTACATAAATGTCAAGATAGAGCTATTTAGACAGACGTGCAAATAATACGTATTTGGCAGGTGTCAAAGCGTTTTCTCCAACCAGCTTTTAAATTACCGTCACTTTAAATCGCTATGGCTGTCATGTATCATTCGTAGATAGTACAGTATATTGTCGGCAGCGTATAGATATCGTGCGTAGCGTAGCGAACGCGACATCAAATTCGCCAGCGGTTTTGGAGACGCGCCCTTATATCACATATATTTTATTGTTGTGCCTCTTGTGCTCGGCTGGCCGGCTCGCCGCAGGGCCCTATAAAATTATACGAATAAATAAGCAACAGATCGACTCGTAATTAAAAACATAACTTATTAATATCGTTTATTAACGCTGGCGGGTTTCGCGCCTGCCCAACAGTTTAGTAGATTTTAAATCAAGCGACAAAGGCAGGCATATTTTAATATCGATTTGAATCGAAATACGCTTGCGTCGATTTTTTTTTATTTTTGATAATACTGGAGATATAAATTTGATTGTAAATTATTAGTTATCGTAAAATTAATAATGTTTTTTTTAAGTTTATCGCATTCTCGGGTTCAAAAATTTATTAATATAATTATAACATTTTCAACCTTATTTTGACATGTAGACTGTAAACATAAAATAATAAAATTTCTTGAATCTTTCAATAGCGAAATTAACTTGGATGGACGGAATAATCGCACAAAAAATATTGAAAGGCGAGAAAGGAACAATAAACATTTTGATTTATTTTAATATAGTTATTTATGGGCTCTCACAAATTGCCCTCGTGACGGGCCCTCTTATCGAGTATCGGCACTCGATAAAATCATCGATATCTCGATCGGCGGTTCTCGATACATGGTTATTAATGGTTCCCTCATTGTACTTTTTAATGAGACACGATTTGTTTCACACCTATCTTGAAATTATACTCTTGTTTTTGATTAACCTTCCTGTTAAAATTTTATCATTGGTAAAATAGTGATAAGTCAGTTTATTTGCTAATAGGCAATTCACTTAAATAAAATAATTTCCCAAAATGGCAATCATTTTGGCAAAATATTTTATTTAAGTGAATTATATTGAACTGCTGCTCTAACTGCTTGGGTTCGTAACAAATAACATGATGTAGTACATTTAATAAATGCGCTCAAAAATATGATTCGCGAATTATTTTAACTTATATTGAAACATACGACGCGCCACATAAATAAATAACCTGTCGATACGAGTGTTAACTCACATGTAGCAGCAACAATAAAAAGCGAGGACATTACCAAAACGTCTGGTTCCGAACGATCGAATGATAACTCATCCCGTTCGGTCGTAAATCGAAAGAGCGGCCATAACTCGCGTTGGTTAATTACGAATAAATAAATAAATAATTGAATGTGAGCCGGCCGCGGGCTTAATCGATCGTGAGGAAGGTGCTAACAAGACTCATCGGCGCGTTTGCTTTGTACGAGCGAGCCACGGGAAATCGGCTACCAGATAACGCGATTGCATCGTAATTGAAACTTTGCTGAACATATTGTCTTCCGCGAAGGGAGTTCTGCTGGCCAGCTTATACATTTATGGTTCGGAAGACGTTTCCTGAGTTAAAAAGGAGCAATATATATTTATTGATAATTGTTTTGTAATGATAATTTTTAATTGAAATTTAACTTTGTCAATGTAATCATTCATCAATCATCACTGATCATTGTATAAATTTTATATGATTTATGAAAAGTGACTTTTCTTCAAAAGTAACTTAATATGATGACAAGTTCGTAATAGCAATAATCTTAATTGCAATATGGTCTTTAATGCTCTGATCATGATGCCATAAAATTTATAAGGAAAAGTCATTCAATTTGAATGAAACTGACACGAGCCGAAGATAGGCGATCCTACGGACGTGTATTGTTTTCTTCATCCATTTTTCCGACGTCGGACGATTGACGCGTATCCATTTCCTCAGACGAGAATAGTTCCGCCTCCATGGCGTGCTATAAAATAAAGGGCATCACTCGTCGCTGACGACCATCGAAATATACCGGCGAGATGTCACGGATTGCTGCTCGTTAGAAGGTAATTAGCTCATGGATCACTCATCAGTGTCTATTTAAATAGAGGTGAAAAATCGTTTATATCCAATGTAGACGCGGCCTTACCCTGACTCATTCGTGTTATTCGCGAAAAATCCGATATTAATTGCCTCCGTTTACATAAATACTCAACGGATTTGAAAATAGAATGTGTTGTTGCAACCGTCTATAATGTGAATAAAAATTTTCACTGAAATTATACCTATCTGTTGATTTTAGCAACTAACTTTTTGATATTTTAATCAACATTTAACTGTATTTTGAATTATATTTTAGCAGTTGCTTGTGCATTGAATATACATCTAAGAAATATTATGGTATCATTATTAATTTCACTAAATAAGTAGTCTAGCAATTTAAATCCTATTAACGCCAGTTAAAAGCATGGTTATGGTTTTAAGTCCTCTTAATTGATAGAATCCAGGTCGAATGGAAGGTGTGTTTGATGGATGAGCAGCTAAATTATCAGCTCCCCCCTCGCCTCGTCCCCTCTAACGACCTGGCCAAAAGCTATTATTTATAAGAAGTGATGACAGCTCTTCCGACTGGTACTCCAAGATTTAAGCGTTGCCTGATTGAAATTTAGCTATTTTTCTAGTGTTATTATACTAACTCGTATATACAGTCTATAGAGCGTCGATTTGAATTTATATATTATTTATTATTTAGACATATATGAATGATTTCTCTATAAACACACGTTAATAAATGCTACCTTTGGAGAGTATATTATTAATAAAAATATTCAGGTTATAGGCAAGTATAGAAAATACAATTACCGGAAAACTGAAGAGAAATAACGGTAAGAGGACCCCAGAGTGCTAAAAATTACAATAGAGAGAATACGTAAAAATAAATACTTGAACTGGACAAAAATTTATTTCAACAAACCAATCAGTTTATTTTTATTTGTGAAAACAGGTTACAAATGATGAAACCTTATGACGAATTGTAATGGCCTATCCAGAAATTTTTATATGGTCATTATGGTCAATGATTAAATATAGTCTTTTAACAACACCAGCAATACGAGTAAAGCCACTGACAAAGGTTAGTCGAAAGCTAACCTACTTCGCGCCGCGTATTTGCTCGGCACATCCGCTGATTGGCCAGCCGGATATGCCCGGCTTATCTCGCTATCTCGTTTCCGCAATCCGTGTGTACCGTTCCCACGGATATTTGGGAAATGTTTTTCCAGATTGACATTATTCACAGCTCGTAAAGTCATTTACCTACTTGATAAGCGTGTGTACCTACTTACTGACTTTTGAACTTTCACATACACAATTCTTCTCCCTCTTTCCGTCTCAGTTACATTCTCTGGAGGTGCCCCTATGACAATGATTCTGGATTGGTCAGATTTTTACACGAAGCGACTCCCGTCTGACCTCCGCAACCGTTGCAGGGAACCCAATCCATATTGGATCATGGTTACATATCTAGTTTCCTGAATGTACAAGTTTCTACAAGGTGTTTCTTACTTAAGTTCTTAGTAAGAACTTTCACAAATTGAACTTTCTATTTGAGTTAAAATAACTTCAATAGTGGAGTAACTGCTATGGCTAAATTTTTTCAGAAGTATATTGGAATTCATCTATAAAAACACAAAACTTTTAATACATCATAGCAAGAGTTTAATAAATAAATTGATATAAAGCTCCGAACAAGCCGCCCAGAGCAGGGGCGGGCGGGGATCGGAAGGCGGGACGGAACGCCTACTCACTTTATCGTACTAATAAAGTCTCGTATAAGATTGATAAACTGACGCCATACGCTACTGTTGAAGTTTTGGAAACCATTTATTTCTTACCGAATAGATCCTAAACAATTAATGAAAAAATACTTAGGTTTCAATGGTGAAAAGGAATCTTATTTATCGCGAACTGTCACTATATTTTTTTCATATCTCTGAATATCAAATTATACTATGTTATTTAGTAACTAAACATAGTAATGTAAGTCTAAATCAGTTTTGTGGCTGTTGGGTCTATCTATCAGATATATAGCTGTACATAAATAAATAAATATATACGGGACAAATTACACAGATTGAGTTAGCCTCGAAGTAAGTTCGAGACTTGTGTTACGAGATACTAACTCAACGATACTATATTTTATAATAAATACTTATATAGATAAACATCCAAGACCCAGGCCAATCAGAGAAAGTTCGTTTCTCATCATGCCCTGGCCGGAATTCGAACCCGGGACCTCTGGTGACACAGACAAGCGCACTACCGCTGCGCCACAGAGGCCGTAACATAACCTATCGTTTAAATATAAACACAAATAAGTACTTTTTCTACCTCACGGGGTATACAAAGTTTGACAAGCTGAATAGCGAGTATAACTCGTAAAAAGTAAATACTAATTAAGTAACTACAAAAACAACCTCTATCTTTGTTGTTCATTTAAGCCCAAACATATTCCATCACCATATACCACCGCAAAAGCGGATGTATAGAAAATTGAATCAATATCTTTTATATCCGAGGCATTGTCAAAGCAGCAGTGTGTGGGTTTAACCCGTGATAATACTCAGATAAGACCGGATTTACCACACGAACACTTATCTTTGATTAATTTCGTGAACGTATTGAACTAATTCGATTATCGAAATGTGATAGTTCAATTCGTGCTTGGAGAATTGTTAATGTGTAATGAAAGATTGATATATGTAAATCTATAAGTATTGGCAAGTTTTAATTTCAGAGTTGATTTTGTCACCGAACTGTTTAATAAATATTGATGATCTTATTTGAAATCTCTTGAAATAAGTAGGAAAAATTATTCACTTTAAACTGCTCAATAACTGAGCTTATTTATAACGTAACTTTGCTAATAAATTCAATCTAGAAGATTACAAACTGATATTAGTAGTATAAATACGAGTGCTATGTGAATTAACATTAATGTTTTGATATTCAACTTTGTCTAGAAAGGCTTATTTAAAACATTGAATAATTCATGAATGTAATAAAAAAATGCGACCTACTAACGTTCTTCATTTCATAATTTGAAAACAATACGTCTCCAATGTCTTGTAAAATTAAAACTATTTGTATGTTAACAAAGAGAAAGTTCAAATGTTCACTAAATACGAATATAAATTAACATAAAAAATTAGAAACTTAACAATTTTGTTTTGATCAGTTCTAAGCATACTATTAAGTCTTTCAATAGCGCGAAATTAGCGATCGGAGGAAAAAGATCTGCTTTGAAAACATCAGTTGCCAAAGCAATCACAATGGAAAATATATTTAAAACTCCAAAGTAAAAAGGTCTCAGCGTTAGAGTATCAAATCTCCCTGTTTCCCTAACCCATTTATGCTAATGCCACATTGTGGTAGACACTTCATTTTGTTCTATCCAGTCATTGTCATGCCTGCCCTTTGACTCCATTGTGTGTTTTTTGTCAACGATCATTTTATTTATTTCCGTTATGTATTTATCTTTGTTGTCTCATGTTTCGCTATTAACTTTAAATGTTCCATCTAATGACTTTGTATCTCATTGATTTTCATTATATTGGTTTGTTTATCTGGTTATTGGTGACTTAAGTTGAACTAAAAACTTTCTTCCCTATTTGAAATACTTGATTTGACTTTCCCACTCAGCCTTATGTTTAAGGAAATTTAATTGGTTTCAAAATTAAGATCAACTGGCCATTCCACGTATAGTAGCCATTTATAGCATATATTTTTTACAAGACATTCTTTTCAGTAGTATATTTTCATTTATCGTTGACAATGAATTCTAATATCTAGTACGTACCTTTTGAAAGACACGTTAACACAAATAAAAACTTATCTCTCATCTATATAAGCTATTAGTAACAACTTCCCATTATTATGAATTCGTAGTGACGCCTCCGATTCCGCCTCGTCACGTTCGGGACGCCGTAGTTTAATGTTATTCGAATTGTCATTCAAATGTTCATTCTTATGAGAGCCAAGCACAGTGGCACTGCGAGGCTCGACACCTTCGTCTACAGACGAACAACATGCAACTACTTCAAATTCTATTATCTCCTAATGACCCTAATGTCTTAGGTCGGCATTTGTATCTTTGGGAGAGTACGACTCTTGAGAACTATTCACTTCACGTCTACATATTCCAAATCAGTCAGTTACGTTTCTAATACTTTATTGTCAGTGTCATTATTTAACTTAGCTTGTAAAAAGTCATTATTTTTCTATTTTGTAACAATGGAATATTTAACAACATTGTATTATACACACCACACTACAAAAGGAATGATAAAGTAAATTAAAGGTTTCCATTCCAATAATCTTTTACGATACCCGTAAGCGACAAAGCGATGGTCATAAAATATAAGTATAGGTAGTCAGAACATGGACTTATAAACCTTAAAAGGAGAATGCATAAAGTGGTCCAACCATGACTATCAGTGCTACACAGTTTCTAAAAGTAGACTATAATTTAAATTGTTCACGTATATGTTATATGGTTTGTGATATATAATTATACTGAACTGAAGAGATAACTTTGTAAGACGCTGGCTCTGTTTGACAGTCAATTTTCTCCGCACCTATATAAACCGCGAATATGACGTCGTTAATAATAAATTACATACATACCTCACCCAGACGATACTGCTATTTGGAAACAATACTAATAATTACTTTCTCGATATTATACGTGCGAAAGGGACGAATGTCTCGTAGTGCGGCACTGGCCAGTGAGTCCAAACAATGCTTATTATCGATCATCGAAGTGGAGAATTATTGAGGAATAAATCTAAGAAATTATTCACAGAAAATCCCATTGAGTATCTTGGATATCTGGCATATAATTTTGAAAGCTACATCAAATATGAATTTTACGGCTTTTTAATGCAAATTTTACATAAGAACATCAAGATTTATATCTCCTGGGTTAAACTATTGTAATTAACTCGGTAAAATTAAATTTATTATCAATTTTTATTGAAATTACTTTAAGTTTACCATTCTATACACACCATTTCTGGAATTTGTCATCATTTTTGCCTAACCTACAGAGGAACTTAGTACATTTTACGGTTGCCGATAGCCGCCACCATTTCAAGGATTCCATTGTTGCATTGATGGCAATGATCTTTTCGTCTTCAGTCGCATCCGACATTTCCATTGTTGCAATTTTATTGCCGGTGTTACCGTCCCCGCGGGTCGTAAACCACGCAACAGCATTCGATACTATCCACCGCGATCCGCTGATGCGCTGATGGGATCCGCGACCGCAGGACGCGTATTATCACCAGCCAGAGCCACCGCAGACCCGCGATTTTCATTCGTTTCTAATAAATTGATACGAGGTGCGGCGAAAAGGGGTTCCTGCTACACCATTGGTCGAGGCGTTCCCCAAGGATCGATGTTCGAACCCGGTTGTAAATCAACTTTACAACCTTTAATTACAGATATTTGCCGTCTCATGCGAGTGCACGGGATATCGGAGGGCCGTGCTCGCGAAAATATCGCATAATAATGGGTATTGACCCGTAATGGCTCGCCTGTAGGTACTATCGGCCGCCTTTGTCTTGATTGTTGGAGCGAAAATATTCTTTTCTGAATGATTGCCAATTACATCGAATGGCCTCCTGAATTCTACTGAACTATACAATACTTAAATATGCTTCTCGGATTTGATTTGCGTCCGTATAAATGATTTATGTGATAATAAATTTAATAAGTATCCATCAGAATAATTCGATGTTTCTTAAAGACTTATTGTAGTATTAGGTCTCGGGTATAAACTCGTGCTGTGATTACGTCTTTATATTCATAATTTAATGATGATAGATTGTCTGATTGAATTGTACAACTGATGCGTTTGTTTTCTTATTCCATAGTAAGATGAGTATTCCAATATAAGAAAGTATTATTGGGTACGCTTACAATGTTGCACCGGATAGGGCGGCCGTCATTTTAATGTCTCTCAGACGGAATTACGCTGGATTGTTCTCAACTTTACTGCTCTGTTCATGATTGATCGTTGTATCCTCAACCTTATGTCATTTTCGCGCCGTATCTCTCGGAATTTGTACTACAAGTAATAAATGTATATTGAGTTATGGTAACTCCGTGGTGTTATTGCGTTCGACGTCTTTTGCATGCCCAGCACGTCAGTTGGAGTTGTTAATCACGCATTTAAAACCCTATATTATTACATGTTTAGATATATTTTCATTACAACTTTCAAAATTATTCATCAGATTGATGGTTTCGGTTAAGTCATATTGGAGATTGCACGCGTTTTGTTCCGAAGTGTGGAAATTAACACTAGAATGATCGTATTCCTAAATTAAAAGCCCGCCTCGTACCGCAATAAATTCTTCCTGCTCATAAACTCATAACGACTGTCTAAACAGGGGCTAGCCGTCGTTTATAACCCTAATGCAAGAATAAGAAATAAAATCAACTTTCTGCAATTATATTATAATCCGCTTTACACCTCGTTTTTATTTAATTACATTTTTACGGCTTTTAATGTCACTGTTATTAAGGCAAAGTTAATGGTTCCACTCTATATTCATCATTAAATTTCTAGTTTCATAGACTTGTATCTAAGTAAGTATACAATTCTAACTTTTTATTTAACGGTACTGACCCAATTCATAAGTAGGTATTTTGATTTCAAATTGTTTAAGTATATCAATAAATATTGTTACCAACAAATTCGAAACTATATTTGATGTAGGTTTATTTGTCGCAATAACGTGAATTTATATCCTCAATCGTAAACATTTTACAGCCGCATCGGTAGGTTTTCCTTGCGTTTCGCATTTCTAACACGTGTTCAAATATATCTATTTATATTTCCCTAATATTATCTTCTATAATTGATGAATGCTCGTTGCTGTGCACTTATTCATTGTTAACGGTTATTTTAATTTAAATAAGAAATTGAAATGCATAAATATTATTGTTATACATAAGACGCGGAAATCAATCATCTTCAGTATAAATTGTAGTTATAATCAGTAATTTTACGTTCGTTTCATGGTCTTTCTGTAATTGAAACTTGAGTTGTAATATTCTCTTTAATCGCACGCTTGCCAGTTGGAGTGGTACCAACATAGACAAGTAATTGAGATTGATCGAGTCGAGAATCGAGTGGGGCGGTGCAATCAAAAGCGTATCAGACCAATGGGCGGCCTCTCGTGGCTCTCCGGCCTTTCTCATTGGTCGGTCGCAGGGTTGTGTGGTATAAAGGGCCTTGATAGAGCTCTCGATAAGCGGTAGGCGTCGAATGTAGATTCGATCGATTATAGCCCGTGTGTAGTTGGTAGACGCGACACTATAAAACCACAAGTTTTCAATGAAACCACAGTATTTTCTGCTCACAATTTTAGCTTGGTTTTCCAATGACTAATATATTTAACCATGTTAGTAATGTTCCGTGTGAAATTTATTAATCGCCATAAAACTGCAAATCCCCAACATATGCCCGTAAAAACGGATTACAAATCAAAGTTGCGGAGTGCAACACTTAAAAGAGATTACCGGCTAATCTCGGGTTATTTACAATCCTTTATCAGCGCACGGGGGCGTTAGCAAACACGATTTACGACACTTGCGAGTTTGTTACACAAAAGAATTAGCCTTTCTAAGCGACATCGAGGGCTAATAAAATATCGAGTGAGGCGCGAATAATCGCTTCGGATGCAACACTGTAAGTAGCTATTGCGGTATCGGTAAAGAATGATTCTATACAAAGTACCATAAAGCACGAGTGCGTCCATAAAGTGAAATTTAGCGTAAGGTTTCGTAGGAAAAGCAATAATTTGTCACAATTGGGCACGATTAGATTGGCTCTGCCGGCGATTTGACATACGTCGTAAATTACTCGTTGAGCGGCCGAATGGCGTGAGCTGTCATAGCTGTGGCGAGTGAAGCGAAGCGCGGGCCTTTTCAAATGGTCGGGTTATGCAAATAGCGCGCGCAAGCGGCTAAGCGCACGCGCGTCGAATCGCGCGTTTTCCGCCGCCGCTGGAGTGGGGATTGCGTTTTGTGGAAATCGTTATTGGGGTGATTGCTTTCATAAACAATAGCTTTTGTCCACGGTTTCTTGTAACTAACTTGTTATTTTGTCGGATAGCGGGACTTTAAGCGTAACTTCGTGTCTGATAGCCAGTCCCGCGTTTAAATGCAATTTTGCTAGTGAAGTCGTGCCTTATCTACTTCATGTCCGATCGAACGCAGCTAATGTGTTCGCGCCATGTTAAACAACACTTCAGCTAAATTACGTATTCGGTGCAAATGTATCATTACTAGATTCTTGAACATAAATAACCATACTTAAAAAGCTTAACATCAAAATTATTGCTCATTAAAATTAAAATCTTACGTCCACAATAAAATCAGGATCTCGAAAATGTTTGCATTCGCACCACAATAAAATATCAAGAGGTGTCGATAGCACAAAGCAACATAGTGTGCGCAATAAAAGGAGAATGTCAGCGAGTCATGTGGGTGGCGAGTTGCGAATGAGTTGCAGGTGAGGAGACGCTTTCGAGAATTCATAGTTAGATATGTATTACCATTTCAGTACGACTAAATCAATATGGCTGTGAAATGCTAATTTTCATACAGATATTTCTGTGCGGATATTTCTATTTACACAGTAATTTTGCAAGAAATAGTTGTCTGGCAAAGCCATATTAATACCTACAGGTTATTTAACCACCCTTTAATCCTCCCGTAGTTCCAGCAGGATCAATAAGTTAACTTAAATAATATTACCTTATCATTAGATAGTTAGATCGAGGACGCAACTCGGATCACGCTACGATAAGAGATAGAGACTATATATATATACTTTATGACTAACGCATCAAAAATAATAATAGTAAAAGATATAAAAAGTGCATCAGGCGAACGAACTTTTACCAACCCTTTAAACAAGTTCAGCAGACTTTATTAAGGCTGAGTAGTCATTACACTTTAATAAAAATACTCTAAATTCTGTAAGGTCTATAAGTTAGAAAAAGTAACTTGACAATATTGTTGTAGGTATTCATTAATTTCCTTTAACATAACAACGCCTGTCAACTTATCCAGTTCAACTTGAATTTCTTCAATTCCGCGCATCATCCCCAGACATAACGCGGTAATTAATCTCCCAGGGTGACGTGCACCCTCGCCCCCGATAACCAGGACACAAATAATGTTGGGACAGAAGTGAAGCTTTGGAGAGCGGCCGTCGTGCCGGGACTGTGGAGTGAGGGTAGAGTAACGGGCACCAAAGCGATAGGCGATGCCCTCGTGTGGTTTTAGTGAGTTCAAGCACCACATAACCTGTCCAGCATCTTGTCTTTCCACATTCAAAAAATTAAACACGCTTGCAAATTGATGTCTTTGGTAAAATCGATAAATTACTCTTAAAAGATAAAACTTTGTCCTAATTTCAAGATCTTTCCAAGTATCTTGCATTATACGAATTGCATAAAGACTATTCTTAAAGACAGGACTCCAAAGTAAAATTACTTTTAACTGTGTTAAATCTTTCATTGAAGTTACTAATTAAATTATCCAACAGTTTTTATTTCCGCGCACTCCCTATTTTGCAACAGGAGTAGGTAACAGGAAGACGGATTGACAAATAGTCGTTTTGGTATTCGCTAATGCCTCGCTCTCATCAATAAATGATCTGCTGTCGAATTTGGAGTAATTCTCCTCGGTAACTGAACTTGTAATGGATTGGAGTTGTCGATGGGAGAAGGGAATTTCAAAATTAATTCTAAGCGGGTAAGGTTAATAATGAAATGAAAAGGAGGAAGGTATTTAAGCTTTTTTAAATTATGATTACCAGAGATTGAGGTCTGTACACCTGTAACCATAAAACCACTTATAATTAACGCAGTCACCTGCAAACAATGACACCTGTCATAAGCATAATGAAGTCGTCGTACATAGACATATCCCGAGTATTGCAGTGGAGGGTGCAATTGGGAACACAGTACAAAAAGGTGAAGATTAAGACTTGATAATTCTAATGCGTGGTGAATATGTTCATATAAGTTCTACTTAATGTGTACAGCGGTCTTTATGAAGTATGCTATTAAAGGAGTAACTGCCAAACAGCGAGCTTCGACTGCCGCGATTTTCATGTTTCAGTATCCGCTATTTGTAGACGGTTGTAAATGATTATAAATAACAAATTAATGGTACGGCTGCCAAGCGTGTGATGTGATCTTGACTCCGTGTATCCTTATATGATTTTATAGATCAAAAGAAATCTAAGAAATAAATGTTCATTGCACTACAATAATTTAGAATTAATCTAAATTATCACTACTGAGTGCAATGTTCTTGAATGATTATATATTGTTTTAGAGCCCGGTGTTCACTATATCTCTCTTAAGAATTGCGGTGGAATTGGTTGTTACACAGATTTAAAATCTCTCCGCAACTAAAGGCTAGACATTGTATAGGGAGGTTAAATATAATTTCACCATCGAGAAGGTCGATTAAATCTATCAGAACTTTCGAATCAGAACTGAAATACTTATCATATTATTTCTTTGTTCCAGGCACTCCCATAAATCGGCTCCCGATCATGGCAAAGTCTGTCCTAGATCTTTACGAGCTGTACAACTTGGTGATTGCCCGCGGTGGTCTCGTGGAAGTCATCAACAAGAAGCTCTGGCAGGAGATCATCAAGGGTCTTCGGTTGCCGTCTTCTATCACTTCGGCGGCTTTCACACTTCGGACACAGTAAGTATTGTCACGCATGTTTTTCGTGATTTTACGCAAAGACTAAGGATTTCCACTTGCTACGAGCTTTTTTAAATATGTCCCTTTTAAAGGAGGACCGCATTTTGGTCCCTGAAATTTCTCTACATTTTTATTTAGTAACTTAACATCATGAAACATCTTAGTCTTTATCGCCACTTACCATCACCTGAGATAGAAGACAAATGCCTTATCCAAAATTGAATAAAAATAAAGTAAATAAACAAATGAAATAAACTTGAATGAAGTTAATAATTGTCACCTTGTGATGGAGATTTTCGACAAATTTGGCAATTAGTATAACACTAACATTGCGAGGAAAAGAAGTCAACTAAGTATACTTAAGTAGATCATTAAATACAGTAATACCTTAGACCACAGTGAATCATGTCGGAGCGTAGGTTTCTGCAGCCCGACGCCTGAAATATTTTTGATCTTCCGTATCATCATTAATGAAATACATTGTTCTATTTCGAAAATACTACCACATTTGCTGTTTCATGATCCACAACGAGCTTAGGAAATGTTAACACAACATCAAACGATTGTTAATGTCTTGACGCATCCACATATGCCAATACATCTGCAGAAATACGAGACATACATTTCAATCAAGAGATTTACAATAGAATATCTGTGTGGTCTAGACTAAGTCAGGAGGCACATCTCCATATCGGGCATCTTAATGTATAAGCCACTCATTGGAATTCTCACGAATGAGAGACAAAGCCTCGTTCACAATGCTGTACGTGAGATGACAGTCGCGACAATGTGTCACGTGATAATTAATAATGTCTAACTCATCCACCGATATAATTTCCCATTTATCTTTCACGAGAGTTCCTTCACCTCCACGCCTTTTGTCGGCCCACATAAAGGTACGCTACATTTCTAATTCAAACTGTGCATCGTTACGCACGAAGCGTTGATTTTAACTTAGCCTCTTACCATTATTACTACCTATTTTCCACAGTTTGCAGTCCGGGTAACAAGAGCTTCCTAACTTCACCGTTCGACTGATTTGTTATTCAGTGTTCACTTTTTCTATAATAATGTGTATTATTTGTAGACTACGCTCTCGAAATTAGACGAGTGGTAATGACGAATGTCGTATATTTAGCTCTCCTCATTTGACAGTTCATGAAAAGGTAGCATAGCGCTTTTTATGAGGCGTCGGTCGACTCAAAGTTTTCTATTGTGTTTTGTATTAAATATGTGAGCTCTTATTATGAGTTATGACAACGAACGGTTGACAATATGTTCGTATAAAATTGACTCGCTTCGAGAATAGGATTAAGCTTGTAATAGGATGTTCTATTATACGTTTGAAGTATAGGCTTTTGATAATAATTGGGCTTGAAATATGATTTATAAGCGGACGATGTGATGCGATGTGAGAGGATTGGTACGTTGACTTAATGACATCATTAAATTTCTTCGGTTAAAGATTGAATGGTGACTAGATGGTGACAATAATGACACAGACTTGCCGAAGTAATCTGTCGATTTATTAAACAAGTTTAGTGCATCTTTGAAATGCCGCTTTAGTTATATTTTAAAGATCTAAAAAAATCGATGACTTTTGAATATGCTTTGTCTTCTAAGAGATGACACCAATTTATTTTCTTATTGCAGGTACATGAAGTATTTATATGAATACGAATGCGACAAAAAGAACCTATCCACTCGCACAGAACTGGACGCAGCCATTGAAGGCAACAAGAGAGAAGGCCGCCGCACCTCTGGACAGTATGATGCACAGGCTGCTCTCGGAATGGTAAGTTTGAAAGGTCCTTATGTATGGTCTCCTCTTCTTTGCCTCTTCCCACGTCTCATAAGGTCGGCTTTCCTAATATTTTTTTCCCTTGGGATGTCATGTCGGGAAGATTTACAAGTAATATAGTTAATTATTCTATTAATTCTGGATTTAACTTTTTTCCTGTGGATAACTCTGACTGCATCACGGAATACGTATTGATTTGCTCCAATCTCTTTTGCAGCCAACAATGAGCCGAGGCATTCCTCCGTCGTTTTCACAACTCACTCAACACATGCAGCCGTTATCACTTTCCCTCGGAGGGGGGGTGCCAGGAGTGCCTCGCCTGCCACCGATGCCCCAACACATGCCCTTGACTCAACAAGAGCTAGAGTTGAGAGTCAGAGAGTACATGAAGATGATTAATCACCAAAGAGAACTTATGAGGAATGGTGAGTTGATGTTGTTATTTTTGGTAGATTAACGTGAGCATATTGATCAGTCGTTAATAAAAAGATAGAACAGAATCATAAATACCTACGAGGTCTAAGGTCCACCCTTCTTCTTAGTCGACCACTGATTTGTAAACCTCTTTGAATTTGATCTTTACTTTTTTTACTTAAAGTGGCAATTTGTTGAATCCAGACCTACTAAATCAGGAATACTTAAATATATGTATACTTCTTAATTAGTCTTCATCCATGTGACCTTTTACTGAATAAGCATTTCGGCAAAGGTACAAACGGAGCACACGGGGCTCGGATGTGGAATTTACGCAAGATGGGAGAAGACTATTTTTTTTATCTGAGGATCTTTTCTTACATGTTCAGTCTTCTGCTCAGGATCGGAGTCGCCGCCAAGCAGCGGTCCGCCGATGATCTCGCCGCGTGACGCCGCAGCCCTCAGTGCCATAGATGTGTCCAGGCTGACCTTGTGGTCCCTTTACAATAACAATAACAACAGTCCACAGCCAGAATTAGAGCCACAACGGTAAGTTTGTTTTCCCTTCAGATCAATTTGATGCAAGTGCTTTTTTGGTTTTCTATTTAAGGCCTTTGAAAAGTCATGTATTATCACTTTTTACTATTTAACCTTATTAACGTTGTTAACAATACCAGTGGTTTCCTTTCCATGTATCCTCACAATGGACTAACTAGTTACCTATAAGGCTGTTTGGGTTGACGAGATTTAAATAAAGACAGGTTGCTTGCATATGCCCATCGCCTAAAAGAAGACTCCGAAGCTTAATACTTCAGATAAGTCAGATAACAATGCAAAAACAGAAATTTTTCCCCATAACAAGCCTTGGCTTCCGTTCAATCGGTTAACCTTCGATAAACTTTAAAAAATTAAATCTATTCAATATTCATATTTTGTCCAACAGCGAGGCACTAAACCTAAGCGAGAGTCCCAACTGTACAAACGGGGGTAAACGCGAGGCTTGCCGCTCCCCGCCGCCCCCCGCCAAGCGCCGCGCCTCGCGCCCCCCGTCGCCGCGCTCGCCCCCGCCCACGCCGCAGAGCGAGCGCGGCACCCCGGCCATGTCGCGCGCTTCCCTGACACCACAAGCCAACGGCCCCCCCACCAATGGAGTCACCGGTGCTGCGTTCAAGATCACTACTAGAGGTGAGGTTTCTTATGGCTACCGCGTCTGGACTAGCCGCTAGAGGCGCTAGTGTAGTGTAAAGTCAAATTAACGTAAGTAATAAATGTAAACGAAAAGTCAACATTAATTATGTCAAATTAAATATTTGATAAATTTATTTGATATGATTTCTGCTGAATACTCAAAAAGGTTCAAGCAGAAACAAGTCAATATTCGTAATAGATTACAGTTCAGTGAATGGGCTACAGTAGGTATTCACAAGAGTAGGAATAAGTTATATGACTTATATGCCCAGAAACAATACAATTTTGACCCCAGTTTTGTAGAATATGTCAAAAATTATTCAAAATTATTTAAAAAAGTTTGCAGGCAAGCCAAGTCTTTGCACATAAGTAGTAAAATAAACAACGCACCAAATAAAATTAAAGAAACATGGAACATTATTAATAAAGAATCTGGCAAAATCAAAGATAGAGACAGTATTAAACAAATATCATCCGGTAACAAAAGTATTTCTAAAACTCAGGACATAGTAAATGCTTTTGATAATTTCTTTGCAAAAATCCCTGTGGAGCTAACTTCTGACGTTGACTCTTGTCCATTGCGCGCTGAAACCCTACTTAATAATAACACAACTCCCATCAAATCTGTCTTTAAATTTAAATATGTTAACTCTGATAATATATTAAAGGCGTTCAAACAACTTAATTTGAAAAAGTCTGAAGACCATTGGGGTATGTCTGTTAGTATCATAAGTCAAATCATAGATATTATTGCATCTGATCTAGCTTTTATATTTAATGAATGTATTGATGAGGGTATTTTTCCAAATTTAATGAAATGTAGCAAATTAATACCTCTATTCAAAAAAGGGGAGAAAACAGTCCTTGGCAATTATAGACCTATTTCTATATTGCCAGTTTTGAGCAAGGTGTTTGAGAAGATGATGCTTAATCAAATGCAACAATATTTTAAAATCAATAACATTTTCCATTCCCAACAATATGGGTTCACTGCCGGGAAGTCCACCACTGATGCGGGAGTAGCACTTGTTACTCAAATCTATGACGCGTGGGAGAGTTCACAGGATTCAGTTGGAGTCTTTTGCGATCTCTCTAAAGCATTTGATTGCGTAGATCATCAGACACTTTTGCGTAAACTTCGTCAATATGGGTTTGACCACAAATCAACTAAACTAATGGCATCCTATTTGACTGATAGGCTTCAAACTGTAGATATTAATGGAGTAAAGTCAAGCGGTTCAAGCGTCTCAATGGGTGTTCCTCAGGGCTCAATTTTAGGACCATTCCTCTTCTTGGTATATGTCAATGACCTGCCTTTTATGGTGGAAAAACAGGCGGGTATAGTGCTGTTTGCCGATGACACTTCTTTAATATTTAAATTAGATCGCCATAGCGAAAATGTAAGTTCGGTTAATAATATACTGTCGGCCATATCTATCTGGTTCTCAACCAACAATCTTCTTTTAAATGCTAATAAGACCCAATGCATTAAATTTACCCTTCCAAACGTAAGGCAGGCCAATACTGACATAACACTGGAAGGCCAGAAATTAGAATTTGTTGAAAATACAAAGTTTTTAGGAATTATAATTGATGCAAAGCTACAGTGGGGTGCTCATATTTCTAAACTATCCAATAGACTTAGCTCTGCCGCTTATGCTGTTAGGAGGATCCGACAATTGACAGATGTAGCTACAGCTAGGCTTGTTTATTTCAGCTATTTTCATAGCTTGTTATCTTATGGTTTACTTTTATGGGGTAGCGCGGCTGATATACAAACTATTTTTATAATTCAGAAAAGGGCCGTTCGCGCAATTTACGGCTTAGGACCAAGAGACTCGTTAAGACAACTCTTTAAGAAAATAAACATACCTACAGTAGCGTCCCAGTACATTTTTGATCTTATAATGTATGTTAGGAAAAATACCTCTTTTTTTCAAAAAGTTAGTGCCACAACTGATAGAAATTTACGTAATAAACATAAATTAGTCATGCCGTTTCATAGGCTTAGCAAAGTCAGTAAATCATTTATGGGGAACTGTATACGATTTTATAATAGGTTGCCGGAGTCTGTTCTTGATATGCCCAACCGAAAATTCAAAGAGTATGTAAAGAAAGTACTTTGTGGGAAGGCTTATTATAGGACTGATGATTACCTTAATGATAAAAACATCTGGCTCGAGCTTGGCACAGGAACCTCGTAATTAATTGTAGTTTAATTTGAACTTAAATCAAAATTTCAGTACACTCTGTACATAAATCTTTTTAAAATTGGCAATCCATAATATATATATATATATATATTTTTCTTTTTTCAATATTAAATCTCATAAATATATAAATCTCCCGTGAACAATGTATTCTCCCGTCCACATTCTATTCTAAGTATAATTTAATATTGTGAAGTTGACGTTGTTGATGAAAATGCTGCAGTGCAGTTTGTTACCGCTTCTTCTGCACTGACGCCTTGGAAGCGGCAGTAAACTTAGTTTTTAAGTAATTTATTTGACGTCAACCAAGTTGTTAAACCATACGACAATTATTAAGCGATATAATAATATCCTATAATAATGAATAAAAATTTTGAATTTGAATTTGAATTTGAATTTGATATACTCACTATATATAAAGATTAGAAAATAGGCGTCAAGTAAAGCAGGTCGGGTCATGGCCCTACTCTAGTCTAATTTAACCTTAATTTCATCCTTTTGAAAGGAGGTCTAGGTTTTTTAATTCTACCCATGTAAGAGTAAATAAAACTTAGTTTGATGATGCTTTGATGTTGACTTACTGTGTGACTTTTTAGTACTATTTCCCGCGGTACCTATATCATTACGATGACAGATAAATTTGAAAGCTTATAAATCAATGGCAAGGACAATGCTTTTCTCATCTTACTATCACAATATTCAAACATTCAAATTGTCAAAACTATAAATTTTCTATTAGTAGCAAGTGTTTTTTTTTTCTATGTTAGTGATTGATATCTAACCGGCATTCTCATTTCTTACAGGTGATGCCAACACAGGTGACCAACAACTCGTTGTATCTATAGAAATCAACGGAGTCACATATGAAGGAGTGCTGTTTCCTTCACAAAACGGGAACGGACAAAATAGTCACAGGCCGATGGTCTCCTAAATCAGATATAATAAGTTTCCTTCTTAAAACCGGAAGAGAAATGAGGACATATAATTCAGCAACAGTCTATGATCTCGTGGGAAAATACAATTGCGAGTACAATACTACCACCTTTATAAGTCGCCTTGACGACACAGAATACCGCAACCTACCGCCGAATTATACCGACTGATTTTTTTATAAAATTTAACCTTAGTCCGATAATTATATGATATATTTTAAGTTAACTGGAGGTTGCTACTCGTACTAAACTCACAATCGAAAAATTTCGCAATAGTAGTATCTTAATAGATAGATGAAATTCTTTATTGCACCAAAAGAGTAAAACATACAAACAGACGGAGATGGTCCAAATAATGGACAAAGGCGGACTTATCGCTAATGCAATCTCTTTCAGTCAACCTTTTGTGGAAAGAAACTAAACAGGAGATTCAGACAGACAGTTTAGTTCGCAGATTCCAATGGCGCGATTTGATAGCTCAAATAACTATCCGGTTCACTGGAGGAGATCCCTTCATGAGATAAGTCCGCCATTGCAAGTGATTTATTTCTTTTATAACTATTTCTTGTAAGTGTGTTAATTTGTGTGCAATAAAGATAGAACAAACAAACGAACTAACTAATTACAAAGGTGGTAATATTGTACTTAATGGAATTATTATTTGGTAACTTCTATACCATTTGATTTACTCATATTTTCGCATCCTAATATGGCCATAGACTATTTGTCATATTTTAAATTCCAAATTTGATTAATATCTGAAACTTCAAGGCGATAAATTCATAATTTAGGACCATTAACACCGGCCTAGCTTTTAGATAACATTTTATAAACGACATACGGTATAGACCCAACCTGTGCTATACGAATATTGAAAATTTGATCTCAAAGCCTTATCGAGGTATTTGGGACTTATTATATCCTTATGCAATTGTAGTATTTTAAAATATTGAAACTCAAATTTATTATAAGTACAAAATACATACATCACACCATAACATCACATTATTCATGTTGTTCTTAAGTTCATCTTTAATTTATTTAAGTATCCTTTGTAGTCCGGTTATTTTTAATTCGCATTAATTTAAAAAAAAATGTATCAATGTAAGAAATACTAAAAGTTTGCTATGTAATAAATCCAAATGCTCAAAAGTGAACTCACAATGAAAATGTTTTATTATGGGTGCCATTTGGATTTTCTTCAAAGTATTTTTTTATGTGTTTCTTTAATTTTTCAACTTAATACGAATTAATATCTAAATAGGACTATTAGCAGCAAACTTTATAAATTAGACAAACGGGTTCAGAGCGAGAGGGAAAATAACATTATAATGTTATAAAGTAGTTTTTAATTTTTTTTTTAAATTTCTTTATAAATTATTTTTGATGAAAAGAAATTAGTGCCATGCCTTGTGGTAAGGTGTAGGTATAGTATAGGTAAGTATCTTAAATTGAAATTGCTCACTGAGGTGGCAACGATGACTCTTAATTTCTACTGCGTATTCCCTTTTGTTAGAATCTCCAAATCCATAACGATATCAATACCTGATTGCTGCCCTTTACAGCTGCTATTGGTCCCCACTCTGTCGGCATGACAACTTTTTTGTAACACTAGCCAGTGCCAGGACAAAGGACATAAAATCATCATCATATGAGAATGTTAACTTCATTAACCGTTGACAATCAAACCCCTTTATCATGAAAAATATCATGACAAATACTTTCTTATCGTCTCTCTCTTTACATACTTCGAATAACCGAAGTTCTAGGAAGAAAGAGTAGGTACCTAATATTATAATGTCAAGCTTCGTGAATGAAGACCTCTAGACTGTATACTAGGCTAAGAGCTAGCAAACCCTCCGATTAACGGTCTTCCTGTAAGGCTAGAAATTTGTAGAGTGATGATTCATAGCACACCAAGACCAACAATCATGACCTGGCAGGCATCTGCCCTGCACGTCATCAACCCTTTTATTTCTTAAAATGTAAAATACATAAGATAAAAAACTTAGGTACTGCTGCAAGCTCCAAAATTTATTATCATTTATTTTATTTATTGATAATTATAAAAAAAAATTGACAGGTGATTAGAGTAAGCAAAAGACAGTGACAGAAGACGTGCAGAGCAGCCAGCCTGCCAGGTCATGATTTTTGGCCTTGGTGTGCTATGAATCATCACTCTACAAATTTCTAGCTTTACAAGAGAGAAGAGCGTTACTCGGCGGGTTCACTAGCTCTCCAACTTTACGTATTATATATACCCACGTAAGGTATATAGACGTGATTATGTATGTATGTACTGAGGAGCGGTCGTAGTCATTGCCATCCGACGCGCGGCATTGCGACTGCAGTCTCTACGTGAGACAAAAACTTTTGCTATCTCCCTCTCGCCTCTAATCTGTGTAATTTATTTAGTTTGTGCTTATATCAATTTCATGCATAATTGATTTGTAAGACACTGCCTAGAAAGAAAACGAAAACATTTGAAAATAAAAATCACGTGTTCTTGATGGATGTTTTTGTACAATAATTTTAATACGTTTTTTTTATGATGTCATAGAAGATGACAATTTATGTAAATATAGTTTTTTACTTTATATTTATATAATAATTCGATGTCCATGTGAAAGATTTTTATGATTGTGTAAATTTGTGTAAATAGATTTTTATTGACTGGATGATTTCGTACGTTTGCTTATGTTGTGATCGTGTTATATCTCTTGAAGGTGTACATTTTAATGTCAACTACGATATCAGTATTTTATCTAGGATGTAAGTTATTTATAAATGAGTCAGATGTTTTCCTCTGTTGGACTGTTTGAGAAAATCTAAATCCGCAGAAGACTGTTAGTAAGAACTACTAGTAAGAACTAAAAAAAAAAATATAAAAAAATGTAGGAAAAAATGTCATGAATAAATACAAAGATTAATTGCAAACGCACGCGAAGTTTTATTTTATTTTTCAATATTCAAACGCTATTATTTGTATATTTCTATTATTAATTTACTGTGTACTTAACAAAATTGATAAGAGAAATATACAAAATAATACGTGTACAATAGATACAAATGAAAAAAATATCCTTGAAATTATTTCAATATTTAGAATTATTGAACAGATCCTAAAAGTCACACGCCGGCAAGTAAAAAAAAAGAAATTGTAATAAAATATTAAAATTGCTAACATAAAACCTCATATCCTTTTAGTTTTAAATTGCTTGACATTCACTGTAAGTATTTTTGAACAATTAAATATTAGATTTCTCTGCTATTTGTGAAGTCATGGCCTTGCGTTATTTTCCTTCCAACAGAGGAAATACAGTTATTTATTGCAGGCAATAATATTACATTTAAAAAAAACACAGTCCACGGGTGACAAACCCTTTAAGTTCAATGAATAATATTCGATCGAATAAAAACACAGTAGAAAGAAGAATTCTAAAATATTGTAAATTATTGACTCATAATAATTGTACGCTGATACTTACCAAAAATTTTTTATGATAATAATTAATCAAAAATGTGCGATAGTTTCTCTTTTTTTATCGGTTTTGGCAGAGATTTCACTCACATATTTCCTTTTATTTGCCAGGTATACCGAACTTAAAAAAAATTGTGATTACCTAGGTACTTCACAGCAGATTTTAACTTGGTTCGCCCGTGAATACGAGTACAAGTCGAAAAAAAAAAAACAAATTATTTGGTTTTTGTAACTTCAAAAACTGGGTGCCGTGTGGTTCCCGGCACCAATAAAAAAAAAAGAAAAAGACTTCATCTCGTTTCCATGGATGTCGTAAACGGCGACTAAGGGATAGGCTTGGATAGGATTGGGATTCTTTTAGGCGATGGGCTAGCAATCTGTCACTTTTTTGAATCACAATTCTATCGTTAAGCCAAAAAGCTTAACTTGGCATATCAGTCTTTTTAAGACTGATGGCTCTGTCTACCCCGCAACCCCTTGCGGGATAGACAGAGCCTACCCCGCATAGACGTGATTATATGTATGCATCTATGTAAACTTGGTCTGATTTCGTAACCTTTAGTTAACTTATAATATTGTGTAGGTACCTACTTAAATAATCTCTTTACATAGATTAACAATTTAAATAATGCTATTTCCGTAAGTTATGTACAACTTCAAAATCCACAAATGGGATTTTTCCAAAAATTTTCTCTTTTATTACATAATAAAGCCCTTTATGTTTTAGGATACCAAAATATAAAAAAAGTGCATGTTTGTTTTTTTGTATATACCTAATTAATAATTTGAATGCGTTGAATCCAAAATTCTATGTAATGTACGGTACATAGAATTTTGAAGAATATTTAAACACTAAAAGTCTGCTACATTTTTGTAACTTTATTTCTACATATTATCTACTTTTTTAGATAATAGAAATTTTGAATAATGAAAATATATGTTTTTGAAAGCTATGCCAATTTTATTTCTGAATTGGTTGTGCAATATAACTTTCAAAAACTTAATATAACTTAATACCTGCTATTTAGGACACCTGGTATTCCAGTACCCGATTGCATTAAGTGTTTTTGTAAAATATAGAAATGCTTTGTAAATGACTGAGTAAATTTTTTTAACTTAGTAAATATTATATTTAATATTAATTGTAAAAAATATTTCTTAATACTATATGTGTACGAATTAGGTAGACATAGAAATAGTACATTCCTGATGATGTACAATACTTATAAGAAAGATATTGAGAACTGGCCTACGCATGCTTATTATGAGGGTAGCAGGCCAGGAGATTACGTAGTAGCGAATTTCGAGTAAGACACCAAAAATTTTTGATGTAATGAAATAAATGACTTGTATCATGGAAATTGAGTTTTATTTTGTACTGTCGACGATTCTTCATTTTTAGATCTATTTTTGTTATATTTTATTATCTTATAATTGATATATCAAATATTTAAAGAGAAGAGATACAATGTATAGAATAGAATAGATTTATTTTCGAAATTGAATACAAGTTATACCTCATTGACTTCACATCACTCAAATCTAATTATATCCACCACAGCTTCCAAAGCGCATGTGTAGACGAAGCGGCGGAACAAACTACACTGTATGTATTCATTATAAAATTATTAATTGTCTCTCACATCCTGGCATGTTCCCAGTTGCAGCTCGGGGCCTGAGGTCTACTTTCCTATTTTCTGTTTATCGTGTTGTGGCGACATTTCCACATCACAAGAACACATCATCTCTAAACAACAAAATCACGCGAAGCTTTCTGCCAAAAACAGCGAAATGTCTAAATAGCTTCATAAAAACGCACATCGGTCTTAAAATAACCTTACTGTACAATCTGTATGCAGCTTAGAGTATCCACTTTATTATAAATGATGTAAGGAGAAGCAACTCGCGCACATTTTTTTTTATCTTTCCTTCCGGACCAGCAAGGAAGTTTGCACTAGATGAATGTGCCTATTTCCTTAGTCGCCTTTTAAAACAGATGGAGTGGTCCTAAACAAAAGCGGCAATTAAACATTGACAAGTCTTACTGTCACACTCTATCATTTCGGATAATCACAGAAAGAATAATCAAAGAAGACATATGCCGTAACGTTTCGTGAATAGACCCCTAAAATTTTGTTATTACAATTTGCAGATTGATGATTACACAGGTCTACAAAATAAAATAAAAAATTTGGTGCTGGCAATCCTATGACATAATTTCGTTAATAACTTGATACAAAGTCGTACAAAAGTTTTAGAACGGCAATACTACGTGTAGTTTTTAAACTACCCACATTAAAAATAAATAACCATTTTCTGATGTTTACTGTGTTCGCATTTCGTCAATTTGTATAACTATCTGATAATATTATTATGTCGTCGTCTAAGAGAAGTTGTTTAAATAATCCGAATACATTTTGTTATATTTGTGGTGAATATGTGGTGAAAAAATTTAGAAAACCTATAACGGACTTCGTAAAAAAGATATATTTTGACTATTTTAAGATCAAAATTAAGGATTTAGATCGGCCGTGGTTACCGAAAATCGTGTGTAAATTATGCATTGAACATTTAAGACAGTGGGCAAGTGGTAAACGAGAACATACGAAGTTCAGTGTACCTATGATTTGGTCAGAACCAAAAAACCACTTTGATGACTGTTACTTTTGTGTAGTGCAAATGCACGGCATAAATAAAAAGAAAATGACATATCCTGATATCGTCCGCTAGAAGGCCTTTACTATACTCAGACACTACGAGAGTGGAACCATTAGATTTGTCGGGCACAGATATGATGGAGGTCTCTTCGAATGAACAAGACAGTGATTTTGAAACAGGAGTGCCTTTACTGTTCACTCAAAATGCTTTAAGTGACTTAATAAGAGACCTTGACCTTTCCAAAGAGAGGTCTGAGCTACTAGCATCTAGACTTAAAGAGAGGAATCTAGTTGCTCCAGGTACGAAAGTCTCATTTTATCGTAATCGTGAAAGAGAACATCTTCCATTCTTTAGCTCTGAAAACAATTTAGTTTTTTGTAATGATATTGGTGGCCTTTTGACAAAAATGGGTCTCCCGAGTTACCAAGCCGACGAGTGGAGGTTGTTTATAGACAGTTCAAAGAGGAGTTTCAAATGTGTCTTGTTAGATATTGGCAATAAATATGCAGCTGTCCCGATTGCTCATTCCACGAAGCTAAAAGAGGAATATGAAACTGTAGGCCTTGTTTTAGAAAAACTGAAGTATCAAGATCACCAATGGGTCATATGCGTAGATTTAAAAATGGTTAACTTTTTATAAGGTCAGCAAAGCGGGTACACAAAATTTCCATGCTTCATATGTTTATGGGACAGCAGAGCAAAACAAGACCATTGGATCAAGAAAGAGTGGCCCTTAAGAGAAAATATGGTAGTTGGTAAACAAAATGTTATAAAGCCACCATTGGTTTCCAGGGATAAGATCATTTTACCTCCACTGCATATCAAATTAGGATTAATAAAGCAGTACGTGAAGGCATTGGATAAAACTGGTTCATGTTTTGATTTCATTTCAAAAAAGTTTCCAGGTTTAAGTAAAGAAAAGCTGAAAGCTGGCATTTTTGATGGGCCTCAAATAAGACATTTAATCAGAGACAAAGATTTCATAAAGTCAATGAATGATTTGGAATTAGTGGCTTGGAAATCGTTCGTTAAAGTTGTTAAAGGTTTCTTGGGTAATGAAAAGGCAGAAAATTATGTGGAATTAGTTCAAGACCACTTGAACAACTTTAAGAATCTTGGCTGTAACATGAGCATAAAAGTGCACTACTTGCACAGTCATTTGGATAAGTTCCCTGAAAATCTTGGTTCCTGTAGTGAAGAACAAGGAGAGCGTTTTCATCAGGATCTAAAAGTGATGGAAGATAGGTATCAAGGTCGCTGGGATGAGCATATGATGGCGGATTACTGTTGGAGTATCACACGGGATTGTCAAAATATTGAACATTGTAAAAAATCCAGAAAAAGAAGCTTTCTACCTGCAAAATAACGTTAATAAATATGAAATATTCGCTAATTATGTTTTATTTATACATATTTCATATCTCCAAAACTACACGTAGCATTACAAAAATAAGTATGTAGTTTTAATACGGGTACCCAATGTAATAAGAAACAGTTATAGTTTTGGCGGCACCAAAATCACTGTAAACCTGTGTTATTGGCGTAGAAAATAAAAAAAATGTTGACACTGCATGTCGAAATGTTCGAAGGAAAAGAGCTTTGGTTTTTGGGGACTACAATTTTGACTTACTGGTACCTGACAAGGAAACTCGAAAATATAAAGATATTTTAAAAGAGAACAACTTTACGATAATAAACAAAGTCCACCGGAAGTACTCCACGCGTGTAACAGAATCCACAAACACGATTATTGATCATGTATGCACTAACTTAAAAGACAACAATTTTAATTTTAGTCTTATTGAATCATCGATGTCCGACCATCGACAAATATACTTAGAAGTTGAAAACCACTATAGTAAACCTGTTCAAAAAATTTATTACACAGCAGTAAACTATAAAAAGTTACACGACTCAGCAGAACACAATATAAGGAAAGACGAAAGCGCATATGAAATGTTGGAAGAAAGTATTCTAAAATGTCTATCTACAAGTAAAGTCACTAAATCTAAGTACCTAAACCCACCACGTCAAGACTGGATTAAAAATGATATTATTCAAGACATCGACAAACGAAATGAAATTTGGCATAGATACAAAACAAATAAAGAAGACATAAAACTAGAACAGGAATTTAAAGAAGCTAGAGCCAGAGTATATAAGAAAATTCAAACAACCAAAAAAACATACTACTTCAAGTTCTTTAAAAATCACATGAGCAAGCCTAAAAAAATGTGGAAAGCCATTCATGAATTAGCTAGTAACAACATCAAACATACAGCAGTACCGGACAAAGTCATCCTGAACTCGAAAATAATAACGGATATGCAAGTAATTTGCGAGAGTTTCAATAGTTATTTTTCTACTGTAGGCTCAACACTTGCAAGCAAAATCCCAAACAAATACCAAAAAGTTGACCGAAACGATACACAATCACCGAACATAGTTAAAGCGACTGAGCTAACAAGTTTTGTGCCGGCAACCGTGGACGAAATTATTCAAATAATTAATGACTTAGACCCAAATACTAGTTCAGGCATAGATGGTATCAGCACCAAAATGATCAAATGCATTAAAAATATAATTGCCATCCCGCTCACCAATAGTATAAACAATTGTTTAAAAATGGGAGTCTTCCCGCAGTCTCTAAAAATTGCCAAAGTAACACCAATTTTTAAGAACGGTAATAAATCAGATCCGTGCAATTACCGTCCAATTTCAGTCTTACCAGTCATTTCTAAGATTTTTGAAAGAGTGATCTACTCTCGAATAGAGAAATACTTAAAATCAAAAGATTTTTTGTACAACAAACAATACGGGTTTAGACCAAAATCAAACACACTTTCAGCAACAATAGACCTTGTGACTAAAATAAAAAATAAAATCGATGAAAAACAAATAGTACTCGGTGTATTCATAGATCTCAAGAAAGCGTTCGATACAATCAGCCACAAACTACTTCTTGCCAAATTGTCAAATCTCGGTATCACTGGTAAGGCACACGACATATTCAAATCATATTTCCAAAACCGTAGGCAGATAGTGAAAATAGGACAACATCAAAGTACCCCAACTTTAATGACTTTCGGCATTCCTCAAGGCTCCATTTTGGGGCCTCTTTTATTTCTAATTTATGTCAATGACATAAAAAATTTGGGCCTTAAGGCTGACATATCTCTTTATGCAGACGACACTTGCTTATTTTATTATGGCCACTCATATAAAACTTTAAAATTAAAAGCACAAAGAGATCTTAACAAATTAAACGACTGGTTTTTGTCGAATCTCCTCACTATTAATACTGAAAAAACTAATTTCGTTATATTTGCTGCAAAAAACAAAAATCTCGACGATATAATAAAACTTAAAATAGATAATGATGAACTAAAACAAAAATCTAGCGAAAAATATCTTGGCATTATCTTGGACCATTACCTCGATTTTAAACAACATATACATAAAATTAAGACTAAATTGACATCCTTGTCAGGTGCCGTTCGTGCGGTTTCGAACTGTCTTCCACGTAAAATCAAATACATTATATATAATTCATTAATAAAACCACACATAGATTACCTAATAGAAATCTGGGGTACAGCCGCAAAATCTAATTTAGAACCACTACAAAGAGCACAAAATAAATTTATTAAAACACTTTTTAACTATGATTATAATACGCCAACCATAAAAATATATACAGACACTAAAATAATGAACATAAACCAGACATATAAGTACTACACATGCACGTTAATCTATAAAATTCTTAATAATAAAATACATACTGTTCTAACATTCCAAAAAAAAAGCCAAACCCAAAGAATGAAATTGCGTAATGCAAATCATTTGGTATCTCGCGCCCCGAGGACAAAATTTGGTTCAAAAAACATCCAGTTTGAAGGTGTGAGAATGTATAACCAACTGCCTATAGAAATAAAAGAAGCAAATTCACTAGGTACTTTTAAAAGAAAATTAAAATCATATATCTTGGAAAATCAAAATTGAATAAATTGAATAAAGGTATATTTAAAAACAATATTGTAATAAATAAACGTACTTTATTTAGATAAATGAAGAAAAACAAAAATACTTAATTAAATAAAGTCAAATATATAACATAACACTATAAACATTTATATTAAATTCACAAATAATAAAATAGTAGTAACAACCAAATATACATTCTACTATTAACTCGCTACTTATCCGCTAATCGCCTGCGTCTATGATCGCAACCTTAATAAACATCAGCAGCGTAAACGCGTGAAGTACCCTCACTCCTGCGCTGCGTACCGGTTGCCGGTATTACTTACTACGGCAATCTACCCTACTTATAAAATGGCTTGTAATTTTTGTTTTATTTTCGAAACTTATGTCAATATCTTTTATTGTTAACTTGCGACTTATATACGTATATGTACTTAGCTCGCCGTCACATTAATTACTGTAAGTAGTTAGTATTATTATTTCTCTGTAAGTGAATGAAATGTAATTATTCTTTTTGAGAAATAAATAAATCTTTAACCGTGAATTTAGTTAAAGCGACATCTAGCGGCTTTCACCAATAATGAGTATTAGAGTAAAAGTACTACGGCCTGCCATCTATGAAATATACCTTGAATCAGAATGGGCTTCATCATGGTAACGTTGTGATAATGTGGAAATCAGTTTCAGATGGCGTTGTATCTTTTGTATGCAAGACCCTAAGGCATGAACTAGCTGCTACTTGCGACTTCGTGCGCGTGGAAGAGTATCATGGTACCCTACGTCATATGCATGAGGTGTACTTATCTCATTGTATTTTTGTACAAAAAAAATATATACTTAATAAATTTTAAGTTTCAAGATGCATAAAGGGTCATTAATTTTTTACTGGAACGCAGATAAGCTATACAAAAAGGTAGGCTTATCATAATAAACTGATGTTCATGAATTTAAAGACCAATCATCCGTTAAAAAAGTAGGTAATTCTAAGTAATGAAAAAGTATATTCTTACTTGCGAAAAACCTCTTTAAAACGACATTCACGGTAATAGCATCGGGAGAAAGTATGATGAGGTTATAAGCAGAATTCACCCTGGAACACGCCACATAGGATTGTCCGTGTGGGAAAGATTCATCCCGGTATCCCTAAAGGCCCCGTTGCTACTAATTCACATAATCCGTCTTTCATTATGAGTTGGGACATGTCGGCAAAATAATCAGCTGATTTTTTGAATTACATACTATAATTTATTGTTTCTATTACTGACATGACATAATATAAGTACCTAGATTATTTATTCGAAAATGTCTAATGGCTGATAACATGTTCTACAATTTCTTCACGCATTGTCCTATAACCATGACTTGGGTCTTGAGTGTCACACAAAGTGAAGGAAATCGCTCTGAATAGGCTATCACCTAATATAGGCACTACGTTATGAGGCGCCATTGCCCCTTCTATGTTTAAATCTTGGTTCAGCAACGTAGTAAGTAGTAGGAGTAAGCATTTACTTATAAAATAGTTGTAAAAGATAAAATAGATGAAGGAGGAAAAAACTATCTGAAGTATAAGAAAGAGAAAATATCAAATGAATATACAACATAGATTCTTTTTGGTTAATTGTATATATTGATAAGAACCACATAGAAGAGGACCCCGGAATTAGCCTTTGACCATGAATCCTGGATTGGGCGAGTCAGGTTTTTACACGAACCTCCTCAACCTTTGTAGAGGAACCTAAACGGATAATGGTTTCACATCCAGTTGCTTCAATGTGCAGGATCCGCACGATGTTTTCCGTCACCGTAAGAGGATCGGTTAATATTCAAACTAATGTAAGTACCAACATAACTTCGAAATTAGTCACTGGGACATGGCCGAGGTGGGAATCAAACCTGTGCCTATTTACGCCACACGCATTTTAACCGGTTCCTTACCGATTCTACCACCAATGGTCGTAAGTACCTTTTTGTACTAAGTGCAAATAAAAATTCGCATTTGAAATAAGAGTCACTCCAAACCACAAATATACCATACAGTAAGGAAACGCTCGTAAACATAGAAATTCGTGCCGTGATTGAATTGTAATTTACTGTATTTTTTGAAGACGAGATTTCACGACATCTAACTAATAAAAATTTCGTAAGCAGTTACGGTAACGTTGCTAAGTGGCGTTACTTGCGACGTGATAATTAACACCGTAACATGTTTTTTACACTTGCAAGTTTTCACACGAACACGTTCTAGTCATATTAATTTTATTGAATGAATGAATCCAAAGGCCTAAACAGTCTGGAAGCGAAGAAAATAGTATGTGACAGCTGTTTTTGTCGCAAAAAATATGGCTATAAAGGCTTAACTAACATTGCCTACAAGTAAGCCTATAAGAAAAATGCTTGTCTTTGAAACTAAGGCAAGCTGTCATTATGTCTAAATCTTAATCCATCAGACACTACACGTGGCATTAGACTCTTGTAACTACTGGCTCTGTCAACCCCGTAAGGAATAAACGTAAACTATAAGTCATACTGTATGAAAGTGGTTGTGCAAACATTTTTCGCTTGGGCGGTGGTGAGATAGGGCGGGCGGCGAGGAATATGGGGATTGAGTTTTCAGCTGCGTTTCGTGTTTAGTCGTAATGCGTCTGTCGTAGGAGACGCATGTCGCGTCCCGCTGCGTTCCCTACTCGGCCTCGCGGATTCTCGCGTAGGGGGCTCGCCACCCAATACCACAGTTCCCAATATTTGGATTTAGTGCAAAATCACTCCTGTGTTTAGTGATAAAAATCCGTGTTTGTGTTCACGTGCCCTCAAACAAAGGTAAGTTATTTTCGATTGTTGCTCCGTGGAATATTTTCTGTGTGTTACCAAGTTTGTTCGCACGCACGTCGTAAATTTGTGTAACGAAAATCTTAAACCTTCTGCTTAATGTGTCGTAAAAGTGTTAAATTTATGAATCGTGTTGTTGAGCAATTGTTTGGAGTTGGTTTATCTCCGGATTAGCACGGCGTCTTTATCCGTCGGGTGCGCTGTATGTTCGCTACTTAGGGATCCGTGGGTTAATGATCAAATTAGTCCTGTTGGGATTCCGTAGTCGAAAGTCAAATTTTAAGTAACGTTATTGTCACTTCAGTAGTCTCTTTTTGGGACGTTATTAGACCTACGAGTATATAAGGTTGAAAGGTATCTTGAGGGTAGATGTGTATGCAATGAATCGCTACAAAATTGTGATTATGAAAAATAATTCAAGAATGCAACGTTGTGGGATATCATTGGAGGTCTAAGTGAATGATTATAAGTTGCTAAATAGTTTATTAAATATGCAAACATTTTGTATGGGATGTACCTACGGAACTCTGTGTACTATTCCGTTTAATAATTTCCCTATTAAGTATTTTAAATGGGTAATAGCCCCTGGCTTTACCTTTTAATTTTGAAATAAAGTAGGCACCGAAATTATTCAGTTTTTTGTACGGATTTCTATTTATTACAGTACCTATTACGTGTGTATACAGTACCTTTAGTTTCTTAGAGTGTAGATAACCTATCCTATTATTTTTAATTTTAAAAGGCCTTTGGCTGTGTAGTGTACCTACCTATTTCCATGGATGACGTAAAAGACGAGTAAGGGACTAATAAACTTGGGATTCTTCTTGTAGGCGATGGGCTAGCAACTTGTCACTATTTGAAACTCAATTCCTATGAAGCCAAACAGCTGGACGTGGCCTTTCGGTTTTTTCAAGACTGGCTCTGTCTACCCCGCATCTTCTTCCTCTTGGCTTTAGTCCCTGTTGCATTGTCACTATTCTGGAGAGGAGCCTGGTGAATATGCCATTGACCATGGATCCTTTATTGGGCGAGTCAGGTTTTTACACGAAGCGACTCCCATCTGACCTCCGCAACCTTTACAGGGCAATCTAATCCGTATCGGTTCGATCATGGTTACACATGCAGTTGGCTAAATGTGCAGGTTCCTACCCCGCAAAGGTGATATGAGACGTGATTTTCACGTCTCATATCACCTTTGCGGGGTTTGTATGTATGTTAAAAACCTATTACTTAAGCCTACTTAAGCACTACATATTGCAAATATCTACAATGAATTACTTTCACTAAGCATCAACAATAGTGATGCACAGTGAAAGTATATCGTAGGTTGGAGAACTTTAACGTGGGCTTTATATCTATAGACTAGCTGTGCCCGCGACTTCGTCCGCGTGTAATAGTTATTTTGGGCATCATTGAATGAATAATTTATCCCGTTTTTTTTCACATATTCCATTATTTCTTCGCTCCTAATCGTTGCAGTGTGATGATATATAGCCTAAAGCCTTCCTCGATAAATGGTCTGTTTAACACAAAAAGAATTTTTCAATTCGAACTAGTAGTTCTTGAGATTAGTGCGATCAAACAAACAAACTCTACAGCTTTATAATATTAGTATAGATTTTTTCTATAAGATAATTTTACTACTACAAAATTAAAAAAATTAAGTATCTACCTTTTTGAAAATAGTATGTGTCATACTATGTTTTGACGATA
The DNA here is from genome assembly GCF_032362555.1 of Amyelois transitella. Lineage (NCBI taxonomy): Eukaryota > Metazoa > Arthropoda > Insecta > Lepidoptera > Pyralidae > Amyelois > Amyelois transitella. Next base: position 3,686,255 of record NC_083522.1, on the reverse strand, counting down.
TTTCAGATTTTTTTTTCAAAGTTTTTAATTAAAATCACATCTCTTTTCCGGAGCGTTCAGTTGAGTCTTACTCTTTAATTCAATTTGTCAGTTTCGTCCAAACTTCAAGTTACTATCAAAGAAAGCTAGATCACCTCAACGTCGCCTTATCAATATTTTTGAATAACTCATACTTAGTGTTATATTTGTTTTTAGCATTGTCGAATAAACATTTTATCTATCTATCATAGAGAGTTAATCACTCAAATTGCCTTTGAAAAAGTAAGTATAGCCCCATAGATCCAGCCCCCGTATCACTTCACGCGCGACGCTGTTTTTAATCGCGCGAAAATCTAACGCTGTCTCGCTTTTTATTATCACGTGAAACGAGACAGCGATAGTTATACGCGCGTTAATAATGGCGTCGCGCGTGCCACGATACAGGGGCAGGTGTGCCATTTTACGATGTCAACTGTACGCAGTGTAAGGAAGTCGTTCGTCAACCAATGTCAACATACCGACGGCATGAAGAAATGATTAGCGCCCGACCTCGATCGCTATTTACATAACTATGTTACGTGCACTACGCTGTGGTGATCCGATACGCTATGGCTGAATTCGAAGAATGCGAAAAGATATCAGTGCGAAAATTAAAAAAATATGCCGTGTGGTTCCCGGCACTAATACAAAAAAGAACAGGACCGCTCCATCTCTTTCCCATGGATTTCGTAAAAGGCGACTAAGGGGTAGGCTTACAAACTTGGGTTTTTTTAGGCGACGGGCTAGCAACATGTCACTATTTCAATCTCAATTCTATCATTAAGCCAAATATCTGAACGTGGCCATTCAGTCTTTTCCAGACTGGTGGCACTGTCTACCCCGCAAGGGATATAGACGTGATTTTATGTATGTATGTATTAAAAAATATATGAAATCAGGTTTTAGTGGAGATATCTTAGATGGAATCGCTATAATCAACGTCTCAGTGAACGAAGATGAAATGGGTAGAAAGGCTTTATACTTAGTAAACATTAACAAGATTCTTCATTTAGACGATGGACTAGCTAACGTTACTTTGAATGAATCCCATAAAAAAATAATGATGTAGATACCAAAATGTTTCAGTTTTTTTTATGTGAAAATTTTATTTATTACAGGACCTATTATCCATGCAGTCATTGCATTGTGCATTTTATATTATCTACATCTTTAGTTTTTTGGAGTGTAGGTAACCTAAGTATCCTATTATTTATGCACGTCAAAAGGCCTTTGACCTGTCTTAGCCTTAATGCAAAGCCGAATGTTGCCTTCTACTCTTTTTGAGACGATAAGTTCTTTCTACCCCGTAATTAACTTAAAACTTGTGTCTTTTAAAGAAGATTTAAAACATATTTATTACTTATAGAGGTAGATAACTTATGTTGATATCAATAACGATCAATTAGTTTTTAGTTACTTCAAGCTAGAGAAAACGTAATTTTGAACATTTTTGTTTATATATAGATAAACAAAAATAAACTACAAATATTTGCGCAAATAGATATGGCTCGTAATTTTATTATTGATTAATTAAAGAAAAAACAGTTATACGTATAAATGATAACATTTGTTGTATAATATGTTTTTAGTTTATCGACCCACTACGGTTATCTTACAAGCATCACTTACTTATCTATAACATTATGACCTTTATTAGTATATAAATATTCATAAACTTTATAACTTGTGACCTTCCCCAGCTGAAGATAAAATAATTTAATGAAAATCTTTATACTTACCCGAATAAAAAAGTGTCATCAATCCCATTGCGGTCCAATATTACGCGAGTAATGTACTTACATTAGTTTGGTTGCTTACCGATGTAATGATGACTGATTGCCCATGATTCTGAGTTTTTAAGTTTATCATTGCGTAAAACTTGAGCATCGTGATTTTCATATGCTTGATGAGGTTAAACAATGGCGACACAAAAAAGAAAGAGAAATATTTAATCACTACTTTTGTGTTTTATTACTACTAGTGATCGTGCCGTGTGGTTCCCGGTACGAATAGAAGCAAGATGACTGCCTGGTAGTAATCAAGATGACGCCTAATGTAGTGCACACAAGCTCTAATAGTGCCTATTCACTTAAATAGAAAAAGCCTGACAAACTCTCTTCCGAAGTCGGTTAAAGTCTTTGTCTAACACGCATTGATACCATCTACATAGTTACCAGCCGGCCCACTTCGTGCCTTCGCCTCGGACATGCAAACAAAGCGGCAATGTATTGATCTGCAACAGAGTGTTATTATAAATGAAAATCACTATATGTAGAATGGTGTATTACAACTTGCAACAAATAGGTTCTTTTAAACAAATCATGCTCACGTTCATAGTAGGCTTCTTAAACGGTAAACGGATCCTACTTACGGTTCCTACCTAAAAGGTAGTCCTTTTACTGTGATCCAAGGTTGTTATTTGTGCAAGGTTACGGAGGTCAGACAGGAATCACATACTTAAATTACGCCTCTTTCCCATAGGGGTAGGTAGAGATTAAATTTAATCTACATACATCTTTCGCTTTATCAATATTAATAACTCTTAAGCAAGCTCGTCAGTAGACGGGAATCACTCCGTGTAAAAACTTAATGCATCCTCACCAAAACTGTGGTCAAAGGCTAACCCAAGCTCTTTAGAGAGGATGCATTCGGGACTAAATCTAATCCATACTAATTTTAAAGAGAAAAGATTTGTATTTTTGTATGTTTGTAAATTTCGTGAAAATCACTAAATTTGGCACAGATATAGAATAAACCTTAGGGAATAACGAGGGTACTTTTTCTAGAATTTCCATGGGAGTGAAATCCTGCGCAAAAGCTTACACGAAATAATAAGTATCAACTTAAATGTTGTCATCACTTTAGTCGGAATTTCTCGAAAGGTACCGAAGTAGATTTCCACCAATCTTACTTACTTAATAACTACACTACTAAAACGTTTCGCTAAACCGGTGGTTATAGTACATACATGCATTAGAGGCCTAACACTGTCAAAGATAAGCTCTCCATCAGCCGTATCGTAGTGATAACAGCTGATAAGGGGCCACAGTCACTTACGGCTATCTCGGGTCACCGTCTTAAAATACTTGGTTAATTTGTGACGTCTATAGTACAAGAGTATACATTAAAGACTAACGTATATCACGCCGTGTGGTCCCAGGCTCTTATGAATAGGACCACTCCATATAATATCTTTCCGAAAGATGTCATCCCTGATGGGTGAGACAGAGTAGACGCACGTGGGCACCGTTTAGTTAGAAAGCTTTAAGATGGAATTCACATTAAGCAAGTTATGTAAAGCTTCTAAAAAATGTAACGCATTCTCATACAACAATATCGCGGAAATTTATAAGTAGCTACTTCTATGCTCTATTTATTTTTACAATTTGACTGACGAGTGCACTATAATGTTGTCTCGCTCTGGGATTTATTTCGGTAGCTGTGGTTGTTATGATCGCGTCATACTCTAACTATTCGGTCTTGTTTACAGGTACTTTACCAAATAAGGCAATCGTTATGGCTGTCATTTTTGGCCGTGCAGAGTTGAACAACACTTTTGGGGTAATTCACAAAGATTTGCCTGTTTTGGTCTTCGAGGGTGGGCAGAAAGACTATTCTGGGTTGGGCACCAGACAATGCCAAGCTTATCTGAAGTGAGGTAAGGCTCAATTATATAATTTAATCAATTAAAAAAGATACTTGAAAATGTTGCTATTGATTTGAACCAATTTTTAACGCACTTTAAAATCGCGTCAGTTCAAAAAATATCTTCATTGTGACCTAACTGTGGATCAAAATCGGCAAAGTATATTACTTTATCTTTGGAGCTTGCTTAATCTGTGGGGTTTATTCTATATATATTTATATTTACGGTACGAGGAAGACTGTCAATTTTTTTTTATGAAAAAAATAAGAAGACATCTTAAAGATAAAATATTAACTGGAACATTATAGATAAAGAATCAAAGACGGCATTACATGAACCCGTATACTTAAAAGTGAAGAAAGTTTAATGTACAGACTGCTAAATAAAGATTTAATTTTCTTATAATACAATGTAGTAACATCCTTTAGTTCGCGGTAACCGAGATACGAAGTCTTAAGATAATTCCCGAGTTTTGGTTTCATTAAAGGTAAGTAAGTACTTACTTTATGAAACAGCTTAAATTTACTAAGTAACGCTTCATACATGTAAAACATATCAGAATTTTATATATGTACCTACATGGTATTAAAGGATTCGGTACACAAAATATGGGTATAAATCTCGTATTTTCCAACGCGTTTGTTAACGTTTCCATAGAAACTCGCTATGTTAATCCATACCTCCATATCCATACTAATATCGAAATGAAATATTGAAATGAAATTTATTTGCTTTGAATATTTTATTAGCACATTAAGGTGCACTGTCACCCACAATAGGTTACCCTGTGTTATCCGTGGCAGACTCCTGCTACATAGATTAGTTATAGTATTGTAGTGTTAGCTAAAGACATTTGGCTTAACCTAAGTTCAATTTATGCAATTATATAAAATAACATACAATCACGCCTGTTTCGCATTGGGGTAGGCAGAGACTATGGAAGTGAAAATCCATAGTCTCTGCCTATCCCAATGCAATTATGAGAAATGGATTATAGATGGAGGATAAAGACGTGCTGTATGTAAATGTATGTTTCTTATAAATATACAAATCCATCCTGTATTCGTTCAGTCTCGATTTAGAGAAAAATTGGCGAATATATTTTTTTTAATTTGAAGTCGTGATTTTTCTCAAAAGACCTGTAACATAAAATTATGAACATTTCAAGAACGATATACCCCTGCAGAATATTCGGCGTCGTTTATCAAACATAAAAAGCATATTATGCAACTAGCTTCTAAAAGCGTTCGCACTTGGGCTCCGCACCCACTAGACAAATCTTATGTTTTAACACTAATTATTCTCAGAAGTCTAAATTCCGCTTTTTTATAGATAAACATTATAATATTTATTTATTGTAAGAATAGTTTAGTGCTAACCTCCAACCATCTTGTTCAATCTGCTCAGATTTTTCGAGGTATACATTTTTTTCATATATATGTATTTATACACGGTTGTTGACTTTCTTTTCATTTCCCAAATCACGGGTCTGCTAGAAAAGATTTTATTTGAAATATAGCTATAACGTTGTAATGTACTATGTTTCTTTTTTTTTTACTTGTGTCCTAAATAATGTTGTTGTGTAGATAAATTTAATTTTTATACAATTTAATAAATGAAACAATGTCATTCATATACCTCATTTGTGGCTTTTAATAATAGATCAATGTCTGATAGCAAACAAATGTACATGGTCTAAAGGCTCTTTAAATGGATAGTTTTAAAGATGAGGCATTTAGACGAGTGGGTGCGGCATCAGCACTGCGTTAGAACACGTCATAATATAAATAACTTTCTCTTAGCTCGTCTGTCGATATATCTGAAACTAGACAGGCGTACGAGTAGCCTTGGGAAATACTTCAAAATGTTTTTCTTGTGCGTTTTGACTCATCAGTATTATTACTCTTATTTTTCATAATCTCAACACGTGTTCTTGCTCTCGAATTGTTTTTATTGATAGTACTAGCTGTGCCCGCGACTTCGTCCGCGTGGAATAGTTATTTTGGGCATCATATTTATTTTTGCAAACATCCTCCTTGGCTTTATCAATTATAGCTGCTAATTGTTATGCGACTTGGCGACGACTTGGCCCACATCATTACCCGCGACGGAACGGAGACCGTATATAGTGAGATAAGAGGCCTTTGCCCAGTAGTGGGATCTTACAGGCTGATACTTTACTTTACTTTAAAATAGTAATATCTTCTAAGATGTTCATTGAAATTAAGTGATATCAAAGACAGTTGTGTTTACAATTAAATACTCATAATCAACAACAACGGTCACGCGTATTAGAAAGAACGCTGGTTCGCCGTATTAAATGTTTCGCTGCAAATTGCTTATAACGACTATATCTCAAAACCTATTCGTCTGATTTATATACTGTAAATGGCAATTTTAGTCTACATGAAAAGCCGAAAGTAATAAATATATTTATTTGGATAAGGATTAATACTGAATTAAAGAAAATTGGTTTCAAAATAACTTATGTTTATAATGAAAATTTAATCTTTAAAAATGAACATAAAAGTGGTTATTGTAAGTAAACCTTAAGAGATAGACATATGCTCTCGCGGACTTTTTTGTGGCAAAAAATGAGTACTTCTCATCTTTAGTACATTGTTTTACTATATCTTTGTTGGTTTGCGGAGCGTTCGCGTGGAAAGCTCGCAGATGGCCGACTCATTCAACTTTCACCTGCATTGTTGACGTTTCCCGTAGGAAATCCGGGATAAAATGTAGCCTATAGCTCGATAAATAGACTATCTAACAGTGAAAGAATTATTTAAATCGGTTCAGTAGTTTCTGAGATTAGCGCGTTTAAACAAACAAACAAACAAAACAAACTCTTCAGCTTTATAATATTAGTATAGATTTACGCGCGATGGCTTGTTAGCGTATTTCATTTCATGTATAAGTTTGGTGTTTCTATACCGATTTCGATGTATCTTTTTTTATTGAATAGGTATTTATATGAATTTTTAAGAATTACGAATGAGTATAATTGTTATTGGTATTATAAACGTCAGAGTATAGAAATATAATCAGAAATCTCCGAACTGCTAAGCTATTAGGAATTACACGTGTTATTGTGAGTCAACCATAACAGATAGACTTATGCTGTCTTGGGATATTTTTTTAATAATTTTATTTAGAATATTTCCGTAATACATGGTTTCGCTGTAGCTTTAACCATTAAGGCTGCACACGCGACGGAAGCTTAAAAAATCAAGTAACTTCTCCCGTTTTCCCAACATTTACTTTCACTGCTCTACTCCTTCTAATTGTAGCGTAATGAAAAGTATACTATAACCTGCTCAGGAGTATGAAGAATAACTGTACCAAGTTTCGTTAAAATCCGTCAAGTAGTTTTTGTTTCTATAAAGAACATACAGACAGACAGACAGACAGACAAAAATTTTACTGATTGCATTTTTGGCATCAGTATCGATCACTAATCACCCCCTGATAGTTATTTTGAAAATATATTCAATGTACAGAATTGACCTCTCTACAGATTTATTATAAGTATAGATTTATTTATGAAATGTAAATGTTTTGTAATGTATTTAGACTTAAAATAAGAATGATTTCTCGATTTACGCACACTAGTTTCAGTAACTGTCATAATCTTAAGTATTTTTTTCCAGGAAAACATTATAGGTTGTACAAAAGGTAACAATAAGTATTTAACCTGACAAGACGAGGTGTTTGTATACAAGTCGATAGATCGATTAGAAAATATGAATAATTCATAAAAACCCTTATCAGAGGGTGACAGGGGCGGTACCCGAAGTAATTGGGTAGCCAGACTTAGGCCGACTCGGCATAAAGTATTGATGACTTAAACAACTTAAATTTGCGATGTTGTAGGTAATTGGTTTGTAAAAGTCTAGCTTAACTTTCGACTGGACTGGTTTATTGAGTAGGTATCCACTTGTACATAAAGTTTATAAAGGCGACTAGTTTATTCGTACGGCTTCGTTTGTATTTTCGTAACAGTACTTTTTTCGCAATGATATATCGAAAAAAATTGTTTTTCTCTAATACTCATATAATTTCAATGAAACCAAGTTGTATCTAAATAGTGAAGGAAGATAAACCAACAAACACACCTCTCTATTTATAATATAAGAAAGGATATGGAAGTTGGATGTTCAAAGAGGTGGGGGTCGTACTTACTTTAGCGCTACTAGTCGGAAATCAAGAAGGAAGAATACTGGCTACAGGATATAATTTACGTCAGTACTTATTTATAAATAAGTAATTTTATAAATAACCCACAATCGGGTTAGTAGTCGATCGTGCGAATAATTTTCGTGCCAATCGACTACTTACCCATACAATCTCGGAAGTAGTCATGTTTTCAAAAAAATATAAGAAGACTGGCCGTTAAGAAAAATGATGTAAGAGAGAGGCTTGAGATTGGATTTATGCAAAATCTGCATTCTTTTATGAGTGGCGCTAAAGGTGGAATATTGTATATATATTTTTTTTTTATTTTACTAACACCTAATCTCTTTATATCAATTTTATATTGTTAAATACAAATATTGTAGTCAAACAAAGTTTGTGCGTAAAGTTAAACACAAACAGAAACTGTCGAAGAGTATATTAAAACTCAAACAATTAGAAAGTTTCGTGACTCTTGAATACTTTATATCGACGTCGAATCTTTGAAGTCACTTCTTAACATACATACATACATATAATGACGTTTATATCCCTTGCGGGCTAAATAGAGCCAACATGGTTGAAAAGACAGATATGCCACGTTTAGCTGTTTGGCTTAATAATTGCGTGATTCAAATAGTTACAGGATGCTAGCCCATCGGCTTAAGGAAGAATCCCAAGTTGATAAGCCTTAGTCGCCTTTTACGACATCCATAGGAACGAGATAGAGTGGTCTTATTCTTTTTTTATTGATGCCGGGAACCACACGGCAAAGATGCTACTTATTTCAATAGAAATCTCTTCCAGTAGGCCTATGAGATTTTAAGACATACATAAACTAATTACTTACAGTAGGTATTTTACTCGTATCCTTACAAGATTAAATTTTAAAATAAAAAAAGCATTTTTGGCCTGTGCGGTTTTTACTTTGGTTTACATGTCGTGAACACTGCAAAAGTGATTATTATTTTTATAACTAAAAATGTTATTAAAATCTACAAAACGTTTTATTGTTCTGTAAATAAATGTAGTCGACTGAACAAAAAATATAAAGCTAACCGCTGTTTACACTATCATGTTTATTCTGAACAATTTACACAGGAAATTAAACAATAAAATGTAGTTATTGCTTTTACAAAAACTGAATTCGTATCATCATTCAGTATTCCTGGAACTTTAATCTTAACCGAAAAAAGTTTACGACTTGATCAAGATTAATTTTTAAAGACGAGATTAGTTAGGTATAATTAGTATGAATATTAGTTATAAATATTATTCAGTATTATGAATAAAAATCTTTTTTTGTTTGTTTGTTATCTTTTTATCTTTATGAATGCATAAAAACATACATCACGAACGAAAAGAAGAAATCTCACGTTCAACTGGATGACTAAATGATGGAATTGAATTTTAGATAAGTAGTGACAAGTTGCCATCACCTTAAAGAAGAATTCAAAGGTCAAAATTACAAATTTTATTACAGACAGACACCGCTATAACTTATAGGGAAAAAGGATTTTTTCCCACATTTCATTCGAAGAATTCGAGTTCCTACAACTCCGATAAAAACAATTAAGACATTAGATGGTTCCAAATCAATTTGTTCATTAAAAAAATTGTAAAAGGTAAAACTGTTACTTACAACAGGCTAAAATACATTGTAAGTAATCAATACAGAAATCCACACACGTTCGCACCTCGACCCGCTGATAACATCTGAGACGTTCAGTAGGCAAGCTACACTCGCTACAGAATGGTTAATGGGTTGAAGCAATGACCTTTTTCTGGTACAAGTTATAAGGAATAGCGGGATGTCAGTAGGATATATTATTTTGTTTTTACTGCGTGGTTCGCGGGAGTTTTAAAAAGGACTGTTCTATTTCCTCTTCTTTCTGGCGTTTGTAACCGTTGCGACCTCAAAACCGGGGCCCGCCTGTTACCACGATTCTGAATGAAGTCATGTTTTATACGAGAAGCGAATTCCTTTGATCTCTGCACGTTTGCATGAAAACCTAACATATGTATATAGGCTCATGGTTCAAGAATAAGACCACCCTGTCTCTTTACGGTGGATAAGGCAAGAGAAGCTGAATAAAACTTACCTTACCCATTCCTAGATTGGACGGATTCTACCCAGAGAAGAAGCAACCAATGCAAGCCAGGAGTGTCAGATAAATACCAATCAGATCCGTTGAAATAATTAAACCCAAATTAAAATAATGTGTTCTGGCGTATTACAAATCATATTTTCGTGATTCACCAATTTTTGACATAGACAAAAATAACCATTGACAAATGCACGTTGGAGACACAATAATAAAACAGCGAGGTGGTGAAAATCCGAAGAATTATAATCGTTGACGCCTACAAACTCATAAATATTGCTGCAATAAAGACGACTTCAGTGCCGCATGAATTTATGTAAGTTTGTCTACTGAATATTTTATACTATTTCATCATAATCCAGATAAATATTTAAAATAGAGAATCAAAATAAATCTTTTAACTGGCACATAAATGTTCATTCGGTACCTATTATTAAATAACATTTGTTTCAAATTTTTGGGTTTATTTTGTAACGACAAATCTCAGAAAGGGATTAACCATAGCCTAACAAATTTTATACGGTACTTACCTATTTTTAAACTATTATTTATTTCTTATTAATTTGTTTAAAGGAAAATAGTGTACCAGGTTACTTTACGTTACTTTATTAGCTGTTCACGTACCTGATGATGCTAAGGCACATTTTTTACTAAGGCTCTTGAAACCACATCGACGTTGAATTAAAAATAAATTGTTGGTAAAAATCTTGTGAGAAATGTCTATTACTTAGTTTACCTATTTGGATACTAAGTATTCTGAAGTTATCTTCTGTTTTCTTGCTAATAAAATCCTAGTACAAATATACATGAACATCTTTAAATACAACATCAATGTAAATGAGAACAGTATTATTCAGCGTTCAATACAAATGTTAATTTAGAAAGATTCAAGGAAGGCCGCGCTCCGCTTGACGCTGTGAATATGCTGGCAATTTGCGATATTGTGTCGAAGTCTTTGGATATATAGTATTTGAATTGTATTCTCGGGCACCAGGAGACAATACTATCCATAAATACCTGGACAATAGATAAATGGAAACTGCCTTTGATGCTCACTTCTTACGGTTATACTTAGAAGATATATTAGGAAAACAACTATTCAACTCATGGAGTATACCAAGACAAAGCAAGAGACAGAAGACTGAGCACCATAAGATGAATTTAGCAGCTGAACATTGAAAAATTCTTAATTTTTCGACGAGCGCATTTTTGTCTGTATATACATATTTTGAACGCCATATTTTTATTAGTGTGAACATTTCAATGGATCCACATATTACCAAGAATAATGTTCCCGTCTTTATAATTTATTGATAGAATTGAGTAACAAAATAAAAACTAGCCCGATTACGGCTATTGTTGCCTTCGCGGGAATACCAGCACGTACCTTATATAGTAACCTTATTTCAATTATTAAGCTGTGAATACATAATGTCACATAGGCATACAATTCAATTCAAATAATACCTATAACGTTAATCAATCCATACAACCTAATATGATAAATGTGAAAGTCTGTCTTCCTGTTACACTTTCGCGGATATAAGTACCGCTGGTATACTTCTCTTCGTAGGCGATGGGCTAGCAACCGGTCACTATTTGAAACTCAATTCCATCATTAAGCTACACAGCTGAGCGTGGAATTTCTTCGCGTAGCGGAGTCTTTTCTAGAATGTTTGCTCTGTCTACCCCGCAAGGGATAAAGACATCATTTAATGTATTATTACACTTTATATTTATTTAATTACGTCTTACATAATAACGATATTATGTATAAAAATACAACTGAATTTATTACTAACGCATGAATTCTAGCAGCTATTTACAACTTTAATACAACTTCTAAATAAATTAATTGCTTTCCCCAATTCCGTCCCTGTGTCCTGCTATCACAACTTCGCCTGAAACTGCATTAATATTCAGAGTGTTCACTTGTTGCAAATTAAAGAAAGTGTAGAAGAATAGCTAGTATTATCAATTTTACATGCTCTTAATATACCTAAAATATGTATATTAAAAAAAATATGTACCTATCACATGTGATCCAATGATTCCCATAATAAAAGCGGCATTGTCACGATGAATAACTAAGGAAATCCTTTGCATCAGCGATGTAATAATTGAATTTTGTATTTCTTTGAGCTTAAAATTCTCTCTCTCTCTCTCTCTCTCTCTCTCTCTCTCTGTTATCTTGGGTATTCCTTTTTTTAGTTGTACTCTACGCCATTTTTCTTTTTCAAGCAATAATCTTTTAAAAATGAATAAAAGCGTCGGTGATAAAACTGATAGGAAATCCGTCAAAAATGCGTTATTCCTACCGAGGCCACATTACAATTGATGTCATTTTATTTGTTTATAAATATTACATACAATTGTTTATAATTAATCAGAAAAGTACTAATAATAAATATACCTAATTAAATAATTTAAACTAATATTAATTATTTTATAATAATAATAAAAAAAAAACTATTCTAAATTACAAGCTAAATACATTATTGTTTAAATTTGGACCCCTAGGAAGGGTTCCCATCACGCAGGCAGCATTCCCGCGCTGTATTGCAATAGCAATACGCTGCGCAAGAAAGCTGCCCGCGCGAGGGTCTCCTGTTGCCTCCCTCAGGCGTTTGCTGAGCGCCTTGTGGAGCTCCCGCGCGCCCTTGCCCCAAGGACCAAGTGTCTCGACACCAAACGGTACGAACTCGTACTGGGTGCCAAGACAACTGTATTTATTGGTCTTGAAGCGCTCCCGGGCGTAACATTAACATAAATAATATAAATAAATTACCAAAACATCCAAAATTGTGTAATTTGTCGCCTTCACCAAACACTAAACAACACATAAAAGATATTACTACGAATAGTTAAAATAATTTTCGAACTTATTAGCTTTATTAGTTACACGTTTGGCTTTCAATGTTACCGCAAGAATTGTTCTTAGAATTTTCCTAATGAAAAATAATATGGCGCGTTCAGTAGAACTCATTGTTTAATTTAGTTGATGGCAGTCTAAGCATGGTTTACAAAATAACATAAATTTTACTCTTTAATTTCCAAGACAAATTAAGAATAATATTAGCTCTAAGATACTTATATTTTCTTTGTTTTGTAACGTGACAGTAACTAATTGGTGAAAAATTCGTGTTATGATTTTCAGGCCTTTATGGTTACACCCAAATTCGGAAAATTAGGTTTTCCAAAATTCTGAATAAAATTATATACTGGGTGATAAGTATTTGATAAAATTTAAAATACCTACTTAATAATAACTTAATAGTCTTTATTAAACAACCATGATAAAACAAATAACATAAGTGAATTTTAATAAGCCCAAAATCCCTGAACTAGGGCGAAAAATCACACTATCAAATATTAAAATAATAATCTGTTAACGGCGTCATGGAACACAGAGCAAAGATCATCTGTCTTTCTTACCCTCAGTTCTTACCTATACCTTCTTAGATATAGAATTATTACTGTTGATCTTACCGTTTCTCTGACATCGTGACAGTAATGTGGCAACCAAAGCGTTTTCCAACGTTCAGGTAGTTTCATAGTAAACAGATTTTCATATTTAAATGTGAGCCTGAATAAACAATGAAGCTTTTATTAATTATTTGTTTTGACTTCTGTTGAATAAATTATTTAGATTGCGAGCATACCGGGATGAAATACAAACAGACAGGTAACTGCAATTTGGATAACAAATAAATCAAACCAAATATTTGGGATTGAAATGGATTTGAAAGCCATTGAACTTCTCTAGGTTTGCAAGATATCTGTATTGTGTCCATTTATTTTATTCTCAACAATCAAAAGTTTACCGCGTAATGAACAAAGACGTGATAATTAAGTATGTGGACGTCTATTTACTATGTGATGTCCTAAAATTGCGAACGCTATAACTAAGAGTTTCACTAAGTTTGGATGTATAAGGGCTAAGTGTATAAATAAAAGTTAACGGACCCTTTCTCAGACTAATGTAGTTCGGGCAGTTTGTTCAAGGTTCAGTACCTTTGCCGTATTTCAACGTGAATTGTAACGATTTTCAGTACTTATTGAAGCTTGTAAAGAGAAGATGAATTAAAATTTATTTTTGGAGGAATATTATTCAAAGTTAAAAGTTTGTGATGACCTGTAGAGATTAGATTTTACCCATTAATAGATACACAGTGAAAACATTGAATTATTTTTATTATCTTGCAAAACTTTCCCAAAATAACTTACTTTCTATCTAATTTATTGAGATTCCAACATTATTGCCTGCGATACACGTACAAAACCAGGCCCATTTTATTTGAGTTTGTGTCGATTCCAGAAATAGTCACCGTGGAATGCCCCCGGGGAAACTCTGAGACGTGAGATCGCCAAAATGCCGTCAAATAATTCCCCCACTTTCCCCCATATATCCTCCTCTTTCCCCACATTCCGTAATTTTTGCTCACGCAGAATTCTCGTCTCTTGGGAACATAATTTAGCCTTCTCCACACAAAGAAATTGAATGGATATTTGGAATACGAGAACGCTTATATTATTTCTATTGGTAAATTTTTCTTTAGCATTTTATTCCAAAGTGATATATTGAATTCCGGACCCATTTAGATTGAGATTACCTGTCGATTTAATCACTTATTTTTTACTGTCTTCTATATATTTTTAACTAGTTTCTATGATCTTACTACCGTTACTTTCAAATGTTACTTTCAAATTTGATGCAAGCGGGAACAATAAGGATGGTAGTGATTTGTCCAACACAAATATTGCGTTACCACAGATTGGTAGCTGTTTGGTTTGTGTAACGTTGTAGTAATAAGATGCAAGCCATCCGCACATAGTGTTTTATTGTAAGAAAACAGCTAAAGTTATGTCAGGTAATTATTCGTATTTCAGCCATTTATTTCAAAAACACACTATTATTCTGGTTGTACTACCTAATAGCTGTTGGATAGTTGAGCAAACTGAACAACAACTAATAACTAATTATAGTGCCGGAGTGGTTTCACTCCCAACTTCAAAATAATAAACTTTATGTATACATACGTTAGTGGTGTATGTGATGAGAGATTTGCGGTAAATACGTTCCATATTCATGTAATTTATTTATATTCTATACTTATTATACCTTATGGTGTAGACACAGCTAATCGTCACAGAACTGAAAGCCTTAAAGGCCACATTCGAATTAAAAATGGCCTGAAAGAAGAAGGAATTTGTTTTTCTTTAACTATTAAATAGATCTATGGTGGTAATAAGCTTTAACAAAATGTTTTTGTCCCCAATAGAAAACATTTTTATTAGGTATTTATTTAATTATAAGAATATAGAATCTAATAAAATGTCGAGTCTAAAATAGATGTACGTCTACTCATTGTCTTGCCAGGGTCTAAAGAATGCTAAGGAATGACTTAATTTCGAGGTTGACTTGTTAAAATATTTATGACTTTTGAGTTAACTTGTAATTTGTGTTCTAAAGAAACATACTATGTAGTAACATGTAACGAATTAAAACAACTATTGTTTAGTTTCCCTCTCTAAGGTTGATTAAGAAAAGATTACTTCCTGTATTTTTAACGGTATTTTTCAGAAAAGAATTTCAAGACAGAAATCTTTAGGCACCGAAATTTTGCAGTGAGAAATTTTTTATTCATAAATAAATACAACAATGCCTTACGTATCTAAATATTATTCTTACCCACAAGGCCACAGTATAACCTGGATGGCTTTATGATAAAATTAAGATAGCGACAGGTTGTTAGCCCATTACCTAGACTCGTAAAAGAAGAATATTAGACAAAAAATAGAATTGAAAAATTCACATTTACAAAATATTTTCCTCTCTATTCTTGGACCACAAAACATATGCGGTCTAAACTTTACTGGCCGTATGCAATGCTAGTTCAATTAGTTGTCACTTGAAGTTATGTATTTGGAATTGTGGCTTTGCGTTTTGGTTGTGGAGTGCATGGATGGGCTGCATGTTTGAAGTATTTGTTGGCTGTCGTAAAGTCTGTAAATGTCCGCTTAATTATAAGGTAGATTTATCCTAAGAAATAATTATTATACTTTTTGAAAATGAACCTATAAAGAAATAAGTGTAATTCTCGTTGCAATTATAAAGACTCTCATGTATATGCCATTCCCGTGGGAATCAGGAGATTCCAAATTTCCAAATCTTATGTCCCGTAGTTTCGATTTGTCAATCAAACATTATTCAAGAATTTTTTAAACATTTCTTGATTGATCGCTTACGATTCTTACCAGTTATAACAATTTAAGCTAGCAATTTAAGTACGTCCGAATTGTAAATCTTACATACATATAGTCACGTCTTTATCCCTTGCGGCGTAGGCAGAGCCAACAGGCTTGACAGGACTGTGACGCTACATATGCTGTATGATTTAATGGTGGAATTGAGATTAAAATAGAAACAGGTTGCTAGCCGATCGCCTACAAGAAGATATATTGTATATCTTATACAGTCTTTTATTTTTCATACCCTTAAGAATGCATAATATCACGAAACCCAAAGCAAAGGAAAATCTGCGAACACTTTCTATAGCCATTTTTCTTGCATGCCCTATGCCTTCAACCCTCCTTGTCATGAATTCTTTCTTTCGTACCTAATCCAAGGATTCTTATGAATATGTAATCCATATTTTACTCGGCAACCCTTCTGACCTGTTGCTATAGAAGGTCGGAGGGTGAGGGTAGTACCTACTCTGAAAGTTTTGAAAGTACAAATGAATGTTCATGCGGGTTTACAAAGATTTACTTTAATTGTTCCCCGCTTAGGCAACATACAGATAAAAAATTATTAAAATTTAAAATAATTGTGAGTGTTTGAACCCTAGGTGCAGTTCAAGGTGGCCCTTTTACATTTTCTGGTCAAAACCCGAAGAAAGTATTTCATATCTTCGTGTGTCGCTTTTTTATAAGCAATTTACTAATATTTTATTTATTACTTAACCCTCGCAGGTTTCTTTAAGCGTGATTACTTCAAGCGTAGCGAAAGCTAAGGGGTTATAAAATAAATACTTGCTCCAGTAAATGTGCCTGTACAAGAATTAAGTGTTCATCACAATGCTTACTAAGTACTGCAAAATATTGTACCTTTTTTGTTTTTTTTTTTTTGTAATGTTTTAGCTTTAGCTTTACCATAGCATTTTATATTTCAATAATTTTTTTTATTATCTATGTTTCCTACATATCGTAATTAAGTGGTTATTGGTCTTCCTTAACTCCAATTTCTGTTTACAAAAGGAAAAATATACGGTTATCAAAATGGCAGCAATCACAATATCCGAATATTGTTAAGGAGTGACGTGGGTAACCTCCGACATAAATTGAAGTTATTACAGAAATCGTGAAAGATGATATGCGAACCAAGGGACTTAAAATTGACCAATATAGGAAAAATACAGAGTGGTGTCATGTTATTTGAGACTTTATCCAGTTAATTATTAAATTCAAAACAACATTCAAAGGTTCGACTGGCAGAGAATGCCTTGTGGCATGAAGTAGGTTGTTAGTAGGTAGTTACACCTGTTGTACATTTTATGTGCATAAAGTTAAAAAAAATAAATATTTTCCTATACTATTCAAAATGTCGAAGACCTGAAATAGTGGTGAGAAAATTATGTCGAAATATTTACCCGAGTTAACGCAATCAGTAACACGCAAAAAAGATAAAGCGATGTAGCCAGGTCGCCACTAGAAATCAGATGTATCTTCACGAATTGGTATAGAATCTGCAGCATAACGTGTTGGTCTTTTTTTCACCTTCGGTTAAAGAACTAAATACTAACTGGTTTCATTTAAAAAATGTATATAAGTATCTAATTGACTGAAGTTGTCACAAGGTAAGAGACAGAGACATCAACGCTTTGGTTATTATTAACGCAATAAGAATCATTTATAACGTAAATGATCAATGTGTTGTGTATTATAATGATATACACCACTGGAGGGCTCAAACTCAAAGCTAACCAGAGGATACGACATCTCTCTTCCCCTTTTCAAAATACACAACACCAGACGACAAATGTTTATTGAAGAATCAGGTGGCTTCACAGGTATAACCCCAATCTGCCGGAAGATCTTTCTTTTGGTGAGGAAAAAAATTTGATAAAACCTGCACATTCAGGCATTTGTATGTGTGACCTTGATCCAATACGAATTTAGGTTCCCCTGCAAAGGTTGCGGAGGTCGGATGGGAGTCGCTTCGTGTAAAAATCTGACTCACCCAATCTAGGATCCATGGTCTAGGGCGTACCCCGGGCTCTTCTACAGAGTGTTGAAGATATAACAGGGACATCCAAGAAGGAAAAAAAGTGTCGAGCCCAACACATCGCTCATGCGTCACTTCTGTTAATTCAGTAGTTTACGCCTTTACTCTCGTCCGTCGCCGTGGGGTGTTCCCCCTGCCCCCACCTGTTGCTTGTTGGCATAGCCCCAAATTTTAGGTGGATTGTCGGGTGTGTACACATTAGTCGCGAAGTAGTTTTCTGTTTATGTTTCTTATTCTTGGAAAGATAGTTCGGTAAGTGTCTACCAATTTATGTTAAGCCATTTTGGTATCCGTGTTTAGGGATAATAAACACAAATCTTATATTATTCGTAGGACATAGGTGTACACTGTACATAACTCTATTTGTCTCTCTTTAAGTTTTCAAATCTTATTTTTGCCCCTCGTCTTTACTAGGAAAAGTAAAAGTAAAATAAAAGAAAGTATGCAGAGATCATAGCAAGTGGAAAGATGTAGTCTCTGCCTACCTCTCCGGGAAAAGGCGCGATTATATGTATGTATGTCTTTACTGGGGCCGCTTTTGTGTGGTCCTCAACGTTTAAGGTCTGCAAGGTTTAAGATTATCTTAATCTAAGTTGTTCAAACGTAAAACCGACAAAGAAATTTAGTTAAGTAATCAAGTACTTAGTAGACATACTTAAGTAATAAACTTAAACAAAAACTACTACTTAAACACTGGACCAATATCCACTTAAGTAAACTACTAACATAGGTTTAAGAACATTGTACTAACATTTGATATGGATTTTATCTGAAATAAACGATTATTATATTATATTATTATAAACGATTATTTCGAGTCACACATAGCCATTATTAACATTATGTGGAAAGGTTGGGAAAAACTATAATACCTACAGGTTTTTAACCCTGGGAAAGCTAGACCACTAAAACATTATGAAAAAAAGAATAAAGCTGAAAAAACACGGGTTCCTTCTTTGTTGACTTCTCAATTAAGATGAGATAAAAGGATATTTCCATAAAAAGTAAGTCATTTTGTAAAAGAAACTCTTTGTTAGAATATGATATATTTTCTTTGTTACAAAAAATGTAATAAAAGAAATCTGTCTTAAGCTCACAAAGGTTGTATTTGATGTTACAAAGTTAATCAGTAATTTGCAAAACGTTGTACACTTATTCCTGTATATATATTGCACATATTTAAAAGCATTAAATAGTAATATAATACGTTTTAATTTAACAAAGATTAATTAGTGTAAAGGATGCAGCAAGAAAATAGCTTTAACAACTGTTATTATTTTTTTATGATTTTCTTAGTCTACCGAGAGAGAAAATCACTAAATATTTAAATATCACAAGTTAATAATTCTATATCTGAGCATTAGTATAATTATGTTGATTACATCTAACCAATATAAGGTCCAAATTTTTTAAGTAATTTCCCATTCATGATAGAAATATATAAGTGACACAACTCTGACTGATTGAAATATCAACCAGCCCAGGCCAATAGGTCTCTTTATGTGGTCTTGTAATACCCGAAATTCCCGCGGGAATGAAAAATAACGGGATTTTTTGTCTTACGCGGACGAAGCTGAGGTGTACTCTGATTATATAAAGGAAACACATAATATTGAAAATACATATCAATTTCACAGGTATTCGAAAAATTAACTGCAATGACTTTATTTTCGATTTCGTTCCTATCATGGGCACAATGTTTGCCTGCCACCAAAGATTAGCTCAGCTTATACATGTTTGGCCACTGCTAAACGGAGTATCATGAACGTCATAAAGCGAGCAAACACTATCGATTACAGACCTTCGCCCATTGTGATTAAGTACACAATCCTACGGCATAAAACACTTCCGCGGTGCGCAAGTAGGTAGGGTAAACATGGTTTTCCTGAAATTTCATTGAATACGGAATATTAGACGGTTGCATGTAAGCATTTCTAGATAGGCGTGACGCAATATGTTTCAATTACCTCCAGGGATCATGGAATAATTCGGATGTGACGGAGGTTGTAATGGTACGGAAAGAATTTGTTGGGAACATTTTCAGCTAGACTTCAGCTCGGCAATTTTCAGAAATTAAAGTACTGTTTGTTATATGAAGATCTTATCCATCTCTGCGCCTAATTTTGTCAAAATCGGTACAGCGGATAATCTTTATATCAATTTCTCCATTAGAACTTCTACTAGAAATTAGTACTATATTTCTCTTTAGTTTAAGTTCTATTATCATTTTTTTCTTTGATGTACTCTCCTTGATAAATATATCCTAAATAAAATAACCACATACATAATACTTAGTCACGTCTATATCCCTTATCCCTAATTTATAAGCATGTCACTTAGTCGCATTTTACGACATTTATAGAAAAGATATGCATTAGTTCTATTCTAAAGTGCCGAAAATCACGGGGCAGTAAATCCCAAGCATGAGTAAAATTTCGTCTTATTCGCCAAATTTTTTTTATCAGCTTGACTTTAACAGTACCTTAAGAGTAGGTGCGGTAAGGTCTAATATTTTTTATTTTATAATAGACTTGAGTGCGGTTGACCTCAATCTGCCTGGTGGTAAGCTAGATGAGGCCTAAGTTAGTGCACGCAAGCTTAAATACCTAGTGCCTATTCGCTACGTAATTTTATCTCTCTCTCTTTTTCTATTCAACTCGATCACCTCGTAAAAGCTGTATTGTTTGCAATTAAACAGCAAACTACGTCATACATTGCATTAAAACCACTTCTAGCATTACATATCTTTGATCCCACACGCCTGATTGGTCTTAAAATCATCGTGTACATCCAAAATATGCCTTACTCAATGACGTCAAGGTACATTTTTCTTTGTTTTCCGTAGTAACAGGTGCTTTCTGACGCCACTGTTTATCAGCTGCCTGGGGCCATTGGCGAAATATCAGTTTATTATTGATGTATGTAGAATAAAATAGAATAGATTTATTTTCAAATTGGGTACAAGGTATCACTTATTGACGTCAACATAGCTTAAGTCTAATTATATCTACTACCGCTTCCAAAGCGCATGTGTAGAAGAAGCGGCGGAACAAACTACACTACAGCATTTTTACCAGGCGTATACGACTTCATGATGGAATTGAGATTCAAATAGTGACGGGTTGTTAGCCATCGCCTACAAGAGGAATCCCAAGTTTATAAGCCCATCCCTAAGTCGCCTTTTACGATATACATGAGAAAGATATTTGGTAAAGGTATTTCTAATTTAAACCACGCGGCCACCGGAAACCACTTGGAATCAAAAGACACTAATTGTTAAGTTATTATTGATTCTCAATATTTTTATATGATTTTGTTTTGCATGGAGTAAAGAAAAAAAAATATGTACTATTTCTGTTATTTGAAGTGGTCTATGAGTTTATTGGATTTCTTGCTATTTCTTTATATTTTTTCTTATCGAATAACCTAAATAAAAAGTGCCAGTATCAGCGACATATGCTTCGTCAAATTAATGGCTGTTTCGCTCTTTCCTCGATGCCAAGGAAGTTAGCTGACTACTAGACTAACTACTAGATGAATGTACCTATTCCCTTAGTCACCTTTTAGGACGACCATATGGTCCTATTCTAAATTTTAAAATCTCCGTATAAACTCGGCGCTCTTAAGGATCGAAAAGTTTGACGGTTATTTATAATGCAAAACAAATTCAGAAATTTCCAATTATTATTAAAATGTTCTAGATCTTCAAGATCACAGCTCAAAGCGTAAGATGTTTATGAAAAGGTTTTGTTTAAGCTTATTAAGAAAATTAATTCTCAATGGAAAGCATGAAGCTAATAGAGATTGTAAACTAAAATTCATTAGCCGGCTATGTTAATTGGAAAAAAGTGTTTATTTATAAACGTGGTTACTAAGCAGTCTGTTAAATTACTAACTTGTTTAAAAATTGGTTACTATATATTTAATGAAATTATATTAAAAATAATCAGCATCTTTTTGCACTCGGCGTTGCTCGTTTATAATATCGCTTGCCAAAGATTCCACAGGAACGATTTTCAAGATGTCCTTTATTCTTTTTAGTACGTCTAACTATAAGTTGACTATGTGATATGATTTAATGATACCGCTGCCCACTCTTTTGACTCAAGGGTCGGGCGATTTACGAACCAATACAAACCTTAAAATAGTTAAAACCGACGGACAAATTAGGAAATTCTTCTTATGAGCAAAGTCAAACGCACAGTCTTACCTTTTGAAATAATTCATTTAAGGAGTTTATTCAGAAATAGATTGGTCATCGCAGAAATGTCTTACCACGAAAATAAAGGAGTTTTACATTACTTTTACTTTACTACTGTTATATAATTGTAATGTAGGTACTCCTTTAGTAGTGAACAATAAAGCTTTACTTTTATTTACTTACTTTTAACATTTCGCGTTGCATGATGCATGTATGCAATCGGGAACGCGAACCTACAATATTTTCCTGACGTTTCTACCGGGTTGCACGACCGTGGTCACAAGATGACTGAGTATTTGTGCAAGCATATAGCATTGGAAAATAGATCGGCAAAGTTTAAGCCGCAAGTTTTTGCTTGCTATTTCTATTAAACGAGTTTTTAAACGATATAAATATTGACATTTCAATTATTTGTTGACATTTCATTTTATTAATTAAATACATCTCATAATATATTTATTTTAAACTAGATACACAATAAATTTTAACCATTTTGCAGCCGGGAATGTGGAATTGGTTTCTTACTGAGCCGTTCTGTATGCCCTAAGCTACACCTTCTTACTAGTACTTTTCTGCGTCAGCGCCCATTGCTAGCCTTCGCTTAATTTCTTCCCTATCATTGCGTTCCTGTAAAAGGTTTATTTATATATGAATTTACCTGCCAAAACCACCCAATATTGACATTAATTTTAGTACATATTACTTATAAAAATCAGCCAGTCTATTTGGCTTAATGATAGAATTGAGATTATTTTGAATCTCAATTCTATCATTAAGCCAAATAGCTGAACGTGGCCATTAAGTCTTTTCAAGGCTATGGCTCTGTCTACCCCGCAAGGTATATAGACGTGACCATATGTATGTATGTATGTTGAACTAAAACGCGCTATACATTTTGCGATACTCCTTACTCGCTACAACTCGGGGCAAGCCAGTAAAATTGTATCGAAAATTTCAATACGATTGAACTACTACTTACTTACGATTGCTAATTACCAATGCAATTTGCTTGCTTGACAAGTTGGAGATTGCTTTGCAGTAAGTAGATCGTTTTATAGTTCTAGAATATATCATAGCTCCTATCGTTTTTTTAGGTTATGGTCAAAAAGGATCCCTCCATGGCAGATGGAACTGGAAATATTATAAAAATACCTACTAATATCCATCGGAATAATCCGATTGTAATAAAACTAGTAAATTGTAATAAATGTCCCGTATGTTTCCCGGCACCAATAGAAAAAAGGATAGGACCACTCCATCTATTTCCCATGGATGTCGAAAAAAGCGACTTAAGGATAGGCTTATATCTTGATATTTTTTAAGCGATGGGCTTGCTACTTGTCTACATATATGAATCTCAATTATATCATTGAGAATTGTGGACAGATATGTTCCTGGAAATGGAAGCACATCACTGAGAGAACAATCCTCGGGAATCCTCGTCTGCGAAATTACGACCACTCTGACAAGAGTGTTCGACTAAGTAGATGTTCCTGGGTTTTGTGACGAAGGTTTATATCTATAAATGCTACCCGTGCGAGGCCGGGGCGGGCCGCTAGTATTAATATGTATCTTCTTATAAGCGAGGAAGAATCTTCTTAGCGGTAATCCCCACGTATTGATTTCCTCTCTATACACCTCTATTAGTCAACGGGAGTTACCGCCGTAATAACGAAGGAGAACCCAAAAGCCGCGGTTAATATTGATTAGCTTAGTAATTAGCGTTTACTACTTCATCCTATTAAGAACCGCCTGAGAAGAATAGTAATAACATCTTTGTCTGTTTATTTTTTAAATAACATACTCTGAAAGGAACATATTTTATCACTAGCTGTTGCCTGCCGTGGGTCGCTTAGTGAAAATTACTTAAATACAATTATTCAGACCTTTAAGACTTATAGTAAATTCTATAGTATCCTATCCCAGAGCTAGTATTATATGTATAGCCGTTACATTGTAAAATAATAATAACATACATACTATCACATATTTGTTTATAAAAAAGTAGACGCCGCCTATTATATTATCATCAATTAAATACGGTTAAATAAGCGGCATTCGACTCTGTTAAAAAAATATCCCCTGTTCCCGCGGGAATTTCCAAAAATCCTCTCTTAGCGCACATCTTCAAGTTACAATCTATCTACCTGTCATATTTAATCTTTATTGGCTCAGTAGTTTGTTAAATTTCTTGATCATTGAGCGAGTGAATAAGTGTTTTTCGCTTTCATATATAGAGATTATTCCAGTAATAAACTTTAAAAACATACCTCCTTTTAAAGTCGGTGGAATCACAACAAAGAAACGACTTCCCATTACCTACCCTCTCCTTTAGTATTCAAATGAGCGAACCCTTCCCTTTACACACCCGTTACATGTAGCAAACTAAATCAATAACATGCAATATGCAAATGCAATTTGATGCACTTTTGTTTCACACACATACATCACGTCTTTATCCTTTACGGGGTAGATAAAGCCACGGTCCCTTAAAAACTAAGGCAACGTTTAGATGGATTAGTTATCCATCTAAACGTTGCCTTAGTTTTTAAGGGATTTCAGATAGTGACAGATTGCTAGCCTAAGTCCCAAAAAAGGAGTCCTAAGTTTTTAAGTCTTTTCCTTAATTTGATCACTATGATTCTTAATGCTAGCAGGCAGATCAGCCTGGAAGCTTGCACTTAATTAATTTGCCCATTCCCTTAGTTGCCAGTTACGACATCCATAAAAAAAAAAAATATTTGGAAAATCCATAAAAAAAAAGATACGGAGTGATCCTATTCTGAAGTGCCGGTAACCACACGGCACTAAATCAATAACATGCACATGTTAATGGGCCCGATGCAAATTCAACTTGATGCACTTTTGCATCGCCTTTGCATATTTAATGCATTTGGGACACGTGTGACCCCGGCGTTGGAAAATAAAGCAGTTTTACTGTTATTTTGTCTGAGTTTCATTGCTTTTGTTCGCGTTTCATTCTGTAAGAAAAGCGTTGAAGTTTTATTGTTATTATTATATTGTTGTGTTTCGTTGTTCGGATAAAACGTAAAAATAGAAAGCTGAAGCTAGTGCCGTGTGGTTCCGGCACCATTAGAAAAAGAATAGGACCACTCCATCTCTTTTCCATGGATGTCGTAATGGCGACTAAGGGCATGCTTATAAACTTGGGATTCTTCTTTTAGGCGACAGGCTAGCAACCTGACACTATTTTAATCTGAATTCTGTCATTAAACCAAGCAGCTGGGCGTGGCCTGTCGGTCTTTTTAAGACTGTTGGCTCTGTCTACCCCGCAAGGGATATGGACGCGATTATATGTATGTATGTATGAAGAAAGCTGAATTTCTTAAGGTGGTAAGCGATTCTTGTTTTATAAAAAAATTCGAGTGCGCTTGACCTCAACCTGGTGATAAGCAAGATGAGGCCTAAGGTGGTGCACGAAACCTCAATTATTGCCTTTTTAGTACATACATACATACATATGGTCACGTCTATATCCCTTGTGGGCTAGACAGGGCCAACAGTCTTGAAAAGACTGAATGGCCACGTTCAGCTATTTGACTTAATGATAGAATTGAGATTCAAATAGTGACAGGTTGCTAGCCCATCGCCTAAAAAAGAATTTCAAGTTTGTAAGCCTATCCCTTAGTAGCCCCTCAATTATTGCCTTTTTAGTCTTGCCTTGAAATCCCTAAGTTATATGTAGGTATCGGGGTTATGAGTTGTGGGGAGCGAATTTCAAATCACAGCGGTTTTCATGATGAAGATATTATTTTCAAGGCATTAGTTGAAATAATACCTTTTTTAATTTTATCATTATATATATGATACTGACCATAAATAACACCTTATATTTTGTTAGGGGAAGGGATTTGTATTTTTTTAATATAGCTCTACCAGAGTACTCATCGATTTTGGTGAGTTTTGGCACAAACAAGAAACATATTATATACATGTATGACGTTTTATCCCTTATGGGCTATACAGAGCCGATAATCTAGATAAGAAATGAAAGCGATGATGTTCAAATAGATGGCTTAATGGCGAAAAATATTGATCACATTTCTTCCTGGAAATTCCATACATACATACATACACATGGTCACGACTTTATCCCTTGCGGGGTAGACAGAGCCAACAGCCTTGAAAAGGCTGAATGGCCACGTTCAGCTATTTGGCTTAATGATAAAACTGAGATTCAAATAGTGACAGGTTGCTATCGCCTATCGCCTAAAAAAGAATCTCAAGTTAGTAAGCCTATCCCTTAGTCGCCTTTTACGACATCCATGGGAAAGAGATGGAGTGGTTCTATTCTTTTTTGTATTGGTGCCGAGAACCACACGGCCACGGCTGGAAATTCCCCAGACAAAAAACTAGTAACTCCTATATTTTACCTTCGTTCTTTATTCCAATATGACAACGGCATTTCATAAAATCTATGCACTCACTATGTAACAATCCAATTACGGCCAGACGTCCCCTTTGTAGCTAGTCACGGCAAATAGACCACTTTCAAACATAAAACCCACGCTTTTAATGGACTTCCATATATTTTAATTGAACAAAAATATGTTTTGTTTTTGTTTGCATCGTGTTGTGACTTACAGATGCTCTATTTTAAATATCGTGTTGTCATCATCATCTTCCTGGCATTTCTGGTTGCGTTTTCGATCATCATCATGTCTCAGGAGTCTGGATATCACAAACAAAAATGTCAGTTTACCTCCGTGACCTTGTAAACAGGGACATGTCTAAGTATTTTGGACAAACAACAAGTACACATGTTATTTATAACATGGGAAAAGTCGTTAAAGGCGATTAAGAGATAGACTTATAAATTTGCGATTCCTCTTGTAGGCGATTGGCTAGCAACCTGTCACTACTTGGATCTCAATACCATCCTAAAGCCATACAGCTGAATGTGGCCTTTCAGTCTTTTCAAGACTGTTGGCTCTGTCTACCCTGCAAGGGAAAATTATCCATGTCTGCACTCCCAGCCTAACAGTTAATTTTGGGCACGGTCGTTAAAAACCGCCCGGCGCCAAAGCGCAGGGGAAAGTCCTCATCCTCTTTGTCGCCTTTTACGACATCTACGGGAAGTAGTGAGCCAGCCCTAAATCTCCGCAAACCACATCGCGAAATTTTAATTATAGCGTAATAAGACGAAATTGGCCCTATTTATTTGCTTTATAAGTTCATTTTCCGCAAGAGAGGTTAATTCTCAGAGCCCTTTCAATTCCCTAGCAACCCTTTGCGATACTTATTTCAGATTTTCTTTCCATTTCAATTAAATTGTTTGTTCGTTGTAAAAGTAATCTCTCCTCTGTGGGACCGAAAACCTTTTCAAATGGGATTGCCTGCGAATGAAGCCTATCGTTGAGGAAAACATTCTTATTTATTTTACTTTAGCCTACAAAATAAATGTATCAAATTTAAGTTAGGCATAATGAAATATTTCTAACCATAACTTTAACTATTATGTGATTAATACAAAATATTTTATACTGACGTTGATGTTAACACTGTGGACAAACCTCTGTGGTTTTATCTGTGTTTTTATATACCTATGTACTAGATATATTTAATTTTTATATAATATTGTGAAATAAATAAAAAAAATATCGTTTCACTTCATCTTTCTTTCTGTATTTTAATTATAATTAGGTACCCCTTTCCAATTGTTGCCCTCAAATTATTTAATGTTAAAGTCTTATTTCTACTCCGCTAAAAAATTAGACAATGTTTATCTAATCTAAAACATATTGTCTTGTGTATATTAAT
Source organism: Amyelois transitella (assembly GCF_032362555.1). Taxonomy (NCBI): domain Eukaryota; kingdom Metazoa; phylum Arthropoda; class Insecta; order Lepidoptera; family Pyralidae; genus Amyelois; species Amyelois transitella. The sequence continues at coordinate 3,658,044 of NC_083522.1, read as the reverse complement.
TACATGCATAAGAAATCATAAGTCATTGATTTTATTAATTATTTAAAAATTAATGGTAGGTTTGACGCCCGAACCAAATACGAAATTTACTCAAAAGAAAGCCGAGTTAACAATAAACACTCATTATTCTCCTCACAAAAGTTTTGCTATAAAGGTGGATGAAGCTCCAACGATTCCTTAAATGGGATCCACCGCCGATATGAGTTTGTCAACGACTTGAAAACAAAAGTTTTCCTACAAAGAAACTTCACCAGATGAAGCCGAGTGTCCTGTTAATAATTTTCAGCTTATAGCTACTTAAGGAATTAGTTGGGAACGCAAGTTTTTTAATTACGATTCGCCCGCATTCAGCTTTTTGTATTTGAAGTTTGCGAGTTAAAAGATAATCATGAACATAGAATTAAGATTTTATGTAGGTACAGAATAGACGCCCATCGCAGTCTTCAAAACTCGGTGTCCTGCAAAGACTATATTGAGCTGTCTTATACCAGCCACGATAATGTAAGAAACATTATTTGGAAATAAATGTCTGTCTAGTTAAGATATTACAGTATGAAGTTATCTGACTATTAGAAAAAGAGACATGATTGCTTCAAAACACTCGGTATATCTGTAATAGACTTTGGCCGGTCCTGTAGGTTGCAAAAAATATAAATAGTTGCAATATTCAAGTCACTCTTGATGTGTTTTCAGATTTTATATTAAAATTATTAAAAACTTCATTAGATTTTTGCTGTAATCCTATAATCCCGTTCTCAAGTTCAAAGACCTTATTTTATGAATACATCTAGAATTAAATCCGTCTAGACGTTTTGCATAGGTATCAAAGTAATAAAACTCTGCTTTAATGCTATCATTGAAGCATTCTATCTAGCGTAGCTATCTACGTGACATCTCAAATCACTGAATTGGTGTATTTATTTGAGAGGGGAATATACTGATTTTATTGGCAACTGTTCACCATGCAGGTTTGTCGCAAATCCCACGGGAACTATAGTTTATACCGGGACGAAAGGTACACTATGTCCTTCTCCAGACTCGTAATTACATACGAGTATACGCCAAATTTCAAAAAGATTGGTACAGTAGAAGAAAGCGTGACGAGGTAATATACAAACAAACAAATTTACTTTCGAATTCATAATATGAGTTGAGATAACGTAAGGAAGATGACAGAAAGCTTTTTGTTTTTTCAATGGCAAACTCATTTTTCGTTTTTAATGTGCTTGATTGCATGTAAACTAGTTTGATCCTCATAGGTTTATCTTTTAACAAACAAAATGACAACAAAACAAGTGATAACCTGACATGGTTTAAATATTAAAGAAGAAAATTATCCCATTTTAAAATCTTCATCACTAGGTAACTTAAAACATTACCAAAATGTACGAATACTATTCAGTACTTACTTACAAATCAAAATCTCAGATGAACAAAGACTCAATCAGGAACAAGTTATTTGAAATTTCATTACCCCGGCATTTCCTAATATTAGTTTGGTTTGAACTCCAGAAGCTGTTGGTGAAGGTATTTTAATGAAGGGCAAGGAAGGGGATTGATAGTGCCACTCTCACGTGTGGAGTTACTATGATGTTTATACTGTAGGTATACATATTTGTGATAGCTTAGCTCGGCTTTGCATTGGTAATAGTTAGAATACTATAATTGTTTATTTGGACGGCTAAACGTATACTAAGAAAATCAAACAGGTGAAGTTTCCCTCATATGTTCACTTCATAAATACATTCTCGTGATATGTAGGAAAATTCCCTTAATACAATCTAAAATTGATATACTGAGAGAATTTTCAATCCGACTTAAGCCTCTCCCTATTAATTAAAGATCCGATCCTTATTCCTCTTTCCACATAAGAAATTGATCTGCCCTCTCTTAAACGACATAGTGTTCTGTATTCTTCTTGAGATAAGTCGATATTATATTATTCTGCAATGAGAATTGGCATTATTTTTACAGCCTATTTTACATTAAATCTTTGATTCCATAGTATACATAATAAACCGCCTTTAGAATCTTTAATGTGCTAGTTGATAGTGTTTTATAAGTTCCGTGTGGTTCCCAGCATTTTAGAATAGGATCACTCCATATCTTCCGTCTCTCCCCCGAATCATTGATGATCAATTAATCCCGCATGCAACCATACTTATCACCAATTAGTTAATAATAACAAAATAATTTCCTTGTTGCAGATAAAACAATGTCAGTGAGTGATCGTGTTAGTGCCAAAGTGTAGTGGCAACATGGGTTGTACCCCTAGCATGTTGTTAGACCACAAGAACCGAAGACGAGACAGTACCGGCTCACAAGAGGCCGCCTTAGCCAAGGTTGTGCCTACCCCGGTCTGCAATAAGGCGGTCCAAGCTGCGAGGGCGCCTAGAGCATCATTAGAGTCGGATGGATTCAGCATACAGCTGTCTAGCAAAAAAGACAGCTATGTGTCGCAAATGGGCAACAATTTTGCGACTCAATTGCACATTAAAAGGATATCTGGTAAGTTTTGTCTTGGTAAGTTAAGTTATATTTTAGAAACGAAATTGCGGCTGTCGTAGATTTGCCTTTCCTGCCCATTCCGGTTTGCAATAACAGTAGAAGCTGCAAGAGCTCTTAGAGCATCTTTGGAGTGAGATGGATTTAGCATTATTGTCTGTCTGGTAAGCATTTTATATGTATAGCTTACCTCGCGTAGAATGTGTAGCTAAGCTTAAAAATAAAATGCATTTTAACAAATGGGTAAATTTCCCATTTGTTAAAATGCATTTTCACATTCCGGATAATCTTTTGCGCTGTAGCGTACCATTCTATAGCGCTTGGCCATTGACATTATACTATGTTCTCCCATAAACAAGATTCCATGTGGTATAAAGAGCTATATCTCCTATTATAGCTTTATGATTTGCGACTTCTACTCCAACATTCTCTGGAAAACAGACACAAAGCGCAGATATTGACTTTTTTCTTTCATATTAAAGCCGCTAATGCGAAGTAAATTAACTAAAATGTAAGAACCTAACCTAACTAGAATCTAAATTTAAAAAATAAAAAGCCAAATATCTACACTTAATTCGTTACAAAAATTATAAATGAATACATCTAAAAGCGAAACTAATATATTTGTTTCTTTACAATTTGATTACTTTTGAACGACATCAAAATATCTTATGATTTTTTGCGTCCTTGGAATGTGCCAAGGACGCTTTCCGCCGCTAATAATCAGCGTTCTGCCGTAGGTAAGTAATTTCTGCCGAAAATTATACAAAATACCTCAAGGCTGTTTTGAGTGAGGAAGGCTCAAATAATAACCCAACAGGTAAGGATCACAAGTGAAATAATGTTTACATGACACCACGAATGTATAATGAGATTCAAAAAGGGTTAATAAGTACTCGTTAGGTATATAAAAAGTGTTAAATATTATTTATACTAAATGTTTTTATAATGCAAACTATTATGCACCAGTCACTTCGTATAATACCTGACCTGAACGGAAGAATATTGCAACACAAAACAAAACAAATATCTAATAACTAGCTGGGCCCAAGACTTCGTCCGCGTGGAATAGTTATTTTGGGCATCATTCAAGCCCTCAAGGATGAATATTTTCCCCATTTTTTTTCACATATTCCATTATTTCTTTGCTCCTTATAGTTGCAGCGTGATGTTATGTATATAGCCTAAAGCCTTCCTCCATAAATGGTCTATTCAACGAAAAATAATTAAACCAATAGAATCGAAAAATAACCAAACCAGTAGATAGTTATTAAGATAAGCGCGTTCAAACAAACAAACTCTTCAGCTTTATAATATAAGTATAGATACTAGCTGTTGCCTGCGACTTGTCCGCAATAAAAGTTCACTATCAATCTTTCAACCTTGCTTTTTTTTAACCCCTTTTCCCCTCAACTAACTTATTGGTGTCAATTTGAGCCTCCTTTTGGTGATAGACAGATACCCCACATAAGATGTCACCCTGATATACTTGTTGACATACCTGATAGAGTTGTTGTAATTTTCAGCTGTTGGCCACGAATGTTGAAACTATTGTAAACCAATTATTTATTAAAAATATTCAGTTACCCACTTATCAGACAAAATGATCTGCGATCCATGGCGTTATGAAAAATTGACGATACAGAACCTTTAGTATGCGTAGCCTAGTCGCATATTTTTAACACCTAGGTAGGTTATTTACGTAATCAGCACGGACTTCAACAAAAGTGACGGATTACGGGAATAATTCCTGTAATCTGTCTGTCAGTCTGGTGTAGATTAGAACGTAAACCTGTCCGCGTTGTAATGAAACAGACTTTAGGATTTATTAAGACAAGTCAAATACGTTTTAATTGAGTTCTAATTCTTCTTACGGACAAATTAATTGTTTTTTGTTTATTTCAAACTTGTTGTCGTCGAGAGGAAATTGCTACGATGTTTCGGCTTTATTTGGTTTGTTGGTTTCTTTTTTTTATTATAATTAGATCAGTATTCCGACACAGCAATAGCTTTATGATTTTTCTGCTGTTTTTTGAAACCTTTTTTTTTAGTACGTTTAAGTACCTAAGTTTAAATAAATGCAGAGTGCAAATGGAAAGATGTTGTTTATGCCTACTCTTCCGGGAAAGTGGCGTGATTTTATATATGTATGTTAATTGAATGTATGTACGTATCTTTTTGTGATCCTAAAAGCTTTGTCTCGCTTCATTTATCCCGTGCTCAGTTTTATTTACTTTTTTAATGGAACACGAGTATCTGTTGAGTTCAAAACCTTTTTTCTCCATATTGGATTAATGTTTTATATTTGTGCAGCCGTCCTGGCCTGGGGATGTTTTGATGAGTTAATTGAATTGAAACTTTGAACTTACATTCTGCTCTAATGATATATAATACATAATAATTGAAATATCGTTCATTATATACTTATACCGTTGTATAAGTATATAATGGTAGAATTGTGATTCAAATAGTGACAGGTTGTTAGCCTATCCCTTACAAGAAGAATCCCAAGTTTATTAGTCTTTCTTTTATTTTTACTTATAGCAATTAGGTATAGAAAAAAGTATTTATTAAAACTTTATTGTACAAATTACGAATGTATAGCACAATTGGCAGACTTCACGCTAGAAGCATTATCAGAGTTTCATTTGTATAGGTACTTTAATAAAAAAATTTCGGTACAACTTAATTCCTATTCGCTTTGATCATAACAAACATTATTTCTTCCTTGTGTTTGAGTTGGTAAACCTTCGCTATGTAGCTTTAGATATTTACATACCTACTTACATATTGTGTACATTTGTACATAGGAATGTAGTAACTATGCGATGTCCGTCCCCATCTTAGTTCGTCTTAAATCATAAATTAGATGAAACGTTGTTTGCAAAAATATATTGACTCGCAAAATAAAGAAATAATATGAAAAGTAAATATTTTTTATCAATAGATGGTGCATGTAGCTCCTGTTTAGTTGTAGCAGTTTTTTCACTTCTGGTATTATTGTATTTTAATTTTTTTTACCGATAAAGGTATAACAATCTTGGTCTTAATATGACTTCTTTCTGAGTCTTATCTGTAAGAAATAAAAAACATTTTTAATTTGGGTAAATTAATTTTGGCGTGGGTGGCGGTCCATCACTCCGTCTCTTTCCCATTGTCGTAAAAAGCAACTTAGTAAAATTTGCATCTAGTGCATCTTTTACCATGTTCGAAGAATGAATTAGGTTCCCCTCCATATCATACGCAAATTATAAGACGTAATATAGTAACGCGAAAGACGCACCCCGAGCTCCTCTCCAGACAAGTGAGGATGTCACCGAGACTAACATCAGGGAAAAAATTTACACTGTATATATCGATTGAAATCTGTATCAGCTATTCTGTAACTTCACCGCTTTCAACTGCATCGCTTTACAAAACAAACTCAACTGTAATAAAAGGCATGGAGGCGTGACGCAAGCTATGACGTCATTTCTAATGGCAACTTGACTCGACGACATGATGAGAATGCAGGATACTAACGGGTATACAAATACTAATGCTATTACAATACTACAGCAAAAAGGTCCATAACCGTATATAAAACTTACAGATTGGGCAGGGCTCAGGATAAACCTAATTTTTTTTACTACCCTTTAAACTTTGATTACCTGGATTTTTGGCATCGGGTAATCAATAAATAGTGTAAATATATATACCTTAAAATTACGCACCATTCTCAAAGGGTCAACATCTTTCTACTTGCCATGAACCCTGGATTTTTCTTCTATCCACATTCATAACTCTCTTCATGCAAGTACTGTTGACCTGACCTTTTGCCAGGACGCCTCGATCGCCCGACGAGGCAATGGTCAAGGTAGGCCTTCCTACTCCGAACGTTTGTATTCTCATATGCCTGGTATAATTACTTAGTCATCCTGCTTTCATTCAGCTTCCCGACATGACATTTAAAAGGCGTTACAAATGACTAGCTACTCCACAAATGATATATACGTGACTATATGTATGTATATATGTTCATATTACTAATATTACTTTATAAAATAGATTTGTTTTTTGAAAAAATATTTTTGATTCCCTGACAATGGTTTTTTTGATGCTACGTCACTTTTTATTCCTTATTGCTACAGGTTGGCCGATTAAACAAAAAGCTTGCAATAATGTATACTTTCAAATGTTATCCCTAAACTTACTCTAAACATAAAAATATAAAGGTTGGGGTAATCAACAAAATAATCCACAACCATAGAAGGGCACTAATAAACTGCTTGTTGTAGAGAATTACCTACGGAGTACTATCAAAATTAATTCAGTAATTTGTTGTATTCTACTATCTAAGACATTGAGTCGAATATCGAGTGGTTTACTATTAGTCGCGTCATCCTTCAAAACGTAACGTTATCAACAGCCATTATCGTTATCAATGCCGTGACGCAAACACAAATGTTAGACAGGTCCATTAAAAGACATAATTTATACATACTAGTTATTTCCCGAGACTTCTCTCGCGTCGTAATTTGGGGAAACCTATCTTGTACATACCTATATTATTTTATTTTTATAAGGTCTACGAATAAGTAAGTAGACAGGTTACCTGATACTATACCTGGTTCTATGATGTCCATAAGAAAATTTTGAAAGAGAAAATCGCCCTGAACGGGTTCGAATCTTGAAATGACTCTTTAGTGAGTTACACATTTGTTTCTTCGTAACCGTTGTTCTTGCGGTGAGCAACAAACACATGTACGGGATTTGGAAATCGTTTCGACACAGATAGGCTCCAGGCTCCAGGATATATGATGCCTTTCTTCCTCCTGGTTTTTTAGTCCCAGTTGCATCCTCAACATTCAGGAGATGAGCCCGGGGTATACCAAAATTGTATTTCAAAATAGCTTTGCCGTATAAGTCCCGGCTTTTTGGGTTAGGACCACTCCATATCTTTCCCATGGATGTCGGGGAAAGGGTGGATATGGGAAGGGCTAATAAAATTGGGATTCTTCTTCTAGGCGATGGGCTAACAACCTGTCACTGATTGAGTCTCGATTACATGATTGAGCATACAGCTGAACGTGATCTTTAAGTCTTTTCAACACTGTTGGCTTTGTCTACCTCGCAAGGAATATAAACGTGATAATATGCATGTTTGTCACTATAACAACTACACTACTAGATATATACTAGTTCCGATTCCGACAACAAATCGAAATAGATTTAATTACAACTTACTAAACTGTATCGTCTCAATCGATTCAGACTTGTATCGATCAGTGTTAGTCGTAAAATCGATTTTATTACCGTTTAACAAGATTGAGCAATGTTTTCGATATTTTACATACCAAATAACTCTTGTTGTTTGTTATTCTTCCATTTTCTCACACTCGCGCTGGCATTTTACGGGGAGAAATAGCATTGAAGTAAACGCATAGAAGAAACTGTGTTACAAGTTATCAAAAAACATATCTGCAAATCAACGTAGATGAATTGCATTTATTGGATATTATTTTATTATATATCATTTTTCTTCAAATTTAAATAAAAGTATATGGGTGAATATACGCTATTTGAATTTCAATGGTCTTTAGAAAATGTTTATGTTAAACTTATTATATTATTGTTTCTCTATGTTTAAACAATAAATAACATGGCCTTTTATCTGGCCCACATAGTCTAATCACGATAATTGTTTAAATTAAAGCATTATTAGCTTAAAAAGTTAAAAATGTATACTCCTCTGGCCTTCCCATTCATGCATCATAATGATTGAACGGCAATATACTTTAAATACGTATACACAAATATGTTTTTTTTTAATTATTACTAACTGTTATAAATATCGAAACATATTTAATCAAAATACATTGTAAAAATATTTAATAATATAAAAAAAATAAAACTTATTTTCATGTCATGTTACAAATACGTCACTTCATCTGGCGAAACTCTAAAGAAGAAAAATTTCACTTAAAATCGCCAATTTGTGTTTTGATCTTGAATTGGGCGCGTCGAACAGTGTGAAGTTAGTAGCAAACTAATAATCTTGAGCAAAACTTAAATAATATTGCGTCAGTTTACGAATGAATTTGGGAGAGCGTGTTTTTGCCACTCGTTGGAGTATTTCCTTTGGTAAGCATATGTTTTCGTATTTTATTGTTGGAAAACTGTTTATTAGCACAATGCAAGGTTTATTGTGTGTAGATGTCATGTGTTACGTCAAACTGTGGTGCGAAAATCGAGTGATGTTATTTTTGTACATTAAGTACGATTTTGTCACTTCTCTGGCGTCACTTCTGTGGCAAATTTCATGCCAGAGGAAATACATGATCGCCAGAGAAGTGACGAAATTCTGTTTCGTTAAATATCTTAATTAGACGGCTGATTTGGTGTAATGGTTAAGAAGTTGGTCATTACGCCTGAGGTCGCGGGTTCGATCCCCGCACAGTAAAAACATTTGTGTGCATGAACATGCCTGTAGTGGGCCATTCGCGGGGATCTCGGGCCCCAGGTACAAGTATTCTGCTACGCAGATGATACGCTTGTGGCCGCCTGGGGACACGAACTTGAAGCGGCAGAAATGATGATTCGTTCGTCGCGTTGGTATGCTAGGGTTAATGGTAGCCCTGAGCAAAACGAAGGCCATCGCCTTTGGCGGTCGAGGTTGGAAGACTCAGGCCGGTGTGTTCATGATGGTGGATGGGGAGAGGGTACATGTGATGCCACACATCAAATACCTTGGCATCATATTGGACCCACGGTGGAACTTCGGGGAGCACTTTAGACAGCTAGCTCCCCAATTAGTGAGAACCGCATCGGCACTCAGCCGGCTGCTGCCCAACATTGGTGGGCCTGGTGCTACATGTCGGCGCCTATATGCAGGTGTAACACGCAGCATGGCGCTGTATGGGTTGCCGATATGGGCGGATAGGCTCACTAGAGCCAACAGGGCCTTGCTGCGACGACCACAGCGTGTGGTGGCCATACGTATCTGCAAGGCCTACACCACTGTGGCGTGGGCGGCAGCCTGCGCTCTGGCTGGTACCCCACCCTGGGAACTGGACGCTCTGGCTCAAAAGGAGTTGTTCTGGGAAAGGAGGAGGAGGGCGGAGATGCCTGAATAGCGGGAGCGGCTGGTGTAAACTTGGCTGTGGTATTGCGGGAGCGATAGAGAACTCCGAATTCAGCCATTGTACTATCGGGGCGCTCCTTCCATCGCTTGTCAACTGGTTGGACCGACGCCACGGCCAGGTGACATTCAGGCTGACGCAGTTAATGACCGGACATGGTTGCTTCGGTCATTACCTGCATCGGATTAGATAAGAGGCTTCTGAGGTCTGCCATGAGTGTGGGGAGCCGGATGATACGACCCAACATACTCTGGCAGAAGGCGTGCACTTTATCGTGCGCGCCTACTGCCTCACTAGGGTCACTTCCCGACCCTGGGATGGAAAGGGCGGCCAGCAACTTACTGGTCACCCATTACAGCAAGATTCCCGGCACAGAAGCGCCGGGCAGCCTGAGAGCATCGTGGTGAAATTCCTGCGATCCCATGATGCCCTCAAAATGGCAAGAAGGGCGCACGGAGGGGTTTTAGTGGGTAGGCTGGTTTACTAGGTGCCAGGAGTCCCACACTCTCCCGGGTGTAGACCCGTGGTCTTGTCCGTAAAAAGGATTTCCCCTTCGATAACAAAAAAAAAAGTATAGTAATTTCAGTATTTGAGTATAAAATATTTAGCTACACAAAAATTGTTGATTCTGATCTGAAAATGAAAGAGTTCTTTTATACTGGAGACTGAAACTTTTAAGTTGTTTAAATAACCTCGAGACTGAAAGGTGTATCATTAAATAGTACTATTGTTTTGTTTTGTGAAAGAAGAGTATATTTTTTTTTTAGTAAGTTGGTTAAGAATTCAGTGCTTAAATGTTACAAACTTAGAATTTTGTGATTGTTTTATAATAAAAAAACTATTAAAGGGTAATATTTACTGTTAATTTCATAACAGATGAGACTGATAAGCAGAATATACTTCATTCTGTTATTTTAAACGGGCATTGAAAACTTAAGCATTAAAAAACTATTAAAATTAATATAATAATAAGGTTGCATTAAGAAATTGTGAAGACTGAATGTGCCTTATATAATAAAAAATATTCTAATACAATAATTTAAACGTGTTTAATTTAATATAAGTCTCTTTACTCGTCTTATAACAATGGTGTGTCACTTTCCTGGTTCAATTTGTCACTACTCTGGCAGTAGTGTCACTCCTCTGGTAACACATTTTCCTCTGGTACTTATAAAACACCAAAATATGAGAAATTCTTCTGGCCTCCATCATTAAAACTTTAAAAATAGTGTCAAATAGAGAAATTATAAATATTAAATAGAATGGATTAAATTTTCTTCTGGGACACAAAAAAATCAAATAGCGTATATTCACCCATATACCTACTTAAAATTATATTTGCGAAAATGTGTTAGGTTTACAAAAAGAAAATACTAAGGATTCTGCCTGTTTTTCATTAAATATCATTTGCAAAGATGATGTCAAAGTAAAAGTAGCCTATGTTACTCCCAAAGGTCTATTCTTTATCGTGAAAATCAGTCCAGTAGTATTTGAGGTTATTCTTTACAAACATACAAAAATACAAATCTGTTCTTTTTATTATAAGTGTGGATTTAAGCTGCCAAGATTATAATTAATTTACTCATTCTGGTGATTTGAGAATTATAATAATCATACTTACATGTGCCCAAAAACATAACCCTTCTTTTACACTGTGTTCTAAATTCATTTGTTCAAATCATTACGACATAATGTACGCTCACAGCACAGACTTATCAGACAGTAATGAAAAGCTACTTGAATTAAAAATAGGTGGTTTATATTTGCAAAACTGATAAATTAAAACCTCCGTGATAATGTAGTTGTACGGTGATGGGAATAACCAACGTTAAGACTATTTATGGCTATTGATTCCTGACGTATTAAAGGTGCATTTATATTGTCAGTGTATAAAACTGCCGGCGGCGTTAACGTAAAATTCCGTTTTTCTAATTTTCTTTGGAATTCTTGAAAATCATCTGTTAAGCTCCTTAATGATAAGATATAGCCATTTTGCATTCCGCTTTTAGTGTTCTGTAAATGTTTCACACAGTAACGCAAAAGTTCTAAATATTATTCAAGAGTTAAATGAGATATTCATTGCGCTAGGATTACAGGCCGCGAAGTAGAAATGGAAGAAAATGAGATATAATATAAACATGTATATATGTTTTTTATGACCTATGATAAAACCATACTAGCTAAACTTTTGGCATGTGTGAACGAATCCTAAAATGTGATGTCATAAGCAATGTTATCGGATTAACTCTTTACGTATGCGTAAATCTAATTCGCTCCAACAGTACATAAACACGAGCGTTGAAAGACAAGTTGTAAAAATTGTAAACGAACTGAGTTATTTATAAAACGTTCTCTTTGAAAATGTTTGTGGATTATGAAATATGAGATAAGGCTGTTCAAGGCTTTGATCTTTCGCATCATTTGGCTAATGACCAGCTCCGGAAAGTCAGACGACCTTCAGCCGAATTCCTACTTGAGTTCCTCATCTTAATCAAAGCTATGTAAATACGAGTAATAGATAATCTAACCAATTGCTTCTTACGGTAGTCTAGATTTTGGGTACGCTTAATTAATTTTATTATAATTTTGCGTCCAACGTTATATATTTCCATAACTACCTACTTATATTCAAAAACATGTGAAAGTGTGATTATTTGTAAGTCCTTCACGTCAAACCTATGAACTAATCTCCATGAAATTTTGCATTCATTTAAATAAAGATAGAAATTTATTTATACTTAGGCATTTGACTTTTTAATTCATACCTTATATATTGTTATATAAATCACGCCTCTTTCCTAGTAGGTTAGGCAGATACTCTATCTTTCCACTTGTCACAATGCACCTTGCACCGTTTAGTTTCAACTACATTCATTGCTCTCATTAGGTATACCACGTCGATTTGGAACCCGACCTTTCACCAGAGCGGTCTCGATTTGAAGGTACGTTGGTATTGATTCTGCTTTTAAATGTCAATATATAACTTACTAAGGTACTTTAAATTATATAAATTACCTTTTTTATACAATATCAATACACTTAATCGACTTTAATCCTTCGGAATGAAGAAGATAATATGCAATATTTTAATTGAAAGATAATAATCAAATAAAATTATTATCACTTCTATAAAGATGTTTTTTGAATAGCTTGATTATGTACTATCCATTACTTTATCATGTTTCAAATTCAAAATAAAATTAAGATATATTCTTTTTAATACGATAAATTGCATTTTAACTCTGCATCACTGTTATTTATCTAATAGATTATCAAAGTTAGATTAGCAATATTATTAAAATAAACCCAGGTTCGAATCCGGTCAGGTCGTAGTCTTATATACATATATGTCGCATTAAGATAGATAAAGCTGTGATTTATAGTTATATCCCTCCCTTCTTTTTCCCATAACCGATTTTGACTATACAAAGTTTTTACAACGCTAAACTGTTTCTAAACTGAAAATGTAACGTTAGTTTCGAAGTTATAACGTACCAGGCAGTCAGAAAGAAAAATAAAATTATTGGTTTCTGTTAGGTACTTTAATCGCACCTAATCAGTTTTTGGAAAAAAAAATAATGCAGTACAAACACTCGATTTAATAATATTTGTTTTATTATATGTATTTATTGTAACTTTTAATACCTGTTATTGTTCAAAAGTATGTATTTTAATCAATGGCAGGTTACACAAAATCGATTCTGTAATAAAAAATAAAAACAAATACCTATTGTCTTATTTGAATCTATGGTAGATTTATATTTCGCTAAATTTAATCTAGTAATATAATCATGTCACTAAAACTAAACTATTTTATAATTATATTCCTCGTTAGATAGAAATGAATCGCTTTCTTATAACTATGTTCCGGTACATAATTATAGGTATTCCTAGGGATATAATTAGCGTTATCGATCTAACTGCAACAAATATACATTTACTATAGGTAACTTTGGAATTATAAGTAAGTAGATAATATTTCGCAGACCGGGGTTTGCTCAATAGATTTTTCCCTTCACACATTTGTATAAGTAACTTTGTATATGTGAATCAAAAACCAAAAGTTAACAAATAACATACATTCTGTGTGATCAATCTCGTCCACCTGACCACTTTGTAAACAATGTCAAGTACAACCGCGTGCGTGCGCTTGTAAATATATAATAATTATTTGCATAATGGTATGGTTGCGTTTCGTCGACTCCCGCATGTAGTAACTATAGCCGCTTATCAGTCGACCCACGGTGGTGTTCGCTTGCCGTCGTCCCAACTACCAATCAATATATAAATCAAATAAAAAAAAATAACATCAATCAATATAGGACCAATTTTGTAAACAACTTTGTGTTGTCAGTGCTAATTAAATATGTGAAGTTTAAAACTATAAGTGTTCGATGTTCAAATTGTTTAGAAGAACCGAATGTTCTTGTAGCGGGAGCGATGATTCGGCTCGACCGCCACCAAAGGGAAGATCTTCCGCCAGGCTAGGTGTTATGCCTGGGGAACCGCGGCTCCGACGATGTTGAGTCGGAGGTTGTATATATAGCTCCAATCCTTGAAATCTCTGAAATCGCGATTTGGGTTCTTCGCTGCTATTGGCTGAGCGCGTCAATTTCTTCGCGATGATTGACATTAGTTGTTTGATTTGATGTTGTGACGAGTGGCGTAGAGATGTCGCCACAGTACTCCTCCCCAAGACCGGAGGTCTGAAGTCTTGATCTTGCTGTGCAATCTGTGCTTCAGTAGCTTGCAAGTGCCAGTTGTCTTCCAGTGAGTCGGAAGTTGCTCGAAGTCCTAGTGAGTCAGGAGTGAGCCGTTGCGTTGCTCGTAGTCTGCGGTGAGTCGAGACAGTAGAGAGCGAAGTCGATTTGTTGGCGCCGGTAGATATCGTGCAGAGCTGCCACGCTGGAGAGAAGAGCGGCCGTCGAAGAGATCCAGACGTGGGCTGCGGTAGATGCGTCGGTCGCTGAAGTCGATGAGAGTGAGTGCGGGTGGAGACAGGACCAGGAAACTCGGTGAGTCGGCTGCGATGGACCTGCTGCGATACCCAGTTGCTGGCTTGCTGTGAGACTGCTTACAGAGTGAGGAGTGATGCTGAGGATCGGAGTTGAAGATGATGGAGAAGGTTGCTTCCAATCACGTCGGGGTCACCAATGTAGCGGGAGCGATGATTCGGCTCGACCGCCACCAAAGGGAAGATCTTCCGCCAGGCTAGGTGTTATGCCTGGGGAACCGCGGCTCCGACGATGTTGAGTCGGAGGTTGTATATATAGCTCCAATCCTTGAAATCTCTGAAATCGCGATTTGGGTTCTTCGCTGCTATTGGCTGAGCGCGTCAATTTCTTCGCGATGATTGACATTAGTTGTTTGATTTGATGTTGTGACGAGTGGCGTAGAGATGTCGCCACATTCTATTTTTAAAATGCAAAATTGCAATAACGAAATACGCTTTAGTGATGCACAGCGTAAACGTAATTCGATGAGCGGGAAAGTTAAATCAAATATAAAATATCGTTTTACATTTGACTATAACTTGTTCACGCGATATCCAAGACTGCTGATAAATGTTTTCGACGACCAACGTGGTTAAAAATCCCTCGTGACATCGACATCGAAACATGGATGGATAACCCTATTTCGATTATAACTGTGAAATATTGAGTGAAACCTTTGTTTTGAATGAAATGTTTCAGCGGTCTTGATCTAAGAATTGTTCGTATGAACTGATAAATTAGTGTTTACACTATGTCTCTCGTGATAGTGAAGTGATGATTTGAACTTGTGTTATTTGCTCGGAGAGGAATTCTCGATAATGGAAGTTGATTCTGATGATATATCAGGTAAGCCTTTTTTATTAGGTACTATTATGTAATTGAATTAACTAGGTATATAGAATCTGAGGTCAAGACACCTTAAACCGACGAGCATGCATGAAGAGAGTTATGAATGTAAATGAAACGAAAGAAATAATAAGTATGCAGGGATCGTGGAAAAATGAAGGATTAGTCTCTACCTACCCCTCAGGGAAGGAGACGTGCTTTTTATATTATATACAGAATTTTTTTATCAACTTGACACACTCAAGAGCGTGTACCTATATGACAGTTTACAAAAGCCTACTATAGAACTATGTAGAATAGCTACTCATACTTAACTGTCTACGTCTCCCTTTCTTAAATTTATTTATTTGAGTTTTTCTTTTTTTTTATTTGAAAAAGATCAATTTAAGTTTGTACAAATATTAAGTAAGTACCGGTACATTACAAGGGCTAAATCTTCGCTTTTAAGTTCAACGTCTACTGAACAGCTTTTAAAATGTTTTTTAAAAAACTTTAATTTACTTCATCCATTAAACCTTAGAGTTTTATTTCATAAAATTATATCAAGAAATCAAAGAGTCTTTGGTTCCGTTTACCCACTGGCCGCAAATTGCAACAGAAAGCAACTTTTCTTTCAACTGGTCGTTTCCCTTATAAAGTGCTGGCGTAGCAATAGCAATGTAACTCGCAATACCTACCTTCTTTGTGTATCTGTTCACTGCGCTTTTATTACAGAAAATTTATATAAAATATATATATTTTTTTTTTGTATTCTGTCTATAGGAATGTAAGATAAAGTAAATACAGTTTTTTTAATATGTTTATTACCTACTGGCATTGCAGCACCCAACAAATTATTACACCCTAGAATTTGACACTTTCTACGCGGTACTCCCGCGCATCCCGAAAGTGTTACTAACAACTAAAAACTATAAAGGTATATAATAAAAATTATATACTTTTATACAATTCTACACTGCTTCCATAGACTAGAATTTTAGTCAACATGCATGACAGGCTCTTTAACATTTTTAAATGTTACATATTATGAATATAATACACACATACACTTACAATAATCCCGTCTTTATCTCATTTCATGATAATAGAAATTAAGTGCTGTTTTGAAAAAAAAGATTGAGGAAATGAGCAAACTCATCGAGTGCCAGCTTATATGTCGGTCTGCTAGTTATGACAATAATACTCGTACCAGCTGTTTTTTTTTCTTGCGTAAATTGTAAAAGCCATTTAAGGAAAGGAAATTTAACTTCCGATTCTTTCTTTACGTTTGTAACCTACCACTATCTTAATTTCAATTGCACCACTAATCTTTACAACTGAACATGGCCTTGAGTCTATTGGTTCTGTCTACCCCGTAAAGGATAAAAGTAGATATATATTATGTCGGCAATAAATTTGCTAACACCTTTTCTTAAAGGTTACTCACAGAGGCAGTAACTAATTTATTAGTTTGTAAGTATGAACTAGTTTCCCATACACGCTATGTTATATTGAGTTGCGAACTACATTTGGTATGTTTTGACGTCCCCACACCACAAACTTGTATTTCTACGTCAAAGTGAAACTGTTTCAGAAACACAGCAGTGTAACACTTTATAATTGGGATTCCAGAATTGTTTTTCTAAATAGCAAAGAAAATATTCGTATGAATTTGTGATTTATGCGCAACGAATTGTTTGTGATTCCCGCTTAAAAATTAGATCGCTCGGAATTCATTATTAATATTATTAGGGTAATAGCAAACTGTAAAAAAAATAAATACATATTTCATTTGTTTATCATTAACATTTCAACCATAAAATGTCCACCATACGTGGAAGTAACCCAAAAATGTTCACTCTCCTTGGCAGCGGTCCATATTTAACATTCTTTTAACGATGACGTTTAGTTGTATGGTTTAACGATGGAATTGAGATACAAAAAGTAACATGCAGATTTCTATCCCATCGCCTTAAAGAAAAACCCTAAGATTATAAGCATTGATAGACATTTACAATCTACATGGAAATAGCAGCTGGCACTCGTTGTGTTTTTTCTACGCTACCTAGTGTGTGGTTCTTACATAAAATATGTTTGTTTGAATAATAAAAGCATAATTTTGTGCGGTTTAATGTGTGGTCTGCTGGTAAACAAAGTTGTGAGAGCCGCGTGGTCCGGTGGCTTGCCGCCAAAAATAATATCATCTGGCTCTATTGAAACTTGTGAAGACGTTCATAATTAAATTTTGTTTGATTTTAATTAAGATTTATATAAATTAAAAAGAGCCTTCAGAGACCTGTATCTTCATTGATAATCTATGTTATAATGGTCGAGTAATACCTGTTGAGGATGCTTTCAGTACGCCCTTTTTCAGACGTTTTGGGACAGTAAAAATCCGCTATCCCGTCAACTAATCTTCACGTCTACTGTTTAAAGCAGAGAAACAGAACGTTTAAAAAATATAACAGTATTAACAACATCAAGTTATTAATTTATCATTTTATAATTTTGGAATTTAAAAATAACTAAGTGACGTATACCAAAACGTTGACAAATATATTTTTATCATAGTACCGTATTCAGTCAGCGACGCTGGGACATACGCAAAAATCAATAGAGTGCTCGTATGTCTGATAACATATCTCGTGAGCTACTGTAATATGCTGTTCTTTATTATCTCAATATATCTTGTTTATTCTCTGTTAGTGTGAATAAATATAGAAAGCAAAACCACCACTAAGCGTGAAAATATTTAAGAGTGGGTTTGGCAAAAGGTAAGTCCTACTGTCTATACTGTCACTAGGGACTCCTGGTCTTCCATTACAACCACAATTTCGTTGCTGTGTTAATTTTCCTTTCATTAATCTAAAATTTACAATAATTCAGCGGAAACAAATCTGAAAAAGCAACTATATAGAAATGTATACCACAGAAAATAAAACCACCGCTTCAATTTTAGAATCAGTTAATGTTTTAATTTTTATTATAGGTACCCGTTCTTTTTAATAATAACAAAATCAAGGATTCATCACCTTGTAAAAGTACCTTAAAATCAGCTCTTCCAAATCGTTATTAACTGGAACTAGAAGATTTAACCATAATATCCGGGGACAGTGTAAAAGTTCACGTCAAAAAATTACTAAACTATGAAAATGATTGAACTTAAAAAACAAAGGTAAGTAAAAATTCATAAAAAATCTGCATCTGGCGGGAGAAATAAACGTATCGTTAGGTTCAATTTTGATTTTCTGATGATCTATATCTGCAATACATAAAACAGTTTAATTGCCCCATCACCATGACACATTCGCCGTTAGACTGACGCACGAAAATCTTAATAATCCAAGTAAATGCTGCCACCTCTATTTTTAACCATACGGTAAAAAAATAACGAAATATGCATTCTATCTTTCAGCGTTAACGTCGAAATTTGTTTGCGTACTCCAGATCTTATCAAGGTATCTCGCGTTACAATATTGTCAAATAAATAACCTTTAGTGTGGACACAACTCAGTTAATTGGAGGTTTAAATCCTAGAAGAGCTATAACAGTATGGTTGGTCCGTGGGACACCGTACCCTTTATGACTATTTTATGGCGGGAAAAATTATTACATCGTATTTAATGGTGAAAATATATGAATGAGGAAATCCTAAATCAAAGTAGAAGAAATTATAGGGATATTGCAAAAAAAATCGGATAGGAAAACTGATAATATAAAGGCCTTAACATTTTGTAGGTTTATTGATGGAAAAACAAAATACATAATATGATTAAACCACATTTCAATCATACAATTAAAATTTGTCAAAACCGCTTATATTGATTATAAGGCTTATGTGTAGGGCTGAACTAGGCGAACGTAGTTTGTTCAAATTTACACATTTGGTGAAAAGTCAGGTCAAGAATACCAATAATCGACGAGCTAGCATGAAACGATATATAAATTTAGTTGAAGCAAGACGTAGGCAGAAATTATGGCAGGGGTAAGTTGTAGTCCTTGCGTATTCTCCGGGAAACAGGTGATTGATCATATACATATATGTAGATTCCATTGAAAAACAGAAAAATTAATGCTATAATTACAGTTCTGTGATGGCATGTGGCAGAGTTCAAAGCTTCTTCTTTTTCCTGTCGTTAGCTCCGGTTTTGTCATCACTTTTTTGAAGAAATTGATTTATTCTTTTAAATATTATATAGTATAAGGTGAGTCGAAACGACTCCCATCATACCGCCGCAACCTTTGCAAGGGAACCTAACCCATATTCGATTAAGGTTATACATTTAATTGCCTGAATGTGCTGGTTTCCTCATGATGTTTTTCCACACCGTTAGAGCATCGGTTAGCACTCAAACTAAGGTACTCAAGATGATCTGCTGTTACGAGCACGACATTTAGGATATAGTTTGTCGTAAAGTTGTAATGTCATACGCATTTTACTATACAACTGGGGCGTAACATTAGTGCAAATGGTTGCCAATTTACATTTTAAGAACATACTTTACAGACGTGGATGAATCACAAAAGTCAATCAATATTTCTGAATAAAATTAGGCATAATAATCTAGGGGAATCTTAGGTAGATGTAACGCCTAATGTACAGAGTGCGGCAATTAAATTGTGAACACAACCATTGCAGTGCTAACAATAATCATTTGAACCAAAACAACCATAAATTCCTACGTCAGTCTTTTCAAGACTGTTGACTCTGTCTACCCCGCAAGAGATATAGACGTGACTAAATGTATGTATTATGTATGTATTTGAAATCTACTGTATTTACTGCCATCTAATAACAATTTATCTGTTTAGTGTTTGTATTACATCAACAACAAGATTGGATATAAAATTTATTTTGACAACGCGTAGTTTTTACGTTGCATTTCAGTGAAATGAAATTTTTTTCCGCTAAAATTCAACTCTAACAGCTTTGAAATAAAGTCTTGATTTACATGCACTGAACCTTTTCGGGTGCAGAACATTTTGCAAAATGTGATTGCTATGCAAATAACAGTCATATTTTCACTAGCATCTGTAAGTTATTTGGTAGAAGTGTGCAATACGAGTATAAGTAAGTAGTACTCATGATATGCAGTTCGTATTTACGTTCGTATCTTATTTTCTTTTTTAACTTTTTCAGTTCACATTTTACCAGCCAATACATAGTAGTAGTTTTTAGGGAACCTGTTTTCAGATATTTGTTGTTAAGGTTTGAATCCCAAATATTATAACTGCGAAAGTGTATACTAGAATAGAATAGATTTATTTTCAAAACTCGATACAAGGTAAGTGATACCTTGTATCCAGTTTTGAAAATAAAAAAAATGAAGTCACTTCACTTAAAACGAATTATAACTACTACCGCTTCCAAAGTGCATGTGTAGAAGAAGCGGCGGAACAAACTACACTGCAGCATTTTCACCGGACGTCAATTTACAATATAGATAGATCTCTTAAATCTAAATCGTGGACGAATGCACATTGTCTACAATAAAAAAAAACATGAATGAAAAAAATACTTGCAAAAATAACAAAATACAGATTTAAATTTTCCAATGCAATCAAAAGTTCCGGCATCAGGCCAAAATTAAATACATATTGTAATAAGGATCTGTAAGTCAAAACACACTTGTTGGAGTCATTTTTTGCACTCTAAATATCTTGGACAAGCGCCATGTTTTTGCATTGAGATGTACGCCGTGTCTAATATGAAAGAGAATTCCGTGACTCATCCTGTATATGTGATTTACCGTGTACTTGCTCTTTTATCTGTTGTGACGAAAAATAGTAGCCAGTCAAAACAGAAAATCTCTTACCTCGATCAATTCCCAGGGCTTACTGTGAATCACCAGAGTCAGGTCAAGAGTACGAGTAGCCTTATGTATTTGAATGTAGTGAAAGATGTAGGCAGAGAATTGAATACGCATTGAAGAAATATACTGCTGTTATGTATGTATGAATCAAATTTAAGTAATTTAACATACATAGTCACGTATGTATCCCAGGGCAGACAGAGCCAATAGTCCTGAAAAGATTACTAGGCCACGTTTAGTTTTATAGCCTTATGATGGAATTGAGATTCAAATAGTGACAGGTTGCCAGCCCATCGCCTACAAGAGGAATCCCAAGTTTATAAGCCTATCTCTTTGCCGCCTTTTACGACATCATTGGGAAAGATATGGCGTGGTTCGATTCTAAAATACCGGAAACCATAAGGCAATTTAACTTTTAAACAAAGTGACTACCTATTTATTCATTCACAACTAAGCAAGATCCCAAATAAAGAAATATTAATTTAGAACTTTCAGGATAATATTGATATTTTATAGCCTGTTTGATGTTTCAATTAAGTATTTCCTGGTTGATGTACCTGCAGATTAAAACTTCATATCAATCAATCATTAAAAAATTGCCTTGTTACACCAAGGGTAATAATTCAATGATGAAATCAATTTAAAAAAAGAACTACAATAAATCGATTGGTCATTACAGTTATAATTGCAGAAAATGATAGAAATCATTTAACAATTACAGTTGAAAACAATGTTTATTGAAGTATTCAATGGATTCACATTGGTAATTGTGCAATTATCAATCACAAGTATACCTACTAAGCAAAAAAATTGTCACTGCGAGATGATTAACCATGGTCTGATGGAAAGTGGTCATAGAACCTAGAAGTGAGACCATTGGTATGATCTCAACATTATTGTGTAAATTGACGAGGAAAAGGTGCAATAGTTGTGTGTTTGTGAAAAACTTTTAACAAATTTTATAGTGCACATTCTGTATGTAATACTGGGCCTATTCCCGGGTTATTTATTAAATATGTTTCTGTTTATGTAATAATCATTCTTCCCACTGTATAAAATATTAGTTTTACCTTGTCTGTGGGTTCATGACGTCAGTTTAGTGCATGTTTTGAACATCAGACGCTCTGCGCTGAAATATATTGCTGATGTAAACAATAAACTTTACATTTTTTAAGAAATAATTAGGATGGTCGTGAAATTCCTTTTTACTAGGGAGCGCACGCGGCTTTGCCTGCATTTTTGGAAATTCCCGTTATCTACCGGGAATTTCAAAAACTCCTGTGTTAGCGGACGTCTCCAAGCTACAATCTATCTTTCTGCCAAATTTCATCTAGGTAGGTATATACCTAGATGAAATTTGGCAATATTGGCTCAGTAGGTTTGAGCTTTCATATTCAGTGAGTGAGTGAATGAATAAGATATTTTTTTTTCGCTTTTATAAATATAGATTTTCACTTTTATCACCACACGCCACGGTGAATGTGTTATTTCTAAAGTCTGCGTAGCAATGATAAGTGAGACGTTTCGCCACGTGATTTCCTCGTGGGCTCACAAACATCAACAGTTTAGCAACAATGCAGCCATGGAGACTTAAGTTATCGCCGTTTACGTCACATCTGTTGATAACAGGCCAGGATTCCTTAGTCGTTCACTTGTTGCGATTGTGAATACGTGGGAAATGTGACTCAATTATGTTCTAACATGTATAAATACAACAAGATCTGTAGAAGTGAGTTTTTTTTTTAAACATTTATTCTTTTGATTATAACTTATATAATATATTTTATCATGCCTGTAAAGCGTTTGATTGAAGCAGTAACGTGCGACGCAAAATTACTACGAATGTCAGAATCAGAATATAGTAATCGAATAGGCAGTCAACAATATACGTCACGCACGTCATGATAGCAGCTGAGTTGCCGTATTCATTTAACAAAAATAATTTTATTTATAATTTTTATTTAATCCTTATCTTATGAGCATATTCTTAATTGCAT
The DNA here is from genome assembly GCF_032362555.1 of Amyelois transitella. Taxonomy (NCBI): domain Eukaryota; kingdom Metazoa; phylum Arthropoda; class Insecta; order Lepidoptera; family Pyralidae; genus Amyelois; species Amyelois transitella. The sequence goes on along the minus strand of NC_083522.1, from coordinate 3,634,789 downwards.
TTTCAGTTATTGGTTTTAATAATACTACGGCGTAGTAGACCAATCATAGTGCTGAGTGCCTCAAACAGATTGTTCACAAATTGTAGACCACGGTCTGCAATCTTGGCGAAACCAAGAGAATCAAGACTTGCCTTGTAGATTCTCTGCAATGCTTACGAATATGACCACTATTCATTCAAGCGTCAGGAAGAAATAACTCTTTTTGAGTAGGGCGTTTCTTTTAACATACTTTTATATAAAACTCCGTATTTTATCTTTTAATTCTATAAATGTACTTTCGATGAGCGTACTGGGGTGATTAATATTGTTTAAGAAGACAAAAATGTACAATAGTATTAGTTATCGTAATAGTAAGATAATTATCGCGCCATAGTACTACGTAAGCAGCATATATAACAAGTATTTTACGATTGGATTTATTTTGTTTACTGATTAGAAAACAGTAAGCGCTAGTGGTGGGTAGTATCACACTGATATACTTCCTTTTACACTACAGTTACGTAAAGCAATACATATACTTATGTCAAATCGAACAGATAATCGAATAATTATCCGCACATTCGGATTCTTCATATATAAATTTATATAATAGTTGATTGTGATTAAAAATTACTTGATTTATTCATCAACACTGAGGGCTTTATTGATTTCATTATAGTCATTAACGAAGTATAAATGGAGCAAAACCAAAGGGATAAATGGTAGCTATAAATCAAAGCGCACAGAAGAGCGGGCTGTTGGCTTTTCGAAGTGTTAAAACTGGAAGAGAAAGAGGAAAGATATAATAAATGTTTTACCAGAGTGCGCCAGCAGATCCGCTCGTCAAAAAATCTGTTTATCTCCCATTCCAGCAGGAAATTCCAAAAGTGCTTTCTTAGCGGACGCCTCCTAGTTACAATTCTTGCCAAATTTCATATTTATTGGCTTAGTAGTTTAAGATTGAGATTTTGCTATCAATGAATGAGTGAGTGAGTATTCCGCTTTTATACATATATTGTTATATGTATATCAAAGTTCTCGTATCGGCCCCTTGGATGTAAGTAAAAACATAAAGTATTAAGGGCTGCTTCATTTTTAGTGTAAATAGTACAACTCGACCAAGGGAAAGCCCCCTAACATTCCAAGACACAATTTCAGCCAAACGTGGCCTTCGAGTCCTGTGACTATTGGATCTGTCTATCATGTAAAATATTGATATATCAAAAGATTGTATTAAAGTTCAATTGCACCATCCATTTTGTTTGGACATTAACTTATCTCAAAAACGTACTTATCAAAGTAATTAAAGATATATATATACCCCTAGTAGTTATAATAATACTCATTAGGGTTCAGCATACAATTATAAGTAAAAAGGGATATCGAATGATCCAAATGAGGTTCACAAAAATTAAAAAAAATTAAATGTCACGTAATTCAACTTTATGTTATAGCAAAAGCTTTTTTGATGACATAAAAAATAAAAAGTAAGTACAAGGTACAACTAGCAATTAAGTATGTAGTTATTGGTTGCTGTGGAAAATACATTTTCCAGAAAAAAAATACAGTGAGAAACTTGAAATAAGAATAAAATAAAAAAAATTGAAATTTCTAGAATTATTAATAAAATTTTCTTTATTTTAGTTTTACATAAATTTATTTTGATGTATAGTTATAATATTAGTTGTTATAGTTCTTATTTTTAAACATAGCAGGCCATTAATTGCAAAAAAAGGATGCTGCCTGAAAAATTTGAATTTAGAATCTGCTTTCATAGGAACGAATAGTGTATTAAAGAATTCAAAAAGTACTAATATTCGAAATATACGCAATTCGAATATAGGTAAGTACTTTTTGAATTCTTTCCATTTCGCACTTGAACAGTTTTTATATGGCTCTAATTATTATCGAGTCTCCAGGGGTATTAAAATTAAGTAGGTAATTAGTATATTGTTTATAATACATAGATACCACGATGCAGACGCCTTGATTAATTTGTAGTATTCTTGATACAATATTTGAAAAAGGATTACAAAAGAATTATAGATGTAGATACGAAAAAAGTCCCATCAGTTGATGTCACAATATAATCCGTTTAAGTATTTCAAGTTTAAGCTATATTTTCCGTGTCTGTGTCGTACAAAGATATGTAATACAAATAATTATACATAGTTTAGAAAAAAATGGTCGCAATTCATTGAAATTTAATAAACATAATTTGCAGCAAAATGCCCTCCTCCACCCACGTAATACGAAAAATCCCGGATATCCTATCTTCTAGACTGAGATCAGTCAGTCAGTGTCTTTATTATGCATTAAGATCAATATACATATAGCATACTTACGCAAATTCTTATGGAAAAAAGCGATAAATTTACCAAAATATCATAAAAAGTTTTTTGAATTTCTTAAATAATTTTTTTAACCTATTTATGAGTAGAACAATCAGCTCTGTGTATGAAAGTAGCGTACTTTACTGTGTAAAGTTTCATTTTGTGCTATACCTTTAGAGAGTATAGCACAAAATGAAATCCCTATCCTCGCCCACTCCATATCTTTTGTTATTTTCTCTCAGATACTCCGAAGTGCATATGCTTTATGCAACAATCTGATATTGGTTTAAAATGCCTTTCGATCCGAGATTGCTATGAAAGCGCTTTCAAGTGTATTTTCAAGATCCGCGTCTTATGTGAGTTGCAAGAATTTCGTTTATATTGTGAGGCTGAAGTTTATCTGTTTTAACTATTTTTGCTTAGCATGTTGCTAGCCTATTGCCTAAAAGAAGAAACACAAGTTTATAAGCCCATCCCTATTTCTGTACAAATCGCTTTGTTCATCAATTTTACAAAAATATCTATATATAAAATAAGGAATTTATCTTCCTAAATAAAAATTTTTTCACAAAAATATGCAACCATCAGAGATAATCGACTCAGCAATTTTCCGAGGGCTCTGATTGAGCACGATGACGCCACATCGACACGGCAATAAGACAATGTGACGTCAGTACAGTCACGTGGCCTCTATTACGATTTGAGTGTTTTGATAACAACGTAGCATCACGATCGGTACATTCGACGAGTAAAATGGATTTGTAATCTGAAATATACAATTTAAAAAAGTTATAGCTTGACCAGAAATATCGCATAGTTATTTAGTTTAAAAAGTGAATTTAAATATTGAGCGGGCAAAAATTACTCAAAAAAAGTAAGCATAATCCAACACTTTTAAGGAGTCAGTCCTGTTTATGGCTTCTTTTACAAATATACATATTCTAAAGCAGGGCGGTTTGTATTTGACAATATTGCACGAATTCCAGTTTTAATATTGTCAACTATTATAACTGGTTTTCGTATAATTGTATTGTCAACTTCGTACACAAAAGTCGTGTCGTGACACGCACTAGTTAGTGGTGTAGTGATTTTCAAATAAGTCTATTTTAAGAATGGACTTTATGTATGTTTACTAGGTATATTATTATATTATTTTGGGTTGGATCTAAGTTTCTTCCTTTTAAACTTGTTGTTATTCAAGAAATAATAATTAAGTCGTATTAATTTCTCAAGGGAAAGGATAATAAAATTGGAATTATTCTTTTAGGCTATGCTTATTTGAATCTCAAATCCATGATGAAGCCACACAGCTGAAGGTGACCTTTTTGTCTTTCCAAGACTGTTGACTCTGTCCCATCACGTAATGGACAAAGACGTGATTATATGTATGTAGAATAACAACTCTTATAATAATGTTTCCAACTGTACATTTAATTATCCGTGAAAATGTACTTAGCGGGTGGCATGCGGACAAAACTTCTTTTACAAGTTATTTAATATGAGTATATTGAGTTTGTATATACACTTATGTAATTCGTAGATAACAACTCAAGTACCTACAATACAATTTATTAAAAAAACCAATAATATTTTTAATAGTCTCTAAAGTTTACAGGCGCGAAATGAATCGATCTTTTGCCAATATCTATATCGACTAATTGAAGCTAAAACATGATTTCTGTTTGTCTGTCCGTGTGATATTATCAATAACACTATCAAATAATTTAGTCTTTTCGTCGTCTTTTCCTTTATATTTTTAGCTAAAGTCACTTTAACCTTACATACTCAAACTATCATTACATTCATTCTAATAACAAATTACATAATCATATGTTCTACTAAATAAATTCTTAAACTGCCCAGACACAAAGTCAAGTTAGACCAGTGATATCAATTTCACAAGCGCTGATAAATACGGTTGTGATTAATAGCACACACCTGGTCACAACGGTTAAACGACTATGCATGATCGAATTACAGGGCTGCCAAAAATCGAACTCAATTTTCATAAAGTACCTTCCCTTTGTCACTACTGTTAGGGAAAGCATTACGCTGTGCCAAAAAATTATAAGTTTACAAACCATCCTCTCGAATTATGTAAAACAATTATTTTTTTAATCAAAGGCTTTTGAAACATAAATATTTTGTTTTATTAATATTCTCAATTATTTAAAAAAATATTACACTCTTGAATTTAGTACAAATGACTGGATTATTATTCATTATATTATTATATTCGGATATTTAATGTTGAAAACCCTAATCAGGTAAGCGCAGACAGTAGGTGTGACCATACTGACCTGAGATTTTAAGGCCACCCATGACTCGATTTAACTTCAATTGTGTCTTGGCAAGTGAACAGGCTTTATTATGCAATAATCATTTTAAAATAAAATTTTAACTAGATTTGATGCATATCTAAAATAGAGAGCATGGGTGGCCCAATGTTTAATAGTGCAAAAATAAAGAGCGTGCGACGTATGACACGTGGCACAGGTTCAGTTTTTCAATTAGTACCCGATGCCATGACTTCCCAATTTCCATATTCAATAGTTTGATTGATAGCAGATGCTTTTACAGAAGCAGCTGGCACTATGTTTCTTTTTTTCTTCTCTATCCGACCAGTTTCTTATATTTAAGAGCTAACTCTTGTCTGTGGAGTTAAGTGGAGCGTCCTCCAGACCGGCACGGAAGCTCAAAACTACTATGAGTTAAAATACCTATTCGCAAGTTAATTAGGTGTCGTGCAAATACCCCGCGCTAAACGATGCAGTCCCATGGCTTATGTTTATATGGCGTGGGTACTTGGAATGCATATTACTCAGCGACGGTGTACCACAAAATAAAAACTATACAGAAAATTCGTTAATCAGAAAACAATAAATGATGTGTAAGACCGAATACGACGATGATACATGGTGTGTTTCCTCCCTGTAATGTATTTAAACTAAAGTGGAATTCGAACCCGAATCGGACATAGATATGTAGGTACTATCTGCAGGTACTAGATGTGTAATCAATTAATCATTATTTGTTATTATAACAACAAAAAGTTAAAACCTGATTTATCCAATCAAGGATCGTGGTCAAAGGCGCATTTCAGCATCCTAACTAGGAAAATGTTGATAACATTTTCAGATTGTTGAAATATTATGACATATAAATGTTTGATATGTCTCAATTCTGCTTTCTTACTATTTTTATAAACTCTGCATGCACACTCAGTAGCTAAAAGCTTTGAGTGTCGCATGATCGTTAGGAATTCCTTTCTTTCATAAACGAGCCCAACAAGTAATCCCTCGTGAATAGAAATATTACAAAAATTGCAAGGAAAATCATATTTTAGACTTATCAATAAGCAGTACTTACAACAACAAAATAGTTGTCATATCGAGTGTTATTGTTAGTGCACTATAATTCTTTTTCCTCCTGGCTTTAGTCCCGGTTGCATCCTCACCACTCCGAAGAGGAGCCTAGGGTATTCCTTTGACCATGAATCCTGGATTGGATAAGTCAGGTTTTAACACGAAGTGACTCCCGTCTGATCTCCGCAACCTTCGCAGGGGAACGTTAGGTTCCCGTATTGGATCGATCATGGTTACACATCCAATTGCCTGAATGTGGAGGTTTTCTCACGATGTTTCCCTCACTGTTAGAGCATCGGTTAGTATTGAAACTAATGTACCTACATAACTTCTAAAGTAGTCATTGGTACATTGCCAGCTCAATTTTTTTAATAACATCTTTTTAATCCGCAATAATGACAAGGTATGCTATATTTTACGACATATTTTAATGTTTAATATTTATTACCTTTAAACAATTATTTTCCTCTAAAATAACAATAATTCAATTTAATTATAATAAAAAAAATCCACCAACCGTGTGGTTCCCGGCACCAACAGAAAAAAGAATAGGACCACTATATCTCTCTCCCATGGATGTCGTAAAAGGCGACTAAGGGGTAGGCTTATAAACTTGGGATTCTTCTTTTAGGCGATGGGCTAGCAACCTGTCACTATTTGAACCTAAATTCTATCATTAACCCAAACAGCTGAACGTGGCCTATCAGTCTTTTCAAGGCTCCGTCTACCCCGCAAGGGATATAGATGTGATTATATATGTATAAAAAAAATCCACTCTGAAATTCGACGTAAGTTCATTGTCAATTTGATATTGTTCAAATCTGACATCGTGACGAGAGTATTAACTTGCATCGTATTGCTATCATTACAAAACTTAAAACCTTGTGCTATTTCCAAGTATTTAGTTTAAATTATCGGTGGTTCAAGTCGAATTTGTTGTAAAAGATAAAAAGTACCAATGAAAAAGAAATAGTTGATTAGCTGAGCCATAAAAAGAATTAGAAGGTAGTAAAGTAAAAATGGAATGGAATGGTTTACTACATGTTTAGATAGATACATAATAACGACTTTTTTTTTTAAATTGTAATAGTTAAATACTTTGCATTGCTTTGCTTGAAAATTTTAATCAATAAATGATACATATGTTTAGTGACAATGAATTAAAAAAAAACAGTAATTATTAGAGCGAAGTAAGATAACCTATAACATTATGTGCTGTCACATAAAAAATGTACAAGAAACAAGGACATTTTTATCGTTCAGAAATATTGATGTAATAACAAATAATTCATTCAGTGGTTCGGAAATTTAATAACGGAAGATTATCCAAGATATTGGGGCAGGAGGAAATAATTTCGACGTTATTTGATGCAATAAATGTAGTTCAATCGCGAAAATTTCTTAGGTATTTATTGACAGTAAATATGAAAAAACATCGTGCCGGTTTTCGTTGTCAGATTGATGATCTAACATGTTAGAAAAAAACTAATCAAGTATTTGTTTACTAGGTATTTCCCGCGATTTCGTTCGCCATAAAAGTTCACTGACATACTTAATACAAAATGCTGACCCCCTGTACTACCCTCTTAAGGAGATGTGGTCCATCCCAGGATTGCATGCTATTCTGGGGTTGACTTGACAATGGTTACATACATACATACATAAACTCACGCCTCTTTCCCGGAGGGGTAGGCAGAGACTACCTCTTTCCACTTGCCACGATCCCTGCATACTTCCTTTGCTTCATCCACATTCATAACTCTCTTCATGCAAGCTCGGCGGTTTCGGGCACTTTTGACCTGACCCTTCACCAGGACGTCCTTAATTTGATCAAGATATGTTCGTCTAGGTCTTCCCACCCCGACCTTTCCCTCCACACTCTCCTTGTATATCTGCTTAGTCAACCTGTTTTCATTCATCCTCTCCACATGACCGAACCATCTCAACATACCCTTTTCTATTCCTGTAACTACATCTTCTTTCACATCACAACATTCCCTTATCACGCTGTTCCTTATCCGGTCACTCAATTTCACACCCAACATACTCCTTAACGCTCTCATTTCCACTGCATTTATTCTGCTTTCGTGCTTCTTTTGCCATACCCAACTTTCACTCCCATACATTAATGTCGGGACCAACACGCCCCTGTGCACAGCCAGTCGAGCCTTTTTGGATAGTTTCTGACTGCTCATAAAGGCATGCAAAGCTCCATTCACCATGTTCCCCGCGTTCACTCTCCTTTCAATATCACTATCACACTTGCCATCTGATGTAAACTTTGATCCTAGATATACAAACTCTTTCACTTGCTCAACTTTTTCTCCTCCAATCAAAATATTACATGCTGTCATTTCTTTCTCCATTTCAAAAACCAGTGTTTTAGTTTTACTTACGTTCACTTTCATTCCTTTCTCTTTTAAAGCTTCATGCATACAGTTTACCATCTCCTGTAACTCCTCCGCTGATGACGCCAGTATAACCTGATCGTCGGCATAGAGCAGACATTTGACGAGTAATTCATTCATCCTTAATCCACTTTCAGACTCTTTCAAATCTGTCAAACAACTATCCATAAATAGGTTGAACAGCCACGGTGACGCAACACATCCCTGCCTAACACCTTTCTCAATCTTAAACCACTCAGTGTGCGCTCCGTTTATCCTGACACAAGCACTCGAATCCTCATATAAGGATTTCAGTGCTCGTATCAAGAGACTGCTCACCCCATGCATAGAAAGTGCTGACCACAATTCATTCCTCTCAACTCTGTCATAGGCCTTTTCCAAATCCACGAATGTGCAATAGACTTTTTGACTCTTGGCCAAAAACTTTTCGGCTATGCACCGCAAAGAAAAGACCTGATCAGTACATCCCATTCCCTTTCGAAATCCCGCTTGAGCATCCCATATTTTGTCATCAGTTTCATTCCTGACTCTATTAATCAATACCTTAGCATACAATTTGCCGACGACGCTAAGCAGGCTTATACCACGATAATTTTTGCAGTCCAGTTGTGACCCTTTTCCTTTGTAAAGTGGCACAATAACAGCCTTACACCAATCTTTTGGTACTCGGCCGCTTCTCCAACACAAATTGAAAAGGCAGTACAACTGTCTAGCTACGACGCCTTTTCCTGCTTTAAGCATCTCGACCGACACTCTATCATACCCGGCAGCCTTACCCGCTTTCATACTCTTAAGTGCTTCCACAATTTCAAACATTTCAATTTCGCCTTCCATCTCATTCTCTTTTTCTTTGCTATAGCAGAACTCTTTCTTATTTTCTTCCTTTTTTTCAAATAAACTCTCAAAATAGTCCTTCCATATCTTTAGCACACATTCTTCTCCTTTCACAACGCTACCATCCTGGCATTGGATCCTAGTCAGCTCTCTGGTTATAGTTTTTCCTCGGGCTGACCTTACGGATTTCCAGAATACTTTCAGATTTGACTGAAAGTCTTCTGATAGCCTTTTATCAAAATCCTCTTTATACTCTTCTTTCTTTCTAATCACAGCTTTCTTAACCAAATCTTTCATTTTTTTATATTCCTTACGTGCTTCATTCACATCCTCATCTATAACCTCTTGCATTCTTAAGTTAGCTTTTGCTGGTAACAAATCCAGCCATGCTTTCTTCTTTAATCGCACAAGTTCTTGACAATGGTTCTAAACCAAAAATCTTGCAGTTACCAACGGACTAGTCTAGTCGTCAGCATAGTTTGTTTGTCTTTCTCAAAATTTCGAATAAGGGATCATACCCTACGACTAAGCAGAGACAAGCACTTTTACAAGATTGATGTTAATTTAATATATGAGCATAAGTTGTTCTCCGCGACTGTCCCTACGATTACCCATATTAGGGATAAAATATTTCCTACCGATATCCTTCTCCGTTCTCTCCGAGCTTACTCGTACACGAAGAGAGTTAAGATGTGGATGATGTGGACGAAGCACAAAAACTATGCAAGTGGTACTCGCTCTGATATCATTTAAAAAAAATTCTTTTTTTTTTATGAAATTTGAGTGCGTTTGACCACAATCCGCTTGGTGGTAAACAAGATGAGGCCTAAGGTGGTGCACGCGAGTATAATACTCGTAACAATGATGCCAATTCACCGTTGCCTTGAAAATAAAACTCTTAAACTAAACTAAGATTTGTATTCATTGACTGTGTGCAGGGGACACAACAAACAAACATAACACACTTTCACAATCCTGTTTATAATTTAAGGTCAAAACTTATTATGAAATGTGATCCCGTGTATGTTATTTATGATAGCTTAATCTCCTCGGTCACAACTTCAAGTAATGTTATTTTTTTTAAAGTGATTGTATGATTATAACAACATTGTATGAATCATTGTAAACATTGGCAAAATTTTGACATAACAATAGCACTAGGTTTCGCCCGCGACTTTTAACTACCCTGCAACTAATAATCTGTTACTTAATTGCATAATGCGTTAAGGCCGCCTTTTGTGTATGATCTTAGCATAAATATATACATTGTAATTTTTAACATATGTATATTACGAGTAATATACATACGTATATACCAAGTTTATTAGCCTTTCCCTTACTAACCTTATACGACGATCCATAAGAAAGATATGAAATGGCCCTATTCTGAAGTGCCGAAAACCGAACGGCACAACGTAACTCAAATTAAAAATATAAATAAAACAGAAACTAGTTCAAATAAACGCTTACCTACTTATATTGTACCGAGTTGTTGATGGTGGAGCAACTTTTCTTAACAGACTCCGGTCGTACAAATTTGCATTTTAAAATTGCTAGCGATCTTTTAACTCTTGTTTGAATTATGCAGTTTGCATAAAGAATGTCCTTACTCAAATAGAGTATAGCTTATGCGATTTAATAAATAAGAACAGACTTAAAATTTTCCGATTTGTATTTTTTACATTTATAATAAACTATTCCCAAATATCCCAATCAATTTCACCGTTAACTTCAACTACCAGTTAAGAAGAATACTAAAGGTCCTAAGAAAAAGTATAGAAATGGGAATTTAAAATAAATTTACTTCATATAAACATTTATTTGTAACCGTGCAAGCCGGGAGTAGTACTAGTCGAAGTCAAATGTCGTATTCCCATAATATTGCCATTTATGAACGAAAACCGATCCTCTTGGTGACGTCACGACTGCGGAGTCGAGGTCAAACGTACCCCAGAGGAAATTACCTTTAATTAGCCCTTCTAAGTTGTTCGTAACTCTAGATAATTGCCACATTATACTACAGTTTGACCTTTATTGCGATTTATGGAGTTACCCGGCGAATATTGTTGTCAAGGCAGGTATGCACGCACACTGCACAAGTATCACGTCTCATCCCTTACGGAATAGACAGAGCTAAGTCACAACTATGTGAAGCTGATTTATAAAAATCGAAATAATATAGTATTTTATAATTCTGATTTCTACGCTATGGCTACGTCTTTCCACTTCTATTGCCTTTAACAGCGGTAACGCTTCGGGCCAAAGTTAGTTATCATTATACCTAAATTGATAAAAACATACCCTGATTGATTACAACAACAACAAAACCAATTCAATTGTATTTTGTTTGCCTGTGTGTCCGTCTGTGCCTTTGTTGCAGAAACAATGTGAGACGAGGTAAAAAACAAAGCGAAAAAATTAACTTTTCCCATACAACAATTGATTTGCTTGCAAGAAGGTCTAGTCATTTATCAATTATTGAATACAAAAGCTAAAATAACTAAAGAGTTACACGGAAACTTTATTACCTACTGCATGAAATAAGTCCTGTTTCCAAAGAATTCCAAGAGTTGTTACGCTGAAAATGATAACTATTACAGTCATTACATACATAATACATAAAATATTCAAGGGGCAGACAGAAACTACACCTTTCCACGATCCTTGCATACTTGTTCCGCTTCATCCTCTACTTAAAAAAAATATATATTTAAACTACCTTTTTGTATAACACCTAGATAGATTTTTACCAATTGTATGCGATCCATTGTATGTACTTGTACATATATTATGTTAGTAGGATTTGTACGATTGATAGGATAGATAATATTAGTAGATTACATTTAGTGTATCAACCTCTGAGGCGTAGTGATAAAATTGTTTCGTTTGAGCCACAATATCTTCATGTTCGTTTCCGCTCATGAAATAAAAACAGTTAACAATCTTAAGTTAACTTTTAAGAATACAACCACTCCACAAGTGATTTGTTTCTTTTATAACTATGTACTATTTCTTGTTACTGTGTAAATTTCTATGCAATAAAGATATTACAAACAAATAAAACCATATCTTTCTCATGGGTTCCGTAAGGCATTAGGGAATAAGGAGTTGGGAACTTAGGACTCCTCTTATAGGCTTATGGGGTAGCTATCTGTCACTGTTAGAATCTCAATTCCATCATAATGCCATACAGTCTTGGTCACATGGTCTTTCAGTGTCTTCAAGACTGTTGTCTCTGTCTACCCCGCAAGGGAATTACATTTAACGATATGGATGTAATTAACAATTTATTCCTATCGAGATCTATCGCAGTGGTGACATAAGCAATCAGCCATAAATCTATTTCGGATGGATGTAAACATTTATCAGTTGATTTATTAATGCAATTAATTCCGTACAGTACAATATATGCTTTGAATGTTGGCAAAGATTTGTCAGTAGTAAACGTACGCAGCATTGAAATGATAATTCACTATCATTGAAAATCTGAATTGAATAGTAATATGAAATGGAATCAAAGAGTTGTTAACATACGTACTTACATAAAATTACGGTAGAATTTATCTCCACTTAACAGCACCTATGGATTAGGTATCATTATTTATTGTATTAATGTATTGAAGCCTAACCTAAATAAAATAATAGATAAATAAATATATATTATGGAACAAAACACACAGATTGAGCAATCTCGAACCATGGGTCTGATTTTGATGAAATTTAAAACTATGTATAATCTGTTCGTGGGACATCAAAATCAGTAAAGTAGTTTATGAGATATTTACTATTTACTATTTTGTAAATATGGAAAGTGTTTGCGAGTCCTAAGTTCGCGGCGTACGAGTAATACGAGTAAATAGTAAAATAGATAAACATCTAAACATAAACAACAATGGGTTTAATCTGGGGTCCACTTTTTTGTTTATGTCAAACTTCAAATTATCCCTATAGAAACCATACCGTTAAAGAGTTATTTAAAAGGAAAACTTACTTCGTCGGGATACTTTGAACATTCAAACCTTATTTGATTACTAATTTAAATTGCAATATACAATCAGTGAAAGATGCTTTTTAATTGTTTCAGTAGTTCCGATAATGACTACTTATATACAAACATATCTGCTAATTCTACCTCTAAATAACATAGTGTATATATCGTCGAACAACTAACCTCAATGACACAGACTTGTAAATCAGACAGTAAACCCTGTGACCTCGCTTGGCACTATTGACCTCAAGACCACCAATCACATTGGATTTGGGGTTCGTTAAAATGTCAACGAGACCCGTATGGAAAAGCTGACACTAACTAGTTTACTGAATAAAGGCTAGCCGCATACTTGTTATCGTAACTTCAATACGGCATAACAAAACAATGTTTGGTGCAGAACTATGGTTTACAAAAAGGGGTATTTGCAATAAATAGTTGAATTTATTGATTCAATGTGGTGCTAGAAAGTTAGAAAACCCTCTATCATAAAAAATATATCACCGTTTATCCTTTTATTATGGTTGTTTACAAAAAAAGAGAACCATTACGTGATCTCAATAATACAATTTTAAATAGATAATCAGGACAATGAATTTAGTTCCTACATTTTACTATGATTCTAAAGTGCCGTGTGGTTCCCGTGTAAATCCTATCTTTGCAATAGCATCAACAGCTCGAATTGCAGCGGCAACCATTCATAACTGAACTAACTGACCTTGCCGTATCGAAATACAAGTTATGTACAGCCACACACAAAGGTTGATAAGCAACTGAGTATTTACAATAGTCTTTGACTCATTATCTCGTAATTCGCGTGTAACATTCATTCAATTTGCGCAGGATTTTAATATCAAGATATGAAATGTATTCACTTAATTGACACTGGAAGTCAAGCATGAGATGAAACGACATCATTGAAATCACGAAGCCACATCTGGTTTGTGATTTTTTGATAGATGCTCCGGTTTGCGTATATAGTTTATGAACCATCATTTCATCAGCATTTCGCATCAATAAAGCTAAATTTATTTTTATATTTCACTACTACTTTGTATGCTATTATATAAAAGGAATACCTATATAAAATTATAATATAATATATTACTTTTATATAATAGCATACAAAGTAACAAACGAAATAGATATTTCGTATGCGAATTCTAACTAAAGATGCGAAATGCAAGCACTAGCTTACGCTCTCTCTCTGGTTTCTGGAAACCAGGGGAGAAAATAACTGCTTTTGACAGACAACGCAAATCAGATAAAATGGAATGAAATTTAAAAAGTGGAAAATTCATGTCCAAAATAGAATTAATGTTAATGGAGTTATGAAATCTTTTTGTAGTTTGTCTTTTGTTATTTCAGTAATTATTTCTTCATTAAACAGCAGCTTCATTACAGCTGAATTTCATTAAGTTTTCTCGTCGACTGTACCATGTGATCGTGACTGATTAATCTCAGGACCTACCAAACTGGTTTCTGTCGCCGCTCAATCTTAAAGACCCATCAGTTAACGTTTTCGCATAACGTTTATCGTTTTTTGTTAACTTGTGATATTTGTAGTAAGTGATAAGATATTATTAAAATTACCTTTTACTTCGTACGAAGAATATTTCGTAAATTATAGGGTGTTTGGTTAAAATTATGCTCCTTTTGCAATTTATGCTACTAAAAACATATATTCATCTAGGTACTTTAGGATAAATGATTAAAATAGGTTTTTTCATGTAACATAGATGTTACCTAAATATTTTCTTCAACCGTTATTGAGCAATGAAAAAATCCCATTGTCTTAAAACGAAGTGAAATTGTTAAAGCCTATGTCCTAGATTAAATAGTCCACCTCAAGCACGAGAGCATGAGATATCCCTTCCAGCCACAATATACGACCACCGTCCTACATTCACCGCCCTTCTTCGATCAACTGTCTCGGCTCCAGTTGACAGCATTACCTAACCGACCGCTCGTTGCTCTACAAACTCCTCGCCACAAACACGCCTGCACACGTAAAAACACAAACTATATCTTAACACCAAGTAATAAAGGTTAAAAATAAAACCGCGAGGTGAAAATTAAAAATTGTTTATCTACTGCTGTTTACGTTCGCATGTCGACGATCGTCATTTAATTAATTCGATATTCGAACGCGGCCTAGCGCTGTCATTTCTTTCGGTTGAATTTTTCTATTGTATTTAAACGTCGAAACGTCGCCCTTGCATTTATTTTATCTCGGAGTCATCATTTGTTTTCGTGAATAAAAAAAAACTTTTGTTTCTTTACTGGCCAGTACTGCGTCATAGGCAATAACAAGTTTTAAATTTAGTTTTAGTGAAAGCTAGAATCGTGAATATTATGAAGGTGCGTCAAACTTATAAATTCATGTGTGTCTAAAAATCAGAAAGAAATCTGTGATATTGTGATAAATGTAATGTGTAAATGAAAAATGATAGCTGGAGAGGAATCCAGCATTGAATTAGTGAAAAAATGGTTGAGCCGCTCTACTAATGAAGAAAGAGAAACAGGTTATTTATTATCTATACAACATTTATAAATACCAATCCACTTACTCATTAACTTAATGATTTTGAATTCGATATTTAAGGTTGCGATTGCGACGATACCATGTTGCGGTAACGAATGAAGTGTCATTTAGTTTTCAGTAGATAACAATAGTACCACTGCATCTCTACCTGTACATTTTCTAGTAAGAGGCGACTAAAGGATAAAAAGCGCACAACTAGTCCATAGAAAATATAAATTTATGTCAAGGCAACCGTTAATCACAAAAACTTTTTCAAGTCTTTCATGGCATCAAGCCATGGAGTTAAACGTGGTCTTAGTGTATTTTTGAGACTGTTGGGTCTCTTTACCTGGCAAGTAATAAATACAGGATAAATTTACGTGCTCTCCTTAGCGGAGCATTAAACCAGTTCTAGGTGATGCTGCATGCATAGCATGTCCAAATTACTCTAATGGTTGAATAACTTTTTTCTAAGGTGCAAGCGGGGAGTCTTTTTCAGACTATTAGTTCTGTTTTCCCTGGGATAGACACGAGGTATATGTATAATATAAATTATTTGATGTTGTTGCAGGCAGTTCGAGCGGGTCGCCGGGCGCGCGCGCTGGCCGGCGTTCCTCGCTGGCGCTCACCCCAGAGGACGAACCGCTAGTGGACGTCACCGTAAGTACACACAAGTACATAATTATATTTATACACGTACAGTCGCAGAGAAATATGACCCCCTCTTCGTACAAATCTAGAAGGGTCAAGTTCACGTGCAGGCGACTGTATTGTACATCTATCAATGAGTACGGATAATGTTTTTAATGAAATTTAGTTTCGTATAGTACTTTCGGGATACTTTACTCCTGTGGGAATTTCCAAAAAAAGTCTTCGTTACCTACTCCTGAAGGTCTGTTCTATCTCTGTGCCAAATTTTTGTCAAAATCGATCTAAAATGTATCTATTGAGTTTATTCGTTACAAACAAAAATAAAAATACAATGGAACTAAACCTCTCACGCGCGATTTGGCACAATACAGTAACTCTTTATAGTACCTACCACAATAAATAACAGTAACAGTAGGACTTTTTACAATAATAATATAATTTTATTTCAGTACAAATAAATCCGCATAATCTTGTTAGTCTAGTACGAACGTAAACCTTATCTAAATGTTAGTAAAAATCACGTCTTAATTTAAATTGTTTTATATTTCTCAAATTGTCACAATTTATTTATACTGATTCAGTGTCTCATTATTAGAAAGTAAATTTTATCCGACAACACATTAAGAATGCTGTTGGTGCCGCCTTTAATACAATAAAAAAATTGAAATCCAAGTTAAACATGTCGACTGTCGATTCATAGGTACATCCGTTACGGATTGATTTGTTATCTTTGCATGAGTTGGTGTCGTCACTTCCATATTTCGTATTAACAGCAAACAGCTTATAAATTGATTGATAGTAGTGGATTATCCCCGATTTAAAACAAATTACATACCTATTTGGCATTGACATCATAAAACTGATTCACAATTTTCATAAGCTCACATATGTATATGTAATCAAATCTTAATCCCTTATGGAGTGGACACAACTAACATTCTTGAAAAGGCCGAGAGGATTTTCCCTTAGTCACCTTTTACGACACGCATGGGATAGAGATGGAGTCGGCCTATTCTAAAAATATTTTGATTATTTACATGTTAATGTAGTTATTAAAACATCTTGTTTACTACGTAACGATAGCTCCAATAACAATTAACATCAAAATTATTAATTATGCCTTAAATAATTTTATTAAAATAATGATAAAACATTATAATATTTTACAAAAACCAACTCGGGGGTCGTGAAAATAAAACTTACTAATATTTTATAAAAATATTATTAAAATAAAATGTTATTAAAATAATATTTTATAAAGTTTTGACTATTGGTCTCCCTGAGCGGACTCCATTTAAGATAGCTAAAAAAAATATCATATTAACTCTTTATTCATACATTTCAATAAACCAGATTGCGGCACGCTTACATTACGAGGTATTATCAGATCAATTAGATCTTGTTGCCAATCTAGACTAGTTTCGTCACTAACGGATTTTGTACGTCACAGACAGTCGATGTTGATATTCGACACTGATTGTTCTTTCTATCAAATCAATAGCAAATTTCAAAAGTTTATAAAATATATTGAAACTAGTGGTCGATACGACTCTGTCCGCTTTTTACGAAAACCTTTAAAATTCCCGTGCTCGCGGGGAATTTCGTAAAGTCTCTTAGTGTGTCCTTACATCGCTTCCGGATTTCAAGTCAGCCCAAATTTCAAGTCTCTAGAGTAAGACTTTTTTAGTTGTGCGATGTCTGTCAGAACACCTTTTTCCTGTACCCTGGGTGAAATTTGTACTCAAGGATTGCAATATTTGTTATTAGTTATAAATAAAATAACCTTTTGTCACATGTAGTTACACTATTGAAATGAGCTTAGTCTGTAAAAATAGTTATAGAAGTTGTAAATAAATAAAAAAATAAAGATTCTAGTCATTATGACCATCACTATCGAATTCATAATACTTGCCAATAGTTATTTTTTCTCTTCAATTAAGTAATTTACAAAGGTCCGCATTTGATACAATGTTGAATCAATCATAATCAAAATTAAACCATCATAATTAGTCTTTACGTTAATTTATTTAAGGGTCATACATTTTTAGACATCCCAGTATCGTATTATATACGTATAATGTACATAATACGATCCAGAAAATCATAACGTTTTTAATTAGCTTCTAGTGTATTTTTATAAGGTTCACAATAGATAATTCTCATTGACATTCAGACAATATAACCTCACCAATTCAGGATGTATTGGACTGGAGCATAATGGAGAATTGGCGCCAGTTATACTCCTTAGACTCCAATGCAACGTTGTGTGTGAACATGATGAAAATACATACAAAATTTTCGCTGTTTCTGTAACGTCAGTTGAATTAATTAACACCCAGTGATTTGTGTAAAGTTAATCAGTAATCAGTGTAGTTAATGATAATGTTATCAGTTAGCGGCACAACACGAAAGCAAGTCCAGTCATATTGTAATCGCCTTGACGGACACAAGTTGGCGAATATCGCACGTTACTAAAAAGTGCTAGCAAAATTTAGTGACTAAAATAACGTAGAATTATATTTTTTCTTTTGACATTAAAATATTAAGACTCTATAAATTAATTTACAATAAAACGTGCCCTAAGTGACTTTCTGTACAACTATAAAGTGTATTGTGATTTGTGTAGTGAATATACACGTGTGTTGAAATATAAACAAATTGAGCCTTAACATTCAACAATCATTATACTCGCGTTAAAATAATAAGATTTCAACGATTTCTTCAATCACGTTAAAAGGTGTATTAGAACTTCTAATTCAATTATCTTATCAGGTAATTGATCACAGGAAACTATTCACATTATCTACAATCAGTAAGGGCTAACCGTGATTAGCTTGCCTTGATTTTAAATTGTTGACGCAGATTTACTTTAAATATAGATAAATGTACGCGTCTATAATCCAGTGACTATAATCGCATGATTGATCAAAGTTCAGTTCCAAACCATCAGACATCCATTGATGTCTGAAGACAATGGACACCAATCGGGACACTGTTTACGAAAATCGAAAAATCGTTGAGAGAGAAGAGAAAGTTAAAAGCAGAGGTTGCTGGAATAAATTCAAAAGTTTATTCGATGCAAGGGGATTCGATTTAGCTTATGAATATACTGATTCAAACTCTGTGACGAGTTATAGACCAGTTGATGGAAAAGCCGCCGCAGCTAATACAGGTAGAAAGTCTATAAGCAATAGTGAAGCGAGTAGTGTTGATGATGATTCGAATAATTTCTATGAACAGTTTGCTAATTATGGCGATGATGCAAAAAATGATGTAGATCTGTTCAGAAGATCTTCGGCTTTTAAACGTGTATCAATGCGGCCTAGTCTGTATTTGACTAACATAATTGAAGAGACGTCTAGCAGCGGAGAAGTGGAGGTTCATGAAGAGGAGGAGGTAAGCTTATTTGAATAATAAGATAGTTATATAAATACAGCAGTAACAACATTCAACGATGACGCATTGAGAGTTGAATACATGATTATTTATATCCAGTGTTTCTGACTGAATTGAAGGGACAAAGCACTTAAAATAATTAAGGTATGGTTATTTCAAGCATGTGTTTTTCTTCGGGATCTATAATTGTGTCTATATTAGTACTATTGATTGTACTATTGATCTATGGAAAGTTCTTATTGTGGCAAAACAAGCTTTGTATGTCCGATAGGTCAACATAACTTGAAGTTTCATTATTTTTGAGAACAAAGATATGGTGTTGACGTGAAACTATTCACGGATATCAGCAAGCCAGATACTTCTTCTGCCTGGTTTTCTCATTCATTATCAATTCGAAAATAATGCCTTATTCACTCATTTAACAATAATTTTAATTACCTACACACTAGAAAGAGCCTTTATCAACTTTCTATTCATAATAAAAATGGCTATCAATCGACTTGTCACTATAAGAGGCTTATATGATTAGCTTGTGGATCGCTTGGGGCAAATCAAGACTTTCACGCTAATTGGCTTGTCCTGGCGAGCATGGGATAATATTATCGTGTAAGCATCATGTTAAGTCTAGTAATTCAAACATTGATTCATAAATCATGCCTCTTTGCCGAAGGGATCTCTTGTCAAATGCAATCGGTTTCCGGTTCTCTTGACTAATTCATCCAAAAACGATTCAGTCTAGTAATTAATTTATCTCAATAAGAAGAATTTATCGGATAAAACCATTCTTTACTCCAAAAAAGCATACATTATTTAACTTAATTGTACAAACAATTCTGATATACAATGGGCGGAATTAATGTTAAATTTATTATGTAGATACCTACAACCGTTTGGTTAAGCAGAAAAAATTACCAATTTTCGTGGTCTTAAATAGAAAAATATATATATTAAGGCTAAGATATGGCTTATATAAAAAAACGGTTTAATAAATTAGTTTTTATTATCTGAAAAAAAGGAGCAGAGAAATATGTTCTTAAGCAATAAATTATGTATGTGAACTATGTAATATAACCGTATATGAGGACTCCTATAAACAGAATTATGACAAATTTTCAAGGAAGTACTTGTTTGGTATATACAGATTTAATAATTATCTTATCATTGGACAGTAAGTAGTTTTAAAATGCGGCTACCTGATTACATATTATCTACACAGGCGTAAACAATCAAATAAAATGCGGTATTATTAACTTAATTAGACGCCTATATGGCACAATGGTTGTATTCTTGCTTTTTAACCACAGAACCCGTGTTCGACCCTGAGTCAGGTCATGATGTGCAAAAGATATTTTGAAAGCTGTGTCTTGAATGTTTATCTATAAGTATAGACGTAGTCACCTAAAATGCCTAAAATTCTTCAATTTTCTTCCTTTACAAACTTCGTTGATATTTATATCCAAGGTTCTATCGCAATAACAGTTTTCTAAATCACGATCATTTGGGCTTCAGTGAGCTTCGCAGATTCGCAGCTACTCAACCCTGAAACTGCTATTTTGAAGCATCTTTTAAAATTTTAGGAACATACTTGCTTACATATAATCACGTCTTTATTACTTACTTTATAATGGAATTGAGATTCAAATGGTGTCAGGTTGCTAGCCCATATCCTAAAAAGAGAATCCCAAATTGATGGATTTGATGAAGATATTCAGGTCCTCCATCCAACATTTCCATTTATTTATTCATTCATTATTAACAATGATTAAAAAAACAATTTCATTATCAATTCTTCTCGTATTTTTTGGTGCATCAAAGCGTGTTATCTATGAAAAGTCGATTTTTGAGCGACCACGACAACTGTTCAATATAAAGAGCTGTCTCTTTGTTCCATTGTCATACAACCCCAATTGGCGTTCAATCGTGAAATGTTCACTGGAATAGTACAATTCCTGTATTTTGAATTTTTGATAAAAGCTATGCAGACCTGCTCCTCTAGTGCTTTGAATAGGCATTTGTAAAATTTTTGCTGTTCAATTTCAATAAATTTTCGTTTATTTACCAAGAAAAGATAAGTTTATTTACCAAAAATAAGTTTGCAATTGAAAATCTACATAAACATAACTAATTAACTAAAATAAACTCTAAAAACAACTTTTTTAAGTAATTGTCAAAATATTGTTAAAATTTGACTGAGATCACCTCCTTAATAAGGAGGTGATCTCAGTCAAATTTTACTTGACTTGTTCCTTCTGGCGTACCTAAGTCCCGGTTACATCCTAACCTTTCTGGAGTGGAGCCCGGGCTGCCTTGACAACCATGATCCTGGATTGGGTGAGTCAGGTTTTTACCTCCACAACCTTTGTAGGGGAACCTAACCCGTATGGGATCATGCACATTAAGTTGCCCGAACACGCAGGTTTCCTCACGATGTTTTCCCACAACGTAAGAGCGTCCTAATTTATTTGAATCCTGTTTTAAATGTAAGCTAAATAACAACGATTCACATTTCATTTTCAAGAAAACCCATAACACAAGATTCTTAAACAACAAACAAAATCAGAGTAAAGACGCCAAAAACATGAAAATATTTACATCGCAACGCTGGTACGTGATGAGAATGGTTTTGTTTAAACAAACGAACGTTTGTTTTGAGCTAAATTGAAATTTATTCGCTGACGGACCGGCCGCCGGCTATACCCGCGTCGAGAACTGCTGAAAATACAGAGATAAAGTTCGGTGCCTATTTTAATTTACTAGCTTTTGCCTGCAGCTCTGTACGGTAGGTATACCTACTAAAATTCCCGTTCTTTCCGTTGCCTTTGAATTTGTCAAACGTAAACTATTTGCCCTCAGATAATAAACTATGTTCTTACAAAATTCCAACAAACCAGCGAACATGTAACATACAGCAACAACAACAATATATAGTATATATAGTATATAGTACTATAGTTATTATTCATAAAGACCTTATATTAGTTAGAAATTTTATAATCAAAGTTTATCATCCTAAATAAATATATACATTCTATTACATTTCTGTGATTTTGATAATTCTCTCTCACTCTTATTAACAGTTTTTGTGCATTTTGTGTACGTACAACGTACAGTTCTAAGTATTTCTGTATGCTCATGATTTGTGCTCACACAGCCAGTCCAAACCCTGAGATTTATTTCCGCATAAATCAGAAGGTATACGATTTCGCGCAATTAAAAGTAAGCCTGTTTCCATGAGCAGATGCATTTTTATTACTATGAATAATGCGTCTGTCATCAGACTATAAGCAAAAAGTTATAGTTTTAAAATTATAGTAATATGTACACCTACAACAGCAAAACTCTAAATGAGCTTAAAAGATTCGACATGAATTATTTTTATTATTATTTCTTTTACAGTCATTGCACCACCCGTACATCCATCTCAGTTTGGTCCAAAGGTTCGACTGACAGAGAATACCTTGATGCATTAAGTCCACCTGTAGTAAATTTTACGTGCCTAAAGTTTAAATAAATGAATGAATCGTAGAAATTGTATAAAACTTACGACAAGAACATGTTGTGTTTACCATATCTTATAATGTTTTAACATATTCAATTATGTTGTTTTCTATGTATAAATTATAAACATAAAACGGTTCAATACCAAATACTAAAAAGACAATGTATATTTCACACAACTTCTAACTCTTTAACTTCTCCATATACTGTGTGTGGCAAATAATAAGAAGATTAAATACGAAAGGTGGAAAAAAGGCGTGATTAAGTGTACATACATTTAATCCTATTAGTATTTAATCTTTCATACATTTTGTCTTCTTTTCATAAAAACAATTAATAAATAAATAAAAATACGGAAAAAATTTCACAGATTAAGATAGCCTCGAAATAAGTCAGAAACTTTTGTTACGAGATACTTACTCAACGATAATATATTATTTTATAAGAAATACTTACACAGATAAACATCCATGACCGGAGCCGATTATAAAATGTCCGTTTCTAATTATACCCTGGTCGAGATTCCAACCCGGGACCATTCTGTGGCACAGTCAGGCACACCACCGCTACGCCACAGAGGTCTCTCTTTGGTTTGTTTCTCTTTACTTACTTTATTTTCATTAATATTAGTAAGTGGTCCGGGAGTGTAGTTGAGGTGTAATGCCCCTTTTTGTATGTGTATCCTTTGAACGTACGACTTTTGAGCTTTACGTGGGCCGTTGAGTGTAGTTTATATATTAACATATTGTGAACATATATATCACACACAACGTCACACATTACCTTTATCTCATATGGGATAGACAGAAATAAGACTCTCAAAAACTAAAAGGCCACGTGCAGCTATAAGACTTAATGATGAACTGAGATTCACTTGCCAGACTATCGCCTAAAAGCAGAATCCTAATTTTTACCTTTTCCCTTGATTGACTTTTACAATATGATCATTAACAGATTTATCGCTACCTGTAAAAATGTAAAGTAAGAATCGCAGAAATATAGAAGTGTGGTTCCGGCACCAGTAGCAAAAATAATAGGACCACTCCGTCTCTTTCCCATAGTTGTCGTAAAAGCCAACTTAGGGATAGGCTTATAACCTTGTCATTCTTCTTTTAGGCGATGGGCTAGCAACCTGTTACTATTTTAATCTCATTTGTGTCATGCCTAACAGCTGAACGTGGCCTTTCAGTCTTTCAAGACTGCTGGCTCCCTCTACCCCGCAAGGGATATAAACTATACCCCTTGCGGGGATATCTCTCATCCAGTTGGAAGTATATTCCTATGATGTGTAGTTTTCATATAGATACAAAGCTGACATATTAGCCTGTTATCGTTTTCCCTGATAATAGCATATTAATTGCGATATAGGCAATAATGATGATGGTTTTAATAATATACAAGCGTTATTTTTCTATCTAGTGAAGTTGTCGCCATTTTATTTGTATCAGTTTTATTGATATTTAACGCAATTATCCCAATGCTGAACACAGATTTCAGAGATTAATCTCTCTCTCATCCCATCTATCTCTTGAACTAATATCTCTATTTCTGTTTTTGCACCCAGTTGCACCCTCCACGACAATGGTTTAGAGTCTGGAGTCCAGTTCCTAGATTAATAAACTTAATACCGATATAAAACATTTTGGCAAAAGAAATAAATATAAAAATAAATCAATATAAATGTATTTATACTTACACAAAATACAAAATAATAACATATAAAAACTATAATAAATAAACAATGGACATAAATAAATAGGTTCAGCGATAACCGAAATTCGTGAGAAGGCTTATAGGGTTTAAAGACCCTCGCGAGTCAACCTGTATACATGTAAAAACATATATAAGGGACAAATTACACAGATAGAGTTATTTATAAGAAAGAAATAAGTTCGAGACTTGTGTTACAAGATACTAAGTCAACGATATTATATACCCTAAAGTAAAGTTAACTGATTTTTTAATAAATATTTTACGGCAGGTACCACAAATAACCGGTACAGTTTTGTACAAGTATTCATTGACCTAATTTAGTTTCGGAGCTCGCACTCCAAGTAAATGACTTTAGTTAAAGAGCCTTCAGCATTTCGGATGTAAACTTCTTTTATATCTCTTTAAGAACCCTTCTATAGTACCTACTCTTTAGGGTGTGGTTTAGCATTTTTATGTAAATTTTGTTCTGACTTAAGACGTAAAATGAAGGAGTTGAGATAAAATAGTGGTTGCTAGCCTGTCGCCTAAAAGAAGAATCCTAAGATTATAAGCTCTTGATTGACTTTGCAAGCTTCGATTTTTTGCTTATATCCGTACGAAAAATGCACGTATAAAATGTTGTTTGTATCTAATCCTCTCATCTCTTTGTGTATTTATATGGAGATGGCCCCTGGCACACCCTTGTTGTGTACTAATTGATCGAACAGATTTGAACCTCGCGAATTACAATACAATACTTCAAATTTTGATTTATTCCGTTCCAGTTTCGTGTTACACGTGGAACATGTATTCAATAATTTAATTCATGGATTCGTGTGTCATGTGAAATAAAATACGCATTGATACGAAATGGGATGAAAATATTTATATGTGTTCCTGGAAAAATCCATTGTACCTACACCATTGTGATCCAGGTACTTTAGGAACATATTCTTTGAAATATTCTGAGAATGGACTTTTACAGGTGACCGTATTTAATATCATGGTGAATTTTGAAAGACATGTAATGCGATTTTTTTATTAAATCTCTTTCGTTTTGTTGTGGGTCTTACACGGCTACTTATTTTAGAGAGAGGTGAAGGTAGACCTTTGTACCAGTATCCACCTAACCCGATGATTGCGTCCGTGTTCTCATTATACATCATTAGTTTACATTTACCATGCCTAATTTAGATTAAGCTTTTTATGCAACCAACAAATATTATCTTAATTATCATAAACCATAATTAAGTTGTCTCTAACTAGATCATAATTCAGGGCCGGATTAAGGCATGTAGATTTTAGCGCAAAAATTAACAAGGTTCTCAAATATCTAAATCTAGGTGAAATAATTATGACAAATTTATGATTCACCTAGCATATCGCGCTGGGTTTTCAACCCATTAACCAAAAAAAATTATACTCTAAATTTTTCAAGGGTCAAATTACTTCTTTTAGACTATCTTTTTCGCGTTCGGCACGAATATTTGGAAGCAATTCAATCCTATGGGTTTAAATGTGTACCTTTTTAGACTATGCTTTTTAGGCTGCCGCTATCACATCCTTCCACTATGTCTACATTCAATTCCGTTATTACACTTTACGTGGCCTTTGAGTCCTGTGACTGTTGTCGTTGTTATTTATAATTGATTGCTATTTCTACCCCCATGAGGATGAAGACGTTAAATGATTGTATGTTGTACAGGAACCCACAAAGCACCAAGCACGTAGCCCATTTAAATCCGTCCCTGCTAACTATAAACACGTTTCAAGAATATTAACCCAAGATACAAATTTGTATTACAGTTAGCTTTTATGCAAAGCCATTTGCATAAAGTTTTAATGCAAGAAAACCAAGCTAGCATAGGTAGAAGTTTTGATTGAAATTGGTCTTGGTAAAGCGAGACCTAGTGATGTTATTCAAAGTTTGTGTAACACCTAGATGTGATCTGTTGAGTTATAACTTTATAAGTGTTTCAGAGATGTTCATTTTTAATGTTTATTTCTTTGAGTATTGAACTATATTAACCCTAGGGTCTTGGATTTTTATTACTACGCTTTTATTATCTATATAAGTATTAATTATAAAATGTAGTATCGTTGAGTTAGTATCTCGTAACACAAGTCTCGAACTTACTTCGAGGCTAGCTCGATCTGTGTAAATATTTATTTATTTAGGATATCCACAAACGCATACAGCTAATTTCCGTTCCCGTGAGTATTTTTACCCATGGGTAACTACATGCCAAACTTCAATTTTTATTCCTTTTGGTCTAGGGGTGCGCTAAGTAAGTTTCCCTAAATTTCCGTAGGAACAGCAAGTAACGGGATTTTTTGTTTTACGGGGATGGAGCTGCGGGCATACCTATCAATAAGGCCATCTATAATTTTTGAGTGAAGAAAAGGTTACATAACATAATTATGCTTGTCCTTGAATAGGTAGTGTGAAAAATGGCTGTGAAAAAAAAGTCCATTAGAAGTCGTCGATAAATAATTTGAATTGTAGATCTTAAACTCATCCCACTTTATGTCTTCGGCACTTTTTCTCACTTCAATGACTAAGCAATTTACATAGTAAATATACCTATTACAGTAGGTAATGATATGCAAATGCAGCCCTTTGCACCGGCCTTACTCCTACCATTCGGAGTACGTGAGGGTAATACAGGTTACCTTTTGAAAATTCTAGCCACGGAACAATCTTGACCTGCGCATTGCACATAGTTGGCGCTCTGAGTGTTTACTTAATTATTGGCGGATGAAGTAATATTATAGTTTAATCACTTTAATAATTTACATCAATTTGCCTGCGCAGTTAAATTTTTCATTATCGACAGATTGGGCGTTAGAACACAACTTTTCAAGTTTGAACGAAAACAGAAAAGTAAGAGAGTCCCATCGAAGTTTCAAAGATTAAACTTTTATGCTGAACGCCTAAAGATGACTAATATTATATCATCTAACTTTTTTAAATTTATTTCTTATTCTTGCAAGATATTTAAATTGTAATCTAAAGATAATTTTTTTTAGATATTTAATGGCGTGTAGTTCCCGGCACTATAGAATATGACTACTCCATATCTTTTCCATGGATGTCGTAAAAGGCGAAAAGCTGATAACTAAACTTGGGAACGTGGCCTTAGTCTTTTCAAAACTGTTGGCTCTATCAACCCCGCAAAGTCATATAGACATGTCATAATTCAATACAATTGTTATACTCTATCATCATTATAATACTGTAAGCATTGGTCTCGTTTTTCGTCGAGCCTCTCACAACCCTGATCTAAGAGTCCAAAAATTTAATCAAAATAATTGAGTGACAATGACAACACGACTTAAGAATTATTGTAAGTACTGAAAATCATTCTATTATTACTATAATTTTGCTACATAAGTTTGTTCGCGACGACATTGACTTTTTAAAGGTAAAGGCAAAGTTAATCATAAAGAAAATTCGCAAACGCATTACCGTTATTGCGCCGTGACTGTGAACCGAATTTCTTAAGCCAAATCGAGTCGTCTCATATTAAAATAATGTGTGATCTCAAAGACTTGCGTGGAATGAAATGATCATGTCATTCTTCCAAATCAGAAGTCACGAATTCAATTGTCAGATTACCAAATAATAATTATTAATCCTCTACTATTTCACCAGCATTATTTACGTATTCTAATACGATTTTGTTAACATTTTAAATATTAGTACATACGAGCGTAAAAAGTCAATTTAGCTGGGTTCCATGTCTGTGAAAATTCGATTTTGCGCATAATTTTGCCCAAAATCATTTTTCCATATAAGTTCGATAAATTAGATGACGTGGCTGCGTTCCAAGCTAAGGATAATTTTTTGTTTTGCCTTTTTTTTCCACCGAGCACGGCTCGGTCAACTAGATACTGTCTGATTCCACTTGTTGACAACAATTTCACATATTCACGTTCACGTTTCTATATCCCTTGCGGGGTGGGTACCTATACAAAGCCAACAGTCTTGAAAAGACTGAAAGGCGACGTTTGGCTGTATGGCAAATATTGACAGGTTGCTAGCCCAACACCTACAAGAAGAATCCCTTTACTTGGCCTCTCGCTTAGTCTTTTACGACATCTCTGCGCACAACCTTCATTTTCAGTAATTTCTTAAATTAACACGCCTCGATATAAATATAATTATAATATCTGCAAAATAAGTCACAAGAACTCCAGTGAAGCCAATAACAATTACAATTAGTAGAAATATCGGTCCCTGTAATACGATTGTCCTCTAATTGGCTAAGTAAATTTTTTAACCTACCTTTTTTTCTCAGAGAAAGCTTATTATACTCCTCCTTTTGCTTTTTCAGTAATTTATGAAGTTTTTAATTCACAAATAAGTAATTTGTGTCGCTGTTAAAGTGAGGTCACGTTACGAGCAGATTTTACAACGACTGATTTATTGAATAAATTGATAGGAAACCTAAAATTAAACGTTATATAATATTAATATATACACTCAACGATGACAAAACGCAAAACCACTGACCTGTTAAGAATCACGACACGCCAATAAAGCTTAAATATTTCTTTTTGTAATATTCAATAAATCAATTAAAGCAATAAGATGTCGTGTTATTACATTTTGGCCTTCGTAGAACAATATAAAATAGGTACCTACGTTAGCGAAAACTTTACTTAGCCAATTACAATTAGGAGGAATATCGGTCCCTGGAATACGGTTGTCGTATAATTCAGCTTATCGATCTTGTTCGCAGAATGTCACTGTATATTATGGATAGGTATTCAATCCGCCGAGTTACGGGCTTAGAGTAAACCATATTATCTGAGAGTATATATAGCTTTCAGTGTTAGCAGGAAGTACCATTATGATAATACTATCAATTTTAACTTAAATAGTGGAGAGATCAAACAGCACAATTTGTAATGGTAAAACTGAAATTGATAACGTATTATTTGGTATTTTTCAACATTTTACATAAAAACATATATGTTCTCTGTCTACCCTGTAAGGGTAGTGTGTGTACAAGTGATAGCTTAGATAGATTAGCTCTCTAATAGTCTTGAAAAAACAGAGAGGGCATTTTAATGGTTCTGTGATATTATTCCAAAGTATTTTTGTTACGATTCCTGGATACTTTTTTGCCTCATCTACGTTCATCAATCTTCTCATGCAAGCTCTTCGATAAGTACAATTGTCTGCACAAGAACGTGCCCTCACTATGGTTTTGGTTTTTATGAACTCATGTTCATCTGCAGGTGACTGTACATAGACATAATGGTGCCGGTCGATAGTCCATCGATTGGTATCAATAGTTGAGTAAAAGCAATACAAGTAGTATATGACTAGTATTGTTGGGTGGTATTAGTATTTACGGTAACCGATTCTTTAGCTAGTATCGATAGGCCTTTTGATAATTTAGATGATTTCCAAAGTCAACTATCGATAGGTAACGATAATATGACGGAATAAGTAGTTTTATGCCACACTACAGGTACTAACACACTAAAGCTAATATCGAGGTAAATCTGACGTGCACCCGTTGCCTTAGCGAGTGCAAATTACCATTATCATTGTTTTATGTCGTCTCGTAAACAACCTATCATCCGCGAGGATGTAAATTTACGTTATGTTTTATGATATTGCATGAAAACATAATTTGAACTTTAATATTTTTGTGATGCCATCACGTTTTGTGCTGTGTTCTGTTTTTTATTCTTTTTGTTCTATTTGACGAATGGGTCTAATTTTATTTTTTTAACTAAGTGTGTTCCCTCAGTGCACCCTTAGTTTAGTTATGTTGCATTAGAGCCCAGAGTTCACTACATAACCTAGATGATATGACGAGGGCAATGTGGGCCGATTCACGAACTTTGATAGGTAGGGCTAGATATGACTTGACTTCCCTCTTTCTCTTACTCTGCAGTTAACCATAAAGTTAGAGTGAGAGGGAAGAGATTGAAATTATCCTAGATAAGGTTTATTAATGCTTTAAATTAGTACCTATCCGCGGCTATTCATGAATGTCATCGGAGGTTTTTAGTTCCTCATTTAATAAATTATATTTAATTTATTGCAATTCTGGGAAATCTTGTCTTAGTACACCCCTAGATGATATAGAAACCCACATGCCAATCTTCAAATCTAGACCCAGCGTTGATAAATTAATCAGACAGTTTTTTTATAGTAATCAGTAATTTATTGTTATTAATTTATTTAATAAATATATATTAAATATTATCACTTAACACCTACAAACAGAAACATAATTGTAAAATCAACTTAGATTATTAAAACGCCTTCCTTTTGTCTGTCTGTTCCCATTGTCACAATTCTAATTAAAACTTCGTTGCATATACTGAATTGGATTTACGAATTGTCTAGGAACTCTTTTGTAGCCGCCTGCGACAACGGACGTGATATTCAGATGAAATGCACCAGGATATTTTTGAAGTATGCACGAAGTTTTTAGAAGGGAATTTCTCCCTAAAAGCAAGCATATTTCTTTATGCTGCGGTGTAGAAATTCCGTGTTATTTTACACACTGGAAACTCGGTTGAAATATAAAGGTACAAATCACTAATTGAGTTGGCCCCAAAGTTTCAATTTGGCTGTCACGATAATTTGATACGACTGTGAGGTATCGTTCGCAATTTTTAAGGTTACAGATCTTTGCGAGCCCTTTTTTGTCATCTGCTTTTTTTCTCCTCCTGACCCAAAACTGCCACTATATTAGAATAACTTCGAAAAGATAAAGGATACAAGGTATCCCTTAATGAGCAGCTAAACGAAGCCATTGTAAATTAGCAAAATTGTGATTTCCCTTAAGTTTCTATGTAACATTGGCATGATAAAAACATAAATATTTCAGTAAATTATATTTCACAGCTCGCGCGATTTGTATAAAATAATTGTTATGCGTCACCTCTATGTGACTAAATGTCTATAAAGGAGGAAAGGTGAGAGAGGGATCTGGAATTTTCATTAAGCCGGATTCGGAAAACATCGTTAATGAAGTGATTAGAGCTTCGCCCCGGCCCCGGCTGTCTCCCTCGATCATCGTGAGGCGGGACGGATTGGGGTCCAACATTTATTGACACTAATTTGCGTTTGAGAAATAAATTTTAAGGAAAAAAAAATACTGAGTCCGCTTGACTGAAAAGAGAGGATGAAATTTAAGTATTGGTGATTTTTTTTAGTCTGTTCATATTACCTAGTCAGTCGTTTCGTTACATAGTTCTCAGTTTTTATACATCACACAGAGTTAGTATATGATATACAAACATTGATCACGCCGCTTTCCCGGAGGGGTAGGAAAAGACTAAAATCACAGCCCCCGTAGCGCCAGCATCTATCGCTATCATAGCCGTTCCATGTCATAATGCCAGTAAAATTACGGATGTTTACCTAGCTAATAATTTTATAATCTCAATATGTTATTTTATAAACCCTTACGGCATCGACAATATAAACCGTCACAATTTGCCCTTGAACCACGACTAGTCACTGGGGAAATTTAATTCTGCAAATCAGGCTCGCAATCCTACCTATTGTTAAGGGTAAATCATATTTTGTCAATTAACAATAACGTCGTTTTAGGTTTTTTGAAAGTCTATTTATTAAGGTACTTAAATTTCTATTTACAAAATAAGATTTTACTATAGGTATAAATTAAGTAGATAAATAAGAGCCAACTATTCACTCATTTTGGTAATCGCTGCACCTATTTATTTATGTATTTTGTTTATTTATTGTAGTTTTAGTTGTAGTTTTAATTTTTTTTATTTTGTATCTTGTGTAGGTATAAATATATTTATTTATTTAGTTTGACCACACATAAAGTTTATATTAAGTTCGCCAATTGTGTATTTTGTACATTTGTATTTTGTTTAATAAAGTTAAATAAATAACTCTTCCTCAATATAGGTTTAATCACTTGATGGGACGAACACCAAAGAGGCGATCTCTTACAGTCATATGAATTATATTATCTGAAATATCTTTCAGTTTTATTAATATAATAATCCGAACATGTCAACTTAAATAATCTTTTGTTATGGCTCATTATGACAAGTTTAATTATTATGTGTAAACGTTGGGTGTATGTTTATAATCGATTTTACATAATTGGATTACACGGTACGCCGCCTCGCCGAAAATAATTAATGAATGTTTCTCTAATGAATAGATAAAACGAAACAGAGCAACGGCTTTTTTTTAATTAATTAAAAAAAGGAGTGAATTAATTTAATTTAAGTAACGCAAGAACTGACTGAGTCATTTTTTTTTTGTTTCGACCGAATAACGATATTTTTTCATTAATAATCTCGATTACCTTTTCATCTTTTGTTGTACCTTAGAATAGCAGGTGTAATGACTATATTTACAAAGTTTTAGTCAATACAAATTGTTGACCTATGTTAATAAGGTAAATATCTATATTAATGAATGTTATCTAATGAAATATTGTGATCTCAATAAAAATATCTTTGTCGAAAACAAATCGTTGCTCACTAACTAACATACTATTTATAGAAATTGCATTAGGAAAAAATAATGTGCAGAATAGATAATAAATTTATTTGAAGATAAATATTTAAAGAATACCTACACAAATATAAAAAGAAACTTGCTCTATGAGTATATTAATTCACATACCAGTTACCTCTCTTCGTATTAATCGGCGTAACATCGCAACAGATAACCTTGTTACCACGAAATTCGAAATAATTTCATTAAGTTAAGGCCCTTCCGCCCTTGGTCAATTACTCTGTCCTTTTAATATCATGTTAATGTTTAAATGATGCCGAGAAGGTGTAATAATGGTGAATTTTGCGACTGATTTTGATGCTTTTAATACGTTGCGGACAAAAATAAACCGTTTTTTCAGTAAAAAATTAAACTGGTTACAGTTCAGACCTTTGTTTTATTATATCTTTCATGTGCTAATCTTTTATTATTATGCGATATATAAAAAGCGCGCTTGTCACGCTTTTTTAAAAATATGCAAGTGACACCTTACAATCGTGAAACGATTTGATTCTTGACTTCTTTTAAGCGATGGGCGAGCAACCTCTTAACCTTCCTAAATCTCGAGACATAGTCATAGAAATGTGCTAAATTGAGTTCACTTTTTCTACTTATAAATACTAGCTGCTTTATCTTTGAGAGATTAATATTACGTCTTACGTTTAACATGATAAATAACTTGGTTTAAAAGAAAAATTACCAGTGGTTACGCGTAGCGATAATCGCATTTGGGGCGGGGTCCCGCGGGAACTCCCGGAGATAACCAGCTCGTAATGCGCCCTCATTCCCGCGCAACAGAAAATTATTTCTCTTGAGAATACTTGCGTATCATGGTTTAGTTTCATGTTGCAGAGTTGGTTAGGTTATATGCTTGGTTTTGCGGTAGGCTCTAGTGGGAATATATATTTTAAGTGCGAAAGAATTAGTTTGTTTTTCACCTTTTACGAAACCATTTAAACGATTTTGATGAAACTTGGTTTTATAGTTAGAACTTAGGAAAAAAATACAGGCGAATTTTTGGCAATTTCTATGGGAACGCTATTAATTTCAAAAGTATTAAATGTTCTTTAAAAAAACTAATTTAAACAACACCCAATGAAAAATATTTTGCAACGATTTCCAAATATAAACATATGAGCTACATACACAGTTATGAGAAACCATGAACGTTTTGCCGATTTTAATCAAGAAGTAAGTAATTTACCTATAATAAATTAAAAAAAATTATCACCTATATTAAAATAATTTAACACCTTTATATTGCGCCGGAGTAGTGCGAATTCACACGAAGGAATTTATTTATGCCGACTTTTGCATTAAATTAAATGCAATTCTCGCATTTCAATGCATAAAATTATAAGGTTTCATTGAGGTGTCAATATCATGTGATTTTAAAAAGTAAACCTTGCACTTTTCTTTTTTTATTAAGTATTAACGTAATTTAATAATAACCGATGCTCTTGAGGGAAATCATGGCTCAACTCCAGAGAAGTGAGGATTTCAACATGTTTTATGCCAAGAGGAAGTTACTTTTGAGGGAAATATTGCAAGGTAACCTGCAAATTCAATTTATTATAAAAATATGCAGGGAAAGAGAAGCAGCTGGCACAAACTTAGTCACCCTTTACGATATTCATGAGAAATAGACGGATAGACGAATTTGCCCTTTTCTTAGAGCCAGGACCATCCGGATATATCAATTACAATTCAGGCCATCTTTTGTAAATTCCAAAAATACAAAATTTATTTATGGGAACCCCAAGGTAGATAATGGCGAGTCTTCGTATCCAATACAGCTCGTATTGGATACAAAGGCTGTTTTAATTATGACCGGGTGAAAAGAATGTACTGGAATTCAATATGGATGTAGAATCCGTATGACATTTTTTTTTTTGTTATTTGGTTTATTCAAAATTATACAACCTACAGCAGCGAAATACTAATTGAAAAAGTTTTTAACTACAGAGCTATAAAAATTGCATTTTTTTTTGTCGTTATCACAATATGTCGTAACGATTTATCCTCGCGAAAGGTTTTACTAGTCTGCATGCATCACACATGTTGTCCATTCGACTGAGTTTAAAAAAAAACGAACAATACGAAAAACCGATCGCCAAATAAATGTTTGTAGGGTCGTGTTAGGCGCAGTATGTGTTTTTGAAAGCTTTTGTATTTTATATAATAAAAAATGAATTTCAAACTTCAGTATGGTTTTACATGGAAAACATCTGCCCTTGGGCATTCCATTTTATATACCAACAGGTAAAAAAGTGAATTTTTATTTAATTAAATTGAATTGTTTGTTTGTTTGAACGCGCTAATCTCAGAAACTACTGGTTCGAATTGCAAAATTATTTTTGTGTTGAATAGACCATTTATCGAGGAAGGCTTTAGGCTATATAACACCACGCTGCAACTATTAGGAGCGAAGATATAATGGAGAATGTGGAAAACATCGGGGAAAATTATTCATCCTTGAGGGCTTCAATGATGCCCAAAATAACTATTCCACACGGACGAAGTCGGGAGCACAGCTAGTACAAAATAAGTGTACCAATAATAAACATGTCGATACACATAAACATCGTTCGGTTTAGTAAAATGACATCAGAATATGCATGGTTTACGACCACTCGAATACACCTCGAGTTATTTTTGCCGTTTGATGACCCTAAATTGAGACAGACGTTTTATAAGAGGTAAAATTATGGGAATACTCTCAATAACTGAGCGCTGATAAAAATTGATCTGGAAATAAAGTAAATAAAAAATGCAATTTTGATGATGAAAAATAAATTTGTAATTTGTTGGCTGAGAAAAATGCATAAGATCTATCAACTAAATTTCGACGAAAAGACATTGTTTTGTATGTATGTATGTTTATAACGCGATAATTGTCCAATCGTTGGTTTGATTTTAATGAAATTTTGAATGCGTAGATATGTTTATCTTTCAATATATTTTTTCAATTCGTAGGTCAAAATCGGTCAAGAAGCTCTTGAGATATTTTCAATCTCGTTCAATATAAAAGTGTACGCCAGGTCCAAGTTCGTGGCGAACGACTAGTTATATAAATAATAGATATGTTGATGTATATTACACAAGTTTTCTCTCTTTGCAGAACAGGTCGCCGCCGCCTGCGCACGTCCCTTCTGCCCTCCTCTATGCACCTCCGGAACCGCTAGAGGTAAGTATCAATATATATTTTTTACAATCGTCCCGCCACGACTTCTCCCCTGGTATATAATACTCCCGTGGTACATAACCTATAACACTCGCAATTTTCAAGTTCGGATCATTATTTTCAAAGATTAGACCTTACAAACAATCAAAATTACAAACTTTTACCTCTTTATACATACATACATAAAATCACGCCTCTTTCCCGGAGGGGTAGGCAGAGACTACCTCTTTCCACTTGCCACGATATCTGCATACTTCCTTCGCTTCATCCACATTCATAACTCTCTTCATGCAAGCTCGGCGGTTTCGGGTACTTTCGCCCAATCGCCCAATCCAAGATCAAAGACACTGTAAATAAAAAATCTTGTACACATGTGCATACTCGTATAATACCCTGTTATTGTTAACACAATATTGCTCGTGACTGTACCATGTTCAATTTAATTAATAATACGCCAGCTTTTAGTTAAATTACAGTGAAATAAATACTTTGATGTTCACTCCAGCACTTAACGAAATACCTAGCATATCCTATACAAACGGTCACGGTAACAGATACGTCCATTAAAGCCATATCCATTAATTAAAGTGTTTTCATGTATGTACAGAAACCATATGATTAAGTTAACAACGTTTTTTTTAAGAACGTATTCTCTAATTAAAACAGTTTGAATTAGGAACATAATTTCTTTAAGAGTATAAGGTGCCCGGGTAAAATGCGTGAACAATACGCGCGGCGGCACAGGTTCATGTACCAATGACTCTTTTCTGAGTTATGTAACATTAGTTTGAGTGCTAACCGATGCTGTAACGGTGAGGGAGAACATCGTGAGGAAATCTCCAAATTCAGGCAACTGGAAGTGTCACCATAATCCAATACTAAGGATTAGGTTCTGTTTCGAAGCGGGTCGGAAGACAGTTTTTAAAAAGAAAGAAAGAAAGAAAGAAAGGAAGAAAGAAAGAAAGAAAAATCTTTATTTGGCGCAAGATGTAACATTACATTTTCATTCATAAACATAGAAATAAAAAAATACATGATGCGACCAAAAGGGTTTCCACTCAGCATATGCATGTGTATGATGAGGTAAAAGAACTAAAACTTGTATTTACTTTCCACAAGAAAATCAAAAGACATACAAAACCGCGCACCCGACGTAAGTCTAATGCGAACTGCATAAAATAAAAGTGAAAATGAATACATCACTTTCCTATTGCATTGTAAAGAAACGCAGTTGTATATTTTATTTTAAAAAATGTTCATGCCTATTATTCCGATATAACAGTTCCCCTACAAAGGATGCGAAGGTAAGTCGGGAATTGCTTCGTGCAAATACCTGACTCACCCATCCACGATCATGGTCAAAGGCAGACCCCGGGCTCCTCTCCACAGTGGTAAGGATGTAACCAGGATTATCTTATTTGAATGTAATCTTCCTCGCATTATAGTTAAGTCATTTATTTGGAATTATAACCTATAGAATCAAAAACAAGATCGGAGGATACTATGAGGCTGGTTATCTTGCTGTCTTTTCTTCATCCCACACCTCTTGATTCGCGAAATCCATATTACTTACCGTAAAAATTGAAATTCCCTCAAAAAATTCAAAAATCAAAAATACCCTCCCCTGTGCAAGTACATACAGTTTCACAGCAAAAGTGATAGCCGTTATTTCAAATTGCCAGTAGATAGTAGTTACCTTAGAGTAAATTTACTATTATAAATAAAAAAAGAAAGACAAGCCAAATAGCTGAACGTGGCCATTTAGTCTTCAAGACTGTTGGCTCTGTCTACCCCGCATGGGATATACACGTGACCATATGTATGTAAGTATGTAAAAAGAAAGACAATAATAAAAGTCTCAAATCGGTCACACCTGAATTTTAATAGCTTGGTTAAGTAGTTACCCTTGAGCACATTCTTTGTACATTATGGTTTACGAGGAGAGTGGAAAGTCGTAAAATCTTTTTTTGGATTGAGTATGTTTCTAGCACAGACATCTAACAATCACAAATTTTCCTAGAAAATGGTGTTGTATACTTTTAATTCAAAAGTAGTTTATTTATAATTTACCTATATGAATGTGTTTTATGCCGTGTGGTTCTCGGCACTTTAGAATAAGACCACTCCATATCTTTGTTCGTGGATGTCGTAAAAGGTATTTTTTGGGCGATGGGCTAGCAAACTGATCTTGATTCCATCATTGGGCCATAGCGCGAACGCGGCCTGTCAGTCTTTTCAAGTCTGTTGACTCTGTCTGCTTCACTAGGGAAAACGAATATATGTAACTATATTACGTGGAGACAATACGATTTCTTTCTAAATCCTAATGCAGTTAATTACATTCCTATAAGACAAAGAATCATATTTCACTTATTTGAAAATAGTTGACTATTTTCCGCACTCTATTTTCAACCTTTGTGCCTGTAACCCTGCCTGTGATTTCAGCGCCAATGAACATTACCGCACAAGTCACCCTTAAAAGAGTGACATATTTTATTTTTCCATTACTTTCTACTTTCAGCAGACGAGGTTTGCTCGAGTTCCAATAAAAATATGATTTTATGAGGGAAATCTGATTTCAGAAGTTCAGTTAATACTTTTGACTTCAACGTACTTTTCTACTTCGCAAAGTTTCAAAAGCTGGATTTTCAAGGGCTTTGGAAGCAAATGGATCTGTTTATGTTACATTTTGTATAAAGATACATATCATCACGTCTATATCCCTTACGGGGTAGACAGAGCCAACAGTCTTGAAAAGACTGAAAGGCCACGTTCAGCTATTTGGCTTAATGATAGAATTGAGATTCAAATAGTGACAGGTTGCTAGCCTGTCGCCTAAAAAAGAATCCCAAGTTTGTAAGCCTATCCCTTAGTCGCCTTTTACGACATCCATGGGAAAGAGATGGCGTGGTCCTATTCTTTTTTTTTATTGGTGCCGGGAGCCACACGGCACATATAAAGATATGAGGCAAATTTACTATGTTTAAAGGTCGGGCTTTTACAACGAGAAGTTTGAATTTGTTTAGTTTTAATTAATAATTTCACTCTTTTGTTTTATGAAATATAGAAGATAATACTGTACTCTCTTTCTCTCCTGCTCTTTCTCTCTAACTCTATGGTTAGAAATGGTTAGCTTTTGACTTCAAGTGAGAATGTTTATAGCATTTAAGTGACAATTTCAGTGTCGTGAAAATATTGAGGCTGTTTTATGGCTGTCTGATATCTGATGGGCAGATATTTTCATAATGTAATCCATCTCCGTAAGAATTAAGCATAATAAACTATTTATGTTTTAAGCTGAAAGTTATTCAAAAATGTAAAATTAAAATAAAAAAGACGTCACACAATATATACATGACCATCACCCACCGCTTCATTTGTTGGTTCGATTTAACTATCGATTTCATTTTTACCAACAAATCAATATAATATATAAAAAACTTTACCACCGTAGCTGCACGATACCGTCAGTCATTTTTCCGCATTTGCAGGATAGTGAGGCCCCGTAATCCTGTTCCGCGCTCAGCTCCCAAATTCAATTTACTTCAAACTTGATTTTCCCAACCTACTGAGTTTAATACATAATACATAACAAAGTGAAGAGCAAAAAAAGAAATGACATTTATCGTATGACGTAGATTATATTAACGAATTTATTATGTACCTATTTCTCAGACATTCATTTCAATACTTAAAAATTTTCAAAATCAGATGAATACAAAATAGCCTTATAATGTTTTAACCTTATTGTTCGCAGTTGTTATGCGTTTTCCCGGAGCGAGCGTCGCGCGTTTGCGCAGCCGCGT
The DNA here is from genome assembly GCF_032362555.1 of Amyelois transitella. NCBI lineage: Eukaryota > Metazoa > Arthropoda > Insecta > Lepidoptera > Pyralidae > Amyelois > Amyelois transitella. The sequence continues at coordinate 3,594,613 of NC_083522.1, read as the reverse complement.
GCGCAGCGGCTACACGCGCGGGCGGCGAAGCGCGGTCCGTGCGAAGCGCGCGCGAGGCGATAGATGCCCTGCGACGCGACGGAGACGCGCGGATACCACACGTTGTGGTGGTGGACGCGCGAACCCCGCAATCGCTTGACGCTTTGCTACTTGCTAGGTGAGTAAAAATTATATACTTACACATCATAAATATTACTTCCTTAGATAGCGACTAAGGTCCGTGCGAAGCGAGTAGCCAGATCAGCAAGGCAGGTACATTACATACTAGGTACCAGGAGTGAAATTTTAATAATGCGTATATAAAATCTATATGAGACAAAGATATTTACTACTTTCTAATTTCCATCAAGTGAGTCAATATGGCTCATGCCGGCGGCGGAAAATATCAATCAAATTCCTTTTTTCCGTCAAGAGTACATTGTAGCCACCCATATTAATATTTATAATCATAATTTTGAACGAACTCACCGTTTGCAGTCATAAATTAAAAAAAAGTAAACAAACAGCGACCAAAAAGGAAGATCGAAATGTGACTGCAGAACGGCGATAAACTGTAAATATTTCTCCATATCCGATTCACAACTGCAACATCGCGTTCCGTGCGAAGGAAAACTTCACATGATTCAATTTCAAAACTCACCGAGCGACGGCAAACGGACCGGGGAAGCAAAGCAGATATAATAAAACACGCGTCGCGTCACGTCACGGCGCAACGTTTGTTGATTCGAGCTGAATGAAGACTTGAGTATAAATAGCTTGTACTCAGGATTTAGAGCGTTAAAGTTTAAAAGTTTAAAACCATATCAGAATAAAGGCAAATTGTGCTTTATATTAAAAAAAATATACTTACGACGATCTAAATGATAATATATAAAATTTGCATTGCGTTGCACATCGCAACACAGATGTCTTTAAAACTTTTTATTCAATATCCATTTGAGTTTAATTGATAGAACTTGAGTTTTAAAAATATGTAGGGCTCAATTCAGTTTATTATTACTTAATTTAATTGAATCTGATCGGAAAACCAGATAATAATATGTATGTTAATATGACTCTAGTAAAATTTGCTCAAACCCGGAATTCAGAATCATAAATGCAGATTCATTTCCAACTGAATTCGTCGAACAGGCAAACTGGAAAACCAGATTTAATAAAATAGTTACTCTCGTCACGTCGTGTCTGTTGACATGAGTAAGGTTCTAAGGTAAGGCAATAATATTGACTATAGACAAGGGTTAGCGACGCGCTCACTTAGATTTAATTTTTTAAATATAGGTCTGCTAAAGTGTATTGTAATTTCAGATATTAATTGTTCAGACCATAAAATATTATCAAGAGTGTTGTTGCACCCACAATTGTATAAGTCTATACATATAATAAATCTGTAGAAAGGTCAATTCTGTACATTGAAAATATTGAAAAAATAAATAGCAGGGGGTGTTACTGGATCGATACCAAACACAAAAATGTGATTAAAAAAATTTTTGTCTGTCTGTCTGTATGTTCAGGCATCACGTGAAAACTAACGGTTCGATTTTGATGAAACTTGGTATAATTATATCTTATTATCCTGGGCGTAAAATAGGATACTTTTTATCCCGAAAAAATACGAAGAAAAAAAATTCTTAATTTTTCAGTTTATCCATAGACGTTGTTCTGTAGAACCGCGAACACACGTTGCGTTACCCGCAGTGGATTCAGCGCCGTAACATGTAGCGCCGAAAGTCGGCTTTGGCTTGAACCGTTTGCTGCACACGCGGGCCGCTACTAATTACTATGAAAAAATAAAAATAGGTAAAAAAACTTTTTAATTTAAACGGTTTTATGTTAAACATACATTGCAATGTTTAATATAAATGTACTAAAAACCAAAAAATAATAAAATAGATACAGTCATGGGAATTATAAACATATGCATAGAATAGACTAAAATAAAACCGTGGGGCACGTCAATTGTCTACAATCGTTGATTAAAATGTTTGTTTTGTAATGTTACACTATAATTAGGCAGTTGTTCAACCGACAACGATGGACGTGTGATAAGTAGGGCTAGAATGTGGAAACAAGTTAGCAAGCTCGATTAAGCGAGTTTTAGGGTTTCATAATGTTGAGCGAGTAGTACTTTTATCATAAGTTTTGTCGATTAAAGACAAACTACGAGCAGTGAAACGATTCCTCGCTAGCCAGCAAAATAGTAAGTAATTTGCGCACCGTCTGCGGGCCAACTGCCTAACGACGAATTAAACGATTCTTCTATCGCACATTAAGTCTATAATTTGTAGACAATTGACGTGCCCCACGGTTTTATTTTAGTCTACTCTATGCATATGTTTATAATTCCCATGACTGTATCTATTTTATTATTTTTTGGTTTTTAGTACATTTATATTAAACATTGCAATGTATGTTTAACATAAAACCGTTTAAATTAAAAAGTTTTTTTACCTATTTTTATTTTCTAGTTTTTAGTTTTTATTTCGCATTCTGTTTAATTCATTTAGTGCTTCATTATTGCAAGGTTTCTTGCCCGTTAGTTTATTGCAGTCCAACACCTCTATACGTAGTCCCTGCAAAGATCTTACTCTACTAAGAGCCACGTAGGCTTGACCTTCTTCAAACAGTTTCGCACCTAAGTATACAACTGCGTGATCCACAGTGCTGCCCTGCATTTCATGTATTGTAGAAGCCCATGATAGTGACCTTTCATTTGATACCCATGTTGATGGGATTGATAAAACCTAAGTTATCCGCCATTTTGTAGAGGCCGCCATCTTGGATTTCAATTTTTTATAGTATATTGTATTCTGCTTGTTGAGCCCTTTCATTTGATACCCATATTGATGAGATTAATGAAACCTAAATTATCCGCCATTTTGTAACGGCGGCCATCTTGAATTTATAATGATAATGAATAAACATAATTATATTGTCACCAAAATCCAAAGTGTATACAAAATTTCAGATTAATCGGTTGACAGGAAGAGGGTGAAATTTGAATTACTAAATTTGACCCGCAGTTGCGCGCGGGCGCCGATCACAGGTGGACGCGTCGGGTGACTTTGTATCACGCAAGTGATTTATCGGAGCGCGCTGTCGGTGCATTGTGTGCGTAGGTACCTACGTGTTCGCAGCTTGTTGATAATGTAAATTGAATTACTACTGACAATGATGTCTAGCAACGAGAATTCGTTTGCTATACTATCTGACGAGGAGATAAATGGTGAAGACGTTATTGAGACCAGAGAATGTGAGATGACAAGGGATTTGCATACTGTAAGCCGGTGGAGTAGTACGGAAAACTTAGTAGAAATGAGTTCGGGAAGACCTTCAAAGAGAAACAGGGTGATGAGTACCGAAGAAGTTTGGACTACAGTAGGAAAAAAGGCCAAGAAACCAGTGAGTTCCGATGAAAATGATTTAACGAATAAAGCTGAAGAAAAAATTGAAATTTGTTTGACATGTCCAGAAAAACTACCTAAACAATTTGGATTGGCAAAAATGATGAAGGCTGAAAATATTAAAAATGTTATAAAAATCAAATACATAAACGCATATAAGGTGTTAATTCATTTTAGTCAAGAAGAAAGTGCTGAAGAATTTCTTCTATCGAAATTATTCAACGAAAATGGCTTCAAATGTCAAAGAACCCTAGAAGTTAACCAGTCTTACGGTGTGATTAAAGATGTCGACCTACATTTAAGCGACGATGAAATTTGTGAGGAGTTAAGATGTGAGACTGAGATATTAGGAATAAAACGACTTAAACGCAAAAACACGAATGATGGCCTATGGGAAACGAGTGAATCTGTTAGGATATGTTTCAAGGGTTCCCTCTTACCTTCATATGTATATATATGTGATACTAGAGCCCAAGTTCACCCATACACCTTCCCTGTTACTCAGTGTTCCAGATGCTGGCGTTTTGGTCATACGATTAAAATGTGCCCTTCTCTAAAAGTAATTTGTCCTAAGTGCACTAAAAGTCATGTTAATTGTGAAACAACAGAATTTAAATGCAATAATTGCACCGGAAGACATATGGCTATGGCTAAGATTTGTCCAGTATTTTTAAAAGAAAAACGAATAAGGGAGATCATGTCGGAATTTAACTGTTCATATAAAAAAGCCTTAACGATGTTTCCACCATCTGCAGCTCATCATGGCGGTCAAACACAAGACCTTAATAAAGTTATTGGCAAAGATACATCAGAAGACATAATTGAAGAATCTAGAAACACTCCTTCCACCCCTAGTATTATATTTCCTATCAAACATATCTCCAATAAGAACCAAAACTTAAAAAAGAATCCAAAGGGACAAAAAATAAAAGAGAAGAGGAATAATAAAATAACAGAGAGAAATGAAGACTACTTAGAAGATGTTTTCGAATCAAATGAAAGCGATACTAAATCTGAAGATGGCATTCTAGAAGGAAATCGCAACAACTATAAAGAAAAAATATCTTGGAGTCAATTGTTTAAGAAAATTAAAAACAAAATTTTCGAGAAAGGTAACGCGTCTTGGGAAGATACATTGAAAGAGTGTGTTGGTATTGTAATGGAAGGGTTATTATCAATTTTCATGAAATTTATCGCTGATCAGCCTTGTTGTAACTTCATAAAACAATTATGGACTACAGCAACCCAAGTATCTCAATAAACATACTCCAATGGAATTGTCAGAGCGTCCGTCCTAAACGAATAGAACTTGAAGCCCTCCTTAGTCAAGAAAAGATACATATTGCTATATTGAGTGAAACCTGGTTAGAACCATACAGTCCTTTCGATATTACCGGATATCATATATTCCGAGCTGACCGTCATGATGGATTCGGAGGAGTAGCTATACTCACACACAAATCAATAAAAGCACAACGATTCGATGTTCAACTACGTAACAATGCGATAGAGGTAATTTTTGTTAAAATACATAATTGTGATTATATAGAAAACGTAATTTCTGTGTACTGTCCACCATCTACTAATACAACGTTATCGGATTGGAATGAGGTTCTCAAATTAGGCGAAATGAGGTCTATTGTGGCAGGGGATTTTAACGCTCATCATACCAATTGGTCTACAAAAATAGATACACGTGGTGGACAAATATATGATTCTATAATAGAAAATGACTACTGTTCGTTAAATAATGGCACAAACACAAGAGTTAAACTAGTCAATGGCCTAGTCCAAAGATCATCACCGGATATATCCCTGATATCAACAGATATAGCTCTAGGATTTGATTGGCAAGTATTAAATGAAAATCTCGGAAGTGATCATTTGGCTATTAAATTGAGAACCAACATCTCGGCTAATCCAAACTATAAAAAGAAATTCAATCTAAAGAAAGCTAATTGGATTAAATATAAAGAAAATATTGAAAGTTTATTCTTGAACTTTAATTTACCTCAGGATAATCAGACGGCGTATGATGAGTTTACCAATATGGTTCTTATCGCTGCTAAAGAATCAATTCCTTATATCAAAATCTGCAACAATCCAGTACGTGCCCAAAATTTTAAACCTAAGCCTTACTGGAATAAAGAAGTATCAAAAGCTGTAGCAGAAAGACGTCGTGCACTAGCAATTTTCCGTAGAAATCCCACTCCAGATAACCTCGAGTTACTTCAAACTAAGATCCGAACAGCCCAGTCAGTGATTAGGAGTAATAAATGTAAGTCTTGGAGAGGTTGGTGTGATAGTCTGGATGGTGTGTCCTCGTCAACTGAAATGTGGAACAAAATGAGATGGCTGAAAGGTTACAGTGCTCCAACACGATATGTTTCTTCAGATGTAGCAGACAAATTACTTTGCGATTTAGCGCCTGATTTTGTAACTCCACCCCCTCCGAAGTTCCACTCGAAAAATCAGCTATTATCTAGTCCAATAACATTGCAAGAACTTACTAATAACCTAAAACAATCAGACACAGCCCCAGGGTTGGATGACATCTCCTATTCTATGATTAATCACTTGCCTGATATAGCCAAAAGCATTCTAGTGTGTTTATACAATAGGTTTCTAAACACAGGTTTTGCTCCGTCACAGTGGAAAGAGATCAAAATTGTCCCGATACCAAAATCAGGCGCTGATAGCAGTGGTTCTTCATCAGGTATGAGGCCTATTGCCTTGATATCCTGTACATGCAAGATATTTCATTCAATAATTACACGAAGATTAGAATGGTATTTTGAAAAGAATAAATTATTTTCAGATGAGACTATAGGATTTAGAAGAACTAGATCTTGCATGGACAATTTATCAAGGTTAGTGTCACGGATACAAATTGGTTTTAGCGAAGGTTTAGTAACGGTTGGATGTTTTATCGATATCAATAATGCTTATAATAATGTTGATATATCCTGCCTTGTGCTCTCATTGGATAAGATTGGAGTTGGAGCTTCAGTGTGCAATTATCTTTGGCAGTTTTTAAGTGGCCGTAGTTTGTTCATAGAATTAGACAATAATAAAATTATTCGTACAACTGGTACCGGAATAGCTCAAGGTGACCCATTATCTCCATTTTTATTCAATGCTGCTACCTTAAGTATTTGTAAGGAATTGTCTGGATTGCTTTTTGTATCACAATACGCCGATGATTTTGTGCTTTATGCTACCCACAAAGACATATCTGAAGCAGTCTCCATTGTTCAGCGTGCTTTGGATATGTTTAATGATATGATAGATGACATCGGATTAAGTGTCTCTCATAGAAAAACGAAAATGTGCATATTTTCGAGAGGTCAGAGAAAACGTCTTTCGGCTGATGATACAGCGTTGAGGGTTAAAGAGTTCAAAATTGAAATAGTAGATAGCGTAAAATATTTAGGAATGTGGTTCGATAGAGGATTAAAATGGGGCAAACACATAAATTATACGTATGAGAAAACTTGTAAATTTTTGAACATATTCAAAGTGTTAGCTGGTTCTAAGTGGGGCATACACCCGAAGCATCTTAGACGCTTATACATAGCAATCATCCGAAGTCGCCTGGATTATGGCAGCTTTCTCTATGACACCAGTGTCAAAAGCCATTTATATAAGTTAGATAAAGTACAGAATCAGGCGATGAGAGTGATCGGTGGTTTTATTAGAACTTCGCCAGTGCATGTCATGGAAAGCGAGTTATGTCTTCCACCATTATCTATTCGTAGGCGCTTTCTGGCAATAAAGTTTTGGTTTAAATCTATTTCATTGAACAAAAATTCTATTCTGGAAATAATCGACGAACTGAATTGTTTATGTGAATGGAGATACTGGTCTCGGAAAAGGCTGCCACTTCTTGTGGACACATACAGGAAATATAAGTACAATAAGTTACAATCATTTGATAATTTGCCAATGTATAATCTGGAGTATTGGGTTACTTATTATGATCTATCCAAAAATATTATTGTTAGTATCGATGGTTTTGAAAAAGCTAAAAGACAAGTTAGTGCATTGGAACTTAGTAATACTTGCTGTGAATACTTAAATAGACATTATAATTCATATTACAAATTATATACTGACGGGTCTAAAAATAAAATGGGATGTGGAGCTGCATTTTATGACTCAAATATGATCACATCAGTTAAATTTAGTATTTCTGGTGATATTTCTATTATGCACGCAGAATTGATTGCCATATCCGAGGCATTACAATATGCAATAACATTGCAAAGTACCCTAATTGTCATTTTCACTGACTCTAAAAGCGCTTTGTTACACTTGGCTCGGATCCCCTCGAATAGTCGAGGATGCCCGATAGCCTACACAATTCTTGAAACTATGAATAAGCTTCGACACTTAGATAAAAATGTTTTATTGCAGTGGATTCCATCGCACATCGGAATCAGGGGTAACGAGGAGGCAGATTTAGCAGCTAAACAAGCCATTAGTGAAGGCATCAGTTACGAATGCAAGCCACTTCAAAATGAAGCGTTAAATCTTTCGAAAGTTGACTGTAGGCGATTGTGGCACGAATACTTCAATGAGCGGTCTAGATATAAAGGTATTTGGTACAAAACCATCCAGTGTCAACCTCCTCTTTACCCATGGTTCGATGATCATCACGGAAATAGGGTAACCATTGTAACACTGTTGAGACTTCGTTGTGGTCATATCCCATCTAACAAGTTTAAATACCTAATGGGCATCTCAGACACACCTGATTGCCCAGAGTGTAACAAGGTAGACGATGTTCAACACGTGTTGATGGAATGTGTTCGCAACGAGGCGCTCCGCCGTGAATTGCGACTCAGTGGCGGCAACGCAGTGGGTAGGTGCAATAGTCTTTTAGCTGATCCGTTATCAGAATGTGCTAAGTGCCTAGTTAAGTTGTGTCATGAAATTATTATCTAAATGTAATTACTGGAATGTTTAAATGATTCCTTTGTTCGATAACCTTACGGGGGTGACATAGTCACTGCGTGACAAAACCCCTTTCTAATATAAAAGAATAAAAAAAAAAAAAAAAAAAAAAATTTGACCCAAGAATAAAACAAACGGGGTGAGCTAAATAAAACCGTTTAAAAATACTACATAGCTACATTAATTCCCATCAAGCTGAAAATGAGTATAATTATTTAAAACACAATCAAAAGCATTATTTCAAAATTCCCCATGATTCCGGTTTAAGGAAAAAAATTTACTCACGGTCAAAGTTAAAAAATGGGTGTATCGCAATTTTCTTTAAAACGGTAAGTTTTTTAAATCGTAAAATTACCTCAGACATAAATTGTAGATCATAAATTTAGCTTCTAAATCAGCTTGATGGGAATTAATGTAGCTTCATTCCTATTTTTTGGTCTAAATTGACCGGACTGAAAATAAAATGGAGAAATAAACCATCTACGCGAAGACCGACATCCGCGCGGACGGAGTCGCGGGGGGAAGCTAGTTTTAAAATATATCCGAAGTTGTCTGTGGTTACGCAAGCTCGCGCCAATTTTGAATTTTGTCTTGGTCCGCGCGCAGAGAACCAAGTGCGCCTAAATGTTTTCCCTGTGTTATTTTTAATTATTTGATCAGTCTTATCTGTGTCAAAAAAAAGTGATTTTATAACATAGCGCGTGAGTTTTCCTGGCCTGACGTCGTTAACAACAAGAATAGATTTAGTCTACTTTACAACTTTGTCAACAATTTGTGTTACAATTTTTGTCGTTCAGGTAGTCAGTATTTTTTCTTATTCTCACACTTAAAAGCTACCACGACCTCCGTTCATGTATATGTTTACTTTTGTTAAATAACAAAATATGAAAAACGAAACGTATTGAGAACCATCTCTTCCCTAAGTTAACGTATAAGTAATTTCATGTTCCCATTGAACCTTAGTAGGTACATTATTATTACAAGCGAGTCTCTAATCCCGTATCGTCTGTTAACAAACAGTATACCACAGGCATGTGGCAGCCATGTCTGCACTAATTACACACATGCTATACGCTTCAATTTGCCGTGCATCCTCTCAATTTACGCATGCCCACACAAATTCGTTGCGACAATACTTTGTCCAGCAAATAAATGCAAGCAATAGGTGAGGTATGCTTATCATCTGTATAAATATCTTAGTTTTGTCCAAAGGTTTCTCGTTCGACTGATAGAAAATGCTATACTAAAGCATTGAAATAACTTCGCCTGTTATACATTTTCAAGTGCAATTAATTTTATGGATATAAAAATTACATTACATACTTGAAACCTTGTGATTATTTGCTTTGTCTAACCCGTAAAGTCTGGTACATTTACGTTTATGTATTTTTACTTTAAAATCTCCTATCCTATATCCTTTTTGTGGGTGTCGTAAGTGGCGGAAGCACTTCATTTGAAGCACCTAGTGATCCAAGCTGTGTAAGTATATCCCTATACAAGATCTCAGAAACTGTCTTTACTGAAGTCTCTCGGAAGTCGCTTCGTGCCTGACTTACCCACTTATGAATCAAAGACTCTGAATTAAAAGGATGCAACCGGGGAAACACCGAGAGGATAATAAATGATAATGATTCTTGTCATTCCATGACGGCTAAGAACTGCGTTAATCTTAAATTTGAAACAACCAACGCTATATAACTCCATCTAAAAATAGGTTATCAAATATGTTTTCCAATCCGATTACGTTCAAGAGACTATCCCTATGAAACAAACAAACTGCTCAAAGAAGGCGTGACGGCCACAGAAAAGGTTTTCATCCACAACCATAAAAGGAAGATTTGAATGGCGCATAAAGTGTGAGCGAAAAAGGTTTCATAGGAGCGAACATTTCGCATTTTTATATAAAATACCGGTACTTTTGTGGACAGGGCCTGTTGGTTTCGTCACATCATTTTCTCGAGCGAATAAAAATGTATAGGGAAATTGAAGAGTGTATGTGGAACGCTCGGAACGTGTAGAGACGCCTTTTTCCGGTGCGAGACGTGTATTGTAGGCCTTATAAATGTCCCTTTACTGTCGTGTGAGTGTTATATTAGATATGACGTTTGTTTTCGCATCCAATCAATATGGGTTGGGTTTTTTATATTTGCTAACTCCTACCAAAACAGACAACGGATATTAACAAAATTTTTACAATGAACTGATTGAACTGAAACTTTTAAGAAACATAATTTCTATGTTTCATTTTTTATTTAATTGAATAATATATCTTCGCAATCGAAAACACAAGAAAATATTAAAGAATTTACTTAAATATGTAACAATATAGACAGCAATAGCATTATCTAAAAGATATTTTATATTTTTGCCGGTTACTAATATTTTTCACTTTATTACCGTATGAATAGTTTATTAAGATCATCCTGACTGGTTGCCTGAGAACCGTATTGTGATAAATGAGATTGTACGGACACGGCTCGTTAACCTATCAGCGTAATCGTCGGGAATTAAAGGCACCATTAATCGATACATTTGTCAGTTTTATTACGTTTTCCCGAAGCGATAAACTGGCGATTTTCAACGGGAAAGATTTGTTACATCTTTAAGATATAAAACTTACGTGTTATTCATACGAGTATCATTCGCAGTGTGGTTTAGACTAAAGCCAGGTGGAAGGAGAAACCGGGAACACCATAGTGATGACATGTTTATCCTGTCAATTCCTATTTCATAATGACCATACTAAATCCAGGTTTAGGTTTAAAGATCATAAAAAGATTACAATAAATCCATTTACATGAGAAAATAATTTACAAATAGGTATGCTTAAACTAAGATGCAGTCACCGTAATAACGTTTTAAACATGGGGCAAACAAAAGGTACAGAAAAAAAAACCATTATCCAAGTAGACTAGATTTTTATAAACTTAGGCAATGTATACCTATTATTATTTATTATCTATATATAAATATTCAGTAAAGATCTACTTACTTAAAAGAACAGAACTTGAACCGAGTAAACTGTTTAACAGTCTTTTATCAGTGCCAGTTTTACAGAGTTAGCATATTTATTTAATATTATTTATTATTTATACAAGCAGACCTGTATTAGTGCTTGTAAAACATTCACTTCTACCTGAATAGTGCCCAAATAGTTCTGAACTTATGTAAATTGTTTTGTGCGACGTCGTGAATTCACAAATAAGGCTCGACTTAAAACCTTGATTCAGCTGCTGAAACAGCATTTGGATGAATCACAATTAAAACCTAATTTTATTTATTGTATTAAACAGTTATTAACAGTTTATTTTTTGTATTGCTGCAACTCACAACCTTTTTAATTTGTATTTCATATGTAGATTGTGTGTAAGAAGTCAAATAAATGAATTATCTATCTATCAGTGCGACCATATGCCGTCGGAATATTACAAACAAAATAAAATAAAAACTGATTTAGAGTAGCTCGAATCATACACTTCAACAGTCTTTACTTTTGAAAAGTTCTTTATAGTTTAGCTCAGAAAAGGCACAGAAATAGAGGAACCCCGCACTTATAATATTTTTATGGAAAAATAGGAGTGAGAGAGAGAGAGAGAGTTACATTCGCATTATTTAAAATTATATGTATAGTAAAAATGGATGTCCTTTTTATATGTCGGTCGTAAACTCGTAAATGTAAAATTTAACCAAAGATGGATAAAACCTTATAATATTCAAATTCCGGCGCATCGGAACTATCACGATAAAACATTATAATCACACCACGTTTAAAGTTTCAACTTTAATTTTTAACCGACTTCGAAAATGAAGGCAGCTGTCAGACTGGGTTTTATTTGTATCGAATTTTCCCGAATTTCTTATAAGAAACATAAAATAACTTTTCTTTCATTGGAGGTCTATCACAGACACAAGGTCACAGGAAATGGAAATGACAATTGATATGACTACAGTTGATATACGTTATCGATACAATTGAATAAGATCAAAGTGTCTGTATGTTACATCAAAATAATATTGATTTGATGGTTTATATCACTTGTTCTGATTCATATAAGCACGTCTTAGGGGGTAGACAGAAACAACTTGTTATACTAAAACATTTTAATTATCTCACCTCTTTCCTGGAGAAGTAGGCACAGAAAAAATCTATCCACGTGCCATGATCCCTGCATACCTTAGCGGAAATACGTCCATTCATGACAGTTTTCATGCAAGCTCGTTGGTTTAAGGTACTCTTGACCTGACCTTTCTCCAGAATGTTCTAGATCAAGGATCATCTATGCCTTTAAATATCTCTCTATTCCAAGGCAATCAGGTAACCATTACATAATCAAGAACAATAAAATTTCTAAAAAACTTAATCTCATTTATAAAAAAAAATAAGCTAATTTGCAGTAGCCAAGCGCGGTACTGATAAATTAATTACCATGGCGAACATAAAAAAGGTAAAACGGTTTTACCTTTTCTGTTTTATAATGAATGTTATGTCATTTATATGCAATGCAGGTTCATATACGGTTTGAAAATCCCAACAAAACATGATACGCTATAGTTATGTCCTTGTATTTTAAAAAAAATCACTTTAAATTAGACATTTGACTAAACTATAATACTTATGTCCTTGTAAAACTCTTATCAACAGAACCACCTGATTAAAACAGAATTCCTTTTATGAAAACCTACTGTGCGTACTCAAGGATCTGTACAACATAAAGGTTGGTACATTATGTATTTTTAAAATTATTGTTTTTTTTTATAATTTAATTTTTGTGAAGACGGAATACATTATTTTTTTAACTAAAGCACTTGTTTATGGAAATTTTTCACCAAAAAGTCAAATCCATTATTTTATTCTCCTTTATAAAGGTTAATACTACTAGAAATTTATTTATAGCTTTAACTTTGTCTTATTATTGAGACATAAAAATGCGCTGACATTTGTTAAATCTGATTCTGGATAAATAATTGACAATATTTCATGACTGTCATCCTTTCGAGACTGTTGGCTCTTTACCCCATAAGGTGAGACGTGATATATGTATGTAGAGCCGAATACAATAATATTTCTTATATAGGTACAACATACTTTGGGGGTAGACTCATTCTTTGTGTTTTGCCCCGTATATATTTATTTATTTCATGCAAAGAATCATAATGTATATGTATGTGGGTAACTAGCCTTAAAATGACATCGTTGAGACGCGTCGAGGCGGATCGCGACCGGCCCCGGGAGGCTGAGCGGTTAATATTTAATTAGAACCCTGTGGAAAATGTACTTACCTAACGTTGTTTTCGTATGAAAATAAACTGGATGAAATTGTAATTAACATAGTTAAGACAAAGTGCGGCTGTCTTGAGATAACTGAACCGCGTAATGACTTAATTTTCCTTATGAAATTTTATACCTCATCTGTCCTCCTGAACGTCCCGAAAATTAATTATTCGACAAAACTAATTAAAAAGTCTTAACAAATTACATTACCTGTCAAAATTCTGAGAAAATAACTTGAATCACAATAAAAACAAAGTTTATCATAAAAATATGATGCATTACTTTTTCCTATAGGTTGATATTTCTTTTCGTGGAATTGATACGATGTATTGTCAACTTATCGAAATACTTATTCAGAGCAATGTGAGTCTATGAAGTGGTATAGATGTACTTAGTTTGTCGCTCATATATAAGAAAATATGCTGATTACTTGAAGTATATGAAGTAAGTAAGAAGCCCAAACTGCTCGGCCATCAGATAATGTGGTCTTATAACCTAATCTGGTCTAGGGGATTACAAGAGAGGATTTTCCGAAACTAACTGGATTACTTTTTAGATTTTTATACATCTATTGTGATTCAAACTTTACAACGTATTATTAATATTAAACTCCGTTATCTAAACTAAGTTGAACATAGTTTAGCTCTTGGTCTGCGACCGGCGTTAGGTTGTCCCGCATAAATTGAATTCCTCTCATGAGAGCCTTCGGGCCGAGTCCTGTGGGATGCTGAACGGAGGGGAGACGGCGGGGGGTGATTATAAAGTGCTTAGCTATCAATCAATATACGTAAAACACTAGATAGGTGAGTGAGCGGCCATCGGAATCTTTTCTCAGTTCTGAACTTGTTTGGTATGCTACTCGTAAACGATGCTCTGGCGAGGGGAATTGCTTCTAATTTATAAGTAGCTTGCAAGGTTTATATTTAACAAACATATGAGACAAGTTAAATATAAACGTTTAATAATATATATTACCTTATATTATTTACATTTTTAAAAGTATGTGGTAGGTAAGTAGGTAAAAAAAGGCTTCATCTATAGGAAACCGACAGCTGAAGACCGAAGCGAACCGAATCTGCAGACGTACTCCTAAGTCTCTAGGAAACCATACATAAAAATATCCGATGTCTGTACAAAGCCAAAAAAATCGATATGGGGTAGGTACCTATTTAAGATCAAGAGAAGAAAGTCTATATGTTTGTACTCACATCACGTGAAATGGATTGCTCCAATTTGAATGCGGTTTTCCCAGACTGACAGATCAGTTATTTCGCTAAACTTATAAGACCAACGAAGTCGCGGGCAATGGCTAGCAATCAATAAAACCAATTGAGAGAGTGTTTAACGTATGAATGTATGTACGTTGCTACTAATTCCGAGATTAGCCAAAATCGACACGGATGTTAAATGAAAAAAGTAAGAGATTCTAATGTTACTTTAGTAATTATTAAACAAAACAATCTTGTTATTTCTCGAAAGTTAATTAGTCCAAGGAATCGTCAACACGTTTTAATTAACGCTCCTTTAGCTAAAATTAAATAAACATTTTATCATTTTTAACTACAGGTCAACGAAAAGTTACGCTGATTTACATAATGGCCAAGTAAATTTTCGTTTCTTATCATACCCTGGCCTAGATTCGAACCCGGGACCTACAGTGTAGCAGTTAAGCACAAAATGGCTGCGCAACAAAGGCCGTCAAATGACTGCCCTGTTAGTTTACACTTTAGTTAAAATCTTATCTTTCCCGATGCCAAACGGGACGGTCTATATTTGACATTATAGCAAATACATACAAAATACATGCAAATTTTATATTACATACAAACATAAAAAATACCTAATCCGCAATGCTGTGTTTATAAGTTTTTAATCACACATACAATGCATACCGATCTACTTAACAATCACACGCCTTTCCTAGTGGGATAAGCATAGCCTACATCTTCGCCACAACCCCCTTGTTTTGTTTTCTAAGGGGAAATCCATTTTACAGGCTGCCTACCGGGTCCTCACCCGGGAGAGTGTGGGACTCCTGGCATCTAGTGTGCCAACCTATCTACTACACACCTCCGGTGCGCCCTTCTCGCCATTTTGAGTTGCCACAACCCCTGCATATTTTCTCTTAATCCTCATCCATCATTATTTTTCATCTCTTTTGTTATTACGGAGCAAAGCTGTAAAGAATATATAAGACTGTAAATCCCGAAGCAACATTCTTGCAGTAAATCTCAAGATAGATACCAAGAAACGCCGAGATTTATAGTATCCGAACTGGGTCACCTCAGCTCAGTCTAACAAACCCTGAGACTGCAGCTTCAAGTACAGTGGGCTACATAGGAAAATAAATCAATGATTTTAATTTTGAATATACATATTATCACGTTTTTATCCAGAACGGGCAGACATGGCTAACAGTCTAGAAAAGGCCATGTTTATAATCTAAAGTTCAATAACCTTCCCCTTGGTGACTTTCACAATCTGATTATGAAGAGAAGCACTTGGCACACGGCAGTTTTTTCTTCGCTACCAAACCAGCATTGACGCTTGCACTGAATGAATGTGCCTTTTCCCTTAATCGCCTTATACAACGTCAATAATGCTTGCTGGAATTCAGTCCTGATAAGTCATCCATTAACTAGACAGTTACATGCATTGATGCGTGTGATGGGCAAATTGGTTCCTGGAAATTGTATAGGACCATAAATTGTTTTCCTCTACTTTACATACTCACATGTCACGTCTTTGTTCCTCGCGGAGTAGACTGAGCTAATATTCACCAGATAAACCGTAAATATGTTTTATATTAGATGAAGGTATGTTTGTAATTTACATATTAAAAAAAAATGCTTTATCACTTTGAATGTACTTGATAAGCATTCTGGTGATGAGCACATGATCCGCCTAAAATTGCGATACAAAAGTAGGTTAGGCCACAGAACAGATATATAAAAGTTATATTAAAAATTATTAAAGTATCCATCATATAAAAAAGCGAACAAAAAAGACTTCATCGAAATATTTTTTTTTAATTCGAAAGCGGACACTGATTGGCAGAATTAGTACAGCCAAAACCGCTGAATCTTAAAACGTTAAAATTTGGCAAAGAGGTTCCATATAGATGCAGTAAAAGACTATTCCCCGAAATTCCCACGTTAACGGAAATTAACCTGGTTTTTCGTTGTACAAAGGCGAAGCCGCGGGTATACTCTGGTGTATAAGAGTTGAAAACCCCTGCGTTTCATTATATGATATTATAGCAACTTGGGAATAATGTAGAGAAAAATACGATTTATAAAATAAACATATATTGGTTGCTATTTTAACAAAAAAAAAACTTAAAATATATTGAATGAAAAAATGTGAAAAAAAACAAAAACGCAACGAAATTCATAGAATCCGCGAATTCAAAATGCCGGGCGCTAGATATTCCATTAAGGACAGGACCGTATCTAGGGGCTGGACTCAGCAGAAACTAAAATACAAAATAATTTACAAATATTAAAAATCTTTAAATATTAACAATAGTACAAATTTTATAATACCCGCTACAATATGTCAACTACGTAAAAAAGCTGCGTTTTTATTCGACAGAATCCGCCGTGCAAGCAATCGATTGCGAAGTGTAAAAAAAGAATCATTTAAAGTTTCTTAACATCTTTAAGGATCGTCCTACTCCCTTGCTTCATGTACTCGTACTTAGCTAGACAATGCAACTAATGATCCCTACATAGCGCAGGTAATACAGACGTCCCCGTAATAGACTGCAATCCACTGATACCGAACCGACTTCTTGTTATATCGCAAATGGTTTTCATCCTAATCCTACTATCCAAATAATAATATATTATAAATACGAAAATTGATTTATTTCTTTGTTTTCTCTTGTCGCATTATATCTACTAAACCAATCTTCATGAAATGCGTATTATCGAGACTGGAGAAGGACATAGGATACCTTTCATCCCAGTTAAAACTATAGTTCCCTTGGGATTTCAGGCAGGTCGCGCCTGTAGGCGGTGCTAATTTCACGCGGACGAAGCTTCGTATAAAAGCTAGTAATATTTCGAAAGTTTTTAAAGATGTGGGAACATGGGATTAAAAGTCTTAAGGTTCGCCTGGTAGAGAATACTTTATTGGATTCACCTATAGTACATTATTTTAGGTGCAATGAATTTTAAATAAATAAATAAAACTATAAACTACTTAACATATTTGATGAAATTTTGTACACGTGTAGAATATAACCTTTACATATAGGGTACCTTTTAACCTAAAATTCCCACACGAGCGAAGACTCGTGGTTTGAAAATAAATCTATTTCTATTTACATTTTCTTCGATATACCCTTTCACCTAGAATCTTAAGCATAAGATGTACCTATGTTAGTCCAATTAGTCACAGTTCCTTTGAGCTCGCTAAAACCCCCGCAATATGCAAACATGAATGTAGGCGTATGTCACATACTGAAGATGCCACTTAAATGGGAAATTTCTTATTTTCCTGCTATTTATGGATAATATAAAAACACTAAGCATGTTCGTTGTCAGCTTTATCTTGTTTAATTCAACATTTATTTTATGACAAGACTTTTCTATAATAAAAAAATGTTTTTTAGAAAATCTCTTAGATTAAATATTTAGGGTTCACATATTAAATTTTTTAGAGAAAATGTAAAGACATTATGTTTCTTATCTGTACAAGACATTATATTTCTTATATGTACAAGAAAAATAATTCCCTGACATTAACGGCCACTATAAATTTTAGTATTATCAAAGCATTTTCTCGATTGCATTCTGTTGTCTATGAAGCTCTTGATCTAAATATGTTGTTAATTTACATGCTGTGAAATTTGTTTTATGCCGTTGCCATACCTATCCCTGGTAGCTATTTTGCTATGGTTATTCGAAACTCATGATCACATTAACCATTTAATCTTAAATTGGATTCCCTGTAATATGAAATTCGAGGCGGTCCTTCATTAAATTCCTGGCGTTGTGAAAGTATAATGGTTGGTGCAGCCCGACTCCATTCAGGTATTTAATGTTTAAATTGTTATTAAAACGAGGGCCTAGTACCTATTTAGTTAAGTACCAAACTAACCTTTTTATAAACCAGATTTCTGAAAAAGCCATTTCAAATTTTGCGAGCATTTTTTTTGTTTCCACGGGAAATTTCAGGGTATCTACTCTTTGTGCACATACCTAATATCTAGATCCAGTGATTTATTTGTAATTTGCCATGCCACACTAACTGACTGATTGAGACTGTCAATCAGTCAGTTAGTGTCATATATACATATATAAAAGAGGATATATATAATATATGGATTTAGATGATGTAATTATATATATTATTATGTGTATGAATAAATTAACAGGGTAAGATAAAGTTACGGTTAAGGTCAATATGTCTTTAATAAATAAAACGATCCGTCAAATATTTTCCAAAAAGAGATGCAACATCTTGAACTAAGTGCCTGTTCACATTTCCAATCCAAACTTCACTGTACCAAATAAAACCGCCTGAAAGTTACCCACTCAATCACCTCATGAAAGTCATGAGTTCGACAGCCTATTTGAGCGATGATACTCAACCTCGAACCTTTATTAATAAAGCAAATAAATCCGGAAATATTATCATTTTGCGTAATAAAGATGGTTTCGCAAAATTGACGATTGATTTATGGTTACATGAAGAGATTTATAAATTTGGATAGAACAAAAGAAGTATGCAGAGTTCCTGGAAAATGGAAAGATGTAGTCTCTGCTTACCCCTCTGGGAAAGAGGACGTGAGTTTATGTATGTATGTATGATTTGTGATTTCATTACATATTCGATGTCAGAGTTATATTTGTTTAAGACAAATGCGTTTCTTGATTTAGAATTTCCGCTTTCACAAAGTTTATATTCGTTCCCGGTGTATCTTCGTAATCAAATCACGCAAACTGGATTTAACCTACTTTCCGTTAATGAATGTGACAGAAATATTATAAAATACATGTAGAAGAATGAACATTAAAATGAAATGACCTCTTGTAAAACCCAAAGAAATCTATCCTTAAAACACGAATTCGCTGTCTTATGTTCTAAATTCTGAATGCAGCCTTCGAGTATTTCCGAGTTCACAGTTCTCAGCTCTATATCGATACTTTTACCAGGGCCCTTTATCCCGTGGATATTTCCCAAAAAAATTGCCTATATTTGACCTTAGAATAATGACAATATTTATTAAAAAAGTCATCAAAATCAATCCACCGAAACAGACAAACAAACCTCATTTTATTGTAAGTAGGTACGGGTTATACGAAATCCGTCACAATTGATCAGCAATATCACCTATCTCACGGAGATGACATACTTCAGACCCGCCTAATCCCCCAGGGTTATAAGAATGTCATCAGGGACAACCTATATCCGAGAGACTGGGTTCCAAGGTCGCCGGGTCCGTAGGGAGTTCCCCTTTCAATAAGATTTCCACTTGATTGTGTCCCTTCACAAAACCACGTTGCTCCCCTTATCGTGAATCACTTTCATGTTTTTGAACATTGTTTATTGATATATATGTATATTATGAATAAGTATTGTAAGTCAGAATATTGTAGAAGTTAAATTTGTTATTGATTTTCATAAAAAAGAAAATCTTAGTGTTTTTCTTTTGTATCAGATAGTATATATAGTCTCATCTCTGAAATTTTGTAAATTTTGTAAACTCTATAGAAAAAGATAACGTACAAAAAACCATTTCTCTACTCACATACAAAGCGTAAAAGTCGCAAATTTCCAAGAACTGTATTTCATTCAAGTTTTAGAATAAGTTCCATGAATTTGTATGGTATTTTCCGTTTGAATTGAACTCGGCGCACAAAGGAGGCCTAATTAAATTGCCGAGTTTCAATTACCCACCTTCTGGGTACTTTTGATCTTTTGCGTGGGTATCACACTCGTGGTTAATTTATATCATCAAAAAACCTGGAAACAGAGAAGGGTTGAAAATGTTAAAACGCATATCATGGACTTATCGTCGTAATTTTAATGCCAAATGCTACTCGTATTATTATATAGTCTATTTTACAGAGAAGAATAATATATCATCGTATAGATGTTATAGGGAGCAAATTAAAAATAAAAACGCTATAACTAGTGCACGATCACTATGTTTGACAACATAATTAACCAAATATTTTGAATTATGACGGAAAATTAAAATATATACGCGTTGCCAGCGGACCGTCTTAAAGCCAACAGTTGCAGCCAGGCTACAAACAGGCAATACTTTATAATTAAGACAAAGAAAGAGAAAGAGTTAATACAATTAGGAAAAATATGTATACATTTTTGCTTATTATTAATTCCCTTTTACTTTTTGTTACAGGGCGATGCGAGGAACAAAGAACACTCAACACTTAATTCTCATAGCAGTTGTGAAGAAAAGGTAAGTTTCTAATTGTAGTATTTTTGTAATTCTATCCTTTGTACCTTTAACTACATCGTCTACGCTGTCAAGACAATCAACGGTTTTACGTAGTAGTATGAAATACAGTTCATTTTAGGCGAGCAGTTACGCCTTGTAAACCCTTAAATTAAAAATTCTCCAATAAAAAAAGACAACAGAACTCGCCAAATTGTTTGTTGGAAAATAACTTCTGGTTGAACGGTAATTGGCTAAGTAAACTTTTTTTAACATACGTATGTACGTAGGGTTATATACGTTATTAAATGTACCTATATGTCGACAGAGCCAATAATCTAGAAAATATTGGAACGAAAGTTTGGGTCAACTGTAAACTATTAAGACCTATCAGTTTTCAAAAGTAAAAAATTCATAATAAAGCCCCAATTTTTTTTTGTGTTTGCAAAAGTTTTTTTCACAATTAAATAATTTGTGCCGCCGTCCGCGTGATGTCATATTCCCAGTGAAATTTTAGTTACTGCGTTTTCCTACAACACAGCAATTCATTAATTCAGGAAATAGGGAAAACCCTAAATTAAACAATATCTTCATAATTAGTTTGTAAGTTAATAAAAAGTTATCAGTGATAAAACACATAACGCAATGACCTGTTAACAATAAGACGTCACTCTAAAAATACTATAAAAAACATTACGAATGATTTATTTATTTATTATTTATATGTTTATGTACATCAAGGAAAATAAGAATAAATCTTCAAATAAAGAGAAATTCAGAACAAGGGCACCTGTACCTGTTTTTCATTTTACCCCATCTTATTTCTGTCTATTATATTATCTACCTAATTTCTATCCATTTTAATACTCTTCATAAATTGTTAAAAAAAGTTCGTGTCAAATACAATTTTACTTTCGGAGAAAAAAATAAATATGTGAGAAAAACTTAACTTAGCCAATTCAAACAGAAACTTTCATTTGTACGTGTTCCAACTCCAGTTTCAATCAACTTTCGAGCTTTCCGAACCCCATCCATCAAAGTTCAAATATTTGTATTAATTCCTATTGTCTTTGTCGAGTTCAATTTGTCTTTGTTTGCATAGGTACAGTGCTTACCTAACTTTGTGCTTCGGAAGTTTAAAGTACTTAATACGAATCAAGTAAGGTATGTTTATTTATGTAAGTGTAGACTATGCATGAACCTTGAATAACTTAGGTACAGTTGCAGAAATATAGGTAATAATTTCTCCACTGAGAGATGATCTCGCTCGTTTAAAATTAAGTTACATATAATTCTTCTTCGCCCGCGGCCTGACCCTCGTTAATTCTTGCACACCCATTTTTTATCGCTCCAGGTTCTCTAAAGCCCAATCTAAAATCTTTCAATGCGATGCGCACCGCAGACTCATCTCCAGAGTAGGTTAGGTCGTAACCGGTAAGACAGGAGGAAAAGGACTACACTTTCTAAGTCGGACTATTTGTTATTATTTTTAAATCCATTCTCCATATAATCACGTCCATATCCCTTGTGGGGTAGACAGAGCCAACAGTTTTGAAAAGACTAATAGGCCACGTTCGGCTGTTTGGCTTCATGATAGAATGAATAAACACCTAAAAGAAGAATCTCAAGTTTATAAGCATGTCACTTGCAATTTGTAAAACTCAATCAAGGGAAAGGCTTATAAAATTAGGATTCTTCGTTTAGGCGATGGGCTAGCATCCTGTCACTATTTAAATCTTCATTCCATCATTAAGTCTTGAAGCCTTTTCGCCGCCGAACGTGGCATATCAGTCGTTTCAAGATTTTCGCTTGGCTTGACTTTTATTGGCTTCAAGACTTGTTGGCTCTGTCTACCCTATAAGGAATACAGACGTGATTATATAAAATAAATGTTTAAACAGGCTGCCGAGTGTAACATTATTCAAATCTTCAACCACACATAGTTAAAATCCTTCGTTAGCGGATCCTTGCGTCATCAAAACTTGCTATACGCCTAATTTGAGCAGTTCCGTTAAGTAGTTTCTGAAGTGATATGTCAATAACCTTTTCCTTAATACAAAGAAGAGGTATATGATAGCGTGGCGCTAGTGTTAAAACTGGAAAAAGTGGAAAGATAAATGTTTGAAAGAAATCCGCCATTTCCACTTTTTTTTAGAATAAAATATAGTATTGTTGACTTAGAGTTACTTTGAGGCTACCTCATTTGTGTAATTGGTTCCATCTATATATATAAAACTCTTCCGTTACTGAGTGACTGACTGACAGACAACGCACAGTCGAAACTACTGGTCGTAGACAGCTGAAATTTGGAATGTAGGTTCCTTGGGATATGTAGGGGAGCACTAAGAAAGGATTTTTGGAAATTCAACCCCCAAGGGGGGGAAAAGGGGTAAAAACGTTTCTATGAAAAATCTTATTCCTTGGGTTTATAAACTTGTACCTTGGCATGAACACGTACATAGGCAAGTAAATATGTTTGACATTATAAGTTTTTTCAAACTACCCTCCAATCGTGATTTAGGGGCTGCGATTGGGTGACTGATTTATTAACGCACAGCCGAAACCGCTCGGTATAGGAGTCTGAGATTTTGAACAGAGGTTCCTTTAGTAACATAAGTGAGCACTAAGAAGGGATTTTTGAAATGTCAACCCCCAAGGGGGGGGAAACGGGATAAACTGAGCCGGGGCTGCGGGAAAGTTCTAACGAGATACCGTGGCCCCGGAACGCAAAGGGCAACTGAAGGAACGAGGTGGGTTTTAGTCAGTAAAAGTCTGACACTCCCTTCCGTTCCACCCAGAGCGGGAGAGGTCATTTGATGATTTCCCATCCTTAAAAAAAAAAGACTTTGTATGACAACTTTCAGTCGTCTCTTTAACATACGTAATAACATACATAATTATGTACATACATGCATAACATTAATAACATCACGCCTTTAAATCCCTATTTTGTGTTAACACTACCCATACAAACAGCTACGAAATTTGTCCGCATCCATTTTCACCTAAATTCTTAACGTTAATGAGATTTACTTTTTATTATCAGGTCAACCTAATTGCCTCACATGTACGTATAACTTCGTAAGAATTTTCTTTCAACTCCTAACCGTTGAGGAGTTGTACCTTCCATCATCAGCTCATTCACATGGGATGATGACTATCAGACGCAAATACTTAAACAGATCTATGAAATTGTCAAAAACGTAATTGCCTGTAAATTTGAGGTTTGCCCTTGATTTCCCTGGAATACCATCATCAGATCCTGACTAGGTAACAACGGGACCAACTTGAAAGTATACTCTACCGAACAAAAAAGAATCACGTAAATACTACATATAATAAAACGGTAAAAATATTTTGTCTGTACATTTAATATTTTGACTGAAACGGATAGAGATTTTTTTTGCTATTTTTGTCTGTCTGTCTGTATCTGACTGTATGATTAAGATTCAACTCGAACTTTACGCGGACGAAGTCGCGGGCAACAGCTAGTATATAATATATTTATTTATTTACTTTGTCCCGTCTGCAGCGCCTTCAGTATTAATCTGAAGAAGGAGGTTATATCATCTAAATTAAAGCTTATTATACAACCATGTATAGTATTGGAACATGGATCGCATGGATTATATCGAGCAAAGCCATGCGCTAACTCTAGTAATTAACTAAATTAGGTGAAGCGGCCTGTGACGCAAGTGGAGTTTACTTTAAGATCTGGTCTGGATCATTTCCACTTTTATTACTTGGCCTAGGTCTGGCGTTGGTTCATTTGGGTAATAACGATTTATAGATACGTTATGTGTCTTCCGAAATTACTTTGGTGGATGCGGTCTTGGCCACTATTTATCTCATAGTAATTAAAAAAGCTTTTTGTCGTAATTGGTAATAAAAATATTCAGTAGTTATATTATCTTTAAAGGTAAACGAGTGCAGTCAAAGAAGTTATTTATAAAAAATAATAAATTAATCTAATGTTGTAATTATTTATTTTAACTTTAATTTCGAACTTAACATAAAATTATTAAAATATTTCAGTCGACCATGAACTTAATATAATTGGTAAAATCAAAGTGAAATACCTACTGTAAAAAAAAAAATGTACCTATTCAATTTTAACCCTTTTCAAATCACTTATTTCAAAATGATTAACATAAGAATTAAAAAAGTAGTTCCTTTCTAACTAAGAGAAGTTTTCAATAGAGGAATAAAAAGTAGGACAAAATATTGATACTTAATTACGCGATTAACTGAATATGTGATTGAAAAAACACAAAATATGAATATGCCGTCCAAATAGTCGCATTTCCACATATGCACAATGAACGGAGAGAAACAATTACCCTTTGTTTATTAAAAGCAAAACCAGAGGAGGATCAAGTTTCTTCTGGCCGGGATTCGAAACCGCGACTTTTTTATTCAGAAGCGATAAGATAACACCTACACCAAATAGGCTGTCAGTTAACTGTAGCTAACATTTCATTCCCATAACTGTCACGCACTATGCTAAATCAAGTACAAGTAATCATTTTAGCATGCAAATAGCGGATATGATCCGACCACTAACAGATCAAATTAACCACCCTGCATTAAGTTCACTGGCGCAACCAATGTGTGCAATTTGTGTGTACTTAACATTAAAACTTTATCCTAAAATAGATAGAATGCCTTTGAAAGCTACATACATATAATTACGTCTTTATCCCGTAGGGTGGAGACAAAGCCAACAGTTTGTGGCAGGTCGTCTATAATAACCTTGGGTATTTAATGATACATACATTTAATCACGTCTATATCCCTTGCAGGGTAGACAGAGTCAACAGTCTTAGAAAGACTGGTAGGCCACGTTTAACTGTTTGGCTTAATGATAGAATTCAGATAGTAACAGGTCGGTAGCCTGTCGCCTAAAAGAAGAATCCCAAGTTTATAAGCCTTCGCTCGCCTTTTACGACATCCTTGGTGTGTGTGGTCCTTATTCTTTTTCCAAATGTTGCTGGGCATGACACGGCACGTATTTAATGATAAAATAGTATAACACACAAGTGACACATACGTACATACCTATGTATTCATAAAAATTGGATCCAATAAAATTAATAATGAATGTTAACTTAATTTAACAAACAACATTTTAACTCAGGGCGGGTAAAATAAAGAAATAACATCCTTTAAACCCTCTTTCTTATTTCGTAACCTCTGCGTGAAAGAAAATTATAGGAAAAATGGCGTACCATTTATGTGACTAATAAGTTGTTCCATTCTTGTACGTAAGATACAATAACTTCTAACTTAGTTAATAGTTGCGAGAAACTTTGCCTTTCTCTACCAACCTTCTTCTATATTGTTCTATAGATATATTTGCTGTAATAAGTTCATGTAATAATGAACAACCAGTGGTCGCTACAGTTATAGCGAGATAAGGCAAAATAAGACAAAATACTTATATTCTTTTAAGTGGTAGTGACAAAGAATAAATACAAGTTATTTAATGAGGTAGTTTAGATTTTTAGGGGAATAGTGCCAATGCTAAGAAAATCCTTGAAGCAACGACCAAGCTTCTCACGGCAAACTAAAGATTACCTAGTCTTCTTCTAGCTCGAAAACCAAAACAAACCCTTTGTATGCCCTTTGTAACATCACCGTGGTCTATACAGCATCATACCACGGACAATCACACATAAACCCATAGATAAGACGCACAATAGAGGGACAAAGACGGCATTGTGTTGAATCCTGACAAATTTCCTCAGCCTTCGTTCTAGCTGCAAATGCCTGAGAGTATTGTTCGAACGCAATGGAAGTATAATCCTTCCACAGATGATACCGAGATCTACATATGTACAGTATAATATGAGTGTGACATTTCCGTAATGAATGGTTTCATCTGTAAGCTACATATCTACAATACTATCAACAAGAATTAACTGACAATGAATAGCTATCTAAGAACTGAATACTGGTAATAAAAATGTTCAGGGGCAAGAGACAATAGTTTTCCATCGATTTCGGGTAAAAATATATTTTTTTTTATATTTTAACTTAAGCAATACACAGATTATTAAAATCAATCAGAAAACAAAATTGGTAGAAATCATCATTTAACCCGGTATCAAAATCTGAACTTTTGAATAAAATAAATGAAAATTCCACTGCGCAAAATGGACCGTTTCAATCAATTTAGTACATTTAGCTTTACAATCTATACTGTATTAGCTCTCAAAATGTACACATTAAATATTTCAGTTTGCACCTGTAACAAAGCAGCTGTTAAGCTGTTTATAGCTACGAGCACACGTCCCAATGAATAATGTCCAGCTTAATTCAGAGCTTTCCAGGCAGCTTGCACGCTGAGCTTTTGTGCTCAGACAAAATCGGTTAAATAATTCAAAAGTTGCGTAGAACAAGACAAACTATTTTACTATAAAATGGCGCCTGTTTTCTAGAAAGCAGATAGAGATTACATCTTTCGGCTTGCCACGGTCAGGCTCATTATCTTTATAAATATATAAAGATTAATACAGTAAATTTAATTATATAATGTGACCAACGTGCTGCGTTACTTTACGATCAGAGTTTAATGCGGCTTAGCACATAAAATAAATCTCCCGCCCTATAATCCGACATCAAAAAGTTATTATTTATCACATAAAAACCCCTGACGCAAAACAAGTAGGTAACAGGCTTTGACAAGCAGCTTGAAATTAAATAGAGTTTGCATCGCAAATCCAAATTCAACCAACTCTGTCTTTCTATTTTCGAATTGAGTTCATGATTTAACTAAATAATTTTATGGAATCTTCTCTTAGATCACATAAAAAATCTACCTATATGGCGGCCAAATTTCTTTTTTTTTTAATTGTCTCTGACAGTTGTCTTTTGCCACTTGATAACTCTATTTCATTCCATGATTGTGGAACCTCAATTTCCAATGGGGCAGTAAAGAGGCGCTTTTTGGCGATAAATGTTAGACAGTGGCAGATCCGAGCCTTATTGTGTGAGGGCCATACTGTTGTAATGCTCTTTATCAACTAAGACGATCAAAAGTTAAGTATATTGTTTTAAAAATATCGATCTTATAGCGTAACTAAACTTTTTATGTATGAAAATAAATCTTCAAACGACTTTGATTCCCGTTTGAGATGACCCGGATTATTGTTTAGTTTATTTTATTTCTCAATCTTTATTTTTTCGTGCCTCTGAAGTGTATTTCTTTTCTGACAAAACCTAATATGCAATTTAAAAAACCTGTGCTTAGTGAATTTCGAAATATAATCGATCATTCACATGTGAACCAACTTCAAAATTATGGTTCTCAATTTATATTAGTTTGTTAGTGTGGATCTTTGGCGGTTCCCAAGGGACCGAAGCTTGATCACAAGCTTATAATAAACATATGTTCAGTACAGATTACCCAACCCCTTGTCATTGCCACCGATTGTATAAAGTTACGCCGACCGCGATAATTTGTATGGAGTCTTAGTCTCTGAGGAACCTATATCATGATTTAATGGTTGCAGGGCTGTTAGGAATTTAACTGCAGCATTCAAAAAAATATTGTTTCACGTAATATTTTACTTTGATTAAATGTGAATTAAACCTCATTCCCGCAGGGGTAGGCAGAGATTACATCTTCACACTTGTCACGATCCCTGCATAATTCTATCGCTTCATCCACATTAGTAAGTCTCTTTATACAACCTTGTCGGTGTCATAGTAGTAGGTTTAGCGGCTTTTTAGCAACCATTGTGTCAATTATTTACTGTGTCCATTGTTTTACTAGTTATATAATTTTTTTCGAACCATGGAACCCTGGATCCCTCTTTTGTCATGTAAAATTAATAACCTATTGCTAACTATTATGGTTTATTTTCTGCTACGAACACCGGTAATTGCTGTAAGAAAAAAAAATACAGAATTGCACACATCCCTTTTATTGCACTTCTGATGTGAGAGTAAGACAAAAATAAGGATCTTTGTCATATTTTAGTAAGACCACAAGTTACAAATATTGTAGTATATAGATATACAGTTAAACCAACCCTTGTCATGACCGACAGTATAAAGTTACGCCGGGGGCGATAATTTGTATGGAGACTTGGTCCCTAAGGAGCCTATATCATGATGACCCAGTTGTAAAGCTCAAATGTTAAGGATTTAAGTGCAATTTAAAGAAAAAAACAGGCTTTAACGCATCCATTCGTCTTGCAGACACTTTATAAAAATTTCTTTTTTGAGTAAGAAATTTTTATAAGCCAAATATTGTTTATTAGTTGTAGTTTATTACTGGCTTTTAAGCCTGTAATAAACTATTTGTATGTAGATTAACCGACCCCTTATCGTAACTGACCGACAGTAAAAAATTACGCCGAGGGCCATTATTTGCGTGGAGACTTTGTCTCCAGGGCATCAATAGGAGAACATTGTTTTTAGTACATATTTATTTTTAATATGAAATATATCGAGACATTCGGTATTTTTCATTAGAAGCATATTAATGTTACTCGTACATATTGATAAAACAATATCATCTTTTCATGCTAAAAAAAACGTTGTTTATTTTCCTTTTCATCCATGAACATACATTGTTCTTTATCAAACTGTTAAGACCTCTTGAAGCGATAAAATTTTAAACATTCGAAAAATACAGAGCAGTCATATTTTATTCTATAGTGCAGTTGGTCACCGCTTCTTCTGTGTTGTGACAATTATTAAGTGATTTTCGACACGTCACGTTATGATGTCGAACAATAATAAATTAAACTTTTGAATTATGAAATTCCGAATACCTTCAAGTACCAACTTCTGTACGCTATACATAGATTATACATTTAGATTAGAGCCTTTCATTTAGAAGCACGCAGCAAAGCAAATATATCATTCATTCTATGTTTAATAATATTATATAGTATATAAAAAGATGGCGTCCGAAGTAAAAAAAAGCTCTTTATTCAGTGCAGTGAATCAAACAAGCTCTTAAATAAATTGTTGGTTCGCCGTGATAGACCAGCGACAACTCGATTGTCTACAAATTAGATTCAGCCGCAGTGCCCGCCACTAACCTCAATGTTTATTAACACTGGACTGAAGATAACTCTCTCGATAATAATTTACTAGTTTATACCTACAGCTCCGCCGACGTCAAACTGAAATTCCCTTAAGAGTAACGCAAGACTGTATGTTAAGGAAATTTTCACAGCATGTGTGGTCCGTGAACTTAGTGGGTTTTCATTAAAAATATTGGATAAAGCAAAAATAAACCGTTTATGTGATCAATTAAATTGTATGGGCGAGGAAACATTTTGGAAAAATTTGGTTTTTGGTATTTGTTTTATGGAAACCTGCTCAGATTCATCGTCCAAATATGTTGTCAAAATTTCCTTAAACGAACAAAAAAAATATAGATTGTTTGAAATGGTAGTAGATTGACTTTTATTTCGTATGGTTTTTTAGGTTTTCCTCGTAAAATTTTAAAATCTTATGATACAACAACCTGAAAACCTCGAAGGGAAAAGTTATTCTATCTGACTTTGAAAGAGGCCCTGAGAATACCATTGAAGCCATGTAGCAATTACTCTTTACCGAATTACATATATTAGTTTAAATGCTTACTGAAAGAAAGAGTAATTGTTAAAACAATTACTTTTTGCATTGAATACTGAATTAAACTGCTAAGATGCCATTTACAATTGTGATTGAATTATAAAAACAACCTTGTCTAGTCTGTTCATACAATTGACGTCAGTGTTACACGACAAATGCTTTCAAACAGATTGCAAATTCGAGAAATCGCAAAATATGTATAAGCCGTTTAGTGAACTGTTTGTTAATTTGCCAACTCAATCTTTTGTTTGTTTTCAGTCAGGAAGAGATTGCATTAGCGATGAAGCCCACCTTTGTGCCATCTCTGTCTCTTTTGTACTGATATAGTATGTTAAGGCGCAATAAAGTGGTTTATCAGTCTCTTTTCATTAATAAGATTAATGACCACTGAAGAAAGTTGAGTTGATAAAAATACAAATTAAAAAAAAATTACGTCTATTTTCATAATATGAGCTCAATAAATATAATCTCTATTTTCATGTTATTTGTAACGAATCTTTTTTAAGAGAATTGTTTTGATGAGAATTACGGCGTGGGTTTGTGAAATATTTTGAACACAAACATTTCAAATAGACGTATTATAATTGGGCAAATCTTCTAAATAGCTTATTTTATGTTGTGACTAGTGCGCTACAAGTGTACCGTTGTCGACCGAAAAGCCGACTGCCCTTTATGGGCAGTAAAATGGGTTCTTCATTACGTGAATAGTTCCTTAGGATATTACGTTTATCTTTAAAAATAAATTAGGTTATATAGTAGCAATACCTGTATTCCATCCTTAAGTCATTCAGCTGAACGTGGCCTTTCAATCTTTTCGAGATAGTTGGCTCTGTCTACCTCTTAATGGATAAAGACGTGATATTATATATGTAACCCGATAAATCGGAATTATTTACCAATGAATTTCACAAATAGACGTTGGTAAAAAAATATATACAGTAAGGTAAATACGACCACGAAAAAACATTTTGATAATAAAAGTAAATACTGCGTAGCATACGTTACGCGTCGTAGCTTATACTACGCGCCTGCTACTACGACGCGTAGCATGTGCTACAATATTTCGTATTATTTAAATTTATTCTCCCTGTGCTTATTCTATACTATACTAGATTATATTATACTATACCAGTACTAAACTATAATTTATACTTATAAACTATACTATACTATTATTATAAAGATGCAAAGTTTCTTATTTCGTTTGTTTTAAGGAGCTAATCTTCTTAAACTGAACTGTCACTGAACTGATCATGATCAATTCTTTCATCATGTTATACGGGGTAATCGTATTATCGGGGTAATATTTCTCTTACGGAAATTTGAGGTTTGGTAATACTTTTGGAAGTGCCACCTTAATTGCAGCTGATACTTGATTGGGTTCACTAGAAAGTCATTAATTTCATTTTTGAATAGCAGCCTAATTGTCCAAAGTAAAACAATGCCTTGAATGACAATGACTTTCGCATACCTACATTCCACAAGCTGCATTCTATATCTTCAATGATTTCAGCAATACGGTAAAAGATCATTAATCACCCTTCCGTTTTGTGTTTCTTTAAGTCAGTGAAAAGTTCCTGTAATTGGAAATACCTACGTCAACTAAACCCTAACAAATGTAAGGTAATCCGGGGCTGCGAAGTGCCACATTTTTCTAGGAAATAACTCATAAAATATCTTGTTTCCGCGGCTATGCTCGCTTGAATTACAGTTTAATATTGGAAAATTGCGAGCCGTTACAGTTACCGGCGATTTTATCTTGTACTCGTGATAAATTGCTTGTCGCGATGTTAAAAGATTGGGGAATAACCCATATTGGTTTTATTTTAAATGAATTAATGGTGTTTTAAACAACTTTTGTTTTGTATAAACACGCACCCACATATCATGAAGTTATAGGGTAGACAGAGCCAATACTTAAATATTTAAAAAGGCAGATAATGTACAAGAAAGTTTAATGACGTAGGAATCTGCTAAGAAGGTTTTTTTCCATCGCAATACACGACCAGAAAAGAAGTTAATTCGTATATTAATGGACTGTGTTATTCCGATTAGTATGAAACGAGGTCACAATTGACAAAATTCACAAGCACAGGTGTCTAATTGTAAAGTATCTATTGGAGACATAGGTAATAGTAAAATATAGTAACTTGTAAGCAATTAGTATCGTTTAGTGTAAGACTCATACGCTAATAGTCTTGGCAACCGCAGGATGCAA
The DNA here is from genome assembly GCF_032362555.1 of Amyelois transitella. Lineage (NCBI taxonomy): Eukaryota > Metazoa > Arthropoda > Insecta > Lepidoptera > Pyralidae > Amyelois > Amyelois transitella. The sequence continues at coordinate 3,561,755 of NC_083522.1, read as the reverse complement.
AAAAGCTAAGTGAATGATATTAACATAATTAAATAAATAAATCCACTACTATCCCCAAAAATAAACTATTCATTATATTTAATTGAAAGACTTTCATACCTTTCCAACAAGTTCGCGAAACTAAAATTTTTAATTGCAAAAATTGCGCCGAGCCGTTTCGGAATTCAACAAGAAAGTAAAACAAAAGTAATCACGCTTCGCTTTGAAAAAGTTTGGCACACCTGTAATTAAAACCCTTTCGTCATTCACGTACATCCTGTACATGGTACTTGCAAACCAGCATTTTCGTACATTCTGCAAAAAATTCCTGTTTGTTTAGGCGCTTTTAGAGTGTCGGCAAAAGGTGTCAAGTTGGCACAGTGATATGTGTTACACACTTTCTCGTAAATTGTATTTTATTTAGCTTTCACTACGGACAGCGTTGTTATATTTTTTATTTACCAAAAAAAATCACAATCAAATAACGTAGCAATCGGGGATATACCAGCAAACGGTCAGAAATCGAGAAGCTTGCATGAAGATGAATCAAGCGAAAGGAGTATGCAGGGATTTTGGCAAGTGGGAAGATGAATGTCTCTAAAAAGTACCTTATATCCAAATGGAATATGTGTATGGGCCGTCCTGTCATCATTTTAATCTTAATAGCTGAACGAGGCCCAACAGTATTTTAAAGACAAGTGGCTCTTCGCAAGGGATATAAACGTGAATATACATATGTAGGCATGTATGTATGAATATGTGTATTTGTTCAAACTGTATTTTATTGCATTTATTTTGTTTAACGATGAATTATCATCGTATGAACTACTACGACTATTATTATTTGCTTGTTAATAATTTCTTAATAGCAGACATTTCCGGAATCCATTCATTTATAAATCTGAAAGTATGTTTGTTTGTACGTCTTTCACGTTAAAACCATTGAACCGATCTACATAAAATTTTTCGTACACAATATACTCTAAAGTGCGAAGAAGGAAATAGAAAATAATACGTAGTTTAAGATAAAATTCCTACCTCAGAATTAATCCAAGACCAAGTGGGTAAAAATATGGAGTGCATCTGTTTCCCTGATCCCTAATGGGACGACGGGGAAGTTCGAGACGTCCTTATTAAATCCACAAAAGACACCCAATTACAGGCGTCCATTCTATCGGGAATTCCAACAAAGAATTCTCCAACAATCTTCTGTTTTCATTTTCATATCATTAGATAGATGTTTGGAGGTTAAACATCGTTACAGACCTTCGCATTTATATTATTAATAGAATAAGATAGAATTTATAAAAGGTATTAAAATAACACCTCTTTCCCAGAGGGGCACTGATTACTACTTTCCACTTGCCACTATCCCTGCATACTTCTTTTATTTCATCTCCTTGCATCATTGTGTTCATGCAACCTCTTACTTTACTCTTGACCTGACTTTTTACCAGGTCGACCCCATTTTGATCAAGGTACGGTCGTTCATAAATAAATAGAACCATTGATTTATTGTAAAAGAAAATCAAATTTTATTCGGCGTATCTTCTTTTTATCTAAAAATCTTTTTAATGAATCAAATACGTTAATAATACAGTGAAAGCACGAGTATCTTTCAACTTTTTTTTAAGCTCCGTTCCGTTTGTAGACTTCAAGAAAATAAATACTAACGAACAGATAATGAATTGATGTGTTTTTATTTTATGAAATCGTTGTTAACAACCGAAGTTTTGATCTTTTGAGAATCATGATTTGTTTCTGCTTCCTTTTAGAATTAACTTCTGACTTGAGTATGTGATTTAATTTCCTTTGGTATTTTTGTCTTATGTCCTTCTCCTATTTATATACATATATAGATATATGTATATAGATATACATATATAGATATATGTATATACCGTAGGATTTATAAAATTGATTGGTACTATAGTTAACGCGTGAAGAGGTAACAAACAAACTTACTTTAACGCACTTATAATATAAGTTGGGACAAATTATAAAATAACTATAGTATGCCAGCGGCTTCAATTTCGGGAAATCCTCTCCTGGTGCACCCCTACAACACATAAGGAATTCTTCATTCCATTTTTCAAACCCAGCGTTTGGGCTGTGCGCTGAAATATCAATCATGCAGTCAGCATTCTTTTATACATAGTATATTTAGTATAGGTTATATAAAGTTAAAAATATAGTATGGTCTGGATATCCGGTTCATGTATCGGCTATACAAAACTATTGGTGCAATATTCCTGCTCTCCTTTCAACTTCTACCTTTAGAGAAAATCAGGAATTTAATTTCACGTCGCGCCATTGTCACGTGACTCACATGCGCTATAGTTACGTTTGACCATTGTGTTGAATCTATGGACTATGGACAAAATGAAGGCTAGTACGAATGGCGTTTTTGGTTTTATATTTCACTTGGTATAGATATGTATCTCTGGCCAATTCGACTGATGAGACTGATGAAGTTTGCTCTATGGTGATCCAATATGAATTATGTTATACTGCTAAGGTTGCAAAGTTCAGATGGGAGTCGATTCTTAGATGGGGTCATGGCCAAAGGCGCACACAGGGCTCCCTCTCCAGAGAGAACTGAGCTTAGTGCCCAGAGGTTAATAATGGAATGGATGAAAATAATGGAAATTGGAAATTATAATTTTTACATGCTCTTTAAATTTGACAATACAACCAAAGCATAGAGCGAAAGAACCAAACAAATGTGTTTGACAAACATTCTGCGGTCGCAAAGCACACATAATTAACATAATTTACATCGCGTCTCACACATGTGGTAAGGCATGATGAAGTAAGCTCAATTAATATCTCAAAATTAAATTCCTTCACATTTAATTGAAGTCGGTTAGAGCACACATCAACAAACACGTATACGAATTAATTGGGCGCATGTAAATATCTATATTAGCGAATGGCAGCTTTTTGAAGTCACTTGTAAAACAGGTCGTGGCTTTGTACCGCGTGTTTATCTTTTTGTATGAAGCGTTTTTCCATATTTCCTTATACCAAATTTTTGATTGAACTCAACATAGAGATGATCCAGATCCATGGTAGATAGAGACTGCAACTTTCCATTATATGTACATACATTTAATCGCGTCTATATTCCTTGCGGAGTACACAGATCCAAAAAACTGAAAGGCGACGTTAAACTGTATTGCTTTTAGATAGAATTGAATTCAAAGAGTGGCAGGTTGCAAATCCATCGCCTACAAGAAGAATCCCAAGTTTATTAACCCCTTTCCCTTAGTCACATTTTACCACACCCATGGTAAAGATAAGAAGTTTTCCATCTCTAAAGTGTCGGGAACCACACGGTACTATTTATATAAGAAAAAAGACTAGAACGGTAAAGCTATTTTAGTGAATAAATATTGAAAGGGAGTTGGGAACACTGTATATTTTGGCTTCTATAGAATTTAAACAATCGGAGTGTTCCCACAAAGGCTACCCACACGTCGCAGTTTCCCGGGCTTTCAGTAGTTCCCGACAGGGTTACTATGCTGTTGATTTAAGAACGGACATTTGGACAAGACAATACGTATAGATATCATTGTTTTTGGAGGCACCGTCGTGTTGTTGATTTAAAAGGTGTTCGAGAAGGATCATATGCGTTTGTATAACTTTGACAACACTTTAACTCGCGATTCGGAATGAAAAAAAATGCGGTAACACCTATTTTACTCGCGACTTTAATGAATAAATCTGTTTTATTTCGTTCTCATGGGTATTTCGTCAACACTCATGAGATTTTAATTAACCTAGATTAATATAAGAATTTTTTAGATCAGGTAGTTAACTAGTTGAATCTTTTATAATGATGTGAATTCAAAAAGATTAAAAAGAGTATTACAAAGAAAATAAATTGCAAATAAATTTAAGGTTGTATAATTTACCGACAGTAATTTGCATAATTTTCACTTCAGCAACACAAAATTTACCTTTTTTGTCGCTTAAAAACTGGCTATAGGAACAAAATTACGAGTATACAGAAAAAAATTAAATTAAAATTTAATAACTAAAACTGATAAAAAGAAACAAAAATTAAGTCGAATTCAGAATCTCCTTCTCTTTTGAAGTCGGTTAAAAACAGTTCCATTTTTAAAAGCAGACCTATTACAGATTTTTAATGTAATTTAAACAATATTGTAGGTAGATATTAATTAAAATAAGAAGAAATATATATACTCTTTAATTATGTAACCTGTTACCAAAAGCTCGCTGGCTGTACTGAATTATTTCTGAGGAATACATAAGTCCCTCAACTATTCGCAAGAGTGTTCTTCATGGAATCCCACAGAAATACTTAGTTTACTTGAACAGCCAGCGACTACATCAAGAACATCTTAAGGCCTAATCAGTGAGATTTTCACAAGATTGGTAAATTTACAATTTATGATGCATTTACAATTTAAAACTCAAACTGTAATTTCGTGAAATTAATAAATTACAGATTAAGCACGGTCTATTTAATTTGTGATTTCATACAACTCGTGTAATGAATGCACGTCCGTTGGTTCATAAAGTAAAAATTTCTATTTACCTTTACACAAAAGTATATAACATCTGTAAATTTTATAATTTCTATAAGACAACTTTAACGGAAACATTCTTGGAAATTGTTAATGAAAGATAAATTTCTTTTGTTTCAGTGCTTACCTCAAGGAGGACTTTGCTGTGTTGCCCTATTTAGAGGCCGGTTACAACAGGGTGAGCACGCTCGATATTATTTTTCATTACAACCCCTCCTTTCCATAATCTTTTTTTTAGCACAAAAATAAACCCCCGCTTGACTGGCGTTTTGGCCTTTACAAAATGAAGGAAACATTTTTGGTAAAGAATATTTATTTAAGGCGGAATATAATATACATATCTACTCGCACAAAATAGATTATAATGATGAAAGGCTTTGATAAATTTGTTAACTTTTCCATGGCTCGTAATATACATTATACAAATGAACTCAGCCATTTGAATATATCTCTAGCTCAGTCATACCAAGGTTGGTTTTTCGTTTCATACCTACTACGTACCATAGAGTAACTTCTTTATTTTACTTTTAAAACCAAAATAATGGAACCAAAAAATTATAAAACCAACAGTGGTAGTAGGTAATAGGTAAAGCGAAGAAAAATCATTCTGTGTGTCAGCTACTTATCATCTCGTGCAGATAGTAAAAGTCAATTAAGTGAAAAGGCTAAAAGACTTGGAATTCTTCTTTTAAGCGATGGACTAGCAACCTGCCACTATTTGAATCTCAATTCATAATTAAACATCTGGAAGCCATACAGCTGAGCTGCAGTCTCTACATGACCTGGCTCTTTCTACCCTGTAAGGGATAAAGATGTAACTATATGTATGAAAACACTTTAACTGAATATACCAAATATACCTACATAGATACATGGTATTCTAGTACCATAGCACCTCTTGTTTTCGGGTGGGTTATAAATCGAAGCAATTTCATAGTTGGCAGCCAAGACATTTGCGGTCACGAACTCTGCCCCCCGGGGCGTCGTCTGCGGCTACATTCTCCTACGAAAATAGTCACAGTAGTTACACGAAATGTAATTTAAGATATACATATGTCCTTCTTCGTCGCAACGTAAATTGTAAAGTGGTTTAATTTTAAACAGCAGTAAAAGAAAATACATACCACAGTAGTTTAGACTAGATTATCTGATATCTGAATTTGCAATATATATTGACTTATATTCCCACTAAATAGACAACCAAAAGAGTCTTATTTACCTTTTGTAAATTTCTAGTAACACAACTTTACAAATTATTTTCGTTGTCACTGACTCCTTCATTTTGCTTTTATTCTTTGGAAACATATAAACCCACCAAAATATATACACTCCTAACTCAACTTCGTGTACGAAGTTTCCTGTCAATTCCATTTGGTATCTTGTTATTTGGCCTCGGACAGTTTTTATTGGGATGTAAACAACGGATGTTCAATATCCTCGGATAAATAAAACTCATCATAATCTGATGTTTGTTTGTATCCAATCATTATTTATTATATTATATTAAATAAAATATATCCCACAAGAGAAATAGACGTGATTATATGTTATGTTATATATGTACGAGTATGTTATAACTAAATAAATAAATATATGCGGAACAATTTACACAGATTGAGTTAGCCTCGAAGTTATTTCAAAACTTGTGTTATGAGACCCAGGAAAATCAGAGAAAGTTCGTTTCTCATCATGCCTTGCCCGGGATACTTAATAGCTTTACACATACATATATAGGCCGAACTAAAATTCTCGAAAAAACTCCTACCTTTAGATGGACTACCAACATACTTATCACGTCTTTTTCTCTTACGGCTAGACAAGGAAATAGTCACAAGTCTAAATCTCTTTCAGCTGGATAGCATTATAATGGAATCAAGATTCTGTCTTAAGAATTTACTATAATAAGGCTGTATAATTTTTGTTTATTAAAATTGCTGCTACTTTTGTAGCGAATAAACTTCTTAGATTATTAAAATCAGTTAGCGGAAGGCTTACAACTTATTATTTATTTTACACGATGGACTAACAACCTGTTACTTTATGAAAACTCAATTCTTCCGAGACTTATTATTTTACAGGCTCTATGTACTCCGTTAGGGAAAAAGACGAGTTCAGTTATCTATTCAACTCTCAAGCATTTTCTAGATAAATAAATGAACTATTTGTATTTATAAAAGTAACTAACTACTTAAAATTCACGAAAATAAAAACTTTCCAAATGGTCGTGGTTTGTTTTGAAACTAAAACTATATTTTACTACCTAAAGATGAGAAAATTATGAAACTCCCCGTGGACCATCTATCTTCCTTGTAATATGTCGCATGAAATCTGCATTTACACCTGCAAACTGACAGCAGATACATTATGCATTACTTAAATGTTATCTAGAAATAAATAAAGGGGCGGACGACTGGCTAATATTGAATGTAGGTATATTGAATCCATACATACATACACATACATACGGTCACGTATATATCCCTTGCGGGGTAGACAGAGCCAACAGTCTTGAAAAGACCGAATGACCACGTTCATTGAATCCATCTTGTCATATTCATCCTCCAAGTGTTTTAACCGCTTGCAACCTTTAATTATTTATTTCAACTTTATTGAACAAAATACTAATTAATATCACAATAGGCGCACTTAATGCTAGAATATTATAAATTATTATCCTATTACCAATAACCTGGCGTCATTAAATTTGGTTTTTACTCGAAGCTCGTTTTTACTTCAAATCTGACCTCCACAACCTTACAATTAAAAGATGCCATTGGGACTAAGTCCAAGAAAATAATAATGATATAACCGTTCTAAGGGGAAAGCTTGATGACCGTATATGACCACGTTCTTGGCGTCAATAAGGTCAGTTTATACACGAAGCAACTCTCGTCTGACTATCGCAACAAACTCCATAATGATAACAATAATGACTTCGCGTAATAATTTTCAAAAATGCCTATTTTTTTAACAGGTAATGGTTGAGACTTTGGGAGCGACCGCGTGGTGTGGTGAAATGTTGCAAGCGCGCGCAGCGGCCGCGTCTGCACGCGCGCAGATCTCCGCCATCGCCGCGTTAGCCGCTGCCACCGACCGCTCCAGGGATCTCGTGGCCGTTACTGATGATCAGCAGAGGATACTTGTGTGTATTGTTTTAACACTATAGTAGATAAATAATTTATTTATAATTATAATTTAGATGAAGGTGACAAATGGACGGTTAGAAAAAACAATCCAGGGATTCAAAATAATAGACATAAGACTAAATATCCTGTGTAAAAAAGTGGGAAGAACTTGGGACAAAATACTTGTGGCATGCATTTAACTGAATCTCTTATCACAGGAAGTAGGAGACTAGGGGATAAAAATCTGATTTCTTTATTTTACGGCATATAAATGAGTAGCACTTATGATGAAGCGAGTCGAAATGATGTTTCCACAAGCTTAATTCAAGATCGATAATTATAGCATAACTCTCCCACAGCTGACCAACAAGTCCTGGTGCCGAGTGCTCGGTTGGCGCGGTGAGGAAGGCCCTAAGCCGTTGATGGAGACCGCCGGTGGCGAAGCCCTACGATTGGCGACCACTGGCGTACGAGATTGGGAGGCACCCGTCACGCTGCGACGAAGGGCCGCTCCGGACCCCATATTATTGCCTTGTAGAGGTGCTACGGTAGCTCTTTCAAGGTTAGTAATAGCAACTCGTTGTTGATAAAGAAGGTAAGAAGTTAAACCCTGCGGTTGGTGACCACTGGCGTGCGAAACTGAGAGGCGCCGGTCTGCTGCGAAGTAATAGTTGCTCCCGTTAAAACTGTTACCATGCCATGTTGATTTCGTGTTCTTCACACTAGAATAGTCCACCAATTATCCACAGCCTACAAATACCACGACTCACTGCTGGGCATAAACCTCCTTCTGTATCTCTTCCCTGGGGCCACCGTAATATGTTTACTCTTCCTCATATAAAAGAATAAGTATAATATACGTAAGGACATTACTAGTTCCATATCTAGAGTTTAATGCTATAGAAAGTGGTGTCTTCTGCTACAAGCAGACTTGCTTAAAAAAGGCACCTACAACTAGTTACAATTGAACCCAACATTTAATTACCAAATTAACATCTTTTTTTAATAATTTTCTCTTCCAATATAACACGTGATATATTGCATAATTAATCATTCTCCCAAATATTTCTAGGAGCACATCCCACATAGTGTTCGTCTGCGAGCACACCAACGTGGTGGAAGGCGAGAGAGCCCGTGGGTCCCTGCACTCCATCAGGCGAGGGTCGCTGGACGTCCGCTCGGTGGCGTCAGATGGTCTGCGACGGACTTCGCTAGCGAAACTGCAGGGTCTGCCATTGGAGGCTCCGATAACCAAGGTAAAATATCTGTTTAAGCCAAACAATTAACCTTACAGAATCCACGGTCATGGTCAAAGGTGCGAGGATCCTCTCCACAGAGGTGAGGATGTAACCGGGACTAGCGCCAGGTGGAAGAAAAACAGTATTATTTTTGGAAATGGTTGTCATACCTTTTCGTACGAATCAGATACTCGTATCTTTAATCTCTGTCATAGATGAGGAGTAAAGCCTATTGGCTAAACGCTTACGCCATTTCAGAATAATGACTTAGCACTCGAGGCATTAGACTGCAGTGCAGCGAGAAGTGGCAAAGCCATGATCAAGGTTTTAGCAGATCACACCAACCTCGAGTCATCAAGATTCAATTTGCTAAATCTGTAAAATCTCAAACAAAAATAGACTGTAACTATACAAATTAATGCTTTTTTATTAAAACATATAGGAAATCTTTATTGAATAGTAACACTAATTGCAGGTCATAGCCCTCCTGTCAGCGGCTACGGAAGGCGCGCCACCGTCGACCGTGGCGTGCATAGAGCGCGCAGTCGACATGCTGAGAACGTCGGAACTGTACTCGCCGCAGATGAAGGACGAGCCCAAACTGAGGGTGGAAGACCCGATCGCGACCGACCTCATTGGCGCACTCCTGTCTGTGAGTGTACGATACTTCTTCTATTTCTTTTTTTTTAAATAGGTGACGTTCTATTTTTTATTGATTGCCGGTATGCTTTTTTATAATGACTGTCACTGGGGTGTTGAATTTCTAAAATTTAAATATTTTTACATACCTATTCTATTACTACATACATACTTATTTTATTAAAATCTATTTGTAAATATCCCCATTATTAATGTTAATAGTATTTGTACATACCTTACTATTTAATTTGGTTTGGTTGCTACTTATTTCTTTTTCTATTTGGTTATAAACGAACCTTCTTTAAAAAGGGAGTTAATTCTATATATTTAAAATAAAGTGTATTTTAATATTTTACTGTAGTTAGTAATTGTTATTTCATATACCTCTTTAATATAGGTAATAAAACCCAGTATAATTTTAATTTCGTCGGAATTCATTCATAAAGTAACGAAGTCAGTTGATATATGTATAATTAATTTCATGCTAATTGCAAAATGACAGAACAAACAAAGGATTAAAATTGTTAATTAAAATTATATCACCCAGTTTACGCCCACCGCCGCCTACGGCTTCATTGTTTTCTATTTTAATCGGTTCTACCTTTTTCAGTCGTAATAAGTTTAAAGATAAACAAACAGAAAAATAACTTTCTCATCCATATTAAAACTAGTTCCTGCCCGCTTAGCTACCGTGGGTATTTAAAAAAAAAAGCGTTTTTTCTAACTCCGTAAGAAATTTCGTCAAAAGCGGCTTAGTCCGGGAAGAGTGACTGACGGACTGACTTTATCATCTATAAATTGAAATAAAAATATAGATAATAATAGAAAGTATGAACTAAAGTTATATTAATATTAATAGCTACTTGATCCTTTTAGTTAATTATAAATTTATTAATTTATGAATGAATTTCTGACACGATGTAAGAAGCATGTTTTATGTAATACCTATGGTAGTAATTCTAATAAAGATATAAAATTGTATACTAACATGGATTTTTCTGTTCGCGGTCCTGTCGGCGTTAGCGGGAGCAGGCCAACATCGGCCTTATTCATATGGTAGGAAGACATAAAATCGACTATTTTTGTCTGTGTCTTCTCATAGATCTTCTAAAGCCAGTCTTTTAGAGCAAGCCTCGGCTAGAATAAAGCTTTCGAGAATTTCTTTCATAAATCTATATTTGTGTATAATATTTTCCACTTTAACTCCTATGACTTCAAGGTATTCATAGTACTAACTTATTTTTATTAATTGCGCACTCTGTCTAAATTTATTTGCTTATACTAACATGTTGATAACACATTTTAGTAACACTGTTATTTTAAAGTCTTGTATTAAATCTAACATTATAAAATTAAGGTGTAGAATAATCAATAGGTACTTTATAGTGAAAATATAATTTTATTTATTTAACTACAGTATAATATACGCTCGTAAGTAGTATCTTTATTTTCTTACAAAACAACTACAAATAATGTTTAATTTCATAAAAAAAAGCAATAACTCTAAATTAAATTAAATGTTTATACTGAGTTGTTCTTGAACCGGAGGTAATTAACCGCAAAACGCAATGACTTCCCAAAGTTATGCCGCGATTCCCTCAGGACCCCCTGCTGGTGCACAGCGGAATCAAGAATAAAACGCGGTCACTAAACACAGCGAAAACGAATATAAAATTATTTTTATAAATTACTAATAAATAAGAAACATTTTAGTTTTTTTTTCTTTACTGAAAATAAAGCCGTGTAGATTTAAAATAGCTGCATCAATAAATTTGAAAACTATAAAAATAAGTATACCTCTCTCTCAAACCAATAAATAGGTGATGTGCGGCACAGATAAAAAAAAACATTTCAAACAAACTTACCATAGTGCATAACCTCAATTATACTTTCCTATTGAAAATGTAAAACTAACATAAACTGTATTTTTAGCAGGGGCCAACCAACGTGCTGTCGTCTCGAAGGAGTAGCAACGACTCCACCGTGGTCCGCTCACAGACCAACAGGGCGAATATCAAACACAAGGTAAGTGTTCATTTAAGTACATTTTGATATCAATGTCTAATTTTAACTGCCCCATGCATGGCATATCACAACAAAAAGTTGGTGACAAATAATTTTCATCCTTATTGTCTACTCACAAATGACGCCGGCGCAGTCTCCGGCGCAGTCAATTTGATTCTTCTGAAGCAAGGAGACTCGTTTTCTTTTTTATACCAACCAGGTTATACAGACCTCAAAAATAATCTATGTATTTATCTAACTTGAACTAACTAAGAAGGTTAATAGAGAAAATTTAACCGTTCTTAATTCCTCTCTTTTTTATATAATTCTTTATTCTCGTATCATTCCTCTATAAATGTTAATTATTTTATACAATCCTTTAAGATCTATTATCGTCTCAGGCATCAGGCCAAGTTCGCGAGCTCCTCGACACAGCTCTGAGCTGGGACTTCGAGATCTTCCGCCTGGAGGAGCTCACACGAAACAGGCCGCTTGCGCACCTTGGACTGACCCTCATGGGGGGCAGGTTCGATGTCTGCGGCACCCTGGAGTGCGATGAACGGACTCTGCTGCACTGGCTGACTGCTATAGAATCAAACTACCATTCCACCAACACGTACCACAATTCGACGCATGCTGCTGATGTGCTTCAGGTATGGTATTTTGCCAATAGAACTCTTATCAGTGTAGATTAAGTAAGAATGCCAGTGTACAATCACCCGTAGGCTCCTCGCTACAGTAAATCTTTCGTCAAGAGAAGCTGATCTTCATGAAGGTGAGATTTGACGTGTACGTGAATAATATATGAAATTATTGTAGGAAGTATAATCGCAAAATTAATTATTCTCTACAAAAGACAGAAAGCGAAGAGAAATAATCAAATAAAAAGTGCTATATTGTTGGAAATAACATTTTTTAACTAACAAAACAATGCAACCGTCGCTATTGCGCATATAAAGAAGGTTACCTACATGTATCTTCTCATATCGTCACAATCGCAGCATTTCGTCTCGGTTGCTTCTTTCGTTGGGAGAAGGACGCAACCATTTCATAGAGAGAAAACAACGAAGACTTGAAAAAATATTGACCTTAATATTTATTACACATTTCAGGTGACCAATAATGTAACATGAGTCATCAATGTAACACGTAAGGCAGACTGAATAATGTCTTAACTTCACACTTTCCAGGCCGTAGCATACTTCCTCGAGAAGGAGCGCCTGAAGTCCCTCCTGGAGCCCCTGGAGGCGGCGGCGGCGCTCATCTCCGCGGCCGCCCACGACATCGACCACCCCGGGACGTCCTCCGCCTTCCTCTGCAACTCGCGGCACCCACTGGCCATCCTGTACAATGACGTCAGCGTCTTGGAGTCACACCACGCCGCTCTCACCTTTAAGATTACTCTCAGTAAGTCATTTGCTATTGTTTATCATTGCATCTTCTGCTTTATTAATCTTCAAAACACGTCCTGACTTAACGTTACTGATGCTTGTTTTACCATGATCTTTATGCTTCTCCTTAAAACTTCTATCTTTAAAATTGACCGAAATTGGACCAGATGTTTCACAAACTGCCATTTAGTGCCCGGCAAGGAAAATAATAGTACATCTCCATCTATTTCCCATGGATGTCGTAAAAGGTGGTAGGCTTATCTACTTGTAGGCGATGGGCTAGCACTATTTGAATCTCAATTCTATCATTAAGTCAAACAGCTGAACATGGCCTATCAGTCTTTTGATACTATGTCTAGCCCGCAAGGGACCAAGACGTGATTATATGTCCCTTGCAATTCCAGATGATGAGCGCGTGAACATATTCAAGAATCTCGACCGCGATACTTTCAAGTCGATGAGGCACAACGTCATCGACATGATCCTAGCCACGGAGATGACCAAGCATTACGAGCATCTCGCCAAGTTCGTCAACGTCTTCTACGCCACATCCACTGGCAGTAAAGAAGACGGCATGCAGACTGAGGTAACCATAAATTAAAATGAGCTAATCCAAGGACTTTCGTAAACAGGCGTTCAACCTTATGTAGTGACTTTGTACCTTGTGGGCTTTGAAGAATAAATGACAGTTATAGAATGTGATTACAAAATTAACGATTTCATCCAATCAGCGGTTTTTCGGGCGTACTCCTTAGGAACGGTTTTCAAAAGCTAATAGAATATGCCTGCCATAAACATACAAGGCTTGCCTCTCTCGGCAATTAAAAATCCCTTTTTAAGTGCATATTTCATGTACCGTCATGTATTTATCTTTACTCCAGTCCGGCCCAGAACGACTGAGGCAATACTTAAAAGTAATATAATATTTTGTTTTCTTTGTCAGGAACCTTTGGCGTTGGACACAACAGCGTTGTCGCAGCCAGAGAACATGGTGTTGGTGAAGAGGATGATGATTAAGTGTGCTGACGTGTCCAACGCATCTAGGCCACAAAAATTCGCTTTTGAATGGGCAAGAAGGTACGTTTTTACTTAATCATAGGTATATTTCAGAAAATTACAAGTCCCTGTCAATTTCAAGATAAAATGGTGGGTGAATAATTAATGCTGACCCGGCCGGCATCAACTTCGTAGCACAAAAGTTGTTCTCTATTCAATAGTCGTTGTATTAATTGGTCCATTACTTGTATATGGAGACAAGTAGACTCATTTCATTAATGTGACCACTCCAAACTTGACCTCAAGCTGTCAGTGTGACACTGCTACAAATGCTTACTTCTTTCTCCTACCTTTAGTCCCGGTTGCATCCTCATCTCATCTTAGATTGGGTGAGTCAGGTTTTCACACGAAACAACTCCCATCTGACCTCCTCAACCTTTGAAGGTAAACCAAACCTGTATAGGATCCATGGTTCAAATCCAGTAGCCTCAATGTGCAGGTCTCCTCACAATGTTTTCCCTCACCGTAAGAGCATCACTTAGTATTCAAACTAAAGTACTTATCTTTAAAAAATTAATACATGGTCGAGCTACATGCTTCCAAGCTCGTATCGATCATAACATCGTATTAAAGGACTTATTAGCTTATCATCATTGTCTGTTATTTTAACAGGATCGCAGAGGAATACTTCCTTCAGACGGACGAGGAGAAAGCCAAAGACTTGCCGGTGGTGATGCCGATGTTCGACCGCGCCACCTGCTCCATCCCGCGCTCGCAGCTCGGCTTCATCGACTACATCATCATCAACATGATGGAAGCTTGGGCTGGTTAGTTTTATCTATCTCATGCTTTGATAATGTCACACATACATTACATGCGCTAAGGGTTTCTGTTAATGATTCTTTTTTTTAATATTGTGTTCCGATGATGATGGATGCTGAAAATTTACAAATAAGTTGGAATGGACTTACAATTTATATGAATATTTTACTAAAATGTCATTTTTATTTTTTTATTTAATAACAGAAATGTTTAATGGCTTATCCGAACACGGATTGCGTTACCTATTACCGTGAGATAATTTGGTAATAGGAGATCGGATTGTTTATAATTTTAATTAGGAATAAATTACCTCGCTTACCTTCTTTTTCTGTTTTAACTATGAGTATGGGGTTCATAATGTGGGTCTGAAAAGAGAATTAAATGTGTCCCCAGCGTTCATCGACATGCCGGAGCTGGTGTCGCACGCGCGCACCAACCACGCGCGCTGGCGCGAGCTGGACGAGGCGGGCGTGTGCTCCGTGGGCGACGTGCTGCGCGCGCAGCGCCTGCTGCAGCCGCTCACCGCCGCCGCCACCGCCGCCACCGCGCAGCCCACCGCCGAGGAGTAACCGGGGAGCAGTACTGCCGTGGTATAACTAAAATGCCGTTATCTGACATCAGGATTTTCACCTTTTTTACCAGTAGAATAAGAAAAAAAAATCTCTTTCGATCTATATATACGACTTTTTGGTACCTTTAAGTCATAAATAGGCGTTCTCATTGAAGAATGGCATCAGTTTAAATTTTTATCGCATTTTTGACGTTTTACTTAAAACAAGGATTTGGCAGATAACGGCATTTTAGTTATACCAAGGCAGAGTAGCAGGTAAACGCGTCACCCATTTGGCGGGAAAATGTAACAGTGACGACATTGACGTAAGACGTGCGCGCGCAGCGGCAGTTACAACCTGCCAGTACTGAAAAACACAGCTGAGGGATGAATGGAAGAAGATGGAAACCGTTTTTAGGTTATAACGTCGCCAATTTGGCGGGAAGAAACGTGCGAAAAAGAACTTTTTAATTTGAACTTGATCAGATGACAGCATTGCTAAGATCATGCACGCGCACTGACGCTGTCTAAAAAACATCAAGATACTGCATCCAACGATGATAAAACATGTGCGTAATACGAAAAAGCCTTCGAAAAAATGCCGTATCGCTCGCACAGACGCTGATTCTAAGATTGAGGCGCTCCATGTGGACGTAATTCACTTAAGTGGAGATCAGCTCTAGCAGATATCACAAATAACTCTATAAACAGTATGAATTAAGTACAGATCTTGTTCAATGTTTTACTACAGATCATTGGAACTCGGTTACTACTTGTGAACTAACTTTGTAAACGGTCTGCAAAGTTAAGCTTTGGCGTAAAATTGTAAGTCTTCCCAAATACATAGACTCAACTTGTCTTGAATATTTGGATTTAAAAGTTTGGATCTTGTAAGAAAAAGGTCTATATTGTAAGACGTAAAAATATCAAAAATATTGTGGTTGATCTTTATATCTACCTACTTTAGCAGTCAGTATATGTTAAAGTTATACGATATTATAGATGCTCATACCTTTTAAAATACAGGGCAGAATTTAATACAGTAGGTGCTAACTCATATCTAAATTTTTTTTTTTTTTTTATACGGGACAAAATATCTACAATTAAACAAAATATAGACATATCTAAAATTGTTTGAAATCATGAGCAGAATATGTCAACTGCTTGAAATAATAAATCCTTTCATCTTTTGATACTTTGGTATTCTCATGTTGATTGGGCATCACTTACAGTATTTACTCATTCCTTCCATTTCCCATTATCTTTAATTTACGTCTTTGATTTACCTACTTTACTTAATCATATACAAAGTTTTTAGATTATTTTAAATTCTACCCTCGTATTTAAGGCTATTCATCTGATATGGCTTAATCTGCCAAAGCACAAAAACGGACGGAACTAGACGAATCGTTATTGTTACGGCTGGTGTATGAATGTGATTTTATATAGGAATAGACTAGTAGGAATTCATCATGCGAGAATTTGGTGCCTATATCAAAGTGTCAAAGAACGGTTATTGAATAACTAGTGAAATTGGGAATTTCGAATTCTGATTGTGAACTGGATATGGTAGGTAGAACGGCGGGATCAAGGGAGCCAAGACTTGAACCTTGTATGTCAACGTTAAAAGTCTGAAACGGATCACTGGCACGCTCGATGCCTAACGGATGTGTCCGAAAATACGCTTATTTTATACTTATTATATCCGTGTTAGTATAGATATCATGAGAATCATACTGATATCTACATTTTTAAGTACTAGTATTTTATTAATATTTAGAGTATATTGTATCAAATGTTTACTATACATGTATCATATTTGGAATTTCATTGATATGTAGACAACTGGCGTTATCCTGTATCTTACGAAGGAAATGTAACAGTTGTCGTGTAACACGGGTAGGTATCTTAGTTTGTTGTCTAATATTTTAATATGTACAATGAAATCCGTGATATAAGTGCCATATAACACTTATTGGCACAATATAATCCATTCAGTAGTTTTAAGAGTGAAGTAAACAGCATTTCTCATGCGAATCATGACAACATGGTTTCACAACACCTTTAAGTTTGTTATATTTCTATACTATTGTCAGTTTTCATCACCTATGTGCATGGTAAATGTCTGCCAAAACTTTCTACTGTTTACTTATATATTACCTTTAAAATTAAAAAAATTGGTCCATTTTACACTTGAGCTTTCGAAGATTCCTATTTTTATACTAAACTTTTTGTAGTGTACCGACTCTTTCGGCCTCATATCAAAATTCCAGTCTAACTTATTTTATACTATACCTTGGATTTGGAACAGATAAACTACATTTTTAAATTTTTATTTCATTCCTGATGGATTATGGTGTTTAAATATTTTATATTTAATTATAAAATAAATGTTGACGTTATTTATGATAAAAATGATATATTAGGTCACCTGAATATTTCTAAATATAATTTATTATATTCGAATAAGGTGTAACGTATTTTTAATGATAGGCAATTACTAAAATATATATTCGTCTTTATGACGCTGGTATGATAAGTTAACTTTATCCCGTAGTTAATTAAATATTGATATAGTATGATTACGCTTCCTTGTGCTCAATGTTGATACAAACGGTCTAAAGTTATATATTCTTCTGTAATTATAAACTGTTTAGTACCTATTATACATTATATGAAATTTTGCTACCGCTAAAATATATCTATTATAAGTGACAGTGTTCAATCTCATGATAAAATAGTATGAAATTACCAAAACGTACTTTTACGGCTACTAACACTGATTCTAATTAGTTAGATAAATTAAAATTATTAATTTTATAGTTAGCTCAATTTGTGTCAACGGATGTTGGTGAAAATTCAGAAAAAAAACAATGTGTGAAAGTTACGGCGAGGCCACATCTGCTTTACTAATTGAATGTTTATTTATGTTAAAAGTAATCAGTAAGTTCTTAAATGTTTGCGAGTAACCTATCTTGTAAGGTTGAGGGGGCTGGACCCCATATTTAACTGCGGATATGACTGTTGTGATTTTTTAAGCGGAGGCATGCGTTACTGTAATAATTATTAATGTATTTATTATAATCACTTCCTAAACAGACGCATCGCTTTAATATCGCGACTTGTGTTAACTGTAACTTAAACCTGAAAACTGTGCATCTTCTTCATTACGTCAAATAATCCGTTATTAAAGCGATGTTATTTTTTGCAAATAAAATGAACTATTGAAAACATAATGCTTAAGATTTAATTCCATCATCAATTTGATCTGATAAATACTAAAATATTATATCCTTGTGTTTATATCTATTATATGAAACACTGTTCTCAACGCATACCGTGTTGTGGTGGAATTACAACTTATTTAAATTAACTGAATGGTCGTATGAAATGATTGAAGTTGTTAAGTGTTGTAAATAAAGAAATAACTAAAATTGTGTTTTCATTATATACAAATTTTCTCCTTCACTCCAAACAGTTTAGTCGTTGTAATATTTGTTACCGTACAAACCGAACCGAAACCGAAACCGAAAAAAATTAGCCAATCCAAATTATTAAGAAGAAAATCTTATCATCTATTGTGACAAGTGAATTTATAATATTTAAATAAAACTGTCAAATAAGTTTATCAATACAGAACTCCCATACATCATAATACAGATTTTAATCTAATTAAAAAGTCATGTCATAACTGCAACGTACTTATTGGTTATCTCAAAATTAAAACATTGTTTCCATCATAAAACATTTTATTATAAACAATAATTAAAAAACATCTCTTCACATTATATAACTTACAATTCCAACATTGCGTTTCTATAAATGCAATAATTTTATTTCTTCGTATTTAACCGTGACATAATATAATAAGACCTGTACAGTATGTATGTAGACGGTTACTATAATTACACCTATACTTTAAGTAGTCAGTAAAGTTGGAATGGAAATAACATTAAGAATCAAAAACATAACAATATGTTGAACATGATATAATACTTGAGAAAAGCCTTATACATATTTCAAATAAGAAAACCCGGTTCGGTTAAAATATTTAAGGTATATTATTTTATCCAACATTGGAATAGTTAACACAAAACAAATAATCTAATTCCTTACTTAATATTTTCCTTTTCATTGTGCTGGTATTTTGTGTTTTCTATAATTTTAACTTGTAACGAAACTATTAAAAATAATTAAGTAAATGCTACTCTACAAATTCGGGTGCAGATAAAATTTATAGGCACTTTTGGCTTCTGTGAATTAAAAAAAATATCAATTCCCTTTTACATTCCTCTACTAAATAATAAGAATGAACATAAAGTTCTGCTCAAGTATTTATCAGTTTCCCTAAATGGCTAAACGGCTAACCAAGCCTTCGCGCGAATATAATAAAAAATCTTAAAGAAGTTCTTTAAAGTTCAAAAAAACTTTTCAAATAGTATTTTGAACCTTAAAAACACCTTGAATAGTAGTTATTGACTTTGTAAATCACAATAAATTCTTTTGTGAGCCATAAAAATGAACATGAAATGTTTATTTTTATAAATATTTCATTCAAATATGTAAACATTTATGAGCTTAAGGCAACGTTCGAATGGCCGCGCGGAGCCGACTCAATTCATAAATAAAAGAAAATGGCGGCCTTACAAATTTCCCTTCCGTATACATAAAATAACACAGAAAGCAGTAATTTTGTAAACGAGAGGAAAAATAGACCTACCACTCAGTGTCAGTCTTTTTAAATATGCCTTGCGGCACCGCGTGGTAACAGATTTTAAGCGGAATTTTCTATAGAAACGGAATCAACCAATCATAACGCATTTTCTTTTTGCCACGTATTGTGATTGGCTGATTTGTGAATATATCCGCTTTATTGAAAACGCATCTCAACTGACGTATAATCGAAGTAATAGCAAACAAAAGTTTCTAACAATTTCCAGTGCTTTCCCAACCGTCACGTTCCATACTCATCCCCACCAACCGTCTAAGTGATAATGCTAAATACACGTGTCAAAATTCTCAAACCTATCTAACTGAACACATAAACCTCCCCCTTTATTGTGCATCAACTTAAAATTGAGGTTAAAATTTGAGGAAAAGTTAAGTATTAAAATTTATTAACAGTTTCATCTGTCATCCATATATTATTTGTAGTTGGTAGTGATAATGTTAAGTTGACGCACAATCCAAATCACCCAAACTTTCCATTTTCGTAAACTACGTGCGAACTTCATTATAAGTACTATTTTACAAAACCACGCGTCTTCAACTAACAACAATCTCTTTACTAAGAGTATAGTGGCCCCCTTACTCGTTCTAATTGTAAATACTCTCAATTTTCAAGGACAGGTACTAGATTCAAATATAAATATGAAGGATCTTACATAACAATTTTCTTGACAATTTTGATAATATTCTAGAATTTTCGATAAGCAGTCATCGTATTGTAATTTTTTGTATAAATTGCCTTGTTTCAAATATTTAATGGACTAACTCTGATGACATTGTTCAAAATTATTATAATATATATATATAATAATTTTGAACAATGTCAAAATTATAATATTTTTCAGTGATTTCCAAATTTACCGCCATTATTGCGGTAAAAATTACAGAAGTGGCAACCCTTCGATAAGCATGATTTCTAATTCGGGTTTGTATGATATGAAAAATGTCTATAAACCATATATGGATGTGCGAATATTAACCTCTAAAATTACACCCACTCTTAAAAGAAATGTTTTACACATTTTTACACAGCTTTTCTAATGGCGGTTTTAATTTCTTTATGAAACTGACAAAGCATAGAGTTGTAACATATTATCGTCAGCACATGGCAAAGGGCTTATCGCCACACACTTCAAAAAATCTTCACATATAACCAAGCGGCGCCCCACCTACATTTATGTACCCGGCAACGCAAAAAATTGTTTAGATATATTAGCGCCACTAGTTCTACATATAGCTGGTAAATCTAAGTTATAACCAGTCATCGCCAACTGACGAATATACTTAAATCCACACCAGAAATTGTTCATCAAATCTACCACAGTCACTATCTTGTAATAGCTGATATAAAGCCGGTAGCATAATTTACATTTATATTGCCCGTACGACGTCATTCGCTCGCGATTGGCGGTTTTTCCATGTACGTAGCTGAAGCATAAAGTTGCAAGGTTCCGTCGCCAGAGGTTATATTGCCTTTACGGCTCGCGATTGGCGGTTTTTCCATGTACGTAGCTGAAGCATAAAGTTGCAAGGTTCCGTCGCCAGAGGTTATATTGCCTTTACGGCTCGCGATTAGCGGTTTTTAATGTACCTACGTAGCTGAAGCATAAAGTTGCCAGGTTCCGTCGCCAGAGGGCGGGCCGCTCGCCGCTAGATGGCCAGCGGCTTCCCGCGGCACTGCTCGGCCACGTAGCCCGTGAACCGCTTCAGGAACTTGGGGTACTCGCGCTTGTACACGGCGCGCAGCACGCCGGCCGGCGCCCACCCGCCGGGGTTCACTGTTACATACATACATACAGGCTCTGTCTACCCCGCAAGGGACACAGACGTGACCATATGTATGTATGTATGTATACATACAATCACGGGATATAGACGTGATTGTATGTATGTATACATACATACATATGGTCACATCTGTCCCTTGCGGGGTAGACAGAGCCAACAGTCTTGAAAAGACCGAATGACCACGTTCAGCTATTTGGCTTAATGATAGAATTGAGATTCAAACAGTGACAGGTTGCTAGCCCATCGTCTTAAAAAAGAATCCCAAGTTTGTAAGCCTATCCCTTAGTCGCCTTTTACGACGTCCATGGGAAAGAAATGGAGTGGTCCTATTCTTTTTTGTATTGGTGCCGGGAACCACAAGGCACAATTAAATATTCATATTCATAATTAAATTAATTAATTAAGTAATATTATAAACACTGTCAATATTCATCATTTATCACGGCTTTAGCGATAAGTCCGCCTTTGTATACATAACCTTATTTCTGATTTTCTTTTCCTTTTCGTGCACTGAAGAGTTTAGCTGTCTTACTCTATCTTTTTGCTGGCTCTGTCTACTCCGTAAGGGTTAAAGACATGATTATATGTAGGTATATATGATTGTATATCTTTAGTAAATACGGGCATGTTAACCAATTTGATAAATACCAGAATACTTCATTTGATATCTGAATAAAGCTAAAAAGTTAAAAAGGGATTGCTATCCGATGCCCGTGTGAGGTTTCCGCTCAATGTTTTCCCACACCGTAAGAGCATTGGTTAGCACTCAAACTAATGTACAAGGATACATACATACATAAAGATCTCTGCATACTTCCTTCGCTTCATCCACATTCATAACTCTCTTCATGCAAGCTCGGCGGTTTCGGGTGCTTTTGACCTGACCCTTTACCAGGACGTCCTTAATTTGATCAAGATACGTTCGTCTAGGTCTTCCCACTCTGACCTTTCCCTGCACACTCTCCTTGTATATCTGCTTAGTCAACCTGCTTTCATTCATCCTCTCCACATGACCGAACCATCTCAACATACCCTTTTCTATTCCTGTAACTACATCTTCTTGTACAAGGATAATGTGTATGAATTAGTTCATTTACATACCGGTGCTGCAATATGCGATGCTGGTGGTGATATTATCACGACTGGGAGTCTCGCCGGCCGGGAACGAGCTGCGACACGCCAAGCAGACGGTCACGAACAGGCGGATGCAGGCGCCCGTGTTCGCCTGAAAACATTATAACGAATTAATTACAATCTTAGAGTACTTGTAATACGAACTACTTTTTCAAAAAACCATAAAGTAACCAGTTCTAGTGGACCTTTCCCAAAAAGCCTAACAAAACGGGAATTTAGGTCAACCGGGTTATAGCTGAATACCAGTATTTTGCTCATCTCGGTCGTGAGCAAAGAAAACCGCTGAACTTATAATATTTTTGAATTGCTGCAACGCACACCTGCTTAGTCTTAAGTTTCATTTATTTTTTTATGTTATGTTTAGAAGCTTGTGTTCGTTCATTCATGCATTTTATAATTAAATTACATACGTTCATACATATAGTCACGTCTATATCCCTTGCGGGGTAGACAGAGCCAATAGTCTTGAAAAGACTGAATGGCCACATTCAGCTATTTGGCTTAATGATAGAATTGAGATTCAAATATTGACAGGTTCCTAAAAAAATAATCCCAAGTTTGTAAGCCTATCGCTTAGTCGCCTTTTACGACATCCATGGGAAAGAGATGGAGTGGTCCTATTCTTATTGGTGCCGGGAACAACACGGCACGCTTAACAATTAAATTCTAAACAATTTTCATCGTTACGTTTTTGAAAACTGACCGGATATTGAGTGTTGGTGGTAGAATGGTTGGTGACTGCGTACGTGTTGCCCGAGGCGGCGCGGACGTGCGACCAGAACAGCGCGTCCCGCTGCGACGCCGGCCATATGCGTTTGAAGCTCTGGTGGAACACTAGCGCGTCCGATGATATCTCTTCGACGATCGTCATGTTTTCAAGTGTGGCTGGTGGGAGAAATTTTTATTAAGTATAAGCAAACATAAGTTAGAACCTTTGTAATTTTCTTTTCTTGCGTTTCGATGTTTTCTGTGTACATATATTAATAAATAAATACATAAAAAAGAGGTCCTACTTCGTAAGAACTAACACACACATCTTTTATTTTAGTAATATGAGTTCGTATGGACGAGCGCCAAAAAGATGATGAGTACATTTAGAAAGTTAGTACTTCTAGCGGAACTTGTGATCAAAATCATAGCGACGAAAGGTGTACAGTGCGGTAATTCATTAAACCATAAGACAACATTGAAATAGCCTTGAAAAATATTACTGACTTTCCCATTCATATCGGTACCGAGGGTTGAAGAAGTAATGGCACATCTCGCGAGCTGAAACACCGCGGACTTTGTGCATCGCTTTTAGGGGGTCCATCACCATGCCGTCGACCTCCATTTCTCTGAAAAAGAATAAGGAATTTTAGAATCCTGCAAAAAAAATCAATTTAAGATAACGTATCCATGTTTATTGCTTTCATTCAATTCATTCATTCATCTACTTATTTATTCTGAATAAAAATTTTTAACTTTCATAACCACTTTGTGAGGTAGGTATCTATTCACGAAGCTTGACGAGGCATATATCTTTTTAGCCTCTTTAACTCTGAGAACAACTTAAAAATAAGAAAGAGACAGAAGAGGCCTCTTCAACATTCGTGAATAAGCGCCGAGGTCCTGTAACCAGTGCGATTCTGACATTATCTGTAGCCAATTCTATTTAACACACAATAATTAAGCGAAATCAATCATACATACCAATGGCTGCAACAGATTATAGACAGTAAAATATGAAATGAAAAACAGAAAATATGAATATTGAAAAACGCACTCAGTTCGTACGTTGTTAACACTATTTTACAATTATTACAATAAAGACAAGATCCTGTAACTTTTTGAATCTCTATATACAGGTAAATGTGACCTATCAGTCTTTTCGAGGCGCTGACAACTCCGTAAGGGATAAAGACGTGATTATATTTATGAGAAGAAATAAAAAGTTTCTCAAAATGTGGAATACAGTAGTACATATATATATAAACATTTAAACGAACATGTAAGCTCATACCTCCTATACATCCTCATGTCTCCTTCCTCAGCGAAGAGTTGCCAGCCTATCTCCCCACCGACACCTTCGAACGCCGCCTGGATCTGCTCCGTTGATATCCGGTCAATCTGCCGATCAAATTTTAATTTATTATGGCAACAAGTCATAGACTTACAATCGACTATCCATTAAGTATACTGTATAAATAATGAGGTTTCACTTAATTAGTTGACGTCCGATACTTTATTTCTGGACTAAATCGGTATATCAATGTGGAATGCATTTACTGTAGTTATTTATAACTGTGATAAGGGTTCAACAACACTTCCAACTACTTGGAGTGAGTTATGAGCATTCACTCTTAAAAACAAGAAATATGCATTTTATATTAGATCGTATTTTGTGGGTAACAAAAAAATCCTTATTTGAAATGAGGACCAAAACTTGACTAGTCCGTTCCGATAGCATAATTATTTTTGTTTTTAGTTCTTGCAACGTTTTTAAAAAATCTGTACGCCCGTCTAAATACCTGAGATTAAAACTAGGTAATTAATTATAAACTAATTCAATTATGTAAAGAAAAGTGCGATGAATGAAAATGATGGCAAATAATCATTCAGTGATCTAAACAAGTAAATGTAGTCTCTGCCTACCAGAAATGTGTCATTTAATGTATAACCAGCATCATATAACTAGTCTATGTTCACATGTAAAACCTCACCTCAGGCCAAAGAGGGTGCACTGTGAGTCTATTGTCGATGGCTGGTGGAGGTAAATCAACTTGATCCCGCGTGTGCTCGATGGGCGGCGCCACTCTTGCGCACCGCTCCTCCTCCATTTTGTCGAAGCCCGTCTCGACGGCATCGTAAAACTCGTCGTCTGGCAATGTGGAGTGAGGTCCCTCCTGTGAACAAAAAAAAAATACATTTGCAATCAAATATTGATGGCAGCGTGACAAGTGGTCGCACAAGTTCAAATACTACCGCGAATCTTAATCCATATTATACAAAATGGATTGATTAAGCATCAGGCATAATCAAGATACTAAAATTGACTTCCTATTCTCAAATT
The DNA here is from genome assembly GCF_032362555.1 of Amyelois transitella. Classification (NCBI taxonomy): domain Eukaryota; kingdom Metazoa; phylum Arthropoda; class Insecta; order Lepidoptera; family Pyralidae; genus Amyelois; species Amyelois transitella. Next base: position 3,535,756 of record NC_083522.1, on the reverse strand, counting down.
TTGGACAAGTACGTCTACCTAGAACAAACGGTCACATTAGGTAGGTCCAATTTTGAGAAGGAGATCTCTCAGAGCATCCAACTGGGACAGCGTTCGGGAATATGCGCAGAATGTTCTCATACAAGATACCACAATGTCTTTGGCGGTAGATCGGCTTGCTGCAAGATGGACTGACGACCAGGTGAAGTACGCGGGGAAACGTAAGCTGTAGGTTGCTTCCAAGAGAGCAAGGTAGAAATCATTTCTATGTATTGCCTATGTTCAGCTGTGGACGTCCTACGGCTGACATGATGATGACGTAAAATTTCATGACTATAGACAAAGTGTTAACCATTAAATGCCTAACAACATATCTACATGCTTTTAAAGTGCGCTGCCTCTTTGATTCAGGATTTTCCTTTTAATTTTGATTGAATAGAAGAAATCCCGATTGGGATAAGTCCGCCATTTCTTCTAAATCCAATGACTGTTTTATATTTTGTTATATTTCTTTTCATGTGCAATAAAGAGTTTACAAACAAACACACTACAAATTCAAAATAACCTTCATCAGAACTGACTTCAGCAGGTAATTTAATGGCAAACCGACAATAATTGCAACAATAACATTCTTAATATTTTCCTATCCCAAATACCACAGCTGGCTACAACTTCCAAGCATTCATAACAGCAACAATTCTACATGTTTGCATACAAATTCGACTTCCAATACGAATATACAACAATAGTTGATTATTCCGAGCGTGTTTAACCTACATTGGAGTAAGGACGATACCTGTGGAACTGAATTCGGTTGATTGCGTTAATGTTAACGACAACTGCATAGCGATATACTTTGGCAAGCCTGTCCTTGATGTGTTTTGGTTAGGAGAACCTTAGCACTAAGAACAATGGGCGCATTTTCTGATCAACGAAGTGGTTCAGAGGTTGTTAAAAAAAACAATTTGAAAATGAAGCTAATAACATAATGTCTACCATTATTTTAAAGTAGTAGTAGTTAGTTTTTTTTTGTTGAAACAAAACATATGATACCATGTATAATTTAAGGCCATTCCATTTCTTTGCCGTTGAAGTCGTGTGAGGCGACCAATTCCAGAAAAACTTTAAGAAAGATATTATCTTTCGACAAGCAAAATTTATAAGTCTTACTTATAGCACAACTAATCTGAATTGATCAAATCCTAACCTAAAAAGAACCATCAATCTTAAACCAACGTTTCATAAAATGAACCTTAAAGATCTTATTGAATGCCTGATTCCTTTCAACACACAAAGGTACAAGTAGTGCAAATATAGACTTATCAGAGCAATAATTCAGAAGGACGTTCCTAAACAAATAAATATTATCTACAGTGCACACCGCACACATACTTCTAATAGATAAAGTAAGTAATAAATATTTCAACATATCTATTTAATAGAAATTATGTCCTTACAATGTATTTTTTTTTTACACTTTAGGTCGGAACACTTCCTCTTTGTTTTACAATAACGGCTATTGTAAAACTAAGCATTATTATTAAAAATAAAATAGAATGCATTAGATCATAATAATTGTAACCTTTAATGCTCTATTTATTTATTTAAACATTATTGTACAAAATACAAATGTATAGCACAATTGGCGGACTTAATGCTAGAAGCATTATGTCCGCCGTCCGAACTTTATGTCTCGGGTCAAACTAAATAAATATATTTATATCTACACAGAATATAAACTAAAATAATTATAATAAACATACATAAAAACTACAATAAACAAACAATATACATAAATAAATAGGTGCAGCGATTACCGATGATGATGAGTCAATCCAATACTTTAACCTGAATCACAATTCCAATGTGGTCTTCGAGGCCGTTGGCTATATTTAACCCGCAAGAGATAAACAAATAATTATACATATTTGTATGTATACATATAATCCAGCTAGTATTAGTTATTAAGTATTTTTACTATGCAATAAACATACAGAACATACAAACAAACAAACGTACTAACATCGACAGCGCGTAGCGTGGTTAACATCATCAGTCAAGGCGGACCGTATCGTATAAACAATCAGCTTAAAAATACATCAGCCAGCGGCAATCGTTATTGTAACAACCGTATATTAGCACTGGTTTAGATAAATTTCATTCGTAAACTTTGCATGCTGAAATATACTCGTCTAACTTTGCATTTATTTTTTGCACAAAAATATAGTCCGTAACAAATATTTGGTATAAGTTTTGATGACAAGACTGCCTAAATTCCGATACTTCTTGGTCATCTGTCTTTGCTTCGTAATTTATTCTGTTGTATAAATGTTTGCACTAGACTGGATCGTTTTAGAAAACGTTCATAATCCTTTGTTTTCCTGAATTAAATTAAACAAATATTGTTAATTATTTTTACTTTTTTCGTAGCAACGTATAATTTATTTAGGCAGTTTGTTACATTTTAAGTTATGACCTAAAACCCGTTGACCGCAATAACCACTGACTGAAAAGAAGGCGTGTGGCAGAGCAATAATATCAAATAGGTACCCATTGTAAGGAAACTATAAATCAAATGAGTGCTCCAGATAGACAATGACATAGTTAAGAAACCCTATGTGAATTCCGACCTAAATTGCAACCCCTTCGTCCTAGATACGTTTTGATGTCACCCGGTGACATATAAAACTGGCATTCCAGAACACCAAAAGTCTATTACCTACCCATTAACGCGACCATCGTCTATAAAGTGAAGGTAAAACGGGCACGGCCAAATCACTACTCTTTTATCAGACTGTTATAGGGTTGGCTAAATGATGGTAATAGCGCCAGTGGAACGAATCTCACTGTTGTCAATCTATTTGATATCTGGATCACATCCATACATATCCCAAGTCTATATCCCTTGCAGAGCAGCAGTCTTGAAAAGACTGAAAGGCAATCACATGACTTGACGCCCGTGATAAGCAAATCAGGGACGAGCGAAAACAGAATGAATATTGAACGGACATGTTAAAAATTTTTTACAAACTTTTAATTCTAGAGACTTGAAAGTAGACACGAGACCATATATGGATCTCAAAAGAAAATTATACAGAAGACGAACGATGAAAAACTAGTCTTTTAAATTTTCATTCTGGAAAAGAAAAAAAAAATTACTGTTCATGAGCAAGCTTCACCAACCTAGACCTAATTTTCAATTCAAAGTTTTAAATAGATATGCAAAAAGATGTTAAATACCTTCGTCCGCATCATGTGAAGAATGTCTCTATAATATTAAAACGCTTAAAATAAATATAAGGATTAATATAACCGGGTTTTAGTACTAAACATTTACTTTTACAAGATATAAACACGGTCACATGATTTACATAACAATAAAGCAATTTATTCATTTACTCACGAACATCGTTCAATTTACATAGAGCTGTGTAAAGATAAACTCAATATTGCTACAAATGTTATGTTAATTTGTGAAGCAGTCTTGATGAAGCCCGCTAATGAGTTTACGACAGCGATAAAGATACGTAGACTGAAATAAACGTAAAATACTAAAAAAAACTGTCTGTTGTTGTGATACAATAAAGAATAAGCTTTAAAACTAAATGAAGTGGGTTTACCAATACAAGTAAGAAATTAAAATCACTCAATCCTGTAAACTTTGATAAAAGAATCACATTGATGATTAGGTACACATGAAATTATGCCTAATTTATCAAACTTTGTAAATTTATAAAGTAAGATTAAATCGTTGTTAGTACTGTAAGTTTGTAAATGTCAGCATTTTATTTTAATCATCATATCACCTGTAGAACGTCCACTGTTGAACATATACCTCCACCAATGACTTCCACCGCGCTCTGTAGAAAGTGGCCACCAACGCGTTTTTTTTTTGACTTTACATTTTATAGGTAACTCAAGTAAACTTTACCACGATTCTCAATATGGCTATAACATAACTTGACGTTCCCAGAAGGGTGGCCTACGGGTGAGCCACGCCTCGCACCTACAAAGACAACATAACTTTGTAATGGACAGACATCCCTGATGACGTCAGCATAGCCGCTCCCCATGGCAACCGCTGGCGGCCTAATGTATGACAAAATCATCCCTGACACGTCAAGGCGGCCTATTTTTGGCATTTACGCGTGTTTGCTGTGAAATGATTTGCCTTTTTGCTAAAGGTTAGGCAGTTGTCGACAGATACCTACGAAAGGTCAAATATAGGTAAGTAAATGGTCTTTATTAGTGCAAAATCGAATGTACGTACGTACGTTGGTAACTCAACGAACTCTATGTGTTCCTGATCAGAATCTTGAATTCCGATCACATGTTAAAAAAAAACAATTCGAATTCAAATTCAAAAAATTTGAATTTCTGTTGTTTATTTTTAATATACTTTATATATACTTCAACGAACACATACGACTGTAAAATCATACTGATACGTCGATCACAATTCTGTTTTTTTTTTTAAATGTATTCGAACTACTTCAGATTTGTTTACCACAAACAACTGTTAAAAGAAACCTTAACATGTTGTAAAAACATAAATATATATTAAACTGGAAAATGTGAATCAATACCAATACATTTTAATGCTTCACAGATTACATTTACTTTTTGCTTCGTTTACGGTCTATTTTTAGCTATAGGTAATTCACGAGCAGTACGTAAAGTCATGCCTAATAAAAAAAACGTTATAAAAGTACATAAAAAGAATTACTATAGTAACGTTTAAATAAAAACAAACAAACAAAATTTTGGTTGCGTTGATATCCCATAATAGTGGATTGTACATGCATGGTTTATTTAATTAAAGACAAGTTTCGGATAAGTTATTAGATATCGGAATACGGCCAAAACAAGCGAAAAGTTGAGACTCCTTTTGTTGCTGCCTTATGGCCCTATCCCTTAGTGAACTTTATCCCTCGAATAAATATTGACTGCCCTTCGATAATATACCTCTTATAAAGGCTGTATTAGTCCATTAGCGGCCTGCCACGCCGCAACCGTGGTACAAACATAGCCTATAACACCTGCAGATAATGTACCTTCTTAACAATGAAAGAATTTTCATAATTGGTTCAGTATTTCCGAAGATTAGCCTTACGAACAAACAAAGTTGCAAACTTTACTTCTTTATAATAATAGTATAGATTAACAAAATGGGCAGACAGCATATACTTTAGTCAAATTTTCCAACAGCCTTTACTGTCCAAGGTTGAAAGAGTGACATCAGCTCAATGGCAAGAACCAGATCATACGGTCTTTGTTCATGGATATGGTGGAATTAGCATTAGCACGTGACGTCAGAACGGCTAGACGAGTTGAATCACATTACAAATTGAACGAGCAAAGAGCTACATGGACATTTACTATTGAAACAGATACTGTGAATAGTAAAGAACACATCAAAGAAAGAGAAAACTGTACCAATTAATTAATTTAAAAAATTCTTGAAATACCGCGTCGGGTAAATGTAGAGAGGAGTGATATAAACGACAGAATAATCTTATTCTGACATTGCTTGCATTTTAGTAATATTTTTTATTAATTTTGACCAAAAACAGAATTACAAACATTCTTCAATCCATCCAATCCACCACCAAATCATCATATAAACCGTTGTTCTTGAATAATCCCATTTAAAAAATCGGAGAAAAACATATAAAGGAAGAAATCACACATATAAAAGTATCTGGTAAGTTGGCTTCCTTGTGTTATCCAATACTAAAAGTCAACGATACTTTAGCAATATCAACTCGTCCTTACATTCTATTATCGATAATATTTAGGCCAATCCCTACTTCCAACCCTACAAATACTGGCATAAAACAATGAAAGTTATACGCACCAAGGCTACATTGCGACACCACACCGCGTACACGCCTCAATACAATCCAACCGCAAAAAGCTCTGGACGTCTACGTTGAAAGCCATTGAAAGGTACCGCTAGTAGGTCGCGTGACGTCATGCCTTATCGCCGTCATCGCGAGGGTTGTCTTTGTCATCGTATGCTCTTATTAGATGATGACGTCAGCGTTGACGGACTATATTACGAAGACAATGTCGATCTTTTGATTATTAGGTCGATCTAATGTAACTTAAGCCTACAGAAAGCTAAACGTGGAAGGTTTGGTTAGCGACTTGAGGTAATTATCTATATATTTTTAATTGATTATATTTTAAGAATTTTAACTATGTAAAGGGTATATCAGCCGTTTTTTAAATGTATGGTATGGACTAGCTTGAGTTCACAGATTAACCCCGAGTAATCTGTGCTTGAGTTGCAGATTTTCGAATATGCAGCTAGCATATTCGAAAATCTTAACAACTGGTATATGTATGTCTAGATACCAGTTGCTAAGATGTCACGTCTTTATCCCTTACGAGTTAGACAAGAGTCAACATACTCTTAAAACACAAAAAGGTCACGTTCAGGGGCCGTATGGCTTAATGAAAGAACTAGTAACGAAATCTCAATTCTAAGAGTGACAGGTTACTAGCCCATCGCTAAAAGAATCCCAAACTTATAATTATTCTTAATAACTTTAAACTGGCTTCTACATATATTGGTAAAAAGATGTAGTAGAGTAACCTATTTATTTCGGTTTAAGGTACTTTTGATCCAAAGTATAACCTAAGATATATATTATATAATGTGATTTAGCTTACAAAATAATTATTAGGAAGTCATACTCTGGGTAACCACAACGTGCACCGCGGAAGGGAGAGTGCAACGTGGAACCGCATCCGTGACTAATGAGAACTTGTTCATAATGCTGTTATTACATGGACGTTTTACTACCACTGAAAATATAATCGTATTAGCCACTACGTTTACAGGTGACGTCATGGGCTGTGACATTTATATATTTTAAGCAACAGAGAGTGAAAATACTATGTTTACGGTAGAACCAAGAGGATCCATAACATCGATTAATACTGAAGCGAAACCTCTTTGTATAAGTTGACTCAAAATTTAAGTAACTTAGCAAGGATATAATTATCTCACACGCACTCATCATGTCATAGTCGACAGAAGGTCGTTCACGGCCACGTTTAACATACATACAAATAATCACGTGTATAAACCCATGCGAGGTAGACAGAGCCAAGTCTTGAAATCTTGAAGTCTTGAATCTGATAGGCTCGGCTGTTTGGCTTAATAATAAAATTGAGATTGAAATAGTAACAAGTTGCTAGCGCATCGCCTAAAAGAACAATCCAAAGTTTATAAGCCTATCCCTAAGTCGTCTTTTACGACAACCATGGGAGTGGTCGTTTTTTTTCTTCTATTGGTACCAGAAACCACACACGTTTTACTGTATGGCTTAATAAAGGAAGAGGAGATTCAGATATAATGGTAAGTTGCTAGTCCATCGGTTAAAAGAATTCCAGAATTCCTTTTTACTGCAGAGATATTATTCTTACCCATTTACCTATCTATTATAGACCTTGTATTTCTTTGACGTTTTTATCCAATGGTCTCTCAAGCTTTTATAATAAACAATACAACGTATTCTCTTAGTATTCTCATAGTGTCTGATGTATCTACGGCATACCAGATAACATTCACACTTTGAACATAATACCACACTATTTTAACGTAACCTCTAATGATATTAATTGAATTATACGCTTCATTGAATTTACGCAAACTAATGTGAACTGCATGTGTAATTAAAATGTTCTTGTAGTACAAAAATGAAACATTGTATTCTACATAAGTATATTATGTAACAGGAAATAACCGTAAATAGTTCAATTCTGAAAAAGGTGGTTCAAGTAATAACTAAAAGGGAAATCATTCGTTCACCAGTTTGAAACACGTTATAATTGCTTACAAAGCAACAAGACAAAAAGGTACTTGGTTGACTGGAAGAAACCCTAATTGGGATAAATCCGCCATTTTTCTTAATTTTTAATTCCTGTTACTGTATTGCATTTTTTTTTTCAAGAAATAAAGAGTTTACGAACAAACTACCAAGTACTAGAACAGTAAAAGAATTAAATCAAAATTATGCACTTATAAATAAAATATATTCTTCGCATGATTTTAGTACCACATAATGACATTAGTTCGAATGATATTAGTATTATCAGGCTATAATAAAACAGCAAAGCTGTTAGGTAATCCAGTAACAGACAACTACATATCTAACCACCAAACATAACTCAAAGACGCAGTAATAAAATCTAAGCTTGTTGAGTGTAACAGACATGGATTGGGTTTTGGTCAACTGGATTAACTTGCCTTCGGAAATCGATAGTCCAAACGCGCCCATCACGCGATTGGATGCGGGTTCACACAATTATACGAAGGAATTTAATAATAGGTATTACCCTCATAATTGATGAGTTCATGGAAAGAAATTTTATACAATACTTGCGCGTATGGACATATCCGTATTTAAAAATTTATATTATAAAGAGAAAAGATTAGTGTTTTTGATTGTTAAGAATAAACGAAAAAACTACTAGACCGTTTTGAATAATAATTGGCACAGTAACAGACAAAGCCTCCAGGAGTAAGTCCTTTTTTGCAAAAGCTAGTAATATGTAAAAGTACTTTAATAGAAAATTACCTTAAATAAAAAGAGACATGCAATAGTATCGTAAGCACAGTTTTGAACCCTACGGCCAGTCTAGACAATATCGAGCAATGACCTGCTTCAAATATGCATAATAATCACAAACCAAACTGTATAAGGAGCAAACATAAATCGCATGCCTGGGAACAATTTGAGAAAAAAAAAGGATGTAAATCGATATAACCGATTATTCAGATTGAAAGCCTTTCAACAAAGATATCTTTGTTGAAAGGCAATTTCTATTAAAGCGGAAAACACTCATCCACTGACTGATCATGAAATCGCAAAAACTCCTAAGCAAAAAAAAAGAAAATATTAAGCTGAAGGCTGTAACTAGAGACGTCTACTAAGAATGCATTTTCTGAAATTCCCCTCGGAACGTAAATAAACGGGATTTTTCGTATAGCGCGAGCGGAGCCGAGGGCGCTCTCTTGTCTTCTCTAAAAATACTTGTAAATAGAACCAAATTAATTTCGACGTTCGTGAATCCCAAATGCTTTGGTAATTATATTCTTAACCAGATAGTTCCCTTGACTCATGCATTATCATTCTGCTCATGCTATTGGCAAACGGTCAATGATAAGCCGATGTGTACAAGCGGTTGACGTAGTGCGAGTATGGCGAGAAAGTAAAGTCTGGTAAAGGCGTGTTTTACCAGCTGTATATAATACAAAAAGGTACTTATGTGTAGAGTAACAATATAACGCTATACTCGTAGTTTTAAAATGTGATAAAGCAATTGCAACAGATTCTTAAAATGCTAATTAATATTATTAAGTACTACAATAATTTTTGAATTTATTTATTGTTACACTAATTATAACGCTAATATCCTACTACTATTATAAAGGCGAAAGTTTATATGGATGTATGGATGTTTGTTACTCTTTCACGCAAAAACTACTGAACCGATTACCATGAAATTTGGTATGTAGGTAGCTGAAGACCCAGAATAACACATAGGCTACTTTTTATCCCAGAGTTCCCGCGGGATTGATAGGGTTTCCATGCGGACGAAGTCGCGGGCGGCCTCTAGTTATAGATAATTCCTGATCAAAAGTATATTTGAACAATTTATCTAAAAAAATGTAATGTGCATTAGCATGCTTATCTTACGTGCATCCCGTACCTACAAAAGCAGAGGAATTAGTCTTCTTCATATCTGTTTTAAAATGATACAGATTTAACAAAAAACAGACAGGCCCGTGATATCTCTGTGAATTAAATCGCTAAGTGATGACAGGACATTCCACAGACAAGCTAAGCGTTGTTGACCCTAATGCCACTAACGCTTATTTAGCAATCAGCGTGTCGTTAGACGCAATCTTATTTGTTTGTAATCTGATTACTAACGTTACATAATTAAAACACATAATAGCGTGATCTTTTTAATATATGTATAACGCTTGCATCTGTTTGTGTTGCGTTATCATCATTGATATCAATCTGTCATACTTATGAAGTATACGAAAATAACAACTAACTTTTATATTGTTATTTTTAACCGACATTAAAGAGAAGTTTCTGTATATTTGCGTTTATGTTCTATACTAACATCCGACCGTAGTTCCGTCCGCGTGATGAGTAGATAATATTTCAAAAAGTATACCGAGGTATATGCTTTACGGAGATGGGTTCAGTAGTTTTGACGTGAGAGAAACTCAAACAAACACGTCTATAATATTACACGTTTATTATATTAGTCTGGATATTTATTTATTCATGTTTACGATTAAAGTTTACTACATCTCACAAGTACATTGAGCTACATATATTAACTACGTAACCAAAACGATCGTTGTACATAAAAATAGAATTAAATGAATCGTGAAAGCAATGAACAGATCACACAGGCATAAAAAGACCGCTTGACGTAGCACGATAAAAGGTTCAATATCGAGTAAACCGAGTAATGATACACAATTATCTTCAAGCGCATTTTATGTTCCAAATTGGATTTATAAAGAAAAATGTTAGGTTTAGGATTCATGGATTTCTTAACATATTATTTATACATATGTATATAGGTACCTTCAATTTATCCAATCGAATATAGTTTATTACGTCTTTTTGTAAATACCACAAAATAATAGACCCAGTTCAGCCCCCGTATAATGGTACGCGTGAACATATGGCGAACAACTATCGCTGTTTCGCTTTTATTATGACGTGAATAGAGACAGCGATAGCTTTTCACGCGAGAAATACGGCGTCGCGCGTTCCATGCTATAGGGGCAGCCTGTATAAAATAACTTTTACTACACCTTTAAATATGTTAATAAAGTGTTAATATTAAGTTCAAGATTTAATTACTTACACTGTTTCTTGTCCGCAAAGTCGGTTACGTTTTTAATAAGACCGAAATAGAAAAATAGACTCTTCGGATCATAAAAAAGTGATTTATGATATCAACAAGTATATCTATAAAAAAGTAACTTTAAAATAAGATTTATTTCCAAATTATATTAATTAAAGTCTGTTCTTTGAATATTGTGTAAGACGGAATGCAACGTCTGACATACTTTATGAAATCTCAAATTACCTAAATTGCATCATTACACAACGCACGCTTCATTTTATATGAACTTAATCATCGCGGGTAAAAGTATTGTCAAATATGTACAACATAATATATTCTAGTTTTTAACTAGCTGCGCCACTGGGCTTTGCTCTTAACGGAATTTTGGAAACCATCAACATTTATTGGATGATGGCTACACATTCAGTTGCTTCATCTCCTTAAAATTAAGAGCTAACTCTAGTCGGTGGATTTAAGTGGAGCTTCCCTTCTCTTTTCTTTTAATTTTTTTCCTTGCTGGTATGTTGTATCGGTTACTTTCAGTTGCCTCGATGTGCGATTATGATGTCTCACACACGTAAAAATATAACTGTTATTATCTAAACTAGCTGACCCGCGCAACTTCGTTTGCGTGTATCCCGCTACTTTGGAAGGGTAAATCCGATGGTATCAGGGGGATTCGGGGAATCAATACATCTTCTCCGGTACCACATCCTGTGAGTATTGTGCACTCTATTAAGAATGTTTTCAGTGATTTTACCAGCAAACGCGTGCCATTGCAAAGTTTAGGTGGATTCAGGTTTCTTAATAAAAGAACAGGACAACCTACGTTTACTTATTTTGATAAGGATATATGTATTATTGGTTATATCACCAGTTAAACATCACCCAACGAATTAAATGTTTTTTTAATACAGAAAAGTAGTTTTTGTGACTTAAATAAAAAAGCTGGATATATGTCATCGCGGACTTTTTTGTAGAACTAATAAAGACCAATGTTTTTGCTGTACATTGTTCTTACTTGTATCCAACGGTATAAGCGGCGCACGCACAAATGCAATCTTCAATTAGATTTTTTTTCTGACTTTTTGGACATAAATCGCTATAACTCAGCTAATATAGTTTCAATGTATTTCTATTATATATAAAAACCTGTCGGAGAAAATACTCTTTCTATTAGTGAAAACCGCATCAAAATCCGTTGCGTAGTTTTAAAGTTTTATGCATACGAAGGGACTACAGACAAAATGGGCGACTTTGTTTTATACTATGTAGTGATTACGTAGGTCGAATAATAATATAGGTAACGACAGGTAAACTAGCGTAATACAACATTATAAAATTCGCAACGCGATTTACTTTCACTACTTTCTGAAACCGGTTTCAGTGGCCTTTCAATTTTATAAGAAATTGAATAAAGTGAGCAGAAAAAATAACTAAGAACTAAATATTGAACAGAGATCCATATTTTTATTAATAAATTGGCAACTAAACTGTATTTTATATAAATTTAGCGGTATGAATTTTAATTAGCTCTAAATAGACAACCAATAAACATAGAACCAGCAAATAATCCAGTGCCATTAAATTTACATAATGAAGATATAAATAACATTTTAATATGTTTCTAATAAGAAAAGGTGAGTAGGGATACATCTTCATCACCTGCTCTAGTCGGTGTAATGGATTCACAGTAATAAATAAGGTTTCTCAATCAATTCTGCAGCCATTGTCCAGAAAATGTACCATCAAATCAGTTTCGGATCATTCGGATCTTGTGATGCAGATACGATAACCTGCGTATTTACCAAGATCAATGATAAATATAAATTTTACAAAAATCTGCGATAAGCCACATCACAGAGTACATACACTTGTTATATTTTTTAAGTATGAAAGCTATAGTTACTCATAATAAAAATATTATTTTCTCTAAACTAATAATTTTATTTATGTTAAAATCATTAACGGTCTAACCGAGGATATGAAAAATTAATAGATTAATAGAATACTAGAACTATTTATTTTTACAACCAAAGTAAAAGATAAAAAGTAATTAACTAAACCTTTGTTTTTATAGAATAAAATTTAAAAAAAATATATTGTTTAAATAAAAGCGGCTGATAAAAAATGCACCTGTATCAACAACAAACTCACCTGACGAAGACTCTTTTTGAAAAGTTTGAACTTCATTTTGTTTAACACTTCCAAATTTAATTGGTCCACATTATACTTAATGATAGGTAAGGCCACACAGAACACAGCACTGGCAAGCTTTTTTATAATAAAAAAAAAAAATTATATCACAAAAAAAGAATGATTTTAATTTTCAAAAATCGAGTTCCGTACAAAACGAACTTAACAGAAGTTACGAGCGCGCGACCGTATCGCGCCACGGTCGCTTTCGTTGTACTAAAATGTGCTAAGAATGTTTGCCTTGCTATGCTTCGCTTGGGCTTGGGTGTGGGCCCGACTAAATTGCTTGGGAATTTTCACTTGCGTGGAAAACTGTTTGTTTGTTCTCTTTGATGTGCTACGGATAAGCTAGATTACGATTTCAGTAATATCTTAAAAAGCACAGTGAATACGGTAATTAATAAATATTTATTGTATATCTATATTAATGTAATATTTTAATTATTTATTTTAAAAGATTCATTGATTGCAAAAGATTAATAGTTTTTTTAATTTTTTATTTACAATATTTTAACTAAATCTTTTCTTATGATTATGATTTGTCTTAAACTCCTTGCAAGTAGTAGAATATTAATAAAAGAGTATTATTAAATACAAATTCATGCGTAATTTTTCACATAACTCCAAAAATCTGTAAAGTACCTACATACATATGGAAGAGTGTGTAATTATCGCCTTAACATAAAAACAATCTACACTTATCTGCCTTACTAAAGGTGCCATAGCTGATCCCATAAAACTAGCAGCGGCACGCACAGCATCATCTATCATGTCATAAATCATTATATTTTCCATAAACACCTACACCTTGTTTGTTACGTTTTTGTTGTAAACCTATAAATAGCAGTAATAACAGAACCCAATTTTAGAAAACCTATTTTGGTATTAATTTAAAATACAAGACAGCGTATCATAAAAATTTCTGTCGCAAAAGTCTAACCAAATTGCGAACTTTTTCTACAAACAAAGAAAGTTTATGGTTTTTGCCTGTTACATGATTTTGACACTAGGGCGTTGAATGGAAATGTATGAATTTAACTTCGCAAACCTCGTCGGATCAAAATGTACGAAGATAGTTCTTCTGACATTTATACCGGGTGTGTAAGCGTCTATGGAGCGAGCCCGAGGTCCAGGAGTAGAAATGTCAAACCTAAGAAAATATATCAATATTTTAACTTAAATTATGTATGATTAAATTATGAAACTTACCTCGTGGTCAGGTCCCGGTTTGGATGCCAATCTGGCCTCGTTCAATTGTGTTTTCAATGCCCTGAAATTACATCAAGCTTTAATACAATTACAAGTGAAAAATTCTTACAAACTAAAAAAATGTTTTCACTACTTATACTGGGTATGTAGCCAAGGACCAATTGGGCTTTGTATTAAAACATATTCATATCATCAGTTTGTCAAATGAGGTATATACAGGGCAGGGCATGCAGAAGAAAAAACTTTTTATTCTTCTGCTTGCCCTGCATGCTCTCTTCTGCGCAGCAACTCCGCGCAGTGACTCAATAGGGTACCGAACAGTAATCGAAAAAAATCTAAGTTGTGTTTTAAAATAAAGTTTGTTATACAAGAACATCACTTAATAAAGATTTTTAAGAAATAACAATGATTTATAATTTTAAATCAATAAATAAAGTTGCAAAAATCCAATATTTTTTATCTGTGCAGCGTAAGAACCCAAACACCAATCACAGTGAGTGACGTCATACGTAATGAGTGATAAGTAAACACCACTGCTTTGTATGTTAGTTCGAGTTATTCTACGATTTATTTGCATTTTTCTGAAAATATTTAATTGTAATTAGTTACGAATTGAAGGACTTTACTCATAACAGAAGGTGTCGCAAGTGCTTGAAGCCGCCTATCAAGCTTTTATCATGGAACAAGGTTACAAACCGACAATAGAAATCTCCCAAAAGATTGATATTTTCATGGTCGGCAGTTCCTTTGCCACTAATACCGACTTTTATTTTGCTGAATTTAGCAATGTGAAAACATTTGTGTAAGTATTTCAACCTCTTTTTGTTTATCTTAACAACAGAAATGATTGAAGAAATTACAAACGAAAACATAACCTAAAACTAGTTTCATTGTTTACAAAGTTATTTTCACATATGTTTTTTTTCTATGATTTTAAAGGTTAGATATTTATGGGTTTTGCATGTTTCTAGATCTGCGAGAAAATACTTAAATTATCCAAGCACTGATCACTTGTAATATGGTCGTGACGTAATATGTTTGGAAAACAAACTGCAAGAGTTTGTTTTCCAAACATATGACGTCACGCGATCTGAATTGACGAAAAGTGCTGTTTTCGCGGCAATTAAAAAAAAAATTACGTTTTTGACGTTTTTAAATACTCCAAAAGATTTATTTATTTAAAATAATATTTTTTATGGATATATAAATAAATAAAGATTATTTTTAAACACAATCTGAAAAGTTGTCCGGTACCCTATTGTCTTTTGAAGCGCCTATAGTCGCTCGCAAAAACTTACTAGCAATGATAAACTACGAAACTCACATGTATAACTCTTCTGCCTGTCTCGCCTGCTTCTCTCTTCTGCGAAGCAACTCCGCGCAGTGACTCAGTGTGGCCATTGTGGCGCCTATAGTGGCTCGGAAAGAAGCACTTGTGCCGCGAACTTCTCCGGCGTGAAGAGATAAGTCGTTTCCTAAGAGAATATATTCTCCAATCAGCTTTACATTGGCAGGCTAACTTACTACATGGAAGTGGTTATTTTATGGGTTATGGAACATTTGAGCCATAGCATTTTGCAGAGCAGAAAATTTAGCAACTGTTTTATCTGTATGGATATCGACTCTTCTTGAGAATTTTGGATTTACTTAATTTGTAACTTAGATAAGTTTTAAGTCTCTTACGACAACCTGATGAGACTGATAGAATAGCTTACTTTTGCCGCATACGATTATAACTAACGTACAAAAAAAAGTATTATACTTTTATCGAAGTATCCCTCCACATTGCCCATGTTTATTTACAAAATTAAAAAAATATCTCCTCAATAAAGATTTTCATAAACACTGCTAGGAAATTTACAAAATTCACACTTCACATCTGACTAATTTCTGAAATAAAAACATCATGTAGTTAGTCATACACATGACTTACACGCGTCACATAGGTACGTACGATTTAATTATAACTTTTGTACGTTACTACGATTGTGATAATTTCGCAAATGAACTAACTTATTTCCGCTAATATTTGTTTCATTAACATTTGTCAATGGCTTAATCATTGCAGTCTGAAATCGAATTTTCAATATACGTAATGTAATCACCTAATTTAACAATAAAATTCAAGACACTGAAAAGATAAAAAAGTGGACGTTAAAGATGTTATTTCTTTTACAAAACGCGTTTCGTTGAGAGCAGTATTCCCAGCCTATGTACCGATAAATCTTTAGAGACTCCGGATAAAACACGTTCCGGGCACGACACGGGTACAGCCCTATCTATATATGTACAATATGACCTAGACATTAAAAGACGACGCAACATCTCCTGGGTACACTATCTTACCTACATGACTTGCCGAGGTAACCGGGTTTTACACAGAGCGGGTGTGCTCTGATATCTGCAGACCAAAAGCCAGAACCAAGCTTAAAATGGGTTCATGACTGTTTTAGGTTGAACAGCTTGCTATTTTTTTCTGTGATCTCTTACATCTACATAAGTTACCCGACCTCGAGTCCCTTAACCTATCACTGCATAGTATAAAACAAAATCGCTATTTTAGTCTGTTTGTCTTTAAACATTAAATCTTTAAAATTACGCAACGGATTTTGATGCGGTTTTTTGTAACAGGTAGAGTGATTCAAGAGGAAGGTTTTTATGTATAATTTTTTCCGAATTTTGCACCCGTGCGAAGCCGGGGCGGGTCGCTAGTAAAAGTATAAAAAGAAAACCTAGAATCATTACCATCAGCCAATTTAACGGCATCTATCGCCTCATTCTCGATTCCCTCGTCATTGATCTGGGGGTAAGAAGCCACGCACATGTCGAAGTACTGCGTGAGTTGCACCGCCTGCTTCGAGAGCAGTTCAGAATACGTGTCCAGTTCTTGTATCTTCTCTGTGAGGCGGCGAGCCGTTCTGCCTGCAAAAGAAAATTTCGGTTAAAATTGAAATTTACCTATCTCATAATATCCCGATGATTCTTTTTATGTTTACATTAACATATTTCTTTTTATATTTATTTCGTGGGGTTCTTTATAGATACCCTTAAGAAATATTAAGTATTCTTGTGACGCGACGTAAGTCACAATGGTATTTAATATTAAAAAATATATTGTAGGTATAAATTTACATTTCGACAATTTATTTCTTTAATACCTATGTAGCAGTTTTTCACAATGCATTTTAATTCCTGATATCGAACATTAGCTCGTAAAAATTTTAATGCCGGTAAAAATTCCCAAACCTCGATTAATTTCATTTAGATTCTACTTTTTCAGGTAGGTAATGTTAAAACTTAACATTCCAATAAAAACAACGATAATGGCGCATATTTTAAGAAAGTGTTTAGTTTTGTTTATAATTATACCTACCATACCATACATATATATTACTTCTTTTAATTTTACTAGGTATAAAAAAAGAATGAACGAGAAAATGAGACTAGCATATCCTATGATTTTGTGATGGTAATAATTTTAAAACAGAAGCATTGACATTTTATGAACAGATAGGGCGTAATAATCTTTTTCTATCATGTGTGTTACCATTAAAAAAATAGATTTTAACCCTGCAACACGTAAACGTCAAAGCATTGTTGCACTTACAATTACAATGGTAGTAAAGTTCTATCTAGCGTAAAGTTTACGAGCAATACGTCATTAGCAATGAAATAATCATTGTGAATACGATGAAGATTTATTTTATGACCATTCTAGTTCAAATGGAAAGAATGAATATCGAATTACAGGCACAATAGTACATTCAGACCAAAGTGTTCAAATACACAAAAAAAACATATCACGTCTACATTTCTTACAGGATAGACAGAGTCAACAGTCACAAGAATGAAACGCTACATTCAGCCGGATAACCCAATAAAGGACTCAAAGATAGCGTTAATTCCACAAGTTTTACCATCTCAATAGTACAGTCAACGGCACATCAAATTCGCCTCTTATTATCGCGTTTTGTGTTCCGTGCAGAGTGACCTGATACACAGTTGACTGTACAAGTTTAACCACCCTATCTGACATCTAATGAGGTATTTCGTTTATAAGCAGCAGAATTGACAGACCGTAAGACTCTGTTGAGTCCGCCCTGCTTCTAACATCAGTGGGCGATGGCGTCCGTGTACCATCAGCTGCCCAAAACGCTCTCTTCCAAACTTCAAACAAAAAAGAAAACAAAAATAGAAAAAAATGTAATAGGCCTGATCATATTTCGAGATTAAAATGCGAACCTGGCCAAAATGAAAATTTTGATACTCTAGCATAGGCTTACATCCCTCTTTGAAAACAGTAGAGTAAAGAAAAAATTGTATTGCTGAAGTACACACGGCTAAGGAGATAACTGCACCACCAGCAAGTTCATCAACTCTATACCTTATTAGTAATAATTTTCATTGGCCAACTAATCAGATAACATGCCGTGTACTGTCGAAGTAGCTAACTCAATTAATTTTGCATGCTGTATTTTAGGCTGCATGCATATATAGATACAAAGTGCCGTAAACCACCCCCGCTGCCCTGGTATAACTTAAATGCCGTTATCAGCCAAATCCTTGTTTTAAGGAAACGTCAAAAATGCGGTAAAAATTTAAACTGATGCCATTCATCAATGAGAACGCCTATTATGACTTAAAGGTACCAAAAAGTCGTATATACAGATCGAAAGAGATTTTTTTTTCTTATTCTACTGGTAAAAAAGGTGAAAACCTGATGTCAGATAACGGCATTTTAGTTATACCACGACAGCCCGGCGCTATAAGACTGCATACAAATTCATGTTATATATTCAGTAACTAAAATTAATTGTGAATTCGCACCATGAGAGCCTGTGGACTGCAAAGATGTGACAGAACCATGCCTTCGTAAACCGCCACCATTGGAACTGCTGTCGGAGCTCGTCCCGTATCCAGACTCAACCTGGAATCAAACGATTCTTATTAAAAAAAAAAAAAAAAAACTATGAGTAACATAACTAAATGAAACAACAAGAAGCAAGGAAATTTTGTTTTGTTGAGAGTAAATTTTTTCTATTGTTTGTACAATGGATAGATTAAATATTAGTAATTATTATTAGTGTATTACGAGTAGGACCCTAATTGAGAGAGTTTCAGTGATAAGTACTAAGAACTTCTGTAAATAATAATATATTTTTTTTATTTTCTGTAAAAGCAAAAGAGCAACAGGGCAACTTTACATGAAGAATACTGTCATCTCTCTATTTGTATGAATTATTCAATTGTTACAGTTATTTTTCCAATTGCAATGATGCAGATAAATACATTATAATAACATCCACATCCCTTGCGGGTTAGAGAGCCAAAAGTCTTGTAAAAAATGATAGACTACATTTGACTGCTTGGGTTAATGATAGAATTAATATTCAAACAGTGAAAGACTGCTAGCCCATCAACTAAAAGAATAATCGTAAGTTTACAAGCTCATTCCTTAGTCATCTTTTACGTCATCCATGTAAAAGAGTTCGAGTAGTCCTATTCATTTTCTTATTGGTACCAGACCACACAGCACATGCAATAATGCAACCAACCATAAGACAAGCTTACCGAAAATGAGTCACACGTACTGTGTACTTTGGAATGCTATTGTTTTCAGTTCCGCATATACATAATCCATTTAAAAAGGCACCAGCACAATGTTTTAATCTTATCAATTTACTGATTACAAATTTTTTTGTAGGTAATCCTTTTATGATAAAAGCAAAATGAGACTTTTTAGCAAACACTACAATAACTTTCCAATCTTTTTAACAATAACAATTTTTTATATAAGTATAATAAATAAAATTTTGGATTATAAAAATTATTTTTATCATAAGTCTATCTAAAATCAGATCACCAACTGAAACCGATACTGAATAATGAAGACAGGTGGCCTTCATGTTTATGTAGTTATTACAGCATAATTTAATAATTATCTCCTCAATGCCACAGAAGTGGGGCTTGCAAATGTTCTTATTTTTCATAATTAGCAATATTACTAAAGACTATAATAGACAGAGATGATGATCCTTTATTGCAATTTACTGCTGTGATTTCCAATGTCTTTTTTGTACAAAAAATGTGCTATCATTTTATTACATAAGGGGGGGTTTTAGCCACAGGCCATATGGGAGCATAGCTAATAATTAAGTCACACTGTAATAATCTACTATTGATTAAACATGTACGCTCCGTATCTTTCCCGTGGATATCGTAAAAGGCGACTATGTGATAAGCTTATAAATTTGGGATTCCTTTTGCAGGTGATGGGCTAGCAACCTGTCACTAGTTGAATCTCAATTCCATCATAAAGCCATAAAACTGAATGTGGCATTTTATTCTTTTCAAGACTGTGAGCTGTGTCTGCCCCGCAAAGACGTGACTATATGTATGTACACTATACTACAGAAGCATATACAAAAACTGGTTTCTTGTGTTTACCATTACTACATGTTTTCTTGGTTCTTGCATAAGGAAAATAATAATAAATATTCCAAATCTACATCAGACAGTTTTTCATAAATAGTAATGCGTCATTAGCAATTAAACCAATATTTGGTAACTATTATAATAGTTATTGCCTATAATGAGTGCAAGTTTATTGAATCACACTTGCACTTTAATGTGGAATGTTGTCAGGAATGCAGAGACAACACATAATGTTTGTTAAGTACTTGTTTTAAATTAAACTTTTTTTACTATTTGGAATATGTATTTGATAGTAAGACAAGCAGGACATTATTCAAATTAAAATATTAAAATTTGTTAGTAAATTTTTGCCTTACAATTGAATCAAGTGTATCTATTGCCTAAAGAAATTATAGTTTACAATAGAGATTTCTCCTCATAGGTCTATTGTCTTATAAGAAAAATATGACCAAAGATTATTTAAATTTTAGAAAAAAAACTGTGTGTGACAGCATCAAACAAATTGATATAATCAAAGATGGAAGCTGACCTTGTTTTGCATTTATAATTTAAACATAAGTGATTATTACAATGATTTGATGTGCTGCCCATATGATATACAAAATGCAACTCAATCCTTCAAGCACCATGAATACACAACAGTGAACAATAAAATATTTAAAAAAACTACAGTGATATAACTTTTTGTTTTATTATTGTTTCAAAGTCTTACCCCAAAGTATATATTTTGTCATTTCACTTCTTCTGTAAGTCTCATGGGATAAGATTTTTTTTATATGCATAATATAAAAAATGCAATATGTAAAAACAACAACATAATACACATGATGGATTCTTTATGGACATATATTAAATGAAAACTTTGTTATGTTGTGGTTATTGATCTAAAATATTTACTAACCTTGAAAGATTCTAACACATCAATCCACTGCTGTTTTTCTTCAGGATTTGATGCTCTCAGGTACCATACACAATCATTCACCGATACATCAAATCTACAGTCATCAAATTCATGGGGCTGAAAAAAAAGTTAATTTATCACAAATTTGTATCATGCGGTAACAAAACTGAAGCAATAACTTGATAAAAAATACCTTTTAATCTGATGCTATAAATTGGCCCGTTATCTATAGTAAATTACTGAAGTATGCAGGAAAGATTACTCATAGCAAGGGCATTTTTTATTTAATACATCCAATTATAAACAGTACCTACCTTAACTTTGGCTTTCTTCAAGCATAGCGCACCGCGGCACCCAAGATTACTTTCCAACTCGCTCTTGTAGTATGATAATGTTGAATCTTTCAAGACAATAAACCTGTCCTGCCAGCCATGAATATAATTCGTCCATTTACTCAAATGCCCCCTGAGTTCTTGAGCTCCGCCTTCATCGGAATCAGAGTTATCGCTCACTGTAATAGTTTCTTCCGTCATTTTCTAGTTAAAGATCATTAAAACCAATAAAAGAATAAAATACAAACAAAAAATATTTGTTTATCAAATCAACAGACACTAAATTCGTAATTTGAGAGAAAATTTGTTTTGTTTCTGTCTTCCTGCCGTGCTGTTTTTCAGTCAGACAGACCACAAACTAAAGAATGAATGGAACAGATTATAAATCACAAAATCCAAAGACCATCAAATTACTTAAGCCGCTATTAGAACCTTCGATTTAAGACTGTTTAAGTCTTAAAATGAAAATGAATAGTGTATTAAGCGTTAGACAGACTCTGAATTCCGACAGCAAGAGCAGTTTCGATTCGACGAGTCTTACTAATAACTAGTCTGAATATCGAATAGTGTAATAAGAATTAGACTGTTCAATATGCAGTCGTTTCTGCAGGGAGTGGACGTGTCTGTGCCTTACGCATGTGTGTGTCATGAAAATGGAGTGCTTATTAATGTATACGCATACATTAATAATCATGCATTGCAAAAGTTTATAAATATTGATAATGGCTCTAAAAAAAGCAAATAATTATATGCGTTCTTGATTTATATCGACAGGTGTTATATTCATTATTTATGGCAAAACATCATAAGCACCAATATACATTCATACAATCAAGTCTTAATCCGTTACGGGGTAGACAGAGACAACTGTCTCGAATAAACTGAAAGGTCACGGTCAACCATACTGTATGGCTTAAAGATTGAGTTGAGATTCAAATAGCGGCAGTTGTTAGCCCATCTCCTAAAAGTATAATCCCCAGTTTATCATCTATCTATCCCTTTGTTTCCTCTTATAACGAAAGAGATGAAGTAATCCTACTCTGAGGTGCTGAGAACTACACAGCATATAATTTAAGAAATGAAATTGAAATAAAGAAAAAAAATCTTTATTTGGCGCAAAATGTAACATTACAATTGTGCATAATCATAGAAATGAATTACATAATGCGACCAAAAGGATTTCCACTCAGCATATGCATATGTATGATATGGTTACACAATGCGCTGCAGGGGTTAGCAGTTTTCTTTACAGGTTATTTTTCTTATAATTATTGTATAAATTTAATATAAAATCTAACTCTTCAGCTCCTACTCGGAGGTACTTTCGTAAGTCCGATGGTTCCAACACATTTATTATTAGTTTAACTCATTTCAGCTAGTGCTATGGGTGCTAAGACAATTCTTTGGGACTTCGAAAGTACATGACGAATATAGAATAGTGTAATAGGAGCTTTAGCCGGGTCCAGGGTCGGTCCGGTAACCGGTTCATGCCCGGTTCGGTTTCGGTGCACAGTGAGGAGTCCGTATAAATCTAAATAACAAATCATTTTTTCACATTTATATTTATTAAAACTTTATACACATCTTCCATCATATCAAAATTTTGAATTTCTTCATAGCAAATTCCGAACCGAATACACGTGATTTGACGTTGACAACCAACTGAACCAACCATAATTGTTTTCATGACGCATTTCCGGAACAATGCTTCTGTCGTGTTATTGATTTCTGAAAATAAAGTAATGTCATTGGTAGATATTAACTTGCCGCCAAAACTAAGCCTAATTGACCAATGATACGCTATTTTTCGACGGAAATCGCAATTTCCGTTCAAAATGGCTGACATAACTATGCCTATTTTTGTTCCATCTGAAAAACCTGTAAAAATCATCAAGTGGAAAATCAAACAAGGTGCATTTGTTTCGCAGGGTCAAATATTATTTTTGTTCAATGATTCGTCAGGCAGTAACACGGAATTGAAGAAATATAAGGTTGTGCGCGCTGGTACTATCTCATCGATCAAGGTGAAGGAAGGAGACATCGTAGAACCTGGGTATGTGACGTCATAGTTCAATTAGGACTTTATTTTGTACATCTAATTGGAAATGTACACTTCTTTATATATAATTTATAAAGAGCCTATAATTTGATGATAGTCAATATTATGAACGGTCGTGTAATTATTCAACTGTCAAATCGTTTTGGCGGGAAAAATTAACTTTCGATTTAATTACGAGTATTTTACGTTTTTAACTTTTTGCCATTACTGACGGGAATGCGTCAGTATTGTAGGTAGTATCTACAGAAAACACTTAATACTTATTGCCCTTAATACATAGAAACCCAGTTGCCGAGATAGAAGAATGTCGACACACAACTGTTATGAAGGAAATGTGTGCAGAATGTGGTGCAGACCTCCGCACCGACGATGGCCCAAAACGCGACGTTGCAGTCGTTCCCATGGTTCACTCAGTACCTGAACTCAAGGTAACTTAAAGTCAAGTTTTACCCCAAAAAATATTCAAATTTATGAAGGTTGGAGGTGCCCACTTACTTTTCTCAAAATAGGTTCATAAAAATATAATAATCTGTAGATATATTAATAGGTATAGTGGAAAGTTTGGGAATATGAAAGAAGGAAAACTGAAGAGAAGTGAAATAATCAAACAGCACTGCACTGTACGTTTTGTAGAAAAAAAAAGTTTTTCAATTAGAATAAGATCAGATGTTTTCTCTTACCAAACAAATCAAATGACAACCATTACTATGGTAATCTTAAGCATATGTATGCCAGTTGGTTTTGCCTGTTAATATTTAAATAATCTAATATAATAAGCTATAAAATATAAGTAATGTAGGTTGCCTGCCAAACATTAAGCTACATGATATCAAAATCTCTTTGCTTCCAATTCAAAATTGAAATTTGTATGTAATTTTATTTCTTAAAATTACAGGTCTCTGAAGAATTGGCTCAGAAACTTGGACGAGAAGATGCAGAGCGTCTTTTGAAGGACCGCAAGCTAGTGTTACTTGTGGATTTAGATCAAACATTGGTCCACACTACAAATGATAACATACCTCCGAACTTGAAGGTGCCTACTTACTTTCAATAATCCTACTAATTAAGGCAAAAATCAATAATTATAATCTAAAAAAAAAGTTTTATTAACTAGTTCGCTATTCGTTTTTATGTTCCACTGCTGGACAGATACTATTGTTTTTCAAATTCTGAATGCATACCAATTTACAATGAGCAACCACTGTTCCCTTCCATATTGAAAAGTTATAGTCTCTTATAAAATAATACTTTATTATTTTCAGGGTGTACTACATTTCTTCTTACGAGGCCCTGGGAGCTCCGGCCGCTGGTGCCACACTAGATTTCGCCCAAGAACAAAGGAGTTCTTGGAATCCGCCGCCAAGAACTATGAGCTCCATGTATGTACATTTGGCGCTCGGCAGTATGCACATGCAATTGCAGACCTATTGGATCCAGAGAAAAAGTTTTTCTCTCACAGAATTTTGTCTAGAGATGAATGCTTTGATCCCAGAACGAAAGCAGCTAATTTGAAGTAAGTTAAAAATCTGAAATCTTTGAAAAAATCATTGGCTGTTAGTAATAACAAATTATATTATTGTTAAAATATGATAGAAACCACTGATAGCCATAATAAAAGCTTGATTTTTGCCATTAATTAATTAATAAAATTTGCATTAATTGTTCAAGATCTTGTATAAGAAATCAAGGAAATGTGTCCAAAATTCCAGGGCGCTGTTTCCTTGCGGTGACAACATGGTGTGTATCATAGACGACCGGGAAGATGTGTGGAGGCATGCAAGCAACCTCATACATGTCCGGCCTTACTCCTTCTTCCAGTCTACAGGGGATATTAATGCACCGCCTGGAGGTAATTACTACTTTAATCAATCTAAGCTGCTAATTGTACTACTATCTTGAAAAAGTTTCATACTGTTTGGGAACAATCAATAATAAACAAAATATGAGTTAATTGTATAGAATGCTGATCTTATCCTCCCTGTACATTTTTATAGGGTAGAGATTTTTTTTCTATGATATGTTGATTATTACCAAATGGTTTTATGAAGCCAAATTAAAACACAGTAAGTTTTAATTTCATCTGTGGAACATCTAAGTTTATACAAGATTTTGTTAATTAATTTTAATGGTGGATTGAGATACGAGTTGTATTTAGTAAAAATTGGTGCAACTTCATTTGACAATCCAACAACAATATTGCCCTTCTGAAGACATTTTTCTTTTGAGTTTTTGAAAAATGACAGATACGAGGTCTACAAAGAAATCTATGTATGTATGTTTAACATTATCACAAAAAAAATTATTAACAGTTAAGTAACATATAATTATATTTACACAATTTCTATTACAGCTGATGATAAGTCAAGATTAATAAGTGGTAAAAATGGTTCACAACCTTCAGTTGTACATCAAATGCCGACATTAGACTTAGAACCAGAACAAAAAGGTGAAAGCGTGGATAAAAGTAAAGAGCCAAGTCAAGAAAATATAGAAAATGATAGTGATAACAGTAAAATACTCCCTAAAGATAAGGAAAAGTCCAGTGAAGAGAAGAATGCAGAAGATTTGGAGAGGATAGAGGAAGAGGTGGAGCCTCGCTGGGTAGAAACGGCTGATGGCCAGATTGAAGTAGAAGATCCTGATGATTATTTGATATATTTGGAAGATATCCTTAAGAGGATACACAAGTATGTGTATTGAATAGTTATTATGAATACTAAGTTGATTTAATTACTAGATACGCAATTATGTCACATATATACATACAATCACGTCTATATCCCTTGCCGGGTAGACAGAGCCAACAGTCTTGAAAAGATTGATAGGCCACCTGCAGGCTTAATGACGGAATTGAGATTAAAATAGTGACAGGTTGCTAGCCCATAAAAAGTCTGAGTGGGAAGGCCTAGACAAACGGTTCTTGATCAAATTAAGGACTTCCAGGCAAAGGGTCAGGTCAAGACTACCCGAAACCGCCGAGCTTGCATGAAGTGAGTTATGAATGTGGATGAAGTATGCAGGGATCGTGGCAAGTGAAAAGACTGCCTCTACTGTACTCTCTGCCTACCCCTCCGGGAAAGAGGTATAATTTTATGTATGTATGCTAGCCCTTCGCCTAAAAGAAGAATCCCCAAGTTTAAAAGTCTATCCCTTAGTCGCCTTTTACGACATCCATGGGAAAGAGATGGAGTGGTTCCAATCTAAACGGTCGACACCGCACGGCATTTTCAATTTATAACACAGTAATATCAAAGTACCCACATGTCTATCAAATTTTAAAATACCTAAGAAGTAATCACTTTTTACAGAAACTTCTCTTTGTTTGCAGACATTTTTACGAGCTCTACGACAGATCGGAGAGCAAGCAGATCCCGGACCTCAAAATGGTGATCCCGGAAGTGAAAAGCGAAGTGCTATCTGGCGCGAGCCTGGTGTTCAGCGGGCTGGTGCCCACGCACCAGAGGCTGGAGACATCGCGCGCGTACCTCGTCGCTAGGAGCTTAGGCGCGGAAGTCACGCAAGACTTCACCGAGAACAGTACGCATTTGGTCGCGGTTAGATCAGGTAAGATGTTACCTAAATACGTATCAAGCCTGTTCCAAAAGTAACAAGACTCAAACACAATGTTGATCTGGACAAATTAGAGATTGCGACGTTTTGACAAATAACTGTTATTTGTTCACGCGCGCAATAATCTCTTAGTGATGTTGCGTGTTGTTGAAAAAGTAATAGATGAATGAATTGCACAGAATTAACCTCAATGACTTTTAAATTTCAATTTGTTCTCAGGAACAGCAAAAGTGAACGCCAGCCGACGCCTAGGCGACAACAAAGGTGGCAAATTGCATGTGGTGGCCCCGGAGTGGCTGTGGGCCTGCGCTGAGAGGTGGGAGCGGGTCGACGAGAGGCTCTACCCTTTGCAACGAGGCGGGCAGGTACTGTGTTTAATATTGAAGATAAAAATAACCTGTTGTAATGCTTCATTTACACTCAAGAGTGTGATATCCAAGATATAGTCTTAATTACTGCTTAGTAAATTTGTACATAATTTTTGGAAGTCAGAGAAATGATTCACTGGAGGAGTCTTTCATACAAATAACATAAATCTAGAAATCAACAAGCAACATTTTGGAGTTTGCTCCACAGACAGATTGCTAAAAAGCAGAAGGAATAATGTAGGTTTTGTCTAATAATATTTTACTGTTATAATTGAATGTCTTCCTAATGCAGTGGAAAGAGCCAAAAGTCTTGAAAATCTCGCAGGTCATGCACCTACTCTGCTTGGCTTTAATTATAAAATTAAGACAAAAGTGATAAGATGCACGCCTTGCGAATATAACAAAAAAACAAAGAACATAATTTATTTCCTTTGTGAACATGTAAGAAAAAGAAAGAGAGGCTAATCTTTCCGCGAAAGAGGCGTGATTTTATGTATGTATGTATGTGAACATGTAAGCATGCAGCATGTACTTTCTTTTGCTAGTGCCCCGTACATCCAAACAAAATGAGTACCGTTTTGAAGAGTGTCCCCATGGTCCCACAGAGCAGCAGCCGCCGGCCGCCCGCGCACTGCAGCTCGCCGCCGCCCGCGCCCGCGCTGCGCCGCCGCACGCCGTCCGGCCGCTTCATGGACACGCTCAACCCGCTGCTCTCCTTCTCCAGCGACGACATCGCCGACATGGACCGAGAGGTAAGCTAACCAAGTTCAACTGTGACTTAATAATGAAATTGTATTTGGCCTTTCAGTCTATTTAAGGCAGTTGGCCCTGGCTACCGTCATTATGATAAAACTTTGTACCTACCATTAATTTACACCAAGAGGCTATTGTTCTGAGATATAGGCCCTGCCTACTTCATTCACCAATCTCTCACAATCTTATTTATAATATGGTACCCTCAAAATAGAAACTAAAATAATCTAGATTCTGGAGAAGGAGAACAATATATATATATATTTTATTTGACCGCGCAAGGTATATAGACGCGATTATATGTATACATGCGTGTAATATTCAGCCCCTGATTTATTATGGCTCCCGTGCCCACCTTGTAAATTTTCCTCCTCTCAATATACCAGTTAAATATAGTGAACAGTTTCATTTTGTCTATTTCCTCAAGCTCAGTAGCTAGGGCATTTCTTGATTGACTATATGGAAATTCAGATAATTATTTCAAGTTAAGAGAATCGTACAGTAAATGGTATTTATTAAAAAAAAACTATTTCTTTCATTTGCAGGTAGAAGATATATTCAACGAATCGGATGAGAGTTCAGCAGATGAATCCAAACCATTAGAGGACGACTTGGATGATGAAGAGAATCCACCAGAAGACAGATTGTTGTCTGTTGAAACAGAAGAAGACACACAAGATAGGTTTGTTTTCTAAGTTTTACCATGTTTTTTTAACTTTATAATAAACTAGCTGTGCCCGCGACTTCGTCCTCGTGGAATAGTTATTATAGGCATCATTGAAACCCTCAAGGATGAATAATTTTCCCCGTTTTTTTCACATTTTCTGTTATTTCTTTGCTCCTTATAGATGAAGCGTGATATTATATAGCCTAAAGCATTCCTCGATAGATGGTCTATTCGACGCAAAAATAATTTTTCAATTCGAAGTAGTAATTTCTGAGATTATATAAATAACTTAATGAATACAAACAAAAATTTAATTTACAAATTGTACAGTCCCTCCATAGCACCAACTTGCGGGAGTGTGCCCAGAAGGCTAGCAACATTGTGATTTGTTTCATAGTTTATAATTCAAGTTTTGTTTAAATCTAATATTTTTTTAATTTAATATTAGTAACATAATTTACAACTTCAATTATTGTTTTTCAGATTACAAGATGCACTAGGTTTAGGAGATAGTGATTCAGATACAGGTATGTGTGACGCTATTCTTAATTTGGTAGTTGAAAATTTTTCTGCACAATTTGACTAGACTAACATGATAAAAATCCTAAACTAAACTAGCCGTATTACTGCTGGTTCTGCAGATCTACATTCCATACATACGTATGTATGGAATGTAGATCTGCAGAAACAGCAGTAATACGTGATTATATGTATATATAATCACGTCTATATCCCATGCGGGGTAGACAGCCAACAGTCTTGAAAAGACTGATAGGCCACGTTCAGCTATTTGGCTTTAAGATAGAATTGAGATTCAAATAGTGACAGGTTGCTAGCCCATCGCCTAAAAGAAGAATCCCAAGTTTATAAGCCTACCCCTTAGTCGCCTTTTACGACATCCATGGGAGTGAAATGGAGTGGTCCTATTCTTTTTTCTATTGGTGCCGGGTACCACACTGCAAATCTACATTCCATTCAGCAAGAAACATTTTTTTTATCATAGTTGCGTCCATAGTAGAATAAATCCCTGGCTCTCCTGAAAAACAACAAAAAAAAATGTCCTGACTCATATGAACTCGACCCAAGCTATCATTAATTATTCATCACCAGACTAGAAAAAAAGTTTACACTGGGAAGGTGCTTTTTTTTTTGCAGAAGACGGTTCCTCTCGCCCCCGAAAGCGACCGCGGCCATCCTCCCCACCGTCGGAGGACGAGCCCCCGGACGACGACGATAGCTCTTGGAATCTCATGGGGGCTGCTCTGGAGAGAGAGTTTCTGTCACAGGACTGATGCATGCACACGTGCCCACGGCGAAATACAACGTTCTTTCATCTACGCTTGTTTTATTTTTAGTTTTTACATATGGTTTACATACGCCGTGTGGTTCTCGGCACCAATACAAAAAAGAATAGGACCACTCCATCTCTTTCCCATGGATGTCGTAAAAGACGACTAAGGGTTAGGCTTACAAACTTGGCATTCTTTATTAGCGATGGGCTAGCAACCTGTCGCTAGTTGAATCTCAATTCTATCATCAAGCCAAATAGCTGAACGTGGCCATTCAGTCTTTTCAAGTCTGCTACCCTGCAAGAGATATAGACGTGACCATATGTATGTATGTTTTTACATATGGTCACAGTGCGTGGACCCATTACCGACAGGGTAGCTCTTGGAATCTCAAGGGGCTGCCCTAGAGAACGTTTCTGTCAAAGCACCTGTATGCACACGAGCCTATGGCGAAATACGCGTATATTCGCCTACATACACTTGATTCATTTTTACTAAAATGAAACAAGTGCATGCATCAACTGTCTGGACCCATTACCGACATGGCAGCTCGTAGAACTTAATTTGCACAGTCCTGTCCCCGTACCACGACACGCGCGAAGCCGATTTTTAAATCGCGCGAAAAATTTGTCTTGCTGTCTCGTTTCACTTCGATAAAAAGCGAAACAGCGATAGGTACATAATTTTTCGCGCGAGATAAAAACTATGTATATATAATAATTTTTTTTGATAAATTAGAAAAAGAGACCGCAAAATAAACGACAGCTGATGCGCAATGAAACGTCGCAAGAAACCGAACGCTCTGTCCCACTCGCTCCAGTTACTACATATACTCCGCACTCTTGCATCTTTTGCTCACTCCAATGCGTCTGGCAGGATAATAGAACCTTCAAAAATGTCTGGCTACTACAGAAACGTTGTTTGAATAATTCCCCGAAAAATATGTATTAAATTCAGATTTTACAAAATGACGTAAGTAGAGTTACAAAATATTATAGTTTAGGGGTGTCTGGCAAGGGGTTGCAACCATAGTAGGTGTCTGGCAATGAGTAACGCGAGTTTGTGTATTATTACGGATAAAATATCAAAAAATTGAGCATTACAAATTAAGGAATTTCAGGTTGAAAAAAGTATACCTTTATTAACTGCTACCTGCCAAAGCAACCACTGCCTGAGTATCATAGGTGGGGATCGTTCCTACCTGTACTAGAGGCATATTTACAGAAACTTTCAGCTTTTACAAAATAAGGTATGTCTGGCGTTCACGGGCTCTTGGACTAATTGTAGTTTTATTCGAACCTAAATAAACCCATTTGAATTTGAACCTAAATCAAAACTAGTCACTTAATTAAAATTGGCAATCCATAAAAAATATATTTTTTTATTATTAAAATCTCATTTAAATAATCTGAACAATATCGTCCACATTTCTATTCTAAGTTTAGATACATAGTTGTGAAGTTGGCATTGAAGAAAATGCTGCAGTGCAGTTTGTTACCGCTTCTTGTGCACTGACGCTTTGGAAGCAGCAGTAAACTTAAAAGTCATTTATTTGACGTTAACCAATGTTGTGAAACCAAAAGATGACAATTATTAAGCGATATGAAGTATCCTATAATAATGAATAAAAATTTAAATTTGAGTGGACCAATTACAGAAAAGGCACTTAATACATTATACAGTCATCTTTAAACCTATGTAGGTATGTTTTTTTTTAATTTTTACCCATGGTCCCAGTATGTAGACCCATTACTGAGAGACCACTCCTGGAACCTTACAGAGGCTTTTCTCTGAATTTAATTTGGTGGAACTATTTTCCTTTGTGTGGTTGAGAAATTGGTTGAAAAAAGTCTTGCATGACCATATGGTCCAAAATAAAAGGCACATAAACTAACTATTGATATAATTACCTAATTTATACAACTACAATGCCTACTTAAATTGCATAAGGATCATTTTCATCAAACACATGGTATTTTGTATATGTTGGTTTTGAAGTGAAGTCTTTCTTTCCATCTTGCCAGCCTCTAGGAGGTGCCTTTGTGTAATCAAATGCAGAATCTTTCTTTCCATACAGCTGTGCTTCTTTCTCAATATCTTCCCTATACCTTTCTTTTGCCACTTTCTTGCCTGTGATAGGGTCAGTAATATCACCCATTGGATAAACAACTTCTTTCACTTCATGTGTAATAAGCTTTGTGAGTTTCTGAGGCAATGCCTGTATAAGAACAATATCACCAGTTTTGCACAATTTTTCAGGATCATGGCAGTAGTAAAATTCATCATTTCTAAAGTACTGCAACAAAGAAATTGTGGGTGTTCATATACAGATAAATATAAATAAATATGTATATACATATATAGGACAAATTACACCAATTGAGTTAGCCGCAAAGTAAGTTCGAAATTGTGTTAAGAGATACTAACTCAACGATACTATATTTTATAATAAATACTTATATAAAAAACATCCAAGTCCCAGACCAGTCAGAGAATGCTCGTTTCTCATCGTGTTCTGACCGGGATTTAAACATGGGATCTCCGGCATCATAGACAAACGTATTACTGCTGCGCCAAACAAACTCGTCTTTATCTCTTACGGGGTAGACTGAGCCAAGTCTCGATAAGATTGTAAATCCACATTCAGCTATATGTTCATCACACTTAATGATGCAATAAAGATTAAAATAGTTACAGGTAGCCTTTTGCCAAAGGTATTTAAGAAATTGCGAAAAAGAAGCTATCAGCATAAAATTTTATATTAGGTACCAACCATTAACAAATTTTCATCCAATTCTAACCTCTTCACTCTGATTTTAGCGGCATTTTGTTTAACGGTAGGTACACACTGACCCAGCAGAAGAAACTTTCTTGCTGCATCTGCTAAATTTTTGGCCATTTTCTTTTATTTACCTATTATTTTTACTTCAAATTAAAATCAAAAAACTTTAGCTGTTGACGAAGAAAATAGGAATGTGAAAAAAAAATCG
Source organism: Amyelois transitella (assembly GCF_032362555.1). Lineage (NCBI taxonomy): Eukaryota > Metazoa > Arthropoda > Insecta > Lepidoptera > Pyralidae > Amyelois > Amyelois transitella. The sequence continues at coordinate 3,502,112 of NC_083522.1, read as the reverse complement.
ATTATGGAAAAAATCGATTAAAAATCGATTTTTTTAAAGTAAAAATCGATTTTTTTACGTGATTTTTTTAAAATTAATAATCGATTAAAAATCGATTTTTATAATCATACAATAAATGCACTCCGACATTACGTTTTTGTCTTCTGGCTTGGAGCCCGGAACGCGAACTGCCAAAGAATACTATCATAGCTCCATAATATTACATTAACGCCATCTGTGCATTCTTTCTGTGCTCTTAAAACAGTTTAGATGATTAATTTACTTTATAGACGGCCTCTGTGGCGCAGCGGTAGTACGCTTGTCTGTGACATCTGAGGTCCCGGGTTCGAATACCGGTCAGGGCATGATAAGAAAAGAACTTTTTCTGATTGGCTTGGGTCTTGGATGTTTATCTATATAAGTATTTATTAAAAAATTATAGTATCGTTGAGTTAGCATCTCGCAACACAAGTCTCGAACTTACTTCGAGGCAAACTCAATCTGTGTAATTTGTCGCGTATACATTTATATTTATTTATTTATTTAATCAAACATTCTCTAGATGGAATTAGTCGATGAACAGTATTTTACCGACATTCGGTTGATATTTTATTCATTATTCGTTGCTGAAACTTCATTTTCCAAACTTGATTGTTAAAAACTTTAATTTGTGTTGATTATATAAGAACTTACTGTTTCTTTTGTTTATTTTTAATGAATAAATCTATTGATATAATTTATATGGCGTTTATTTTGACATAAATTGAAAAATTAGGAAAAATCTATCAATATAATAAAATCGATTATTTTCTTAAGAAAAATCGATTATTTGTTAATCGATTTTTCATACTTAAAAAATAAATCGATTATATAAAAATCGATTTTTTATCAGCAATGTCACATCCCTAGAAGAAAATAATTTTTGTTATTTACCCGAAATGACACCCTTTGGACATTACGACATTGACGTTTTCAAATTACTTTTTTTCTTCCGCCGTGATTGGTAGTTGTTAATTATTTTTAACTAGCCGAGGTCCGCGACTTCGTTCATGTAAAAGTTCACTGATAATCTTTCATCACCTATTTTAAAGCTTTCTCCCCCTTTTCGCAATAAAAAGTATGCCTAAGTTCTTCCTTAGGGTCGACTCTTTAAGCCAAATTGCATCAAAATCTGCGTTTTAGGGGTGAAAGCATAACAGATTAGTTATTTTCGCATTTATAACATTACGTTTATTTGGCATTACTCAAGGCAAGAATGAATAGGCGCTATTTGACGTTGCGTGCGATACCTTAGGTCTCATCTTGCACCATCAGGCAGATTGAATTAGAAGGACTTTTCTATCGTTAAAGTTTCTGTATGTTGCTATCTACTTAAATGGAGAGTAAGTGTTTGTAAATCACGAAAGACATGCAATTGGTGTGACCAAATAAAAATCATATATCCTTTTGATAAATAAAGAACATTTATTTCCCAAAGTATTATGAAGTAAAATATATAAACTTTATTATTAACAAAAATATCACATCTTATCATCTATCATGCACTAGAAATACAACAAAATATACAACACCCTAATGTACTCTTGGTTTAACATAATTCTTCCTTAGCACCTTAACCCTTAAAAAATAATATCACCATTATCCCTTATATAAAAATGTGGAAGTAACCATCTGTTGTATGTGTGACAGTTGACCCAGAGGAAGAACACAGGCTATCTATTTTTACTTTACTTACTATGTAGACTTGTCTTAGTTGAAGGTAAAACAAGGGTTACTGCTTGTTCACACATAAACATGCCGGCTCGGCGGCGGGTATAGGCGCGTGACGGGAACACATGGATATCACTTCATATACACATATTATCACATCCATAGACGTAGAGAGCCAACAGTTTTGAAAAGAGATTGGTCATGTTCAGCTCTTGGTAAGCCAAGCCATGATAGTATTGAGACTAATAATGAGACTCAAATAGGTTGTTAGCAAGCCTATGAGAAGAATCCCATTACCTTCAAGAAGAATCCCAATTTTGTTATCCTATCACTTCATATGATTAATATTTTGTTACCACACCCACAAATCTATGTGAACAAACTCAAAAATCAATTATTGGTAGCCAATGGCAAAACTTAGCCTTTCCAAGATGAATATGATCTTGTTACCAGTATAAGTAGTAATTTGATAGCTTAATTAACACAATGAACAAGCTTTGCATTATGAAGGTACTAACTTTGTTATTGGTTTTACAAGAGTTACAAGAGCTGCAATGGAAGACAGTGCTCCAAGAGTACCAACTGCACTTGGGCTCAATTTTGTGAAACCTAACGCAGTCAGGGGAATGAACAAGTCACAAGAGTTTTTCAAAGTATCAATAAAAACATCTCTATGGCAATTAAGTAATGCGTAAATATGTTTTGCAGTTGATTGCAAGTCAAAATGCCTAGCAGACACATTAAGTAATTCAGATGGCTTCAAAAATGTGGATGTGTTGAGTTCTAAAATATGTAATATTTCATAAAAGTCTCTCGCTAAGTTAGCAATGATAGAAAGTAACCAAAATTTATTTGCAGTGCGATTCCAGCTGTCCGAATCAGTTTTCAAGAATCCACTCCTTGTTAACCAAACTATGTGGTCAGAATATAAATACAATGCATATGCTAACTTGCTCGTACTCAATGTCAGTCTTAATATAGGATCATCTATGTTCATGCTGTCCAAGGCTGCATAGCAGATATCTATGCATCTTCCTAGTCTCAGTACTGAAAATCAAGATAAAGAAAGTGAGAACATACATTATTATAGATAAGGGAAGTTTGAAGTACTTATATCATTTTATGTGCAATAAAGAATATGCAAACAAAAAATTTCTTCATCTAATGATTTCAGTAAATATGCCAGCAGTTATTGTTATTATTGTTGGTTGTGTTCAAACTTAGGCTCTTTTTTTATGAAAATTAGACAAAATATTAAATGAGTCATCAAAATATATCATGTACCTATATTTATAAAAAAAATCCTCTAAGTTTAAAATAGATGCTTCCTAATGTTGGTATTATACACAACTGAAATTAAACCAACTTACTTTTTCTGAAAGATCCGAAATTACTCTCTAAGTTTTTTATTCTGTCAACAGAATATTTATTTGCATTTCTTATTTCTAATTGATGCCAAACAAGACGACTTGTATATTGTATTAATCTGTAAAAAGATGGTAAGTTAATAAAATGCTAATAAAAAGTACCTACCTACATGAACATAGTGATTTACACATTTACCTAGCTAATTTATCCCGCCCGTTAGATTGGTTATTAACTTTTATTATGATATCCATTGTATTTTAAGTAAATGCTAAAAATTAAATATATCACTAAACAGAAGACCCAACCGAGATCCTTTGCAGTTATAATCGTGTACTTTATTCTTCTTTATTTTTTTACATTGGTGATCTCAGAATTCCTTTTTTGTAAAATCGAAATTTTAAAGCATCTATAGGTAAGTACAGACTTTAAACTTTGATATTGTTTATGAATCTTTGTGTCATCACAAATATAGGTACAAAAAGGTACAAAAGTGCATCCGTGTTTGTAGAAAACTTTGTAGGTAGGTACAATACAAAAACCATGGACGTTTTCACGTCTTGACAGTGACAACTTGAAAGAGACTCTTCGGTTTGGCCTCTGGCTTAAGTTTGTTTTTTATATATAAATCACAGACATACATACATAAAATCATGCCAACGCCACGAAACTACATCTTTTCATTTGCCACGATCTAGCATACTTCCTTCTCTTTCACATTCATAACTCTTTTCATGCAAGCTCGGCGAAAGTAATAACCATAATTTAACTGAGATTTTTTATCTGTGGCAACATTAATTTGTTTGCAATCGGAAGTCGCAATGACTAAACTTACTTTTATTCAAGGAACTGAGATTTTATACATATTTTACATTGTACTCGAATTATTTATAATTGAAAAAATATATTATTATTTTTTATATCCAAATAACTTAATGAAACGTTATTTTTTTTGCATATGAATTGTGTTCTGATCACCACTACATCCGCTTCCTGCGCGTCCATATTGTCATGTCATTCCTTTGTCTTGCGATGCGAAGCGAACTGCGAATACTGCGATTTATCCAGTTCCGGTCAGGTCAGCCAGCAACGCAAACCAACGCCAAAGCGAAGTTGTTTTGTCTGTCTGTGAACTTGTGAAGTGGTTGTGTGCCAATCTCTATTTTGTGTACTCGTGGTAATTTTATTAATATTCAATTGAAAGCACAGTGGCTCGACTTTTAATTTCTTTGTGGTAAGACTTATAAACTTGTGTTGTGCTCTATCCACAGTGGAATAATTATTCATATTTGGAGAAGTGGACGACATTTTGGAGTGACGTGTAATGTTGTGCATTTCAGATAGTGGTTCAACGGACTGAGCTTACATGATTGGATTACCGCGTAGCGATAGAGATAGAGATCGTATAACGGTGAAAATACGTAACATGAAAAGGAGTTCGTCAAGGGACAGTATGCCGCGGTCGAAAAGGACGCGCAGTAGCATAGGCCGCTACGACGACAGCTCTGACGAACGGGTTACTCCTGAGAGAGTGCGGCGCCGGGTTCGCTCGCCGAGTCCCCGCGGACGCTATGTGTCCCCGCATCGTGATGACTATGTCCGTTCCCGAGAACTGCGAGAGGATTCCTCTCGTCCCTACTATAAGGTGTTGTGTGTCAGCGCCCTACATCCGAAAGCATCCGATGAAATTGTAAAAGATACCTTGTATAGGGAATACAAAAAGTTTGGGGATTTCAGTATTAAGATTTCCCATGAATTAGATGAAAGGGTTGCATATGTTTGTTTTCGCAGCGCTGAGGATGCAAGGGATGCTAAACATGCAAAGCCTAGGATAATATTATATGATAAAGTGGCAATTGTGGATCCAGTATATGAACCAGTAAGATCAGAGTACAGAAGCAGGCCAAGAAGCATCACACCACCTGATTATGACCGCCCATACTCTTACACTTGGTCTCCTGTGCCTGAGAGACGTCGCCCCCCTCCAGATGATAGAGCTTATGGAATCCCACCAACTGTCCCTCATCATAGAGATTTTCGTCCTCCAATGCACGAGTATCCAATGGCAGGTCCTCACGGCCCTCCAATGCATCATAGGCCACCTATGCATCATCCACCCCATCCCCATTATATGCCACGCCCCTACATGCCGAGACCACATCATCCACCTTTTGAGAAAATGGAAAATAAGAAGGACAAATTTCCAAATTACCTCCATCATGTTCAACCAGAGGATGACCCTCTTGCTACCCGAACATTATTTGCTGGTAATTTAGAAATCAACATATCAGATGAAGAACTTCGTCGTATATTTGGCCGGTTTGGAATTGTTGAAGATATTGACATCAAACGCCCGCCGCCTGGCACTGGCAATGCTTTTGCCTTTGTGAGATATCAGACTTTAGATATGGCTCACAGGGCTAAAGTGGAACTTTCAGGGCAATATATTGGCAAATTTCAATGCAAAATTGGATATGGTAAAGCAACTCCTACTACACGTGTATGGGTGGGTGGTTTAGGCCCTTGGACTTCAGTTGCCCAACTTGAAAGAGAATTTGACAGGTTTGGAGCTATCAAGAAAATAGAATATGCCAAAGGTGAAGCACATGCATACATTTTATATGATTCAATTGATGCAGCCCAAGCTGCTGTCAAAGAAATGAGAGGTTTTGCTCTGGGTGGACCTGATAGGCGTCTACGTATTGATTTTGCAGATGTAGGCAATGGTGGGCCGTATAGGCCTAAACCATATGCTCCACCAGTAGGTGAAGATGGAAGACCTGTTGAAGGTTATGAAGGATATGAAGGAACTTGGGAAGATGGATACACTTATGGAACTCCAGGTTATAGGGGAAGAGGTGGACATCGTGGAAGGGGACGTGGAATGTATAGAGGGGTCTATCATGGATCGGCTGACTACAGGGATGAGGAGTGGCGAAGAGCTCCTGTAGACAGTGAATATGAGGGTCGCATACGTCGTTCTGGATCGCGGGAACCAGGTGTGGATAGGTCGCGCTCCCGCTCCCCGCGTCGCAGATCTCCTGACAGCGACTCGGATGGGTCACCGCGTCGATCTGGTGGCATGCTAGCATCTGCCAGAACCTTACCTGAAGTTGTACGCAAGGCGACCACAATATGGAATGGAGCACTTATCCTGAAAAACTCACTATTCCCAACCAAATTCCACCTCACTGATGGTGATTCCGAAATTATTGACAGCTTAATGAAAGATGAGGATGGTAAGAATCAACTGAGAATCACCCAAAGATTGCGCTTGGATCAGCCTAAACTAGATGATGTACAAAAACGTATTGCCACATCTAGTTCCCATGCAATATTCTTGGGTGTGTCAGGATCTACTGCATCTATTACAAATGAGGATGCTAGTATTCAGACTCGACCAATGAGGAATCTGGTGTCTTATCTGAAGCAGAAGGAAGCCGCTGGTGTTATATCTCTTCTCAACAAGGAGACTGAAGCTACAGGAGTGCTGTACTCATTCCCACCTTGTGAATTTTCAACTGACCTTCTTAAGAGGACTTGCCATAATTTGACAGAAGAGAGTCTTAAGGAGGACCACCTTGTTATTGTTGTAGTTCGTGGTGGTTCTGCTTAACATTTAAAAATCTGTATCATTTATTATTTGTATGGATTGTGTTTACATAGTTTTAGTTTTATTATAAAGTTCTTTATAGGTATTTTTGCTATTGTAACAGAAGTTATACATGTGATGTGTTGGTGCCGTGAGGTGTATTAACTTGTGAAGTTTACACAAACTTTGATAATTTTGTGCAAGTGCTGTATAATTCACAGTTACAGTTCACATAGTGGTCAGCAATAATAATTTATTGCATTCATTTTGTAATTAGGTTTGCTAGTAATAATGATCATCATAAATTTTAAATTAAAAGTGTATCTTATTTTATATTATCATTTAGTGTATTCAGTGTATGGTAGGAGAAGTGTAGTGTATGTGTGTGTACTTGTAAAATAGATACTTTCATCTCATGTTGTTGTTTTTTTACTCCTGTGAGTTAGTGATTGATGAAGTGTAAAGTGAATGAGAATGTGGCATCTGTGTTTAAAATCCTTGAGTGTTGACAACACTCTATTGTGAAATAGTCAGTCCTCAAATTCAATTGTGTAGTGATAAGCACTTTGTGCTGTTAGTTAGTGTCACTTTCAAAATTAATATTCTAGTATGATAAAGTAAACGAGTGCCCAACAAAAGTGACACCAATGTCCAAATACTGCAACTTTATAAAACTGACATGACAGTGAAATGAAATGGTGGTGGTGCCAATAGTAAAATACTAGTTTTTGTGATGTTCTGTGGTTAGTGAAAACAATGTCAGTTGATAAGGTATCTATTTGCTTGCCTATCTGATATGCATTTCAATCTAATTGCCTTAATTTTCTAAAGCCCCTTAAAACTTAAGGGTGAATAAAATTACTTGGAAAATGTCCCACTTGCCAGAGTTTCTACTTACAACCTGCTGCTCTTGTAATTAATAATGCGTTTCTATTATGTCCTCAACGAAAATATATTTTAAAGATTTTTTATCTTACTAAAGATATTGTGTAGAAGCTTATTATTTCCCCATATACCTAGTATATTTATTGTGAAAAAATAAGACAAGATTTGGAAAAGTTGTGATTGATTGCCTTAGCATTTTCTATGACATCATATTACTATGATACCCTCATGGGTATGAAAGAAAAATGCCAACCATTTACACAAAATTTACAGCTTCTCTTCCTACCAATCAAATAAAGTGGAGCAGATGACGTGGGTACTTGCCTTGGTAAGTAGAAAGCTGGGTAGGTATAAGAAAAACCTTACCTAGCTGATTTTTTTAAGATTTGTGTGGTGTACTTTCACTGTGATTTAGATTTAAATACATTTTTAATTATAGGTAATTTAATTATAGGATATATTATGTGCAATAAATAAACGGGTTTATAATTAGGAAATTAGATCTTTAATAGCTACCAAATTAGGCGTTAGACTATGACTGGCCTGGCCGACACAATCTAAATTGTCTTCATTAGCTACGTAAGTACTTACGTAAGTAGGCATAATAATTATCCGTGACTCAGATTTTGTTGTCATTAGCCGCTTCTGCCAGCCCGCATTAAACTTATACCAGCGCTTTTAAGAATAACACCAATTCAACTCTTTCTTATGGATGTTCTAAAAGGCGACTAATGGAATAGGCACACTCGTCTAGTACAGCTTTTCATTGTCCAATATGCGTTATTAGTTTCCTCTGCAAAGGTTGTTGGTCAGGCAGGAGTCTGCGTAAAACCTAACTTACACATCCAGAATCATGATCAAATGGTGCACTCCAGGCTCCTCTCCAGAGATGAAGGTGAAATTGGGATTGATATCAGGAAAAAGAAGAAAAAATGCGAAGCGTTAAAATATAAATAATAAGCTTTAGCCACCGGATTTGCTTCCCCGCAAAGTACTTTTTTATTTCTGGGAAGTGTTCAGTGTTTAACTCGTGAAGGAAAGAGACGAATTTAGGATGATTTATGGTTTTCTAGTTTCCTTATTTTTACAGGTACAAACATATTCGAGTGCTTTCAAGTGTGATTTCCATCCGGGTGTGATATGATTAATAGTGTGTGATCGGTGATTGTGCTGAATAGAATACCTAGAACAAGAAATAAAATTCTTGAATTTTACATTCTCATTTCATTTAATTAGCTTGCTCCTTCGCCCTTTAGATAGGCAGCCCCTATCTGCCCCTAGGCACTCCCATTTCTATGTCTTTTGTACCAAAAGTATTTTTTGACAAGTTGAGACAATTTTGACAAGTTCCTATGTAGCTAGTAGGTGGTTAGTTTGTCGAAGCGTGTAGGTTCATGATAGAAACAGAAATCGAAATATGTAATTAGGTTCCTACCTATAGTATTCTGATTCCTATAATCTATGCCTATTTCAACCCATGGACGTTGTTACTAGAGAACAGAGGGAAATGTAAAAAAATGTCGTAAAAGGGATTCTAAACTTATAACTTGGATTCTTCTTATAAGCCATGGGCTAGCGACCTGCCATTATTTGAATCTCAATTCCTATAAAGTCATACAGCTGAACGTGGCCTTTCGGCCTACCTTGCAAGGGATATTGACGTGATAATATGTACCTATGTACGTAAATTGGTTTTGCAAAGAATAGCAATCATAAGTGTCTTTGTCAGTTTGTGCAACTTATAATCACTTCGATATCGATATGAAAATCTTGGAAGTACAAGCCGCCGTAGTTATATAGTAAAATTAACATAGTCACGACGACCTTTAGCCATGACCACTTCATAGGTAGAATGCAAACGAATGCAAATTTTGTTTTCAAGTTATTTGTAAAATAACTTGAAAACAAAATAAGTGTTATTTTTATTATTCCGTTATAAACGCTTTGGTAATTTAAATGAGACTTCTTGTAGATTAGAAGGCCGTCATCTCAACGTCCACGTATAAAAGTGATTACTTATATCCTCTTTGACAACGCGTCTGATGAGTGCCGTTGTTTAGTGAGATATTATATATATTTCAGCATTCTAGAATTAAAAATATTCAGGGATATAGTTTTAAACTCACGTAGGTAAAAAATAACTTCTAAAATGGATACTAATGAAACAAGTACGAGAAAGAGTGAGTGTTGATACATATTTTATCACGCCTCTGTCATGAAGTAAGCCATTTGTGTAATCTTCATCGCTTCTTCAGATTTAAGTTTTAGGTCAGACTAAAGTTTAGCCATGTCGTCAGATCTAGGTACTTTTCTTTCTCATCATAGCCTTCAAAAGTCGTACTTAGTCCGGTAAAGAAGCAGTGGGTAAGTTCTTAGCACTTGATGAAGGGATAAATTCTTGAATTGAAAAATAGTAACAAGGGATCTTTTTTTTGACTATCGATCACTAAGCAGTCCATCTTGACCTATGGTGTTTTTGAGACTTGGATCTATCTGCCTCGTAAAGAAAGCCATAGAATCTCCTCTCTCGTTCCTTTTTAGGTGTCATCGCTAACCCATCCAATCCCAAAGAATGGGGTGATGAGTACCTGATGGCCATGAAAAGGGCCCATCAGCAGAGCAATCGTAAAGTTATCCCGCATGAGATGAAGTCGCCGAGGGAGCGGCGAAGACGACGAGATTCGGATAGAGATTTGTTGTAAGTACCTTAAGTTCTTAGGTCCTTTTTCAACCTATGAAAGAAAAGATGATATTTTAAATTAAAATACAGAAATCGTGTAAGTTATGATATATAGGAACTGCGTAACTAAGTAGGTACCTACTAAACGGATTTTGGAGCTACATATATAAGTGTCATCTGACTAATACCAAAGCTTTTCATGCTATGTTTCTTTTGTAGTCACAGTTTGACTACGACACACATGACTGCCTACATACGAGGATATAATACTAGTACCTAATAGGATTGTTAGTGTGCAGCCAAACCGTATGCATACCTTTCTATACTACTTATATACTAACAAGTCGGCGTAACAAAGGCCAAGATGGCTACTGTAAAAATAAGCGTAGAGATCGTTACAAATAAAAATATCTTTTACACTTTCACTTCAACCCGTGTCTGTGTATTGATACATATAATCACGTCTATATTCCTTGTGGGGTAGACAGAGCCAATAGTCTTGAAAGACTGATAAGCCACGTTCAGCTGTTTGGCTTAATGATAGAATTGAAATTCAAATAGTGACAGGTTGCCCATCGCATTAAAGAAGAATCCCAAGTTAATAAACCTATCCCTAAGTCCTCTTTTACGACATCCACAGGAAAGATGGAGTGGCCTTTTTTCTATTAGTGCCGGGAACCACACGGCACCTGTGTATAGGCATCTTTTTTTTTAATTCTTCCAAATCCTAGAATGCACGATATGAAGGACACCACTACAGCGACGCTGGCCACTAGGATCAGCAATATCGCATCCATGGTTCCCGACGAGATCATTTATAATCCGTCGGACTACAGCGTGAGAACTTACGCTGGAGCTCTTATGTTCATTGATATATCTGGTAAACTACTATTTACTTATTGGGTAACTACGATGATTGAATTATCATCCTCCTGGCGTTTGTTCCGATTACGTTTGAGCCTGGTTCGTCCAGTTGTAGGTCAGGTAATTGAAGAAAGTCCTGTTTGACCCTAATGATACCGTCAGTAGGACCCTTACCCGGCACTGGTCATGGTTGTAGCATTTCGTGGAAACGTCTTGTTTTGTTTTAGTAAATTCTATTTCTCATTTTATATTCTATACCGACAAAGCGAAATTCAACCACGCCGACTGAGGAAAACTGACCATAAAGGGTTATCTCTGCACTCTGCACTTAAAAAGATTTTGCCAACGATGCGACACAGGGCCGCTAATTAAACCTTAACAATATTTAGGCTTTACGGAGCTGTGTGTATGCTACACAAAACCTGGATGTGGGGGGCCGTCCAGGCTAACTCAGGTGCTGAACTCCTACATCGGAGCCATGGTCCAAGAGATAATGGCTCATAACGGAGACGTCCTCAAGTTTTCCGGGGATGCCTTCCTGTCCATGTGGAAGAAGACACCCAGGCTTAGCATGCAGGAGGTGGTCCACACGGCCATAGATTGCGGGCTCATCATCCAGAAGAATTACGGGACATTTACCACTGATATCGGGATTATTTTGAAGGGTTAGTGACATTTAGGTACCTAATACATTTCTTTGATTTTATCATGATCCAGTAGCTCCTCAGGAGTTAGTGTAAGTATATAAACTATAAAATTATACTTTTTCGCGCCTATCAACGCATATCTGAAACTGTACTTACAACACATATTGTAATAATTTGCTTTTTTAGTATGTCTAATCAAAAAAAATCCCACCAAATAGTAGTGGGTCAGGCAGGGTAGGTTTGTCCAAAAAGTAAAAATCAGTAATAATGTCAAGTACTGATTTTTAGTTATACGTTTAGTTACAGTTTTTACAGTTGAGGTAGGTAATGGGTCTAAAGCGAACAGCTTACAACACACACATAGGTATGATGATACTCACAAGTTAGGTAGCGTTGGATCAAATCCACATTTTTCTAAATTTTCATGAATTGCCAGTAAAAGTTGCAATCTCCGCGGGCCTGGCCCACTTCTCCATAATCGGCGGAGACACCGCTTCCTCCCACTACGTGATCGTGGGCCAGCCGGTGTGGGACGTCAAGATGGCGCAGTACATGAGCACGGCTGGGGACGTCCTCACGTCTGCCAGCGCTTGGATTTACGTGAACGAAGCGGATTATTGCACTCAGCCCTGCGGCGATGGGAGGCACACTAAGGTTTGATATGTTTCTCATGCTAGCGACGGAACACATTGCCTTTCTTAAATAAATTCAAATTATCACACAACGTTTCTGTTTTACTCAAGGATTGACTGGTACTAAGGTAGGCATCTTAGGAGGCCTGCAAACTCTGATATCTGTGTTGGCCACATACTACACGACAAACAACAACTTAGTGTAACCAATTTTTTTGGTAGTCCATTTATTATTAGATACTAATATGCTGCTGACCAAATTTTTTGGAACTTTCAATAACTAAAAGCGATGAAACCTTCGTGGAACAAATAGCTATTTTGTAGGATTCATCTCATTCACCTACTACCGCCTAATTTGAATTTACCAAACAGGTTTTAGGTGTGGGGGCGACGTGGAAACGAGTTGAAAATGGACATGGTTCCATGGCTACCAACCCAGGTGTCTGTAAGTATCTTAATTTTTTAGGTAGGTGTAAGTAATTAATAAAAATCTGGAATTAAACTGTCGTACACTACCGCTTCCTTTACCTTTAGAGGTAGACGTAAACATGAAGATTACTCTTACAATTTACAGTTACCGAATATGGACCAAAAAATGCAACTGACATGATAGAAGATGAAGGAATAACAAGAATGACATACATCGAATTTTCGCGTAAGTAATTTCACTATATATATTAGTACCTACTTCTCTTCAAATCTCCAAAAAAAAAAAAAAACTTTTAGAATCTTCAATATGTCTGAACAGCTTTTTTTTTTTAATTATCTAAACAAACTAAATCCTTCCTTCTTAAAAACGGTTAAAAATTATTTATATAGATATCTTTATCATTAAAAACAGTTCGTCCAGCCATTGTATCAGCGCTTCGCAGCAGTTGGTGGCCGGCTCTCCGCCGGTTCATGGTGACGCCAGTGCTGCGCGCCGTAGACAACGACGAGCCCATGGATTTCCTCACTGAAGTCCGTCGGGTGGTGGTCGTGGTCATCAACATCATTACCAGGACTGTCACTGAGGATGTGCTCATCGGGAAAGTCGATACGGCTTACAAATTAGTATGCAGGTGGTTTATACTGTATATTTTTGTTGTTTTTAGGTACAATCGAATATAATGTTTAATATATATCCTGTATATAAACTTGTGTACATAAGTAAAAAATAAAAATAAAATGGAAAATTAGGTAATAATACCTATCATGTAGCTGTCTCCTGGACACCAACTGCGGGTTCTGACTCAGTGGTGAAAGTTGCATGATTCTGGGTTTAATGTAAGTATTAGGGATAAAGTGTGAGAAGATGAAACATAGATTACTGTCTGTATCACTTCCAGGGTTATCCATTTCTTATTTCGCTATTATTTTTAGCCCTGAGTTGAGTTATCAATTTCTGTGATTTTTATGCATAATGACTTTCAAAGCCTAATGCTTAGGTCCTAGTATAGGTAGTGCGAATCGGTTCATCCACACCGTTCTCGTCTTAAACTGAATTCCCATCGTATCTTTCTGCAGCCTTGCATCAGAGGCAGGAGGTCTGGTGAACAAAGTGTCTATGTTTGACAAAGACATGATGTTTCTGGTGGTGTTCGGTCTCCGAGGGTTGAAGCACGAGCAGGAGGCACAAAAAGCGCTAATTTGCGCCTACCAGCTCAAGGAGAAGATGGACACGGGGGATCCTAACATAATAAGCGTGTCTATTGGAGTAACCTCAGGTTAGACCAGTTAAACTTTCATAATTTATTGTTGTGTGGACTTACCCATCGACATAACATACCGATTATTTTGGCTTGTTTTTAAATATGTAATGACTTTTAGTAGGAATTAAATAGTCTTTTGCTGAAGGCAGCTAAGTTTGCCTTATAGGGATTTTTTTATTTATTTATCCTTGGTATTTGTTTAAAATCGTCTAAAAACTCGAAAAAGCTACACGCTACGTACAAGCTACTACTAAAATACACAACTGGTATTAACGTCAGGATGATTTTAATTTTTTAACTTAATTAATCCAATCAATGCTCATCGCCCCTCTAAGTAATATGTACTTAATTTTATTTTTCATTGACTTTGTTTTCTAAGGTACAACATACTGCGGAGTTGTGGGACATGTTTTGCGAAGAGAGTACACGGTGATTGCACCAGGTGTGAACATGGTAATATATAAAAATTCATGTGATGATTCATTTTCAGAATGATGTTTCATTTTAACGATGACTTAAAGTATAGATTTATCAATTTTGATTATTGTGTATGAATTTCTCATATAATTTTTGGGTTATTTTTGGAGTTTCTCACCGTTTCTCATTACAGTATTTTCCACCATGTTACAACAAAATTAATAATATCTATTTTCTTTAGGAAAGAAGTCTCTCATTGTTTTTCTTTAATTAGTTTCTTTCTAATGATAAAATTTCATTAATCATTGGAAATAAACAAATGATTGATGATGTCATTATTATTATTTCTCTTTAATCTTCAAAGAATTTTCATATTTCTCATCTATCAACGTTGACCTTACTTTACAACAATCAGAAAAAAAGGTAATAAATAAAGATATCTTTATATCAAAATAAAATTGCTCGCTCGCCTCCTACCTAAGCCGTCGCAGATGTATATATTTCAACAGTCTTTTCAGAGCATTATAAAAACATCGTACACTAAGTATAGGTATTTTCGAATTTTTATTTCTTAAAGGCAGCACGGCTCATGATGGTGTATCCAATGAGAATTACATGTGACAAGGAGACTTTTCTTCGAAGCAAACTAGACCAAGACTACTTCAAGCTGATGGAACCTAGAGCCATCAAAGGCATCGCCTCGGTCGGACCAATATATGAATTTAATCAACTGTAAGCGTAGAAATATTTCATATTTTAATAGTTATACCTACTTCTCTAGAATCAGCATAATAATGACTGAAGATAAGGAGGAACCACGGGGAATGCTGGATGAAATGAAACAAGTAAAGCATTTCCAATAAATGGAAGTCTCACTTACTTTTTTTCAGGATTAATGCGGTAGGCGCGCTTTATAAAGCTTATAACGATATAACTATAACTGTAAATGCCTAATTACTTTTAAATGTAGTAATCATTGTAAAAAAATAGTACTCATGATACGGTCAATTCGCGTCCTTAATAAAGTGCACGAGCAAATTGATATTTTTTCGTGCTCAATGTGTGAATTTGCAATAGTAACATTATTTGTAATTAGCTATAGTTTTTAAATGTCTTCTTGTATTTTTAATACCAACTACCAAAAGCAAAAAAAAATAATATTTGTTTTGCTTCGCTATTGCAAGCGGTGTCGGTAATGATAGTTGTGAGCTGTAAATTAATAAATTGTAAAATATTGTATTGAAGTGTCAGGTCAGAAGTACCCGAAACCGCCGAGCTTGCATGAAGGGGCAAGTGGAAAGAGGTAGTCTCTGCCTACCCCTCCGGGAAAGAACCGTGATTTTATGTATGTATGTATTGTATTGAACGTGGATTTAAATTTGCAAGGTGGACGGAACGCATCTGCAGCTGGCGGCACCCACTGCTGGGTCGTAACGACGAGCTGCGACGGTACAAGCAAATACTCCACAACGCGCTGAACGAGAGCAGCGAGAAATTCACCTCCTTCAAGAACCACAAGTTTGCTGTAGCCTTCATTGTAAGATATAATAATTCCTTCTCTATGACGCCATTAAAATGTTAAAATAAAATAAGTAAGATAAATAAAAAACTGGTAGACTTGTAGAGAATACAGAACGGCATTAAGTCCGCCCTTTGTACATTTTTTTGTGCAGCAAATATTTAAATAAATAAATAAATAAAAAGAATAAAGCTCTAAAGAAGGCAGAAGTTCATAATCTTGCAAATTACAATTTTGAAAAAATAAAAATGTATATTTGTTCCAAATTAAATGAAATATTTTACTTATTTGTGAGCTTTTTTTTCACCATAAATACTTAACTTTCCAATTAAATTTAAAATCTTGTCGATTTTACACAGGGTCCTAAAATGGTAGGAAAAAAACGCCTAGTTGAAGAATGCCTCCACATTACGCCTAGTTATATACAAATAGAGAAAATTGAACTCACTGAAAAGGACAAGGTAAATGTTTAACATATGTAATATATAATATTAGTTGGGAAAAACTAAAAAAGGAAAGGCCACATTTTATGATTAAAAATATTTTCCTAAAAGTAAAAACATGTTGGTGACTTTACCTTAAACATGGGTACTCCTTTTTTTAAAGGTAGAAATAATTACTTTTACGCACTCTGATATTTTTATTTCTATTCTTGATCAATGTTTTATTGTCTTTGTTTTAGAGTTCATTTGAAGTGTTCAGAAAAATAATGTCTATGGTTTTCATGGACCAACAAAGCCAGCGCGCCACCAGGCACAACTTCGAAAATATGATTCGATACAAGTAAATTTTTCTTTATAAATTTGATTGACGTCATTAAGACCTGTATGCAATTTTGAAAATAAAACCTTCCCATTGAGGTTATGTTTTAAAATAAGTTCTTTTTTTCAGTGTGGACACAGCCACGCTGAGGCCGCTAGAACTTCACGCTTTGAACGTAATATTCGACCTCCGCTTTCCATTGCCTGAGAAATTTATGTTTTTTGGAGATATTCTATCCGATTTTGCCGTTAAAAGTTTAATCCGGGAATTGATTCGAGCTGTAAGTATAGTTTTACGGTAAAAGTTTTAAACTCAGCGTAGTGATGAAAGCGTAGGCTCGTAGATGAAGCGTATCGTAGCATTGCAGTTCTTTCTTTTCCTGCGGCTACAAGTTTTTGAGTCATATAACTACTAAGCGCTCCGAGATGAAAATTCCATAGCAATTCGCAGCGTAGCTGATTAAAGCGTAGGCTTGTAGATGTAGCGTAGCGTAGCATCGTAGTACTTATTTCTTCCTGCGGCTACGACTTTTTCTCGTAGAAGCGCTGACAGTGAGCATTCATAGCAATTCGCAGTGTAGCTGATAAAATCGTAGGCTCGTAGATGTAATAGCTCGGCGTATCATCATAGTAGTTCTATTTAATTGCTGGGCAAAGTCCTTTGTAGGTGGAGTAATAAATTACTATACATAGCACTTATAGATGTACCGCTGAAATATGTAACACGTCAAATTTTAACCCATCTAACAAAAATATTTCTTCTTCTGCATAAAAAATTGCTACCAAAGAATCTACGCAGACTTTGGGTAGTCACCATTTACGAAGGGCAGTACATAGACGACGAGTCCTGGCGGCTGCTACTACTGATATTAGAGACAAAGACCGCGTTCGTGGTCATGACCCTCTCGGAAGAGGGCAAACTGTCAGGTCAGTTGGCATTTGTTTTCTGTAGATCTTTGTTATTCTCTGAATTGAAACCTTTGATTAGATTTGCTAATCAAAACCGAGTATTAAGAGATTTTGATTGATACATTTTGAAAAAGTCTTTGTTGGAGCACCAATTACGACAATACAATAAGCAGGTTGTAATTTTTGGGCTACCTCAATTAGTGTAATTTTTTGTATTTATTTATTTTACAAATTTTTTCAAGATATCTACACGAAATTGCTACATTATTATATAGTACATACTCGTACCGTACATATAATATCCAAATTATCGGAGAGGTAGGCCAAAGTTACAAGATTAGAGTATGTTGTAAAGTGCAGAAATATTTTCAGGCGTCGGTCAAGCCACCTTGAAGAATCACATGATTGTCAATTTCCACCTGGGTGGCATCGACCGCTGGTACCACGCGGCACTGGCCTGCCAACTGTTGGACGTGCAAGCCATTCCGCCAGATTTGGAGAAGTATGTCTTATTATGAAGATCGAAGAGTTAGCTACTTTTATTTCAAAACTTGCTTAGAAAATACTATTATATGCTATGGAAACTTTTCGAGGCTATGTGCAAATGGGTAGATCGTGTCAAAGAGGTAGAGAAGAAACCGCAGAATAGACCCTAAATAGACCCTCTATTTTAAAGATCACGTACCGGCAAATGGCCTAGAGTAGAAAATTACGTCTTTCTATGCTCTCGCGTCCTTTACGAAAAGACGCTCTAAGTGAACGGCTTCAAATCCATTTTGGTAGAAAACGTAAGGTGTAGCTTTATTGTCCTCCATTGAACTTCTTGCTTCTAATATGACGATAATCGACTTCTCAGAGTCATCGAATGCGCAAGTGGAGGCATCCCTGGCTGGATCCAGAACTTCCTCATATCACTTGTGCAGCGCGGCGTCCTCTCCATAGTGACGGTGTCTCGGAGCGAAGCCGTCGACTCCGGTGCTATCATGCCGCCGCCGCAACTGCTGCAGAGGACCGATGATGATGATAACTATGAGGCTGACATGCCGTTAAGAGGGCCTAGTTATATGGTGCGTATAGAATAATGTTAGGTGAAGAATAACAGCGAGAAGACCTGCACATTTCAGTCAATTGATGATGACATGATCCAAGCAGCGTGTCTCTGATCCAAGGAAGTTAGTCGGGTTTCGCTTAGTGTCGTTCGCGTAGTTTACCTCTAATCTCATCTATGTAGATCGAAATATTAAATTAATCTTTTTTAATCTATCTTTGACGGCCTCCGTGACGCAGCGGTAGTATGCTTGTCTGTGACACCGGAGGTTTGAATCCCGGCCAGGGCATGATGAGAAAAGAACTTTTTCTGATTGGCCTGGGTCTTGGTGTTTATCTATATAAGTATTTATTATAAAATATAGTATCGTTGAGTTAGTAGATACTAACTTACGACATTGTAACACAAGTCTCGAACTTACTTCGAGGGTAACTCAATCTGTGTAATTTGTCCCGTATATATTTATTTATTTATGTATTTTGGTGGATTGTTCATATAGGTGGCGTATTACAAGTAGGTCAAACTATCCGAAGAATAAGGAAGACGGTCAAAATTGACAGAAAAAGACTCAATAATTAGTTGTGTAATGTTGGTTTGGGAATAAGTATAAATAACTGTTAAAAGAAGTATAACATCTCTTCTCCAGAGTATCTACAGCGTGGTGAGTGTAAGTACGAAGAGCAGGAACGATGGTGGGGGGAGCAGGTTCGACGTGCCTGCTCACGACACTGATGTCATACAGGTGGCCGTACTAGCTGAGGGATACAGCTTCCTGGACATGAAATCTGATATGACAATGGACGGTAATCTACCTTACTGGAAGATGGTTTATTACTTATATGTACATATATAGAATATATTGTATTAATTAGTGTGCATGCACAAAGCAAAGGCAATGAGAGAACAATCTCTTCACAAAAGACGACAAGTCACCTAAGGAACACATTGTAAGTAACACTGCTAAGGATGAAACCACGATGATGGCCTTATCTATCTATATGATCCAGGTAAACTTCACACTTGTTTGTTTGTTACTAACTTTCTTCCAGTCAACCAAACTAAAATAGGGAATATCCCAAATGAAAAGGTAGCGCAAATAAAAGCCATTGAGGATACCATAAAATCATCAATTATTTCAATAAACATACATAAATAATATATTCATAAACATACATAAATATAATTATGTAAACTAAAGCATCAGATACACCATTAAACAGTCTTTTGATTTGTCGTCTTTGAAAGCAAGGCATATCAAAAGACTGTTTAATATATGTTTTATTATACCTTCATGTTATCTATAAGCGGTTTTTTTCTGAAGAGTGATTTGTCCATTTTCTGACTGAAAAATCCAATAATCTTATATCTTCAACAGCGGTAATATTAAAAACTTACGATTCTTTAACGCCATTTGAGAAGATGCTGTTGAAATGTGGATCGGTTCTCGGAGAGGTGTTCTCTCGTCGAATGCTCCTGTATTTGCTGGAAACCGACTCGGATAGGACAGTAGCTCAAGGTAAGCTAAGGAACATAAACTGTGATAAATACGAGTTCGATAAAGTCAACGTAGGTACAATTCAGCTAACTAAAAAATTATCATTATTTAACATGCTTTAACAGAATCTAAAGCCTCAAAAGTTAGGTATGGAGAAGCAGTATATTAGTATAGTCAGAACGAGCTCAGATGAGAGAAAGAGGTTCTGCATCCCTTGAAGTGATCATTCAAGTGGAGTTGCCTATTAGTTGATTCACCAGGGACTCATCAGAATTACGTATTACGATATTTGCTCTTTTTGTTGTAGCTGTAGCCAAATTGTTTTCAATCCACGTGCTAGAATGCGAAGGTGGAGATTTCACCCGGGACACATCAAATCAGCTGCTGGTGCACCCCGCGCCTTCACTGCCAACCTTCAAGTCTCCGCATTGCGCCTGCATTGGCACGAGGCAGCCACGTAATTCGCTTAACTACATATTTACCTACAAAATAAAATATTTCCCACTGTATCATTCAACGTTCTGAATCTTTATTCTCTTAACTAAAAGTCTTGAAATTCGTATCCAGAAAATATGAGAAATGTTTGAATTGCTAGTAAAGTCGAGAGCATTTTTAGGTTTTCATTTCTGGTCATGTTTGCAGGAATGATCGATTAATCAAGGTAAAAACCTACAAGAAAAAAAATGTTGTCTTGGTTGTTTTACATTTTAATTTAATACGTCGCTCATATCAATTAGGCGGTTACAATGGACTTCCCTTTAGGTTCCTTTTTCTTTCAGCTGACTGCCGAGATATCCCTCTCTACGCTTTCTGCGGATACATGAGATTTAGACACTCGTTATTTCGGACTACAACATATGAGTTACTTACAGAGAATCAAAAGGTGAAGTACAATACTAAAAGGGCTATATATTTGTTCAATTCAATAATGCTTACTGGTATTGTGGAAAAATTTTGAGTTTGATTCTTTCTAATTCCTTTGCTATATCTCTACCATTCCCATATTTATACCACTTAACTTGTTAAGAAGTTTTTGGGGATAACCTTTGTTCTTAATTCTTAGTTCGCCTTATTATTTCCACAGGACATTGTTCTATATGTACTACATAAATATTTTATTCTAGGCTATTATTTAATTATTCTAATTTCTAGAACGAGATGCACTCCCGAGCGCTGACGTACCTAGAACGGTACACTCGTCGCTGCAACGCGTGCGGATCTGGCTGCTTCGTCAAACTCGTAGGACTCCGCTGTGATGATGTACGTTATTGAGCATTCACTCAAGATGGCGACTTGAAATCCGATTCTCACTTTGAAATTTTGTAGATACGCAGGATGTGTCGTGTGGTTTGTGCCGGCAGCAATAGAAAAAATAATAAGACCACTCCATCTATTCCGCATGTATTTCATAAGAGGCGACTAAGGGATAGGCTTATAAACTTGGAATTAGGTTAGGTTGCGAGTGCTGCGAAGGCGAAATCGCTTCGTGTAAAAACTTGACTTGCCCCAGAATAGTTACAGTTCCGCCGATACGGTTTGGGAGATAGATACAACCAGGGCGAACGCCAAGAGGTTGCTGATAATCCAGCAGTGAATTTGCTTAAGAGGGTATTCCAGGGTCTCCGCGTGGAGAGTGAAGAGTTAAAACGCACTCGGCAGCAGATTCGCAACCTGTCGGCTGAGACGCGGCTTGCCAGCGACTACGATATCGCTGGAGCTGGCACTTCGGAATTCTCGGTAATCTAAAATTTTTTTCTTCATGAACAGATAGTTTATAATTCAGTGTAATTTTTAGTCCCCTGGCGTTCGTTGGTCCCGGTATCATTTCCACCTTGTTGAAGAAAATCGTAAAGTTATCCGTGCCCAAAGATCTAAGAGTGTATAGGTAAGTTAGGTTCTTATACGAAGCTACTGGCATCGAATTGTTTGTAGGAAAACCTGACTCATCGATCAATACTCCTGTGTCTGCTGTAACTGGGATTTCGCAAGATGGTTTAGGTCTACCGATTCTGCAATGATACGTGGAAATATAAATCATTTATTTTAGAACGTCGAAGGGCCTGCCTTTACTACTGTGTCGGGTGTTAATTTTTTTTATTGTATTGGACATATATTTTTAGGAAGCTTAAACTTTACAATAAAATCTTTGACATTCATTCAGACGCAGATGAACCCTGCGTTCAAAAACATGCCTGGAGAAACAACGAGTGAGATTTACGATGTGGATGGTTCGTGAGTTTTTAATTTGACTTACATATTTTAGTTATGAAAACGTTCTTGATTGTCCAATTTGTAACTGTCTTATTGTCGTTCGGGGTCGAACCTTGGAAGCATGTCAAACCTTTGAGCGCTGTTGTAGTTCATTCATAAACTTATGCCGTAGTAAGTGTAGCATAGTTATCATGTTGTGCTTACCACGTACGTACGTTGTATTTAGAGGCAAATATTTCCTTTAGATCTTCCTCCACGCTTATCCATTAAATATTGCTGCATAAAAAAAAGTTATGCCTTAAATTGTAATACGAATGTATAGTTCTAGAAAAGAGTACCAGAAACCTCACAGACTCCATCGGGCTGTACACGAACAAGCAAGTGCGCTCGTTTTCATCGCTGGAGCTCGGAAACTGCGAGTGTTTGGCCATACTGCTTTCTGTCTACTGCCAGATCATAGACCACTGCAAAGGAGCTGGTGAGTTAAAAAAAAAACAAATAAAATTTTAGCTTTACTTCACCAACTTAGGCTTAGTTACGGAAAAGTGGTAAGTGTATTGTTGAAAAATGTATTTCAATTGTTTTGTTAATTTAAGGTGAACACCTAAAGCTCTATGATGCCTACATGGAATACACCGATTTGAGTATTTTGAAGCTAAATATCCCACAAGCTATTAGACTCCTGTTTGAAGTGGAAACTTTCGTAAAGGTAATGGTTCGAGAGGTTTTTCGAATTGCCTTGATTAAAAAGAATAATGGTAGGTATTTATTATTATAAGGGTTCCAACTCATTAATTAAACATCTACTATAAGTTAGCATAGTTTACAAAAAAATATTACTGTAGTAACAAATGTCAAACTAAAACTATCTAATTTTAAATTAGTTTCAATTTGACATTTTCATGTGGATTTAATATTTGTTTTTCTTTACATACTAGCAAAGAAAGGTCAATGTTATTCTCGAATTTCCAGACCACGATGAAAGACGAATTGCCACATTGGATGAACGATTTCCGTTTGGCCAGCATTCATTCTTTACGAGGGGTTTGTATGCTGGAGTCTGGCGACCTGGGAGAAGCCAGGACTCAGCTTTTCACTGCTATGAAACTCTATTATAACCCATTTCCTGATACCAAGTAATTCTTTATTCTGCTTTATGTCTTCTCGCTTTATAAAATCACTAGCTTTTATATGACAAAAGCGGCATTTACCAGCGTTTTTGTTTATGCGTCAACTACTGACAATGTGATTAAGTATAGAGAAAATTATCTCTTGTAGGGAATGTTTATTATATTTATTTCTTATCATTCTAATATTAACAACTAATAAGCTTTACCAAATCCAAACTCTTAAAATTAAAAGAACCCGTTTACGCTGTAAAATTCCGTTTGGTGTTTGAGAAGCTGTCTCGCCATCTTCAAGATTGGTCACAGGCGCACTACGGGCTCTTTTCCAGACACGAGGACATAACCGGGACTATCGCCAGGAAGATAATTACCCAAATATACTCAATAATTTTTGAACAGCCAAAATCTAAACAAAAGTGTCTTACCTTTGTTGAGTTTGGTCAAGACTATAGAAATTAAAATAATATAGAAATAAAGAAAAATCTTTATTTGGCGCAAGATGTAACATTACATTGTTCTAAAACATAGAAATAAAAAAAATACATGATGCGACCAAAAGGGTTTCCACTCAGCAAATGCATGTTATTACTTACTTTATTTGTCTATGGTCTGTTCAAAATTACAGACAAGTTTCAAAATTACAGATTCAAAGCGAAGTTTAGTCATATGAAGATAACTTTCCACCAATTGATGGCCATGTCTGTAGCTCCGCAGTGCTACGTGACCAGAGAGCCGGGATATGTAGGGTTCTATTACGAAGACATGGCTCTCACCTTGAACAGGCTGTACAGACTCTTTTTGGTAATTATATATTATATGTTTCACTTTCAGTATACATAACATAAGTATACTGAAAGTGAAACATATAATATACTAATATGTCTTTTTGGGTGTTAAAGTTCTTCTCAGGATCCTTTGTTGCCAAGTTGCTTCTTTCCTTCTGCCCAACCCGACATTTTTTCTTCAGATAATATCAGCAACTTTATAATCTTAATATAGTAAGTTTTTATACTTTTAATATTTTCATCTCAGGAGCCAACCTCATTAAAATGATGCAGTTTTATTCGCATTTTCAAATGTTTACGGTTTTATGTTTTAACGTATTCACCTAACACCATCATAGCATTATTTTTCAAGGAAACAAAAGAGGAAGACAATGCCTTACTGGCGGCTAAATGGTCGTTCAACTACGCTTTACGAACTAACGCGAACTTCCGCGTCCTGTGCACTAG
Organism: Amyelois transitella; assembly: GCF_032362555.1. NCBI lineage: Eukaryota > Metazoa > Arthropoda > Insecta > Lepidoptera > Pyralidae > Amyelois > Amyelois transitella. The sequence continues at coordinate 3,477,348 of NC_083522.1, read as the reverse complement.
CTACGGGAACATGATTGCCGTTTACCGTCAGAAACAAAAGGTTATTGGAATTTTTAAACAGTATCCTAATTATTACAATAAAATACAATTTTAGATAAAGCATAAGTAAATTTTTGATTTACGTTTATTTGTACAGTATAATAAAAAAATAAGTCATCCGGATATTAAGATATTATATGCCCAATTGACGAAGCATTTTGCAAATAAATCACTCGTTTGTTGTTGCTCATATTCTTGACTGTGTGTAATTTCGTAAAATTTTCAAATGATTTCAATTTATAAGTAATCATCCGATATTTAACATCAATTTCTTCAGTTTTCCATGTGTCGTACGCTCGAAAAGCGAGTGATGGAACTGTGTCACCGCAAGAGAGGACAGCTCGATGTAACCGAGGTCCAAGCTGTCTGCTATCTATACACGACTTTGTTTCTATTTTTGTAAGTTTTTTTTAAGGAACATTTATTATAACAGAGAATTGATATAACAGGTATCAGTCAACTTAAAATAAAAATATTAAATTAATTATTGATACCAACTGCTCCATTACGTATCGGCAGCAAATCGCTATGCTTCTTGTTGCTTGCTTTTCAAGTTTATCCTAAAATTATTTATATTGACATCCATATTGATTGCAGTTCATTTTTAAATCAAGATTTTTTTCCATCTGAATCGATGCTACGTTGACGCACGCATACGCTACGCTATGCATGCTACGCTTCAACAAGTGACGCTACGCCATACAAGCTACGAGTTTGTAACTTCGTAGCTATGTTACGGCGTAGACGATCCAACTGCTTCGCTGTTTGCATTGTAGAATATTTAGTCATTGAAATGTAGTAATAAGGACTGTGAAAAACATTATAGCAATGAATTTGGATATAAGAGCTATACTGGAGGGCTATTAGAATGTGAAATTGCAAATTTAATATTGTATTTTATATAGATTGAGCGGAAAATCGAATTATTCAAATTACGAGAAGTTAGAACCTCTGCACCGATTTTTTTGGAACTTAGTACCAACATAATTTTGACCTTGGAAAATTACAGACTATTTTTAGTATTCCAACGGGATGAAAAAGAAATCAATTTTAGTTAATGGACTAGGCTGTAGGAGAAAGCTAGTGTTATATTCTTCCAGTGTGGAATATGGTAAGAAGATGGAGAGCATCCAGTTCGGTCTGTCAGTGATGAGGATGATGAGCAGCCTGACCGACCTGAACACCCGTCAGCTGCTTATACTGTGGATGCTGAAGTTTCTTCTCTCAGACCTAAGAGTCCACGATATGGTGTCCATCATGAGGGAGTTCTTCTATATGATCGACCATTATGATCTAAGCTGTAAGTTTCTTGGTTTCCGTGATCATTTCTGTAGTTTCTGATCTTAGTAGAATTGCGCTAGGAGTATAATTTCCATTGTCATCGTCATCCTAATGTTTTCCAGAGGTTTATAAATTCCTATAAAAATCCCAGTGTCTGTCTCTGACCACGATCCAGGAGTTTCTTTGTTTTATTATCTGACTTCTGGAAGAAGAAAAAGAAGTCAGGCAATTAAGAATTTCCAGTCTGACCTACAGAGGTCACACAGGTGACTCTTTTTACACATTTTTGGCTGACGATGATCTTTTTCAACCTAGCGGAGACGTGGTACTATTTCTACGCGATTATAATACTGCTGGACACCGGGTACACCGTGGAGAGCTACAGCACGTGTGAGAAGTTCTACATCAAGAAGGGCGACGCCATACTGCGGTCTAAATCGCCTGAGGCCGCCTGGAACTTCTTCGTTTGCATGTGGCTTGTGTGAGTGGAAAATATTTTTGTTAGTATTGTTTAAACGTAGATACTTTTTAAAGTTTTTTTGCTTGAAATAGGTATATTACAAATTTGGAAAAATTTATTTCGGATAATTTGAGTCCTATAAACCACTACACCCACAATTCAAAGTCATTTTCAAACAGTTACATTTCACTGCAGATAATTTTTGTAGCATGTGCCTTCTGCCGTATGCAATGCTTCAACAAGTACGCTACGCTACGCGCGGATCGTAGTTTTGCTACGGCGTAGACGTTATAACTTAATGTAGCCACTTTCAACTATACTTTGTAGGTAGGTACTTCGCTTTAATCATAAGCTGTTTCACTACAATCCGAAAATAAATATACAATGCATTTCCCCACCCGTATGTTTTTTCATTTAAGTAGGTATGCAGTTAAATAAAGAATACAAAGTATACTATGAACTATTTATTCAATAAAAAAAAGAATTTATTCATTCAGAACTATTCGCGTGGGCGCATGGGAGAGATCTATACTCTGGGACGAGAAAATAAAGAAGATACGAGGAAACGTGAAACTAGAGAAGTACGAATTCGGCACAATGATCGTCGTCAGACTTTTGGAAGGACTTCTCATTACGCTTGTGAGAGAGGTAGGGTCAGGAAGGCATATTTAAACTCTTAGACCTTCGACATAATGGCAAGTTTGTATTCTTTTACATCCTGTCATAAGTCCCGGTTATATCCTTATCTCTCTGGAAAGAAGGTGTGCAGCTTTTGACCATGTGAGGGCCGGAAACTAACAGAAGTGAAAAAAGGGATTAAAAAGACTTGATAAAGTCATTAAATGGATATTCGCTGCTTCACTTCAATTCAACATTTAGTTGATAATTAATCATTTGATTAGTTAATATGTTTATCTATATAATTTTACAGATGAGCAACAGAAATATTAAAAAGATAATGGTTTTGGAAAAGTCTATCCAGGCGATGCTCAAAGATTTGAAGTCTGCTTGTGGCCGCGCACCAATGTTTACACCAAGGTACCTACTCGTATAAAATATAATTATTATATGAAGTACCTAGTGATAAAAGAATAATATACTTACCTTGTGCTAACTTTCTCTTTTGGCTTTGATCTCTCTCTCTCGACCTTTCAGAGGGAAATAAATCTAAATCTTTCCACTTGTCGCCATCCCATACTTCTTCTTTCGCTTGATCCACAATAATCCACATTCCATACTCTTTTTGTGCAAGCTCGTCGATTTATGGTAGATACATATTCATAATTGTCCAATGTCAAGTCAAGAAACTTGACCTCTGATGACTATAAATTTGTATCTGTTGCAGGTATTACCTCCTAGTGGCGTATTTTGACTACATCCGTGGCAAGAAGCTACGTGCCTTCAGTCAGATTAACAAGTCTATTGAACTGGCGCGACAGTACTCCCACGCACCCATGCAATACTGGGCCGAGCATACGAGAGATGTGAGTATAGATCAATATTGCGTCCACATTACTTATTTTTTAAATATGGAAGAAATATCTTAACTCTTTCTTCTCTTTTGAAACCTGTATGAATTGTCCGCATTTATGCTAGATTCAGATGTTTCAATTAAGTCTTAAATTTTTCGGGAAATTATTGGGTAGGTACTATTATTATTTTATAGGTATACTTAAATACCTAAGGCACAAAATAATGTGCTAATTGACCGATCGAAGCGTGACTCAAACATTCACATACTTATATGCAAATGCAATTGTAAGTGTTTATGACATGAAAATATTAAACGTTTGCGTTGTCCAGTTTACCTTAATTAATAATCTACTAATAAGTATACCTATGTCACACTTGAAGGAATATATCGAGCTAAATTCGAGATGACCCGTGATTACCTTTGTTAACGGAGCATAATACCTACACCCGAGAGGTCATGTGTTGATTAAAAGGTCGAGATTCTGCATACGGTTATATACATATTTAGGTATGTACGATCGCGTTCATATCTGCAGTCATAGTTTTAAAATTCTTACGGGTTAAAATAGCGTGCACTGTGGTTCCACTAGATACACACACACATGCATATTTAAAAAGAATAAATATTCCTTCAAATGAATACGGTCTTTAATACCAATGATTACCAAGTAAAACAGTTTATTATTCTATGACATATAACATAACAAAACAGAAAGAGAGGGTAATCAACGATGTCCGAACTGGGCCCGATAATTGTCGATCGAGATATCGTCGTCTCTCATTATTTGCATAAGATTTGCCTATAGAGGGAAGCCTGCGACTGCCAGACTTATGTCATTTTCATAAAGTTGAAAGTTTGTCTGCACACGACCCTAACATAGGTAGTGGTTCCTTTGAAAGTTATTGGGTTGCAATTTTATTACTTCGTTTGTGCAAGTGAGATCAAAGATATATTAGATAATCTCGCTTGCTCACACTCGCTTGTTCTAGTTACTAGCGGATTCCGAAGTTATTCAAGGAATTTCTGTCTATTAAAAAAAATAATATATTGTTACTGACAATTTTTAATGTTTCAAGGTGCCATTTGAACTAAGTAACTGACTGACTAACTAACTAACTGATATCTAAGAATTACGATACCCGTGTCTTCAAACACGGAAATCAGCAAGAAATATTAAACAAGAGGGAGCAAAATAAAACATTCAATAATTAAAATTAGTAAATTTTATTGAAACAGTTTACCTATAGTTTTGTTTACATATTGATGATTATATAAAGGTATACATACAGCATATTACACTAATTTACCTATCTCCTGTTATTAAGGTTACAGCTTAATTATTCGTTTTCATAAAGAAAAGATATTGAAGCTGTCCTTAAAATACTATCTAAGTAGTAGTTTTAATATAAACTGGCAGAACCTTTCACGCACTATATGGACTCGATACACAGGGTAGTTGTCTTGCACAAATGATATTGTTGGCATATCATCAATCGGATAAATACACCGCACAGTTGGTAACATGGTTTCTTCCAGCACTTGCACATAATGAGCAGCTGTGGCGCATCCTGCTATCCACATCTGTTCTCCAGGTCCAGCAGCACTCATCCAGCTCCACATATTTACAGATATGCGTCCAGACTCCATATTTGGCACAATATTTTTTTCTTCATACCGAGTTGCATTTCTTCGCCATAAATGAAGCCTACCGTGTTGCGAAGACGTAAACGAACTTTTTGTCCGTAAATATCGCCGTGTTCCAGTCAATATTCAAATACTGCCGAGCAAATTCTAAATGTTTTTGCTTATTTATTTCGGATAAATACGGCTTTCTTGCTGGCTGTCTGTGGAATAGTCCCTCACGGTGCAAACTCGACGAACAGTAACCACTGATGTGTCGAACTGTTCCGCAAATTCTGTTCTGGTCGGTATGAAGCCATTATTTTCGTACTGTTCCACCATGGATCTCCGCTGTGTGGCGTGTCGCTGTGTTGATTAGCGGACGACGGTCGCTGAGCGGTCGACTTTTTACACTACCCTCTTCTTGATGGCGCGTTACCCAACGCTTAACCGCTAGTTGTTTATTGTGTTATTTGTGTGAATGTGTGAGTGACAGCGGTGACTGCAAGCTATAAAGTTTTGCGAACTATGACTGCAATTATGAACGCGACCGTACGTACCCTTGGCCGTGTGGTTCCCGGCACCAATACAAAAAAGAATAGGACCAATCCATCTCTTTCCCATGGATATCATAAAAGGCGACTAAGGGATAGGCCCTTAGTCGCCTTTTACGATATCCATGGGATACAAACTTGGGATTCTTTTTTAGGCAATAGGCTAGCAACCTGTCACTAGTTGAATCTCATTTCTATCGTTAAGCCAAATAGCTGAACGTGGCCATTCAGTCTTTTCAAGACTGTTGGCTCTGTCTACCCCGCAAGGGATATGGACGTGACCATATGTATGTATGTACGTACCCTAATGTGGCTTTTAATTTAAATGTTATATAATTTATATTTTTACAGCATTGGAAGGGCACATTGCCGAAGCACCTTGAGAATTACTGGATCGAACACGTGGAGCCTGATAATACGCTGGACTACAGAGATTTCGATTCTAAGAAGAAAATTGTGCCCTACACGCTCCCGTTGCCACACGACTTGGAATTCTAAATGTGAGTACTTTTGGTGGCGGTCAAACTAAAACATTGCTTGTGGTGGTTTTGACGCTTCTCACGATTGAATTTTTCCAGGAAAGGAACTCTGAATTCGCCGATGACAATGACCCAGGAGTGAGTCAGGAAATCGACCCTTGTTTAAAGGGTTAATTATCTACCTAATTGTAAGGTTCAATTTACCTAATGGTTAGAGTACGAGGTTTTGTTTTAAGTTTATTTTCGAGATTAATAGAACTTAATAAAATAATACGTTTTAAGTTTAGGCTGTCATAAGTTATTCTTAGATTTCTTTATTGTTATTTTTGGATTTAGGCAATTACGTATTATGTTTAGTTTACTATTTAGTGAAGTTACTAAAAAAAGTATTTTTTATCTTTGTTCTTTTAAAAAGAAAAATAAAAAGCATATGTAATAGGCAAAATAATTTTATTTCAATAATAAATGGTGCCTACATTCAGAACAGTCAGGTGGGTTAAATGGACACTCAAATGCAGCAAAATTTGTTTAAAAAACAATATAAATGTAATGTAACAATATAATTAGTTGAGGAACGTCTTAAGACATGAGGTGACATTTTAACAGAGCAACTCAAAATTTTACTTTATATACTATTATGATAACATCCACACATCCCTGCGCCAATATTAAAGTTTGAGAGTATAATTCATTTTATAATTGTGTATATTGCTTGTGATTGTACACTAGAAAAAAAAAATTTAAACAAAATCGAAATTTGTCATATCCTTTCAGTTTAGTTTATAGTATTTAAAAAAAAATCGAAGATAAAATTTAAAAATTTCTTAGAAGAAAGACACACTCCAGTATTAAACGTGACTGTTCTGTACCAATTTTCTTTAGCGACCCTGCCGGTGGAATGAAGAACCTTAACATTTCCAACAATCCATAACATTTAACATAATTTTTACATTACAAATAAATAACCTACGTACATAGGAATGTAAATCAAACATTCATCAATAATAAAATGAGAAAATAAGCTTGTGAAAAATATATTTACAACTAACATCATTTTATTCATTTACACATACCTATACTGTCTTTATGTTCTCCACTTTCAGATCTAAGTGAAACGGAACGGAAACTTAGAAAAAATATTTTTAATTGGCACTAAGGTGGGTCCAACCCGAGAACTCGAAAATATTTTAATAGGTATTTACTAATCAATTTTTTAATGGGAATTCAAGTATTAAATTTATTTATTCAATGTAAAAAGTGTTTGTTTACGTAATACCTATATTAAGACTTAAATCAAAGCATACCAACTTTTCAATGCTTTACTTATTTCAATTTACATAAAATGCTTTATGCTATTCTTCATTACACCAAACAATGAACCTGAAGGTCCCCAAAGTTTCTTCCGAAATTCCATTCTCCCAGCAGCACTTGTCCAATTTTAATAGAAATATTCAATAGCAACACATATCTTTATTAAAGTGTTAAACACTTCTCATGATAACATTACCATGGGATTTCCTTTTCGCAAGTCTTATTATGAACAATTGAAAAAAGAAAGAAATAATGATTTTAACTACTTTAGAAGAATATAGGTACATTTTTCTTTAATAATATTCTATTACCACCAAGTCTCCACTTATTCATCACAATCATTATATTTTTAAAGTCATAATAACTAAGTAGAGAAGGTATATTATTAAATAAATAAATATTTGATAATTAATTTTAATTATTTTCCGGTTAGATATGTTTGAATAAAAAAACTCGTACTGGGAAAGTTGAATGTCAGGTTTCAATCCACATCCATTTTCGTGTTTTAAAAATAATATTGATAGTCCATAGTTATCACAAAAATATTTTCGCAATCTAAACAGAAGCTTTTACTTATTAACTCTTAAGTATTTTGGTGAATAAGAAAAACAAGTTCATTTATTTTTTGCCTCTGCACATATTTTTCGAAATTATCAGATATCAGTTATAATTACGTACATTATATTATAAATGACCATCACAATTCACTTTAATTAGATAAGGTTTAAACCATCCATAATAAGCTCAATATTGATTGGGTAATCTTTTTTTCAGCAAGGAGCTATTATTTTTTACAAAATAAAGATCATTACATTAATTCATTATCAAAGATTAAGTTTTAATATCATTTAAACTTGTAACTTTATTACACTTTATTCGTAAACTGTTAGCCATAAATATAATAGTCATGTCATGAAAACTACACTATTGTAAAAATGTTTGCTCAAAGAAATTACTAAAGCATAGAGAGAGCAAGATTATTTATTTTAATTTTTTGAACTTTCACCACGCAATAGTCTAGTCTTGTCAACTGGACTTATGACCAATCTTTTGCTAATAGTCATAATATTTAAATTGATTCACCCAAGCAATATTAAAAGAATTGTTTCATCAACAGCCTTATTGTCTTCTCTGGTCGCTCCTCATTTAAACACTTATGAAAGAAGAAAGTCTTTTAAGCACTTTGGTAATGGCAGCATTTTCACTGAACCATTATTCACGTATTGAAGAATTGCGTCTCGGCAAACATTTTGGAGAGTTTTCACTGTAATAAAAAATATTATGTTGAATAAATAAACTTAAGTTAAATCATCATTGTAAATAAAAATAAAGAAAATGATTTTTACAGGTTATAAAAATAAATCGCTTGTGGAGTAGGCAGCCAACAGTCTTGAAATTCTGATAGGCAAGTTTCTGTTAGGCTAAATGATAGAATTTAGATTTAAATAGTGACAGGTTGCCAGCCTATCGCCTAAAAGAATCCCTAGTTTATCCTATCCCTTAGTCACCTTTAACAACATCCATGGGAAAAAGATGGAGTGGTCTAATTCTTTTTTATATCGGTGCCGGGGACCATGCACCTTTGGTATATTGGTATATTATGATAAAAAACACAGTGAAATTGAGAACCTCCTCCTTTTTGGGAAGTTGGTTAAAAAGAAGGTAACACAACTAAGGAAAGTGCAAGGATTTGACCCCACTGAAAAAAGGTGATACAGATTGAATAAAAAGTTCTTACAAAATAAAGGTAAGAATGGTAAGTGTTAAGTTTCACTTACCTCCATACAGTTGCACAATTTTCACTTGTTTTGTTGTCCCATATACATCTACAACTGCATGTAATGGTCCTCTTTTGTATGGTATAGCCTTAGTGCATGGACCTTGATCTTCACCATTGATAATAAAATGCATCTCAGCCAAATCAACATCATCCTTGTTTATTTTAGGACATGGAACAAACATCACTCCTATGCGACTACCAGAATCCATAGGCAGGATGCCTTGTGGAGTTCCATTTTGACCCTGTGTCTGCGGCCTCAGGACAGTTTTAGAAATATATCCTCGCGGCGTACGCACGTTGTGCCCATCGCCGAGGACGGAAACGCGAGATTCATTTTCTCGACGCCCACTAGCTCCTTGATTCACTAGTTCAATGAGAACGTTATTTTGAGACTTGGAAATAGGGAATATCCACGACATACCAGTATTTGCGAGATCAGGGAGCGCATATTGAGGCAATCCCTTTTGCCCCAATGCAGCAGTTTGTGGATCCAATAAAGTCAAACCGAGACGCATATGCCCACTCCAACCACGCTCAGTTTTTTCTATCTCCACCAAAAATATCTCGCCTGGTAAGAGAGGCTTTTCACTAAATGTTAATCCGTGTGCAAAACTAGCTTTTCTATACGCTACAGTATTCTCTTCAAACAATATAATGTTCGAACCGTGATAATGGTGGAATCTGGACAACATTTTTTTTAAAAGTGTCCACCCATGCAATGCTTTACATTAATTGTGAACACCCTTGAGAAATTGTATGTAATACCACTACTCACATAATTGTAAATACGTATTCATTTGTAAAATAAATTATAAGCAAATCCGAAAATCACCACAAATTTGCAAAGACAAAAAAACAACTTCTCAATCTCAATTCAAGCAAAATGAAAGGACAACCAAAATTACTGTCACTGTCAGACTTTTGTGTCAGTCAAGCCATTGACCAAAGTCTTTCTCTTTGGATATATGGTATATCAGGTCACGGTTCATTACACTCAATAGGGACGGCATCTGAATTTAGTTCATACGAAACCCTATTCTGTCACTAAACTAATACAAATGAGCTTATTTTTGCCAGTGTCGAGTTTAGACAGTTCTAGTCATAGAATTATACTTTGTATTTTGTCGAGTAATAGCTGTGAGTGCTTTACTTTGCCGTTCCTCAGGACTTTTTGGGATAACATAAAAGACTAAATCATGTTTATAAAAATTAATTCTATTTGCAGGCGATGGGATTGCAACTAGTCACTATTGGAATCTTAATTATGTACATCATTAAGAAATACAGCTAAATGAGCATTTCTGTTTTTTCAAGACTGTTGGCTATGCCTTTGGTCTACCCTGCAACAAATACAAACGTGATAATGATGTTTATTTTAAGTATTGTAGAATGTTTTATTATGTGATGCAGCTCAAACAACATACAGCTGAACTGAACTTGAAGTCATTTTGAAATTATTGTTTATTTATTATTATTAATTATTATTAATATTAATTTATTATTATTATCAATTATTATGTTTTTATGCAATTTTTTACACCCTTTTCAGGGGAATTAAATATTTTTACGGGCTTTTGACCAAGCAAAAATATTGTATAGAAATAAGTGGAGGAAAGAACAAAATTTTAGTCAAGAGAAAGGAATTTTCTGACTATTCTGCAGGTATTAAGGATTGCAGCTTTCTGTAGGAGAATATAAGTAAGAGGGTGAATTTGTAGGCTTTCTAAACTATTACGGAGAGTCGTAGGTATAACGCCAGTAGCTGAAATAATTATTGGGATAGTTTTTACGATATCTACACGCCATTGTGTTTTTAATTCGATAGCTAGATCTCTATATTTTGTTAGTTTCTCAGTGTGTGTGGATGTGATTATTATTAATCTTAATTATTATTTATTAATATTAATTATTATTTATTTTTCTTTTTTATTATTTAAAATCTTATATAATGGGCACATTAGGTAACTTTAGCACGCAGGCTACGTTGCCGTTACAATTTCATTCGTTTCTGTCTGTATATACTGTGGTCAAATTGCATCAATGCCTTAAAAAAATATAAATGTCATTGTGTCATTGTTATTGTCACACTGCTACATGACAGTAAAAATAAATTGAAAAGATGTCTTTGAAATTCACCTCGCGGGTTTTTTCTAGGAATTTGACTGCTTTTCTAAATACAAGTAAAAGAACGGTTTCTTCTTCCTATATTATTAAAGTTCCAAATTACAAGTATAATAATCTATACAAATACAAAAGAACAATCGTTTCATTGCGATTTTTTTCAGACTTGGTGCATAAGAAAAGGTAAATACGTGAAGAGTTGGTATATAGGTATTAAACTCCAATAAACTTGTTTACATTGCTGAAACTCGTAATTTATTCTTTCGAAATATTTTAATAAAAGCAGAGAAGCCACCTTACACCTTTTTAATAAATTGCTTCTATATTAACTACTATTAAAACCAGTATAAAAAAATGTCAGTTTGTTGACACTTATCACCCAGTTATCGTCATCTTTTTAGTACAATTGTTTGTTTTAAATTTATTACTTAGGTAAGCATTGTTCATTCTTTATTTAAGGCTTTATCGTTTATAATATTCATATCTGCTTGTCTCCGTATTTATTATTACCGTCGTTATTACTAGTGCCACACAGGTAAATAGGTTATGTTAGAATCTTCAACGGTGGACGACTTTGTTAATATCGACGATTTTAACAGTCACTTTATACTCATTAAAACTGGAAAGTAATATTAAGAATTTGAGACCAAATTTGTGTAACATGTAATACTAAAAAAAATATTAAAAACTTAACCTATAAATATGTTCATCTCATTTCGCCTGACGCGCTAACCTTTCTACTTATATCATAGATTACTCTCAATATTCAATCAGATTTCGTAACAAGCACTTGTCAACATGGCTCTAGCCAGGAAACAGGGTTTAGTAATAGGCTCTTTTTGTGTACTTGTTACAGCTGTAATTATTTTTGTGTGTTTTAGTCAAGTGAAAGCTATGGGTGCACTGAGTCCCTTGGATCCATCCTCTTTTTCAAAACCTGGTAAGTGTGTAATTATTTATTTTTTTAATTTGAGACTTTTAAACAGCTGAGAAAACTTTTGTTATACATTCATTTTTATTACTACAGCAAGTACCTACTTTTTCCCATTCATTGAACATACCTTTTTGATAAGTAGTTTTTAGCATTGTTATTTTATATTTAATTATTATTAAAATTCACATATCTTATACCACTCAAGGCGAGGAGTTTAATTCAATGCAACCGAAGCTTTAAAATATAATTTTATTTAATTTCCTATAATAAAAATTCCTAAACAAATTACTTAGTTTGATTTGTTGGACTTGAAAGTTTATATAAAATTTGTTATATAAACTTTCAAATCAAAACATATCTTAATCTATCTATTCTATCATAAACATGATCATAAAAGGTATGAAATGTTATGTCAATATGGACAGGCTCTGTATAATCAAAACCTACTTATATTCTTGTTTCAGATTTGGCTATCATTAAACATGTTTCATTATTGTTTAATGTAGACTTTGAGAGGAAAGTGCTGCATGGAGAGGCAGTCCTCAATATTGATGTTTTAGAGGATATTAATGATGTGGTAAGTAATCAATTAAATATTAAATTAATATTTATTTTACATTGAGTCTCTAGTTCTCTGGTTTCTAACAGAGAATAGAATACTTAATCTCCTTATATAGATGGCACTAGAAGTTAAACTGCTTCAGAAGCCCTCATCATATTTTTTGTAAAATTAATTTTTTGTTGTTAGTGATTTTGTTAACAGAATGATACTTCACTTTTGCCCAGGGTGTGCATGATCAGTAGTCTTGACTTCAGTACGTAATAGGATAAATTATCCTTTCATAATATCTAAAGCATGTTAGGTATTTAAGATAGATATTTGTTTTGTTTGTATTCAGAATTTTTCCAGCAATTCTGTTTGATAGCTTTATTTTGATATAGATAAGTAATAAAGATGAGTATGATTGACAAGATCTGATAAGTATGTCAAACATAACTAAATCCATAGCAGTTATATGTAGTATAAATATATATGTTTACCATTATCTGTCACTAGGAACACAAACAGAAATGATTTGTTTATATTTAATGGATAAAGTCAATTAATGAAGCAAATATAAATATTTTATACATAGGTACCATTGCAACATAATCGTCAACATAGATCGTCGATATCTTCAGTCACTTGTAACATGATGTTTTGTATGTTTGTTATATTTTCATGATGTTTTTTAATAAAACATTTTTTCCAACAATTTATAAAATTTATCCCATATTGACTACAATTGAAGCTTAAATTGGAATTTTACTGATCACGATCGCCCGGCGTAGATCTGCGCGTTAGTGTATATTGCATCACAGCAACTGAGAGGTTACATTTTTTTATCCAAATTCAAACTTATATGTTATTTCAGATACTGGATGTTAAAGACTTGACAATTCACAAAATAGAACTTGACAATGGCACAGAACTCAAGTACACAGTAGACAGTGAAGTGCCTAATTTTGGTTCTAAGTTAACTATCAGTTTGCCTAAACAAGCTTCTGCTGGAGAGAAGTGAGTGTTTTTTTTTAATTTATATAAATTCTTAAATAAAACATGCCTCTTTCCTGGAGGCGTTACATTTTTCCACTTGCCACATGCCCATTAGGATAGGGATATTCATATATAGAATAGACTAATAAAGTGTTTATTTAGATGTGTGTTTACTCCCTATTTTCTTCCACTTGTCTTCGTCTATGACCTCCAACAAGTCAAAGAAACGACTATGTTGCCGTTTAAACATCTGTTGCATGAATTAAAGTGGAATTTCAAATTAAATAAATTTGTTAAAACGGAGATATTATTTCGTCCAATACGAGTATGTATATTGAAATGCGATTTAATTATATACAAATTGTGATATGATCGTATCAAAATACGTGTATATTACCTTACCCCTTGTGTTTTCGTAATAAGGTTTAAAAACAATTTCAACAGCAATATTATGGAACCAGATGACCGACCATACACCGAGAAGTCTCTACCTTTGTTTTGTACCTTTATTTTTTTTTTATTTTGTAAGAACTTAAGTATTTGTTTGGACAGCGAAAATGTCCAAAAAAACTCTGACAGCAAAGAGTTTGAGGAAATGTGTCCGGTACTTGAATTATCTCCGATTACTTCTAAAGATACATGTTCAATGGACTGTGAGAGATGTCTAGAAGATAAAAATAAAATGAGATCTCCCAGCGCTAGTGAAGATTCTGAAGAAATGGTCTCTCTGTCTATTAGTTCAAAAGATGAGTCGTCGCAAGGCAGAATAATATCTGGAACTTCGTCCCGTTGCAAGTGTAGTAAAAAGTATGGCATCCACAAAAGGACTAACGTTACTTAGTAAAAATTGTTATTTGACAGTATAATCGTTTTTATATAGATTTAAGATACATAGTTCACTTATAACTTGTCACTTATAATTGCCATATCTTTTTTTATCATGATATTTATTGACGTTAAATTAATTCAAATTAAGTTTACTGCCTGCTACTGTTGCTAAAATACCCAGATGAGAACTGGTACAACAGTCCTAAAAAGTGATTTCTAGGCCTCTTGCGTCCATGTTTGATTTAGAATATTTGCACACTTTGCCTATCAATAAAAATGTCTTAACACATCACTAGTCTTACAATAAGTGAGCTATGTCACAGCCTCAATTCATTAGTATTGATAGAGTTGAATGTAGCTTAATTTGCTCAATAAATCTAGATCACAACCAAAGATATTAACTATAATATATTGTTGACAGGTTGAGCATAAAAATAAATTATAGCACGGCGCCGTCCGCGTCCGCTTTGCAATGGCTGGACCCCTTGCAAACATCGGGCAAGAAACATCCGTATCTCTTCAGTCAATGTCAGGTAAATATTTTATATTAAGGGAATAGAATAGTTCAAAAATGCCGCCATTATTTATCAATCGATGCAAAATTTTTATTATTGGCAGAATGATGCGAACCACTTAGTTTTGTACCCAAAAATACATACCTAGTACGAGTACTTATAAGTGTTATTAATTCTGTTGAAATCTGCTTTAATGTAAACAATACCTTGTATTGCTTGAAAACGGCCCAGGTTTGATTCCTGATGTGTCATGATTTTAATCGAACTTTTACTTATGAAGAAATAAATATTTCTTCTATACTCAATCTCAATCTATCTTAGAATCAGCTGAACGTGGTCTTTGGAGTCTTAACAAGACTATTGACTCTGTCTACTCCGCATGGGATATAGACGTGACTATATATATGTATGCACTTTCAATTCCAGCCGATCCACGCTCGCTCCATCCTCCCGTGCCAAGACACTCCCGCCGTGAAATTTACTTACGACGCTGAGGTCATTGCCCCCGAAGAGTTTACTGTGCTCATGAGCGCCATCCGGGGGGAGTCCAGGAGCAACAAGACTATGTTCCACCAGCCCGTGCCGATACCGTCATACTTGCTGGCCATAGCTGTGGGGGTGCTGGAGTATAGGAGTCTTGGACCTAGGTCAGTCTTAAATTATGTTTTTTTTTTAATAATATTTTTGAGTGTGTTTAACCTCAATCTGCCTGGTGGTAAGCAAGATGAAGCCAAAGGTACGAAAAATCAAACTCAAATAGTGCCTATTTAATCTGGCCTTGAAAATCCAATAGTTATATGCATGTTTTTCTGAACATTATGTGACCCTTCTTCTTCACTTCCTCACCTTATCTTCAACATACTATGAAAAAGAAAAAGTGGCGTAATAAACTATCTTCAACGATGTAAATTTAATACAGCTTTAAGTGTGTGGGACGTAATTATAGCAGTTAATTAAGAATTCTTGGTGATCTTATGGCTACCGAAATATTGATCTACAAATGGCCATTTTAAAAGCAGGATGACATTAAAATGAATTTCATTGTTACAGATCTCTGGTGTGGTCCGAGAAGGAAGAGATAGAACGGAGCGCGTGGGAGTTCGCCGAGACCGAGAAGTATTTGCAGGCCGCCGAGAGACTGTGCGGCAAATACGAGTGGACCCAGTACGACTTGCTAGTGCTGCCGCCCTCCTTCCCGTACGGCGGAATGGAGAACCCTTGTTTGACGTTCGTCACGCCTACTTTACTCGTGAGTTGAATAAATAAATAAATATATACCGGACAAATTACACTGATTGAGTTGGCCTCGAAGTAAGTTCGAGACTTGTGTTACGAGATTCTAACTCGACGATACTATATTTTATAATAAATACTTATATAGATAAACATCTAAGACCCAGGCCAATCAGAAAAAGTTCTTTTCTCATCATGCCCTGGCCGGGATTCGAACCCGGGACCTCCGATGTCACAGACAAGTGTACTACCGCTGCGCCACCGAGGCCGTCAAAAGTTGTTTGTAAGAAAGTTGATTTTCAAGTGTTTCGCTTTGGCAATCGTCACTATCCTCTGAAGTCTGAGTTTGAATACTAACCGATGCTCTTACGGTGAGGGAAAACATCGTGAGGAATCCTGCACATTCATCTGGATGTGTAACCATGATCGATCCAATATGATCCTTCATCAGCATTTTCATAATTTTATTTCGTGTAAGTATTATCGCCACTTTTATGTCACACGCAGTGTGTGAAATCCATTATTGGGTATCTAAGGACGATATAAGCGTGTCGCATTATAATTGTATAGGTGTAACAATAAGCACTTAAAACTCTTGGTCATAATAATGTAATTTCGATTTAAAATCTTGCAAATGATATCTACATACATAATGTATCATTTGATGATCAAATTTGATGAATCATAAATTGCATTTCGATGAGATTGTGCCAAAGTGGACAGATTATATTATAACTAATTTTGTTAATGAGCGATGACTCTCAACACATATCAATGAGAGTGTAAAGAATAGAAGCGATAAAGGTGAAATTTTACCTTTAAGTTTTTTATAGCAGTTTATATACCTCCCTAGTATATGACCATGCGCTAGACGAACTTAAACTTAGTTGGTTTTTTTTTACTTCTTTCACTTAAAATAAAGAAATTTTATAATTCAACCGTTTACTTAATTTTTTTTTATTTTATTTCTTTACTTTATGAATGGATTGTTTTCAGGCGGGCGACAGAAGCCAAGCTGACGTCATAGTCCACGAGATAATGCACAGTTGGACCGGCAACCTCGTAACCAACAGGAACTTTGAGCATTTCTGGCTGAACGAGGGATTCACCGTATTTCTGGAGAGGAAGGTCGCCGCTTCTTTAATCAATGACTCAGCAGAGGCCAAGAGGAGCCGGGATTTTCATAGTCTGCTCGGGTTGCAGGAGTTGAGCGAGACAGTAAGTTGAACTACGGTACTTTTATAAATCGTCTCGGCAATTCGACGGCGCAGAACAGTGTAACTTACTCCCGCATCAACCGAATGAAAACTCAACAAAATAACGACCTTATTACAAGTACATTGAACTTGAAGTCACAAAGTGTTGTTTGCTTTCTTGCTCTCAATTTTAGTACAATAGTGCACAGCTCAGCAAGTTTAAATGGCGCGCTCTTAAATGCTCAGCCGCTCAAATATTTACGCACAATACAAAAATAAGACTGCGCAAGTATATCAGTGTAAGTTATAAAAATAGTTATACCTACTGTAGTGACAGGTATAAGGTGACAGCAGTTGTAACACAACACAATATATTTATTCTTCGCTGTCAGAGCAGCATGGCAGCTAGGCAACATAAGCTCCATGATAGAAATAAAATTTTAAAACACTCTTCCTCCAAGCGTTAATTCTGGTTACATACTCACATCTCAGGAGAGGCCATCTCTTTGCAAATGATTCTAGGTAAATACCTATAATTATTTTATAAATAGTTTAAGAACGACGTATGGGTGGTGGCGCTGATTGACATTATAAACGAGATTCCGTATTTACGCAAAAAACGTAATAAATTACAAAGTAAAAGTTGAACATCGTTTGCAGGTTAACGATTTCCTCGGCGCCACCAACCCTCTATCGTGTTTGGTGCCAGACCTCAAATCCGGGATACATCCAGACGATTCCTTCTCCAGAGTCCCTTACGAGAAGGGGTCCCTATTCCTTCGCTACTTAGAAGATTTAGTCGGAGGTCCCGGTAAGATTTTTGTTTCAATTCTAGGTGCATGATGAATTAGGAGTTGAGAATAAATTGACGAATTTGGTAGTGGATTTGAAGGGGGTGCATCCGGACGATGCGTTTTCCACTGTGCCGTATGAAAAAGGATCTCTGTTTTTGAGATATCTGGAGAATATAGTCGGGGGGCCTGGTGAGATTTTTTTAGTGTTATTTTTCATTAGTTTTAGATCATCTAATTTAGAATAATTGTGTAATATTGAGGCTTGTATCGACGTATTTAGTGTCATTTTTTAGATTTGTATGTATATATTCATTGTAGCTTTTTCAACATATTTGCAATTTTGGATGTTAATCTACATTTTTATTTTACAGAAGTTTTCGACGATTTTCTCCGTTCATATTTGAACACATTCCAGAAAAAATCCCTTGACACGGATCAGTTTAAGAGTTATCTATTGAATTACTTCAAGGACAATGAGAATATTAAGTCAGTTAATTGGGACGCCTGGTTGTACACAAGTGGTATGCCACCGATTATTCCCAAGTGAGTAAAATGAATAAAATTTATTTATACCAATTTTATGTATAAAAATCACGAGAGTTTGATCAAAATTCGTCGTATTTTCGCCCTTGATTTCGGTATTATTATTTTTTATATGTGTATGTATCGCTTATAGCTTTTAGCAAATTCAAATTCAAAAGATTTCGCCAAGCACTTCATCACAGGATTATTTTTTTTATAATATTTATAGATTTTTATAGCTATAAACTTCTGGACCGATTTTTATGCAATTCAGCAGAGTATAAACCTTTCTCTACAGTCACATAGCCTTTTTTAATGGTTTCGAATTTCCTCTGGATCGAAGTGTTGGGTCTAGTGTTATAATTTAATATCTTACCTTCACAGCTACGACACATCAATGACGAAAGCCGTGACCGCTCTGACCGCGGTCATCACGGAAGGCAAGGCCCCTCTGGCCTATGATGATGTGAAGTCATTCACCCCGCATCAAATCATCAATTTGCTACAAGAGCTGATTGATAAGCCCCCCTTACCTTTAGACAGGCTAGCCACGCTTGGAACAGAGTATAAAGTCAGCACTAGCAAGAATAGTGAGATATTCTACAGGTAATTATAATTTATAGTTGATTTGTATATTACATTTTTTTACGCCTTTTCCTTAGGGGTTGGGCAGGGGTAATAGTCTCAACTCAAAAGCCCGTTCAGCTGATAGATCTTTATGATGAAATTGAGATTCATGTGAAAAATATTAAATATTAATAATTGATAGAACTCTTCAAAAGTCTATTTTCTAAAGCTCTGCATTTCTTGCAGACTTCTTCAATCCGTATTGTATATAGCCACTTTTTATTTATAACATTTTTTTCAGATGGATAAGGCTGTGCATAAGAAGTCGCGACATATCAAAATTAGGTGAAGCTCTAGACTTTGTGAACCATCAAGGGCGCATGAAATACGTCCGTCCGATCTACAGAGACCTGTACGCGTGGGAGGATGTCCGACAACGTGCCATAGACAATTTCCTCAAGAATGAACCGAATATGATGCACGTCTCAGCCTACACCCTGAGAAAAGATCTGCACCTAAATGAATAATGCATTTGACTCTTTTTTTTTTCTACAAGTTGTAGTACTAATTTTTAATCATTGAATCAATTTGTTTTGTAAATAATTTTGTATTGTTTTGAAGACTGTCGAATGGCTTATATTTTATTAAATATTATTAATTTTTGGCGTGCGTTTTTAATTTTTTAAATATTATATAAATATCATCTGTATCCTTAAAATATGTAGGCAGTCTGACATCTCTGCAATTGTAGGACGGGAAAAAGCGTAAATTTTTCATCACCACTTGTGCAGCCCAGCAGACCAGCAACTATTAGTTGCATGACCGCTGCAGGATTTGAATTTATACAATCCCTGCCATTCAAGGTTCTGTTCAATCGGCATGACTTATGCCTGCTTGGCTTCGAACGATAAAACACTATAATAATAACATATGTCACTGTCATCATTAACGTCAATGTCATAACACAATAACCTCCGCATCTGATAATAATAACCTCCAATTAGATTTTTTGGAAATTAATTCACTTTAGAAATATATTTTTTAAAACAACATTAATTATTGAACATAAATGTCAGCATTTAAGAGGGTTCAGGTAATAGATCTCAAAAATTAAAACTGATCATAAAACTTACTTCATAACATTTTAAATTTATTGTAATTTAAAATATTTCAGCAATGGGCCACTTTTGCCCGAACTTGGCACATATTTGACTGTAAATGGCAAGATCCTTACGAGTCGGCTAATTTGATAAAGAAATATTTGATGGGAATGCACAAACCTATTTACCATCCTTTGAATGACTGCGGTGATGTTGTGGTCTGTATAAATAGTAGGGAAATAGCTTTGAAGGGCGATGAATGGAGGAAAAGGGCTTATTTCCATCATACTGGCTACCCTGGTGGTGCCACATGGACCTTGGCTTGGGAGCTGCATAATAAAGATCCTACTATGGTAAGTATTCAATATCATTATTTTATTCATTAGAAAATTTTTGTCTATAGTGCAATATAACAAAACCTCTCAAGGGGGGTTAGAGGCAGTAGCCAACTGTAAAACTGACAAATTTTTCTCAATTTGTGGACAGATCCATAATTGTCATTGTGTGATAGATAACACAATCACAATTATTTTTAAGATATGAGGCAACATTGTTTCACACATTCAGGAAACTGCATTTGTGCCCATGATTTAATATGCGTTCATAACGCATCATGATCTGGATCATTATTGTAGGCATACCTTAGGTTCCTCTCCAGAATGAAGCTGCTGCAACCAAACTGACACCAGGAGAATGACGAAGGCAAAATTGATTGATAAACTATGTATACTACATGTAGGTCTAGATTTACAACTATAATGTTCATTGTGCCTAATTATGTAAAAAACATTTATAACATACAAAAAAAAAAATCCGACTTCTACCCTGTAAGGCAGGCAGAGACTACATCTTTTACTTGCTACAATTCCTGCATATCTCTTTTGCTTCATACATACATAAAATCACACATTTTTCCTGGACAGACACTATATCTACTTTTGCTTCATCCATATTCATAAATCTCTTCATACAAGATTGTTGGTCTATTCCAGATTATAAAGAAAGCGGTATACAGAGCAATGAAAGGTAACCTTCAGAGGCGGCATACTATGGAGAGGTTGTTTATTTACCCAGGTGAAAACGTTCCAGAAGATGTCATGCAAAATGTCACTAACCAGATAAGATCGTGGCGACTTGTGCCAACCAGACTAGACCATATACCCAAGGAAGAGGTAGAAAAATACCCGAAGGTCATGGAATACCCTTCAGATTATGTATTGAAATGATTTAACGTATTTAGCTAATAATTAAAGATAAGTTAGTAGATAATTAGAAATAAATGTTATTGATGACTTATGTTGTCTAATTCAGTTCCTATTTTTAAGACATTAAGATATTCAGGAATTACCACAAAACTCAAGGCAAAAAGTTAGTTGAACTCTCCTATCTCTAAGGTTTACTAAAAAAAAAAAAAGAAAACAGTAAAAAATGCTTAAAAATGTAAACAGTTTTTAATTCAAGTTAAAAAAGACTAAGATATTATGGTCGCAAATTGATCTTGCATTATAAACAGGCACAGAATAATCGAAAAATTTTGCTATTTATACTTTTTAGTTCTGTTTCTTTTCTCAACTCAATCTCTCTTTATCTCAACATGGGATCAACGAAAACCTTAGGTCTGAACTTGCTTTGTTCAGCAGCTCTGATTAGGTCCATGATCTGTTGAGGTATTGCCATCATATCAGTGTCAAACATTGGCAAGATTGGTAGCGTCAGTGGTGAGCTTTCTACAGCTGGGGGAAAGTTAACGAACTTTACGTGATTATACTGGCCCTCTCTGACCACAGGCAAACCAGCGGTGGGGAGCTGAATAGGAGCAGGCAAGTCTGCTATTTTCACTTTAAATTCGGGTTCTCTGAGGATTTCCTCGGCGGGGGAGTCTACAAACTTGACAGCATTGAATTTTAAATCTTGAAATTGAGGAGAAGCAACTTCAAGTGGGACATGAACAACTTTGACTGTGTCGGCTTGGTTTTCTTCAGGTTGATGAGGGGAGTCCACAAATCTGACTGCGTCGATTTCGGCTTGTGGAGCTGGTGCGTGAGCAATCTTGACAGAGTCAGCTTGGGTTTCTTCAGGCTGAGGGGAGTTGACGAATTTGACTGCGTCGATTTCGGCTTGTGGGGCTGGTGCGTGAGCAATCTTGACTGATTCAGCTTGGGATTCCTCGGGTTGAGGGGAGTTGACGAATTTAACTGCGTCAATTTCGGCTTGTGGAGCTGGTGCATCAGCGATCTTAACTTTATCAGCTTGGGATTCTCCAGGTTGAGGTGAGTCGACGAACCTTACGGCGTCTACTAGTACTTCGTCACGGGCAAGTTCAGCTACATTAACGAACTTGAGAGCTTCAGGTTGGGTGTTTTGTGCTTGAGGCGAATCGACGAACCTCACGGCATCCACTGCGATATCTTTGGCATCTTGAGTAACATCTTGTGGAGAATCTACGAATTTAACAGCGTCGACCTTGAGTTCGTTCTGTTCTACCACCTCAGGTATGGCAGCGGTTGGTAGGCGGAGTGGCTCGGGGAGAGCAGCCGCCACAGCGACAAACGCAAGTGCTAGGAACAGCTTCATTTCGCTTACTGGAAAGTGCATTCGTTAAAGTTAGTTATTTTTGGTTTTGTTCCAAAAGAGAGGGATGGCGATATGTAGAAATTGTTTCTAGAAGTTATTAATGTTTCTAAGTAATGAAGGTAACAACAAAACATATATTTTATCATGCTACTAATTATCGCGTACTTTTATAATCTCGTCTTATCATTTTCAAGTAATTGATTGAATTCAATTGGAATAAAGAGTCACTGATTTCTAGATAATATTTTAATCAGTGTGGAATTTTTCTAAAAAAAAAAAAAACAGAAAAGTACCCGAAAAATATTTGTGAAGTTGACATATTAGTTGTTATTGTTGTTTCTCATTCCTATCCCACTTGCAATTATAAACTTGGTAGCGAAAAATCAATTTTGCACCATCAATTTTCTTTCAGAGTTTATAGTAAAAGTTTGTCAAAGAAGTTATTTAAAAGATAACGGTTGATTGGAGACCCCTGTCAAAGTGTTAACAAAAGTCAGACGCTACACCAGTGGAGTCTCTTCAATTGGACATAATATGCTAAGAAAGGTCTAACCGGAGCAAAAACCAGGATGATGACGTGTGTATTTATTTATGCAATAAATTACAAATAACTTACCTGACAGTTTTATAATCCGACAGAAACTGATAATGGCGATTGTCATCACTTTATATACTTGAAAGTAGATAATACTTATCAGTAATTATTAGTTACAATTATCCTATTTGTCCACGTTTGCTGTACTTTGATTGATGAGTCAGTTTCAAAAGAATTAGTTATTATGAATTTTAATTTTCCTACTCAAACTTCTAAAGAGGAAACTAGATTTCTTCACGCGCAGATTGTAAACCTCAAGGGATGAGCTTATAAATTTGGGATTCGTCTTTAGGCGTCCTTACACCAACAGGCATTCCAACCAGGTCAACGTGGCCTTTGACTTTAGTGTCTTTGGCTCTGTTTACGCTGCAAGGAATAAGGACGTGATATGCCAGAAATTAATATTAAAATCTGTACTTATTATAATTTAGATTTTTGTGGAAATTTACCTAATATTGCCAGTGAAAGTTCATCGATTATTTTGTGATAGATTTATCAATGTGGAGCAAGATTTATTCATGATTTTGAATAGGATTATATGATAAGATATAGGAAAAACTTAAATAAAAATCGGTATCAATAGGCTACTGTGCTAAAACAATCATTTCTTAAATAATTAGCTAATAACTAAGCTTATTAACAAATTCAATTGGTAAAGATTTTCTCTGAATATTTTTAAAGTGAAAGTGTGTTTGTTTGTCCGTCTTTCTCGTCAAAACCACTGAACCAATTTTCATGAAATTTTGCAGTAAGGCGAAGGACATAAGGTACCTACTTTTCACGCGGGAACACGCGACTTTTCCAATGAAAGCAAAATTATTGGCGAATACAGACAGAACAAAAAGGGACTCGTAGAAGAAACTTAACTGTCTTCCTTTCGTCTTGACTGAGCCAATAAGATGACATATTGAGAGCTAATGGGAGACATTTTGCCGCTCTCATTTATAGTGTGAACTCTGTAATAGGGAGAGCCGTAGCAAAAAGTTCTCTCTCTCTCTTCTTAGTCCTCAGTCAATTGCTCAGTGCTAAGTGTGATGTGTGTTATAGTTTTAGATCTGCAGCGATTTTTTGCTAGGTGTGATGCATTATAGACCTATGCCTTAAGATCATCTTTGATTTGACTGATTTGAAACTTTGGCGTAGCATTATACTATACTATATAAATATTAAACGTGCACGTAAGAAATATCCGCCGTGCAGACGTAGCAGTAGCCCGCTGGTTATCAGACGTTCGGCGACATGATTCGAAACGTCTGATATAAACGTACGTTACGTGCTCGTTTAATACGTGTAGTATTTATAAATCTTTGATATGATCGGTCCAACGTACGCCTACGGCCCCTGCATCTTTTTCCTTAAATTTTTCTGGTAAACAGTTTCTTGAAAGTAGTGTTAAATAAAACACACAGGTATTAGAATTGGAAACCAACATTATATATTTTATTAATATTTATAATTCTTCTTTTCCATTACACCAAATTACATCTAAATATATTTGGCAATATAAAAAATAAGGAATACATTAGACTCGAGATTTTTCAATCACACTACCTAATATTCATATCTAATACGGTAAATAGTGCAGACAAATTATTATTTTGGTCATTTTTAACAAAGTAACATGTTATATAGGGGTGAATTTAAATTTGTTAGGGAAATTTCACAGCATTTTTGAACAATGAAACTATCGGGTTTCTAGTAATATTTTGCAAAAAGCGACAAAGAAATTACTTACCCATGCTAAGAAATATCAGATGATCAACCAATTTATAATGGAGGAGTTATATTTTTTGCACTTTTTGTTATTGTTATTTGTTTTTACGGAAATCTACTTTATTTTATTATGGATATTTCCTTAATAAATAAAACTTCCCCGGTAGCATATTTATCAGTTTATGAAGAAAAAATTAGCAATGCCTTTGAATTCACACGATATTTCCTTGCAACATAACTTTTTACTTTATTTTGGATGATTCAATATCCCAAAATGACCAAATTAACATTTGGTCAGCAACATACACATAAACATTCTTTTTGAATACAACGTCTAGATGTAGCCTAATATACTTAATTTATGATAAAACAAATGACTATAAAAATATACATAGTTCTAACAAAATCTGGATTCGTTATCTTAATTGTAACACGGACAATTGAAAAGAAATCTTAAGGTAAATTAACTCTATTGTAAAGTAAATTTTATAACTTATAAAAGACAAAATATTCAAAAGCATTTTATTTATAAACCGAGGATAAAGTAGTCCAAGTAGATAGTATCAACATGGGACGTAGGTTTATAAAACTAAATTATCCCACAATGAGGTTTCTTCCAATTAAAAAAACATAATTAAGACGCAGTAGCTTGACAAAACAAAAATAAAATCTTTACTGATAAAGATAATGGTCCACATTTATAACATTCCTTCGAAATATTCCTACCCCTTGATTTTGAGCCTCATCACAAAATTAATATGAAAAATAAAATAAAAAAAAAAAACTAACCAACATGATTTTAGAGTCTCGTTGGTTTAAGAAACAAACATATCAAGATAAGAAAACAAACTTTACGAATGAAATAACACGTCTAAAATAATAATTTTAAACCTAATTCGATCTTATTTTAAGAATAGATCTCATGGTTCATTGCAATATCTGTTATGCCAATTTGGATTTTACTTTCTATTTAAATCGTTTGGCAGTTCAGAGATCGCTATAATAAATTTTTCATAACAAATAAATAATATTTTGAACCTTTGTAATAAGGAAATAAAGAGAAATTTTCATATATCACTGCATTATAAATATATGTATTTTTATATTTGTTCTTAATAGTATTTATACATTGAACTAACTACGAGATATCTATATTTTCTGTCGTAACTAACAGTTCTAATTTGAAGAAAAAAAAGAAACAAATTATACATGAGTGTATTTAGAAAAAAGTTGGAATGTGACTTTGGAAATTATTGATACATTTATTCAAATGAAACGAGATTGTGTACAAAACATGAAACTTTTGCCTGAGTTTTTTTTAAGTTATGTGCTAGTAGTAATACATAGTGAATTTGCCTGCCAATGCAAGTTGATTTAGACTATTTGTATGTAGATAGACATATGGCTGTGGTGAGAGACATATTTATCATTATTTTATTTTTTGAACAGATTAAATGTGAATAACGTGAACTATTCTGTTATATATTTGGTACTATCAGACTCATTTAAATATTTTGCTTAGTTTGGGGCTAGGTGATTTGTCTGCATACATTTATTTTTTATACATAAATTTATACAGTGCAAAAATCTATATTCAACCGGCTTCAAAATTTAACTATACAATTTATTACCATGCTTTCAACAAAGGTGTGGGTTGAGTAATTTTCAAAAAATATGCAATATCGCGAATACTTCTCCGATTAACAATCTTTCGCAATACTTTTTCTTAACAATAAAGAATATAAAGTGGTGGCATAAGAAAAATTACTGGCCTACCCTACGATTGGGTTTGCCTTCGTAGTATAGAACGCGTGACGCCGCTTTTATCGCGCGAAAAACTATCGCTGTTTCGCTTTTTATTACGACGTGAAACGGAACAGCGATAGTCTTTTACGGGGGCTGGTATACCCTTCGGGTCGCAGAGGTCACATGGATTCGCCTAGGTAAGTAAGTAAACCCCGGTCTCTGAAACAACACGTCTAACAACAAGTCTAAAACTGTATTCCGAAAGTCGTTTGGCTTACACACAATTAGACGACATAGTATATTTCAAACTTGGTCGTTCAGCCGATAGGACTTTTCAACATCGTAGTCTTAGCTAACAGAATTAGAAAATAAAATATCATCACAAATATTTAATAAGAACGTAGGAGTAATAAACAAAGTAAATAAATATAAACGGGACAAATAACCCAGATAGAGTTAGCCTCGAAGTATGTTCAAAACTTGTGTATCTCGTAGTAACTCAACGATACTACTACATCAAAGACCATTATGACCTGGAACCTGGGAATTCGAATACGGGACCTCCGGTGTCACAGACAAGCGCAATACCGCTACACAGAGGTCGCAATGAGGACTGCTTTAAACTAGTAAAAACTGTGTTGCACCAGCGGAGTATCATCGTTCACAATGACCAATATACGTTGAGCCGTCATAAAATCAGTTCATGTATGCGTGCGTTGCGTCTAGGATAAAATGGACTCATACTTTTCTATAGAGACAAGTCGTTCAAAGTCCTGTCAGTTAATTTCCTGACGACGAAAGGATATATCTGTTTTGTAGGTCAAACGACCGTAGAAGTTTTAGACTCAGATGCAACCGTGACCACATTGTGTTGACAAAGAAAAAACAAATACATTTACAGAATAGGAGGTAGTTACATTTTTGGTAACTACAGCCAGGTCAGGGGGTTTTGTAATAAGAGTTATTGAAAGCCCTCTCTAATATTTATATCTAGTAAATCTAGTCTTCATTAAAAGGACAATATACTTTACTAGACTCACAGATTTCGGAATGCACACTAGCTATAGTCAACAATAGTGCATCATCTCTTTAAATATAATACGCCTGCGTATAAGACTCTGCGTGGTCGACTTTACACTACAAAGTTCTGTTTGTGCAAGTTACCTCCGACAAATTTGACCGCGAATTTCGATAAAAAGGAGATATTGCGTATGTATGTATGTACCTTAGTAGTACGTGGTTAAACGATTTCTTACTACTTTCTAAAGTTTACAAATTACGAAAAAAACTTACATAAACTTACAAGTGTAAAGTCGGCCTTATAAAAAAAGAAAAGTTTGAAAGTGTACAGTATTAGCTTAGCTGTGTGTGTGTCGGGGCTCCGGCCCTCACTCCCCGGCTCATTTGATGGCGCGCGCTTCGGGGAGGAACGCGTCCCAGTAACGGATCGCCTGCAAAACAAAAATAACTTTTTGTAAAAAGACTACCGCCTTCAGACTTTAATCGATATCCTCCTTTTTTAAAGTCGGTTAATCAGGAGACATTTTGTTTTTGTATTTTAAGTTTAATGTCGACGTAATAAAGTCGTTATTTCATTAAGTTCTTATTCTGTTTAGTTCGGCTGTAGGTTGCGCTATACTGCGCCGTCAAATATTGCCGAGGCGACTATAGTACTGTACACAAATTGTGTTCAGCTTTCTGAAAGAAGATTTAGGATAAGTAAATTTAATTTCGTCACAATCTCTATTGAGCCAGGAAATGCGGCCATATTGCGAAATAACAGTTAAGTAAATACCTGAGCCTGATGCTGCATATGTAGCTCCAGATATCTCAGCAGGGTGAGTCTCAACTCTGTGAGTCTGGCCTCCTCCCAGCGCTCCAATTCCTTCTTGATGACGCGCGAGATCTGATCGAATTCCTGCTGACCGCGCTCCACTTTCGCTTCCCACTGCAATGGTTATTAAAGAATACAATATGTTATAGTTCTTAAAATATAGCTTAATTAGAATGACAGCGGGACCGAAGTGTCATTATAAAATAAGCATGACAGAGATAGAATGACAGCCATGTCAGTCAGTCAGTTTAGCTGTCATTCAACATTAAATTAAGGAGTCTTATATGAAACTTGGGTAAATCTAAAGGAAATTGTTTGTGAAAGATAAATAATACGCACGTATTATGTGCGAACAATATATTTAACCCAAAAAGATGCTGATAAAGGCTGAGAATCGTTACCTGCAGTGGAATAAAAGCCCGCGTATTAAGTTATAAAGATATTAGAATATTCACACATCACAGTTTTTTTCAGAAGTCACGAGTGACATGACAGTGTCTTTCTTTTTTATTTCTTGCTTGCGCTATACACCTTAATAGATGCGACATCTCTTTTACTGCACTTGCTATTCTTTGAGCACAAGTAGATGGAGTACGACGATTATAAATATTCTGATAAAACAAGAGAAAAGTCGACATTGAACAATTATTTATTACATACATACATACATATGATCACGTCTATATCCCTTGCGGGGTAGACAGAGCCAACAGTCTTGAAAAGACTGAATGGCCACGTTCAGCTATTTGGCTTAATGATAGAACCGAGATTCAAATAGTGACAGGTTGCTAGCCCATCGCCTAAAAGAGGAATCCTAAGTTTATAAGCCTATCCCTTAGTCGCCTTTTACGACATCCATGGGAAAGAGATGGAGTGGTCCTATTCTTTTTTGTAATAGTGCCGGGAACCACACGATATATTATATAAGATATTTATATAATATATAATATATAAGATATTTATTACTGACAGACAAATATTATATAATTTCTTTTTGCATGAAGTAACACAATAGCCTATAAATCCTTCATGCAGGTAGGTTACTACATGCTGAAATATAATGAACGGAAAGTGTCATCACCTCAATAATCTCGTTGGCCGCCTGTTCAATCTTCTCCGGCCGGTTGGCGAGTTCCGCCTTCGCTTTGTTCTCCCTCCGCTTCGTGAGCTGCATTTGAGCGTGTTGCCAGTTTTGGAATACCTACAAATTAATAATATTTTGTCATTGATATCATCTAAGATTCTATTTAAAAAAAACAGTTTTTTTTTTAATATAAGCCGGATGCACAAGTAGGGTGTAGATGGTAATGGATTTTGTAAGGATTTAAAATTGCGATGTTCCAAATAAAAAAAAAATCAGCTGATAGCTCAATTTTTCGATGACATATCAAAAATTTTTTTTTATGCTTTGCTACAATTTCTTTGAAAAATGTATCCGATTCTTGAACTAAAATTATGAAGAAAATTTAGCTTGTATTTTTATAAAGCAATGGGGGTTTAAGGAGAAAAAAAACAGAGAGGGCACTTGGAAGGTCAGTCTTATTATAAAGCTCGACATACCTTGACTCTTTCGTGGAACACGTCCTTGATGGCGCCGATGAGGCCGAGGTAGTCTTTGATGTGTTCCGTCAGGACGTAGAAGTCCGTGTTGGATTGCTCTAGTCTCAACTGTTCTATCTGAAAATTGAGGAGGGAAAAATTTACTATTGAATTCTTAAAAGTTTAGTTTAAATAAAAAATATAGGTATATATTTTGTGAAACATGTGTTCGTCACGCCAATAATAGATAAACAATTAGCGAACATTATTTCACAATTTTTTTAATTAATAATTTTCGTCGAGTTGATTGGCATAAGTTCAGCAGCAGTATCAAGCAGCACTTAATAAATGTTTCAAACAATTCGTCGATATTGTCTTCGGCTGAAGGAATTTGCTAAACATCATACACAAGCCTATCAGTAATGTTTGGAAAAAAAGTTTTATTTTCTCTTTATTGGAAAATACTAACAAAAACACAAAACAAAACACTAAATCAATCCTAAAGTAATTCCGTCTCTTACCTTCTCATGCAGATCAGCGGTGTGCGAGAGGGCGCGCGAGAGCGGCGCGTGCGGGTCGGCGGCGGCCAGCGCGGCCAGCGCGCGCGCCGCGTCGTGCGCGCGCGCCGCCAGCTCGCGCCGCTCCTGCGCCAGCGCCTCGCACGCGCCGAACAGCCGCCTCAGGCACGCTTCCAGGGCCTCCACGCGGCCCGAACGCTCTTCGAACCACTGGATTAATGATACAGGGTTCAATTGTTATCTTTCTGAGTATATATAACTAACAAAACAGAATTTATTGATAGTGCGGATCCGCGGCGAGCGCTCTAGCGGCGACGTGCGTACGCGACGCTTGTGCTTTTGGAACTAACAAGCGCCGTACAGCTTTCGAAGTGCCTCTAGTGTCTCTACACGGCCTGAACACTCTTCGAACCATTAGAAAGATATAATAATATGCGAGAAATTTTATCTTAACCTTTTTGAATGCAAATTTAAAACACTATCCAAAGAATATCTCGGTCTACTATTGACAGAATTCCGAATGTGGAAATGCCAGCTAGCATCGCTCGTATACTTATAAGTGCCGTATCGGTCGACTTAAGACGCCTAAATTACATACATATATTCACAGAAACTAGTTCTACAGTATATACTTACAGGATCAGACTCGTCCATCCTGTATGTGATCTTGTTGACAGTTTCTCCAACTTTATTGAACAAGCGGAGTACCCCCGCCCCGCTTAGCGCCGATGTGCTCGTGGCCTTTGGCAGTTCCGTATCTAAAAAACAATACAGAATAGAATTGGCAACTTCCCCCTATTTTAAGTCGGCTGAAACAAGGAGCAAGCTATGTAGTGTAAAGTTTATATTTTTCAGAAAAATAGCTTACATAGATAATAGGAAAACAAGAAGTATAATGTTATCAAAGAACTATTAGAAAATCACTCAACTTCCTAACTTCTGTTCTACCTAAGAACTGACTAGTGGAAACTGTTGTTCCTGAACCATACTGCCTGGAAATATGGTTGATAATCACTTACCTGACTCTAAGAACTCCCTAAAGTCAGGATCAATGCACAGCACGGGATGTTGGGCCACTCTGTTCAGAAACCGCTCGAGACAGGCCCGCCGTCTCTCCACGAACTGGGATTGGACGCTTGTCGAAGAACTACTGCCATTGGCGCTTTCAGTGGAAGGAGTTGACGTCATCTTCAATTTTGTTGTACCTGTTTAATGAGAAAATATAGCATTAGTTATGCCTTGTAATGTCCTAGGAGAATTCTGTAACATATTATCTAAAAAAGACTAATTAATGTGACCTAAATTTGAACCTATGTGTATTATGGTTCAAAATTATTTACTACAGAAAATTCGCAACCCTCAGAAGATTTAAGTATACATTGTTTAAAAATAAGAGTCCAATTCATTTTTAAAATTGTTATCTACTATAAAATTACTAACAATGCACTTAATTTTGTTCTCTGACATTGTTTTGTCGCTAAAAATGAACACACGTGCAAATGTTCTAAAAGTATTCATTATGCAAGCATAACTTGGCAAATGAATTACAAACAAGACACGGTGATATACACTGTGACTGTTTCCTCACATTGTTACTCCTTGTCGCTCAAACGCTAGCAGGTATAAGATTTAAATGCTTACCAACTATACTTTTCTCCGGAGCCGGTGGTATTACCCGTCCCGACCTAAGATACTTCTCTGTGAGTTTCTCATGTAACCCAAGGAAGTCACTGAACCTCCTCCACACGAGCAGCTCCTGTTTGCTGAAGATCGGCATGTTGGTCTTCGTGATCACGCGGTAGGCGACGTACGAACTCATGCCTTCACCGATCTTTTGCGGATCCGTGATCGTTATTATTATATTGTTGGCTCGCTCCGTTGCTATCTGGAATGTATTTGGTTGAAATCACATGTCAGGTTGGTATGAGACAGACAGCCCTAAAAACTTTATCTTATATTTTCACAGCTTGTAGATTATGAAAAAATATAACACATTTTCTTCAACACAGGATCTTGACATTGAAATTTCAAATCAGATTGCACTTGGAACAAACTGTTGCAGTAAATATAAAGTTATGTAGGCTTATGTCTTTAAAGCAAGTTTCATTACAAACTCCTTGATTAGGAAGTAAAATTAATAAGAGACAGAATAAGTAAAAAACACATCTTTATATTTTTAAGTACAGCACACACACACAACAGCACTTCAATCTTCCCAAATTAAAATTTGTCTCTATTACCACATTATAAAGAGATCCATGCATGCGGTTGGCTGTACAAGACAACATGATTTGGAATCTCACCAATTAAGTTCAAAACCTGTATATATATATATATATATATATATATATCTGATTAGTGCAGCTTTTTCATTATTAAACTCACTTAACAAATTTCTATCCAATACAGCTTTCATGTTAACATTACAATAGAAGATATAAATTGGACTGATTTTGCTATAATTTATATCAAAAGAGGCCATTATTGGACTATTGGATAACTTCAATTCAATTGTGTTAATATCAAGGGAACAATAGAAGTCTTTAATAAATATTAAGCCCTGATTCATTGAAAGATTGATTCATCAATCGTAATATTAGCTTACAAATTCAAACTGAATACAAAGAAGTCTTTATTGTAAAGCTATATATTGTATAAAAGTACCTATATTTGTAACTAAAATCCACTCTTTTAAATAAAATTAAGGGCATTTGCCAGTCAGTTTTTACCATCTCATCTGTTTATATAGCTTTGTTTATTTATCTTTATTGAACTTGACAATTGTAATGACAGCATAGGTTGGGTACCTATCCCAAAAAGAGACATCTTTTTAAAATTGAGTAGTTAGTTAAAATTTTTGTTTTACCTCCTCCATGATGGGACTGCTAAGCGTAGTGGTAATGGACGGAGGGTCTCCTATGGTAGCCTTCTCCAGACCTTCTGCTGCTCCATTCACCTCAGGGTCCAAGCTTACTTCCTGTCATAGACAAAAATAAACACACATTAATTGTTGGTAGTTATTCATCAATATAGTCAAATTAAAACAAGGAGGAGGTTCTTCAATTCAGCTCTTTATTTTTAGTGTTACATTTAATAGGTCAAACTTAAAGTGAGATATGTAGCATGTATCAATTCATACTTACACAAAAGTTATTGTCAAACGCAGTTTGAATTATTTTGAGTTAACTTGTTACTGTTGATTATTTATTATTCACTTTTAATCATGCTTATTACAAGAATACAAATTCAAATTCAAATTCAAAATTTTTATTCATTATTATAGGATATTATTATATCGCTTAATAATTGTCGTATGGTTTAACAACTTGGTTGACGTCAAATAAATTACTTAAAAACTAAGTTTACTGCCGCTTCCAAGGCGTCAGTGCAGAAGAAGCGGTAACAAACTGCACTGCAGCATTTTCATCAACAACGTCAACTTCACAATATTAAATTATACTTAGAATAGAATGTGGACGGGAGAAAACATTGTTCACGGGAGATTTATATATTTATGAGATTTAATATTGAAAAAAGAAAAAAATATATATATATATATATTATGGATTGCCAATTTTAAAAAGATTTATGTACAGAGTGTACTGAAATTTTGATTTAAGTTCAAATTAAACTACAATTAATTACGAGGTTCCTGTGCCAAGCTCGAGCCAGATGTTTTTATCATTAAGGTAATCATCAGTCCTATAATAAGCCTTCCCACAAAGTACTTTCTTTACATACTCTTTTAATTTTCGGTTGGGCATATCAAGAACAGACTCCGGCAACCTATTATAAAATCGTATACAGTTCCCCATAAATGATTTACTGACTTTGCTAAGCCTATGAAACGGCATGACTAATTTATATTTATTACGTAAATTTCTATCAGTTGTGGCACTAACTTTTTGAAAAAAAGAGGTATTTTTCCTAACATACATTATAAGATCAAAAATGTACTGGGACGCTACTGTAGGTATGTTTATTTTCTTAAAGAGTTGTCTTAACGAGTCTCTTGGTCCTAAGCCGTAAATTGCGCGAACGGCCCTTTTCTGAATTATAAAAATAGTTTGTATATCAGCCGCGCTACCCCATAAAAGTAAACCATAAGATAACAAGCTATGAAAATAGCTGAAATAAACAAGCCTAGCTGTAGCTACATCTGTCAATTGTCGGATCCTCCTAACAGCATAAGCGGCAGAGCTAAGTCTATTGGATAGTTTAGAAATATGAGCACCCCACTGTAGCTTTGCATCAATTATAATTCCTAAAAACTTTGTATTTTCAACAAATTCTAATTTCTGGCCTTCCAGTGTTATGTCAGTATTGGCCTGCCTTACGTTTGGAAGGGTAAATTTAATGCATTGGGTCTTATTAGCATTTAAAAGAAGATTGTTGGTTGAGAACCAGATAGATATGGCCGACAGTATATTATTAACCGAACTTACATTTTCGCTATGGCGATCTAATTTAAATATTAAAGAAGTGTCATCGGCAAACAGCACTATACCCGCCTGTTTTTCCACCATAAAAGGCAGGTCATTGACATATACCAAGAAGAGGAATGGTCCTAAAATTGAGCCCTGAGGAACACCCATTGAGACGCTTGAACCGCTTGACTTTACTCCATTAATATCTACAGTTTGAAGCCTATCAGTCAAATAGGATGCCATTAGTTTAGTTGATTTGTGGTCAAACCCATATTGACGAAGTTTACGCAAAAGTGTCTGATGATCTACGCAATCAAATGCTTTAGAGAGATCGCAAAAGACTCCAACTGAATCCTGTGAACTCTCCCACGCGTCATAGATTTGAGTAACAAGTGCTACTCCCGCATCAGTGGTGGACTTCCCGGCAGTGAACCCATATTGTTGGGAATGGAAAATGTTATTGATTTTAAAATATTGTTGCATTTGATTAAGCATCATCTTCTCAAACACCTTGCTCAAAACTGGCAATATAGAAATAGGTCTATAATTGCCAAGGACTGTTTTCTCCCCTTTTTTGAATAGAGGTATTAATTTGCTACATTTCATTAAATTTGGAAAAATACCCTCATCAATACATTCATTAAATATAAAAGCTAGATCAGATGCAATAATATCTATGATTTGACTTATGATACTAACAGACATACCCCAATGGTCTTCAGACTTTTTCAAATTAAGTTGTTTGAACGCCTTTAATATATTATCAGAGTTAACATATTTAAATTTAAAGACAGATTTGATGGGAGTTGTGTTATTATTAAGTAGGGTTTCAGCGCGCAATGGACAAGAGTCAACGTCAGAAGTTAGCTCCACAGGGATTTTTGCAAAGAAATTATCAAAAGCATTTACAATGTCCTGAGTTTTAGAAATACTTTTGTTACCGGATGATATTTGTTTAATACTGTCTCTATCTTTGATTTTGCCAGATTCTTTATTAATAATGTTCCATGTTTCTTTAATTTTATTTGGTGCGTTGTTTATTTTACTACTTATGTGCAAAGACTTGGCTTGCCTGCAAACTTTTTTAAATAATTTTGAATAATTTTTGACATATTCTACAAAACTGGGGTCAAAATTGTATTGTTTCTGGGCATATAAGTCATATAACTTATTCCTACTCTTGTGAATACCTAATGTAGCCCATTCACTGAACTGTAATCTATTACGAATATTGACTTGTTTCTGCTTGAACCTTTTTGAGTATTCAGCAGAAATACAGTGATAACAATTATGAAAATAAAATATCTATAGAAAGAAGGCAATATACATGAGTCACTATATGTTTAATTACTGATAATGATGACAAATAGACTGTAAAAACAAGAAAAAAAATACAATACACAAAAACTGCAACTAAAAAACTGAGTTTTTTTGCTACTTTTTATGCTTCATTGGATTAGTTAATGAAGGAATAGTAAGGTTTTAATCCACCGCAAGGTCACTAGTACATAATGTTTGTACTGTAATGATTAGGTATCGCCCGTTATATGCATATATATAATTTAATTATCTATGCACGTAATTATTATCACTACTCAGAAGTATTACACGGTCAGTATAATTATGTAGATGAAGGGTTAATGAGTATATTCACATTATAGAGAGGCGTCATCCAACCCGGCATGCCGGGGGCGTATTTCAAACAAGCAAAACAGGATTCTAGTACAGTACCTGGACCGCGGATGCAAAAAGATCTTCATCATCTCTATTTTCGCTGTTGATGTCGACAGTACTAAAGGGCGGCGTGTCTGGCCCGTCCGACATCATTGATTAAGCTTGTGTACTCACTTTGAACAAAACTGTTTCGAAAAAATTGTATTTTCTAGGCAAATACTAACAAAAACAGCGAGTAATCTACAATGGTTCACACATTTGACAGAAGAGTGGAAAATGGAAACGTCAAAGATGGTGAAGCGACAGATTTTCATGACGTATTCATATGTTTACAATTTACAAAGACCGCTTGATAGCTTGAGGTGTAAGTAATGTAAGTGTAGCGTTATTATCAAAGGTTTATTGCAAATTTAAATTTTTCATCAGTTTTTACAATATTTACTTTTAAGAATGTTTTAAACCAATAATTTTTTTTCGTATTACAAGTTTTCATTTGAATCTTTTTCCATTTTTCTTTGAATTTAAAAATTTCTTATGAAACTGTCACTAATGTCAAATTAGTACATACTTATCTGTGGCATGGTATTGACAAAAAAATCTCCACGAAGCTACATTGTTTTGTTTTGATTTACAAGGTAAGAATTGATATTATAATGAATAATGTTTTTCTTTTCTCTCGATTTGAAAACAACTAATTGACTTCAGCATCACAACCTCCTCAATAGTTTCCTGTTATTTCGTTATTTTAACAGTTAAAGTATAGGAGTGAGTGATGAGTGGGTCTGATAAGAAACCAAAGATCCCAGAGGCTCCAGCACCGGTTGCGCTACCTGGGAATTTGCTGTCGAGTGTGGCCCCGCCGACACAACTTCCAAACTTCGTCACCACCAGTGAAGCAGTGAGTGCATCCACCTGACCTATATTGTTAAAGTAGTAGTAAGCAGGATTGGTACTAAAACTCTAGTTCGCTGAGAATCTTATGCACAGTATCACAAAGAATAAAAACAAAACAAACAATGTACTTACATTATTTCAAAATAGTGGCATTTGGCCTATTGTGATTATTCTGTTTCCATTTGCACCTGCCTATTTGTTGTTCTTTCCTTTATAAAAAATATTAAACACGAAAGAAAATTAAACAGCCTTAAAAAAACTAAGAAACTTTGTTTATGAACACTTTGTTGTCTGTTTTTGCTATTTATAAAATAAAATAAATTAAACAAAGACAGGGGTACACACTGTCATTCCTTCATTAACAGTTTCCATGACAATCTTTAATCACACTCCAAATATAATATTCTTAATTCTAGGCTCCAAATGTACCAACTGGCCCTGTTCCCGTTCAGCCGGTCATTGTTCAACAAGCAGCTCCAATGCCAGAAATCGAAGAGACATTTAGGTAAATTTTATTATATTTTTATTTTGATACTATCATCTATTTAAGTGAGTATTTTATGAACATAATGATGTTTTTCAATAAGGTATACCCTGGAAACTTCATAAAGTGATTTTGATAACTTTAAGTCCTTACTAACATTGAAAAATTTTAATCATACATATTACATATAATCTCTTCTCTATGTAGGTACTACTACTTACCTTACCGTGTAGACAGAGCTTACAGTCTTGAAAAGATTTACGCCTTGTTTAGCTGTATACCTTTATGGTGTTATTGAGATTGAAATAGTAATATGCTACTAGCCCACTGACTAAAAGAAGAATCCAAAGCTTTCAAGCCCCACCTACAAAAGTGAAGAAATTGCGGCACGTACAGAAGAATGCATGTTTTTCACAAATCCTATGGGAACTAGTTTTTACAGTTTGAGTCGAAACAGTTTCGAAAAGACTGAAACGCTACATTCAGCTGTATGGCTTCTAAACAGTGGCTATAAACAGTGAAAGTTTGTTAACCCATCACCTGCAAGAGGAATTTATTTACAAGTTTATAAGTCTGTCCCTTAGTTGCCTAACACTCCATATATCTATTCTAAAGTGCCATGAACTAGACGACATATGTGTATATATATGTATAATTATCACATTTTATTCCAGCCCAGCAATACCATTCAGCAAAGGGGAGCCACTCATGTCGATAAGGTCTCCGGAAGACTCCCAAACTACACAGTCACCAGAATCTCTGCCAGCCTCTACACCTGAGATGGATCAAATTGGTAAAATGTGTTATTATTAAAGAATTGAGTGAGAGGATAAGGAACAGTGGGAATGTCATGACGTGAAAGAAGATATAGTCTTCTTACTCCTGGCTTGTAGTCCTAGTTGCATCCTCATCAGTCTGGAGAGGAGCTAGGAGTATGACCATGGACCCTAGATTGGGTGAGTCAGGTTTTTACACAAACTCCCGCAATTCCCATCTGACCTCTGCAACCTTTGCAGGCAAACCTAACCTGTATTAGAACAGTCATGGTTACACATCCTGTTTCCTGAAAGTGGAGGTTTCCTCACGATGTTTTCCCTAAAAGAAGAATCCCAAGTTTATAAGTCTATCCCTTAGGTTCTAGAATACATTTAATTATTCAATTAATGAACAGGGTAATCTTGATTTCTTTCTTTAGACATCTGGCTTATAGTGGCCTTTCAGACTATTGACTCTGTCTATCCTTCAAGGGATAAAGATGAGATATTTTTGTGTAATAGAGTAAGAGATTAGTTAAATCCCTGTAGGATGAAATGTTATGTGAAATCAAATTATTTCAGGCGACATAATGCCCGGCAGTGGCATATTTACATGGGTGAAGGGTGCGGTGTCCAGCGGAGGGCTGCTCCACCGAGTGGCAGAGAAGGCCAAGAATTCCGTAGACTCCATGATCACCACCCTCGACCCCCAGATGAAAGAGTATTTGAGTATGTTTTAGCTATTCCTTCATGTATGTTATAATGAATTATATCATACTAATAATAAAAAGAAAAATTTGTATGTTTGTAAGGAATAAACTCAAAATTATTGAACCGATTTTGATAATATTTGGTACATGGCTTTTAGAATTAAGAAAGGCTTTTTTTTTCTGGAAATTCCCACGGCAGCGATGCCCCGCGCAAATGCTAGTCTTAAAATACAGAAAGAAGAAAAGATTGGTTAGTAATGGTGTAGGAACTGTTGCAGTCATGTGTTTAAAATGGTTGTTCGAAGGAAGTGAGCGCCATTCTACCGCATAAAACGAAAATCTAATAAAAACTAGTTATTTTGTTTATATTCGATACTTGCGACCCGCCCGCACACGGATATTTATACATATTCCCTTCCTCTTGAATCACTCTATCTATTAAAAATAGCTGCCTCAAAATCTGTTGTCGTTTTAAACATCTAAGCATACATACATACATAGGGACAGAGGCGGGAAGCGACAAATGATAAATTAATCGATAATTAAGGTAAAATTATAAAAATATACTATCTCGTAAAAATACATTAAATTTAAAATTTATCAATAATTAAGTTGTAATTAAAAATAAAAACATATTATATAGTTTATTATTGTTTTCAGAAAGCGGTGGTGACATGTACATAGTGGTAGCCTCCGACAAAGATGTCAAGGTGTCCCCGATAAGAGAAGCATTCCAGACTGTATTTGGGAAAGCCACAGTTGTGTAAGTGTACCTTTATGGATAAATTTCAGCTAATCTGTATCTTGTTCATTGGTTCTTCATCTGTTTCGTTGATTTGACCTTATCGAAATTTTTAATTCAAATTGTTCTTGTCCCAGATTTTAACTTTATAACCGTCTTAAAAAAAATGAGGTGGTTCTCAGTTTGAACTGATTTTGATGCGGTTTTCTTAAGAAGCTTATGATATATTAGAGTATATTGATTGGAGACGGTTCTTGTTTTACAAAATTTATTTTTCCTTGTAAAAATAGATGTTGACTTCTTAAGCTGAAGTTGCGTGTGTGTCTTGAATTACCTAAATAAAAATATTAAGTCCTGGAAAAAATACAACAAATCTGTTTTTTTTTTCATTAATAACAATAATTTATACAAAATACTAAAACAAACTGGTCAGTCGATATCCGGGAACCGAACTCAGACCTTGTGAGTGAAGCGAAACACTTTACCACCGTGCCACAGAGGTGCTATAAAATAAATAACGATTATTTTCAGCGGCTTTTCAGCCCAAAGCGACGTGACAGCGGAGCAACCCGTCGGATATGCGGCTGCGTACGCGGCGGCCAAACAGAGAATCGCACATATCCGATCAACACATTCACAACTCACCAACAATGTTCCTGTTGTAGCTGTCGAGGGGTTCCTACAGGAAGCTATAAGCGACAAGTTAGTTAAAGTCTTAATAGATTAAATTTTTTATAAGGAGAATTTGTTAATATTTGATCAACACATTCACAACTCACCAACAATGTTCCTGGTGTAGCTGTCGAGGGGTTCCTACAGGAAGCTATAAGCGACAAGTTAGTTAAAGTCTTGATTATTTAAATTTTTTTAAGGAGAATTTGTTCATATTTGATCAACACATTCACAACTCACCGACAATGTTCCTGTTGTAGCTGTTGAGGGGTTCCTACAGGAAGCTATAAGCGACTAGTTAGTTCAATTCTTATTTGTTTAAATTTTTTGTAAGTAGAATTTGTTCATATTTGATCAACACATTTACAATTCACTAACAATGTTCCTGTTGTAGCTGTTGAGGGGTTCCTACAAGAAGCTATCAGGGACAAGACAGTATTAATATTTATACAGAAGTCTTAGGAAAATATTTTAGTACTATGATTTACTCTGTCCATA
The DNA here is from genome assembly GCF_032362555.1 of Amyelois transitella. Classification (NCBI taxonomy): domain Eukaryota; kingdom Metazoa; phylum Arthropoda; class Insecta; order Lepidoptera; family Pyralidae; genus Amyelois; species Amyelois transitella. The sequence goes on along the minus strand of NC_083522.1, from coordinate 3,435,628 downwards.
TCGACGTCTGAGACGGTAAAACCAAGAGTCACTATCTGGTCAACAGTCGTTCGACAAGTTAGTTTACCTATGATTTACTCCAAATAAAAGACGTTTTTTTTTCAATATTATTTTACTCTCAATTTAAGTGATTTTTGAGGTAAACTCTGTCTACCTAACCTAGTATGGGATAATAAATACATATAATTTAGGTATGCCAAATAAATACAGAATTTAGCTTTTAAATGTTCATATACAGAAATGGATCTTAAACCTTACTTACACCCTTTCAGATGGTACGACTTATCCCTTCTAGTCTTATCACAGCCGTCTCTGGGAATCGAACTGCAACTCCAGAGTCAAGGCACGCCCGTGCCCGCCGCCGCGATCTCCGCCATTAATGCCGCCACGCCGGAGCACTACCAACACTCGCAAACCGGATTCAGCGTCACTGTTGGGTCTGTCATGGCCGCTAGTCTGCAGGTCAGTTGATGAATTTTACGGCAAAGTTACATTACAGCTGGCACTGGGAATCGAACTGCAAAGTTACAGCACGTCCGTTCCCGCCGCCGCGATCTCCGCCATTACTGCCGCCACGCCGGAGGAATACCAACACTCGCAAACCGGATTCAGTGTCACTGTTGGGTCTGTCATGGCCGCTAGTTTGCAGGTCAGTTGATGAATTTTACGGCAAAGTTACCTTACAGCTGGCACTGGGAATCGAACTGCAACTGCAAAGTTACAGCACGTCTGTTCCCGCCGCCGCGATCTCCGCCATTAATGCCGCCACGCCGGAGGACTACCAACACTCGCAAACCGGATTCAGTGTCACCGTTGGGTCTGTCATGTCCGCTAGCTTGCAGGTCAGTTGCTGAATAGATTTCTCACAGTTTAGTTTCATTTTAGTAAAAAGTTTGTAGGTAAATACATACATACATATGGTCACGTCTATATCCCTTGCCGGGTAGACAGAGCCAACAGTCTTGAAAAGGCTGAATGGCCACGTTCAGCTATTTGGCTTAATGATAGAATTGAGATTCAAATAGTGACAGGTTGCTAGCCCATCGCCTAAAAGAAGATACCCAAGTTTTTAAGCCTATCCCTTAGTCGCCTTTTACGAAATCCATGTGAAAGAGATGGAGTGATCCTATTCTTTTTTGTATTGGTGCCGGGAACCACACGACACATATATAATAAATTACTAAAAGAAATTTCTTCAGAAACTATTTGTGCTGTTTGTACAAAAAATATTTTTTTCCTTGGACATAAATAAATTTAAAAATAAATGCAATTAACTCCAACAGGTCCCACACGCGCAATGGCAAGAAGCGGCCACCGGCGTGTCGCGGAGAGATACTTTATTGTTAGCGGCGCGTTCTCTCGCCGGCTCCTACAAGAAATTATTAGCAGTTTCCGCCGCGGAGACCTAGTGAGCAGTGAGAGATCTACTTGAGTTGCAATAGTAAGTTATCTTATATATAAAATTCTCGTGTCACAATGTTTGTCTCCGTACTCCTCCGAAACGGCTTTACCAATTTTAACAAAATTTTGCATGCATAGTCAGTAGGTCTGAGAATCGGCTAACGTCTATTTTTCATACCCCTAAGTGTTAAGGGTTGTACACCCTTAACATTTTTTTTGTTTTAACTAGAAATCACTCCAAAATTATTCACATGGCAAAACAACTTTTGCCAGGACAGCTAGTTTATTTATATTATTAGTATATAATTGACTTCTACAGGTTATACTTATATATGATTATAAAAGCAGCTGTGTTGTTAAAAGAAATCTTACTGTTAGCGGCGCGGTCCATCGCGGTTCTTATTCATTATTATGGGACATTTCAATATCGCTTAATAATTGTCATTCGCGAAGCGGTAACATACTGCAGCATTTTTTTTAATAACGTCAACTTTATGCAAACTTAGAAATGTGTACGAGAGAATACATTGTTTCGATTAATTGATGTAACGAAATTTAAATAATAAAAAATATGATTTTATATGGACTGGCATTAACGCATTTTGTAATGGATTAATCATCTTAGGTAAATATGAATGAAATAAAAGTTTCAAAATATTTTCCTTGTTTCAGAGATAACCGGCAGCGGTATAAGCTGGAATCTATTACGTCGCGATAAGTTATATAGTTTTAATATTGTTATATGGATATAATATAGATAAGACTCGAAATAAATTAATTTATATTGGGGCCATTGGCGGTATTTTATTTCATTGAAAATTGATACAGGAGCCACGCTTAACATAAGCTTATTGAATATTTCATTAAAACGTACCTTTGATTTCATTTATTTTTAATTTATCAAAAGTGTATGTTAATTTTTTGTATGTATAAACAAATTGTAAATCTAGATATTTGTGATTTCTCACCGGGCGAATTTTACCGATTGTTTTACCTATTTATTTTTTTGGAAATTAAAGCGCAACATCTCCAAAAATAAAACTTATTAATATATTTTACTTTTCTCTATCGGGCCCATAGAAATATAAATAACATGAATCATGCTGTATATTTGTAGAAGTATCACATAAAAAGATACGAAGACAGCCAACAAATCATTTCTTACAAGTCACAAGCTGTTGATGCTGTTACAATATGATATTAATTTTAATATACGTACCATCCAATGTCTATACTTAATACCTATGAAACAGTTTTATGTGGCGCCCTGAAAAGACGAGCGAATATTGTTAAACTTTTTTCCAACCCTGAGAGTGTTTGACAGAGGTTAAGAATATGAGCTCATGTGATGTACTTATATTTAAAATTAAGAACTACTGTTTATGCTCTGCATATTTGATCCATTTACAATTGTATATTTATGAATGCAATTTACCGTTGTACTATAATTAAGTATCAGTCATAAATTGCAGATATGTATCATATCTTTATTCAGGTATAAATACAAAAGAATTTTAATTTCACGCCAAATTGGTCAACAGAAAGTAAGTGAATTTTTTCAATAGCATTTTTAATTATATATTTTCTCTAGATTATGCCTTAATCTTGGTCTGTTGTCAAATGTTTGGTTATATCTAGTTCCCTTGGGAATTCCTGTCTTAACTTTTTTTAAGGCGCGTAGGTATATGCCAAATTTCAACTTCATACATATTATATTACTAGCTTTTGCCTTCAGCTTCGACCGTGTGAATTTAAAATAAAGTGGATAACTAAGCACCACTTATAAAAACACCGAATTAAACGCCACCTACGGAATTTAGGGCCACCTGCAAAAGAATATTTGTTTTTCGAAAATCCTGCGGGAACTATAGTTTTTACTGGGATGTTTTTCTCCAGACTCTTTAATTATATATAGGTAGGTACGTGATATTTCAAGAAGATTAATTCAGTAGATAACCCGTTAAACAAACCAACAAACAAATGCAATTCTGCATTTCTAATATTAGTTGGTACCTATGTTATGTATGTCTAAAAATAATCTTTCTTCCAGCAACCATGAAATTCCTAACCGTATTTGCTGCCATTCTGGCGGTAGCCCTGGGCGGCCGGGCCCAATGGAACCTTAACCAACTCTCCGAAGCCTTGGAAAGTCCCCACACTAATCCCTCATTGGTGCCTATCCTGGAACAAGCATTGAATGCTTACATGGCAGCTATGTTCGCCGGGGAGAACCATGTAAGTGTCATAAGCTACGATCGTCAATATCGTATCTATGGCGTGATTATGAGTTTGGTCTAAAAATATGTAGCCAGTTAGAATATGTAACTTTGCAAATGCAAATTTAAAACGTCCTTTTTTCTCGCCTTTCTAAGGGATTTCGACAAATCTTCTCCTTCCTACCTAAAAAGACCAAATACTAAGTTTTCCACTTTGTCCTTTGTCAAATCGAATACGTATGTTACAGCTAAACTTATAAGTACGGTTTAGCCAGCTAGGTCTAGGTGTTGTCGACAAGTATTTTAAATTTACAACTGACTATTTTCTAATACTTATTGATCCATAGCAATCCATCAGCATCATGACCGCTCCTGTTGACCTTTCCACCTGGACGCTGAGCGAACTCTCCGAAGCCGTGGAGAACCCCAACACCAACCCAGCCATCCTGCCGCATTTGGAGAATGCCCTGAACTCCTTGATGAGCGCCATCTTCGCTGGAGAAGCTCAAGTAAATTAGTTTTAATATTGTATCACACGGTCCAAGTTTTTAGTCATGATTCGGCTCGAAGGACCATTATGTATTATTGGTCACGAAGATCAGACGATACTAGCCCTGTCCCGTTTCCTTGCTTGTAGTAGTATTTGAAGTAAATTATAGAAAACAGGTTTAATCTTTTATGTCCGGCTCGAAGGACCATATCCATACCATCCATACATCATACGTCATACTCGGATTTTGGGCTTCTCTACAAATTAATTGGGCCAATTTCTGGAAGGATTAAATCAAAAAGGATACCCCGGGCTCCTCCAATGAGGTAAGGATGCAGTCCCGTATAGGTATATCAATCTATTAAGTTAGCTTCGAAGTTAGTTCGAAACTTGTGTTACGAGATACTCAACGATACTATATTTTATAATAAATACTTATATAGAAACACATACAAGAACATCAGGCCAGGTTATTTTCTCATCATGCCCTGGTCGGGATACCAACCCGGGACCTACTGTGGCACAGACAAGCGTACTACCGCTACACCACAAAGGCTGTCGAAACATTTTGATTACTAAGAGGAAAAGGGGTTAAATAGTCGTATGATTATTCTCCAGCCTACTACAGCGCAAGTGGCCGTTGTCATCCCCGCTTTGGAGATCAGCTACTGGACCCTCGCGGACTTGGACCAAGCCCTGTCGAACCCTGCCACCAACCCAGCCTTGATTCCTTACTTGGAGCAGTCTTTGAACCATATTATGGAGAATTTATTCAGTGGTGTTCAACAGGTACGTAAAAATAAATATAGATAGAAGATTTCTGTGATGTAAATGCTGCAGTGTAGTTTGATCCGCCGTTTTTTCTTTACTTGAACTTTGCGACGGTAAATTCAAATATATGTTTTGTTGACGTTAAATAATACCTTTTATCCTGTTTGGAAAAATAACGATTTCTATTTCCAATAACGATTAAAGGTTTCTTATCAGAGGGGGGATGTAGTAAGGGAATAACTCCATGAAGATAAAATATCATTCACCTGGCTTTTGTTCTAGTTGCGTTCTTACTTTTGAAAACGGGTTTAACTTAAGACTTAAGTTAAAAAGTCAGGCTATCCCTGAAAGATATGGAGTAGTTCTTTTCTTAGAATAGAACCACTTTATGGACCATACTTTAGGATTCAATAGAACACAGTTTTGGTTTACGCTATTGCCTTTTTCCAGACCTTCATTGTCCTCGCCACTCCCCTAGGATTTACTGCTGTGACCCCCGAAGCTGTGGTGGCTCCAGAAGTAGTCATTGACCCCGTACAAGTGGTGGAAGAAGTCCTGGACGCGCCTGTGCAGCCGGTAGTTGTGGCCAACCCGTCTGTTGTATCTGGAAGTCCTCTTGTTCAGATCATCCTGAATATTAAACAGCAGGTACTAATTCACATACATACATATAATCACGTCTATAGCCTTTGCGGGGTAGAGCCAACAGTCTTGAAGAGACTTGATAGGCCACGTTCAGCTGTTTGGCTTAATGATAGAATTGAGATTCAAATATTGACAGGTTGCTAGCCCATCGCCTAAAAGAATCCCAAGATTATAAGCCTATCCCTTAGTCGCCTTTTTTGAGGCAGTTGGCACACATAATGTTTTTTCTTCGTTACCAAAAAAGCATAGAAGCTATTACTAGCTGTCCCGGCAAACGTTGTTTTGCCATATAAATGATTTTTAAGTAATTTCTAGTTAAAAAAATGTTAAGCGTGGGACAACCCTTATCACTAAGAGGTATGAAAAACAGGATGTTGGCCGATTCTCAGACCTACTCGATATGCTCACAAAATTTCAGAATCGGTCACAAAATGAGAATCGGTCAAGCCGTTGAGTACGGAAACGAACATTGTGACCCGAGAATTTTATAAGATATAATTTATTTTCCGTGGAAACTTTATTTTTACAAATGCCAGGGGACAAATGGTTATGATAATCAAACCTTAAGCAAGAGGTATCTAGGTTTTTTTTGCACTGCAACTATGTACAATAACAGCATTTATACCTAAATCCCTGTTTATATGATCCAAAACCAACAACAACTTCAACACAAGATTCTCTGCAATAAAATGTACTAATGACGCGAGTTAAAATTTTAATCTTTATATAAATACCCGTTTATAATTTTGGCGTATCAATCTCAAAATCGATATTTACCGCGATTTTTATAAATTAGTCAAGCGTCAGTTTTCATACAATTACATACGCTTATATGGAAAATGGATTACGATAATGAATGAATGCCTGAATATAATACAATAAGGGTAAGGTTTTACTGCAAAGGTTGCGGAATTAGTCGGGAGTCGCTTCATGTAAAAATCTGACTTATTCAATCCAGGGTCGTGGTCATAGACGCACTTCAGACAATGGGATTCGAGGCTAACTGTAGTAGGTTTTGTACTGGTATGCCTCTGGGTGGTAAATTTGTAAAAACCAAAAATTCTTTTAAATCCCCGGTATTTATTGGTCTCTGAAACGACACCGCTACGCATGGAAACGGGAGAACTCAGATTTATATACATACATACATACATATAGTCACGTCTATATCCCTTACGGGGTAGACAGAGCCAACAGTCTTGAAAAGACTGAATGGCCACGTTCAGCTATTTGGCTTAATGATAGAATTGAGATTCAAATAGTGACAGGTTGCTACCCCATCGCCTAAAAAAGAATCCCAAGTAAGCCTATCCCTTAGTCGCCTTTTACGACATCCATTAGAAAGAGATGGAGTGGTCCTATTCTTTTTTGTGTTGGTGCCGGGAACCACACGGCACTTTTTCTTTAAATCCCCGGTAAGCATGGAAAAGGGAACACTCAGATTTATGTTATTATTTTTAATTACAGTCTGCTGCCCCAGAAGTCGTCGCGCCCGCTCCCGTCGTCCTCCCGGACAACACTGAAGCTTACCCCAACCCCCGCCCCCCCGCGCCCGTCAACCCCAGGCCGCCAGCCCCCGTCATCGTCCCCCCCACTCCTCTCCCCACTCCAGAAGTTCAGCCCGAACCAGTCATCGTGGTCCCCGACTACAACCCGATTGACGTCATCGCTATTAACCCAGAGACCCTCAACCCTATCGAAGCTGTAGCCATTTCGCCCCCAGAAGTGAACCCGGTTGATTTGCTGAACCCAGTAATTGTGCCTGGAGTCGTGATTGGCGGAGATATTGGACCTATGTAAAACTACCTGTAGAGAAAAAAACTTGCGTACAAATAACCTGAATATATATTTTTCATTAGAAATCTTTTTTGGTTTTATTCTTCTTAATTTCCATTTTCCTTAAGCAACACATGTATGCTTATATGATTATGAATGATATGTTTGTGTATTTAACGTCAGTTCAATAAAGTCGTTGGGAAAATGTCTATCATATTATTAAGTCTAGATATGCTACGCCCAATTTATACTTTGATCAAAAGATTGGTGAGATCTGATAGCTAGGACTTTTTGGCTTATTTTTACTTACCTTTTAGTAAATAACCTACATCATTTTTATTGTAATTCTAGCTGTCCCGGCAAACGTTGTTTTGCCATATAAATAATTTTCAAGTAATATCTTGAAAAAAAAAAAAATTGATGATGGACAACCCTTATCACTAATTGGTATGAAAAATAGATATTGGTCGATTCTCAGACCTACTCAATATGCTCACAAAATTTCATGAGAATCGGTCAAACCGATTCGGCGGAGAACGGGAACGAACATTGTGACACGGCAATTTTATATACATATAAGAAAACCGTTTAACATAGGTATCTTTTTAATATAATTAGTACTGAGAAATACAAAGTACAATTCATCCTGGAAAACTGACTGTTCCCATAAGAATAGGCTATTACACTCTTTTTTGAAAACTGTTTTAAATCAATCCTGAGACTGTGTTATACCTATAGAATTTTTATTAAAATTTTTTGAAGCCGAAAAGTGCTCTAAAAACGATTTATTATTTATGATTTTGTATTTTTGCGCGAAAACGCCATCCGCCATGCTGTTTTGACTCGTGACGTCATACTTTTAGTAAACAATACAAAAAATAGGTTATGTTGGATTGGTTGTGTAATAATTTACCTATTATAATTGTGTATTGTAAGAGAATGTTTAATACAATAAATACTTACATCGCTGTTTTAACATTTCTTAACTCAGCAGAACAGAAATCGGGATTGGACGCAAAAAATTTCGCCACCATCAACGTATTAATCCTCGGTAGATTTATATTGTCTGCTTTCACAAAACCGTCTTCTATGATTCTATTAAATTATTAAAGAGTAAAAACCCAAAAACGTGATAGAAATTTTAAAATTTCAAAATAAACAGAGCCTGACATCATCAATATGTTTTCGATTCGATATTTGTTTACTAAAAGTATGACGTCACGTCAGTACCCAACATGGCGGATAGCGTTTTCGACTTTTGAAGAACAGATTAAAAAAGAGGATTTTTTAAATTGAATTATAAAATCCATATTGCACTTTTATGAATAATGATCGATGTTTTTCTTTTATTTTTTACAAAATCTATAAGATACGTGCATTTTTATATTTTTTTTTACATGGTGTAAAATAGCCTATTGCTATAAACGATACTATTAAATAGATACATAAAATGTTTATTCGACAATGCTACAAACACAAACAAATATAACAATAACAAATCCTTAAACCTAATGCAGGTGTGCTATATCAAGTCGAAATGGTCATAACTTAGCGATTTTTTTGCACTGAAAGAGTACAAAAACACTTATAGAAGATAAGTGTAACAGGAATAGAAAATTAAATGTTAAGATGATTTGGTCATGTGAATGAATGAAAGCAAGTTGACTAAGCAAATATACCGGAAGGGTATGAATGTGAACAATGGAAGGGGAAGTTCGTACTTTGAACAAATCATAGGGAAAGGGCGGGTTAAGAGTACTCTGAACTGATGAACTTGTAAAAAGAGAGTGATCTCTCACTGTCTCTCTCACTCTCTCTCTCATTCTCTCATCTTTGCGTGTTGACAATTGCACCCTTCATCACACGAAGCATTGTGGTGGTGGAGGGTCAGTGGTCGGCTTTTCGACCTTTGTTCTTCTTCATTTGATTTCATATTCAAATAACTTTATTTCCATTGTGTCAGAACAGAAAGAGTTTCAGAGGTAAGCGGTATAAGGCTGGAATACATTTTTATATTTATATGATAAGTTAAAGTGATAAATTAAATAAAATATTTAATTAATAAAAAAATTGTATCGTTGAGTACTTAACTTATCTACTAATTATATTAATAAGTAATTTTTCCGTAAATATTTATTGGGCTTTTAGTGTATGTAAATATTTAGTGGATTTATTATCTAAATTGGATACAAGGTTTCACTTAATGACGTGACATCACTTTAATCTTATTATGTCTACTACCATTTAGAAAACGTACCTATGTGTAGAAGAAGCGCCGAAAAAACTACACTGCAGCATTTTCATCGGACGTTAATTCACAAATATAGAACTCTTGAATCTAAATCGTGGACAATTAATTGCACATTGTCTACATTAAAAAATATTGTTGGGTATTTATAGGTACCTTGCATAACATAGGTACCTTCTTTTTGCGTTATAAGTTTAAGGTACTCTTGATCTTTTACAGAATGTTCTTGATTGGATCAAACACTTGTACTTTGCTATTAGTACTACTTATTGGCAACTACGCCCAAATGATGCCTACCTCTGTTTTTCAAATAGGAACTACTGTTTATGATCTATTATCTGTCTGATCCCTTTACAATTACCTACGTCTATTTAAGCAATTCATGTATGATAGTTATATATCAGTCATAAATTGAAGATAGGTATATGTTATTTATCTTCAATTCAAGTATAAATACAGAATAATTTAATTTTCTTGCCAAATTTGTTAACACCGGGTAAGTGAAAAGTATTACAAGTGAACTTATATATTTATCGTCTCACATAACTCATTTTATTTTCGTATGACATAAGTTACTATCTCGTCTATATTTCTTGCGGGGTAGACAGTACAACAGTATAGAAAATATCAAATGGCCGCGTTCAGCTGTATAGCTGAATAATGGAATTGCGATTCAAAAAATGTCAGGTTACTACCCCATTGCCTACCAGAAAAAATCCAAGTTTATAAGCATTTCCCTAAGTCACCTTTTATGACATCCATGAGAAAGATATGGAATGATTCTATTCTAATTTTCCAACGGCGCTTTCATTCATACTTATAACATTTAACACGTACTGCCTCATCCTGTCTCTCAATTTTACACTAAGTTAAATTAATTACAACTTATTTTTTTCTTATAGCAACCATGAAATTCCTGGCAGTATTCTTATCGGTCCTGGCCGTGACCCTGGGCAGCCAGGCGCCAGTGAAGCCAGCAGTCGTGGCTAAACCTGCTGCGGCTTCTGAAAGCCCACTGGTCCAGATCATCCTGAACATCAACCAAGAGGTACAAATGTGTTTATTTACTAGCGACCCGCGCCGGCTTTACACTGGTAGCATTTATACATATAAACATCGATCTTGAATCACCCTATCTATTAAAAAATCTGCATCAAAGTCCATCTAAGCATACATACATAAAGACATGGGATAAAAGCGGGACGTCACTTCCCTTTTAATTATGTAGTGATAGTGATTTCCTAGCGCTGAGCTTCCATGGGTAGGTCTGTCTAAATAAAAGTAGCTTATGTGTTTGATATTGTACTGCTATCTTCAAAGACCTTAGTTTTGAGTTTATTTGTTAAACGTTTCCCTTGGGCCTCGCTCCGTGGGAATTCCCATGAATAACATATCCTGGAGGTCTTATTTAATTTTGTGCATAATTTGGAAACTATTGATTGGTTCTGACTTTGTTCATTACAAACAAGACTTACAAATACATTTTCTTTCTTATTATTTCTTTCTTATGGGTAAATGGTGTGTCCAACAGGGGCCTTCATGCGTTATTTAAAACTACTAGGTACTACTATCTACTGTGAATTAAAATGAAAGTTTTATTCTGGCTTTCGATTTATCTGTAACAGTTGTGCCATTTTTATCCTAGTATATTATTTAGTAAAATGGTCGATAAAAAAATCTATTGAGAAATATTTAATCTCAATTCGAGAAAACTGCATAAAAAATAAATTCATATTATCATGGCATGTCCAAATTAATCCGATTTTAATAATTAGTCAAGCGCATTTATCTTAGAATAAAATATAATATTATAGTTTGAAAATGGGTGACGTTAATAATATATCATTCATTAATATGAAGGCAATGAAATATAAAAAAAAATTAAGGGTGTAAGACGTAGGTAGAGGATTAATGTTATTATGTTTAAGCATTTTCGATGCAGTTATCGTGAGGAAAAACATCGTGAGGAAACCTTCATATTTAGGCTGGATGTAGAGCAAATATCAGGTGACGTTTTGTGTAAATACTAGATTTACCCAATTCAGGATCGTGGTCATAGGAACACGCAGAGCTTTTCTCCAGAGACGGATTATAATGCCAGAAGGATGATGAGACCTTTATAAATTTTTTATCATACATTAACATCCACACAAAGGTTCTCTGCTTAACCCAATGGTAAACTGTTTGATAATGCTATTAGCATAAAGTCCGCCTATTGTACTCTACAAATTATAATGGTTACAATACAGAATAAATAATTAACTATTTTATTTGTAAATTCTTTACAGTCTGCCGCTGCCCCCGAAGTCGTTGCGCCCGCTCCCGTCATCCTACCAGACAACACTGAGGTCTACCCCAACCCCCGCCCCCCCGCGCCCGTCAACCCAAGGCCACCAGCACCAACTCCCGAGGTGCAACCAGAGCCAGTCATCGTAGTCCCCAGCCCCGAAGTACAACCCGAGCCCGTCATTGTTGTTCCCTCTCCAGAAATTCAGCCCGAACCGGTCATCGTGGTCCCCGACTACAACCCCATTGACGTCATCGCTATTAACCCAGAGACCATCAACCCTATCGAAGCTGTAGCCATTTCGCCCCCAGAAGTGAACCCAGTTGATTTGCTGAACCCAGTAATTGTGCCTGGAGTCGTGATTGGCGGAGATATTGGACCTATGTAAATTGAAATTCTGACTTTGTAACCATTTCATCGATTTTATTTATTATTAATAAAAATATAGTGTTGTATTGTAGGTATTCTATCATTCAAATAGCTGAACGTGGCCATTCAGTCTTTTCAAGACTGTTGGCTCTTTCTACCCCGTAAGGGAAATAGACGTGACCATATGTATGTATATGTATATAGTATTGTAATTGTTTTTTATAATTACGGTAAATAGAATGCTTTTTGGAGTAGGATATTCAAAGAACCTAGTTGTAGAAATTAAATTATTAACATTGTACTTATATACAAGTAATTTTTTTAGAGCAAGCATAACTTTGTGTAGGTAATTCAATAGGTAGGTCAAAAAAGAATAAAAACTAAATGGGGCTGTAAATCTTTTTTACAGTGCCCAAAGTAGTTATCAGGACTTTTGAAACCAGGCAAGTATGATAAAAACATGGAAACTTTCACGCCCTTGGAATGTTGTAGGTTCACCATTGATAACAAATAGACTTTGATATATTGATTCGTAATGGTAAACACGAAAAATGTGATAAAAATACTTGTGTCATACCCATCCATGCCAAATATTGCGGTTTTGCAAGATAAGGTATCTTTTATGGGAGTGCATGTTATCAAGCTATCGATTACAAAAAACATGTGATTCTAAATAGCCGATCTTTGTTTAAAATGACACTTACATACCTACATATCGTAATCACGTCTTTATCCATTACGGATTACACAGAGCAGAACAGTCTAGAAAAGAATTTCAAAAAAATACATTTTAAATTCTTAGGGGGGCATACAAAACTTTAGTAAATGGAAGTTCTTTAATATTTAGATTTCTATATACAAAATAAAAAATAAATGTATGATGTCTTCGACAGTGAATTGAGTCGAAGTGATAGGATTTTTTAATGTCCGATTACTTATATAATAGTATTTATTGTGTGTACTGGCTATGTAGATTTATAGAGAGATATTAGCAAAAGAAGGATAGCTGATTTTTAATTCATGTGTTTTATCCTACTGAATATCATCTCCGTAAATGAAAAACTTTTTGAAAATGTAATTATTTCACTATATATAAAAGTGGTAGGTACATTTTGGCGCTACAATTAATTGTTGTCGTATGTAGAAGGATAATTTGAGAGTGTTGTAATTGATATTGAGATCTTGGTGCTCTCGGAAGACCAGCGTTGTTGTAATTATATCACAAATGCTGAGGGGATAATTTTCTTTTTTTCTTCCTTTCTTTATATCATAAGTAGGTATGTATTTTATATAAAAAATATCTTTAGCTTTAGAAACATTTCCCAATCTAGTAAGGGGGCGATGTGAAACAAACATCATTTTGTGTCGATCTTTGTAAGGAAGTGATACACGGTAAGAAGCGAAGAAAATAAATAAAATTTCCTATTAAAAAGCGCAAAATATATTCGGAATTCCTTGTATGAGTAATAGGTTTAATTTTATCAAATTTGATGTATTATGGTACATTCAGTCACCAAACGACGTGTGACCTTATCTACAGAACTGACAGGGCTCCTATCTCAAGCACTGATTGTGTATTTTATAAATAAAATGAGGTGTGTCGATTTTGTTGTCAGTTTGTCCTGAAATATAACTTCGACGAGACGTTTGCACACATTTAGGTAAGCACAATTACAAGTTTGTCATTGAGTATCTAAATTGAATCTATATTCTTTTATTTAAACAAAATTACCGAATTTAGTTTCCATTTTCCAGATAAAATAAAAACCAAAACAGCCATGTCTTTCGTCCCAACGGTAACCATCGATGAGTTATCCAGAGGGTCTACGGACCCCACCATCAACCCTACACCGAAGAAGGTTCTGACGGGAATTCTTAACGATTTCATGGATTTACAATTCGGCAAGGAAACCCCATACACTACTGGAAAAACAGTGATTCCTGTACAATGTTCCATCGAAGACGTGGACCAGTCGATTGACGATAAGACTATAGAGAAGAAGTTTAAGGACATTTTTGTGAAGATCTCCGAAACACATAAGAGTGGAGATTTGACGCCGCAATCGAAGAACACAGGATGGGATCCTAAATTAACTCCAGTTTTAGTGTTTGTTACTCCTAATCCTTAAGTTATTTTAAGACGATAATACTGTAAACGAATTACCTTTATAACTTTCTAGTTTACCTTCTTTGGGATATTTCTTTTTATGAATAGTATCTATTTATTAAAAATCAAGATCGTAAACTGAATGGATAGCTTCTAAGAAGACTATTAGGTAGGTTCATATTTGCCAACTACTTATTCATATTCTTTCCGTGCAAAATTAAAATTAAAACATGGTATACCTATCCGAAAAGTGTTTAAACCAGATTATACTTTTTTTGGTTGATTGTTCATTTTACGCAGCTTCATTACAATATCCAATAATAGGTATCTACTAATTTTTAACATAATTACCTAAGGAGCATCACTTATTTTTCGTTTTGGCAAACCACACATTTTGTGAAAACTTATTCTGTTCCTAAACTTTAACAACTTGGTTTATTGTTCAATTAAGCTAACGTACACAAAATAAACTACCTAAATAATAACATTTTGATAAGATAATTTTTATATCAACAATCAAATGATATGCATTTCGTGTAAAGATAGTTCAAACTAAGTTTTTGTATAATATTACAAAATTTTAATTAAGTACTCAATAATAAAATAACGTTAATTAATTCAGTAGCAGTTTTATTTGTGGAACCAAAGATTCTGGAGGTAGTAAGGGACTATGGGTGTCGTTTCGTGTAAAAATCTTAACCAAACCATGACTTTTTTTCATGATCGTGGTCAAGAAGCAGATCCCGAGTACTTCTCTACATAAGAGGTGAAAGAAAGGCGGAGAGGATACGACCGTAACTAACGCCTCAAAGATGATAATTAAAAAATATTACTAGTTTTATAAAGTAGTATGTACTATAGCTTCCTATCACCTAGCAACCAATGATATGGTCTTCATGAAAAATTTTATTGACCATGATAAACTGTGTATAACTTATTGCAATGCTTTGCAATTTAAACGGCAATTATTTAAATAAGTATTTTTCCATAAAAATATCATTGAAATCGTATAAAAGGGATGCGGATTGTGAACGCAGCATCAGTTTCATTTCACTGGACTTGAAGATGAGAGTACTATTCCTTTTTAGCATTCTTTGCTTCTTCGCTGCCTTTGCGGTAAGTTCCATATACATAATAATATATTTCTGTATATCCATAGATTTTCTTCCTCCTGGTTGCAGCCTTGTACCGTCTTAACTTATGTCACATGCCATCAGCCAATCACAGTGAGGATACGACGCGCTCAACCAATAGCAGCGAAATGTCTATTTATTGATTGGCTGATGGTGTGTTACATTACTGAAGCCGCCACAACTTCACTCTCTTGATGAGGAGTCCGGGGTTGCTCTCTTTGACCATGATACCAGATTGGGTAAACCAGGTTTCTATATGAAGCGACTCTCATTTGAACTCTGCAACCTATGTATGCACCTAATCCTTATTGAATCCTGGTAAAAGCTGCACTTAACGAATGTGATAAAGTGGTCCTACTAAACTGCCGGGAATCACATGTTGGACCCCTAAAAATAAAAACTAGCTGTTGCTCGCGTATTCGTACACGAGGATTTTGTTCTATGTCATATGTAATTATGTATGTCATAAATAGTGTATGCGAGCGAAGTCGGTGACAAGAGCTACAAGCGCCGATTAAGTATAAATCAAAATGTGGAAATTTCAGTACATGCTTTGCTATTGTAAAAAATATATATATAATCTTAAATATATTAACTAACTTATATTTTATCTTATATTTTACTCATATGTACTTATATTTACTTATCTATATAAGTATTTGTTGTAAAATATAGTATCGTTGAGTACTAACTCAACGATACTATACGATAAGTAAGTTCGAGACTTCGAACTTACTTCGAGGCTAACTCAATTTGTGTATATATTAAATATTATATTAAATTTTGATAAATTTCAGGCAGTTCAAGCTCATGTCGACTACCCTCCAATGATGATGAAGCCCACGATGGGTGGCGGAATGATGCCCGCAACAGGCATGGGCAACAATAGGGTAAACATACATACATACATATGGTCACGTCTATATCCCTTGTGGGGAAGACAAAGCCAACGGTCTTGGAAAGACTATAGGCCACGTTCAGCTATTTGGTTTAATGATAGAATTGAGATACAAATAGTGACAGGTTTCTAGCCCATCGCCTAAAGAAAGAGTGGGTAAACATAATTAATAATCGTTATTCATAGTACCCAATTTTAAAAATTGTCGTAAGAAAGGCGCTCCGAGGGTCCTTTAAAAAAACACAAATATATTGCTAAGTAAAGAAAATTATTTATTAACTACACACACGATGTTATAAAGAAAATTGATAAAATACACGGACCGATCTAAAGGGAGGTTTGCGGCGGACTGACTCGTCACGCTATTGAAAAACAGTTTTATATAAATTTAAAATGCTTATGCTATCAATAGCCTATGAATTATGAATATAAAAGATAATACGCAGTATGCGAAAGAATTTAATTTGATTATTGACTACAAGGAATCTTAATTACTCTTAAAAAAAGACTTGGTTCCATGGTGTCTGGTTGTGAAGGAATAAACACTGCCATGCTAAGCAGATTGCAAAAGTAATTCAAAGGAGTTTATTATGTTCGGTTTATTTTAGGCGATAGGCTAGCAACCTTTCGCTTTCTCTGAATGTCAATTCATCAAAAGTCATCAGCTTAACGTGGCTTTGAGTTTTGCGATTATTGTCTACCCCGTGAGGGACTAAGACAGGATTTGTACATGCCTTATGAAACGCTTAATTATTCGTCCAACGATTGCAATTGTTCTGCATTAAATTTTTGCTCCTGCAGTAGTCATGGTTGGAACAATAAATATTCTAGAACTGAATATAGAATAGAATTCTAACACGGTATAATTTTCTTTTTTTCAGACACCACCGGTCATGAGAGGAATGGGCAAATAAATCTAAACAAGGACAAAATTAAAACCTCATTCCCCGTCAAAAAACTTTTGTCTTCAGATAATCCAAATTAAAAACCAATTCCATCGTATGAAGTCCAAACAAAGAGTTACCTATTTTGCCATTACCTACTTAAATTCTATATCAAATATATTTTATAATAAAGAGCAAAATTCTGGGTGTAGTTACCGATGCAGTAAGATGTGTTTGAACTGTTGGTAAAACTGTTTGCATTTTATTATTTTTTGAATAAAGAACTCGAAAGCGGGCCAATACTGTAACTGAGTTTCTTTCGGCGTTTCTTCTCAGCAGTGGTCGTTACGAAACGCTAGTAGTTTTGTATAGAATTTTATATTGTAACTCAAATATGGAATCGGATCACAAAATTTAATAAAGAGTGGGAATTGAACAGAATTCGTTTTATTGACTTCTTAATTGTTAAATCCTTTTTCTCATTTTATTATAAGATATTCACGCTTATATTATGAATTCTAGAAAGTACAACAAGGGAAATAATAAATTTAAACTGATGTGAACATTTACTATTTCAGAATTAATTTAACCAAGACAAACGGTCTGCAAACTTAAAAGGGTAAACACAGCTTTGATTTACTCCAATAAGACATGAGAATTTTTTAACCTTCCTGAAAAGACAGGTTTGGAAAATTCAAAATCCCATTTGGAGTAAAAACATAGGTTTCTGCTTTACCTTAAGTAGATATGTAAATTGCGTTAAAAAAATGTAATAACTTTCATGGTCTTAATATAAAATTAAAGCAGTATTCCTGGGTTTCTTTTAAAACGTTGAATAGCCGTATTTGTCAAATTGTAAAAATCTAGAGCCCACAAAGGGTAAAATTAGGTATCTTCACTTCAATACAAGTCAATGCACATTGAAAATTATGATCGACTACGGTTCGAATAGCTTATTATTTCGAACTGATTTTAGCGGTTTTGCGCAGTTAAAGATTATGATTACTAAATTCGCTTTAGAGCTAAGTGGTCACAAACCTGCAATAATAAAATTCATTGACCAAGAATAAAAATAAACATCCTTCTTGTTACAGAATCCGCCGATCATAGAAGTGGTTGTATAAAGCTGAATAACAAAAAACTAAAGCCCGAATTGAAAGCCAACTCCATTATCAATGCATCCAGAGTAATTGAAACCATTTTTCATCAACTTTAATATGCAATTTATGACATGGTGCGTCTGTCGAAATCTTCAGACGGTGGAAGCTGGATTATATTACGTTCAAATTTGATGAATATTGTTCGGTATAATGAAAAACATAAACTATCGATAAAACTGATGTTTATTGATTGTTTATGACTGTTATTTTTTGAAACAAGAACACAATTCCTAGTAGGAAAAGTGATATCGAACGTCTTTGAGGTTTTAAATTGGATTTTGTTTTGTAACTCTGACACGGGGTTCAATTACGAATAAACATGGGTATCAAACAGTACCTACGAGTTTTATTTTCTTTCTCATAATGCTAGAAGATAGAAGAAGCTCATAGAAGCAAACTAAATTTATACCTGTATCAAATTCACCAATTATTTTTTGTTGAATTATTATTTTTTTGGTGAATTTAGGTAATAACTTTGATCTTAATAAGTATTTTTAACAATAAAATATCTTTATTTAAAATTGTTTTATATTAAAAGATAGATAAAACAAATAGACAACCGAAATTTTTTCTGGAATATGGCAAATCGATTTTTTGTTGGATAAAAAAAGCTTTTTACAATTCATTGCTTTTACTCGTATAAAAAACAAAGACACAGAGATATTAATACTAACGTAAGGGTTTCAATCTATTAAAGGTATGGTTTGTTGTGTACCTATGTAGTTTTGACTTGTGAGTTTGGAGATTAATCCAACATTGAAACCGGATTATTTCAATTTATATTGATACGAGAACTATAGTTATTACCGGGATGAAAGTATTCTAACTTCTTCAAAGTCTTAATTATATATACGCAAAATTTCATTGATTAAATAGATAACGCGACAAGAGGTTACACATAAACAAACAAAATTACTTTCGCATTTTATAATATTAGTAACTTTTGCTATATTTTATAATGTAATATTAGGGATATACATATTATAACGTTGATAAAATAACATACATACATATGGTCACGTCTATCTTCCTTGCGGGGTAGACAGAGCCAACAGTCTTGAAAAGACTGAATGGCCACATTCAGCTTTTTGGCTTAATGGTAGAATTGAGATTCAAATAGTGGCAGGTTGCTAGCCCATCACCGAAAAAAGAATCCCAAGTTTGTAAGCCTATCCCTTAGTCGCCTTTTACGACATCCTCGGGAAAGAGATGGAGTTGTCCTATTCTTTTTTGTATTGGTGCCGGGAACCACACGATAAAAGAAATCAGAATAATATGCGTTCATTCCGTTTACTAGTGAATGTCTTGTCGGAAGATATTTGTTGTAAATAGGAGCGACATCTATAATATTTAAAATATAACTAAAGTAAAATTCTACTGAAAAGCAAGGTTGAATTTCAAGAAATATATATATCTTGTTACATTGCATGATAGTTAGATGGCGCTAGCGTTAGCTCTTTAATCCTTCATATAATAAAAAAAAAAAGTACATGATTTCATTCACTGGTAGTACGTTTTTTAGGACAATAAACTGATAATAACTTTACAACTCAATAAACGATAAAAAATAAATTACAGCTCCCAATTACAAGCTACGGAAGTATCTTTAATCAATTAGATATTAACTATTAACAATAAATTATTCTGACTTTCCTTGAAAAGATTAGTTAAATCTTAAGACTTGTATCTTTATTATAGTTTTGATATGACGCAAAATTGTTATTTCAATTATCTACAATAGTTTCTTTTTGGCATAAGGCATTTAACCTTCGTCAAGAACGCAGGTAAGCACAGTTTATTTATTAACTTGATCAAAATGAGGGTTTCTTTAGTGAAACATAGATACACATAACATACATATAATAACCATTATAATTTTTTTTAAGAAATAACAAAAATCTTTTGAAATTAAGCTACTATAAGTAGATATTTTTGTTAGTACCTACCTAATTAGTACCTATCTAATTACGTTGAATAAATAAAAAAAAACGTAATGTTAAGTTTGATGTGACCCAGAGGGGTGAAGAGGGCTCAAGTGTGTTTTATGATGGTACGTTTTTGATTTCTATGAGAGACTTGCGAATGACATTCAAGTTCTTGAAAGAAGTGTGACATAATGACAGTGACTTTCATAAACTACATTTTATATACCTAATTCGTATATAAATATCAATTGTAATTATAATTGAAAATATATTTATTTTTCTGAAGGTCAAAATGAAATTCCTACTGCTGACACTCTTTGTGGCGTTTGTTGCCTCCGCCCCTGTGGAAGATGCTGGAAACCCGGTGGAAGTCGTTGTAAATGGATTGCCTGAAGGACAAGCTCTTGATATCGGAGACATCGTTGATATCAAGCTGAAAGAACATGTAGACGGCCAAGTAGCCGCTTCTACTGACTTGCTTCATCCATTCAGCGCCGCTGGCATCGCTGAAGCTGTCGCTGCAGCTGAAGTTGAAGCCCACCCTGTACAAGTTGTAGAAAACGCAGAAAACGAAGTTGACCCCGTCCAAGTCATAGAAACAGAAGTTGAACCAATCCAGACTTTGCCGATCGTAATCGAAAATGAAGTCGCCCCATCTCCTATTGTCGTACCTTTGCCTATTGCTCCTGAAGTCGTTCCTGGTCCAGAGACTTCACCGGTTTTGCCTGAAGTAGCCCCTGAACCTATCATACTTCCTGAGGCACCCGTAGCCCCTGAGGTTGTTCCATCCCCAATCGTTCTTCCTGAATTAGTCGCGCCCGAAGTTGTACCTTCCCCAGTAGTAATCCCCGAACCCGTCGTCCCTGAAGTGCCTGATATCTCAGAATCCCTACCAGCGCCTGCGCAACAATTTGGTGAAATTTACAATGATGGCGCAGTCCAAGTAACCGTCAACGGGCCCGAAGACGCAGGAATTATGTCCACTCTGCAATCTTGGCTTAACGTAGTCATGAACTACTTCAACAACGGAGCCCAGACCACTCAGCAAATTGTTTAAGATGAGACGAAGATGTTTTTAAAAATATAGGTCGTTTTGATATATTACGTTATTATTCGCAATCATGAACTTTACTTTCAATATAAATATTACTGAGACCTACAATGCACGTTTTATTTTAACGTTGTAGTAACAACCATTTTTTTTTGCAAAACACAGATTATAAGGCTACATTAAAAAAGAAAAACTGTTGACTTTTACATTTTGTTTGATTAATCCCTATCATCGAAGATCATCCGTCGGTCAAAGAAAGTCAAGTCTCCCTGTAAGCAGATATGATGAATAAGCATTTACTGTGACTCTACGTCTACGCGTTACCTTGTACCCTACTTTAAAAAATTATCTATTTTTATTTCTACTGTAATAATTGGACCTTTCCACTCTTAGATTCCAATTGGAAAATGCCTGGTTAATGATAAATTTGTAGAATCCGGTCAGATAGTCTAATCTGAAGAACCAATGTCTGGCTAAGTCTGGGTAGAAAGAGTAGGTTAAAATTCTGTCAAAAAATGACAAGCGAGTAAAAATAGTGGAAAAGATGGCGGAAAACGGACTCTTGGCCCAGACGCTACTTAGTGCCGGTCATTATAAAGATGAGAGTCAGATGTTAATATATGTAGGTACAAAAAATTTAGCATGTATTCAAGCTACAGTTTTGCTGCATGACTTTTATGTCTTATCAAAGATAAACCTGATAACGTGGCTGTTGTTTCTAAGCTCGCCGCAGTTTATGACAATTTGATAAACAACTCAAGCCGCCAGCTTGCACACTTTGGCACGTAGTCAAGTTTCCAAGTTACGTTACTTAACTCGTTAGCACTACGGCCAGTGTCAGTCTGCGACGGCGGAACTAGTCACTTGTTAAATATTGATAATTTAGATCTGAATATTTTAATTTTCAATCTTCGGTAAAGTATTAAAAAAATCTTTATACTTTATCGAAGTTTGCAATGACAAAAATATCTAAGAAAAAGAAAACGCGACTGGCATGTTTTACAGCCGAAAGCCGCTGATTTACGGACGTTGATAAAACATGTGCCGTGTGGTTTAGAATAGGACCTTCTATCTCTTTCCCATGGATGTCGTAAAAGGCGACAAAGGGAATAGGCGCACATTATCTAGTGCAAGCTTCCATGCTGGCCTGGTAGCGAGGGAAATCTAGTGTGTGCCAACCGTTTCTCTTCCCGTGCAGATTGTAAAAGTCTATCAAGGGGAGGCTAATAAATTTGGTATTCTTATTTTAGGCTATAGGCTAGCTACCTGTCACTATTTGAAACTCAATGCTTAACGTAACTTTAAATCTTTTAGGGACCGTTGGCTCTGTCTTCCCCGCAAGGTATAAAATCTTAATTATATGATATATGTTTAATTCTCCCTTGCTCTCTTTGTGTTTAATTTCTGAGATAAAACAAATGTTTCGTTTTACTAAAGTAACTTAACAAACAACGTAACAAATATAAGATTTCACAGATTTGGTCGCCTAAAATAAGAATTTCACACACAGACTTTCTTCAAATACGTTTTTAGTTATGATAACTTATAATTTTGGGCTTTAACGATTCTTTAGTCCGCCTTTGTACCTTATTAACTGTGTTTTTTTTTCTTTTTCTCATGGTGCAATAAAGAGTCTATCCATTAGTTAGTTATGTTAACATATAATTGTGTGCCGTTATCTAGAAAGATCCTTAATTCGTAAAATTCCTTGGTGTTTTGAAATTTAGCACTGATTTCAGAAACGGCACATTAATAAGTTACTAAGTTAATATACAAATAAAAATCAGTGCCGGTTGCGTTTTTCAAGAAGCAACTACCGTGTGACCTCCGCAACCTTTGCAGGTGAACCTTACGCAAATCAAATCATGGTTACACAACCAGTTGCCTGAATATGCCGGTTTCCTCACGATTCCTCACCTACCTTCAATAACTTACAACAAAGATATTGGTAAAACCTCGCGGAAAGATTTACACCTAACCGTCTAACGTTCTGTTATTTCGATGCTCCTGAAATCCTCCTCCTCAGTCGTTCACTCTTGACAGAGTGGTCGTGGTTTTATGACGATGCGTCTTTTTTGGAGAATGCAGCCCCAGCGATGCGCCTCCATTTGTTGCGGTCTTCAGCGTTACGGGAACATTGGACTATAGATGCTTGTGTCACAATTATTATTGAGTACTCCTGAAATACTCTTCTGTAATTTAACTATTTTACTCTCGAATTGTAGTTTGGCATTCTCTCAAGTGAAGTTCGGGTGCTTACCTCATTAGCACTTCACGGACAAGAGCTTGGGAGTCACTTGTCGTAGAGTGTTATACTGTTATTTTATCACTAAACTTTTCAGAACATTTTAGTCTTTAAGTTCTTGATTGTCTGTACAAGGTGATTCTGTGCTAGGTTTTTGCTGAGGCAGTTGCTCCCTGGTACCTAATAATTATGAACAAACATATAGTTACGTCTCTCGAAAAGGCTGGAAGGCCACTTTTAGCTGTATGGCTTCATGATGAAATTTAAATAGTGACAGCTAGTCCATGATATACAAGAGGAATCCCAAGTTTACAAGCCTATCCCTTAGTCGCATTTTACGATGTCCATGTGAAAGATATGAAGTGGTTCTATTCTAAAGTGCCGGAAATCTCATAGTACTATAAACTAAATAATGAAAAATGCGTCAACCGGGTTTAAGTTTCAATCACTGATGTTGGTGAACAGACCAACCAGAGATACCAACAAAAATCAATGTAAGTATAGTCTGTACTTTGAATGAAGAATAATAAAAGAAAGAGCTCTTACATGTTAACATTTAAAAGGAATGCTTTTATCACAAAGAAACCACTGAGTGTTGCTGCTCTACTCTTCAGATTAGAGAACCCTATATCAATCCTTTTATGTATTATCCAACGAAATTATTTTCCCAATCATTTTCCTAAAATAAATTTAGATTGTAAACCTACTGTCTATAAACGGTTAAATACCTTTTCAGTAGGCCTTTCGAAGGGCTTCTTTAAAAATTATGACAGGAAAGCCTTTGTGGCCGGTCACTGCGGTAATCGGCACGGTTGCGTGACCGCAGCGTGCGTGCAGCCATGTTTGTGATTCTTAAAAAACCATAGAGTAACAATCTGTCTGTATAGAGCATTAGAGTGGACCAACGATAAATTTCGGTAAGTTCCATTTCCACGGAAATTTCGGAAAAACATTTTTTTTAAATTGAAATTAAGCAGATTGGATACTCACCTCCTTTTCCTCAGTCCAACGGGCTGTGCTTAAATAGAAGAAAAGAAAAACGGGACAAATGTTAACCAAATAACGTTGCGTTATTTCGTTATGATTAAGTAAGCAAAACAAATTAAAATCGTTATCTTGCACTTTATGAGAATAATATTTTGTAACTATTTCAAAACATTCATTATCAGAGTCCACTTATCTTCATCATGGGCCATTGAGATAGAATCTACAAGTAAACTCACGCCGACATATTTTCATTGAGACCATATAGTTACAAATAAACTTCTAACTTTTCCAAGCAAATATCCATATGAAAGCGCTCTAGTATAGACTTTTTATTTACTCTTTGTGAAAAAAGTAATACCCCGGCCTGGTGGTTAACGTAGCCGTTTTCTATTCATTTTCTGAGGATTATGGCCTCTCATGTTCACTGTAATGTGGTGTCAAAGTTTTGAACGTACAAATAATTTAATTTAGACGGTATGCAGACTTGTTCAGGAAGTTACAGCTAAAACTGCAGCTCTATAAAACGAATTAGCTTTATGCTGCATATTTTGCTTCTTATTTGTTTGAACAACTCATATATTTATACATATTCTTAAGACCGTTTCGTTCTATTATATGAAAGGAACTCTAGTCTCAATGGGTTTAAGTGCTTAGGTAGTTTGTAGCTTTTTGATAAATAGTAATATAAGTATAAGAAATAAATTAAATTGATTAAAATGCGGATGCCTAATTTCTGAATAAAATACTGATTTGAATTTAAAAAAAATTTAGTGTCAAATTGGACAAACTAATACACTACTATGATTAAAATGATTAATATTTAATTTATTTTAAGAGTTCAGTACAAAAGATTTAAGAAGATCATTTTCAACCATGTTGTCCTTCATACATTTCATATGTGTACCTTTTGTCAATCCTTCCTTATTATCTAATTTCATTTATTTTCACGTCTCCTTCTTCATCTATATTAGAGAAAATATCTTAGGACACACATTTTTTTTTTTTTTTTTTTTTTTATTTATTTAATTGGTACACCAACAGTGTTTACACATTACATTCAATGACAGGGACACACTTACATGTTGTTCTTGTGAAAACACCAATTACAGGTATACACATCGTTCACCATATATCAGTAACATATGTAGGTAATAAATATAAAATTTTCAGTAATAATTCCAAAACATTTACAACAGTTTCAGCATCCTATGTTTAAATACATTCAATCTATCGTGAAATATGTCCAAATTTTCTGAATTGCGAACCAAGAAATATGTATCGCACATACGCCTTACCGGCGCATGGCCGCCCAGATTTGTTCTCGATGCCGGACCAGACAGCAGTTTAGTTATAGGATAACGTGGCAGTCTACTCGGAACTTTTATATCTATTAATGACACTAAGTCCCCGGAATCCAAAAAGTTATTTAGAAGTTTATAAAGAAACATCACATCGTGTATTTTTCTTCTATCACAAAGCGAGACCATATTAAAATGTTTCATCCGCTCGTCGTACGGAACACGATGAGAAATATTGGGCTCCGCGAATGCCAAGTGCCTGGTGAAGACCCTCTGAATTTGTTCAATTCGCTGAGATTGTACAGCATATGTTGGGTTCCAAACTGAACTACAGTATTCCAAATTGCTTCTGACCAAAGTGTTGAAAAGGAGAATTTTCGTTTTAGCCAAACGAAACTCCCTCGAATTTCTTTTCAAGAAGCCTAACATTTGGGCTGATTTTTTTATAATGTTGTCAATGTGCTCAACAAACTTGAGTTCGGAATCCAGCCAAACACCAAGGTCCCTGATCAATTTCACTTTTTGCACTTCCTCAGATCCTATTTTATACGCTGAGTCAATAGGTTTCCTTTTTCTTGTAAATGTAATATGATGACATTTATTTGTATTTATTGACATGCCATTCACACGACACCATGCTGTTAATCTATCAATATCTTTTTGTAAAAGATCTGCGTCAGTGGAATTTTTTATTACCCTATATATTTTTGCATCATCGGCGAACATTGAACACTCCGAGCTCAAAATGACTTCCGGTAAGTCGCTTATGAATAAAGAGAATAATATGGGCCCAAGATGTGAACCCTGAGGAACACCGGAGTCAGCGTAATAGATCTTAGATTCATAACCAAGCACCGCAACAACTTGTGATCTTCGTTCTAGGTATGATCGGACCCAATTCAGCAGCGAACCATGAATACCATTTGCTTCAAGTCTCGCTAGTAATAATGAATGGTTGACTCTGTCAAATGCGCTTGTGAAATCCGTATATATCGCATCTACTTGAAATCCTGCGTCCACTTCACGTGCCAGTCTAGAAACCAACGAAACTAAGTTAGTCTCCGTTGATCGCTTGCTCATGAAGCCATGCTGATTCCGACTTATCAGATCAGAAAGATGCATGGATATGACGGGTTCCACAAGAGATTCGAACAGCTTCGGAATTATAGAAAGAATGGAGACTGCCCTAAAGTTCCGTATATCACCTCGATCACCTTTTTTGTATATAGGTACTATTCTAGCTTTCTTCCATTCGTCTGGAAACTGCCCTGTCTGTAAGGAAAAGTTGAATATGATAGTAAGAGGCAAGTTCAGAACAGCAGCACAACTCTTAACAAAAATGGGGGGGAAACCATCTGGACCGGCACTTTTATGTATACTTAACTTACGTATCTTTTGTAAGATGCACCTTGGAGTAATGGTTATACCAGACAAAGTTGGACACATTTTGGGAGGGAAGTGAGCTGAAGCGCTGGAGCTCCCTGTAAAGTTGGTACTAAATAATTTAGCGAATAAATCCGCTATGTCTTGACCATTTTCTGCCACTTCACCATCAAGATTCATTTGAGTTGGAAAGCCTGAATCGGCCTTTCTTCTATTATTTACAAAACGCCAGAAGGCTCCCGAGTTATGAGCTATTTCTTCTTCTATTTTTAATAAGTACTTTTTTGCATTATATTGCTGCAATCTTTGACACCTACCTCTCAGGATCTCATACTCTATTTTGTCTCGTGGATTTTTATATTTTGAGTATTTATTCCTAATTTTCTCCTTCTCTGTTAGTAATTTTTTTTTTAAATTTTTATCTATCCACTGAGGGGCTTTTTTAGTCGCTGTTTTACGCTTTGGAACATATTTTTCAACGCAATGCCTCAAAATATTATAAAATGCTGAAACTTTTGCGTTCACATCTTTGTTATTCAATTTAGTGTACCAATCAATATCGCTCAAGTCATGAATTATACCAGCATAATCTGCTTTGAAAAATTTAAATTCAACTCGTTTAAGAGGCGACAAATTATTGAATGTATGAGTCGTCAAACACAAAACCAACGGAGGATGCCTTGGCACAATATTGCTAAGGTGATCAATTGATTTCGACACTTTTACATCTGGGGTAGAACTTAGGACCAAATCAAGCATTTTCCCCTCCTCGTTACAGACGCCATTAGCCTGGATCAAATTGTTTACCGATATGAAGTTTAATAAGGAATAACCTTCTGCGCGAAAACTACTTGGTATAACGCCCTCATCTTTTTCAACAAGAGACCAATCAATGAACCTCATATTAAAATCACCCAGGATAATAACGCCTTTACAAGTTTCACAGACTAAGCTTGATTTCTCAAAAAATATCGAAATGTTATCCAATTTAATTGGTGGCGGCAAATAAACAGCACATATTGCTATAGTTTTTGACCTGTTATTCATAATCGTTTCTACTGTAACCCACAAGTCCTCACATTCACTTTCCCATGCGTACATACGAGCAGACTTAATACTCCTTAAAACTGCCACAAGAACTCCACCGCCATCCAATTTATTACTCTTAGAGAAATCACGATCTCTGCGATATACTACGTATCTATCATTTATAAACTCCCTATTATTTATACAGTCATTGAACCACGTTTCCGTAAAAACTATTACGCTATAATTACATATTGCTATATTATTATATACTTCAGTGGTTTTGGTCCTAAGACCTCCGGTATTCTGGTAATAAATACTTAAATCCATTAATTAGACAATTAGGCGTGACAAACTTTACAATGTGGCACAATAAACAAAAAAAAAGTTACACAATTTTTGCCAGGCTAGTAGCGCACTTAACAAGAATAGGTTGTGAATATTCATCTTTTCTCACAAATATACGCCCATTACGAACCCACACAAATTTATAGTTTCCCTCCTTCGCCGCTTTTCGCGCTTGTGCGTGCAAAGACTTATTTCCAGGTGTGAGGTGCTCGGATACGAAGACCGGACTGCTCGCTCCCTCAAGGCCCAAGTGCCGGGTGTTCAGTTTGTCCTTGGGGTTCTTTTTGTTGTAGTATGCCACAGACGCAAGGAAGCCATCCCGATGACGAATGCTCTGGAACTTCGCGATCACGGTGCGTGGACGAGCACTGGTTTTGTCCATTTTTGCTACCCTCGTAACATGTAATATATCGGTATCCGCCATAGAGAACTTCACGGTGTTAGCAATTCTTATAATTGTGTCAGTGAGATGATTGCCGGTTCTACTTTCGGGAATTCCATTGATCTCAACATTACAATCACGTTGTTGTTGCTCCACCAACTCCAATCTCGCAGCAAGATTGACAACCGAAGACTTAAGAGCAGTATTTTCTTCCTTGAGATTATCAATTAAGACTGATTTTTCTTCAACCACAGCTTTGAGATCCTCATATTGTTTATTAAAAAATTCAGCAGCAGTTTGAAAATTATCCATTTTTTCGCGAATGCTCCTTAACTCCGTTCGCATTATAGTTAAAAATTCTTGTTTTAATATATTTCGTAAGTTATCCTCTGTTAAAATAGGGGACGACAACGGAGGGCCTGAATCATCAGTTTTCTTCCCGCGTTTAGCTACATTTACATGATCATCATGACGACTGGATGACGGGGGGTTGGCCGATGATTTTGTGGCGATGTCTGATGCTGCTGATCGCACCGGCGTATTTGAGTTATTATTCTTCGGTTGTTTACTACAACACTCTGGACATTTCCATTGATTTTTATGGTCCGACGTCATAATAAAAAATCGCTTTTCCGGGACATTAGCACATTCCAAATCGTAAGTTAGGTCACAATGTGAACAAACTAGGTATTGTCTTGTGGAAATGACATTGCGACAACCAGCGCATATTTTTTTATTTGCATTTGCCATACTCCCTAATATTAGATACTGATAAATATCGGGCGGTTCAAGCTAAATAGGTAAGCGTAAGATGCGATGCACGCGAGCGTGTCCTTGAGGCGAAAGTGAGTCACCGAGTCACCGCTCGACGACGGCCGGTACCGCGGTGCGTTGATGAGTGCCCGCAAATATTTTAAAATGAATTGTTGTTGTTACTCACAATTGCAATATCCTTCACTGCACACTGAGACACCAGCGTGGACCCCAATTACTCTTCCATTTACTGATATACAAATCGATGCCAAACAATAGCTTTATACAAGGTATTACGATTAAAAATCACCGAGGGAAGCTAAACAGATGTCAACTGATTAAGCGCGGTGCGCGGTCGTCATTTAGCTATATGCAATCACAATCTGCGCAGCAAGAAAATTAATTCGCGAATAGTACATGTGTTTTCTACGCTACTTCATCATGGGAGGGAACTAATAATGAAAAGTTTCTTTCATCAATTGTAGTTTAGTTTGTTTTGCTACAGTGTTTCTTCTACACATGCGCTTTGGAGTATTTACAATTAGATTTAAGTGATGTGACGTCAATAATTGATACCTTGTATCCAATTTTGAAAATTAATCTATTCTATTCAATTCACGTTTTAAAAAAAATTATATTTGACAGTATCAATAACAAACTGTCGAATAATTGAAATCGCGTTTTTACAGTAGGTAAGAGTAACAATAAAAAGCTATTGTATCTGCAATTCTTTGCAATCGCGCTTCTATTGCCATATCGTGACAAGCAGGCCTTGGGTTGTCGCGCTTGACATTTCTATTTCCTATAATATCTGCATCAAACGAAACACAAAGTAAAAACTAGTCGGGGTCTAGTCAATTTGGGAACAGAGGATTCCGTAGAAATGTAGGTATCCAAAGATATCTGAATAATAATCGATGCTCTTACGGCGAGGGAAAACATAATGAGGAAAACTGCACATTCAGATAACTGCATGTGTAACCATAATCATACGTAACGTAACTACCTTTCTATCTATCTTATGTTTACAGCTGCAAAGATTGTAGAGGTCAGATGGGAGTCGTTTCGTGTAAAAACCTGCCTCACAATCCTGGGTCCATGATCAGAGGCATACCCTGGGTATTCTCACCATTCTAAAGAGGACTCCAGATTGGTGAGGATGCAACCGGGACAAAAAGCCAGGTGGAAGAAGAATTAACTAGTCGATGTCTGTATTTGAGAGATATATCAAAAATTTCCATATGGGGGATCAATTTTTTTACGCGAGCAAAAACTAGTTGTAATTAAATGGCAATTATATCGGACCATACTGATAATGGCTAAGGCTTTCTCAAAATAGGAGGCTTTTGTTAGAACACGGTATCGCTTGTTTTTTTATAATTTATAATAATTTGAGTGCGTTAGACCTCAATCAGCCTGATGGTAAGCAAGATGAGATATACATAAACAACTCATATAATATTGTTTTTTTTTATTATTTAAAGAAAATTACTTTCAAGAAACTAGTTTTTAGAGTTCCAATTTTAAAATCCATAACCCTAAACCGTAGACCTGTACCTTCCGGCATTTCCCGATTTTATCAAGACGTTAGAGTTTGCCAAACGGAGTGACCTTTGGCATATGTTTGTTTGTTATTTTGCACTCAATATTGATATGAATTTTATACGAAAACTTTTTGATTTATTTACTGATTTAGCTTTTCAACAGTCTATACAATTTGACATACACATATGTATGTACGTACACACATAAATACATATAATCACGTCTATATCCCGTGAGGGCAGACAGAGCCAACATTTTTTAAAAGACTGATGCACGTTCAGTTGTTTGGCTAAATCATAGTTTAAGAATGTTAAGCTTAAGTTAATAATAAACAGATGCAGATTGTAAAAGTTAATGGCGATGAAGGCTTATTATCTTGGGATATTTCAGGCTAGGTTTCATGAATAAGTATTGTGTTATTATCTCTAAAGCTCAATTCAATCATCTATCTAACTAGGCCTTCGAGTCTTGTGATTATTGGATCTGTCTACTCACTTAATGTTAGAGACGTTGTATATTGAAGTTTATACCTCATATTTTTAAAGATTGATAAACTACCTATGAGATATAATTTGCGGTGTGGTTCCCGGCACCAATACAAAAAAGAATAGGACCACTCCATCTCTTTCCCATGGATGTCGTAAAAGGCGACTAAGGGATAGGCTTACAAACTTGGGATTCTTTTTTAGGCGATGGGCTAGCAACCTATCGCTATTTGAATCTCAATTCTATCATTAAGCCAAATAGCTGAACGTGGCCATTCAGTCTTTTCAAGACTGTTGGCTCTGTCTAGCCCACAAGGGATATAGACGTGACCATATGTATGAATGTATGAGATATAATTTTATTCCACAGTCGTTGACGTCAATAAGCGATACATTGAATCCTATTTTGAAAATAAATCTATTCGTAGTATTTGTTCATCAAATCCAAAGCTATTGTTTTTTAATTAGTGATTTAAATTCCTCGTTTGAATGCTTGTGGTAGTAAAACTACCCGCAGATAAGCCGCCGCTGCCGGTTCACATTTCCGCTGAAATACAACTGAATTTCACTATTCTCGCATACTGCTTGTAATGGAATACAATTACAGAAACTGTTTCATTGAATTTATTATTTTATTAGTTTTTATTCACATTTTCGCCCGCGTGAATTTAGCGCCACCCATAAAAGAATATAAGTTTTTCGCGAATCCAACGGAAACATTAGTTTTTTTCGGGCAGAAAACGCTAAATTTCAAAAAGATTGGTTCAGTAGGTAACGCGTGAAGAGGTAACAAACAAACATACTTTTGCATTTATAATATAATTTGAGATTATTTATTGACATTATATTTGCGCATTTGTTTTTGGAATTTTAATTTGCTGGTCTTAAAATCTATGATATGTTCTCCATGAGCAGCAAATAATTATTTTATACATCTTCTTCAGTTCACGTTTCTCTCTGTATCTTTGACGGAGACATTAATTTTTCACAGCTGAAGATTAACTTTAACCGCTATGCCCTTGGCCATAAAACCCGACTGAATTAAACAAACAGGTGTCGTGCGTTTTAATTTATTTCAAAGTGATATTAATTTAAATAAAAAAAATAATAAAAGTTATCCATGTTAATTTACTTTTTTTCATAGGAAAAAAAGGATAAAAACTCTAACTAACTCTAGACTTTAGTCCTCATTAGTGTAAAGGTAATGTTGATAGATGTGAAGATCTATAGCTATTCTGTCTGTATTTTATGCGTGATACTTAATGACTTAAATTGTAATGGAATAAATAACTTCAAGGAAAATAAGTTCAATTATTTCGTCGGCCTGAATATAATTTAGCCTTAAATATGGCATCCGTATCACTTAATATTCAGATTTCTATCCTCCCGATAGTAGAAATCTAAATAATTGCATTATTATTCAGATTTCTCTATGTAAAGGGTCTACGACGTAGAGGCTCGTAGCACCAGCTTTTCGTAGCTCTAATGACGTAGCACGGCGGCGCGGCGTAGCGCACGGAATAGCGTAGCGCCCTGCTACGCCAATACTCGATTCATTTCACACTACAGCGACGGCTTATAGAATGTAGGCTGTTAAATTTTATTTTTAACTTTGTTCATTATATAAGTAAGATTAATTTTAGTAGGAGTATTAAAAATAATATATCGCTAGTTTATATAAAAACCTCAATTTAATTTCCTTCTCACTTTTTTTACAGGCTTTGCGTTCTAATTTAACATTAAAACAAATTACTTAATATGTAAACATTTTGTATGTTATCTCGTACTTCTGTGTAAAAAATCAACGTGCCACACGTATTGTTAATAAGCATGAATTGTACAAATCAATTAACGCGACCTAGAAACGGCTCGCGTTTTGATAGTGAGGCAGTACCTGACCGCATCGCATTCGATCGAGTTAACTTTTAACTTTCACGAAACGTACGCGTCATGGCGGGAATCGATAGGGTGTGCGGCCGTGCCGGCTGCAGCGGTACGACAATTCTGAAATGCGAATTTAGGGCATCGAAACGCGGCGGCGCGAGGCACGGCGCCCGGGCGCGCGGCAGTCCGCCTCGCGCCGCGCCCCGGCCGAGCCGCCTGCCCCGCGCCATGCGCTGCCCGCGCCGCCACGCACACGCCACGCGCGACGCTCCACCCGCTCCCGACCACTAACGGACAATGTATAAACGCGATCACAGGTGAGCACTCTCGAGTGAAACTTTCAATGTGAAATCGATTGAACTTTGGCCGTGCGAGATCGATATTTTGCTGGTGAGTCGAACTGTTGATACATTATTTACGAACGTATTTGGACACTGCCTAATAATAGATTTCGGCCGGCGTGCCTCGAAAACGCTCTGCCAGTTTGACTAAGCGCGGGCGGCGTGCTTAATGCGGCGGACTCGGCTTGTCCCACTTCAATATTCAGACGTCACTCGCACGACACGATACTTGGGGAAACACGGTATTATTTTCAGTTGTCTCAAAGGTGAAAGGTCAACCTGAGATCGCTGTGATACAAAACTGTACAGTGTATATAATTAATGGATTGTTCAAAGGTTTTTAATTCTTTTGTAAGTTTACAAATACTTATATTTGTAGAAGTACTTTTTCTGTAACTTTAACGAGGGTTAGAAAAGGTGCACTTTATGAACGACTTCTAAATGATGTTGCTTTATGATACGTTTAACCTTTACTCATAAACTTTAAACTTGGGACGTGTTTCAAGCGAGGAAAAATCACTTATCTTCTATTATTATATTATACTTTTTGCGAAGTAACAAATTTTTAACTAAAATTAAGACAGTTAAGACATTTATTTCTTGTAAATTTCAAACACGTATTTTCTAATAGGGATAGATTGACTACGGTTTAAGACAAGTTACTACAGTTCAAATGATTGAATATTGAAGCTTTACAGGTATTAATTCAATCTGAAATACGTTTTTAAAGAAAAAATCCTGGGTATTCTTCTTCAAAGCATTTATATTACAATCAATGACCCCAGAAGTTAAATCAATAATGTCAATCACTTGACTATGATTGCCTTTCAATATAATATGCTACCAGAGCACTGAACTACCGCCTCGGAATGATATTATTGCTCTGTGAATACAATAAATTAAATTTACCCGAAAAAATTTGAAATCATTGTTGAGAATTCAGGATAGTTTCAATTTCGATTAGTGATTGTTAGGGTTTCTTGCAATATGGAAAAGGAACATTTCATCATTTTTTATGCATCAAGTCATAACTAAGCTGATAGCGGTTTCTCGGTTTAGCGCTGTCTACCCCGTAAGGGAAAAATATGTGATTGTATGTATGTATTATTATTTCTTTTACGTGGTAGAGGGGATTAAGGTTATAAGCGTTTTTACATAGGTAACTTTCAAACTGGATTAAGTTTGGGTGTAAACAGGAACTTGGAGGTCCGATTGAATATGTTTAATTAAAATTTACATACATACATACATACATATGATCACGTCTATATCCCTTGCGGGGTAGACAGAGCCAACAGTCTTCAAAAGACTGAAT
Source organism: Amyelois transitella (assembly GCF_032362555.1). Lineage (NCBI taxonomy): Eukaryota > Metazoa > Arthropoda > Insecta > Lepidoptera > Pyralidae > Amyelois > Amyelois transitella. The sequence continues at coordinate 3,400,275 of NC_083522.1, read as the reverse complement.
GGCCACGTTCAGCTATTTGGCTTAATGATAGAACCGAGATTCAAATAGTGACAGGTTGCTAGCCCATCGCCTAAAAGAGGAATCCTAAGTTTATAAGCCTATCCCTTAGTCGCCTTTTACGACATCCATGGGAAAGAGATGGAGTGGTCCTATTCTTTTTTGTAATAGTGCCGGGAACCACACGGCACTAATTAAAATTTACTGAAATAATTTTTAGTTAATACCTATAGGTTGTTCATTTTGGTGCAATTCCCATGAGATTGGAACTCCTGTTCGTCTTGTTTTCACAAATAGCAAAATTCTTCTTATTGTCTTCTTTTGATATTTTAAGAATATTTGAAGACTTTTTGGGGAAAATGTTAATGATGATTTATGATGCTTATGATTTATCTGATAGATTATTCCCCAGACCGACCTCTGATGTTTTGCCAATAAATATTGATGCAAAATAAAATGAAAAGCAATATGTCACCAAAAATAAAAAATATAGAAACGATGCTCAAAATAATCTCGTTTCTTTTCCAAAAGGGTGGGCAGAATAGAATAGAATAGATTTATTTTCAAAAATGGATACAAGGTATCACTTACTGATGTCACATCACTTAAATCTAATTAAAGCTACTACCGCTTCCAAAGCGCTTGTGTAGAAGAAGCGGCGGAACAAACTACACTGCAGCATTTTCACCGGACGTCAATTTACAAATATACATAGATCTCTTAAATCTAAATCTTGGACGAATGCACATTGTTTACGTTACATTACAGAGACTATATCTTTCCACTTGTCACGATCCCTGCTTATAAGTATTGGTTTTTTTCATGTAAGTTTTCTTTTTTTATATATAATATAATTTAGTCGTTAAAGGGTGCTTTTGTCCTGAATTTTGACGTTAACGTTGTCGATTTTCTCGAAATATAGATAAGTTTGACAAGAGTATGAACCCAGTTGCTGCCGGTTCAGGTGAGAACATGTTCAAGATAGCACCAGATAAGAGAGACATGTTATTTCAACTAATATTATTAAAAGCAAAAGAAAGCTTTTATATCTGTTACTTTGTTACCTATCCCTTATTTTTTTTTACTTCACTTTAAGAATTATCTTGAAATTTCTATAAATAACCTAGAAATAAATAAATCGCCAAACGTATGGAATCGTTTTTTCGGAAAAAGTATTATTTCACACATACATATAGTCACGTCTTTATCCTTTGCGGGGTAGACAAAGGCTGCAATCAACTGTATGGCTTTATGATGAAATGGAGATTTAAATAGTGTCACGGTGTTAGCCCATCGCCTACAAGAGGAATACCAGTTTATAAGCCTATCCCTTAGTCGCCTTTTACGACATCCATGGGAAAGATAAAAGTATTGGTCTCATCGGATTTGCAATGAAATAAATGTTAACAAAAAAAAGCATTTACTAAGCCGGGGAACAATAAATAGTTTGTTAAAAAAGATTCTATAAATAAAAACTGCATGCCATTTAGCTATAAATTAACCGGATGATTTAGTTTTAAATCGCGCGTTTCTATTCATGTATTCTCCTGCCGTTTGGTCAATATCAGAGCTAGTAAAACGTGCAATAGATTGATAGCAGGTACGTGTTTGTTTTCTGTTTAATAATAAACCGTAAACGATAAAATTTTATAGTCAATACTCAGCTAGCACTAACTACAGCTTGTAATAACGTTTAATTGCTCGTAATTTCGCCTTTTGATCCACAGATGTGGTTTTGATACAAACAAATTCTCTAACTGTTGCTGAGGTCTCCGCTTCTGTGGGAATTTTACGGGGTTAACAAATCTAACATATGTAAAATTCTAGCTGGTACTATGTCATTGCAATGATTTTGTTCAATGATGTGTTTGAGCATATGGCTCAAAATCAGCAACTACAATAATGTATTTCTATATATATATATATATAGAAATACCTCCATTTATGCGTAATGTAATGTTCCAGGAAATGATCAACCGTTCCCGGAATAACAAACATGTTCTCGAAAAGATGATATTGATATAATTAGGTAGAAGTAAGGAAATATTTAAATAATTAACAACGGTTTATATTTCCATATTGTTCACACTTAAGAAAAACTACTCTTATTATTAATAAATTCTTATTATAATACAGTTTTAACAAATTCATAAATCAGACTAGTGTAACTTCTATATTCATAGTTATATCTTTTATAAGTTTTAATCAGTTGATGAATATATAGATGTAAAAGGCACACCTCGGGTCCTTTGCAGAGAAGTAAGCGTGTTAACCGAACTAAGAAAAAGATTGATGTAATACTTATACATTGCTGCGTATAAATACACAGAAAGTGTGATACGCCATTACTGCCCAGCAATGGATCATGTGTCGTGTATAAAATATGCGGTAAATAATAAATTACATTCACGACATTGTAGCAATGCGTATGTTTTCATGAGACACGTTTTTATATTCACATTTTTCTTCGTTGTTGAAAGAGCGAGCTTGTTGTTAGATTTAATCGAATGTCTGATAAAATAGTATAAATTTATTTAGAAATGGGTATCTTTTGGAAAGGCATGTAACATCATTGTCACTTTCGGTTAATATCAGGTGAGATGGAAGACAAATGCCTAATCCAATACTGAAAAATGATGGAATTGAGATTAAAATTGAATTAGTGTTTCTAACACGTTTTCGCCTGAAAAATAAATCCCGAGATTGTTATATTAAACATATTTCATTATTTTGGAAGGTACTGAATAAATTATTGATAATTAGGTTGCTTGATAATGTTTAGAATATAACAAACACATGGTTTTAGGAAAATTTATGATTTATTGATAAACAAAATAAAATTTAAATATATATGCACGTAACCACATATAATACTTTTAATTCATGGAAGTTATGTCATAGATACGGATGAAGAAAAATGCACTAATAATATTTAAATGAATTGTATGTAATATGATTGAAGTATTGAGAAGGCAAGCTGAGGTACTAACAAAGCGAGAATTTCCAATAGCATATAATTTAACCAAATACCTTGGTTAGCGTGTGTCATAACGTCTATCATTTAAAATGCGCCTCATATACTTTAAAATTCTTATACCTGTAATTACTACTTTAGGTACGATACGTACTGTCTCTTGTTGTTGAGGTAAACGTTCCTAATATAGATATCACATGTTCTATTATAAATTCACCTTTAATTATATGCTACAACTAGTATGGCCTGAGCTGTTAAGGTCGAAGGTCATGAGACGATTCTGGGTCAGTTGTATAGAAAAAGTAAGTAGGCAAGTCGGCCTTATAGTTTCTAAAACGTGAATTTTTTGTTTTTAAGTTGTTTTTATCGTTTCAAAAATTGCTTCCATGCTGATCTGGTAGCAATATAAAAAAATAGTACGTGCCAGCTGCTAGATTTTCCACAGGTTTTCTAAAATTCTTATACATGTGGGAATTCATCTTTTACACTATAAGCGCTAGCAATCTGTCACTAAATCTGAATCTCGATTTCAGTTTTAAAAAACCTACCTCTCTTTACATTGTGGCTAGAAAATAAAAAAAGCACACATCTTGAATATATTTCTAAAGTTGCAAACTGCACAATGCAGGTGGTGCACAATGGCGGTCATATTTTTCGATGTGGCAACACAGGGCAAATGCGTGGAAAACACGAAACGAATTCTGAACTATTTGCAACACTTTACTATGACAATTCTTTTGTGCAATGTGGGTTACTTTTTGGGCCATACACACATCATTACTAGCAATCCGCCCCAGCTTCACACGGGTTAGAATTATTGATTTCCAAACAAATTTTCACCTTATGTCTCACACAGAATTCTGGCATGTATAATTTATTTTTGTTTGATTTTGGTCCGTTATTTAGACTTTTAGGTCTTGTTGAAAACATTAAGAGTATGCCTCAATAAACCTGTTAAAATTTTAATATTTTCTTAATACTAAACCAAATTAAAAAAATATATGCTATATCTGCATAATTGAAATTGCAAGGAGTTATGACGTCAATTTCATCAATTACAAATATGAATTTTAATAATTAAAAAGTGGCAGTACAATAAACACAAAACATGAATCCGTTTTGAACACACGGCTCTTCTCCTTTAGTAGATAAAAATGTCACATGATACGTACCTATGTTATTTCAAATAAAAAGCGGAAAAAGGGTACGGCAGGATTAAAGAATTTAATTTGTTGTACAAACCTCACTTGTTCACCTTTATATCGTCGGAGTCACGTTAACTTCGCCTCTTTTTCCTGTGTATTTAGATTACGGTATCAGTATTCATGAGTTTATTAGAAGATTATCCCGCTTTACATGCCAACGGGGGCGATCTTTTGCGACACGGAGAAAGTAAGGAATTCTACTGTTGGCTGCCTAAGGAGAAAATTTTTTCAAACATATGTTTTTGGATCCCCTGGAATTGTTGGAAAATATTTGGCGTATATGCCGTGTAATGTAACTTGTAATAAATTTTAATATAATGATCTTCAGTTTTACTTGTGCAATGATAGATCTGTCAGTCACCTTTTACTTATACTATTTATGCAGATACATGTATACATACATAAAATCACGCCTCTTTCCCGGAGGGGTAAGCAGAGACTACCTCTTTCTACTTGCCACGATCTCTGCATATTTCCTTCGCTTCATCCACATTCATTTATGCAGATATTGTTCAAAAAACCCCCATTTGGGTAAAATGTACTCAAAGTGTCGTTTTTTATTTTAAAGCTTTCAGTTTAGTCTTTAGTTTTAGCATCTCTAATGTAGTAGAGTAGACTAGAGATTTTATCAAAGTACAGAAATAGGATTAACAAATCTAGTATATAAAACGAAACCATCTTTGAAGCAATTCTTTCAAGGTTAAAGACGTGCAACAAATGTACAGTGAGCCAAATAAGAAAGTAGCTTTACTTTTCACCTTTATCCTATCGTAGGCAAGTATTTAGGTTGTACGATTTTCTATGTGGCCTCTGTACACAGCACCCCGTATACATATTTAATTATTTACCCACCAAATCTTGTGATTTCCCTCGCTCGCGTTTTTCGCCCACTCAAATATGCACAAATGGGCGATTCGTCCCAGTTGGGCGCGGCTCCATATGGAGACCCTATTTACAACCTATCGGACCCACATCTCGATCACTTGTTGATTTTTTTGTTATGACGTGCGGACATTTTTATTGTAAATACATACATATAGTCACGTTTATATCCCTTGCGGGGTAGACAGAGCCAATAGACTTGAAAAGACTGGTAGGCCACGTTCACCTTTTTGGCTTGATGATAGAATTGAGATTAAAATAGTGACAGGTTGCTAGCCCATCGTCTAAAAGAAATATCCCAAGTTTATAAGCCTATCCCTTAGTCGCCTTTTACGACATCCATGGGAACGAGATAGAGTGGTCATATCCTTTTTTTTTGTATTGGTGTCGGGAACCACACGGCATTTTATTGTAAATGTATGTGTTTTTTTAAATACAGTCTTATTCTCATCATTGCGTGGTCCCAGTTGCACCCTCCATTTACAGTGTCGGATTCTTGGTCTGCTTTACGATTTTTTTTACTTTGTTTAGTCTACGCAGTATGATACCATGGGTATGCACGCCATTTTTTACTACGTCTAGCCTGCATTTTTTCTCCGGCAGGGCTTTGGCCACGGCGGAGGCGGCATGTTTATTCCCATTAAAAGTTTGCAGGCTTCTGCGCATCCCTTATTGAACTTTTTAATTGAAATAATACTTCCCATTTTAAGTGATCAAAATAAAATAATTTATTTGTCTTTTATTTGAGCCGAAAAAGACTAAATCGAGTAAACTTGACTAGACTTAACTTTTAACTTTATTCTTAAACCATAAAGCTCTTATGAACATGAACAACCATAAAAAAATTAAGGTTTAATTCAAGAGTAACTTAAACTATAATAATTTATTTAAGATAAATTCAATTTATAGAAACTCAATGTTTCTATTAACTATTATATAAGATTTTCTTTATTCTTGTTTAAAGCAGTTTTAAATTGCATGTTATTATACACAAACGTGTATATACCTACCTATATAAAATAGGTCAGGAAAATTGGGTTCAAAAAACCTATCAAATTAAAAATGTACCTTGCCCAAAAACAACTACTTGAACAACAGGGGAGAAAACGGGAACAAAAATTGACATAACAAACTAAAAACAACAGTACACGTAGCGATATGAGGGTTATAACCCACTATGCGCTATGGCATACTAGGCCAGCCGCTGGCCGATGTGATAAGCCCTTGAAAGTTATAATGATGATGATGATTCCAACAGAATGATACATACATACATACATATGGTCACGTCTATGTCCCTTGCGGGGTAGACAGAGACAACAGTCTTGAAAAGACTGAATGGCCACATTCAGCTATTTGGCTTAATGATAGAATTGAGATTCAAATAGCGACAGGTTCCTAGCCCATCGCCTTAAAAAGAATCCCAAGTTTGTGAGCCTATCCCTTAGTCGCCTTTTACGACATCCATGGAAAAGAGATAGAGTGGTCCTATACTTTTTGTATTGGTGCCGGGAACAACACGGCACAGAATGATACCATAGCTGAAAAACCTGTAGAAATAAAGTTAAAATGGTTATTTGGCAGTACTGTCCTGGGTCGCAGCCACATTAAGTCGCATAGTAGTGGTTGCTACATTTATTTATGAAGTAACTAATTGGCGATCTAAATTGCCAACAAACACATTTCAAATTAACCTTGGTGTTTACCAAACCATACAGACCTGTGATCTAGACATGACCTAAGAAGACCAAACCCATTCGTTGGCGTATGGAAGCTCTGTGGACGTTTGAATCCAGTGGCTGGACCAATGTGAACAGCGCCTATAACAAGTAACAGTTCGTACGTCCCAACGGAATCGAGCCCGGACAAATGACGGCACATTCTCAAATGGGTTAGTGGGCAATGTTGCAGCAACGCTGCAGTAGCGAGTAATTATAAATATCATTAATATATTAATTGGTCGCATTTTGTATTCAGATAAGTAATATTGTTTAGTGTGGAATGAATGCTGGTTATTGGGATAAAATTGAACGGCTACGCGATGCGAAATATGTAACGTCAGCCTTAGGGGGTGAGTTAACAAAACCACCTAAAGGGATACAAAAGAAATTTTGTAGGGTATCAATTGTGCGCTGTTAGAGACCAAACGCGAGAGCAGCGCGCTCCTCAAATACGTCCCGATTCAACCATTACACACACACATACATGGTCACGTCTATATCCCTTGCGGGGTAGACAGAGCCACCAGTCTCGAAAAGACTTGAATTGCTACGTTCAGCTATTTGGCCTAATGATAGAATTGAGATTCAAATAGTGACAGGTTGCTAGACCAGCGCCTAAAAAAGAATCCCAAGTTTGTAACCCTATCCCTTAGTCGCCTTTTACGACATCCATGGGAAAGAGATGGAGTAGTCCTACTCTTTTTTGTATTGATGCCGGGAACCACATGGATTCAACCATTACACTTGAACGAATGGATATTTCCTCTTTAAAATATAATTTAAAATACAAACGTATACATGATAATATGAAAACGAATCCTGCCATCTTGTCGTGATCTAAATTCATACAATAAACCCTCTTTATTCGGACACACTCCGAAGTAATACTCAAGTTACCCACGCAGGTCAGAAGCCTGATAAACGGCCGATAAATATTCAAGAAAACAAGAAAATTAGATCATCTTTTTGTTGGTTCCGCGTGAACTATAAAGGGCAAAGGTTATTGTATTATTACAGAATGACCATTTGTTAGGCCCGTGAGTTTGCTGCAGGAAAATAAAAGCCTCTCCCGTGATAACAAGACAGGTAGTATAATAATGTGGTTGGATACCGTAGAGGTATTATTCAGATTTACGTTTTGATACATATATTAGCTTTTCATTTTAATGTCTGTAAAGCATAAATTTAAGCTTCTACTTACGCAGTATCAGTTGTAATTTGTCTATGAGATAGTAACTCACTCAGTATAGTAATAGTTTTATTATTATATTATTTTATAATAATTTTATTAAGATTAAGGATGAATGAATTACTCGTCAAATGTCTGCTCTATGCCGACGATCAGGTTATACTGGCGTCATCAGCGGAGGAGTTACAGGAGATGGTAAACTGTATGCATGAAGCTTGAAAAGAGAAAGGAATGAAAGTGAACGTAAGTAAAACTAAAACACTGGTTTTTGAAATGGAGAAAGAAATGACAGCATGTAATATTTTGATTGGAGGAGAAAAAGTTGAGCAAGTGAAAGAGTTTGTATATCTAGGATCAAAGTTTACATCAGATGGCAAGTGTGATAGTGATATTGAAAGGAGAGTGAACGCGGGGAACATGGTGAATGGAGCTTTGCATGCCTTTATGAGCAGTCAGAAACTATCCAAAAAGGCTCGACTGGCTGTGCACAGGGGCGTGTTGGTCCCGACATTAATGTATGGGAGTGAAAGTTGGGTATGGCAAAAGAAGCACGAAAGCAGAATAAATGCAGTGGAAATGAGAGCGTTAAGGAGTATGTTGGGTGTGAAATTGAGTGACCGGATAAGGAACAGCGTGATAAGGGAATGTTGTGATGTGAAAGAAGATGTAGTTACAGGAATAGAAAAGGGTATGTTGAGATGGTTCGGTCATGTGGAGAGGATGAATGAAAACAGGTTGACTAAGCAGATATACAAGGAGAGTGTGGAGGGAAAGGTCGGGGTGGGAAGACCTAGACGAACATATCTTGATCAAATTAAGGACGTCCTGGTGAAGGGTCAGGTCAAAAGTGCCCGAAACCGCCGAGCTTGCATGAAGAGAGTTATGAATGTGGATGAAGCAAAGGAAGTATGCAGGGATCGTGGCAAGTGGAAAGAGGTAGTCTCTGCCTACCCCTCCGGGAAAGAGGCGTGAGTTTATGTATGTATGTATGTATGTATGTATAATAATTTTATAATATATTTATTATAATCTCACTATTTTGAAGCTCAATTCTATCATTTAGCCAAACAGCTCAGTATTTTGATTTGTCTGACTAAGACTGCTGGCTTTGTCTATCCCGCAAGGGATATAGACGTGATTATATAACATGTTATGTTACATATTTATTATATTATCATTTGAATGTAAGAATTTTCAGAAAAAAGGTTAATGAATAAAAAAATATGAGACTTTTCAATCCCTTTGATATGCTTTCAATATTATCAATAATTTATAATTTATTCCACTAATAACAAAACCCTTGTTAAAACGCCATCAGCGCTCTATGAACGCAGTAATTATATTCGTGGTAAATACCTCCGAGTACACAAATAAAATGAAAACAGATGTTTAATATATTCAAAATGTTAAAAGTTTCCTTTTTATATTTTCCCATAGAACCGTTGATATAAAATTTAAATTATAAATTAATAATATTAAATTTAGTAAAATTGTTAAATAAATAATGATAAAACTATCCTAAATCTGCATGTATACATAATTTGGTATAAATAAAATAATTTTGTATAAAATAGTTTCGGGGTTTATCAATGACAGAAGTACTGACACCTTCATGCTAATCTGCCAGCAATAATATAGTGTATTCCAGCAACTTATGCAGATCTTAGGGACATTGTCTTAATCCATAATCGTGCCGTGTAGTTCCCGGCACCTTTAAATAGGACCACTCTATATCTTGTTCTTGGATTTCGTAAAAGGCGATAACGGGAAAGGCTAATAAACTTGGGATTCTTCATGCGATGCGCTGGCAACCTGTTACTATTTGAATTTCAATCTCATCAGTAAGTCGTTCAGCTGAACGTAGCCTTTCAGTCTTATTAAGACTGTTATCTACCTACTGTTAAGGGATATAGACGTGACTGTATGTATGTATTAATGCATACATTTAGTATTTACAGTGATGCAGACGAATAGAACCAAATACATAATTGAACCTTTTTACAAAGGTTGCATTGTTTAGCAATACAATTTATTGAGGAAACAGCTATGAGAAATTTACTCGTTTAATGTGTGTCTGTCTGTACTCTTAATATTTTAACAAGTTCGTTAAAATTCAAAAAAAAATTAAAAAGGTTAGAAAGACTGATACTATTTTAGATGACCTTGCAAACACTCTTCTACATAAATCATATAATATTCAAATCAGAAGTTGTTGTTTTTGTTATATTTTTATTTAATACTAGCTGTGCCTGCGACTTCGTCCGCGTGGAATAGTTATTTTGGGCATCATTGAAGCCCTCAAGGATGCTCCTTCCCCGATTTTTTTCACATTTTCCATTTTTTCTTCGCTCCTAATAGTTGCAGCTAGACGTTATCCAAACATATAATAAAACTGTAACTGAACTTTGTCTGTACATTGAAGATATTTAAGAAAAAAATATAAGGTGTCTTTTTAGGGTCAAAAGAAGCCAAAACAATTTTTTTTAGAATTTTTGTCTTTCGGTCTGTCCGTCTGTCCGTCTGTCTGTCTGTATGTTTGTACGCGCATCACGCAAAATCTACCAAACGGATCTGAACGAAATTCGGCACAGATATAGTTAGTAACCTGGATTAGAATATAGGCTACTTTTTATCCTGAAATTCTATCCCAAGGGTATGAAATAGGGGGTGCAAGTTTGTATAGAACTTCGTCATTTTTAAATCGATATAAAAAGCTATTAATAATTATAATACATAGACTGATAGACAAAACTGTAGTCAAAATCTATACTAATATTATAAAGCTGAAGAGTTTGTTTGTTTGAACGCGCTAATCTCAGGAAGTGCTGGTTCGAAATGAAATAATCTTTTTGTGTTGAATAGACCAATTATCGAGGAAGGCTTAGGCTATATAACATCACGCTGCAACTGTAAGGAGCGAAGAAATAATGGAAAATGTGAAAAAAACACGGCAAAAATTATTCACCCTTGAGGGCTGCAATGATACCCAAAATAACTATTCCACGCGGACGGAGTCGCGGGCACAGCTAGTATAGCCTGAAGCCTTCCTCGATAAATGGTCTATTCAACACAAAAATAATCTTTCAAATCGAACCCGTAGTTCTTGAGATTAGCACATTCAAACAAACTCTTCCGTTTTATAATATTAGTATAGATAAATCTAAGTGCCTATTTAAACAAAAGAAAATATTGTAATAGAATTATAACCAGAAATATGTACCTACAACTTACAAAAGAAAAAGAAATGAAAATAAAGTTGAAACGCTTGTGCAATACTATCTTGCCGTCGTCGGGTCTTCCCATACTCCCTTAGGGGAGTCGGAGTAGATTGGTGAGGGCTTTTGGCCCTCTTCAATTGCATCATCGCTGCCTACGACTGTAGGCAGGTCGATGGGGCGGCCGTGACGGCCTGGGTCTTAACGACTTCATACACTGGGAGTTCCCATCGGCGGCGGCGTTGTCACTGGTCGACGACGTCTGCCGCAAGGCAGCGAGGGGAGGGTTTCACCCGACGGCCCGGAGGGCGGGCGTGGAGCGGCGAGATGCCGCGCAGGTGGTTGTGTGATGACGCGTCCGCCCTCTCGAATATCTAGGTTCTCCCACTTCAGGTCCCTGCGGATCGTCGAGTTCCTCACGTAGCGCGGGGCTTCGACGACTGCTCTGAGACTTTGGTTCTCTTGGGGTCTGAGTCTTCTCCTGTGGGTCTCAGAGCAGAATGCGTACCACGCCGGGGCCGCGTACGTGAGGCGGGATCTGACGTACGTTTGGTAGATCCCGAGCTTCGTCCTCAGGGGGAGGTTGGAGGAGAGAACTGCGTGAAGTCTCCCCCTGGCTGCCTTGGTCATGAAGCTTGCGCTCGCCTCCCGCTCCTTTTCTACCCTGCCGCCGCTAGCCGCGTCGAGCGCGGTAACCGTTACGCAAAAATAATCCTTATATCATGATTCAGTATTTACGCGCGATGGCTTGCTAGCGTATTTCATTTCATGTATAAGTTTGGTGTTTATATACCGATTTCGATGATTCTTTTTTTATTGAATAGGTACTTATATTAACTTTTAGGAATTACGAATGATTGTGAGTGTTATTGGTATTATAAACATCAGAGTAAAGAAATATAATCAGAAATCTCCGAACTGCTAAGCTATTAGGAATTATACGTGTTATTGTGAGTCAACCATAAAAGATAGACTTATGCTGTCTTGGGATATTTTTTTAATAATTTTATGTAGAATATTTCCGTTATACATGGTTTCGCTGTATCTTTAACCATTAAGGCTGCACACGCGACGGAAGCTTAAAAAATCAAGTAACTTCTCCCGTTTTCCCAACATTTCCTTTCACTGCTCTGCTCCTAGTGATTGTAGCGTAATGAAAAGTATACTATAACCTGCTCAGGAGAATGAAGAATAACTGTACCAAGTTTCGTTAAAATCTGTCAAGTAGTTTTTGTTTCTATAAAGAACATACAGACAGACAGACAGACAGACAAAAATTTTACTGATTGCATTTTTGGCATCAGTATCGATCACTAATCACCCTCTGATAGTTATTTTGAAAATATATTCCATGTACAGAATTGACCTCTCTACAGATTTATTATAAGTATAGAGTATAGATAGATTAGTACCTTTACTTAAATACTTTACTAATATGTATACTATCTTAAATATATATACACCGAATAACGTCTCTTTCCCAGAGGGGTAGGTAGGGACTACATCTATTAATGTAATGATTTTTACGAGGAACTTATTTCTAACCGGTTAAAAGTGCGATTGAATTTCGTTTTAACTTGAAGTATTATCGGAGGTAGGCTGCAGCTATCAATATCTTATATCCTTTATGAGGTAAACAGAGCCCACAGTCACAAGACTTAAAAACAGCGTGTAGCAGGTTTATCAAGAAGGTTAATTTGCTGTTTGAGTTTGGAGATTCTCAGGTTTTAAAACCTTAATTATCTTACAACCATGTTTTTGCCCAAAACCATAGATAAAAAGACAGAATTCAAACAAAAAGCATGAAAAGTAAGCAACAAATAAACATATGACTGTTCGTAGTCCGATAAACAACCATCAGAACTTGGTAACTGGAAACTTAAGTAATTTTTCCAACGCGAGGGTTCCCGGAGGACCAATACGGTGTAAGTTAGTTTGGTGCCAGTTTCGCACTAACTTTTTAATAAACTACGCCAGCTCCATTCTGGTTTGTTTGATTCAAAAAAGTTAATCTACTTAGAATGAATTGTTTATTCAAGTTTAGATTCTATTGTATCACTTATATTTAATCTGACTACTGCACAAAACACACACACCGTGTGGTTCCCGGCACCAATATAAAAAAGAATAGTACCACTCCTTCTCTTTCACACATATGTCGTAAAAGGCAATAGATTAAATGAACACATATTTTTATGTGTGTACAAAAACTACATGTACAAATCATGCCGGCCTCTGTGGCGCAGCAACGCTTGTCTGAGACACCGGAGGTCCTGGGTTCGAATCCTGGCCAGAGCATGATGAGAAAATAACTTTTTCTGATTGGCCTGGGTCTTGGATGTTTATCTATATAAGTATTTGTTTATTGCACTGCTGAAATATGATATCCTTTTTGTGTGAAACAAATAACAAACGGACTTTAGATTTTTAACTTTCACCGTAATTTGAACTAAATGCAAAACATTTCATTTATTACATTGAATTATAAATTATGTTCTAAAATCAGTGAACTAGATTATCTTAATACCTATCATAATAATTATGCAATCAAAAAACAATTCTAATTTTTCTTTTCTTTTTTTTACATCTATTTTAGCGTCTATTGCCAGCCATTACTATTATTAAACCAATGAGGTTGCATCTCTCTTTACAAATTGTGATCCCTGAATTGAACATACCGCCCACCAAGGACAGAATGTCCTTCCTTCGTGTAGTTGCATCTTTGATGCTTAGAGGTAGGCGAGAAAACAATATTCTATCCTTAGTGATTGGTTTACAGATTAATGTCAAAATACTTGAGTAAACAGATGGTTTAATAAATTACTGTAAATGAAGATTGATGATTGTCAATTTTGACAAAGTAGTACCGCCCACCGTGAGGGCATCGAATTTGACTTAGTGACTGACAGACTTACTGAGAAAATGTTATTAATTTCATGTAATTATGAAACATGCCTTTGTAATCGACAGAAATTTCTATTCTTTAATATTTTCCTATTTGGTATAATTTTATTTTCTAATAAATGATTTCCTTCAACAGTATTGTATCTAGTGATTTTACTTTTTTCTATATACGATGCATCATTTCCTGAGAGGATCCACCCTAAAGAAGTATTTTGAGCTACGGGATATCCGAAATCGTTTATTAAACCATCGCGTGTTACGGGATTGTCCTATAGGAAGACCGCTGACCTGTCACATCATTGCACACGGCACCGATGCAATGAATTGCGCAAGTGAAGTAAAGTGCCGACGCAGCAGCACGTGCAAGCCTCGACGCCCGCCCGGAGACCGGACGCCTCGGCCACTTGGGCTTCACACTTCGACCCATGCACTTACTTGTAATTAGTCGTAATTATAACTTGTAATTTCATTCTTTTAATAAATTAGTACTTTAAATTTTGGTTTTTTTTGAGACCTCCGACTCGCTGGACCATAATTGGCGCAGTCTTGGTAGTAGGCTCGAGCTAGGCGTGCGCGATCGCGATCAAGATTTCCGCTGGAATTCAGCCCGAGTCCCGCGTGACTAGCTGGTTCTCGAACCTTCGTCGAGCTGACCTACTCATCTCTACTCGTCGAGCTGAGGGCGGAGGAGATATCCGATCTTCGATATCACTCAAGAAGGACCAGGTATCGAGACATGATACTGTAAGTACGCTACAATTTATTCGTGGTGTTGCTTTCCCTATTTCCTAATTTCCTAGTGTAGTAAACTTCCAAAATTTTTCACCCTCGTAAATTACCTCATAGCTCTGCATCCAGGCAGGCTAGAGACACTTTTATTGATAGTAATAGAGATTTAGATTCATTAGATTTAGATAGTAATAGCGTAGAAATGGCTCAGCAGCAAATACCATTAGGACAGCCGTCCACTGGGCATGTTGAACCTGACACTATAATTAAGGCCCTTCGATTGGCGCCTGACTTTGATGGCAATCCGCATACACTGCCTCGCTTTATACAATTATGCGATCAGATTGTAGGAGCCTATTGGACGGAGGATAACCACCTCACCAATCTGTTCTTGATTAACGGCATACTAAACAAGATAAAGGGCAATGCCGCATTGACTATAAATGCGAATGGTATTCCATCCGATTGGTTAGGTATCAGAAACCATCTTATTAATAATTTCAGTGACCAAAGAGATGAGACCACTTTGTATAACGATCTAGCTATGCAAGTTCAAGGTAATAGCTCTCCTCAAGAGTTCTACGATAGGTGTCAGACATTGTTTAGCACTATAATGACGTTTGTAACCTTACACGAAAGCATCCCCACGACCGTAACTGCTAAGAGAGACCTGTATAAAAAATTGACAATGCAGGCTTTTGTTCGCGGACTCAAAGAACCTTTGGGATCTCGTATAAGGTGCATGCGTCCAGAGAGCATGGAGAAAGCATTGGAGTTTGTTCAGGAGGAGTTAAATACTATGTATTTACAGCAACGTAATGAAGGACTCCCTAAAAACTTACAAGGGTCATCCGCCTCTAAACCTGTACAGACACCAACGCCATCGCCACAAACTCAACTACCTCAAATACCTAAACCTTTCACCTTTGGTCCTATGACACAATTTCCACCTCGTCAGAATTTTAATAATTATCAACCTAAACCTAATGCACAATTCCAACTCAATCAAACTACACCTCGCATGCCTACACGCACCCAACAGATGTTCGCAGCACCACCTCGAAATTATAATGCCAATAGTAATATGTTCAGATTACCAAATCGAAATTTTAATAATAATGCCGGTCCTCGCCCTATGAGCGGCGTTAATCATTTTACACCAAGAGTTTTACCACCTAGTGGCCATGACTGGACCAAACATGGCAATCCGCCTCCCACAAATTATTTCAAATCTCGAGATGTGAATCTGAACGAGTGTTATGCTTATGATTCTGATTATAATTACTACCCCGTGTATTACGAACCAGACTATAGTGACTATAATAACTATAACTACGTTGAACCTATTGACTACGACAGGACTAACTATAATGTTTTTGACGAAAACCTGTATACTGGACAAGGACCGAGTATATCGGAAGTGACTTATAATGGACAGACAGATAACCTTCCCCAGCCATCGTCTAGCCAAGCTGAGGATTTTCAGATAGCCAGCCTTACAAAAAAGTTAAAATAGAAGTTAATCTGCAAACACAACGACAGTTACCCTATGTGCAGATAACTGATCCCCCTCTTAAACTTCTATTGGACACTGGCGCAAACCAATCTTTCCTTAGTCCCATTGCAGCAAAGAAATACTACCCTCATGTGCAATTGAATTATGACCCCTTTCAAATAACTAATATACACGGTACTTCTAAAAGTGATCATTCTATAACTTTACCGTGTTTCCAAGAATTCAATTGTGATAATGACATTACATTATTCCTTTATGACTTTCACGAGTTCTTTGATGGATTAATAGGGTTAGATTTGCTCACCCAATGGGAAGCCAAACTTGATCTTAAAGACTTAATAATAGTAACTAGCAACGCGTCCAACCCTATCAAAATGTATAACTCGCGCAACGTTAACCTCTACGAGGATATCATACCAGCTAAATCTTCTAAGTTACTTAGACTTCCTATCAATGTAGGGGACGGTGATGCTTATATACCGGAACAAGTATTGTGTAACTGCCTAATTCATGAATGTATAACCTCAGTTAAGAACAATCGCGGTGTGATAGAAATTGAAAACCCATCCGATCACGATGTTATATTATCTTTGGATAGACCCGCGAATGCCGAACTGTTCAATGTCGATAGTGCTAGCATAGATCAGCAGCCCATGTCTAAGCGAACCCAAGAGGTTCTGTCGCGTCTACGTACAGACCACCTCAACGCAGAAGAGAAAGCCAACCTACTACAGCTTTGCTCACAATACTCAGATATATTTTATATTGATGGTGAAGCCTTGACATTCACCAACCAAGTTAAACATTCTATTAAAACCACGGATGAGGTACCGATCTACACTAAAAGCCACAGGTATCCCTTTATACACAGACAAGAAGTCCGTGATCAAATTCAAAAAATGTTAGATCAGGGAATAATAAGGCCCTCGGAGTCTGCATGGAGCTCCCCCATCTGGGTAGTTCCCAAGAAATTAGATGCATCCGGCAAACAAAAATGGCGTTTAGTTGTCGATTTTCGTAAACTAAACGAAAAGACTATTGACGACAAGTACCCTATACCGAACATCAATGACGTACTTGACAAGCTAGGAAAGTGTCAATACTTCACTACACTTGATTTGGCGTCCGGATTTTATCAATGCGAAATGAATCCACAAGATATACCTAAAACAGCCTTCAATGTAGAGCACGGGCACTTTGAATTCCTTCGGATGCCGATGGGATTAAAAAATGCGCCATCAACCTTTCAAAGAGTGATGGACAATGTCCTTAGAGGCCTTCAAAATGAAATATGCCTGGTATACTTGGACGACATAATAGTCTTTAGTACTTCTCTCCAAGAGCACATCCTTAACCTTGAAAAGGTTTTTCAGAGACTCAGGGAATCTAACTTCAAAGTACAAATGGACAAGTCAGAGTTCCTCAAGCTTGAGACTGCCTATTTAGGTCACGTCATAACTCGTGACGGTATCAAGCCAAATCCCGATAAAATATCCGCAATAGTTAAATATCCAATCCCCAAAACCAGTAAGGAAATCAAACAATTTTTAGGCCTCCTCGGTTACTACCGAAAATTCATACCAGATTTTGCCCGTATAACCAAGCCAATGACCCACTGTCTTAAGAAAGGTCAGAGAATATCAATTGATAATCCGGCTTACGTTAAGTGTTTTGAGACATGTAAAAGCTTACTGACAAATGACCCCATACTTAAATACCCTGACTTTGAAAAAGAATTCATACTGACTACAGACGCAAGTAACTTCGCAATCGGAGCCATATTATCTCAAGGGCCCATAGGTTCCGACAAACCTATATCCTACGCGTCTCGTACTCTTAATACCAGTGAGACCAACTATAGCACAATAGAGAAAGAGCTATTAGCCATAGTTTGGGCCACCAAGTATTTCAGGCCATACTTGTTTGGTAGAAAATTTAAGGTGTTAACAGATCATAAACCACTCCAGTGGCTAATGAGTCTGCGTGAACCCAATTCTCGGCTTACAAGATGGAAACTGAAATTAAGCGAGTACGATTTCAGTGTCATATACAAAAAAGGCAAAAGCAATACGAACGCCGACGCACTGTCTAGGGTAGAAATTCACAATGAAGAATTAGACCAATTGTTAGACGACCTACAGTCCATAATAGGTAATCCATCAGAAAAACCACAGACATTACAGGGTTCCACAACAGCCACGGTACATACCAGTGAGGAGAACCCGATATTAGAAGTCCCCATTACCGATGAACCCCTTAATAAATTTCACCGACAGCTCGTCATAACTATCGTAGGTGACGTAAAAAAGCGACCTGTCGTAACTAAACCATTTGATACACATACCCGAGTTTCAGTACAGATTTCGGAATCAAATTTAGAACAAGAAGTTATTAATACAGTCAAAGAATATGTAAATCCTAAAGTTAAGACTGGTATGTTGTTAAACCCCCCACTTGCGATGTATTCAATCATACCTATCATTCAAAATAATTTCAAAAATTCAGCTATGAACCTTGTACTTTGTAAAAGTGAAATAGAGAATGTCAAACAGTACTTGAGGCAACAAGAAATAATCAGCAACTATCACAATGGCAAAACTAACCATCGTGGTATAAATGAATGTTTCTTGTCCCTTTCTCATCGCTACTTTTGGCCCAAGATGAAAGAACACATCGCAAAATTTATAGGAGAATGTACCATATGCGGGCAGGCTAAATATGACAGAAACCCCGTTAAGCCACAATTTAATCTTGTCCCACCTGTGTCTAAGCCCTTCGAAGTAGTCCATATGGATCTTTTCACTGCCCAAAACGAGAAATATCTAACTTTCATTGACGTTTTCTCGAAATATGCACAGGCATACATCCTTAGGGATGGTACAGCACTCAGCATCCTACAAGGGCTCCTAACATTCTGTACCCATCATGGACTTCCCTTAACAATAGTCACCGACCAGGGACCAGAGTTTAATAACCAAATGTTTTCAGAGTTCGTAAGATTACATAAAATAACACACCACAAGACCTTGGCCCATACACCTAGTGATAATGGCAACATAGAACGATTCCATTCTACCCTTCTTGAACATCTCCGTATTCTTAGTATCCAACAAAAAACAGAGCCCATTGTTAATCTAATGCCTTATGCTCTCATAGCTTACAATAGTTCCGTACATAGTTTTACTAAGTGTAGACCATATGATCTAATAAATGGCCACTTTAACCCCCGAGATCCCATAGACATAGATGTTACTGGACACTTAATGCAACAGTACCTACAAACACACAAAGACCGAATGAAGACAGTGTACGAACTAATACATGACTCTACCACCGTTGAACGTGAGGCTATTATAGAGAACCGAAATAAAAATCGCGAGCCGGAAATAGAATACCAACCCCAACAACAAGTTTTTATAACCAACCCTTCAGCCAGTAGGCAAAAGATAGCCCCAAGATATACCCAAGATACTGTATTGGCGGATTTGCCGATCCATATCTATACTTCTAAAAAGCGCGGCCCAATTGCAAAAGTTAGACTGAAAAGAATCCCCAAGTCAGCAAAATTGTTGCAGGTTACTCCTAACTCTGACCGTGACACGAGCGCAAGAAGTTCAAGTTGACAGCCTGGAAGACGGACCTGGACTTTTGCCCTTCAAATTGGGACCTACTAGACTAGTAACACATGACCACTCCTTCCTACAATACATTGAGCTTAGTAGCATTGAGAAACATATTGAACTTGTTAAACACCAAATCGTAGAACTAAAAGTTAGATTACCTAATGATACTTATCAAATATTTGAACACCAGGTAGATTACTTAAGTAACAAATTAAATAAAACAACATACGAACTGGACAGTCTAGAACCCCATCGTTTACGAAGAGGTCTCGTAGATGGTCTAGGGTCTATGATAAAAAGTATAACAGGAAATTTAGATTATACAGACGCTATAAACTATAATAAGGCCATTGAATCTCTCGAAACCAATCAAAAGAAATTAGCTAGTAACTATAATACCCACGTTAGCTTAAATAAGGAGTGGATGGCTCATCATGCGAGTGTATTAGTTAGTCTAGTAGAAAATCAAAAGAAACTTAACCATACATTGAATATTCTTCTAGACGACGAGATCCATAAGAATAGCAATCTGATAAAATACGCTAAGTTAGCTCAGTTCTTATCGATCGTCACCAATAATATAGATGAACTCTCAAACGAATTACGCAGAATAGAAGATATATTGGCGTTCACTCGTACATCAAGTGTCCATCACTCGATGTTAAGAGTCGACATTTTAAGTAAGATTATTAGAAAACTTAAGGAATTATATAATAACGAACAATTATTAGATATAGATTTAAGAGACTATTATAATATCATACAGGCAGGTTCATATTATATGAATAGACAAATAGTTATAGTTTTCAAGTTTCCAATACTTTCAACAGAAACCTATGATCTTTATAAATTACCTATAGTACCCAACCAATATAACCAAATCCTAATACCCCCTCATCCTTTACTAGCAACCAACGGTAAAGAGTACATGTACATAGAGGCAGAATGCCCGAAGATACAATCTCGATACCTATGTCAACCAACAACTTACCAGCAAATTAGATCGGATTCTGACTGTATCCAGACACTCATCTTCAGACAGGCCATCGACGACTCCTGCCAGCAGATCACCGTCAATCTTACAAGAGAGACGCTAGAAAAGTTGGATGACAGACATTACATCCTAACTCTTCCACGGCCAACCAAAGTACGATTTACATGTGAGCGAGATGAATACCGAATTCTGCATCGTAGCCATCTCATTACTATTCCACGTCGGTGTTCAGTTCAAACAGATGACTTCACCATCTACAACTCTCAAGATCGCGTCGAAGGACAACCCGTCAAGATATTCAACATCCCCGATAACCCGGACCTACACATCTCATCGCAGCCAGCGATAACTCTTAATTCTATCGACCTGAAGATGCTTCGGAACATTCAAGATAGAGTTTTATCCCAGAAACCCATGGAAATGGACGAAGTGAATACAGCATCCCTATACCACACTACAGTACCATTATATGTATTGCTGAGCATCACTGCAGTCGCAGCTACGGTTATATTAAGCCGCAAATATATGAACCGAAGACAGAATCCTGGAACCACAGACGATATCCCGAAGACTGAAGAAACTTCCAGATCCACAACTATATACAGCATCCCAAGCCCTGCAAACAGAATATCGAACGCAACATTTTCGTTAAAGAACCTAAAATAGTTGCGTTTCTAAGGGTGGAGGTGTTACGGGATTGTCCTATAGGAAGACCGCTGACCTGTCACATCATTGCACACGGCACCGATGCAATGAATTGCGCAAGTGAAGTAAAGTGCCGACGCAGCAGCACGTGCAAGCCTCGACGCCCGCCCGGAGACCGGACGCCTCGGCCACTTGGGCTTCACACTTCGACCCATGCACTTACTTGTAATTAGTCGTAATTATAACTTGTAATTTCATTCTTTTAATAAATTAGTACTTTAAATTTTGGTTTTTTTTGAGACCTCCGACTCGCTGGACCATAATTCGCGTAATATAAATCCATGTATATTTGCGCCAAACAAAATATTAATATCATTAGGTAAGTTGTAAAATGGATCTGCAAGTGGAATTGCTCTTGAGTAACGATTATCTAATGTCACTTTATTTCTAGGTGGTATGTAACCGCTTATGTCACTTAAAACATAGGCATGAGTTTCAAATTCTACACTAGGGAAGGAAATTGATCTAACTTTCAATAATACCATGAACTTACAAGCTACTGACTTATGACCTAATACATGAATAACCCTATTTGTTGGGATTTTCCTTAAACCTAGCTTACAAACTAACCTATCTGATACAAAAGAGGCTTGTGCGCATTGATCTATGAGTGCACGGGCAACATAGTGCTTGCCAGATCTAGAGTTTACTTCTACTAAAGCAGTAGGTAATAAGACAGGTGTTTCTGGCTTATGATCTTGAATGTGAAAAGCTACAACTGACTCGGGTAAGCTATTATTGGGTGGACTTGTTTTGTTTATTTCTTGACCTACCGAACCATGTTGTGCGGCGTGTCGCGAATTAAAATTGAAAGGATGAAGAAGCGAATGGTGTCTTTCATTACATATTTGACAATTATTGACTTTTCGGCAAATATTAACTAAATGATTACATCCTAAGCAATTAAAGCAAATGCGATTATTTACAACGAATTCATATCTTTTGCTATTATTTTCTAATTGGAACTTTTTGCAAAAACAAAGCTTGTGTTGACCTGCGCAATATTCACACGGAAGTTTTGAACCCGTACTGTATAATGTTTTAACTTCAATAGTATTCTGCTGACTAGCCATATTTAATTGCTTATTACTAGTCGATGGTTCCATTTGTTCTAAAGCTCTATATCTAATTGTAAGAAAATCTTTTAGTTGTTTGAATGTAGGCAGATCGTCTAAAGTTAAATTGGCAGCTACATTTAATTCCCACTGTTTACGGGACCCATTGTCTAATTTAGATGTAACAATGTGTATAATAATGATGTCCCATTGATTCACATCAATACCGAGGTTAGTGAACGCGCTCAAGCAATCAGTGGCGCTGTCGAGTAAACTCTTTAAAGCTGTTGCCGTTTCTGAAATAATGGGTTGCATTCCAAACAATCTTTTAATAATGCAGTTTATTATGTAACGTTTGTTATTGTATCTTTTTATGAGCTTAGACCAGCACTGTTCGTAATTTTCAGCGGTGATAGGCGTATGGCGAATTAACAACTCTGCTTCACCAGTCAAGTGACTTTTCAAATAATGCAATTTTTGCAAATTGTTCAAACCATAATTTTCGTGAATAAGAGTTGAGAACATATTATAAAATGTAGTCCATTCTGAATATTCACCAGAAAATGTAGGTATGACAATTTTGGGAAGTTTAATACCCGTTACTGACGTATTGTTGTTACAATGCGGTGACTCTAATGAAGAACCTGTCGTGCAAAATGTATTTAAATTATATTTCAAATGAGCCTTGTATTGAATGTATACTTCCTCAGTTTCGTTATATATATAGTTATTTACATAATCGTTGTTCTCTAATTCAGATTGCTGTGACAAACAATACAACTGATTATCATTTTCTCTGAAAAGTAACCAATCTCGCTCCAAATTATCAAGCCGAATTTCAACGTATTCGGCTGATAAACTTTCCTTTGGACATTTCATAAAATTCATGAAGGCTCTTTTCATTGAAGATTTAAGTTTCTTTTGTACATTTAAAAGGGCATCCATCTTATAAATATCTTAAGAACCTACCTAATTAAAAAATGGAACTATGTAACATAAATAACAAACTAAACTGTTTCTTCTTGAACTCTTGTATAACTTTAAAGTACTCACAATAAAATCCTTACTTTACTTCCACTCTAGTAGCACAAACTATTCCTTGATGCTCCGAGGGGCGCTACAGGAGTTGTAGCCAACGTGGTGTTCTTCGTATAGTTCTCACTTATCACTATGCGCTCCAATATAGCCCAAGGGTGCCGATTGCTGCAGTCGTCTTATATCGTATTAAAATGATAGCAGAATTAATCTTACTTTGCATGCCACGGCAATCCACTTAAGATTGCCAACATTTGTAATCTGAACTTTGTATATTCATACTTTCCATATTGTATGTACACAAATGTATGTAGGTACATGGCCACATGGGATATTTACAATACAAATAACTATTTAGGACGAGGGTTATTTTATATCTAAAAAAAAGAGAGCTGGAAATATGCGGCTCGACTGAGGACCAATGTTTATTGCACTGCTGAAATATGATATCCTTTTTGTGTGAAACAAATAACAAACGGACTTTAGATTTTTAACTTTCACCGTAATTTGAACTAAATGCAAAACATTTCATTTATTACATTGAATTATAAATTATGTTCTAAAATCAGTGAACTAGATTATCTTAATACCTATCATAATAATTATGCAATCAAAAAACAATTCTAATTTTTCTTTTCTTTTTTTTACATCTATTTTAGCGTCTATTGCCAGCCATTACTATTATTAAACCAATGAGGTTGCATCTCTCTTTACAAATTGTGATCCCTGAATTGAACAGTATTTGTTATAAAATATAGTACCGTTGAGTTAGTATCTCGTTACACAAGTCTCGAAATTACTTCTAGGCTAACTCAATTTCTGTAATTTGTTCCGTATATATTTAGTTATTTTCATTATAATGTTAGTAAATGGATTAGTTTATGGATCAAATTAATACTGTAGACTGTCTACCTAACCCACCAATCCAGGAAAGACGATATCTTTATGTATGTAATTATGAATTTAATAAAGCATACGCGAATGGTACACACGGAGAAAGAGAGAGAGAGAATGGATTTAGTTATATATTTCAAAAGTGATCTGACAAATTGCTCGTAAGTGATTGAACTTAGATAGGCGATCATAAATAAGACGCTTATTTAGGTTCACACGTTTTGAATTACCCATGTAAACAGTTTGTGCCCGAAACTTCGTACGAGTAATTTCTTTTTTCTGTTCCCGTAGGAATTTATAGCCTAAGGCATATTCATTACAAATTTTAACAGTGCTTTCGACTGTACGTGTCAGTAAATCAGTGAAGAGTTTTATACCTATATATAAAGGTAACGTAAAATAAAGAAAAGCTCCGTCTATCCCACAAGGAATAGTGAAGTGAAAATACACATGTAAGTTCAAATGCACATCACAGAGCTATATAACTTGGTTTATTGAAAAAATTACAAAAAAGGTGGACCTAATATCATTTATCTTTAATTTTTTTTTAAATATGAAAAGAAAATGAAAAAATACTCGTATTTATTAATGTAAAATCAATTTATTCAAATGTCCCTGGCTGTGAAGCACTTTGCCCTTTATATACGCCCACGCTCAACCCTAAAGAAATTACTGGAATACGTGCCTTAGATTAATTATACGATATCTGATTTGAATGTCAATATTACACACACAAATTTATCATTCACCCACACTAACTCAAGAAATATGTGAAGAAAGGTTCACCCCTAGACTATAAAACTTAAAATAATTAATCACAAATTTGGACATCTTAAATGCATTTTTTATGTGTTATGTACACATGTTTTGGCAAATAAATTTATCTTATCTTTTCATTATTTTTGAATAAGGTTTTTAAAAAACCAACCAAACCAAATTTATTCAAAATAAATGTCTAACTTAGTACTTATATAAATCAAATCTAAGTTTTGGCGAATTTGAATTGTAGGTATTGAAAGTTCTGAGTATTAATGAATATGAAATTAATTTACATCGTCTATATCTACTTCTAATTTTTCATTATTAGGATAATTCTAAGTCCATTATTCATTATTATAATTTTGCGCAGGGTATAGTTACCCTATAGAATTTCCAGAAAACATGCATTTGTATTTCAAATTCTGGCCAATTTCTGCTCCGAATTTGGTTTTTAAGTTTATTTTTAAACAAGTATGTTTGTTACGGATTACAAATATTTTGCAAATGTATGGTCACAGCATCGACAAAACCGAATATAATAGCGTAAACGAGTTTATTATGAGAAAAAAACCTACCGTGACACAGCACGGGCGTACAAAGCACTTACCCTTACATTTTTACGATGTTTTCAACCCTAATGGAGGTAACCCTTTTTCACCCTCCACGGCAGACATCTACGCTATTTGTGTATTAAAATTGCGAAATAAGAGTGATGCGAGAGGGATCACAAACTTGGTTTTTTACTATTTTTTTATGGTTTTATTTATAAACTTTGGATTATTTTTAAGGCCATGATAGCAGCGATCTGTCACTATCTCTGTCTCAAAATTACACGTTAACTCTAGTCCGTATACCTTACGGAATAAATAGAGCCAATAGCAAAACGTGACGTGATGTTTGCTTTTAGTGAAAGCATTATTTTAGATATTTTTATGAATTGTTATAGCTTTTTATCCTTTAGACGCTTCTATACCTATCCACAAAAGAGATGGATTAAAATTTGCGATTTCTATATCACAAAGCAAACCCCACACCAACCACAAAATGGCAATTGAAGACTCAATGAAACTTTCATTTAAGCCATGTTATCTTATCAATGCCGGAATCAATCCGTACAGCATTTGACATAGATCCATAAATCCAGGTAATCCCGGCCTTAGCCCGGAGGTTCAGGCGGAAAATTGGCCTCAAACATAGACATACCCTAGGCTAGATATGGCAAGTGCACATACAAACCATATTTTAATTACAAGTAATTTGAACTTAATTCATGGTTACATACATATTTTCTTTTATTTTGAAGCTTTATGTATTAACAAATTGCAACTAAACAAATAAAACAACTATGTTTACTAACTTAAAAAGAATAAGCCTTATAGAGATTGTACGATTTTTTGAGATCATATGAACCTTTTTTTCCTGCGGTTTCAACATCTGATATAAAATAAGTAATAACAAATTGGTACATGAGCACCTGTAATAGAAATAAAAAAAATATCTGATCATAGATCATATTATTTTTATGGCAAAGTATATGAAGATAATTTCTTAAAGTGATTATATGTTTTATTTAAAGTGACTTACAAAAATAGCTTAACTTATATACGAATTAATCTATTCACTTTTATGGTCCGTGCAACCCACACACACTTCTTCACACAGAATTCTTATAGAATTAAATCAACGATTTTACAGACCATTTTCTAAATGGAATTATATAAGACCATTGCCTGGTCACTCGGAAATAACTTGCCCTTTTTGGACCCACAATCATTTGTTTTTTCTAGCTGATTTCAATAACGACCGTACTCTGAACATGTCCCGGACAGTTTCTTCCACAGAGCAAGGCACACTAGCAATTAATCCATTTGCTTTGTGGTCCTCTAAATGGTTCTTTAATAGGAGAATCCAGAGGATTTTCGGTTGTTATA
Organism: Amyelois transitella; assembly: GCF_032362555.1. NCBI lineage: Eukaryota > Metazoa > Arthropoda > Insecta > Lepidoptera > Pyralidae > Amyelois > Amyelois transitella. Next base: position 3,372,947 of record NC_083522.1, on the reverse strand, counting down.
TTAATGTAGATATACATGCAAACATACATATAATCACGTCTATATCCCTTGATAGATAGATAGATAGATAGATAGATAGATAGATAGATAAAAACGTTTATTCAGTTGCTACAGACACAAAATACAGAGTTAAACAAAACATTATAATAACACAGTTGAGATGCATTTGCGTGCGGGGTAGACAGAGCCAACAGTCTGGAAAAGACTGATAGGCCACGCTCAGCTGTTTGGGTTGATGATAGAATTAATGTATGTAAACCAAAACAGTCGATAAAAACGAAGTTTACCTACATGTAAGGGCCATTTTTGTCCTGAAAATGTTGACAATATATGTTCTTTCTATAGGTTCATGAAAGGAATAGGATTTATTGCATTGTTTCATGTGTTATATAAACAAACATTTCTTATTTCAGACGTATAGTAACTGCTCTTGAATGCACTCTTAGCAACCGGTTCAAAGCGTAGGGTTTATAATAGTTACTTCATTAACTAATTTTTTTTTCAATGAAAATTTCTACTTAATTTCTTGAATATTTTATTGAGAAATTAACACAACATTAATTAGTACATGTTATGGAAAATAAATTCCCGTGAGATTTAAAAAATCTGTCAGTGGCGAAGCTGATGAATAGACTTATTATCAAAATTGGATACAAGGTATCACTTTTTGACATCACATCACTTAAATCTAATTATAACTTCAACCGCTTCCAAAGCGCATGTGTAGAAGAAGCGGCGGAACAAACTACACTGATGTTAAAAGTTAGTTACAAATAATCTCAACGCCCTCATATGTGTACTCAGCTTTACGCCACAGTTCTTAGGGACGCAGTTACCATTGATTACCTCAGGGAATCAACTCATGCATTCTCGATACGCCGAAACTACTACATACAATACAGGCTACCGTGTTATGTGTACACATTGTAGATGCTGTTGGTATTATTTATATACATTTATATACGTTCAACGTTTTAATTAGTAATATAAATAAAAACACAAGCCATTGACAATCCAATTTCGAATAACATACATATGTACGATAGGTTATTGGATATCAAGTATTCCTCTATCCAAAAATTCCTATCCCTACTCGCCGATTTATGTTATAAATTCGAAAGTAGCTCTGTCTGTCTTTTACGCTTTCACGCCTAACACCACTGAATCGACTTTAATGAAATTTGGTACAGAGATAAATTTAACCCTGAGATAGAACATATGCTAGGGAGGGATAGGAAAAATGGGTTAAAATGAGGGAATGAAAGATTGTCAGTGAGCTATTACGGCAAACGAAGTCGCGGTCAACAGGTAGTAAATCATACATACATATGGTCACGTCTATCCCTTGTGGGGAAGACAGAGCCAACAGTCTTGAAAAGACTGATAGGCCATAGAATTGAGATTCAAATAGTGACAGGTTGCTAGCCCATCGCCTAAAACAAGAATCCCAAGTTTGTAAGCCTATCCCTTAGTCGCCTTTTACGACATCCATAGGAAAGAGATGGAGTGGTCGTATTCTTTTAAGTAAATCATTATAATAGCTAACAGCTCAGCTAGTAACTGGCGCAGTGTGTACTACTAGCATTTGCGTTCACCCACAATATTGTACCAACAGTGGCCTAATAAATCTGTGAAAAAGTGCGCGGTTCGTAGATTTATGGCTTAAACCAAATTAAACACGTAACTTTTCGTATACATTGTTGGCAACTAGTTAAGAACGAACTAATAAATATTATAGCTTTTGACACTATGAATAATTATTGCTTTTTACGCGGATACAGTGACGCAAAATGGTCTTTTTTCGTACATTTATTGAAGGTGATCAACGGTGATGTATTAAAAGGAAATTTCCTAAGCCGTTTTGAATTACTGAAGTCCCTAGGTTATAATAATCCCTAAGTTTGGATGAATCTTAAATCTTTACAAAATTCTAAACGAAATTAGTCCAATCTTCAACACTTAACATTGATAGATACAACGGTCACCTTTTCTATTCATTTAACATTATCTTGCACTTTACATCTATATGAAAAATCATTGGCAGCTTTTATTTTTTAAAGAAAATATAAATATGTATTTTTAATTTTAACTACAGAAAATACCACATGAAAATTATTGAAATACCAATCAAATTAAGTATTAAAAATAACGAAAACTGCACCACATTTCGCTACATTCACATTAAAATTGTCTTCACATTTCCTGAATGACGTGGCGTGCAAACAAAACGCGCGAAAAGTAACTTCCTGTAATAATATTTGAATACGGCGGGAAACGGAAATGACAACGCCGCCATGTTACCGGCTCAGCCGGCTCGGGCGAGTCCACTCGACTCTTGTAACATATGGTATAATTATTTTTTAAGTTTTAATAAGAAGGAATGTGTCATTCGATATTCGGAATTTAAATTCTACTTTTTTGATTCTTGAAAATCGTGCTCTTAGTTTGTCTAAATATAATCGTAATAACATATTGGCGACAATTTAGAGCAAAGCTGCGGATAACTTCCGATTCTGTAAATCTTTCTGGAATCAATAAGTTAATTTACAATTAGATTACAATACCTAAAATAGAAACGATTCTTAAAGTGATGATTAATAGGTCTCTTATTCTCATCCAAGTGGATTTACCCATCCGCGGGTTTCCATTCGTAATTAAGTTTTTGCTCAACAGATACGCGTCGCGGCAGGAATTCAGAATTACATTTCACACGTTTGGCGAAAACGTTCGTTTTTCACGAACGGATAAAAACGGGCCGCATCGGGAAGGAAATTGGGTTAGATAAATGACAGCTCCGGGGATAAGATTAGGTTCAAATTAAATTAATTACTTTGAAACAAGAGTAGGTATTATAAAAAATTGAGAGTGAGTATTGAGAGATAAGGTAATTTAAAAATCTTCTATGAAAACAATAGATATTGTTTTTGGGTAAGCAAGTTTTTTTTTTGTAAACTTTTCTTTGAAAAAATATACAAAAAGAAATCACTATATTTTTTTTTTACTCGTAAGTCGATAGCTTTTTATTCGACATTGAATTTCGATTTCGTTCACTTTTATTAATTATTTTTACCCTGTTTTTTCGGTTTAATGAAAAAAAATGTACGACTAACTAATACTCGCTTCTGTCTCATGTCTCATCATTCAACCCGCATACGTGTAATTAATCACGTTAATTTACGTAGAATCCGAATGTGGTAAATGAGAGTCTACGAAATTAATAATTATGGATAAAATAAAGGGAAAATAAACTTAATTAGTATGTTATTCATGGTAAATTGTACAAATTTTTTTGCGTTTTTAGTGTAATTAACATATTTAACAAAATCATTTGCACAAGAGTAATTTTGTAAATAATGACGAAATTGAAAATATACACATTTAACCATACATCTGAACATGCCCTAACAGTCTGAAAATTTCGAGACTGCTGGCTCTGCCTACCGCTTACGGGATAAACTCTGGGGGTTAAAAAACGTTATTTGTCAAAAAAATTTTTTTTTTCTGTGTTTATCATCAAAAATACATATTCGCATAAAAACCTTTCCAAATTTGTAGCGAAAGAAAAAAATGTGATTGCCTGGCAAAATATCACCACAGATTAGTTAGGACAAAGGCGTCCCGTCAAATTGGCCCGGGCCATTGTCGGCGACGGGTCAAAGGTCAGAGTTTATTTTACTGAGACAATGGTTGCCCTATCGATTGGCATTTCTTTTTTCAATTTAGTATTCTAAATTCTAAAACTGACAATAGTTTCAGTCACAGTTTCAGGTTCACAATTGATCAAAATTTGTTACGGTGTGATGCCTTGTTTAAATTGTAAGAAACCGATTTCCATGAGTATTTTTCACGCGGGCGGAGCATGGCGAAAAGGTAGTATAATATTATAAAGAAGTACCTAACTAGGCATACTTCTTTAACAGTTATCCTTTACGAGGTAGACAGCGCCAGCAGACTCGAAACGACAAGTTAATTACCCGTATATTTATAAAATTTAATAATTCGTTGTGCCATTAGCCCGACCGAACCCTAAAAATATCATACCGAACAATGAGAGTGTAAATAAACAATGAAAAACCGAACAAAAAATATAGGTACCCTCCGAATCCGTTATTGGCTGGCTTCCCGGCGATGCGTAAATATCCGCTGATATCCCGAACATTCCCGGTTATTCCCGATACTTAAGAGGATATGTATGGACGCGAGCGGCATACGAGATTTTGTTCGTCAATTCAATATGTGCAGTTTTTAATTTTTTTAATAGTTAATTAAGTAAAATATTTATACCTCTTTATCATACGGAGTAGGCAGAGCCAAAAATCTCGAAAAGACTGGAAGGTCACGTTCAGCTGCTTAATAATGGAATTGAGATTCAATTGTCAAATTGTTGATATTTTTAGTTGCGTTATTTTTTACCAAAGTCCATTGTTTAGGATTAAAACGAGAAATCGGCGAGGGATTATTAACTTGGAATTCTTCTTTTAGGCAATGGGCTATCAACCTGTCATTATTTTAATCCCATTTCCATTATTGGGCCAGTTGAGCGTGGTCTTTTAAACTTTTCAACGTTGTAGGTTCTGTCTAGAAGTGATAAGTACGAGTATATATGTTATTAGTTTAAGTTGTGAAGTGCTTGTTATCCCAATTTGGGTAATACTTACATACATACAATACAAGTGAATAAAGAGTTTGATAAAAAAAAAACAATTACAAATCTCAATTCCATCATAAAGCCAAACAGCTGAACGTGGCCTATCAGACTTTTCAAGACTGTTGGCTCGGTCTACCCCGCAAGGGATATAGACGTGATATGTATGTAAAAAAATCGTAGTACCCGGCGGTCTATCTGGCCTTAACGGCTTAAATCCGGGCTATTGGCTCTCGGTAATTGAATCCGATAATCAATTAACACGGTTATATTTTCGGTTCAGCACCGTTTTGTCTTGTTTCCTTTATATTAGCTTTGTTTATTGAATTATATGATTATTCTGGAATACAATAAAAATAATTTGCTGGGCGTTTTAAGGGATTGCTGAAAACATCAAGCATTTCATGATAACATATTAATTGAGAAACGTAATTTTGCATTGAAAATTTTAAATACTATTATAGAGCCATTTAGCTAAAAATAGCATTTGAGTGTTAAGACTACTGGCCCTGTTTGCCCCATTCTCCATCCTTGTGAATAGATAACTTCTGTTAATATCCCGTTGGAATTTCGGGAAATTACAATACACCTAGACTTCATAAAGAATCTACACGTCAAACTCCAAGTGTCAAGTCACTAGTCAACGGTTTCAGCTCTGTGTTAAGTCAGTCAGTCACTTATTAACGGAATAGTTTTATATATATATACATACCTATATGTACATATGAAGATGATGAAGAGAAAAAATGTGTGTCATTAACATAAGCATTCTCAAAGTGATCACGAGGTGAATGGGGGTGAAAACGGGTCGCCTATTCATCCCTTTGATGCGTGGCCTAGCTATGTTTACACCACTGAATTAGGTGGCATGTGATGTGACACGGTTTCCCTTACATGAACTCATGTATTTGATATGTTCGGGTTATAATTTTTCGCAGATGATCTGGAAGCGAAGAAACAAAAATATACTTAACGATTTTTAGTCATTATGACTTGAAGATTGCTATGCGTGGACTTCAGCACAGACTCTGACTGACTTATTAATCAAAACAAAGACGACATGACTGAACATAATCCTATAATATAGTTTAAAAGATAATACCAGTAACTCCACGAGAGTAAAATGTCGTGTATTAACCCATCCAGTAGGAATTAAAAAAAATTTTTGCTTCAGTCTGTTTTTCAATACACAAAAGTCAGTAACATAAGAGTTTTATGAACCACTAATCATAGTATAATCTAAGAGTGGTAAATTATAGGTATGTTAATATCGTATAAATCTGAATTATACAGTCAGTTTCTATAGTTGGTAGGTACGTAAAGATGGTAAAAAGATAAATATCTTCTATATCTTCTATCTATACTTATAATAAATCTGTAGAGAGGTCAATTCTGTACATGGAATATATTTTCAAAATAACTATCAGAGGGTGATTAGTGATCGATACTGATGCCAAAAATGCAATCAGTAAAATTTTTGTCTGTCTGTCTGTCTGTCTGTATGTTCTTTATAGAAACAAAAACTACTTGACAGATTTTAACGAAACTTGGTACAGTTATTCTTCATTCTCCTGAGCAGGTTATAGTATACTTTTCATTACGCTACAATCACTAGGAGCAGAGCAGTGAAAGGAAATGTTGGGAAAACGGGAGAAGTTACTTGATTTTTTAAGCTTCCGTCGCGTGTGCAGCCTTAATGGTTAAAGATACAGCGAAACCATGTATAACGGAAATATTCTACATAAAATTATTAAAAAAATATCCCAAGACAGCATAAGTCTATCTTTTATGGTTGACTCACAATAACACGTATAATTCCTAATAGCTTAGCAGTTCGGAGATTTCTGATTATATTTCTTTACTCTGATGTTTATAATACCAATAACACTCACAATCATTCGTAATTCCTAAAAGTTAATATAAGTACCTATTCAATAAAAAAAGAATCATCGAAATCGGTATATAAACACCAAACTTATACATGAAATGAAATACGCTAGCAAGCCATCGCGCGTAAATACTGAATCATGATATAAGGATTATTTTTGCGTAACGGTTACCGCGCTCGACGCGGCTAGCGGCGGCAGGGTAGAAAAGGAGCGGGAGGCGAGCGCAAGCTTCATGACCAAGGCAGCCAGGGGGAGACTTCACGCAGTTCTCTCCTCCAACCTCCCCCTGAGGACGAAGCTCGGGATCTACCAAACGTACGTCAGATCCCGCCTCACGTACGCGGCCCCGGCGTGGTACGCATTCTGCTCTGAGACCCACAGGAGAAGACTCAGACCCCAAGAGAACCAAAGTCTCAGAGCAGTCGTCGAAGCCCCGCGCTACGTGAGGAACTCGACGATCCGCAGGGACCTGAAGTGGGAGAACCTAGATATTCGAGAGGGCGGACGCGTCATCACACAACCACCTGCGCGGCATCTTGCCGCTCCACGCCCGCCCTCCGGGCCGTCGGGTGAAACCCTCCCCTCGCTGCCTTGCGGCAGACGTCGTCGACCAGTGACAACGCCGCCGCCGATGGGAACTCCCAGTGTATGAAGTCGTTAAGACCCAGGCCGTCACGGCCGCCCCATCGACCTGCCTACAGTCGTAGGCAGCGATGATGCAATTGAAGAGGGCCAAAAGCCCTCACCAATCTACTCCGACTCCCCTAAGGGAGTATGGGAAGACCCGACGACGGCAAGATAGTATTGCACAAGCGTTTCAACTTTATTTTCATTTCTTTTTCTTTTGTAAGTTGTAGGTACATATTTCTGGTTATAATTCTATTACAATATTTTCTTTTGTTTAAATAGGCACTTAGATTTATCTATACTAATATTATAAAACGGAAGAGTTTGTTTGAATGTGCTAATCTCAAGAACTACGGGTTCGATTTGAAAGATTATTTTTGTGTTGAATAGACCATTTATCGAGGAAGGCTTCAGGCTATACTAGCTGTGCCCGCGACTCCGTCCGCGTGGAATAGTTATTTTGGGTATCATTGCAGCCCTCAAGGGTGAATAATTTTTGCCGTGTTTTTTTCACATTTTCCATTATTTCTTCGCTCCTTACAGTTGCAGCGTGATGTTATATAGCCTAAGCCTTCCTCGATAATTGGTCTATTCAACACAAAAAGATTATTTCATTTCGAACCAGCACTTCCTGAGATTAGCGCGTTCAAACAAACAAACTCTTCAGCTTTATAATATTAGTATAGATTTTGACTACAGTTTTGTCTATCAGTCTATGTATTATAATTATTAATAGCTTTTTATATCGATTTAAAAATGACGAAGTTCTATACAAACTTGCACCCCCTATTTCATACCCTTGGGATAGAATTTCAGGATAAAAAGTAGCCTATATTCTAATCCAGGTTACTAACTATATCTGTGCCGAATTTCGTTCAGATCCGTTTGGTAGATTTTGCGTGATGCGCGTACAAACATACAGACAGACAGACGGACAGACGGACAGACCGAAAGACAAAAATTCTAAAAAAAATTGTTTTGGCTTCTATTGACCCTAAAAAGACACCTTATATTTTTTTCTTAAATATCTTCAATGTACAGACAAAGTTCAGTTACAGTTTTATTATATGTTTGGATAACGTCTAGCTGCAACTATTAGGAGCGAAGAAAAAATGGAAAATGTGAAAAAAATCGGGGAAGGAGCATCCTTGAGGGCTTCAATGATGCCCAAAATAACTATTCCACGCGGACGAAGTCGCAGGCACAGCTAGTATTTCATAAAGCATTTCAAAGTATGCAGATGTTCAAGACAACTTTGTATGAAATATGCAAAGAATTTTGTCGTCTCCTCATTCCCAGTTGTGTATTTGAAAAATCTGTACGGCCCCGAACGCTCTCCAGACGTCTTTTAAGTGTGAAGAATTACAAGTGAGGCTACAGCCGTTTTTCTTTTCAATTTCAATTGTCACTCGACGCGGTTCAAGAGCAGTCGACTGTTGAAAATGTTTCTTTTTTTTAATCATTTTAGTATTTGGTTTCCTTACACGTAAATATATATTGTATTTTCTATGAATTTTACGGTATCTAATCTTATTTCACAATGACTTTTATGTATGTACAGTACTTACATTTTATCTAAAAGTGTTTAAGAAAATTTCCGATTGCTTTTTCAAAAAATAATTTGAATAAACAAGCGCTTTTTTATTTCGTTGATATTCTAGTCAAGTCGATTATTTGCTAAAAATTATTCCGATTTTGAAGAGAAGTTTTACTAAACTTGATTCTGAAACAGTTAATAGCAGTAACAGTTAATATTAATAGCAGTTACTTCCACTCCTGACTACAGTCAAAATTAATCAATCCCTTACGAGATATTGTTTCTCGAACTTCTCTATAGGATCATATCAATTCATTCAATATTTATATTTAATCAGGTGTATTTTAAAAGTTCTAAAGTTAAGGCATTGTATTTTATAAAACAATATTTGTAATGTTTTACATGTACGTTTAGTGAACAATAAAGCATTAACTTAATTACTAAAAGGTGTACAAATAGGACAAGAATGCTTACAATTTGTTTTCGCAATTTCAGAATAAATATACTTACTTCGTTTTTAATAAATTAAGCTTAAAGCGAAACTCAAGTATAATAAAAAAAATCCTTTATAAGAAAATGTTGCTTTATTTTTGGCAACAAAACTGCTAATTATGTAAAGTATCATCAGGGTTTATTCAATAACAGGGGAAACGTCCCCTGTAAAGTCGACGGCACATTCAGCTTCACTCCACCGGCTTATGACGTTGGTAACAGAAGCTAAATTTAATACTTACATCTTTTAATCTCTGTTAACTCTGGTTACGTTTTTGTTTTGTCAAATGTTTGAGGTTGTTTTGGGATTAAAATGCTAACATAACATGCGATAAATGTTATGTTTATTGCGATTGTAGAATTTATTTTTAAAATTTAATATCTAAAAATAAGCTTTAAATTTAATTAACGACAAGAAACCATCTCGTTTTGCACTATTAGTTTATTTGGTTTATTTAGTAAGGGATAAAATAGTTGTACGTGTATGTAACAACAATGAAAGCGTAATGTCGACCCTGATAATTTAATAAGCCAAGTAAAAGTATCGTACTTTGTTGCTTGTCCTTGCTAACTCTATTATTATCTAAATCACATGGTTTGATGGCCCGTACTACGTAATGAAAATTATGCATGAAACTTTAGGATAGCGTGCGCTTAGCTACATACACATAAATATGTGTCTTGTCTTCATGAGCTCAAGATTGTGATTTGAATATGTTTGCTTTACGTAATGTTGTATTTTAGAAGAACTAGTCATAGAATATATGAAAGAGGACACTGATTGACTCTCATATCAAAGCACAGTGCAAATTGCCAAGCCTGAGATACTTATAATTTGGCATGTAACCTACATGTTGTAGGATTTATCGAATTTCGCTTTAAGCAAGGAAAGCCATGGGCGTACTCTAGCATAAAAATAAAAAGAAAGAAAGAGAACATCCTGCCTGAGCAACTACCGCAATCCGCATGGAAAGAGACAGACCTGTATCTTTTTTGGAGTCTGATGACTCGGAACCTGAATTTGGATAATGGCTTTTGTAAGTACCTACTCTGCTTTCTTCTGGCGTTAATAATAATAACATTCTCACATCTCCAGAGAGCGGTTTAGGTGCACCTTATGGACCATGATCCTGGACTCAGTGAGTCAGGGAGTAGTAAAGTGTCAGGTGTTTCTTCTATTTGACATTCAAGGTACGAGATTTCCAATTAATAAAGCACTGGAGTTCACACAGTTCTATTTGAATTCCTCGTGAAATATTTACAACCAATTTGTGGTTCTATTATAGGTAATAGAGATGGCATATCGATAGACCGCAAGGCTAATCTGTTTGTATGTGAGATGTGTATGTTACACGATGGAATTCAAATTTAGATTGTATGCTTCAGACGATATCTAATCAATATGACCAAAGCTGCATCAGGGTGACCTTAAAATATTTCAAAATAATTTTACAGTGTGCAAAGTACCTTACTTTAATTACATGACGAGATTTTCAAAAAGAGGATTAAAAATTATGGTTATGGAATGATGCTAGATTCATATCGGGGTTATTGTAAACTAGTTTCCACCTGCTGTTTCGCTCGCATTTAAATTGTAGCTTATTTACATGATATAAACTACACACAAGACAAACTCCAGCTTTTGAAATACTACGAAAAAGTTAAGTACGTTATGTTTGAACTAAAATAAAAGAATTAAAACTGAACATTAAACGTTATTCTACCATTACAAAGCTACATTATCCAGAAGAAACGAGACTATCTCCAATTCCCACGGGTAAGAAACTCGGAGAAACAGCTAGTCTGAAAATACATTGCGGCAAAAAGTAAGTCAGTTTGGTGAAATAGAAAGCGTAATAGGCAAGCAACATAACGGGTAGCCGGTAGTCGGCTGGTTTATTGCGGGTTTAACGTGACTTTATGACCTAGATGTTCTCAGTATAAAAATGTATGGTACTACTTTGACATTAGTTTCTGGAACACTATAATTTTTATCTCATTTTTTCATTCTCATTTTTATTGCATGCTATTAGTAGTATTCTTCCTCCTGGTTTGTCCTGGTTGCATCCTCACAACTCATATGTCTTTGACCATGGATCGTGAATTGGGTGAGTCTTTGAATGCTCTTAGTAATGTGGTAGGTTAACACTGCAGACCTTCCATACCAACAGACATAACCCTGGTGGTATGGTATGGTGTGTCCAAAACTGTACCACTGAAAAAAATGTGTCATGGGCTACATATTCGAACAACGAGCATAAATGATTTAGGAGGAGCTAAAGTGGTCTTTGATGCATGTGGAAATAAATACCCTCAGATCGCACCGTAAGGACAACTCATAGCTAGGTTAAAACAAGATTTATGGAGTACCTACCTACTACAAATCTTTCTAAAGAAAGAAAGTAGGTATTTTTTATTGATGCCTATGAATTTGTTGCAGTCTGAAAGTCTGCAATAATAACTTAACGAATGTATAAGTTGTTGCCCACCTTTTTATGTGCTTCAGGTAAAAATTCTAGCGAAATGAATATATAAATTACATGAATTTGGTTCTTCATATCAATGTGGAAGAAGAAGTATGTATTGATCGTGGCAAGTGGAAATATTTCTGTAATATTGTCTCTGCCTACCTCTCCGGAAAAAAGTTCAAGTTTCAAGTTTTTAAAAATATCTCTCATTTTTGGTCTGGACCAAAAAATTAACAAACAACTGATGATGAAACAAATGATGTTGAGAAAAACCTTTGTATTTGCCGTATCCATCTTGTGTAATTATACCCGTATGTGCGGCTTTGTGGAACTATGGAGTGAAAAATTCTATATTTCCTTTGACTATGGTCACTGTACTAGCATAATTTTTCCGCATGGCTGCTCGGCATCCGCCGATCGATAGTTCCCACGGTCCACACGATGTTGTGACGTCATTATCGTAATTAAAATCAGTGGGCATGAGCATTCGAGTTATACACCTACTAGTATGCACGCGGATCTGCCCGCGAAAACGACAAATCCCGTTAAATATCGTCATGCGCAAAGTTTGGGAAATTCTCGCTTAGTGAATATATGTCAATTTTGAAATTTCTAGACTCAGCAGTTTGGATTGTGCGTTGTACTAAACGTTTTCATTTATCTAATAGATTTACCTTATTAATAAGATCACAGCGTAGGAAAAGGTACAACGACCTCATTAAGGTTGTTAGATTACTTTATAAATCGTTGGATGCCACTATTTTGACCAGTAGGCTCCGCCTGGTACCCGGCAACAAAATACAAAGACAAGGACCACTCCATCTCTTTCCATCTTAAGTAAGTTTTAGACATATACATGCTTACACCCAAAAATATGTTTTTCCATCTTTCTTTTTATTCTTCAACAGTCGAGTAAAAAGGCTTTTAGAGGTGCATAAAATTGCCATTTACAAGTCTTGTTCGAGTTAAAAATTTGAGTTCTGGCGTTGCGGGGCAAGCAGTGGAAAAATGTGGAGCTTAAAAGTTTAGCGCCGGGCCGCGGCTTGATAAATGCGGAATGCCGCGAGCGAATATCAAAGTACATTCTGGTAAATTTCTGTTCTGATAAAAAATTACTTATTGATTTGTAAGGTATAGGATCAGTACATTGTAATTTTAACATATGGGAAGCAGATTTATTACTGTAGTAATTAAATATAAAATAAATGAACGAATATAAATAATAACGTGTCTGTTTCGTCGTAGTTTAGATTATCAACTTCTGGCTTTAAAGTACGTACCATTCTTTTATTGTGTACATTTCACAAGAATAATATAATATTATACAAATTTATAAAGAAGTCTTTTTATTGCATCACATGGAAAAATTAATCAGTAGGAACATTAAAAAAAAAATGGATGCGACAATAAAATTTATATGAAACCCAAGTGGTGTGGTTGTATTCGTGGCTGATAAACTAGTACGTATAATATGTAGGTTTTCATAAGCCTCACAGGTGGGTAACATACGGCGTATTTGGCTGAGCCCCAAATCACGCTAAAATATAAAATTCTGCTCGGAAAACATAGTTTTGCTGACTAAAACTAGCTTTTGTGATACATGCGATAAGTTATTGTACAGTAGCGTTTTAGAATACGTTACATTTGTTTGTTTGTTTGTAATATCTTTATTGCATAGAAATTTACACAGTGACAAGAAAATAGTAAGTACATAGTTGTAAAAGAAACAAATCACTTGCAATGGCGGACTTATGCCATGAAGGGATCTCTTTCAGATTCTTTGTTTTTGTGTAATACATCTCTTCCAGATTCTTTGTTTATATGTGGGAAAATACTAAGGACGTCCTGGTAAAGGCTCAGGTCAAAAGTAACAGAAAAACAACGCCGAACTTGCATGAAGAGAGTTATGAATGTGGATGAAGCGAAGGAAGTATGCAGAGATCGTGGCAAGTGGAAAGAAGTAGTCTCTACCTACCCCTCCGGGAAAGAGGCGTGATTTTACGTATGTATGTAAGATACCTACTAAGAGAGCGTGTTTCGCAATTTCCATGAGAACACTAAATTAACGCGATTTGTTGTATAACGCAGGGTCAGCAACGGGCCAAAATTAGTCGTAGTAACGACAGAAAAATATTATAGAAAAATCATTGAACCAAATTTGCTAAATAAAATATCGTACACTTGAGGAAAGTCTTGAAAAAAGTTAATTTGTAATAATGAATGGAAAATAAAATCGAATGAAATAGTTTCTGTAAATTTATTCTACAAGCCGTATGCGAGAATAGGGAATTAACTCTGTTGTATTATTACGGAAATGTGAACCGGCAGTGTCGGCTTATCTGGGGGTAGTATTAACTGCCATGGGTTTATTTGCCTAAGCTAGTAATTCTCTATGTTTAAAACTGTAGCAAAATCTAACTATTTAGTCATATTTCGGTAATTTTAAAAATATGTGGAACTAAGAATGACTAGTAAAATAGCTCCAAATCGTAAAATATATTTGGGTCAAGATATCAAGTGGTCCTGGGCCCAGTACCACGTACGCGAGTAGGCACCTAACTCGAAGCGGGATCATTTGAGGGTTATGGTTTAGTAGGTAGCCGTTCGTAAAAACTTTAGTAATCTTTATACAGCATGTTTATCTCTTTCTTATCTATGCGTGATCCCAGTTGCACCCTTCGCCACATTGCTTTGTGGCCACAGTCCACAATATCATATATACCTACTATGTGTCGGATATTTAAGTGTTATTTTTGTACTATTTTGTATTAATCAAAATTTTATTACAAAATAAACATACATTATTTAGCAACCGTGCCGTGTGGTTCCAGGCACCAATACAAAAAAGAATAGGACCACTCCATCCCTTTCCCATGGATGTCGTAAAAGGTGGCTAAGGGATAGGCTTACAAACTTGGGATTCTTTTTTAGTCGATGGGCTAGCAACCTGCCACTATTTGAATCTCAATTCTATCATTAAGCCAAATAGCGGAACGTGGCCATTCAGTCTTTTGAAGACTGTTGGCTCTGTCTACCCCGCAAGGGATATAGACGTGACCGTATGTGTGTATGTATGTATTTAGCAACATATATTCCCTACGGAGTCGGGATCTGAGGCAGTTAGAAAACATATATAACTTTCATGGATAGTATTATATGAGTTATATTCAGCCAGTGCATTGTTACAGCAATGTTTCACAGTTCTCCCGAGGGACGCCGACCTGATTACGAAATGACAGATGCTCCAGGTACTTTCCGTGAGTTTTATATACATATGTATATATATTATAAAAATATCGTGTCACGATGTATGTCATTGATTGATTTATGTATTCTTATGGCTTTCAGTCGTTTAGGTTATTTTACTAACTACAGTGTTACTCTTTTAAACAGATTCTGAATCCAGAAGATAGCCTCATGTCCCAGAGTGAACAGGTCTGCTAGGTTGTGCTATTCTGTGAGATACATATGTGCGCGGAGTTCAGTAGTTTCCGAGTTTATTCGTTGTAAAAGTACAAAATACAAAAGTTTTATTTTTATTATTTGTGTGGATAGCGATAAGCTTCGACCGTGATAAATACATAACTTACAACATCTGCAGTTAATGTAAAAAATTAACGATGAAAGAATTTTATTATGAACTGTTTAAGTGCTATTCGAAGTCCTTAGAAACAAAGTTACAAACTTTCACGATAAATTGCGTCTCAAAGGTAGAAAGAAGAAAATGTATAAGACAAAAAGTAAATTAAAAAATTTAAACGCCTTTCAGTCTTTTCCAGTCTGTTGGCTCTGTCTACCCCGCAAGGGATATAGACGTGATTATATATATGTATGTAATCTAATAGAATGTCGCCACCGAAACGGTCTAAAATAAAAAAAGCATTTCATTTCCAGCAAAAAAGTGGCGTTTGGTTGTATCTGCTTAGGGTATATGTCCCGTTAAAATGGCCGTAGAATCGTGCCGTCAGTGTAAAAGTAAAGAACGCAGTAATCGCGTGCCAGCGCTGCATTTATACTGCATTCGGAGTCATTGTGTGTTTTGATATTAGAATTGAATTTATAAAAGTACAGTTATTATTTAGAATCGAAGTGAATGGCGCCAAAGCGCTTGGAATGCCACTGACACACAAATCTCTTTCGCGTTGATGGTATGAGACAATACATACATATAATAACCGTAGACAGAGCCAACAGAAAAGAATTTTCATTCTTTGTATTTGACATTCGTGGATACGTTCAGCTGTATGGCTCAATGACGGAATTGAAATTCAAATAGTGATAGGTTGCTAGCCTATCCCCAAAAAGAAAAATCCTAAATTTATTAGCCATTCCTTTTGTCGCCTTTTACGACATCCATTACAAAGATATGGTCGAGTCCTTTCAACCTTTAATTCTTTTGAGACTGTTGGCTTTGTACACACCGCAAGGGAAATTAGGCGTGATTATGTGTATGTATGTAAAAGTAAGTATCCAAGAAAAACTTGATATTAATAAAAGAAAACATTGCCAACTAATTTTCTGCCGATACCAAAATCAAATTATGAGAAATCTCCCCCGGGTTTAGCTCACAAACATGTAAGCCTGATTCAGTCCGCCGGGATCTTAATCATATTTTCGATAACGGATACTACATAGGTACTAGTCCACCGAATGTTTTCCATTTGGCGTAATCCGTAGAATAATAGAGTTAAACGGGACTTTATAACCTTTATTAAAAAGAGAACTGCTTCCAAATGATATCCTCCCTTATTGAAGCCGGTAAACCAAATCTAAATCGGTTCAGCGAAACGTGAGATAATCGCGGACAAATATACATACACACATGTCCATATGAGAACTACTTTTTTTAAGGTGGTTAAAAATGTTTCTAATTGCGAATTTATCTAAGTATATCTAAGTATACTTATATATTTATATAAGTTTTACATATATTGATATGTAAAACTAATTCGCTAATGAGTGACTGACAGATAGACAACGCTCAGGCCAAACTATTGGACTTAGAAACTTGAAATTGTGTGTGGTTCCTGGCACCAATACAAAAAAGAATAGGACCGCTCTTTCTCTTTCCCATGGATGTCGTTAAAAGCGCCTAAGGAATAAGTTTTTAAACTTCTTTCTTTTAGGCTGTCAGCATTCACCAATGTAAGTAGCTCGCTATTTTCTAGCGGCTACTTGCTGGATTTCATGTTCATAGCTAAACCCACGGCCATAAGTGATGTTTCATAAAAAGCATTCCTCTAAATTCCAGCGGGCGGAGCTGGGAGCGTCGTCTAGTGAATGATTTTTTTTCCATTTTTTTTTTAAATTTAAAAAAAAAGTTGGCAAAAAAATCATTTATAAAAATAATGTATTACAATTCTATCATCAAGCCAAGAAGCTGAACGTGGCCTATCAGTCCCTTCAATACTGTTGACTCTGTCTACCCCGCAAGGGAGACTATACTCATATGTAATGAATTACAAAACGGTTTACTTTTGAACAACAAACAAGCGCAGCTTTATGGCGAATTAAAACAGATTCTATTGTTTTCAATTAAATTTGTTGGGAGCTAATGGACTGCGATATAATCAATTCGCTCGAAAATTGTTGGCGGGGTCACCCTTTGATTATCGAGTAAACTCGTTACCCCTGTTCAAAAAGAGGGATGTTATCTAGATAATGGAAACTAAATCTGTGTTTCTAGAAACTAATTTGCTGTTAAAGACAAAGGTCTTATTGTTTAAAATCATTACTCTTGACATCATTCTTCTCAAATCGTAGATTTTATTATCATCTAACCCGCTTATGTATAATTTAATTTAAATTGGTTTTTACAGGGTAGAGATTTCAAAAAAGGAGGAATGAAAACGCATTTAGTTGCACAATTCCACACATCCCACAAGGGATATAGACGTGACCATATGTATGTATGTATAAAAACAGCGGCGATTTGGATTGATCGATTACGTTGTTTTTATTATTTCATATTACCATTGCGGCGCAATGCGGACTGCCAATTGAATGTAGCAGAGATAATAAAGTAGTTTTAATATATTGAATAGTATACGATCATGCCTCATTCAGGAGGGGTAGGTAGAGACAATATTCTTCCACATATCACGATATACTCCTTAAGTCCGTTTATAGTAGGTACTCTCGATATAAAATTACATCAAAACATAATTGATTTTAAAATTTTATCAAATACATAAGGAAAGTTTGTGCCAATGTGTTTTACCAATAATATTATTAATAACTAGCTGTGCGCGACTTCGTCCGCGTGGAATAGTTATTTTGGGCATCATTGAAGCCCTTAAGGGTGAATAATTTTCCCCGTTTTTTTCATATATTCCATTATTTCTTTTTTTCTTATAGTTGCAGCGTGATGTTATATAGCCTAAAGTCTTCCTTGATAAACGGTCTATTAAACGCAAATATTACGCAATAATTTTTCAATTCGAATCAGTAGTTCCTGAGATTAGCGCGTTCAAACAAATAAATAAACAAACAAATAAACTCTTCAGATTTATAATATTAGTATAGATTATATTCATCTCTCCTCTCACGGGTCTACTGGAAGATATTTCTGTTGAAATAAGAAGAACCTTTGTACTGCAATTTTTGTAACAATGCTACTGTGTGTTTTTGTGTACATAAATAAATGAATGATTTAATTTAAATTCACCCTGTAAGGCTATCTGCCTGCTTTCATGCATCGTGTAATCCTTGAATAATCAGGAGAAAACATAAACTATAATTTACACGCAAAGGAAGTCGCGGGCGGGCGTTAGTGTAGATTATAATGATTTGTTCACAACTTCATTGCTATGATGATCATCATATATCACATTAAACTTAGCACTGGCACGCGAAATGCCAATCAGATACTATATTTGTGTAACTAGTCGTTGCCCGTAACTTTACCTGCTTCAAAATTTAAATTTTAATTTATTATGTTATTCTAATGTCTAAGCTATATTGCTACAAAATTTCATCGAAATCATTTCAGTAGTTGTTACGTGAAAGAGTAACAAACACACATCCTTAGCTACAGTGGGATTCAAAAATAGCGACAAGTTCACAAATTATTAATCAAGCCAACCTTTCTTGCCTTGATTCGCTTTTAAAATCTGCCAGGAAAAGAAGCAACTGGCACACATTATGTTTTTTCTTATCGTTTACGCACGAACAATTGACAAGCATAATCTTATTTTCCCTCTCTCATTATTTATAAGGTTAACTGCAGAGTGATAAGGAAGCAAAGATACATCGTCCCCCAGAATGCACTATTTGCGCTGCTAGTTAAAATTGTTACCCAAAAAAGCTTATAAACCCAGCTTTCGAAGCATACCGCATTGGGCGTCATGGCGTCGTGCGTGGGTGCGTG
Source organism: Amyelois transitella (assembly GCF_032362555.1). Taxonomy (NCBI): domain Eukaryota; kingdom Metazoa; phylum Arthropoda; class Insecta; order Lepidoptera; family Pyralidae; genus Amyelois; species Amyelois transitella. The sequence goes on along the minus strand of NC_083522.1, from coordinate 3,353,920 downwards.
GCCCTAACATCGATCGCCGGCCGACCTTGCTTCTCGTGAATGGTTAGGCCACCTCACACGAGGCCCACCGTCACAACCTGATTAGGGTTGTAGGTGCCACAGATATAGGTTTAAGTAGATCCTTCATCTTCTGAATGTAATATAAATAATAACTACATGTAACTTAAATATTAACGGGTTTTAACGGCACGTACTTTTTATTGTCGTCGTTTCAGTGGCCGCTGTGTGTGTATGACTTATAATATTTTTTGTGCAACACCAAAGTTAAGTAGAATCAAATGATGATGTCAACTACCTCTGCTTTGGAGTGCACCATAAGAGTGGAAAAAAGCTTGATTTTAAAAACGTTTGTGTATGTATCATCCGAATGTGTTCCAGGTTGCATACTTAAATATTTAGTCTCAGACAAGGGCGTTATTATCTAAGTATTTTTTAAACATAAAGTTATTTGTTGAGGTAACACAGACCCACGGTCATTTAAACGAAATTAAACATAAATATACTTCATCAAGCAAAGTCGTCTCTTATAACTAATTTTAAAAATGTAAGGGTATTATCGTGGAGTTGTGAAAATTTACTAAAAAATTGTTCAAAATAATGAAATTCACATGCTTTGGTTTCATACAAATAGGTAATTACGGTATCTAGCTAGATCTATGTCTGTGGTGGCTGCTATCACGGTTGGTCGTTTCGTTTGATTGTTACAGGATGTTTTGTCATAACTTTAGTGCATTGTCATGATTAGCTGGGGTTCGGCCGGTAGATATCTGGTTAGAGAACATGTGTTGTAAGGGTTATCATTGTGTTATGAGGGAATTGTGAGTGGTTTGTATGTACGGCGAAGGTTTACTCGTATTATGCCACGAACTGAAAGTGGCCTTCTCGAGTAAGACTTATCATCTTCTGGCTCTGTATATTCCGTAAGGGAAAGAGACATGATATAGAGTATGTATGTTAAAGGTTTCTAGTTACTTACGCGTATTTCTTACAAGGTTAAAACATTTAAGTACAAGTTTTGGTTAATTATTACTTTCTGAATGACGAATTCGAATCATTTTATTGTAAAATTTAACTGTTCTACAAATATGAAGTTGCTAAAGCTACTTTTATTATTTCAGTAACTTAACCTACACCTTAATAAATATACAATTCTAGTAGAAAACAACTAACCCATATAAAAAAACCCTTAATTTGAAAAACCCGTCGTCATCTGTACACAAAGAGAGTAAAAGTGACCTCAATTAATTTACTCTTGGTTAAACTTTAAAATTCGCCCTGTGGGGACGGGCAGCAATTAAGTTTCGCTTTAAAAATAGGTTGTTTAGGCGAGGGCGCGGTGAGTCGGCATTTCACGATGATATTGTAACAAAATGGATTCATCATCGTGACTCTAAATTGAAAATAGTGAAATGGTAGTTTGGATTTGGACTTACAAGAAAATATGTCAGAAAAGTTTTATGATTTAAATAATGTAAATTGAACAGAGAAGCAAATGGAATAGATTTGAGAGTAACTGTATGTAATAAAGGTTAAAAACAGATTCCATATAGAGTGAGAATAATGAGGAAAAGAAAGTGGTGAAAGAATGCTGACGATTGTGGATAATAAGTTCAAATTCACGTTCAATTTTGATTATTTATATATAATTTGTAATTGAACAATGTTATGAACTGTCATGCTGTGTATACGCGGTTTTGGGTCTCAATCTAGTTCAGAATCAGTTGTTACCTATTGTATATGCCTTGTAATAATAAATAAATAAGAGTCCATCAGGTGTGACCCACATCTATAATTAAAATTAGGAACTAATTCTGAGGTTCCACTTTCTATCTGATAAGGTTTCTTCACGTATATACTGAAGACGTAAGTCCAGCTTAACATTAGATTTTAAAGTTCAGTCGAACTTTACACAAACACATTTCAATTCAAAAAATCTTCACAAAACCTCTTCGATAGCCGATGATTCTAGAAAAAAGAGAAAACAGAGCGTGAACTCCATTGGGTTTTTCGCTCCCACATTATCCCAGTTTTGTTCGACTAACCATTCCTTTGTTCCGAGTTGGCGGTACACAGTCGGGCCTTGACTCGGCACTTCATAATTAGCCTTTCCAACCTTCGTACCGCTGATGAAAAAGATTGTTGTTCAGAAACCGGAAAAGGGGGTATTTGGTACTTTATATGTATAAGTAACTTTTTTTATGACAGCTTTCGTTTTTTTTTGTAGAGTATTTCCGATTCCATCTTCGTAAATGATCTCGTTCCTTTCTTGTGATTTTGCGCACTTTTCTTGCTTCATCGATCGTCATGCAAGCTCGTCGGTTTAGGGTACTCTTTAATTCGCATCTGTTACTAAATACATTAAGTAAGCGTTGCTTATAAACATATTATATAAAGAAAAATGATTTTTAAAAATATCAGTAACATTATGACAAAAAACTAAAATGATGACCAATGACCAAAAATATGTTTTTTTTGATTATCATAATTTTGAAAAAAAGACCCGTTTTATGAATTGGCTTGAATTTTTGTCTTGAACTGTCCATTATCAAAATTATATTTTTATTTATCACATAAGCTTGTAAATAAAAAATAAACTGATAAATTTCAGACAAAAATATTAACGTTAGCGAAGAAAAATTTTCTTTTTTGACCACACCAAAAAATACGTATATTACTTACGTTTTAACTGACCATTTGAACCGGAGATTTTATTGGCATTTAGTACGTTTGATGTGATGCGGGGAAACTCGGCAAATGTTGATTTAATATCACTGTGTTTAAGCCTCTAACTAAATAGAGAGGTTTTAAAAGTTTGATGTAGGTATTTCGAAAAATAAATAAAAAAGGTGAAAACTGTTAAATTTTTTGTAATGACTTAAAAAGTTTAGTCCATACCAAGCGTAGTAAATACTGAGAAACAAATACTAGACCAGAAACATTGTCAATTTTTTTAACATATAACCTATACTTATTTAAGATATAAATGTTAGTAATAAGAAGAAAAACTGAAACGAAATAGTTTCTGTATCTATACTAATATTATAAAGCTGAAGAGTTTGTTTGAACGCGCCAATCTCAGAAACTACTGGTTCGAATTGAAAAAATATTTTTGCGTCGAATAGACCATTTATCGTGGAAGGCGTTAGGCTATATAACATCACTAATATAAGGAGCAAAGAAATAATGGAAAATGTGAAAAAAACGACAAAAATTATTCATCCTTGAGGGCTTCAATGATGGCCAAAATAACTATTTCACGCGGACAAAGTCGTGGGCATAGCTAATGCTTATATAAAAAGTGTAGATGACTGAAATATCATTTATGCACAACAGAATATATTGAAAGAGTTATTTTTTACGAATTATTCAAGCCATGAAAATAGATTTACTTTTTCCGCAAACAGCGAACTTTTAATTTTGTCTATCAGTTGCTGACCACTTACAGCCTTACACCTAATCTCATCGAGTGAAACCGAGCGAATAATAAAAAGTCCACTCAAGCAATGCAAACAAATGTTTACGTATATAGAATTAATAAAAACTTTTATTACTGAAATCTGAAAGCGCCCAGTCAAAAATAAGATTAGAAAATTCCTACGGTAGTGAACCCGCGGGCGATAGCTATTTACAACCGTTATCTGCCCTCCCAAATGGAGCGAGCGGGAGTAGTGGGGATTTTATGAAGAGGTGGGGGAGAATACAAAGATGACACGTCACGTCGCCTCTCTGCTTTGTCATCTAGTGGTGGATTAGAGATATTTTCGTGGGCATCTAAGGTTGATAGTGATTTGAAAGGCCTATTTATATATCACATACTATCGTCACCTTCAGAGGCATTATTTTTTCACTTACGTCGATCTCTGAATATTAATTTTGTCTCATGTACATTCATTAATTTTTTCATGCTAACTGGTATGTTTGATAGGTACTATTTACCTGACCTTCACTTGAATTATCAACCAGCTTTTATTTGAAAACAATTATACTTCTAGAAATACTATTTAAATCGTAGTTCCATCATTAAGCCATACAATTAAACGTGGCCTTTCAGTATTTTTAGGCTCTGTCTACCTCACAAGTGAAGCCCGAACAGCGATAAGTTTTTATTTTGCTCCGCGGAATTAGGTTTATTTATTTGGTAGCAATTGTAGCTATGTTCGCCAAGTTGTTTAAAAAAAGCAATATCCATACAATTACTTGAATCATTCATAAAATAAAAAGGCTAAAACTTGTTTGACAGAAGAAAATGGATTGGACAGTTGTTCCTTCGATGCAAAACTAAAGTAATATAAAGGCGAACTATTTTCAATTAAACTTGTCTGCGCTAGTTTTGCGGTTACCTTACTGGAATGAATATCTTCGGATTGCCGAAGTTCATAGTTTGCTATGACTTTAGACCGACTGTGATAAAGGATGGCTGCATACATATCTATGAAGACATAGTTCAATTGTGCGATAGTTTTTTATTATTTCCTTGAAATTTAAGTATAAGTTCCGTCCCATTTAGCTTTCCTGTTTGCTTTTAAAAAACCGTTCTGTGGCTCTCATTTCCAAATGTTACTAGATTACATACGATCGAATGTATCTTGATCAAATTAAGGACGTCCTGGAAAAGGGTCAGGTCAAGAGTACCACCGAGCTTGCATGAAGAGAGTTATGAATGTGGATGAAGCGAAGGAAGTATGCAAAGATCGTAGCAAGTGGAAAGATGTAGTTTCTGCCTACTCTATGTGAAAAAGGGCGTGATTTAATGTCTGTATGTATGTATTACCTACATACGATATGATCGTCAAGGTAGGAATCTAACATATAGTATTAAAATTGATTTATTTTATATAAAAAAGTAATGTTTCCCCGGGATTGCGTTTATTACGAGAATGTTCACGTGCAAAACTATTAGGTATTTAGCTAAGATAAAAATATTGTGAATACCGATTTTTATTATAATAAATTTAAGGTATGTAAACATTCCTAATAAAGTTGTACAATGTATAAAAACTCAAATTTTATTATATTGTATATAAAATATAAATAAAACGTTAAAGTTTATTAGTGAGTGGCAAAAGCGAGCGATCTCCTTTCAACAAAACAATTTGACTCAATAATCCCTCACAATAGCGCGAGAACAGAACACTTCAAAGCATTTGGCCTTCTGCAGATATAATTAATCTCTTAGTCGACTGTGTATTGAATTATAAATGAAATTAAATCATAAACATTGGATGGTGAAAATTAAAATGTAATTAGGGAAGGAACTCATGCATTCTTAAGTTAGGGACGTAATTTGTGCTCGGCCCACGGCCTACGTTCGTTATAATTTGCCAAACAAAAGTAGCCAGTTTTCTTTGTTATATTTTCATGATCGCTATGAGAATCTGTTTATTAAGTATGGGTCTTCGATTAGTACTTCGATTAGATTAACAGGTAGTAAATCATACATACGTACATACATATGGTCACGTCTATATTTCTTACGGGGTAGACAGAGCCAACAGTCATGAAAAGACTGAATGGCCACGTTCAGCTATTTGGCTTAATGATAGAATTAAGATTCAAATAGTGACAGGTTGCTAGCCCATCGCATCGCCTAAAAAAAGAAACCCAAGTTTTTAAGCCTATCCCTTAGTCGCCTTTTACGACATCCATGGGAAAGAGATCGAGTGGTCCTATTCTTTTTTGTATTGGTGCCGGGAACCACACGGCGTCTTCGATTACGTTTGCCTTTTTTGTAGTAATCGTACCTTGAATTGTAAAAATAACGAATTTAGGCTCCCATGTGCTTTAACAACAGTTTTTATTGGATTAATCGATGATTTTTTTTACACTATAAATCGTTTGGTGATTTATTCAGCGCCATCGATACCCTTATCACATGTGTCAACTCTTGAATTTATTCATGCCATTTCCTATTGGACTCAAACTGGATTTAACATTTTATGGAACAAAAATATGAGAAAGACATCATTCGTCAAGTATTAGAGACGTTTTCCCTCGATATTACAAATTATATCGCTTGAGATTTTATTGACATTAAGAAAAATAATAAAATAAAGTGGGCCAGATCTTTATTACATTCTATGGCAATAACAGAAAGAAAAACATGTTCTCAATATATGCTATTGTACAAAAATATATTTAAAATTTAAAGGAATTTACATGGTTATGGAATATTATAGACAAATCAAATAAATTTATTGTTTAGTTGAGGATTTCGGGGAGGGTGATGACCGCCTCGGGGACAACGGGCAATTCAGGGCTGGGGAGGATCACGGGCTCAGGGACGATGACCTCCGGGAGCACGGGGCTGGGGAGGATCACAGGCTCGGGGACGATGACCTCAGGCAACACGGGGGTGGGGAGGACTACGGGGTCGGGGATGATGGAGGGCTGCTCGACCACGATGACGGGGTCAACGGGGGCGGGGGCCACGATCACGGGGTCGACGGGGACGGGGGCCACGATGACGGGGGAGGGGTCGATGGCGGGCTGGTCCACCACGACGACGGGGTCGACGGCGATGGGGGCCTCAATGATGGGGGTGTCAGCAACGACGGGGGGAACGGCAGCAGACTCAGCCTGGTTGATGTTCAGGATGATCTGGACAAGGGGAGCGCTGCTAGACTCGGGCACGGCGGCGGGAGAGGGCACGATGGCGACGGGGGAAGGCTCAACGACGGGGAAGTCGACGATGGCGGGTCCGACAGCGATGGGGGAGGGCTGTTCGACGATAGCGGGTCCGACAGCTATGGGGGAGGGCTGTTCGACGATAGCGGGGCCGACACCGATGGGGGTGGGTTGTACGATGGCGGGGCCGACGGCGATGGGGGAAGGCTGGTCGACGACGACAACGGGGTCGACAGTGTCGACGATAGCGGGTCCAACGGCGATGGGAGAGGTATCAATGGGGGCGGGTCCGACAGCGATGGGGTTGCCTCCAGCGAGGATCTGCTGCAGTTGGTGTTCGAGGATGGCGGCGGTGGCGGGGTCGGTGCTGGGGCTCTGGATGGCGGCCACGATGGTGGCGAGCTCAGCGTCGCTGATCCTAGCGACGGGGCTGGCCACGGCCAGGGCGAAGAGGGCGACGAAAGCGGCGAAGAATTTCATTTTGAATCTGGAATCGAAAGCACAGAATATAAAGATGTCCTGACTGACTTAAAACAGTTTTTATGAAGTTTTTTTTTTTAATAAAAAAATATTTGTTATATTGAGCGTGCAATTCTTTTTTTTTAAGTAGCAGTACATTAAAAGGTTATAAAATACTTGTTAATTTTAAAGAAAATAAAATAATTAAAATAACGTAACCGAGGGAAATAAAAAGGGTAAGAGGTACTTACAGCTCGGTTTACCTGCGATCAAACTGATGCTATTCTCATTAAAAAAATTGCTTTTATACGTTAAAATTGTTAGGCGATATCAAATATATCAATAGCAATTAGTGAAATTTATTGGCATAATCTCCAGAAATACAAGGATCCTCTGGCATATTTACGACTTTCGGATAAGATTATTATTAATAATACACTGCAATAAATGATAATATAAACAATAACGTTTAATAAAATAGGTTTATTATCAGCTTACATTTATGTAGATATATCAAGATTATCATACTGTTACATACATATCATCATTTAAACATACCTTACGGGGTAGACAGAGCCAACTGTCTTGAAAAGACTGAAAGGCCACGATCGGCTGTTTGACAGGTTGCTACTCGTAAGCCCATCGCCTAAAAGAAGAATCCCAAGTTTTTAAGCCTATACCTTAGTCACCTTTAACGACATCCATGGGAAAGAAATGGAGTTGTCTTATTCTCTATTATTTTGGTGCCGGGAACCACTATTATATTATTATTGCTAGCACAAAAATTGTTCTCACGTAAAAACATACCGTTAGATTAAAATTATGCAATTGACTCACGTACAATCTTAATCAATAAAACGCAACTAAAACAAAGAAATATATCAAGTAAATAAAAAAATACTAATCCTACAATATCAAAATTCACAAAGCCGTTGCCGTTAATAATATAATCACGTCTTTATCCCTTGCGGAACGGACAGAGCCAAAAGTTTCGAAAAGACCAATAGGCCACGTTCAGCTGTTTGGCTTTTTGATAGAATTGAGATTCAAATAGTGAAAGGTTGCTAGCCTATCGCCTACAATAAGTATCCCAAGTTTATTAGCCTATCCCTTACTCGCCTTTTACGACATCCATGTCAAAGTGATGGAGTGGTCCTATCCTTAAGAGCCAGGAACCACACGGCACACAATATACCAGAAATATTTTTTTTAAAGATAAAACGTAATTGTTATCTGTTTAAGATTTCCGTCTTACAATTAAGTGTGATATATTGCCGCCGTATACCTTCATTGATTAGATTTCTGTTTTATTATCGCTCACTGCGACATTTTTCGTCAAATCCAGTAGCTTCAATTGTATTGTCATGTTGCTGGCATTTGACCCGGTGCCTATGACCATAATCTTAAATGGGAGAGTCAGAGTTTTACACGATGCGACTCAAGTCTGACTTCTGCAAGGAATCGAGTTCTCTTAGTAACGTTTAGTATTTCAAGTGAGTGGTTTTTGGGACAGTAGTTAAATGTTACTTAGTACCTTAAGCTTTAGAATTACATTCAAGAGAGTCCTCCCTGAGAGGTTAGGTTTTGTTACAGAAATTTGATTCAGGTTTCTGTGGGATTTGTAGTTATTTGTAGAAGCTACAACAAGGTAATGTATCTTATATACAACATTTTCGTGTCACAATGTTCGTTCCCGAACTCCTCCGAAACGGCATGACCGATTCCCATGAAATTTTGTAAGCATATTGAGTATTGGGCAACATCTATTTTTCATTTCCCTTAGTGATAAGGGTTGTTCATACTTAACATTTTTTTTAGCTACAAATTACTTAAAGATATTTATAAGGCAACAACAACAACAAAACAACGTTTGCCGGGACAGCTAGTTTTCAATCTATTCTCTTGTATTCAATCCGGTATGTTTAATTTTCTCACTTCTTGCGCCTAAACCCGGTTACAACCCCAACTTACTGATTTTTTTTTTATTTTTGTCCATGATTGTGTTTTGAAAAAATCAGGTGTATGTACCTATGCATGAAGTAATTCTCGTCTGATCTCCGCAACCTTTGTAGGGGAGCCGAACTCATATTGGATCATGGTAAAAGACTTTTATGCGCAATACTTTAACTTTAATCGGGGACTTTACCAATTTGACCATCGACGCTCTGAAAAGCTGCACATGATGAATGTGCCTCGGTCACTTTTTATGACTGTCATGGGTAAGAGATGGAATTCCAAAGTGCTGGGAACCACACGGCACGCGGTTTGTACAATATGCGCACAATATATGCCTTGTTCTTTTTCTTAATCCCAGTTCACCTTTGTTTGATATCGGGTTTATATTTTATACGCAATTAAGTATCTTTTAAATCCCCTTCCCAATAAAATATTTACGATGGATATTTCTAATCTTATTCTAAAACGTATTGTGTACGTTTAACCTAAACTGAAAAGATAACGTATTAGTATCTAGAATATCTTTCGAAATAAAAGTAGTCTATCTTGTGTTTGAATATAAATAAATTCGGGAAAAATCACACAGATTGAGCCAGCCCCAAAGTCAATTCGAGTACTAACTCCACGATATTATATTTTATATTAAACAAGCTTTTGGCCGCAGTTTCGCCCGCGTTAATTTAGCGCCATCTCAAAAAAGTGATGAATTTAACATCCTGTACAAAAAAGCGTCGAAATAAGCACTACCTACAAAAAATATACACTGGAATAAAGTTTTCACCGGGATGAAATGTACCCTATGTCCTTCTCCAGACACTTAATTAATAATATGTATGTGATATTTCATAAAGATTAATTCAGTAGATATAACCCGTGAAGAGGTAACAAACAAGCAAACAAATTAACTTTGGCATTTATAATATTAGTTAGGATTGAAATACTTAAATATCCAAGACCGAAGTCAATCAGAAAAAGTAATGTTTTCATCATGACTTGACGGAGGATCGAACTTAGGACCTCTTGTTTCAGAGGTCTAAATACGACAACTCATAGAGACCTTATATGAGTTCTTTAATTAATACAAACAATACAACAGACTACAAATCTATAGCAGCCTTATAATGAGCAGGCCTTGTATAGTAGGTATTTATCTGATTTATTGCTATGCGTGACTGTAGGCATTTTTCAAAAGTGATTTTATTGCTGTTTATCTTCACGCAAAATTAGACCTTATTACGTTATTACTAAAGAATTATAACGAACACAAACAAATGGTGTCATGTTGGCGCTGTATAACCCTGAAATTAAGAATGACCAAACTAATCAAAAGATCATTAATTTTGTGTAACGAATTGTGTATATTATAAAGATTTTTTACATGTTCTTCATAAGAGATTGTGTTTACTAAAGTATGATCGTTATGAGCGTTCGTTTCGTTTTATGCCGTGTGGTTTCCGGCACCAATTGAAAAAAAGAATAGGACCACTCCATCTTATGAATGTCGTAAAAGGAGATTAAGGGATAGGCTTATAAACTATCCTTTTCTAGGCGATGGGCTAGCAACCAACAGTCATCAAAGGACTGAAAGGCCACGCTCAGCAGTCTGGCTTTCTGATAGAATTGAAATTCAAAAAGTGACAGGTTGCTTGTTGTTAGATTGCCTACCAGGAGGAATCCCAAAATAATATGCCGCCTCTTACGACACCAATGGGAAAGATATGGAGTGGTTCTATGCTTAATTGTCTGAAACCACACGGCATATATTGCTTCGGCTGAAGAGTTTGTTTGTTTGTTTGTTTAAACGCGCTAATCTCAGGAACTACTGGTTCAAATTGAAAAAATATTTTTGTGTTGAATAGACCATTTATCCAGGAAGGCTTTAGGCTATATAACATCACGCTGCACTTATTAAAAGCAAAGACATTTTGGAAAATGTAAAAGAAAAAACTGAAAAAATATTCATCCTTGAGGGCTTAAATGATGCGCAAAATAACTATTCCACGCGGCCGAAGTCGCGGGCACAGCTAGTAATAGATAATTGAGATCAGAGCTAGGTGCTCTACCTGTATAATTTCTATGTTTATTCGGTAAAACCATTTGTGCAACAAAATTGATTCTGCCGCAGACCTTAAATAGTGCCTATGCCACGTAGTGATATTTAGTTGACAGAGCAATTTCTGATAATTAGCTTAATTGGCGTCGTGTTTGTAGCTACAGTACCAGCTATTATGTTTTGATAACTGTAATTGTGGGCTGTTATTGATATGGTAGTTAATGAGGCATGTAAATATTTATGATAGAACTGGGAATTATATGCATGCGCAATATGAAACTAGTTTTTTTAAATGAACTTGTTTTGTTACAAAATTAACCCGAAACCGACGACCTTGCATGAAGAGAGTTTTAGATAAAGCGAAAGAAGTATGCAGGGATTGTAGCAAGCGAAAAGATTTAGTCACTGCCCATCCTTCCGGGACAGAGGCGTGATTTTATGTATGTACAAAATTATTAATGTAAACTTGGGGACAGTATAATAGTATTCATTTAAGAATATCTAAAAACTATTATGTTATGATGTGCTTACTGTTCTTAAGGTCCGATTACCCAACCTACCTTGTCCTTAAAAAACAATTAAAATTATGAATCTCATTAGAAATAATTGTATTCACTGTACAGGCTTTTGTTTTAAACTTTCGATTGTATGTTTTAATTAATAAAAAGCATATTGTCTTGTACATATTTGTCTCTAGTTTTTAATATTTATGTCACTGGACTCATATTTCTGTTGGGGTTAGTCCTGGTTGAGTTGTCTCTCTGGGGAAACCAATGATCATCATATGCCCATGATCTTAAGAGGAAAAAAAAAATATTTATTTTCAATTAAGGATCAATGTATCGCTTAATGTCGTCAATACAATTTAAGCATAAATATTTTATATTACATTCAAAGCGCTTTTTTATTTTCATAAGAAATTTAACCGTTAGTTCTTGTCGCAATACATTTAGTAATAAAGTAAATTAGAAAAAGTCTTTCTAATTTCAGCATTAAAAACAAGTATGTGTTTTGTAACTATGACCTTAACAAATTGCTGACTGCGCAAAACTATTTAGGAATCGCCTCCCCAGGGATATCGAAAATCGGTTTTCTGCGTCTTAGATGGAAGCTAGGGACTAATCCAGTGGGGAATGAGACGATCTTTGAGTGCTCGTCAAATAAAGATTTAGTTCTGCATGGTCTTGCGTATCTTGGACTTTCTAAGAGATCTGTGAACATTGCAGAATTCTAGGTATATCATCACACATCGATTTCAATGAGTTGTTATTCAAGAAATTATTTTGAATACTTGTTAACTTATATTTATAGTTTGTAGTGAACTAAGTGTTCTACTCTTAATCGTGTGAATCTCCCAAAAAACAGGATCCTAGATTAATAAAATTAAAAAGAACTTCATAAAATTAGTAAAGTTGGTACTTCATAAAGCGAAAACGTAACAGGCATATAGGTTTTCGCGTGATATGTAATAGTAACAGAGATTAGTGTTAAAACTGCTATATAACTCTTTCACATTTTCATTCGAACATATTCCATCGTTGTAATGGATCACAGCTTGCAACTTTATACGTAGGTACAAGGTAAACATGAAGAAATCTATCATTAAGATCTATGAAATGTCGCGTAATGTATGGAAAACCGCGTCTCTCAAGGTCGTTACTTGTAAAGGTGTGTTCAGAAGATCGTAAAATAAAATGTTATGTCACCATGATTAGGGTTTTATTGGGGGTTATAACGCCAACTGTGGTGTGTGGGTGTTTTTCCTTGATGAAATAGGTCCATATCGCTTGTGATAGACCGTTAGCTGTTAGGAAATTTGTAACAGGTAAGAAATGGTATCCCAGGAAACATGCTTGTGCAAATATCAAAAGGCGAGCCAAATTTTTACGTACGTACATATATATAAATCACGCCTCTTACCCGTAGGGGTAGGCAGAGACTACATCTTTTCACTTGCCACGAACACTGCATACTCGTCGGTATCGGGTACTCTGAACCAGACCTTTTGCCAGAACGTCTCCGATTTGATCAAGATTCGTCAAGGCCTTCCTATTTCACTAGTCCGATTCAAACTCCCTTTGTATATTTGCTTACTTAACCTTCTTTCATTTATACTGTCGTCATGTTTACAACGACGAGTTTTATCTCTTTTCCTAATTTACCATAGTAAATTTTCACCATAGATTTTCACCTCCTGTTATTGTAATACTAACAATATCATACTTTTTATTATAGTTTTATCATCAACTGTGTTTTCGATGGTTTATACAGACTACAGACAAATATTCCAAAAATCGACATTTCAGTTTCCTTTAACATGCCCAACATATCGATGCGTATTTTTCTTAATATAAGACAAAAGCTGAAATCTTTAAATTTTAGAATAATTCTATGAAAAATCAAACCATGAACACATGAAAGTGAATATATACTACATCAGTGGCGCACCCTTTTCGGTAGGAGTTGTAAAATGTAGACAGGGCACAAAGTAAAATGCAACCAAAATTATTTTAATGAGTGAAAGTTTATTTTCCAAGAATTGCAATTGCAACAGCTATCTCCAGTAAAATTATGGGAATTAAATTCGGTATTCATTGAAGCCATGAATAAAATGTCCTTATCTTTATGAATGGTGGCGGGGTTGTGATTGTGACGTGTCTGCTCGCTCGGAAAATTGAAATCTTTTCACCGACTTAAAAATTTTAGTTCTTCTTCTTAAAAGCTAACATACTTACAATTATTATGATATCTATGTCGTTTTTAAATTCTTGAGATTCTTCAGTTAGCTTCGGCGTTTTGGTGATTTCTTGATACGCATATAGAGGCACCGTTTCAAATATTATCTCGGGCATGTAGCACTGACTCTATTTCTGAGATATGTTTGTTAGTTTCAATGCTAACCGATGTTCTTACGGTGAGGAAACCTGCACATTCAGGCAACTGATTCTATAACCATTATCAGCAGGTTAGATGGGAGTAGCTTTTTGTGAAAAATCTGACCCATCCAGGCTCAAGGTCGTAAAGGCGCACCCCGGACTTCTCTCCAAAAAGGTCCTTTCCGGAAAGATCAGTCATATCATCACGTCTGTACCTATCCCTTGCGGGATAAACAGAATTAACAGTCTCGAAACAACTGTTAGCCGTGGAACTCAGATTTAAGTAGTGACAGATTTCTAGCCCGTCGCTTTCAAGAGTATTCAAATGAAAATTCAGTGAAATCTTTGCTTGCGCGATGTAGGTTGGTAGCTGTTTAAGACTGATACGCTATCATTTTATTTTTATAAGTTGTAGCTTATAGATACCGCCGCAGGTCATATTCTAAATTGCCGGGAACCACCCGGGTCTTTAATATCATGATAAAATAATAAACAACCTTTCTAAGTCAAGAAATACTTGTATATGGTAGTATATTTGGATATTAGCTCCTCCTGTCTCCGAGGCACGTAGCGCCCACTTGACATCTTCTCGGCCGAGGCCCGAGAGCGGCCTCTAGTATCAACACTCGACATCTTATCATCAGACTATAACGTCGGCGTGTGAAAAAGTTATGATTCGCTTTTTAAAATATATGATATTATGACGACTTGCGTTGGGAATTTGGTTATACAAATTCTTTATTTTTTATTTGTATTAATATATTTCTTTATTTGCATAAACACGGTAAACAAGGAATTGAATTAGGCTTTATTTCTATGGTAGAAATAAAGCCTAATCTTTACTTCCATATCCTCAGTTCCATACTTAAATTATAAATGGGAAAGTGAGTTCGTTTGTAAGTTCTTAACACTTTTATTATTTAAACAATCAATATAACGTTGGCAAATTCATTGTTGCGAATCTGAGAAAGTAATATCATTCCGGAAAAAAGTACCGTGTCCGTTGGATTTTCATTAAACGAAATTTATCAAAAGTTAGTTAAGTACTTATTTATACACTACTGGCTACCAAAACGTTTAACTGGAATATTAATTCATATTTTATTCCAATTTCTGTAGCTACATGTAATACTAGAGGTAGACTTCGTCTATAAAGCACAAATCTGAGGTTCCTAAACTGTTTCAAAGCCTGTCAACAATCCTCAGTAACTGTACAAGAAACTAACCGAATCTCCAATATCGGCCGACAATACTCTGTTTACTTTGAGGGATATAGGTCAACTTCAACCATTCATCATAACTGGGAAACTAGCTTTGTTTTATCTCTGTATGATCTAGTTCGTATTATGGAAGAATTGAGTCAGAAATTGTAGATTAAATACGATCGATCTAGACAAGTTGACATTTATCTTACGAGGTAAATAAAGCCAACAACCGGCAACGTTAAGCTAAATTTGAGTCATGTTTGTAACTAGCTTTTAAAATAATATTTAATATAAGGAATCAAGCGCCACTTTCAAATATATAATATTAATTGGAATGGGGTAAGAGATCTATTCTCAATATAAAAAAAATAGAGTACGCCCGCGTCAAAATAAAAATCTAGACAATTTCCGTGCTTTTTGTTCTCCTTAGACCAGAACCTAAATATCAACTTTCTAACCTGAGCGGTTTGTGCGTTATTTCAGTCAATCAAATAGTGAGTGCCCTGTTTATATATTTATATGTACCTACAGACCGGCCTACATATTAAAATTTTAAGTACTTGTGCATTATCTTCGATACGAAATAAAAATTACTGCTAAGAAAGATAAATTACCTACGCTTTATTAAAATAATATCAAGATAAATACGTGACAAAGATTGAGACCGAACGATGAAATTAAAAAGAAGTTCGTACCGACGAATTAGATGTGTATTTACTAATTAAGTTTTTTAGCCTAATTATTTTTAGGAAGATTTTTGTTCAAATAAAATTCTCTGAACAGATTTTATCGAGTATAAAGCATTATTCGTAATAACAGACTCATTTATTTCTGGTTTAGTTCACTGAGGCCAGATTTCATTGTAATGGACGTTTTGATTAATGGAGGGGCCTTACGAATTCATTGGTTGGCGTGGAAGAAGCTAAGTTGCCTTGATTCAGTGGCCGGCAGGTAATGGAATTCGTCTATTGTGAGCTAGAACAGAGCTTCTCAAACTCGTCAGCTAGATATCCTTTTTTAAACAGAAAACAGCAAATTTTTGTCTATTTATTTGGCATATATTACAGATATATACTTCATACATACATAAAATCACGCCTTTTTCCCGGAGGGGTAGGCAGAGACTACCTCTTTCCACTTGCCATATATACTTCATGAAATGAATTTTTTAGTTTGATTTTATTTAACTGACTTTTGTAGTTGAAGAAGTTGACTGTGTTAACATTCAGAATGCATGTCTGTGTATATCAATAGGTCCTTTTCATATATAAATATATGTAATGCCACAGCTCTATTAGTAAAAACAATGTGAAAAAACTATTTAATAAAAGTTAGGCCATAATTTTCACCACTCTTGTCGGTTTAATCACCAATGATTATTCCATAAGTCATATTTTGAATCTAGAATCGCGGTAAATTTTTCTCTTTTTTCATGTTGTTTTTGTTGAATATGCGATTTTGTATGCGATGTATAGTTTGAGAAACTCTGAACTAGAGATTTCTGTTCCCATGCAATATTCAACAGTTAACTTCGGCTGTCAAGTCTGGTTTTGCAAATCAATATGTTACGAACGTGGGGATCAATAGATTCGGTTCTTTCTTTCTGATCGGATCATGAATTGTGTGACTTGTGCTAAACTGGAGTGTAGAATCTAAAGTCTGATTTACACGTATTGAGTTGTTAAGTGGATGACTGAATTTAACTTGTAACTTGATACTAATTCACATAAGATTCAGTTTAAATTTAGTTATCTACGTCAAACTAATATGTCAATCAGCCATTACTACAAATGTTTATCAAGTTTTCGCAAAAATTTTGAGAAATCATCACTTTAGTATTCCCAACTTTATGGACTTTGAGAATAGTTAATATTGGATTTGTTTTCCCCGTAAGGGATTATATACATATAATGTTATGCAATATATTGTTAAGTATTCAGCAAAAGAAGAGTTGCATAATTTATACAAAAGAAATGGAATAAATTGAATGAGAGATTGCTTTAGCGAAAAGTCCTCCTATGCCTTTTCCTTATTTCATTGTCTTGTGATTGAATTTGCTTGATGCAATAAATAATCGTTATTCTCCTTATTCATTCCTGCCTCCGTCTCATGGCGCGCGCGACGCCGTTTTCAACGCTCGAAAATCTTTCGCTATTTCGCTTTTTATTATGACGTGAAAAGGGATAGCGATAACTTTTTGCGCGATAATAACGACAGAGTTAGGCATGATCTCTTATTATTGGTTTAGTACTTTAAATAAGGACTTTCCTTTTCCTTCTGCCCTTAATGCCGCCCGGTGACACTCTCGGGGCACGCCTTTTGACCAAGATCCTTGAATGGGTAAGTCAGTTTTGTCTAACCTCCACAACCTTTAAAGGGGAATCTATCCTATATTTGATCAGAACTAAAGCTGCACTTGATGAATGTGCCTTATTCCTTAAATTACCTTTTACGACATCCAAAGTCGAAAGATGAAGTAGTTCTTCTAAACTGCCGGAAACCTTTATATTGGAGCACACAACATCCTAACAGTTATTGGCTTTTTTATCTTGTTTTGGACACAACACCCTATCCATGATATTCACATCCCGCCGACAAAGTTCCGATCAATTTGCCGATAACAAGCGATGCTTACCAAGCGGAATCGAACTCCGTACCCTTGAAATAATTTTCCGATACATTTCACAGCCGAATCTTGATGCTCCTGATAACTTTTGATGGTCTATTTAACGTAGGTTAATATTTAGGCTGATAAATTGATGCCGTGTGATTCCTAGTACTACAAAAAAGGAACATCATTTTCCCATGGATGGCGTAAAGGCGACTTAGGGAATATGGTATAAGCTCATTTATTTAGACCATGCTGGTTTTTGTTCCGAGTAGATGAACAGTCAATCAAGGAAAAGGCTTTGGATTCTTCTTATTAACCTAGAAACCTGTTAGATACTGTCACTGTATAACAAATTATCATTTAAATAGTACATACATACAAACATAAAATCAGTCATTCTCTACATATCTCTACTTGTCTCTAAATACTTCGTTCGTTTTATCCATATTCATAACTCAATTTATGCATAAAAAATAATTAATAATGATTTAATTTATAAATTTAATTGCTATTAATCTGAACGTGTCCTGTGAATATTTGTAGTTACAAATATTCGTAAATTATTGCAACCGAGAATGATATTCGAAAGAGAAAAAAAGATATGACTCAGATGTGACTTTCCGCGGAAATTCCAGGAAATCCACTTTAAGTGCTCTCCTAGTGAAAAGAAACCCTCATGCCAAAATTGAAATTTCTAGGCACAGCGGTAAGTTAAAGTGAATCTCTCTCATCTGGGCATGTTCCCAGTTGCACCCTCTGCCATTAAGTCACGGGACTTGGGGTACAATTTCCTTCTTGTCTCTTTCCACTTCTTCCGGTCTACTTATTGCGTCTTCAGTTCTATAGCCGATAAAGTTAATTAGTGTCCTCATTTAAATATAGGACCTGGGTGATCGAGCGGAGCTCGGTGTTTTTTGTTTACTGTTTCAAACTTAGAGAATTATATCAAAAAAATTACCACAAATTGTGAGAGCAAAAGTTATATCCTAAGTAATATCAAGAGGAAAACCGGGTTGTTCAAACAATGTGCTCTTTGAAACGGTAGTAATATAGAAAAATGTTTTAGCGCACAAAACTTTTAGGTCAGTGTTTGCGAAGTACTGGCATATTGGATACTTGTATAGGTATCATAAAAGACGCTTACGATGCAAATATGGAAATGCTTTTCTATTTCGGTGAAGGAACAGCTTGATATAATGAATTTTCATATCAAATGCGTGTAATGGATAAACAACAGAAATCTGGATATTATTAAGTACGATTTACATACATTACACACATATCACGTTTCTTCATAAGACTCAAGGCTACGTTACAGATTGTATAATTAATGGCTAAAATTGACTTTTAGGAATGGTCACAGCCCATTGCCTAAAAGAAAAACCAAAGTTACTAATACAAGATTCGCTCTCTGTAAAATCAAGCCTAAACATAGCCTTTGAGTCTTTTGATAAAAGCTCTGTCTACCCTGTGAAGGTTAAAGACGTGACAAGGCTGACAAGTATGTGTAGACTCTTGTGTGTGGTTCTCTTCAGAGGAATTTCCAACAATATGGTAATACAAACATACGATTATACACAAACATAGGTACATACACGTACATACGATTACGCCTCATTCCCGGCGGGGTAGGTAGAGATTATATCTTTACATTTGCCATGAGCCTCATAGGTACTCCAATCTTGTATTGTAATATTATCCTTAAGTTAAATATACTTTTTTGACAGAACAATAAGAACTTGAAATCTTATTTTCCATTTCATAGCTCTTTTCTCGATATTCGTTTATTCTCAAATTGCTACAAGTTGCTCGTATTGCCTCGAGTACCATAATATATTTTACCACTGCATCCGTAAATAAATAGGGCAGTGCACCGATTCACCCCCATCTTAGACGGCTTCACCCCGTATGGCGGGGTCCAACAGGGAAATTGACTTTATAAGTAGCTGTGTTCATATTGAATTCAGAACTAAAAAATTTTCTGTTTCTTTCACGTATGCCATCATTTGTATTTTACACGGACGGTTTGCATTTAAATCTCAACAATGATTGTTTACTTTATTGACTTGTAGTTATCAACCAGACCCAGGTTTTCAATATGAGTTTGTTCTTCCCGAAATGGAATCCATCCCAGAAAGAACGACGTCAAAATTTACTGCATTTCGACTAATACAATAGTGACTGATAAATCAGGCATTTTTTGGCGCCCAAGATGAGTTAAATTCGAAGTACCTACTTTTTTATTTTCTGTGTTGTGTGCATATTCGAAAGTATGAACAAAAATAGCTATATAAATAAAAACCGATTATACCCAGACTCTTACTTGAATAAAATGTTATAAAACTGAAACAAATATGCATGAATAAGTTGAGGAACGGCAGACATTTTCCTGTGTAAAAATACTTCCGAGGCATTTCAGCGGGGCCGAGACAAAACAATAGTGGCCTGTAACTGTGCCGCATCTATAGTCGCAGCCTGGCATTATGTGGGGGACTATAGACACAGATTGTGCTTTGAAACTAATGACGCGTCGGGTTTGTGTTTGTTGTCTGTAGGTGTATACCTACATCTGTATCTTTTATGGGATATATGGAGACGATAGCCATAACCAGAAGTTGAAAGTTGCGTTTGGGATTTGGGATTCTAAGATAGATTGTTGTTTTTTTAATACCATTCAAGATAAGACTCTGCAAATAGTGGTAGGGGATTTAGAAAATGTGATAGCTACCATTTCCATAACGACTGCTAGATGATTTGGGGTAAAAATTAAAATAAAAAAGAAAACATATTTATGTTGATTATATTGAAGTTGATTTAAAATAGAATAGCATTGTAATTATGGTGTAAGATAAAAACGGATTCTTTTCCATTAAACATAAATTTCGGAGATTTAAAGATTTACATTCGGGGCCTTTATCATTCTACGTCGGCAACAAAAACCCCCAATAAGAGTTTACGATCCAAATGCCAATATTATTTAGAGAAACGACGAAATCTGCCCTTAAATTAGCCCAAAGAGAGTATCTTCGAAAAACACGCACTGTGTTTATAATTCGCGGCGCCAACAGTGTAATGTAAACGCTATAGGCGTAAATAAACCGTAGAGATTATTCAAACGTGGACGTTTAGTGCGCCATGTGTCGAAAATAAAGTTGATCCGGGTCTTTAAAACGTTTTTTTTTTCAGGTGGCAGTAACAATCGAGAATGGCGTCATCGGTCTGCAAATAGTGTGGGGCCGCGTGGCGATGGGCCGGGCGTGGTGGTAGCCGGCGCGTCGGCATGGAGGAGGACGAGCGGCGGCTTTCGTTCCCGCCGCCGGCGCCGCTCAACTCGCCCGGTGAAGAGATCGACGGCTCTAGATTGCTCGGAGAGATCGTTCGGACGCTCGAGGCGACTAATCCGGAGGCGGCGGCGCCTCTGGTCGCCTCGCAGTCGCGGGATGCGCTCGACGTGGAGTGCGAGAGACCTCGGCGGGAGGAGTTGCGGATTCCGCTGGATGGCGTCACGTTCGCGAGGGAGACGAGGGAGGGGGGCGGTGGGGGGAAAGAGGAGCCCCGCGCGGCCGTCACGCCGTTCACGCGCGAGTCGGCGCGTCGAGCGGGCTCGCGCGGGGCCCAGCTGGTGCGCGAGTTCGGATTCATGCCTCGCCGCCGCCTCAGCGTTGAGGACGGCGCGCGGCTGCCCAGGAAGTACGAGCCCTTCCCCCCAAAGCTGTACGGACGCCCGCTCGAGGAGATCGACAATTTTATTTACGATGAGGTAAGTCATATGTTTGACTTTTTGAGACATGCTCGTAAAACCAGTTACAAACCATAGATCTTTGTACCGACACAAACTCTGCTTCCCAAAACAAACAGGACAATTGGCCTAGTAGGTATACGTCTGAGATCTGCCCTAATTCTTGTCACTTTTTATACAATCTGTATATTAGGTAGATACGTACTTATGCCTACTTATGTAACGTGAAGTACACCTGACCCACTACTTTACCTACAAACTTTATCTGACTTGTTTACTGAATATACTTGATAGAACTTGCCACATAAATCGCAAAGGATTCGACTTTCAGTTTGTTTGGTAGACGGGGAATATTTCAATATTCAGACTATTTCAGATACGTCATGTATGATAGACAGACATCAAAACAGTTTTCTATTGACGCTACATATTCATATTTTACATCGGTGAATTGTAAAGCGAGAAGTATTTTTGTCGAGTTAATCTTTTGACACAGAGTAATAATGGAATAGATTAGTTTCTTTTTTATGTACCTACATTAGTTTGATTGCAAACCAATGCCTTTAAGGCACATTCCGGCAAGTGGATGTGTAACCACGTTCCAATATTCATTTATGAACATTTTGTTTTACATTTGATTAAAAGTATATACTTCTTGTTGGAAAGCTTTATTAATGGTTAAAGAATTAAATTATGCAATACTGATAAATGCTGATAAAATTTCTCATCGGTGTTCCAACCACATGTCAACGAGCCTCGTGCCTGGCCGCCTGATTTATTCCGAAAATGCATACAAATAACGTAATTCCAGTAATAATATTTTGAAAATCTTACAGCCGTAGATGTCGGAATAATAAGAGACAATTTTGATTTCTGTGTAATTAGTTAACTTATGTTTGTAAATTTTTAGAAAAATCTTTACAGAATTATATTGATGAAGAAATCTGTAGCCTGTTAATTTTATTTACTTAGGTACTACACACATACGAAATATATTCAAAATATAATAATCTTTTCAAATCACATCTTTTTATGTTAGTAATTCTATAATTACTAACATAAAAAGATGTGATTTGAAAAGATTTTTAAATTGATGTGAGAAGATTTGAAAAGATTTGAAAATACATTTTCTTCTTTTGATTTGACTAAGATGTACCGTATATCTTAGTCAAATCAAAAGAAGAAAATGTATTTTACTTAACTGGGATGGAACGTGGTACGCAGCGAATCAAAAGTCTTTACCACAAGGTCACAGAGCACAGTTTGTAACACTTCAAAATAACAATTATAAACCACCTTCAGCCGTCCCTAAAAATTTAAATGTCCGTAACAAAGATAACCTAAAAACGTACAATTTCGCATAAAAGGGAACTACAAAGACTTTTATGATCAGAACGCGTCGAGTTTTTGAGATATTGCGTTGCCGCAGGATTGACAGTATAATGGAGACGGCTACATCATATTTTTATTACTTTGTGGAGGTTTAACATTGAATCATAGTACTACTTGTCAGTAAGAATGATGAGGGAGTTCTTATGTTATTGCTAACATACGTACATACATATTATAATCACGTTATTTCTATTTTTTAACTAAAAATTCAAATAATCTTTAAATCTACTTTCCAATTGTTTCTCTCATTTTCCTCTCTTTCCCTCTGCCTAAAGTAATCACATACATACATATGGTCACATCTATATCCCTTGCGGGGTAGGAAGAGCCAACAGTCTTGAAAAGACTGAATGGCCACGTTCAGCTATTTGGCTTAATGATAGATAAAAGTAAATATTTTTACATTAAACGTAAAATACATATTTAAAACAGTGGAAAACTGTGGTGGAAAAAGTATAGACCCGCAACTCAATATTGTGTTTCAACAATTTATGGCGGCCGCTTTATTGGGTCAGTGTAACGATGTTACAGGTTTTGTTTCCATTTTTTATTAGGAAAATTTTTCGCTTTGTTTATTATAGGCGGCAAAATGTTTACTGCAAAATTATTCATTAATTTTCGAAGATATTCCTTTGTACAGTTTTTTTTAATAGAGCGTTTATTTATCCCGTGTTGTTTCCTCATCAATAATATTTGCTTGTGAGCACAGGACACCCGACACAAGCTGACAGCTTTATGTGGGTCTTTAAATTTTACTAGTTTTACACTAAAGCCCTAATTGTGTCGTGAGTTTATTCGTTGCAAACAAAAATAGAAAGCTCTATCTTTATTATTATGGAAGTATGCAATTTTATTATACTCATTGATCTTTGATTAAGAAGATTAATAAGATGTTTGATGAAAAATCAAAGATTCCTATCGATAATTTCGCAAGACGTTACTCTGAAGACGTTTCAATGTTATATTGGTATTGATTATTCAACATACAGACAAAACATTTATAAATCAGTCATTCGTTGCTCGTGTTACTCACCCGATTTTCAGCGCAATCAGAAATAGATTGGCTACATGCAAACATTTTGACTGAAGGCAATTAATGTTCGATTTTTCAGTTTAAATAAAAATTATATTTATTGTAACGTTAAAATTGGCATTATGATTTCAACGATTATACCTACATAGATAATATAATACTTGTTTTAAAATCTAAGAACATAATCTATAATAACATAAAAAGTTATTTTCATATCAATAGTCCAAGGGAGTGAAGCCCCTGGGCGCAGCTAGTTTAAAAAAATGTATTCTTTTATTTTAAGCCGCGAACTGTTACAATGATAATGATGGCGAACAACGTACTCCAATTTTGAACTAAAAAAAAAAGATTAATTTATAATCATAAAGTCCACGAAACCATAACTAAAATTGTCTTTGGTTTTCATCGTACAAACTGATCCACTTAGCTACAGGTGACCGCAAAAGCGACAAGCTGAGGGCTTTATCTTCACTTGTTGCGCCAAGATGGCGCTACAGATAACAGTCGATATTACTTACCTGTTAATGTAATCGGGGATCTAAGGTCTTGTCTACCTTGTTGTGAAAAGGGGCTGTGAATTATTCTTTTTTTAAACGCGACAGAAAGGTGTTAAATTCTTTTTTTTTATTGGTTTGCAATATATGTTGTTTCTAACCAATTTATATCTATTAAACAAACAAAAACCGTAAACTCTTTGGTGGTTCCGGATTATGTACTAAATTGACAAAATAAATTACACTAACATATCTACATAAATATATAAATAAACACTGGATAAATTGTAAGTTCATAAAAAGGAAATAAATCAATTTGTTTTTCTAATATCGATACATTTTCTTAACAAATTTTATAAAGTAAAAAGCTTTCTAAGCTTTTCATATGCCTCACTCGTACACTTACCGGTGTATTTCGTCTTCAAATGAGTATGTAGATAGATGTTTTTAGGTTGATTAATTATTTCATTAAAGGAACAGATTTAGTTTACAAAACAACGAGTGAGGTAGGTATATGAAAAGCTTAGAAAAAGACTGTATCCGGGTAAAAAAAATATCATAATCCTTCGTTTGCAAATGACATAGTTAGACTGAAACAAAGATATAATAGGAAATCAACGAATATTTGAAATATTATAGAACTTTTACTTTTAAATAAAATCGGTTTTATATGACTGCGTTTTCTCGGAGTCACGGCGCGGACAGGCGGACGTTAAAATATGTGTTTATCTAAACATATTTATACTCACGATGTTTATCACGTTTTCATTCACGCTCGTTATTATTATGTTTATGGAAAGTATACAATACATTAGTTCTGATGAGATGAATATAATAATATTTAAGAAAGTACCGTGGGTTTCCCGGCACCAATAAAAAAGAATATGACCCCTCTATCTTGTTCCCATGGCATAAAAGGCGACTAAGGGATAGGCTTATAAACTTGGGATTCTTCTTTTAGGCGATGGGCTAGCAACCTGTCACTATTTGAATCTAAATTCTATCATTAAGCCAAACAGCTGAACGTGGCCTATCAGTCTTTTCAAGACTGTTGGATCTGTCAACCCCGCAATGGATATAGACGTGATTATATGTATGTATGTATGTAGAAAGCACCTAAATTTAATTATCCACTAAGTTAAATGCAAATCTGGTAGCGATGAAAAAGCATATAAAGCACATCCCAGCAGTGCAGATTGTAAAAGTCTATCAAGGGAGGGGCTTATAGGCTGGAGGTTCTTTTATGTGATGGGCTAGCAAAAAGCAACCTATCACGTCTTGAATCTCAATTCCATCAACAAGCCATACAGATGAACTTTCATATCAAGGCTGTTGACTCTGTAAAAGGGATTAAATTTTATACTTTAATAAACTGTCCGAGAATATCTTGCTCTCTGGTGTGCTAAAGGATGTCAAATTGCCTTTAAAATAGGAAGCCGAGTGAGCATTTAGCGAGCGAAGCCAGCGGAATTGAAAAATTTAATATGTGACAAAAGTGGCACGCTTCTTGCTAAGTGACACTTTGAGATATCGACTTGCGATATAGTATCGTAGACATACTCGTATTATCGTTGCTTATAAATTAATTATTTGTTTAGTAGTTGTCTTATAATCTCAGTTTAGTTAAATCAGCTTGGAGATTTTTAAGACAAGAGTGTATAGGTATTATTTAAACTCGCGTGGACCATCTTAAGCCTCATATTGCTTTCCATCAGGCAGATTGAGGTCATACGCACTTAAATTTTGCTTTTTCTTCTGTTCACAAATATTTTAAGAAGGGAAGGGATTTTTTAAGATGCATGTCGCAAGAGCAGAGTCTGCCTACCCCTCCGTGAAAGAGGCGTGATTTTATGTATGTATGTATGATTAACACGCGTCAGTGATTTACTTCTTTTCATTTCCATTACATTGTTTGTGGCGAGACGCTTTTCGTGCAAATTGACGCTTTAATATATCACACACTCTTGATTCCTGCGGGACGAGGTTGGAGTGCCTTTTCGGCCGTGGTAGAGCCCGCGCAATCTTGTGCGTGGTTTATTCCGCGATTAGACTAATGGCGCCGTATTATCAAATTAGTCACTCGACTAGTGGCCTTATTTACGATTGTAAATATGTCTAACCTTCCCACTCTCTATCTTTGAGGTAGTCCGAAGTATTAAAAAGAAAAGAATGACCAGGTCGACTGTTGTGTTAAGAGTGAAATGACTTAGAAAAATAAGTTGTCGTTAATGTAGAAAGATAAAACTTAAGTGATTGTGATCTACTTTCTCATGAGTAATATCTTTCACGTAAAATTAACTTTAAGTATCTGTTGGAGTATTCGTTTTATGAAACATGAAAATTATTTACTTTTTTGTAGTAATATCGTCTACTTTTCTTATACCAACGTGCATTTGGACCCGTTTTTAGAGTTGTTTCAAAATTAGGTAAATGTTTTTCAAGTGTAAACTCTTGAATTTAATCTCAAATCATTGACCTTTCAGTTCTTTCAAGACTGCCGGCTCTGTATATTTTTCTTGACTTAAGATTTATAAACAAGGGTGTGCTCTTAAGCTGAAAGCTACTCTAAGTTCGTGGGTAAGTGGGCGTTCGGGCGGCTTGATGGTGAAATAGGGTCAATTAGGGGGCGAATATTTTAGGGACATCTTTCATTTAGGAAGGATTGTGCAAACGAAATCCCCTTAAGTACACGAGGGAAAACATTGTTGTTTTCAATATGGTCTAAGCGTAATTTGTCTAAGGGTAAATTAATTATTATGAAATTGTGTCCGCGATTTTGTCTGCTTATACAAGGATATTCCTTTCTTTTGCTTTTAATCTTAGCGTATTGCCAGTTGCACCATAGTGTTTCGGTCGGTTTTTTACCTATATCTTTCGACTGTGTCTAGTGTGCAACGTCTTCAGTTTTCAGACCATTGCACGCATATCATCTTACGTGACGTTAAACAAGATTATGTCTTCAGCCTTACCCTGCTTTTCCTTGTACCTGGGATCGGTGAAAGTCTGTTACTTAGATTAACTAGGACGATTCTAGATAATCGATGTAATAAATATCTGGTCATGACATCTTCGCCGGCCCCAGGTAGAAAGGTTAGGCCGTCTTTCTACTTTCCTAGTCTATAAGGATTCAAAAAAACAAGGCGAGTGTGAATAAAAAGGGAAAGTGTGAAGAATATACGTACAAGAGTAACCTTAATTAAAGAATATTCATGAAGTGAATTATAAATAAAATAATTAACAGAGAAAAGAGATGAGGACGTTCCACTTAACCCCACCGATAAGACTTAGATTTAAGAAGAAGACTTATAAATATAGATGTAGTGAAAGAATCAAAGAAAGTTAGATAGTGCAGGAATCGTAGAAAGTGGAAAGGTGTAGAAGTCTTTGCCTATCTCTCCGGAGAAGAGGTGTGATATTAATTAAGCGATTTTAAGTATCACAATCATTCCTAGTTCACCAGCCTCTCTCTTAGTTGCCTAAAAATAATAATATCAGTAAGGTTAATATTAGGAAACAAAACAGTAAATAAACTTTAATAGC
Source organism: Amyelois transitella (assembly GCF_032362555.1). Lineage (NCBI taxonomy): Eukaryota > Metazoa > Arthropoda > Insecta > Lepidoptera > Pyralidae > Amyelois > Amyelois transitella. The sequence goes on along the minus strand of NC_083522.1, from coordinate 3,325,938 downwards.
GATTAAAAATACTTTTTTATTGTTTTAGCCACAAACGTGATGATTTAAATAAGCCTGAAGCCATAAAAACGTTCATATAAAAACAAACAAAAACTACGAGATGAAACGACCAACAAAACTTTCGATTTCGACCATTTAAAAGCACTTGCATCTGATAGTGGGCTCAAGGCTTTAACTACCAACTAGTGGTTGAAAAGTGTATGACTTTACATGAATCCAGTTTGGAGCCATGCCAAAAAGTAACAGAAGATTTCACTCCCTAGTGATTTATTTTCAACCGAATGGGGTAATATTTCGTGAATTGAAGATATTAAAGTTTGTGATCGTTAATGCGCCAATTTATGTTTCGTTTTGGTTTGTGGGGGTTGCTAATCAATGTTTTCACGATGAAGGATAATATTGTGTATTGTGTACATAATATAAGCTGGGCTTAGTTTGACAAATTGTGATGAATATCTTGGATTTGTAAAGTGTTGTGTGTTGACGTATAGTCCATTTTTAAGGGTAGTACTCGTATAATTATTGTAAACAATCTTGTTACATCGTTTTTTTTTTCAAATTAATTTATAGTGACTAGAAGTCTACAAAAACAAATACCAGATGTCTTAAATGAAGGAAATAAATTTAAACATTTTTTTTCATGATTAGAATATTTAATTCAAAATTTTTTAAAGATGTTATTTGAACAAAAAGGCAAATGATTAACTTTATTTCAGTACCATAAAAATGTACTGTACATTTAGTTTGGAAAATAGCCTCGTTCGTGATAGCTATGCGCCAATGAAAACACCGCCCTCTACCGTCGGCGAGTATTTTATTACACGATGTTCGTTCATTTTTTACTAAATTGGAGTAAAATGTATGAGAATTATTCTAAAATAGCTTCAAAACTAAACGAACTAAATACTATTAAAGGTCGTATTCACTTTTCACTGTTCCATTATGTAAAGTGTGTTTACTTAAGTGAAACTCAACGTTATGTTTGAAAATTCCATATACTGGTATTAATTCAGGCGTAAATGGATTTTTTCAAATTATGAATATAAATAAGTCTTTTAAGCACAGAAATCAAAATAATATATTTCTATGTTATATCGATTTCTATGGCTTTTAGAGTTATGTTCTCTTTTTTAATTCAACACACACATTACAATCTCTTTCTTATTCAAAATGGACATAAAATTATTAAAATATCTTGCTGAAGTTACCTAAAGTATATTCAAGGAATTCAGTAAGCTTATATATGCTGAAATACTCAACAACATGCATCCAACGTTCAGAAATCTCGGCTGAGGGTAAAGCCATCTTCAGATGCATAGTATGCATCTCAGTGACAGCTTATCCCGCGCCGATGCAACTCCGAAATATCACAGGCCACTGAAATTGAAAAACGAATTTGACAAACAAGTAAATGTAGAAAATCTTGAGCCAACATACCTGCTTGGTTAGTTTTTGTTTAAAACATTTAATTGCTTAAAGAGATGAGTGATTTTTACACGTTATTCTGTTTACCTCTCCACAAATTTAATTTTATAAAAGTCAGTTCGACGGTTTTTCGGAGAAAATATTAAATATTCTTATCTTACTTTCTATGTAGATTAAATTATAAAGTAAATATTCAGAGAAATTTGTAATTTGAAACAGTCTGTTTCCATTTTTGATTTTCACTCTCTGATTTCTAAGCTCGTGGTCTTTTGATTTAGAAAGAAAGAAGTAAATTAAGAAAGAAAGTAAAAAGTTTTCACACTTTTCTGATATCAGTCCGCCCTGGGTATTATGAGCAATGCTTCTGCTAATGCTTCCATCTACGGCATCTGTTGGAAATATTTAAGTACATCATCTTCTTTTGTGTCGGCAGCTGGTTGACAAATGATTAAATATTAACGCGATTTGCCACTGCGAGCACTTATAATACTACGGCCATTGACGTTTATTTTCTCGAATCTCGTCTCATTTCCAACGAGGTAAGGCCCATTATTCTATGGAGGAGATTGAGGCTGTAGCGTTTAATCCAAAGCTTGCTACTTGAAACAAAATAAGGAAACTATGGATATTTATACCTCATACTTTTTCTGAAACAATATTCTGTAAGAATGCAATCTAATGAGCAACTTGATTTTGAGAACGCCAAAAGCTGAACAACCTTTTATAATAAATCAAGTAACTTTGGACCATCCGGGAGTTAAATTCTCATTTATTTTACATGCTGTGAAAATATTTGGAAAATAGCGCAATTTATTTATTGGGAATAATTAATGCATATTCGTTCTTTGGTCACCTCGTACCTATGACAACCCATTAAAAAAAATAGTTTGTTTGTTTGTATCTTAACTGCATAGAAATTTTCATTATTACAAAAAAAAAAAAAACATAAATAAACAATTAAATAAAAAGACAGTCTTATTCCATTAAATTTATCTTATTCTTCTCGCGCTCTTCTGTTCACATCTTAATTTTATTCGGAGTTTTCTTTAAATAATTTAAAGTCAACACGCCCGGCTTTCGGCTTTGTCGTAAATAAAATTCCGAACCGCGTGAAATAGTTTTAGTGGGGAACGGCGGAGTTATTCGCTTCAATAGCGGTATTTTATGTCAAAATTCGGGTTTATTTTCGGTGTAAATTGTTGTTTATAGGTAATGGATGTATGTTTTGTAATAGAGGGTCGTACCGTGAACCCCTGGGGTTAATTTGGATGATTTTTGGTATAGTGTTCCGTTATGCCGGGAGCGCCATTTCACCACGATACTGGATTAGACAGACTGGTTAGGTCAGATTCAGGTCACCTATATATACTACTCTTCCCGCTATAATTCTAGCTCCAGTTCTGTTCCTTATTTTGTTATATCTATGATCTCTCTGATCATATCCTGTCTTAAGTCACTTTCTCTATAATTTACTTTTTACTTTGTCCCATTTGTAGCGTCTCAACGTTTAAGATCTATTCTTTAAAATATATTAAAATTAAAAATGAAATCAAAAGATAACTATTAAACATATTTTATGGGGCTGCAATAAGAGCAAGTTTGTAATTTTAAAACAAAAGCGTAGCTTGGAAGCCGGAAGGTGCCTTGTAGTTTTAATTCGTTCTGCGCCGAGAACGCTCTGGAATAATAAGAAGGTTCTATTCATTCATCTTAGCGACCCAGATAGCTGAAGTTCAATACTGGGGGAAGAGTGTCCGATAATTTTATTCTCATGTAGCACAGAGCAAAGAAGGGGTGATATTCAGAATCTTTGTGAGGGTAGATGGCAAGCGATTGACTCACTAAGTCACAAAAATACTACACTATTTTCTTCCTCGTAGTCAAATTGGTTTAAAATTGCAATATCTACTTAAATGCAAAATACTGTCTTACCTACAGATTGATAGTTATAACTGAACTACCCGTATGAGTATCTCATTAGACTTTTAATTGTAAAGTGTATTTCTGGTCGCATATTCTAGCATTTGTTGTCAAAAATACATACATACATACATACATAAAATCACGCCTCTTTCCCGGAGGGGTAGGCAGAGACTACCTCTTTCCACTTGCCACGATCTCTGCATACTTCTTTCGCTTCGTCCACATTCATAACTCTCTTCATACAAGCTCGGCGGTTTCGGGTACTTTTGACCTGACCCTTTACCAGGACGTCCTTAATTTGATCAAGATACGTTCGTCTAGGTCTTCCCACTCCGACCTTTCCCTCCACACTCTCCTTGTATATCTGCTTAGTCAACCTGCTTTCATTCATCCTCTCCACATGACCGAACCATCTTAACATACCCTTTTCTATTCCTGTAACTACATCTTCTTTCACATCACAACATTCCCTTATCACTTGTCAAAAATACCGGACACATTAAATTAAGATGTAATACATAATGTATCTATCTAACGACTAATACGTAACTTTTTTACTGTGGAATGATCGGGGTCATCCTTGAAAAATGATTCGTAAATATAAATAAATAAAAATACTGTCCACCTAAAAAGTCGTAATATTTACGACTAAACAACATTTGAATAAAATAATTCCCGAGAAGAAGGCCAATTTGTAAAAATTCTTGTTCCCCTCTAATCCCCGTCGACTGGGAATTGTAATCACAGATAAAACAAATTATTTCATCGTTGTTATTCCCGATTCCAATGTAGGGAGATTATTTAAATTATACAAATGAATTTAAATTACAAATAAGTTAAATTTTGATTTAATTGCATATTATGCTATATTTTGCGTAAAGATAATCAATAGCTGTAATAAAATTTGCATAACTCACGACAGAATATAATGTTTTCTAACACTTGTCATCACAAAGTAAGATAATATTATTACCTACACAGTTTATAAGATGTTTGATGTAGGATCTTAGAAAAACAAAACAAACATAGAAATTGGAATAATATTATGCCGATTTTATAGTCGAAGGCTTACTCTGCCAAAAACCACGGCACGAGGATAAAACGAGACTGCGAATAGATTAAATAAAATATTGAAATTTAATCTTCTAAGAAAAAAGGTAACCTAATTTCATCGTCTAGAATTCTAGATGGCTAACATTGTTAATTCTATCGAACCAGTCGGCCAGAACGGAGGTGTTGAGTTCGATAACGCTGAGCAAATGAGCTGGCGTTCAATGTAGATAGAAAGATGTATGTCACGCCGGCAGAGAAGTGTAATTATGACCTCTCCACCTCTTTTATTGTAACGATTTATTATAATTTCTTTTCTGAAAGTCCTGGTGTTGGGCGGGCCACAGAAAAACTGCGGAATCCTTTCACTGTTCTTTAAAAATGCATGGTCGTTCCCGAATTGCAATCAAAATTCTGAGAATATAATCGGGAAAACTTATCGAAAGGTTTTTTTTTTGTGATGTAAATAGACAAACCTTCACCCCTAACGAGGTAGACTATGTCAATAGTCATAGAGCACTATAATGATATTTGTAGCTTCAGATTTATGTATAGGTTAGTTAGAAAACAATATCTCGTAATATTCCTTGTTTTTGTCCCACTCTGGGACAATTAATGTACCAAAGTGGAACGTTCCGGATTGGAGTTCTGTGAACAAAAACAGCTATCCAGATCATCTATTGTTTGTGTGTCATTGTGTCCGGTAAATATGTACTTGCTGCTGGCTTTTTATCTATATTTATGGTTTTGACATTTCAGATATGTTTTAACTTCCTTTTCTGCCACTTTCCTTATTCGATGTAGTAATTTTGGTAGTATCATTGAATTAGACATACACTACACAGTTCTCGAACTTTCCTTAGGGCTAGCTCAATCTTTATGATTTGTAAAAATACACTTAAAATTAACAATTAAAGTCTTGTTTTAGGAAACTCCTATATTCTCTTAATTTTCTCTAACATTTTTTAGGGAACAACACTTTTTTTGTTAAGCAAGCCTTTTTTGTAGGAGTATAATTATGATTAGCTATATTGGTTGTTAGCAACGGAAATGAAAATTGAAACCCAAATTACTACGGCGAGGCATTATCTTAAATTTAACGTTGACAGCCAAGGTAGAGCGTACCGTATCTGTGAAAGCCTGCAGCTCAACCAAAATCTGATTTAACTATTTCGTGAATTTCAAATGCATTCTGGAAAATACAACTACAAAATAGAGTTGTAAAGTCGTCGGGTTGGTATAAAATCTCAGTGCAAACTGACATAAATTCAAATATACGACGTTTCATTACACGGTCCTCATTCGTCATTACCAAGGCGACATGAAACAGAAGAGAGTCATTACTGTGTTCCAAACGATTCAAATTAATTACTCGCGGGGACGGAACGGCGATGATACGACTACTCGTATGTTCACGTCGTCGCATTTATAGCTCTATCGGTATGCTGCTACCCTGGTATATAGTGGATGCATGTTTTATGTGTTGCACAGAGTTCTATATTCCTAACAGCTAGGAGTACACGGTACAAGTTCGGTGTAGTTCAATTCCATAATAGAGAGATTGTGGAGGGATTCACTTCCTTCACAATTTTAAAGTCGTTCCATAAACCACCATCATTTTCCGGGCTGTAGACCCAGTTAAATAATCGCCTTTCTTTAGAAGATTCAGGGATCATGATGCCTTGAAGGGTGAGTTAGATTTTTACACTAGCGCCTTACTTTTCGCCTCCGTTACTTTCACGATAACTTTAACCCATATTTGACCATGGTCATCCAGTTGGCTTATAGGCAGAAGGAATACTGCCTATTAGGCAACAAATATTATTCGGCTAATCTGTCCGAACGAAATATATCTGTGTCTTTATTCATTGTTCTTAGTTAGTTAAGAGCACAAGTTTTAAAGCAATAAGCAGGTTTACAAGGCAAAAGTGAACAGGCATTTAGTATTTGAGCTTGCACCACCTTAGGCCTCATCTTACTTACTACCAGGTAAATTAAGGTCGCACTCAAATATTTTCTATAAAAATATATAAACAAAAGACAAACGTATGCATTTAAAATTGTCTCGGTCTATTATTTGCTACATCCTGGCGTGTGCTGCATTCTTAGTATCTCCAACGTTCACTGTTCTAAATAGTGCAGCTGTTAGGAACTAGCCTGAATGTTTGATGACATCATTAGATACAAACGGTTAAAGGTAGGTAATTCGGCAAATATTTTATTTAAATAGAATGTACAGTCGTTTTTTTTTAAATTTAGTTTGTTCATGTACAATGTCGTCTCGTAATTAATACTCTCGAAATAATAAATTCAATTCTGCGATAACGATTATCATATTTTCCTGGTATTATGATCATGAAAATGTATAAATTAATGTTTAATTAATTATTCGAAGAATAAAACCACATTTTGGTCAGTCAATGGTATAACTGGTAGTTTAGCAACGACAGTGAAAATATGTCATACCAATCAGCTTTCTCTTTTAGATATTCAATTTAAATGGATATCCAATATTTTTATAAAAAAAATAACGGAATGTGGTAACTACCTAATGCCTTACATTCGACAACAGCCTTCAGAGAGACAGAGTTCCGGCAAGTGCATTCCTGTGTCCTTTAATTGAATTGACGAAGTTTCTTGACATGGTTTTCGTGAGTAATTTACAGAACAAATTTGGATTAAAAACCTAGACAGGGGGAATAATAAGCGTAGAAATACGATAACAACCTCATATGGTTTTTAAACAATTTTAGAAGGTAAAGTCTTCAGCTTTTATTTTACTAACAAAGAGTTATGAAAATCAGGGTTGCATGAAGAGAGTTATGAATGTGGATGAAACGAAGGAAATATGCGGGGATCATGGCAAGTGGAAAGATGCAGTCTCTATGCCTCTCCCTCTGGAAAAAAAGCTTGATTAAGATGTACTCAGAACGCTGGCTGCACTATCCACTTGTCAAGGCGGACCATAAAATTTTGTCTTAGACATAGTAATAAATATTTTTTTACTGATATTTTGCAATCAGTTTGAATTATTCATGACATAAACTTTGTGTAAATCAATGCATAAATGAATAATGGGGAAAAGTATGATTGATTTAAAGAGGTCTGTCTGGTGAAAATTCCATTTTTTCGCCCTCGCTTTGAATAAGGGTTACATTGAGTTACTATTGTATGGAAGCGACATTGTGAAACATTTTTAATAGCCTATGTTGGGTCCTACTGCTGGGCAATAGCCTTCCATAGTCAACATTTTTTTCATGTGTAGTAGGGCTGTCGAGAGGATAAAAGAATTAAGTTTCATTCAATTAGTCAAATTCGTCTAGTAATTTCTCTTTTAAATTCTCAGTTAAGAAGAATAGAATTGGATGATGTAAGTGGGAATGGGCAAAGTTGAAAGAGAGGATTAAGAGCTGTGTAGTGAAAGAAATATAATGATGCATTGATAACGCCACCTGCTAACCTATTCTCGTGAATTTTTATCCATATTTTAAAGGTTGCGTGGAAGAGACTTTTAGTGATAAGTTCGCTATTAGCTGCGTTTTTACACACGTGTGAATTTACTTTTATTTATTGTATCGCAATAAGGAGTTAATAACTTAAATCTAAAATTACTTAAACGTAGTTTAAATATTGTATAAATAGAATACTTGATTGTATTTTTAATTTATTTGTAGTAATATTTAGGTGTAAGCAAAGCTATCGAATATCAGTAGAATAATTTTACTGATTAATATGAAACTATTCTGTTACTGTATTGCTGTCTGCATCCTTTATATAATTAATATAATCATCAGATTTCACAAAAAAAAAAATACGGGATAAGAGACAGAAATAAGTACATATATCATTAAACAAAAACATACATACATATAATTACGTCTTTATCCCTTATGGGGTGGATAGAGGCAAAAGTCTTAACTTTAATGCCACGTTCAACTTTATGATTATAATAATTGGTTGCTAGCACGTCACCTAAAAGAATAATTACAATTTTATCAAAAACATCTCTGTGTTGAAAATAACCACCAAGTGATAGATAACTATTATTGTGACTATAATTTTATTTAATTCTGTCATTACTTCTATGACGATTAATTTTTCTCTAAAACACTATGTCATTTCATTGCTTTAGATCTGCCCGGTGCTTTGATTTCATTATGCTGAAACACGTAGATGCGCGAAGGGTAATGGAATTTCAAAATTATGAGTTAATAATACATAATGCAATTATCTTTTAAAGAATAAGAGGGCACTTTATCGAGATCAAATTAAATTTAACATAAGCTTATGGCTTCAAGAAAGTTTAACTGCTTCCTTATAGAAATAGACAATTACTTACAATAATTTAATTGTTCGTATGTTTTAAAGAATTATATTTAGAATGATTCAGATTTTGCATGGGCTTCTGAAGTAATATGAATATATACAGGTGTGGTCCTTCAAAGTGTTTTAAAAATATATTTGCGCTTTGCAATAAATTGGAACCAATTTTATGTTGGCGAAGCCAAGCGTTGTAACCGCTGTTTAGTCGTGTTTATACTTGTACGAGGATATATATGTCCTCGTAGTTATACTTGGTTATTTTACTGATCAATTGCTTGGATTAACTGAATTATGTTTCTTGTAAAAGAAAAACCAAATTGAAATCTTCCCCTGGGCATAGTTAGCGGTAATTGAAAAAAATATAGTCTCAAAATTGTCTATATGAATATCAGTGCTATTCCAAAATTTAAAGTACCTTTCTGATTACTTATAATATTTTTTTTTCTCTTTCCAGGTAAAGATACACCTACGCATATTTATGTGTAAGTTAATTTTATAGCATTATTTAAGATTTTAATATATGGTGACTAACATGAGAATGAAAAGAAGAAAGAAGTTGTTGTGTATTGACTTTTACGGCCTATAACTTCGTAATATCACACCAAGGGGTCGATTTACGAATGTTTATAAGACAACAATGTACCTACATGAAATCAAAGGGCAGACGGACCAGCGGCTTACGACGTTTTCCGTAACACGGCTCCTTATTTCTCAACTCTTCCATATCCTGGTTTTGCTATTACTTAAGAGCTTAGTCGAGCGCCTAGTTTTCTAATTTCAAGAAATATAGGCGCTCGAATAAACTGTACATTGTAAGTCAAACCTCAAACCGAATCATAAGAGCGCTGCGCTGCCGTCGCGTTTGATTTCTCAGATCACCCTTGAATCATAACAAAATTTCTTTGGTATCCATTTAATATTTAGTACAATAGAAGTCTGCCTTTGTAACAATCTTAACTTGTTTTCGGTTTGATTCTAAATCAGGTTAAGAGAAGCCGTGTTGGCTGCGCCGGATCTAGATTGTTCAGAAAAAAGAATTGTCTACAAATTTTCTTTCTCATATTAAACTAATTATAACACGCTTTTGTGAACATCTTTCCTCGACTTTCGACGTTTCACGTTTCATCAGATAAAAGTATTTCTCTTATAAATTACGTGATAATACAGTCGACGTTGTACGAACGAGATTTTTTTTCACATTGCAAATTGTCGCTCCATCGTAATTGACTTGGTAATTACTGGCGCTGTTTTTGAAAGTAATTTATTGTGTCGTAAACTTTTAAAATGAATTATGATTTGATTTGAAAGCAGATTATTGAATTTAAGGGTAAATGGCCATTAACTTTTCGTTAAGTTTATGAAACAAGAGAACATTTTATTTTTTTAAATAATGTCATTTTTGTGAAACTTAGTTTTTGTCTATGCTATAAAATAACTAATGTATTGCTTCAAAAAAGCTCTTGCATTGTGAGAGAATATTTTTTTATCATTAATTATTCCGTGGTTAAATTACGAATATTTTCATTCGATCATTTCGGAGACGCTCTGGCAAAAGGTCAGATCAAGAGTACCCAAAACCGATGAGCATGCATCAAGAAAGTTATGAATTTGGATGAAGCGAAAGAAATATACAGGGATCGTGGCAAGTGGAAATATGAAGCCTCTGCCTACCCCTCCTGGAAAGTGGCCTGATTTATGTATGTATGTATGTGAATGTTTTCATTCGATATATTTTCCGATGTAGCAGTTAAAACGTTGTTTCGGTGTAAATGTTCCTACAGGACTCGCAATCTCAATAAATAAGACCAAAGTATTTTACAAACCGTGGAACAAAACCATTTGCGAAATTCCCTTGTAATGCTACAATTAAAACTATTTTCTAGTTGCATCCATAGAAAGGTCACTGAGTGGGGGTAGTGCAATTTATTAAGTAGACAAATTATACAATTTTACTTTTATCCACTGGAAATTATATACTTATATTGATTTGTAACGCAAACAATAATAAATATCTGTCTATTATTATTTTTTGTTGAATTTGCTTTATTTCAACTTAATTTTTCAGGACAAGACTGTTATCTTCTACTGAAAAATGAAGTTTTCAAAACCAAAGTTTTAAATACATTTTAATACATCATTTTTTGACCTATGGAACTTAAAATACCTGTCTGCTCTACTATTTAATAGAGACTGACAACCCTAATGACATTCAAAAGACATACATATGTGTGTGTGTAATGTAGGAATTATTAACGAACGTGTTGCAAATTTTAAGATAAACATTTAAATTTAATTCTTACTCATTTGGTAGCATTCCGGCGACCGCAAAAAGTCTAAATACGGCCCTGTTTCCCGAATGCAGTGGAAATGCGAAAATTAGTGCAAATAGTGAATAACTCCGAGGTCATTGAGCCTACGGCTAGTTAGCGCTTTGCAACGCGCCTGTACTAACATTTTCTTTTCTTTTTTAACGAAATACTAATGACGCGAAACTCTAATGGCCAGTATTTGCATATTTTAGTAGTAAAATTTTAATTATTTAGGTACATTACATATTGTAAGTATGGGGTGTATTGGGCTGTATAATTTACTAGTTTATGCCTGCAGCTCCATCTGCATAAATGGAAATTTCTTTATGACAGTAAAATAAAAGAAACTATTTCATCTTTCATTATTTCAGTAGTGTGTAGATTGATAAACTGTGTGAGTACCTACCTACGTGCAACAATTATTAGATTTTTAACAAAATAAAAACCTTATAGTGAAACAAATTATCACAATTTTCACTTTCGATTTGGGTAGGTAAAGAAAATTTGCAAAAAAAGTAATCCGAAATAACTTGCATACCTCAAAAAAAAACACAAAGTAAAATTAAATGAAAATTAGCTCAACACTTTCATTATTTTCAGCGTAGTATGTATTTCGCTAGACTGTGTATGTATATACGTACCTACCTACGTAAAGCACATATGCAAATACTCCCTCGATAAAACTTGTTGGCCAGAATTGCTGAGTGTGCGGTTAGAGGTTTCTCTACCAACTTAAACGGACCGTGTTTTAGTTTAGTTTCAATTATCTACATCATCATTTATTTCGTTATGTTATTTATTTAATTTTATATAATTAATTCTAATAATACTATTAGAATTAATTATATAAAATTATTAATTTATAGCAAATATATTATTAAAAAATTATTAATTCTAATAATACTATTAGAATTAATTTTATAAAATTAAAAAAAATATGTATATAAATAATATATATTGTATTTAAACTGCCGTTTGACTACTATAACAGGAGTACCCGAGACAGCATAGCCACAGATTCAAATATATTTGCTATTGATCTACCTATCAACATAAAATACCAATGATTTATTCATTCCTATAATAACGTCTATTTTCCTTGTTGATTGATAGACAGAGCCAGCAGTCTTGGCCACGATCAGTTGTTAGGCTTAATGACAGAATTGAGATTCAAATAGTGACAGTTTGTCAACCCATCGCCTAAGAGAACAATCCTAAGTTTATAAACCTATCCCTTAGTCGCCTTTTACGACATCTATGAAAAAGAGATACAGTGGTCGTATTATTTTTTATATTGGTGCCGGGAACCACACAGCACTGATGTAGATGTAAAAAATACCAATGATAAAAACGTTTTGCCATACCCCACGATTATTTCACTGTTAACCTAAACTAATGGTAAGTTCTTGTAACCTGTAGACCATACTATGCCCGACTTACGAACAAAAGCTTCCCATATTTCCTTCAAGTACATGTACTTACAAGAATTACATCTACACAACCTTTTCTCCTAGGTACCAATGATCAATCAAGCTGAATTCATTTCTATGCAGCTCAGTGCAACTTTGGGCGCCACATTGAGCGTGTTATAAAGATCCAGCCAAGACTTTATGGCGGGAAACTTTATTACGAACGATAAATTTTTACGTTACCCCACCATTTGAAAGCTATTGGAAAAATTGAGATCGATAGTGAATGGATTTTTTATGCATAAGGGCTGCAGCAGTGCAAGTTTGTATATCTTAATACATGCATACATATAGTCACGTCTATATACCTTGCGGGGTAGATAGAGCCAACAGTATTGAAGTGACTGAAAGGCCACGTTTACCTTTTTGGCTTGACATGATTGAGATTCAAATAGTGACAGGTTGCCTTACACTGCAAGGATTGGGACCATCCTCCTGGTTTTATCCTCACCACTCTTTAGAGGAGCCCGGGGTAAGCCTTCGGTCATGGACCCTGAATTGTGGGAGTCAGGTTTTTACACGTTTTTTGTACACACACCTAACCCGTATTGGATCGATCATGATAACATATCCAGTTTCCTGAATGTGCAGGTTTCTTTACGATGTTTCTTCTCGCCGTAAGAGCATCGGTTAGTTTATACATACATATGGTCACGTCTATATCCCTTGCGGGGTAGACAGAGCCAACAGTCTTGAAAAGACGGTTAGTATTCGGTAAATAGTCATTGGTACATGACCGAGATGGAATACGAACCTGTGTCTTTCTGCGCATCACGCATTTAACCTTGCCGATTCGACCATCGACGCTCTTAACACGGTACGGGACAGTTCTTAGGTTATATTACTTCGGACTTCACTTCAAAACGCAACAGTTGTTTAAACAGAATCTGTAGTATAAATAATCGTTACTAACTATACATATATAAAGTCATTTGCGTGTACGTCTGGCGACACGGCATTGCGACACGTGACGTCACTAGGGGTGGGTGGTGACAATCGTACTGAGTTCAATTATTACTCGTTTTCTATGCATAGTAGAAAACACAGCGTCGGCAGTGTAACGGTTAAGGTGCCTGAATGAAAAGCGCGATTCACCGAGTGACACAGGTTCAAATCCTAACGCGGCCGTGTTTAAATTACTTTTGTCATGTTCATTATTTTTAGGGCTAAGGGCTTTAAAGGTCGAGTTAATCATCGAGAGGAAACCTGCACATTTAGACAACTGGATATGTAATCATGATCCAATGTGAACGAAGATCCCCTGTGGAGTTTGTCGTGGTGAGACAGGGGTCGCTTCGTGTCTAAAAGTTACCCTATCCAGGAAAATAGTCATGGGCTATCACCTCAGGCTTCTCTCCACATAGGTGAAGACTCAATCGGGTCTAAACGGTAAAAGAAAAAATAAGAATTGGAGTACTGTGTGCATCATTTTTTACTAAGCGCCAAGTGTTTTACTAAGTTTTCATATTTTGGTGCAAAGTATCGGCCATTTCATAACTATGTAGTGCTTTATATATAGGCATAATGTAAGTAACGTGAATTTTTAAATCATCCCTTTTAGTGATAACTTCGCCTTTTGCTGCTATGTTATATAATACATGATTACGAATTTACTGTTATATATTGTGATGCTATAATGAGTTATTGTATTGTCTTATAAATCTTATAAATGAATGAATTGGATGTATATAAATGTGATCCTTATAAAACTATTAGAAGCATGGTAGGCCCATCATCATCTCCTAAGCACATACGAGTTCTAAACGAATGGCTGTAATAAAACGTAACACGCCAATAAAACCTTTATCGACCACATTACTATCCCATAGTTATAAAGTCAGAATGTACGTACATACTTACGTACTTGACGAGCTGAAAAAAAAAAGATATAGTTCGTGCCAGCTGCTTTGTGTCCCAAGCAAATTTACATACATATATACACGTCTATATCCCTTGCGAGTTAGACAGCTTACAGTCTCGAAAAGACTTAAAGACCACGTTCAGCTTCATGGCTTTATGATGGAATTGAAATTCAAACAGTGACAGGTTGCTAGCCCATCGCCTTCAAGTGGAGTGTCAAGTTTATAAGCCTATCCTTTAGTCACCCTTTATGACATCTATTGAAAAAATATGGAGTGCTTCTATTCTAAAATGCTGGAAACCATACGGCAAATTTTAACCAAACCAACGGAAATCCAAGCAAAATTAACGCAGTCATTCAATATAAAGGATTCTTAACTTGTGTTTCACTACAGGCAATGGGTAAGCAACCCGCCACGTGCCTCTCAAGTACTTTCGAGACTGTTGGCCCTGACAATCATGTAAGGGATAATGATAAGACGTGATAAATGTATGTATGTTTTTATTGCATTTTTAAACGATTTATTCAAGTCAAGAGAACCCAAAACCGAACTAGCTTGCATCAATAGAGTTATGAATGTGGATGCATCGAAGATGCGCAAGATGTATGCAGGAATCGTGGCAAGTGAAAAGATGTAGTCTCTGCCTACCCCTATGGGAAAGACGCGTGGTTTATTTACGCATGTTAGTCAAATAGTTCTATTTTATGGTATTTTTGGCAATTTTAAATTCGTAAACAGTCATTATAAGCAATAAAATTTATTTATTTGGGAAACATACAATTTTACCAAAAACAATATAATTGACATCAAATCAGAAAAATATCTCACGTTGGTTGAAAGTTCTCAGCTGAAGTTTTCAAAAGCACTTAAATTGTTTGTCCACGCGCTGTCAGATTATATGTTCAAGACATTTTTCTCTAGCGATATTTCACACTCGATGGAGGCGGCAGCTTAAAAGCTGAAAGTATTTTTAAACAATAACTATAATAGAAGATATATTGTGCTTATGTTCCTCTTTGACTGGTGTATAAGTTTGGACTAATTCTCTTTACTGCCCTAACTACTAAAAGGTTGGGGAAGTAGATAAATAAAAACTGTTCACCATAGAAAACTGGTATGAGAATGAGAGAAAATAATGAAAAGATGCAAATTTATAAGGTTGGCACAGGTGCCGTATTAATAAGAGATTGTATATGAAAATAAGTAGTCTAATCAAAGTTAAGATACAATGACGCCTGCGCAGTTTTGCGTTCTTGCTATGCCTAAACAACTGGTTTCAATGTGCAGTAATTGGGAATCAGGATGTAGCGATAGGTTGCAAATACAACGCAACGTCATACAAAAGTGGGTATAAAATAAATATAATACAATCTTATTTCTCTTAGCTTATTCAAAGTCTCACAACGCAACTGTTTTGCGAAAGTAAACTACACGACGAAAAAGATCATAATGTTTTGTGTAGATGTAAATTGTTTTCATGTTATTTCCCACAAAGAATGTTAAAAATGTTTGCCCTCTCCGTTTTTTACCTTTAACAGAGTTATTTTTGTAAATGCAGCCAGTATTTTCTTTTAGAATTTCGAGAGTTTGAACAAAAGTAAGATATTTTAAAATTTTCTGAATGTTTAAGTAAATGATGCCGATAAAACATTGTGCCCGCACATTTTATTTAGATTAAACTTTATTTTACTTTAAAGTTAACTTTTGCGTCGGAATGTTTCTAAAATTGGACTTATTTATTGACGACGAAGATAAATCTCTGAATCTCGATTCTATCATTTATGCCATTTAGCTATACGTCGTCATGTATGCCCATTCCGCCAAAAATCTTTTATATAACGTTAATCTAGCGGAAAAGAATTGAAGATAAGAGAGGTATTTTGCGGAACAAATACCTCCTCTATTATTGGTATTATGAGTTAGAGCTACTCGCTTGAAATTAATCCATAAGATTGGTTTCGGGTGAGTGGCCTTATTTGTAGGCACAGTCAAAACAACAAAAGGGGTTTTGCACAAATTCTGCTTCTGAATAGCATTAAGAAGATACCAGAGGAAACCAGCATGTCCAACTGGATATGTAAGTATGATCTTTTTTGGTTAATGTTCCCATACGGTTTGCGGTGGTTAGACGGGAGTCGCTTCGTGTAAAAACCTGACTTTACCATCAAGTCCTGTATCTTAGTTATAGATGCACTCGGCTCCTCTCTTGAGAAGTGAGGATGCAACCAGGACTAGCGCCAGGAGAATGGACGATTTGTATTATACTATTTATAAATAATACAGTGAATAAGCGCACGTAACGATCATTCTGCCGCGCAGACGAAGTAGCCTGCTGGTTTTCAGTCGCTCGGTGACCACGGATTATTGTAACACTAGCTGTGCCCGCGACTTCGTCCGCGTTCTTTTATAGTTATTTTGGGCATCATTGAAGCCTTCAAAGAATAATATTCCCGGTTTTTTGCTTTTTTCGCATATTCCATTATTTCTTTGCTCCTTATAGTTGCAGCGTGATGTTATAATATAACACAATATGTTATGATATAATATAGTCACCGAGCGACTGAAAACCAGCAGGCTACTTCGTCTGCGCGGCAGAATGATCGTTACGTGCGCTTATTCACTGTATTATTATAGCCTAAAGCCTTCCTCGATAAATGGCCTATTTAACGCAAAAATATTTTTTTAATTCAAACAAGTAGCTCCTGAGATTAGCGCGTTCAAACAAACAAACACTTCGGCTTTATAATATTAGTATAGGTGATTCGAAACGTCTGAGGTAAAATAAAGGTACGTTATGCGCGCGTTTTATACCTGTAGGTATTATTTATTTTACTAAATGGACTAAAAATAACTTTCCAGAAGATATCATACCTCCAAAACATTTCGGAAGGGCTCGAATAACATCAATTTGCTCGGTCCCCTTAAACTTAATAATCATAAAGTTGGTATCCGAATGGCAATCAGCCAAAAAGACGTACTTATTTGTGGATTTGCAATACTTGTTCAGTACTATCCTACTCGTTTTTAAGGTCTATGTTTTTTATAGTAATATTTTGTACGGATATTTTGGTACGGATATAATTACATACATATGTATATAATTTGCTTTTTGTTCATTTTATTTTGTGCAATAAAGTTTAAAATAAATAACAAAAAAAAATCTTTATGTTTGTGACTCAGATAAAGATCGATTTGACTATATATATTGACAAATATGACTCTAAATAATAGTTCAGTAATTAACAAGCACACACGATTGTAGGTTCCCATTTAGATCTATGGCAGTGATGAAACAGATTGCTATAATTTTGCCTCAAACAGTCTAGTTTCAGATGCGGTACGGCACTGCGGCTCAAAGTAATGAAAGCACAGATGCATCATAAAGTTTTCTATATTAAAAAAGAGGAAATCAAATGTTTGATCACTTAAAAATATATTGTTGACGTAAAGATTTTGCTAGGATGTTTGACTGCTTGATGACTTGGGAAAAACAAAGGATTTGGGAAAAGAGAAACGCAGCAAGAAAGCTGAGTAAATTTAAGTTAAGTATAATACAAAAACAAAAATAACGAAACATGATTGAAAAACAATGATTTGCTTTTAAATTTCGGAAAAACTTGACCATTTGATTGAAAGTTCTATTGAAACATCAGAAAACAGCTCGGAAATTAAAAGTTAGAACCTCATTTCTACATCCATACTATTTTGTACTACCCGTCTGTCAAAGCAAGCGAAGCCATCGTTAGCCGACTATTGTTTTCGCAATTACGAACCACTTCAGTTGAATATCAATTTCAATATATTTTATCCTATGTTTATGGGTAATAAGCACATAAAAATCGGAATAAAGTTTATATTTTTTTTCTATGGTTTCATATCTTTCACCTATTGGGTTAGATTTGTTGTTGCAGCCTACAATGCCGTCGCCTTTTATGAAAGAGGTAGGCAAAGAGGTACATCTTTCGAATAGTCACGATACATGTATACCTTTTGTCAATGTTTCCTTATTCTTTACTCTCTTTTCGCAAAATCTGGGTACCTACATGATATAACCCTTTGCCTGACCGACCAAAGCGAATGAACTGTTCTAATGCGATATTTTTAATGAAAATTCTTATTTGTCGAGATGATTGATGAAAAAATCCTCAGAAATCTCTGCGTTTCAAGTAAAATAATTCTCTCGACTGCGCGCTGGCTTTTGCATGAAACGTCCTCTTTTGTTGGAAGTTTCATCTGTGGAGTACTCTATAGCCTAGTTTTTAGTTTTGCGATTCGAAACGGGTATAGTCCAGACGTATATTATAACTGTTCAAACCACACTGCAGATAATTTATAAAGAGTTCAGAAGATTCGGACAAAATAATTTAAATCCTCATTTTTCTATTTGTTAGAAAATGTGGTTATCATGTTTTTATTACCTATCTTGTTATCTTTCAATGCACAATTTAGATCTTGTTTTTTGAATGTTTAAGTAGAGTAACGTAGAGTTCACATAAGCTGCATATAAAAACTGAAAAAAAAATAATTAAAAATTACACAAGTTAGTTTAATACTTTAGAATAATTCTCATAATGTTCTTGAACTTAAGCTGGTGAAGCAAAATAATGAGACAAACTATAAATAAATAATTTTAACCGCATTTCATTTAGCGGAACAATACGGAGCTCGATAATTGGATGGCCATTGCACTGGCCGCAAATGCCGCTGATTGGTGATTGCTAATGAGACGTAATCCTATTGGTTGGTGCACGTTTTGTGCTGTGGTGGTCTATAATTTGAATGCTGAATACTGAATTTTTTACTGAAGTTTGTTGGTGGTTTGACCCATGCATTGTATTGTTCGAAAATGGAACTGAGTGTATCAAAAAATTAATGTTCTTATGGTGTCTCAGTGGAATATTTTTTAATTCGGTAGTTTGTACCGTAGTAATTTTACGTAACTTATGAAAAAATAATATCGTCTGAAACTCTCGACGCCGTATGGAAACTATTGTTTCAATTACAGACTTAACGCTACAGACGATGATATCATCTAAAAACCCTTGCTATACATTCGTATGATTTAAAGGTAAAAAAGCACAAACCTAATCTACCTACATCGTTTATTTCCAAATGAAGCAGAGGTACTTGCCAAACTATCCAACTCTTGTAGATAAAACGAACTGAATAACAAGTATGCCATCAACTTACCAATTTCAGCAAACAAGCCGTCTCGGAAGTTGGAAGCGCAATTTATTCCATCAGTTATTTTGAGACTAGACGCTTTTAACTTAACTACGTTTAAATTGGTCGATCAGAGATTGTAAGTCGTGAAAGTTGCCGCCATTAGAGAATTCAGAACTATCGGGAACAAGAATGCTGTTGTACTTGTACATTAATGGTAAACTTTATTTGATTCTGTTAACTTTTTTATTGGAAGCCCATGATATTTCAAAGAGGGAAAACATCATGAGGAAACCTGCACATTCAGACAACTGGATGTGTAACCATGAATCAATATGAGTTAGGCAAGAGTGTGAAGGTTAGACTCGAGTCGTTTTATGTAATAAATATAACTTACCTTCTCCAGTATCGTGGTTATAAGCGTACTTTGATCTTCCTCATCCTGAAAGGTGGGGATGCAACCAAAAGTAAAGCTTCCTAGCATGATAATTGGCTTTTGTTAAAAAAGTTTTTAAGTTTGGCTACTACGACGCTATTATAACTCTGATGATACATCCAACGACCCTTTGTTTTTGTTTTATAAATAAAAGGCGACATCTCTTCGCCACAAGTCACAACAGCCAATCACGCGACGCTAACAGCCGTTATCTAGGCATAGCAACTAGCTTAGAGGTAGATCTTCCCTTTGTGGCGGTCCAGTCCGAATAATCGCTCCCGCTACAAATAGTATAAACACATCAAAAATTTTAAGCTAGGTATATAACGTTGTTATATTTTTTGTATATTACGGAAAACTTCAGTCAAATGTGTCCGCATACACGCATTGTCCCAAAGGTCTACATTTCAATTTTCTTTATACGCATCCATTCTATATCTTTTATTATAACGCGGATTGAGGGGCCCTCTATCGGAATATTTTATTCACTTTCATCCAAAAGGGCTTGTTATTTATGGTTTACGACGTGAAGTATGCGTGGGTCGGTGAAGGGAAAGATTTAGTTCTAAGTAATGTTGGACCTCCGTTACTGTTCATGATTGTAAGTCTATTAGTCATAGGTATACCTTCTCGGTTGGGTGGTGTATTCACTAACGTTGATGTCTTATCTTCTATCTCATTATAACTTTGTGGCTAATAACAGAATTAGAGTGAGAAGCCTGCTTTGTTAACTACAAACTGGTAATTAGGAGCAGCGGTTGATTTTTTTAAAGTATTATTATGTTATAAGTGCTACCTATAGAACAAATTATATAATCTGAATTCCATCTTAAACCGAACAACTGAACGAGGCCTTTCATTCTTTTCAAGACTGCTGGCTTTATCTACTGCAGATATAATACAATTTGGATCTACCTTCGCACATAATATTACGACTCGTGTATTCAGATTCGCATTTGGCAGTGGGTTGCTCAATACTAACACAACCTGTAAGGGTTTACGAGAAAACTTCAACCATCCTGAAATTAATTACACACGGCCCGGAATACACTTCGAGAACATTTGTTTAACATGGGTATGTTTCGAAACTTAAGGCGTTTACACAACTGTTGATTTACTGTTGAAGCGTAGACTTACATACATATACGTAATCACGTACACGAACATATCCCTCACGAGGTAGACATAGCCAACAGTCTCGAAAAGACTGAAAGGTCACGCTCAGCTTTACAGCATAACGATGGAATTGAGATTCAAATAATGACAAGTTATCATCATCATACCATCGCCTGATGAAAGAATCCTAAGTTTACAAGACTTTCCCTTGATTGTCTTTACAATTAACAGTAATAGTACAGTGTAGACACGCTTAATGTTAATTTTAATGTTTAGCACGTGTATCGTGTTCTCAACCTCCCACTTGTCATGATCATGTCATCTATCGCTGTGATAGAACTCGGGATCGTCTTTTGAACAGTTTCTATCCACTTGCTGGTGCATTTTTGTTTTATAATATCTTATAAATAATATTTTATTCAGTAAATTTTCATTAAAGCGTACAGTGGCTAAAACATCGTGGAATTCTTGAATGATTTAATAAAAGGAAAATTTTTGATCCTTAAATTAGTTGAACAGATAGTCATCGCATACTTCTTGCTTACTCCTGAATCTCTTCAACACTGTATCCGATCGTTTTATGTTCCCAATCCATAGTTATCACCAACAAACCGACCATAAACTTTGATTGGACGCCGCAGGTGGCCATCTGACTATAACTGGCCCATTATAAAGTTATGACGATAAAGTAAACTGTGTGTTTTTACGGCTGCGGCGAAGTGGAGGGTTTAACGGCTGAGTTATGATACAAAATAATAATAACATGAAGCGAAAACTTTGTAAATCTTCGTAATGTTTCGAATAATTAACAAGCTTGTATGTAATCAATACTACCTACGAGTAGCTTTTTGGTAATTATCTTACTTAACTACTTTTCATGGAAATTTTCAGAACAACCTCTTGCAAAAGCTAGTAAGAGATAAAAATTGTATTGAATATTTTTTACTAACACTGTTTTTCTTCTCATTCATGTTTGTTGATACTAAATGGAACCTTAACATTGGTTGACTTTAACTATCTGCACGGGAAGAGAAGCAGCTTGCACACACTATGTTTTCGCTCCGATACCAAACCAGCATGTAAACTTGCAGTAGAGCCTTTTGTTGACTGGCGGAAACCACATGACATCAAAGCTACAAATTGTTTATTAGAATATATTCGTGCAAGAAGTTTGCACAAATAATAGGTAAAAAAAAAAGTTAAAAATAAATACTTATGTTTTGTTCTTTCTTTATTTTATGGTTATGCGTTCCTCTGTTATATTATATTGCCGGCTAAAAGTGGTTAGCGGGTTAAGGCATAGGATAGTGAAAAAAAAAATCTGGTGAACGAGCTCCATTGAAAAATTTAATAGTTCGTTGAAAATAACAATTTCAGGAAAAATAAAACTTACATAAAATAAATCCACTTTGTTACAAACGCAGAATAATACTTTATTGGTTCAAGCGCTTTTTATTCGAATTTTAAAAATCATTTTCATTTCATTTTTTAATCATTCTGCAAAAACCCAGCTTGCCTGAAGCCATAGATATATTGAAACTTGTTTGTTTTTTTTTTTAATCATGAATGTGTAAGTTAGCAAATGACAATATTTAGAAAAGAACACCAACCACGAAATGCTTTGCATATATTGCTTACTACCTTTTTTCTGTTTGTCCGTAGTTCTGAATGGTGATTTGAGCTAGGTCAGGCATGTCTATTTTTAGCACATTGACGTCATCACAGCTAAATCAATTGGTGGAAATTTTCTTTTCTTGCTTACATTGAAACTCTGTTTAAAGTTCGGATTAAAATAGTATTTTCTGTATCTGTAAATAGGTTAAATTTAATTTCTGATGGTCTATCCAACCAATCATAAGACCGAACCAGAACCTTATTTAGGATAAAGTATAAATTATTTAGCGAAATTTAAAAATAAAATCTATTTTGGTTATCTATGTTTTGGGTCGCTGAGCAATAAAATTGGCTTTGGGAACGTTCGAGCGACCTGACTTTATTAGACGATCAAGTGTAGAATTTTCGTCAAACATTACATTCAGCCATTACTTGTAGAGCTTCGCCCAAAACTGTGATATTATAAAAAAAAACCGGGTCCTATCTCACCTTTCATTTTTGTATTTCATTATATTACGTATACTTAACCTTTTAGTAATTTCTTTTATAACAAATATTATTATACCGTGCGGTTCCCGGTACCAATCTTAAAAAAGAATAGGACCACTCTATCTCTATCCCATGGATGTCGTAAAAGGCGACTAAGGAGTAGGCTTATAAACTTGGGATTCTTCTTTTAGGCGATGGGCTAGCAAACTGCCACTATTTGAATCTCAGTTCTATCTTAAAGCCAAATAGCTGAACTTGGCCTTTCAGTCTTTTCAAGACTGATGGCTCTGTCTACCCGACAAAGACAATAGACGTGATTATAAGTATGTATGTTTATTATTATTTGAGTTCATTACGAAGTAAATGCTATTCTTAGTTTCCTTTTGGTTAAATAATAAAATACATTTTTAAATTTAAACCTTCTCTCTCTTGAGCTACGTTCCAAATTAAAAATTTTCACAGCAATTTTAATTGCACGCCATTTTAATATCACGATCAGCAATTACAACGGATCGTTTGCAACGAAATTAGTTTTGCGATCCAATAATAGGGAAAGCGATTACAGGGAATTAATGTACATAATTAATAATATTAAATTTATACTGTTTGAATATTAAGGCTAATAAAATACACGATTATAAGTTGGCACTTTAAAAAAGAATTCTTGACGACCTTGTATTACTCGGACAACATATTTGTACATATAATTACAACACATTATAAAACAAAGCCCCCACCGCGTCTGCCTGCCTATTTAAATACCTAATATTGTAAATATTTATTTTTCATGTTCAACATAATATGTATATAATGTATTATTTCAAATCCTAGTTCGTAAATGCTATGAAGTAAGTCAATACTAACTTCATAGCTTTTGTGATGAGAAAGTGAGTTAACGAAACTGCCTATTGAGGCAGTTTCGTTCTCATGACAAGATAGTAGATATGAAAATCACGAAGTTCACCCTAACATAAAATGATATACCAAAACTGAATCAGTATTACCCACTTAGTAACTTCAATACCAAGTCGATACCCTATAATACTCGCATGAACGGTGAAACTTTCCTAAATACTGTATTCGGATCTACAGGTTGGTTATTGTTAGAAGTATCAAAGTTCGACATAGTTGGGGAAATGATCGATAGATGGGCACACCCGTGTGGCTATCGGCACCAATACAAAAAAGAATAGGACCACTCCATCTCTTTCCCATGGATGGCGACTAAGGGACAGGCTTACAAACTTGGGGTTCTTTTTTTAGGCGATGGGCTAGCAACCTGTCACTATTTGAATCTCAATTCTATCATTAAGCCAAATAGCTGAACGTGGCCATTCAGTCTTTTCAAGACTGGTGACTCTGTCTACCCCGCAAGGGATATAGACGTGACCATATGTATGTATGCATGTATCGATAGATGGGTACTGTTGTGCAGAATCTAGTCCGATTTCCCTATTGACCAAGCCACATCGTGAGGTAACTGCACATTCAGGGTACTGTTTGTGTAATCATGATCCCATATGGGTTAGGTTCCTTGCAAAGGTTGCGGAGATCAGGCGAGAGTCGCTTCGTGTGAAAATCTGACTAACCTAATCCGGGATTGTGGTTTGATTTGACATGTCCAGGATGTTTGATAATAGGAAAATCTCTAAGTCCTCCACAAGAAGAATGGGCAAATAATAATAAACATTGAAACTAAAGAAATTACAGATAAACCGTATTTATTTAATTACTCGTATAAACAACAAATCTTACAAGCGAGAAACATTCGTGGTTAGTGATATCTTACGTGTAGGTACTACTATTCGATTATGTGGTTATTTGATTTTCTATATATAAAACTATATAAGTGCCAATCTCTATGTTACCGGCAAACTAGAACAATATTATCGATTACAATCGGATTAGTAAAGTTTGGAGTTCCTGTTCTAAGTAGATTTAGAAGTCATCTGGGCGTTGTTAGTAAACATAGTCGTTATAGCGGCCATCCGCAGTCGTAAAGTAAAACTTGTGCACACACAGCTCCAACCACTGACATAAATCTAGCTAGACCCCGCCAGTATATGTACTTCACGTGGCAGAAAAATGAAAAATAACCCTTTCTTCGAAACAGTTTCAATTGAAATCGGTACGTAATGGCCATAAAACATTAATCGAAAATATATACACTCACATTGACATGACGTGAAGACGTGATCGCCTGTATTCGAAGGCAACGTTAAGCTGGATGACTCAATGTTAAAATTGGGATTACATGGGGGGCGCCATGATTACTTTCTCTTTATTAGGGAAATCTTGACGAGCTCGAGTTTCACTGTAATTTAACTGATTGTATCTACCTAGATCTAAGTCTGTGGTTCCAGCTAATTGGCTCCAGCGGAAAACTGCGCGATAGCAATTAGTGTTAATGAGTTCGTCGGTGACTAGAGTTCCTGAGGATAGGGGGAACATACGGGAGTAACGGAACTGGACTTTAAACTTGGTAGATCTCATAATGGCCTTCTGGAGAGGTATCTTCGTTTTGTTTTTCGTCTTTGCGTATTTTCCGTACTGGTTTGCTTCAGAATCTCAGAGGTTAAAGTAAGTTTTACTTGATCAAACGAGTCGAGTGATCATAGTAGTAGTCGTTGTAAGTAAATAAAATGAATGACTGAACATCTGTATAAACAAAAACACTATAAAAAATACTCGAAATCTGGCGAATCTGTGGGCATAATGTTACTTATAATTATAATTAAATATTCAAGGAGGAAGTCGAATAAGTTACCATATCTATAGAATTCAGTTATTCTCATGACAAGGTCACAAGGTGGGAAATAAATTGGGCAAATGCGTTTCCTAACGCAAACTTATTTTCCATCCCTGTACTGAGACTAACGCCGGGAGGAGGAAGAAAAAAAACCAAAAATCTTGTCTTTAAGAGATTTAATTAAATCACGTCGTGACAAATGAAATCGCAATGTTTAAATACTTCTCGAAATAACCTTTGTATTTCCTCTTATTTCGAGCATTTTACTTAAAGTCTGTGTCAAACAGGAATCAGGGTTTATTTTCCGAGGTTTTTAAGTTCTTTTGTGTTCGCTCTTTTTGGGTAGGTAGTGGATTTGTTATCAAAGTTAATTATATAAATACCTATACATAAAGGGTATCACTTAGGTTCATTTACATCTACCCAAAGTTGAGTACGCAATTTGAAATTACGTATGAAAAAAAGAGTCTTGAATCACTCTCTTCCAGTCTTATTTCACGATCATTTATCATCTCAATTTGACACTGAAACCAAATCTTATCTACCTTTAAACACGACTTCAAAATGTATTACTGTGAAGTTTGGACAACTCATTTAAAAAAATACATAGGTACATATATGGTCACGTCTATATCCCTTGTGGGGTAGACAGAGCCAACAGTCTTGAAAAGACTGATAGGCCACGCTCAGCTATTTGGTTTAATGATAAAATTGCGATTCAAATAGTGACAGGTTGCTAACCCATCGCCTAAAAAAAAGAATCCCAAGTTTGTACGACACTATCCCTTAGTCGCCTTTTACGACATCCATAGGAAAGGGATGGAGTGGTCCTATTCTTTTTTGTACTGGTGCCGGGAACCACACGGCACTTAAAAAAAATCTATCATCATTAAACTTACATTTTTTTGTTCCAGACATTCTGCGTGGTATCCAAGAGGTTTCGGAAGAACTACATCCACCGGTTCACGGCCACCAGATCCTTGTTCTGGTGGTCGCCGTGGTCGTCTGTGCGGCGCGCATGCGTGTACTTGTCAACGAACCAGTACTTCGATTACTTCGTCATGGCTACCATACTGCTCAACTGTGTCTTCCTGGCCATGTCGGAGACTATTGAAGAGGCTGAGTAAGTTTTTATTGTTCTTCTTTTTTTTTTAGAAGTCTTGGTTTCCGTGATCTGTCCGCTCTAGAATTGTATACCCCAAAACTAGTGCTTTCATCTCCTCTTCGTGCGGCTTCGCTGATACCTCAGCGATTTCTGACAGAATCTCCTATGGTTCTGACAGAATCATCATAATCGCAGTGTCTCGACCTGCGACATTATGCTAAGTCAGGACCTTTTTTTCACTGTCCATCTTTGTTCGTGGTACATACATACATATTACACATTCACCTTATGTACATACATAAAATCACGCCTTTTTCCCGAAGGGAGAGGGAGAGACTACATCTTTCCACTTGCAACGATCTCTGCATACTTTCTTCGCTTCATCCACATTCATAACTCCCTCCATGCAAGCTCCGGCGGTTTCGGGTACTCTTGACTTGGCCCTTTGCCAGGACGTCCTTAATTTACCTTATGTATGTAACCAACAAATGTATAGTGATAGTGAATAAAGCTGTTATCTATCTATCTTTCTCTCTCGCGTCTTTTTGTGTGGAAATGTAGGATCCTTTTCAGCCGAACCATCCCAGCTCCCTTCGGAAGTGAAGCAACACCAATGCTTAAGGTTCCTATTACTTATCTGTTTACAAATCGGTTTAAAAAAGGAAGTTACCACAAACCACGCTTTTAACTTTTTAAAGGGCGTGCGATTTCTTAGTCATGGTCACCATAATGCTCAAATGTCTTTCTGGCTAAATAAAGCAATTCAAAAACCCTAAGACTCAATTAATTGATAGAACCCGACTCAACAACTGCCGATAAGATCGTACAATGCAATTACACTTGCAACTGGGCTAGGTGAATGCACAAATTGCCCTTTTAGCATTTCAAAGAGGTCCCAAGACGGCTCGGTGTGACCGTGCAACAAACCATAGAGTAACGCCTTCATACATACATAGAACGCCTTCTACGAGTATGTTTTGCATTCAAAATTTCAAAGATGGAAAAACTTTATATATACAGTGTATATATCACAGTGTGTATGTATCACCAATTCCGTTTTATCAAGTTAAGATATAAAATTGATTGACTAAAGAGTGTTCGTCAACAACGTTATGTATAAAGACATGATTATACGTATGAAGAGTAGATATTATTATTCTATTTTGGCCGTCGGGTTTGACAGTAAAATTAAATCATTTTAGCTCTTCCTGTGGATGTTATGGGAGCTGAATAAAGAGCTAAAAAATTGTTCATCAACAATCCAACGCAGTCTTAAAGTAAAGCTTCCGTTTACCAAATCTTTCTCATGGTAAACCATAATTTTAAAGGTATGCAAAACGTTAAGATGAGAAAAAGTGAATAAATTAATGAAATGTCATTTGTTTCAAGTAAAACAATACATCAAAATTAAACAATGACCTCGAATAAGGTTAGATATACACAAAATGTTTGTCATAATCCGCAATCTATCCCAAGCAATCTCTAGGACCTTTAAGTTCTACTGTGATAGCTATACTCACTCTACGCCAACGGCAACTACATTCATTTCGGGACGTACGTGAGTAGGAAGCGCAGCCGAAATGGCACATGGAATGGATATGTCGCCGTATGAATGTTAAATTTAAACCAGTTTTGAGTTTTCAACACGATTGTCCTTTAAAGAACACTGAAGTACAGTGTTTTTAAAGTTTTATTTTTTTAGGGAGCATGTATCTTTTGTCCCATATTGCTTTTAGTCGGCTACGCGTACACAAAAACAATTCTGTCCACCTACATTATTGTAACATACAAATATCATGTCTTTATTTCTGTGCCGTGTGGTTTCTGGTACCATGGAAAAGAAAATAGGATCACTTCATCTTTTTCTCATGGATATCGTAAGGATAGGCTTATAAACTTGGGATTCGTCTTTTAGGCGATGGGCTAGCAACCTGTCTCTATTTGAATTTCAATTCTACCATTAAGGTAAACAGCTGATCGTGGCCTTTCAGTATTTCCAATACTGTTGGCTCTGCCTACGCTACAAGAGTAAATGACATGAGTATATGAACGTTTAAATGTAATTATCCCTTAGGATAGTAGTCAGAGCAAATTGTCACAAAATACTCGAAGGATACGTTGTACTGACGGATACGAAGGCCTATGATGGACTTAAGAATCAGGAATACCTAGTGACAGATTGCTTTCCAATCGTCTAAAAAAATATACTCCAAAGTATTTACTATTGTTAATACTTGCGTACATTACCTAATGTTCGTGTTTTCAGCAATTCATCTATCCATGTGAATGAGGCTTTAGAATCATGTAGGTTCATCCCCTGACTGTCGCTAACGATGTCTCGATATCGCCCGTCACTCTTCATAAGTGCAAGTAAGCGCGGGTTTATGATTGAATCAATCAATCATCGTGCGCGAAAACGGTGCAAAGCGTCACGTGGCCACCTTAAGTGATTGATATTTTGTTTATTTGTTGTGGAAGATATAGTGTGTGAAACAGTGATATGTGAAAATGAAACGGATCGATCATAACATTCTTCTTCATCCTCCTAACGGGAGTACCTACTGGTTAGTCTTCTCAGTCAAGACACAAAACCGTCTTTTAAGAGATACGAAGTATCTTCTCTGGCTTTAATTCCTGTTACATTCTTACCTTGACGGAGAGGAGCTTAAAGTATGCTTTGATCATAGTTCTGATCAGGATAGATCAGGTTTTTAGACGAATAATTGACCTTCGTATCCTTTGCATGAGAACCTACCCTATATTATACCATAGTTAGTGGTTAAACATTTAATTGCCTAGATAAGATTCATCGTCTATTGAATTAAAATAGACAAAATATAATACATACATATAATCACGTCTATATCCCTTGCGGGGTAGACAGAGCCTACAGTCTGGTAAAGACTGATAGGCCACGTTCAGCTATTTGGCTTTAAGATAGGATTGAGTTTCAAATAGTGACAGGTTGCTAGCCCATCGCCTAAAAGAAGAATCCCAAGTTTAAAAGCCTACCACTTAGTCTCCTTTTACGACATCTATGGGAAAGAGATGGAGTGGCCCTATACTTTTTTGTATTGGTGCTGGGAACCACACGGCACTATATACATATATATAATACATAAAAGGTAGAAATAAATCCTCAATTAAAACTCAAAATGCAAAGCGTAATTTAACCCAATTATAATAATTAGAAACAGTTCTGTCTCTAATAACGAACATAGCAGTTACCGCCGACATTAATAAACTGACCACAGACAAAGCACAGCTCTGGATACAGCCTAATTTGATTAGTCAGAGATTCAGCTAGCCTTGCTGAATGTTGAAATATCACAGTGAATTCTGGCTTTTGTTGATTCTGAAGAGTAAATTTCATATTTTGATTATATAATACTTGGGGTCTCTCTTTAACGGGATGGACTAGCGACCTGTCACTATTTGAATCTCAATTCCATCATAGAGCCATATAGCTTAACGTGGCCTTTCAGTCTTTTTAAAACAATTAGCTTTTTAATATATTTATATTAGGTACTTAAAGACGACGTTGTTACCTTTTAATAATATACGAGTATACTTAGTCTATCTTAAATTGACATCAAGGATAAATGTTTAAACGCAAATTTAAAGTAGAAAATGCTTCGTAGCAGTAATAAACTGAAAGAAGATTTAGCGCCAGCCATGCCGTGGATTAAAAGATTTACTTTATAGATACTACACTGTTTAACGAAGCTATCCTATTATCATTACAGTCTGATCAATATTTACTACAAAGAGGTCCTTTCTTTATCAAATTCCAACAGAAACATCAAATACATACTTAAATTTCACCAGAATGAACGTAAAATGGTGAAGAGACTTATGAATGTAGAAGAAGCGAAATAAGTATGGGATTGTGGCAAGTGGAAAGATGTCTCTACCTACCCCTCAGGGAAAGAAGCGTCATTAATATATGCTTAAAGGCAATTAATATATGCTTAGTAAGTATATTAAGAAGAATGTTGTACCAGAAAAACGCTTTCAGTATTTTCGAAAATGTTGACTACGTCAAATGCGAAATTGCGAAATATTATAACTTACAACCTAAACACCGTATCATGGAGGCGGCGATGCATCTTCAGTAACTGCCTGGTGTTGACTCAGACTTCCGTATATCAAAACAGAGTTAGCGACACCCTCTACCAGCTTAGCTCGGATTTACGAGATTTCTGGCTCAGACGGCTCGGGTATTATAGCTTAGAGGATTTAGCTAAGAATTATTGATTTTTATTTCTTATATCAGTTTTTTATTTTTCTTTCTCACTTTTCACTATCATTTTAGGCGTTCCCATTTGCGCACTCTGTCACTGTACTTCGAGGTTTAAAATCTCCATTTTTACATTAATCTTACCTGTTTTTCTAGTCTACAGTTTTAAGACCATATAGTCCAAATCATCATTCGCGACGTAAAGCATTAATTTAAATTTAATTTTTCACTTCCACCATAGTATTTTTCCGATTATTCACTCTTTTTCAACTCAAAATTCATTTAAAACAAACCCTTCAACTATTCTCTTCAAGCCAGCAGCCATTTTAGTCCACAAACAATTCAGAAGTTCCATTAGACAATATCTAAAACTAGGCCTTTGTTCAGAGGTGTAAACAAGTCAGGTAGTCGCCAAGTTGTTATAAACTATTGTTTGCAGCAAGTAATCAATATTAAGACAATGGCGGAAAGGCAAGCTTAGACACGATACACCTGCTGCGGTCTGTTAGGGTCAGTTCACACTGTTACGACGCGACAATTTAATATTATAATTGCATATCAAATTTCTACTTTATTATACCCACGAAAGGATACACATCTTCCCGGGCCACGTTCAGCTGTATGGCTTTATGATCTCTATAAACATTGGTTTATCCATATTCATCAATATTCTTACAGCATCGATTTTGGATATTTTAACAACATAATTTTTACCAGAACGACCAGATTCAATAAAAAAAAATTGGTCAAAATATAACCGTTTCTTTCTATACAACCAGGTCGTAATGTATCTACAAAGCGAAGCCCCAAGTTGGTAACAAAGCGTTATCCCGTCGCTTCATCACTCTAAGCCCATTGTTTTACGCGTCATGCACTTTTGAATTGGGACCATTTGTTTCAGCCTACACTTTTTTTAAATCAATTAATTTAGTGTTCCATCACTCACATTACTTGTCAAGTTTATTTAACCTGTCACCTACATATTTGAATCTTAATTCAACTTTCCAACTTTAAACAACAAGGTCTTAAATTTATTTAACAGATCTTCATGTTAACCTTTTCGGATATTGCAAACATTTACATGTATAGTAGACGTACCATATAAAACTAACTTATACCTATAAGTACCTACTAAGTATCTTAATATAATTTTATGAGTTTAGTATTTAAAGATCCGAAATCTAACTAGAAATATGTAAATCTAGTAGTAGTATTGCACAATTTACATTTAACTTTTAGTATATAATTATTTACCTACATTAAATGTTATTATTTATTTTTATTCCATCATTCCTCCATCGGACCACAAGACGCAGACGGATATTACACTCTTTTGTCGTTAAATTAACAAATGGCCGAACTAAACGCTTCAATTGTTTTTGGTTCAAGTAACTAAGATGTGGAATGAACTGCCTGCGTCTATATTCCCAGATAAGTACTGTCCACGAACATTCAAAAGTAGAATAAATGCGTTTCTCTTGGATAGCCATGTAACATCTTTGTCTTTATCGTCACTTATCTTATCAGGTGAGACGGAAATAAAGTTCTCTGCCAGACCCAATGGTTGACTGGTAGATAATGCTTCTAGCAATAAGTCCGCCAATTGTGCTATACATTTGTATTTTGTGCAATGAAGTGTAAATAAAAAATAAATGCTTAATCCAATATTGAATAAAAAAAAATTCTTAACGTGACCTTTAGTCTGGTGTCTGGTGGCTACTGTTTGGATTGGATCACGAAAGTTAAACTAATCTCAAATTAATTTTTATTTGCAAACATTTTGTTTCATGTAATGATCTAATTTGTCTGTGGAATTACAAAGAAAAGCAATTTAACAATCAAAAAGTTCCAAATAATCGGTTTGATGAGCAGCAAATTTCCTGTCGAAATTTCGCCTTGTTCTCTTAGAAATATCTTTAAAATTAGTTTGTTTTCCATCATAATGGTAAGCAATCGGCGAGTTAAATAAATAATAAAATTAACGAGATCTTACATATTGAAGTACCTACTTTATATTCTTGCAATAAGTCCCTAATTTGTTATGACGATTGGTTTACAAATAATCACATATTATTAAAAGAAAATCTTTTAATGCATTGGTTATTATTTAGATAAAATTTGTGGGAATCAAATAAGAAAAGAATGTAGGAGAAGAAACAGAAAGCCAAATAAAGGTATAAACACACTAAGAAAATTTAAGAGACAAAAAATTCAATGCTTCAAATATCAATAAAAGGAAACTTCACTGGATTTTCTCATGTTAACACAAATAAAGGCTAAATTATGAAAATTAATATATTCAATTCACGTTAGGTTATATTAACTTGCAAATTGAATATAAATATCAATAATAAATAATCAATAAACTTATTAATATAAAGATTCCAATGACTCGCCGCTAGGGGTGTGCCCAGTAAGCTAGCAGCATTGCCTCTCTGCACTGCAATAAAGATTCCTTGCGCGAAGTAACTGCCAGCCCTTCCTTATTATGAAAAATTCATTAGTGTCTTATGAATTCTTTGGATGTTAAATCGAAACTAAGTACAAATCGTATGAAATTTTTTCCTTGCAGTTCAGATGGCTATATTTTTCCATGGTCAAATTGCATTCTTGATATTTCATTTTTATAACACTAATACTAAATAAGGAAAAATGCTTTTCGTGCCCTTTAACGAGAAAGAGTCTATATCTCTAGCAAATAAGCAATCAGCAAGATTTTGATGCAGTCAAACAAACTTTTGAGATTGAAACGATTTATTTTCGCAAGTAAACAGACATTTTTGTCAATAAATTTAGCGTCTGCTCTGCTCAACGAACTCACGTTTCGCCTTATTTTTCTTATTTTTTCACTCAATCAAATGTTGCTCTGTCATTCATCATTGTTTGTGCGTTCTTTTATATTTGCTCAAATACTATTTCGGGGTCGATCGATCAAAGCCTGTCCACGGGCCGATGGAACTAATAGTCACGTAGTTATCAAGATTATTTTTAGAAAATGTCGGCAGTTAAAATAATAATTTTCGAGTCTATTTAAAAGCATATGTTGTTTTGTAGTAAAATATAAGAAAAAAATCTCTCTCTCATCTTGATGTGTTCTCATTTGAATCCTCTGCCATTAAGTTTCGAGGCCGCTTAAGACCGGATTTTTTCTTTAATATATACCTACCTTTCGTAAAGGTGATAGAATAAGAGATGTTCGCCTATCACACTAAGTTGACAGTACATTCGAGAAAAGTAAAAAATTACACGGTCTTTTCACCACAGGGACTACAATCCTTACTGCAGATCAGAGATATAAATTTTTCCTGTATTTTTATAATGAAAACACTCATTCAACTTTTAAAATGTAACTCATGCAAACAAATGCATTTTTTTTGTTTTAAACAAATAAACCCACTTTTCGTAAAATTCGTAGACCTTTTTAGTGTTAGTATAGAATAGAATATATTTTTTTAATTCCCTCAGAAAAAGGCTAAAGACTAGCTAAGTATAATTTCATAGCAGATCTAGTAAAATGAGTAGATATTGATGTCCTATCCATGATACAGTTGTACTGATCTGATGCAATTAATTATGCAGCATGCTGATGGATTACGTTTGCAATCAATTCGCCCGGATGTAGATTTGCTCACTGAATACAATTGATTGAGTACACACGTGCAATGTTATAAGCTAATTGTATTTTGTACATTGATGATGATTGTGGATGTAGTAGAGAAGAATGCAGATATTGTGGCAAATGGGAAGATGCAGTATATCTATGCTAAAGAGGTGCAGATAATTAAATCTGAAGTACTGGAAATCTGTTGAGTTCATTCATTCATTCATATCTTAACGTCTGTATCCCTTGCGGAGAAAATAGAGTCAGCAATCTTGAAAGACTGACTGGCCACATTCAGCTGTTAGGCTTAATGATAGAATTGAAATTCAAATAGTGACAGGTTGCTTGCCCATCGCCTAAAAGAAGAATCCTAAGTTTATCAGCCTATTACTTGGAATTAAAGGACTAAGCCTTTTACAACATCCATGGGCAAGAGATGGAGTGTAAGTACCCTATTTATTTGTCCATATTACTCTCAAATCAATCTACACTTCGTGTGTGCAAAGATCGTTCCATTACTTTAACTGTTAAGTGGTAACAACCATACTTACATTCGTATTTATAATATTGGAATTGGGTAATGTTAAAATGATTTTGTTGAAAACATCCACTACCCACGGTCAAGTAATAATATTTTCCATTTTGACCTGCGCTGGATCGAAACCGCGGAGCCTTATGCTCGTAGTAACTCTGCACAACTTATTGAGTAAGCGGCCACCTGACGGTAAGCGATAAACTCTTGCAATACATCATGCTAAAACAATAACCCTTATCGTCGTTTCGCCACAAAATCCAACATTAACCCTCCTAAACCTAACTCGTCACAATTTGTCATTTATGATGTCGACAAAAATCACCCTATACCAAGCTGACACGTAACTGACCGGTTGTCAATGCCAAATGCGGGTAAGCGGCGGACATTGATCCGGGTTTAACCGGTTTCCGGATAATCGCGACCGGGACATGCCAATATGGACATATCAGAATCGGCGATTGTTGAAACATGAAGTTTTGGGCGATTAGGATGTTCTTTATCTTCAGATAGTGTTCACGTTTAGAATAGATATAACCTTTTAAATTTAAATCTTAGGGGCGTCAAGATTCTCTGTAGGCTGTACCTACAGGAGTTGATTGATCGATTTGCTTAAAGAAGGCAGATCATAAAGTTATCGACCAAATCTGTTATTTGTTTGGTCTACTTTGTACATTTCTCCGTGAATCTGGATCTGAGAATTAAATGTGAACTTGGTCTGAGATGTGAACGCACTCTTAGAGGCGTCCGATCAATAACCTGTTGATAGCAAAGTTGGAACGCTGAAAGGCTTATCGTTGAACAAAACCACAAAAGATCGGTTAAATTTTGCTCGTATTAACAGATAACGTCATAGTACACTCTCGTACACTCTGTACTCGTTTTGCTTTATTTAATCTTAATTGTACAAACACAATGAAAATCACGTGCTTACTTACCTATGTCCTTTCTCCTCGCGTTAATCCCGATGACATACTAACTTATCTGCAGAGGATAAAGTGATAAGGACAAATGGTCCTGATTTATAATTTTTTGACGAAATAAAACTCTGGGCACGATAAAAAGATATGTATGTATTCGGCCAGCCAGAGTTCGAAAAAAGGCGGGGGGATTTTTTTTACTATGGAAATTGCGCACAGAAAACTAATTGGCGTAAACAATTTGCATTCTCGTAAAATACTGTTCCTCTTTGGGTGAGGAATTTCATGTCAAGAACTCCAAATTAAACTCTGGTCTTCTGTCCACGAAGAACGCAACCGTGTCAAACCATCAGAAAGATATTGATAACATTTTGGAAGCATTGAAATGAACTTTCAAGTCCTAAATGGCTTTTTATTTCGTTATACAACCTTTAGAAATCGAGACAATCGCTTAAATAAACCCTTACATCATCTGGTGAACAAGATACTATTGTTTCCTTTAGCTAAACCGATGAGATTTGCTAAAAACATTCATTTTCCCCCAATCATATAATTTAATACGCCACAAAATGCCGATAGCAGTGCTATTCGTGTTTGAAACCGTGAATACCTACGATACATTTGTAACAGAAATTATTGCCACCGCAGCCATTTTGGATGTCGGATTGTGAATGCACATAATGTGTTTTTTAGACGAGCCAGTTGCTCGTTTTACAAATTGTGTATGGGTATTTATTTATAATAAACAGAATCCAAAAATGTGATTATCTGTGTGTCTTTTTATACTCGCATCACGCGAAACTTTTGCCTAATTTTTACTCAGATGTAGTTAGCTTGATTCTCCTTTAAAGAAGAGTTTCCACAAAGATAATTTAAAACAGCTCCGCTACGTGTATTATCTTAGGCTACTAACGGCTGACTGCATATCAGTACATTCAGCCGCATATCAAGTTAAACTGCAGGAAACTCTATGACGCGGAGATAGAGGCGAATTTGAAATGAATTTGGCGAGGTTGTTGTACTGTGTACCTACCGTACAAGCACTTAGTATAACATATCAGAAATTCGGAATTTCAGGCAAGTGTTTAATTATATCTCGGCTCTCGCCTGGACGTCGCCTAACGCAATTACTTCTCCGTGTGAGAGCATTCTGTCTTCGTCACGGTTCTCGTATCATGAGGAAATACAATTACTTGCACAAATATGGTTACTCAATCTGGCTATTTACTCTAGAAGTTCAAAGTATTATCTTCTATTACTAATATGAGTGATGTGAACTGCACTTTAAAATTGAACTACTCATTCTGACCGAATTTAGACATTCACGAGAAAGAGATGGGGGTCAACTTTTCTGATGAATTTCGTAAAAGGCGCCTAAGGGAATAAGTACATTTCTATGCTGGTCTCGTAGCAAAGAATAAACATATATATAATCTGCTTTACCGTGTAAATTGTGAAAGTCAATCAACGATAAGGCTTTTTAATTTTCCGTTACGAGATAAAGACGAGTTATTGATATTTATATGGTAAAAAACTGATTGGAACAGTTCACTCTGACTACACCGTAAGCACAAGCACCATCGCATTTTCTGTGGTCGTAGATGTTTTAGGAAAGCGTAGCGACGTCAGAACATCCATATTTAGATACTAATTAAACGATGCTTTAATTATAAATGAGTAATGGTAGTTTTAATTAAGCAAATTTGGTTGTTGCTGTTGTTCAAGGCGCGATTTTCCCTCGGATAAATATGTCATTTACTTTTGGTAATTATATCTTCGTAAATAAAACATTTATTATGATAAACTTTTATTTTTTCTTCGTAATCGATCTTACTATTTTCTACTACGTTTTGATAAATGAGTCGCATTTTTCTTCATTTATTAATTTCTCGAATTCAACAGCGACAACAATAAAATATTATAGGAAAGAAAGGAAAAAAGAAGAACTACGTTTATTTATTGACTAAACAATTTATTTCGAATTGAATCAATACAGAAAAATATAACTTACCTAGATACATGTGGATTTAACATAATTACCTAACTACTGCATGTTACCAAAGAAACTATCGGTTTTTCGAATGCTAGAAGAGGAACCCGGGGTTCGGCTTTCGAGTGAGTCACGATTTAACACGAAGCGACTCCAAAGAATTCGGAAGAGTTCTCCCGAATTCTTCAATTTTCCTCCGATTCGATTGCATTGACAATGACACTAAAATTTTTTGTTTAATAAGTTGCTATCTGTTTAAATCAGATACTCGTAGTCATAGCACAGATAATTTTAATTTTAATATTTTTTCTATCTTAATGACGAATCTTATACAAAAAAAAATCTGTAATATTTTTGAACTTGTGGCCGTATGAGTTAACGACAACATCGCATGTCTGCCTCCAATACGAAGTCCTCTGATCAATACAAATATGACCAACGGCTCAATCTCATGTCTCATTTCCAAAGGTTTAATGAATAACGTATTTTTTATTTTATTTTAATAAGCACGGAAATTATTAAGTCTTGAAAATATCAGAATGTAAATCTGACCTCGGATGACATTTTTTTACGGTAATAATTATATAATCACCAACCTCCAAAAGGATATCCTGGAGTGCCTTCATAAGAAGTTTATGGTGGTCACAACCTTCAGTAAGAAAATTCGACGTAGAACAAGAAGATAGGATTCTATATTTGTACATTTTTTACTTCCCATCTCTTTTAATTATGAAATTTATGAAAAACTAAAAAGACCTACTTCTTCATAAAAGCTCGTCGATTAAGGTAGTCTTAACCTGATCCTTCGCCAGAAGTTTTAGATCAGAACATGTTTGTCTAAGGTCTTTTCCTTCCATCGTCCCATTCACACTCTCCTTGTACATTTGCTGAGTCAACCTGTCTTCATTCGTCATGTCCACATCACTGATACCATCTAAGCATTTAAAACGTATTTGAATCTTTTGAATAAACTTCCTAAGATTTGGCTGTATAATTGCATTAGTAATAAAATACTCTCCTTCATATCACTGATTACAAGTACCAGGAATTCATAATCGAGGTGGAGATGTTAATTAGTTCCCCTCAGGGGTTTATCAAGGCGTTCGTCGACCGCTGTCTCCGACACCCTGATTTATGTAAGGACGCCCACGACTGAGTTACTCTTCAAAATACATTTGAATAAATTTAC
The DNA here is from genome assembly GCF_032362555.1 of Amyelois transitella. Classification (NCBI taxonomy): domain Eukaryota; kingdom Metazoa; phylum Arthropoda; class Insecta; order Lepidoptera; family Pyralidae; genus Amyelois; species Amyelois transitella. The sequence goes on along the minus strand of NC_083522.1, from coordinate 3,286,433 downwards.
CAAGTTTTAGAATTAATGAGCTGTGTAGTTGCTTTTGTAACCTTTTTCTCATTTGTACTAGGTATAATCGAATTATACTTCGTTCACTGTCAGCTGTTTATGTAAAGGTATAATAATACCTTTATGTGACTAATAAGGTTTGAGCTGATTATAATAATATTCATTTATAAAATTATCTGCTATTGTAACAATTCAGTTTAACATTGATTATTATCTATTATAATTCCCTTTATTATTTTTACCATTTAATCACAAGATGATACAATGACCTACAACCTACTTCTTATGATATCTGAATTAATTAAATTCTTTTAATAATTCAAACATATTTTTGCCACTTTGATAAACCATTCTGTAATTAATTCACTCGATATTGACGAGGAACTCCTGTACAAAGTAAGACGTCGCCGCGACCTATCTGAGCGAGTCTGGCTTAACAGCGGCTCCAATTGTAACCAAATTTGTTTCCTATTTAAACAAAACGCTCAATTTGTAACAGGATTGTAGGAAAAATCAAGTAATTAATTAAATTTTCAGTTCAAGGAATTCGTAAAAATCTTGCCTTTCTTATTCCTGGGCATCTTCTTAGTTTTTGTGTGGGGTTTTCATCAAGTTCATTTACAAGTTTGTGTGTATAGGACACTCCCAATTAGTCTCGTAGGTAATTTAATTATAGTTTACTTTGTCGAAACTTTGACCGTTTGGAAATGTATATATCCCTATTCTATTTCATGAAATTGGGTGCAGTTAGTTCTTGAGTTATATCCATATAATCTGTATCCCTTGCAGGGTAGACAGAGCCAACATTCTTGAAAGACTGATAGGCCACATTCAACGGTTTGGCTTAATGAAAGAATTGAAATTCAAGTAGTGACAGCCCATCGCCTATAAGAAGAATCCCAAGTTTACAAACCTATTCCTTAGCCGCCTTTTACGACATCCATGGAAAAGAGATGGAATGGTCCTATCCTTTTTATATTAGTGCCGGGAACCAAACGGCACTTAAATTAATTTGTCATGAATAAAAATACACATATATTTTTTTATTTATATATTTATATAAACGCAATTGTGGATTAAATTATTTTTACGCGTGTACCAATTGTTTCAACATATACCTAACTACCTATCACCTGCTTACTACTTACACTTCATCTTACACATATTACTGTTTACTTATTTACTCAAAGCAAGTAGTACAAACATAACCAACTACTTAATTCAGATTAAGTAACATACGCCTCACTAAGTATACTTAATTAGAAACTTGATAAATATTTAAGATAAACATACGTATTTACCCGAGTAGTGAAACGAGAGACGCTGAGATTTCATTTTGCAAATTTAGACTTTATCCCGCAATAATATGTTCTATATTATGTTAGCCAGTGGAATCAGAAGCTTTGATTTCAGTTGATTTTCCATCCGTGTTGATAGTATGCTTCTTTACTAGCTGGTGCCCGCGACTTCTTCCGGTGAAGTATAGTATTGTGCACCATCTAGATGTTAACATAGGCTTTAATTAAAAAAGAAAATATTTCAAATCTTTTAATATACCCGGAATTAAGAATTATCTATTTGAAAGACTTCGTAAGTGGCCCGGGTTTGCTATTCGAATTCTTGGTTAGTTATGAGTTGATTATTTTATTTTACGTGAAGAAAGTAGTACTCCCAAGACGGTTCAAAATTCTCCATATCTGTTAATGCTTACTACATTAAGAAATCGAGGAATTCTTAAAATTTAAAGAAATCATTGTTATAAAAATATTCACGGTATTATATTTTTTTAATCTATTCCTGCGTTGAAAAGAGAAGGCCTACAAACATACCTTGATCTAATCGTGGACGTTCTGGTGAAAGGTCAGGTCAAGAGTACCCTACATCATCGAGCTTGCATGAAGAGATTTATGAATAAAGCGAAAAAAGTATTCAGGATATGTGGCAAGTGAAAAGATGCAGTCCTCCGGGAAATAGGCTTGCTTTAATTTATGTTATTTGTTTTTTTTTTTATAAATGCGTTGTTTTTTTAATGTATGTAATTTGTTTTTTTATAAATGCATTGTTTTATTCCAGATATATATTCCTGGCGATCTACACGGCGGAGATGATTATCAAGTGCATAGCGAAGGGGTTCATCCTGAACAAGTACACGTACCTTCGGAACCCCTGGAACTGGCTGGACTTCGTGGTGATCACGTCGGGGTACGCCACCATCGGCATGGAGGTCGGCAACTTGGCTGGTTTGAGGACTTTCCGAGTGCTGAGGGCGCTGAAGACCGTTTCTATAATGCCTGGTAAGATTATCATACATACATACATACATATACATACATACATAAAATCACGCCTCTTTCCCGGAGGGGTAGGCAGAGACTACCTCTTTCCACTTGCCACGATCTCTGCATACTTCCTTCGCTTCATCCACATTCATAACTCTCTTCATGCAAGCTCGGCGGTTTCGGGTACTTTTTACTTTTTCATACATATGGTCACGTCTATATCCCTTGCGGGGTAGACAGAGCCAACAGGCTTGAAAAGACTGAATGGCCACGTTCAGCTATTTAGCTTATGATAGAATTGATATTCAAATAATGATAGGTTGCTCGCCCTTCGCCTAAAAAGAATCCCAAGTTTGTAAGCCTATCCCTTAGTCGCCTTTTACGACATCCATGGGAAAGAGATGGAGTGGACCTATTCTTTTTTGTATTGGTGCCGGGAACCACACGGTAAGATTATATAAATACACAATAGTACATTTTATAATAAATATAATCCTTATATAGATAAACTTCCAGGACCTAGGTTAATCAGAGAAAGTACGATTTCCTCTGATATCACAAACAAGAACACTACCGCCACAGTGACCGTCGCGAATCTGAGAATTCCACTTTAGTAGAATCTAGAAGGTTAGATGGAAAAAGCTTCATCTAATTCATATCGGAATTCCTTCTACAAAAATTAAATCAAAAAAATAAAAATTACGCTCGAAACAAAAAGGTTCCTTTTTAACAAACTCAATCTAAAGGTACCTAATTATAGGTACTAATAAAAAAAAGAGCGTTGGAGTACCGCTCCAAATCATTTATTGTCCTAATTTTATTTTTTTATATATCACATACCTACCTATTTAAGTCAAACTTATAACATCCCTCTTAAAATCAAGAAGTTAAAAAGAAGAACTTCCAAGCGCTCCTTAATTTTGTGCAAACGACGAAACGAGATCATTTGGAAGGGCAAATTCAAATAATGTCAGGAATTTCCCCAGTACTTGCGCTTGTAATAGGGTTTCCATCCGTCGCAGTTTCCTTTACTAAAATGAGCTATAAAAATATTTATCTGCTCTTCAAGTGCTTCTACCTGGTACGTTACATTACAAAATTTTATTGTGCTAATATACAGTTATTATATTAAATTAAATTACAATACATATATGTGCAAATTTATTATTTATTTAGTAACATACATGCATACATATATTCACGTCTATATCCCATGTGTAGTCTGAGCCAATAGTCTTAAAAAGACTGATTGGCCACGCTCAGCTGTTTGGCTTAATGGTAGAATTATTTCAAAACAAAATTTGTTATTTACAAAATTTGTCATACAAAATAATAAATTATATATAAATAACATATTAGTCAAAAAGTCCGTCCCGATGCGTACCTGATGGAAGTACCATCACACTGGCAGCATTCCCCTGAATGTATCGCGAGGGAGATGCGTTGCATCAGGTACAAATACATATAGATTTTTCATTCCAGACATACCAAACGCATACTTTTCTCTCATAACATTTCTCTTAGGGTTTTGTATTCGGAAAGAGCAAATTTATATTCTTATAAGAGGCAAATCACACAGATTATATAAAAAATATCCTAAATCCCACTGAAATAGTAATTATTTTCCTTCTAAGTACTCCCAATTATGCGTGTAAGCACAAATTTTACGAAGATTCGTCAACTAGATAATGTGTGAAGAGAAACAAACGACACTCACCCATTTAAAATATCAGTAAGGAATTATTTACGTTAACTAAATTTGTATAAAGGTTACAAAACTCGTACGTACCTTGATCAAATCAGGGACGTCCTGACAAAGAGGCAAGACAAGAGCACCTTCATCCACCAGCATCCTTGTGTACCCGTTACGAGTGTGGATGATGATGATGTATGCAGGGATCGTAGCAAGTGGAAAGATGTAGTCTCCACCCACCCCTCCGGGAAAGAGGCAGATTTTATGCATATATTTTCACGTACCCGTTAATTACCTGAAAGTAAATAAAAATATCTAAGAAATGTTACAAAAACCTTTAATGATTCCCGCCTTAGTTCTGAATAAATAAATACAATGTCCAGTGGTTCCGCAGATTGGAGCTTATAAATTATTCTGATTGAATCTGAGTCGAGCGCACGAAATCAAAATGTTTGAATCAATAATAAAATAACCTTTTTGCGAGAATATATTTCAAAATTACAACACAGTCTCAAACTTTAACATGTAAAGTCCCTCGGATTCCACTTAGCGGCAGTTAATTACAGTAAAAAATCAAAATTCGGCGTTTTCACCAACCCTATCAATCTGAACATTTAAATGTGACCTTAATATTTCTAAATTACAGTTTCTCGCCTCGCCTGCCTCATTAATAGTCCATTACCGTCTTGATTATGGACATGTTGTATAGTGAAAAAAAAATCAATAAAACTTGTCACTTTAAATTTATGTGAGGAAAATGTTTATATTTTTTGGTGATATTAACCCTTTCCATGCGGAAGCATTATTTCAATTTTGCCGTCTCTGTACGGGCGGTTTTGTATTAAGGCCCTTCTATAAAACGATGGGCGAGATATTACGTCCTAACAAAACTGGTTCTACTGTACGGAAGGCGTATTATTGCGTCCTGTAATTTTTTTTCGCTAGACGCGGATGGCGTATTATTTCGTTTTCAAAATTATATAGACAATTTTGGTGTTGCCATACCTTGAAACAATAACGTTTTTATAAGCAGAAATGAGAAAAATTGAATTATGATTAAGAATAATGAACATTTGCTGAAAAAATACAAAAAGAATATCAAATATTTATATAAAATTACTTGCATATATATTTTTTTATAAAAAACTGAAATATGTAGTAAATTGAAATCAAATTTTTATTAATCATAATAATTTTTTGGGCAACTGGGTATGAGCAAGCATATAAGCAAATTAACACTCAGTTTTTTACATACTCATTTTTTTATATTATTTTATCATGCTTTTAAAAAAAAAATCTATGGTTATAATAAAATGTAACGAGGGTAGCTTAAAATTTAATTTATGAGGGTACAATAAGTAACTGGCTAGTTGACATATCTTGTACATTGTATCGTGTTTTTATTGGACATGGTGCTATCGGATTTGGAGAGTCATCATAACATTTCACTTTATTTTGTAAAATTCGTTGCGGTATCTTAAATACTTGAGATTCTTTGACCTCGTCAATAGTTTCGGGAGAAATTTCATTGGTTCTTCCTCGTTTTCTAGATGAAATACTTTGCGACATCTCATCATCGTCGATAAAATTTGGTTGCGAATATGGTTCATGCTCGTCAATTTGAGTCTCATCTAAAGATTTATCTTTAAAAATATTATCGTCGAGGTAAAACACATTATTAAGAATTATAAGTAATAAACTTACCATTTATATTATTCTCCTTTTATTAGACTTTGATATAAAAAGCTTACAACACTATCGGCGTAAACCATGCACTCGTATCTACATAATAATAAGTAAGTATTTTTCCACCGTTTCACGTAAGGTTGTTGAGTTTATAACTACAGTACAGGGGAACCAACTTTCATATTGGTCTAATCGTTTAACACAAGGATTTGTTTTGGACGCAATAATACGCCCACCGTGTGGCCAACGGTTTTTAGTTATACGTGATATTACGCCAGCCGCATGGAAAGGGTTAATCTCTTTCTCTCTCATCTTCTCTTAAGTTGGCACATTCTTCGCTTTGAAGTCCATTGTTTCGCATAATATTATCTTTCCTGACCGAGTCAGGATTTTTTGGCCTGGCCTTTCTACCTGGGGTCGTATACGGCAAAGCCAGAGATTTGTACCCCTGAATTGATTCGGTAGTTTCTTATTCATTACAAATAAATACAAGCATATCTTTTCTCTTTACATCTATAATATAGGAGTAGGATGAAAACTTAGGCAGGGCTGCGTGTAAATACAGGCTCATTGGAAACGTCATCGTTTTCAGTAAAGATAACAGTAAATGCTTTTTGTGTCTAGGGTTGAACATTTAATAATTCACCTTGAATGTTCAACAAGCGTTGGTGTAATAAAACATACATACATACATATAATCACGTCTATATCCCTTGCGGGGTAGACAGAGCCACCAGTCTTGAAAAGACTGATAGGTCACGTTCAGCTGTTTGGTTAAATGATAGAAATGGGATTCAAATAGTAACAGGTAGCGAGAACATCGCCTAAAAGAAGAATCCCAAGTTTAGAAGCCTATCCACCCTTAGTCGCCTTTTACGACATCCATGAGAACGAGATGGAGTGGTCCTATTCTTTTTTTTTCATTGGTGCCGAGAACCACACGGCACTTACGTTTACGTGTAATAAAACCTTATTTAAATTCCAAATCCATACTCGCCATACATGGTCGAGGTAATTCAACCATCACACATTCGACCAACGATCTTGTTACATCAATACCACCGCCACCCATAGTTCTATCTTTCGGTAACCTTCTGGTTATCGTCACCGAATCTTGGGAGAAGTGCGCTGCTCTCGTGTTTGCTCTCTGACAGCGCGCCCTCCTACAAAACTGTTAAAGACCCTTTGGTTCCGTATTGTTACTTGCATGTAAGTAAGGTGAATACATCAGCAACTCTTATCCCCAGGCCTCAAGACCATCATCAACGCACTGCTGCACTCCTTTAAACAGCTGGCGGAGGTTATGACCCTGACTATCTTCTGCCTGATGGTGTTCGCCCTGTTCGCCCTGCAGGTGTACATGGGCGAGCTAAGGAACAAGTGCGTGAAAAACTTCGTGGGCGTACCCGGGGAAAACTTTACTGATGAAATCTGGTTGCAGTGAGTAAGCTTTGTTTGAACTACGAACGCGGTTGGAGTTTTTTCTTTTTTTTTTTTAGTTTGTGCCGGTATCTCAAAATTTACGTTACGATATAGGTATAGATGTTTTAATAATATCTGCTGCGTACTTAACAAAAGGGTCAGCTCAAAAGAACCCGAAACCGCCGAGCTTGCATGAAGAGAGTTATGAATGTGGATGAAGCGAAGGAGGTATGCAGAGATCGTGGTAAAGAAAGAGGTAGTCTCTGCCTATCCCTCCGGGAAAGAGGCGTGATTTTATGTATGTACCTATGTATGTACTTAACAAAAAATATTTTTAATTTTTCGGACAATATCCCTATAGTTGCATTGTCCTTCTTAAATTTTATGAGATAGCGCTCATAATAAGTATTTCACTGATAGGGTAATTGTCATACAGATAATGATGACGTAGGCATCCAATGAGAATGGATTTCGGGTACTAAGCGCCGGATAATTGTGTTATATGAAAATAATCATTGATATTTCAGTCTGGCACTAAATCTGAACCCACAAAAAATTGTTAAAAATCTACATAAGGCATTTCACCAGTATAAACATATAATATTTTTGTAAGGCTAACTTAGATCCTTAAATAAATGAATTCCTTTTTCATAGATGGATCAGAGACACTTCCCACTGGATGGTCAACGACGAGGAGATCCCTATAATCTGCGGGAACCTCACCGGGGCGAGGCACTGTCCACCCCAGTACACGTGCCTCTGCGTGGGCCCCAACCCGAACCACGGGTACACCAACTTCGACAACTTCCTCTGGTCAATGCTCACCACATTCCAACTAATTACCTTGGATTATTGGGAGAATGTATATAATATGGTAAGTGCGATGTGAATCATAATACTGATTTTTTTTAGGTTAAGCGGAGAAATAACATGTGTCCTGCTCCTCTTTTCGATAAAGATTCAATGAGCCTTTTCGTTAATTGTACTCGTAAAAGCCAATCTAGAGAAATACTAATAAACTTTGGTTTTTTCTTAAAGACTATAATAATTAGTAATTTAGTATTTAATAATAATTGCTAGCCTATCTATCATAGTGATATATTCTCATAGTGATATATCTAATACATATATCACTATGAGATTTTTAATTCCATCATTAAGCCATCCATCTGAACATAGCCTTTCAGTCTATTCAAAACAGTTGACTCTGTCTAGCCCGTAAGGGATAAAAACGTGAAATGTGTCTATATATATCTGATGTCATACTTGTTGCGATTTTAACGGATCCTTGCCAACTATGAAAAATAGCCCTTAGTTTCGACCCAATTCTGGCGCGACTCCCATAGTATGGCACGTGCGACGCCATTTTTATCGCGCGAAAACTATCGCTGTATCACTTTTTATTTTAATTTGAAATGGGACAACAATAATTTTACGCGCGATAAAAAAGCGTCGCTTGTGCCAAACAACGGGGGCTAGTTTTGAAGTTAACTTATCTGTTACTATATTTAAAAACCTTTCTTCAAAACAAGCTGGTAGGTGATAGTATGCAGCCGATATATCACCAGCAACCGATTCTTCGAAACAAAATGCCTACCATGCCATGCCATTTGTGTTACTTCATCGAAAAGCGTAAAAAAGGCTTTAAAATAACCCCGTAGTTCCGATACATAGAGATACTATATTAAAAGTCCTTTAACAAAAACAAGATGGTAGGTGTCGATATTGAAAAATGCAATACAAACAAAAAATCTCTAAAAAAACCCGTAGTTCCCATCCAACGATATTATATTAAAAATCTTTTCACCAAAACAAGCCGGTGTAGGTGTCGGTATGCTAATCCACCCGATATATTACCAGCGACCATACTCGTACTCCGAAACAAAATGCCGTCGACGCCAACGAAGCTGCTTCTGACGTTTAAACGTGATTTACTACCGTTATTTGTTACGTTTTCCCATGCCTCGAATACAAGTAGGTGTGATGTAGGAAAAAGTTCGATCCGGTTCGGGTTCAAGAATAACTTGACCAGCCCCTGTGGCATAGAAAATAGAGAAAAAAGTGTCTCAGTGTTTTTCTGTACTAATTCCTTCCATTTCCATTTTTACCACGAATAAGTAAGTATCACGATTATATATTTCTTAAAACAATATGGTTAAGTATAGTTGATCAAAGAAGGTTTATTAAAAAACAATCGTTAACTATACGATGCAATACCGTCAAAAATGCAGGTCAAACATTACATTGAGAGGCGATCTTTCTAAAATTGCAGAGTAGTTGTCCTAACAAATATTAATAATATATAACGCCCTCATACCACAGATTACAATAAAACTATGTTCAATGTTCATACTAAGTCTCCCGTCAGATCACCCTACCACAACAACCACTTGTAACCGTAGACGTTAGTGCCGACCCAGAATTAATTAAATTATAAAGCTGAGGTCTCATTATGTAGGTACATTGTGAGTTCATTAGTTATGAAACAAGTTTTACTTTTAAAAATTATATAATACTGGCAGCGTATGTATTATATTTTCAATTTTAAATTTGGATTTTTTGTTTATTCTTTTATTTGCTTTTTAAAGTCTTTACCAGAACGTCTCCCTCACTGAGGGAGCACACCTCTTCCTCGGAGGGGCAGAGACTTCCTCTTTACACTTGCCACGATCCCTGCCTACTTCTTTATCTTCATCCGCTTGCGTTAAAAGAAAAATCCTGTTGAGTTCATTTCCCCCCTGAAATTACGGAAAATCATTTCTTAGTGCACCTCTAGATTACATAAGGAACCAACACGCTACATTCCACATCTCTAGTCATTAGGTGAGACTGTTATATATACATATAAATTTAGTATGTACAAACTTTTAGATAGTTGCAAGCAAATTGGCTGGATTATCCTTAAACAAGATTGGCCAATGACACGACGACTCATACAATTTCTACCCACGTTACTACTCAATCTGATTACAACTTTTCCAACTTACATCGTTATCCTCTAAAACCTAAATACACTTAACACAATTTACTACCGAGACTATTTTGAATCAGAATCTGATTAATCTAAAGAGGTATTGATTTCTGTAGCCGTTAAGTGGGTAATTCAATCGGGCTTAATGGCAGACTTTGAATGGATAGCCGATCGATCCCGACCCATAATTGACGCTAAATTTGGTTTCCAAAACAAACAAACGATGATAATAATCGATCACTTTATGTGAAATAAAATGACCTTTGAAAATATAGAGTGATGTATGATTAGAAAATTATTGTCAAACTACGGACTTAGTGTTCCAAGAATCAGAAAGGGATCTTTTGGACACATCTCCACTCGCTGAACGTGTTTCAAGTTCAGTTTTAGCGAGGTCACGTTATAACAATAACAGCTGTGACCTTACTGTAACCAGATTTATTGACCTATTGTTTCCAACGCAGTATTACCCGTTTTTAAGCTTTTTGATACGCTTTACGAAGTACAGTTTCAAATTCCACCAATGATACTTTCTCTGAATTCTGTACATAAGTTTCAGTGCTAACTAATTTTAAGGTGAAGGATAAAGATTTTGAGGAAACCTACAAATTCAGACAACTAAATGTTGAGGTTACCCTGCAAAGGTTTAAACCTGAGTCACTCAATCCTGATGAGGATGTAACGAGACCAGAAGAAAGCATTGTATTATTTCAATACAAATTACAAATACAGGTTTCAAATCTCAATGACTGAAATTCATCTTTCCTGCCTCCTTGTTTGTTTTGAAACTGGCAAATCGGCACCCTTTCAACGGGTATTTGCAATTAAGCCGGAGTGAATTGACCATTAACTCTTATCCAAACCAATGCCTCTTTAAACTAATCAGATTTTGTAAACAGAAGTTGTAGGAAGTGAATGAATTTTTCAGCGTAACTGGTCTTTCTTGGGTTTTTGGGTAATTTCAAATTAAGCTAATTTTTCCTCTTTGTATAAGCGTCACTTGCATGCTTTTTTAATATCAGTTTTTGATTAGATATCTGTCTGAAAATAAAGCAAAACCTCAACTATTATACATAGGTACCTATTCTCTTTATTCATTTCTTATTTCTGCGCGTGCCACAGTACTTCATATTTCGGGTGAAAATGAAAATAAGTCGGGGTATTTTCATTTTTACTAGCTTTCGCTCGCATTCCTGCGCACGTGAATAGTACCTTTTATCTTTCTACTCAACACTACCTATACGTGTGCAAAATTTACGGACTCCGTTCACTGATTCAATTGTTATAATAACAAACTTACTTTAATATTTATATCATTTGCACTGATTCTCTGCATAAAACTGACAAATACACCCTAAACTTGCATTCCAAAATGGTGGTCACAGATCGGACAGGGAGTTTGTTATATATGATACCTGTTTGAAACCCCGGTACTATCACGGTCCATAAACCCATACCGTGTAGTCATAACAATATGAACTACAGAGTTACTATTCAAAGTATCAAGTTTGAATGGTCTGTTTGTACAGTAAGTCGAGCATATGACCTGCTCCAAGCGCATACTACTCTAACTTTACCGTTGAAAGTTAAATGAGGACAGACTTTCAGATACCTATACATATAATGATATTCTTTACTATCTGTTGCCCGCGACTTCGTTCGCCGAAAAAGTTCACTGTAAATCTCAATACGTAAAAGCTTAATACAGGGGGTATTCCCCCTTAGAGTGGTGGGCGGAGAAACTTGTGTATACCAGTTTTGAAGTTGGACCAATCGTAACATATCTTAGTAAACCGCATTAAAATCGTATTATGTATATAATGAATTTATTCATCTACTCCATGATCGTGATCTTCTCATTACATACCTGTTCATACTAAGCTATCTCATATCTATATTATTGAAACTATTAACTTGTACACCTATTGCAAACAGAATACATTTAATTGCGTCATGGCCCATATAATTATCTGGTACTGTTAGGTATTAATGTTAGTGTAATTACAACGCTAAGACAATAGTTCCAGCCACGATTATACATGACATAGACAACTATCATGTAGTTAACTTGAACGGCGGTCCTCAATCACGCTTATACGGGTGGATTGATACGTATTTTGTAGACATAGTTGATCGGGCAATAATGTAATGGCATAATTTTATCTTCCACAGTCGTTTTCAAACGAGTATCTGATATAACACTTGATGAGACAATATTTCAACTCGTTCATTTTAATATTTATTTAACAAACATATAAATAGGTGCGGTATTTTAGAGTGAGACCACTCCATGTCTCTCCCATGGATGTCGTTAAAAGTGACTAAGGGAAAGGCTAATAAAATTGCGGTTCTTCTCGTATGGGATGTCAACCTGTCACTATTTGAATCTCAATTCCAGCATTAAGTCATACAGCTGAAAGTGGTCTTTCAGTCTTTTCAAGACTGTTGGCTCTGCCTACCCCGCAAGCGATGCAGATATGATTAATTGTGTGTATGTATGTAACATGTAATTCGCGGACTAAATTTCACCAGTGAACGGGTGATGTTTACTCGTTTCTCTCCAGTTTTAAAGCTCGAAACAGTTTGGCAATATGTAAAATGCATGTATGCGTTTAATGTCTATATTATTTAAATAGCATAATGCGGGAGCAAAAGTTTAAAATCAGTTAATATGTAAATATCAACGACTGAAAATTACCTATACTTAAAATAGTGAAAACCTATCTCATGAGTTTGGAGCAACCATTATGGGTAAACTAACTTAAGGCTTTATTTCAGCGTGCGTTACCACTTTGGACTGCGAGCATTCGAATTTCATAAAAGAAAGAAGATAGCGATAGCGACTAAAAGATAGGCTTACAAATATGAGATTCTTTTTTAGGCGATGGGCTAGCAACCTGTCACTATTTGAATCTCAATTCTATCATTAAGCCAAATAGCTGAACGTGGCCGATCAGTCTTTTCAAGACTGTTGGCTCTGTCTACCCCACAAGGAATATAGACGTGACCTTATTTCTTCCTCTCCCAGGTGCTGTCATCATGCGGTCCCATGTCAGTATCCTTCTTCACCGTGGTCGTATTTTTCGGCTCGTTCTACCTCATCAACCTGATGCTGGCTGTAGTGGCGCTGAGCTATGAAGAGGAGTCGCAGATCACACAGGAGGTAGGTTTAAAGGTTAAGAATGGCAAACATGAACTGTCTCCTGCAGAGAAACATAATAGGAAAATCAAAGGAGATTACTGGTTTTGGCTACCCCGTAAGGGATATAGATGTGACTATATGTACGTACTACCCATAGCTCTACCAACCTTCTGATTATCCTTGAATCATGCGAAGAGTGCACTTCTCGCGCGTTTGCTTTCTATAACAGCGCACGCTTTCTTTACTCCCTACAAAATGTCCCTTTATTTCTGTATTACTAACCACCTATTCTAGGGCTGACTGCTGATTTTCCATAAACAGCAAAAGAGCCAAGTTTCTCTGCATATGAGTGTTCTTTCCCTATCAGTTAAATACTTCTCTTACATACAGTTCCAACAATGATATTATAAAGGACGTTATCAGTCAATAGGTAGAAGACTTATTTTCTTCAAAACTCATCGACCAATTTCATCATTCTACATTCGCAATTTAAACTACATTCTACATTCGCAAACCTAACTTCTCTTTTCTTCTTTCTTCCGTTTAACAAGCAAATAACGCACTTCTTTTACGTAACCAGGAAAGGAAGAAGGACCTGAACGAGCACAGAGACGATTCCACCTTCAGTTTCGACCCCACGTCCTTAGCGGTGCGAACCTTAGCCAAGGACTCCAAGAAGCGGATTGACGCCAGAAAAGGCTTGCTCTTGGCGTCATACTCCAGAAAAAGGACAAGACGACGCAAGAGAGGAAAGAGTGCTATTCACCACGCGGCGGCGGTGGCGGCCGTGGCTGAGAGGTACGCATTTTAACCCAGGATATCAAATAATCCTTTTAAGATACGTTTATACCTACGTCTTATTTTGTATAAAAGCTTAGTATTTTAATAAAAAAGCTTATTTTTTTATTAACTTGAAGCCCAGACATTTATATGGAACTTGAAAACAATACTTACGTCTAAAAATAGTTTGCGGGCTTTGTGAAATGCAAAATGAAATTTACCTGAGAATCATTCAAGACTCAATTCATGAAAGATTATTTTGTAGTTCATGGTCATCATTAAGTATCATCATGGAGATAAATACAAGACCTCCCCTGGATTATTGAATGATGAACTCAGTCACAAATGTTCAGAATTACAATGAGTGACAAAAGAACCTAACCTGAGTTAATCCGAGACCATTCAAGAAACCAATATTAAACCAAAGTTAAAAGCAACTGGTTTTACAAAGTTAGATCAAATTTGTATAAAGGCAAGATTATCCCGTGGTATTCAAACCCACAACCTCAAAGTCACAAAGCAAACACTAAACACAAACGGCACTAAAACCACTAGTGGCCGCATGGAGGTAGCTTAAAGCAGGTTAGCTCTGAAATATTCTCTATGCATTTTATGTAACTTTTTACAGTGCGTGAAGTAGTGTTTAATGGAAAATTACGGTTTTATGGGCATGCCAAATTCCAAAAAGATTGATTAATGTAAAAAATAAACAATTATAGCAACTTATTTCGCGTTTTTTAAATAACAATTGGTATTCTAGATTTTGCATCAACTTTTGTTTTTGCATCAGTATGATAACTGCAATTAACTACTATGTATATTAATTTGTTGGTGACCATTCACGAAAACATAAAAAAGTTAATTTATAACAAAAGCCGGTTACCAAATAAAGATGCCAAATATTTTATTCATCCTTTACATTTTTTAACAGTCTCTATACGAATTATAAAGGAAAAAATTCTACTGCCTTTATTACTTATCTGTCTTGGCATCATAAGAAACCTAGTAACAAGTCGCTTTTAAATCCAACGAGATAAAAATGCGTAATAAGCGCAATAAACATAATCCCGCCTTTTGCTGTCGCCAAGTCGAGTTAAAAAGTAAACTGCTCAAAGAAGGCAGATTATGAACTCCTAACCTAATTTTACACGCGGGTATATTTTAATATTATGTCTTCCTAATGTAATGCTCCTCGTAGAATAATATTTTATGGTTCTGTAGTTAACATAGACCCCCCACCCTCATCCTGTTCGTCGACTCTCTGTTATTAAGACGTTCTATTCTACCATACGGTTAAAATACTAAATTGGACTCCATTCTTTGTATCAAATAATTACTAAATACCTATTACGCCCAGTTTTATCAGCATTAATTAATTTTAATAGTCAATTTAGTACTGGTTAACCGCTTAAAAAGGGTTAGCCTAAAACAACGGTGAATTCATACCCATCGCTTCAATGATTATATTTTAGGGGCTATGTAAGGCACAAGAGACGAATTATCAAAACGGGGTTGTCATCGGGTTAAACGGGTTAGACCACAAAACAAAGAATGCCTGTTCTTGCTCTGTGGTTCATTGATGTGCGGCTCGTGAAAGATAATAAACGATTTATGCATGAAAACGACCTGAAGGATTAGGGTGGATACACATTTGATTTATTCTGATACTCGTACGAGTATTATAGGATTTAGTCACTTTTTACCCTTTCATGCTTTCTTTCGACACGACCAATCCATCAGCTTTATGTAAGCATTACAAATTGCTTAAACGTCTATTAAAAACCAATAAATAAATCTTCAGAAAACCTTATCATTAGTCCATATATCTTCTACGGCTAGTCCAGCGCTACTATAAATTGCTGTCATTGGATACAAAGCTAACGAGATTTCTTCTCTTCGTCGGATTAGGATCAAGTTAACTCGCGGAGTGGGCACCCGGCGAAATGCTCTATTCTCTGAGCTTAAATAAATAAAGGGATCGAGATGAGATTGCATAGAATGCATTAAGAATACTATTGCAATAGTATTTCTCTTGTAAATTAAATTGTTTGAAGTCGTAGGTAGGTAGATAGTTAATTTCTTTAAATACGTAAAAAAGTGTAACGGCAATCGCGATTTTACATAATCGTGTGAGCAAGATATTGAAAATTATGACAGACTGAACGCAATTCAACAATGAAAATTTCATCAATATTGAATAAGCATTTTTAGAGAAAATCGCTTACATTAATGCGAACATTCTTGTACCGCGCTTGTCATAGTTATAATAACATTTATGTACAATGACCTTGATTTGTTCAGCTTATCCATTATGTCATATAAAAGAAGTTTAAAAACACAAAATTGCTGAGTTAATTTTTCACGAAATTATCTCTTTTTTAGATCTCGAAAGATCCTCCTTTTACAACAGTAGGCTAAAAAGTTGTTCAATTTTTGTTTCATTATAGTAGTTTATAGTAGTGACAGATGACTTGCTACAAACATGCTACGACAAGTGATTAAGCTAGGTCAATTTGATACTACGTTACGTAACTCGTAGCGTGTGCGCTGCGTAGCAACAGCTACGACTCGTAGCAATTCTACGATTCACACACAAAAATGATGACCAAACAAATGGAAAGGTCATTTCTGTTATCTCGCTAAAATAACTTGGTGTGAAAACACATTTTTTGTATGTATGTATTTTGTAACACGATAACTTTCGCACCGCTCTCTGATTTGATGAAATTTAAATTATATGTATGTAGGACCTGTCAATAGAATTTGATAGTTGACCTGAAAATTGAGATATTCACAATTTCGTGAAAAATAAGTGTTGTTTCGGTCTACCACGCAAGGGATATAGACGTGACTGTATGTATGTATCCTTATTTCTCAGTCTCATTTTAAAATAAGAACTTATAAAGCAAGAGTCGAAAGTAAACCAATTTTATTGGACTTACAAATATAGAGGGAAGTTCTCGAGAACGAATGAATTGAATGAAACCTGTTAGAGTTTGCGGCAAGCGGCTTCTTATTGAATTCCCTTTGAAGCTGCGATTTAGACCGGGATATGGGGACGCTTTTACCAGATTTAGATATTTGTAAAACCCATATGTGATTTTTGTAAAAATTCTCAAAAATCTAGCTCTGTGTCCTGAATAAATTGATGTTTTTCTTTTTTTAGCCGATACACTAGCAATCTGATTAAACTATTCGGCTATATGTACGATTAAGGTTCATTTTGTTTGTTTGGGGTAGATAGAGCCATCAGTCTTGAAAAGACTGATAAGCCATGTTCAGCTGTTTGGCTTAATGATAGAACCGAGATTCAAATAGTGACAGCTTACTAGCCCATCGACTTAAAAAAAGAATCCCAAGTTTATAAGCCTATCCCTTAGTCGCCTTACGACATTCGTATGAAAGAGATGGAGAGGTCCTATTATTTTTTTATTAGTGCCGGGAACCACACGGCACATAAGCTATAGTTTTCTCCTTAAATGGCACAAGAAGCAAAGCCCTTAGCAAAGTTAAATATATGTAGGCAACCTTCATGGTATACGCCATAGCAACGTTTGCCATGATGTTGTTTGTTAGAGATATGTCAAAAATAATTTTTATTGTTAGATGTTCTTAAGACATACGTTGAATACTATAGACATTTAAACTGATTATTTTCTCCTCTTTTCTCCTTCTTTCTTCTGTAGGAATAAATAACTTTAATAACTATAGGTACTTCCTACATATACAATATCACATGAGGTTTCAACAATCTCATTCACGTCTGTTACCAGTGCACAACAATTAACTTTCAGCGTGAAAACTTCTTGTTTCACACATTCCACCCTCAGTTCCCTTTCGCCCCGGACCCACGGAATGTGGCGGTGGACGGCCTCTAAATCCCTGGGGAGCATGGAATAGTTTTGAAACAATTGTAGTATCACAACTACAGGAGACGAAGGGTTAAGTTGTTGGATGCTTATACATTTTGTTATACATGAATATATGACACACAAACATGCATAATGTTCGACGTCTTGATTTCTTTACATACATATCATTACGCCTCTTTACCGGAGAGACTAGCAGACGCTACATCACTCCACTTGCCACAATCCACACGTACATCTTTCACTTCATCCACATTCATAATTCTCTTCATGCAAGCTCTTCGGTTAAGGATATTCTTGACCTAACGTTCTTGTAAGCGTTCGTCTTGACCTCCCCCTATCAAATTACCTTAACACAGACGCTTCATATGACTTAGTAATGGAATTGAGATTCAAATATAAAGATCAGGTACGTGGCCTTTCAGTCTTTTCAAGACTAGCTCTGTCTCCCCGCAAGGGATATATACGTGATTTTATATATGTATGCAGGCTCAATAGGTGCCCGAAACATTGGTGTGAATGTGTGAATTAAATAAGGTCGACTTTTAGAAATAGTAACGTTATCAGTACGCCTGTATAGAATGTATATGATACAAAAGCCAAGTATGTTTATATGTAGATAGAAAGTCTGCTGTGTTTCGGTCTATATGTCATTTAATAAAAAAAGCAGATAGACATGTTTCCATCTCTGTGTCACGGCACAGATAAAACAGAGCAGATAATGCTTGTCGCTTAACACGTCGGCTGCAGTCGACCTACTTTCCAATGCATCTCACAATCTTCATAAAAGCAGGGATCGGTTCGCGTTGCACTGTTAAATTTATATCTGCGACTTCTGCGTGTATCGCGTTAACTGTGACTCGAATAATCGTTTAACACTGACTAATAAATAGTGTAATAGTTTACATTAAGACCACAGTTCTGGATGTATTTTTGTATTTTCAGTCAGTTCTGTTATTGTTGTATACTGATTTTTCCTTGGAGTTGAGGTTTTGTGGGAATTTATAATAACGCTACATTACGAGTGTTTACCTTAATAGTTAAAATGACATATTTCAGCATTCCAATTTGTTTTGGCGGCTCATTCGTAATGCAAGGAACCAGTAGCAAGAAATAATTTAGATTCGACCGACACCAAAAGGAACATCTTACGTCAAGGTAGCATCTATGTTCCAATACATAGAAATAGAATTTTACGCCACTGTGACTTGTAGCGAAGAACCACAAAACCTTTACATTTAGTACCGCTTCCATGTTACTTTTATGGAAAGTCTGAAAATAATTACAATTTGTAAAACCAAGTAGGTAAGCAAAGGAGTGTCGGAATAAATTTTTATACTAAAACACTTAATTTTCAACATTGAATTTAAGGCCTTAATCAAATTAAACGTCACTGTCGAAGTGTGCCATTTAGACAATAAAATATTTTAATCAAGATTCAAATTACTATCGACGTCGTCCTTTTCCAAGCAATAATGGAAAATCTTATTAACTGAGGACGCCCAAAGAAATCTCCAATTTAGCTGAAACAAAATATAATAAATAAACCGACCAAGTGGGATTCGGACTCGCGCACAAATGGTTCCATACCATCATCACGTTTGTTACTAGAACATTTATTTTTTTATTGACATTAACAGTTTATTAAAATCGACCAAAAATTACGTTTGTTGTTAGGGATTTAATAATTACTTTATTTTTATTTGATTATATAACATACAAGTAAATATACTGTGAAAATTAGCACCATCTACCTCTGTAACCGTTATTAATATTGAGCACAAAAATACGAAAAAAAAAACACATTTATTGTACGGGGCCTTTTCTTGTGTAAAGCGAAAAATCCCGGCCGGAAACTCCAGCAAATCTTGACCCTTGACCACCCCATAAGGAAAGGACCTAGCTCTAGACCCAGCGATTAGAACTGTGCATTGATATATCAGGTATTCAGTCAGCATCTTCTTCAGGATATACAAGGAGAGTGTGGAGGGAAAGGTCGGAGTGGGAAGACCTAGACGAACGTATCTTGATCAAATTAAGGACGTCCTGGTAAAGGGTCAGGTCAAAAGTACCCGAAACCGCCGAGCTTGTATGAAGAGAGTTATGAATGTGGACGAAGCGAAAGAAGTATGCAGAGATCGTGGCAAGTGGAAAGAGGTAGTCTCTGCCTACCCCTCCGGGAAAGAGGCGTGATTTTATGTATGTATGTATGTATGTATCTTCTTCAGGGCGATGATGGGGCTGTCAATATCTGAGTGTAAATTCCATCACTATCCCATCTAATGCATCCACCATATATGGAATCCAGAACATTGCCATGCAGTTTTCGAGACTCACTTGTCTTCCCCGTAACGGATAGCGACATATATGTGTGTCTTGTAATAAGAAAGCAGTAGTTAACCTTCCCTGTCATATTGCACTCTCAACCTGACCTAATTCCGCGACCATGTTAGCGCGCATCAATTTGCATAATAATAGTGTTTGAGGGGTTTAGCATACCGCTTGCTTGTAACGCAAAATATGAATTAAATACACATACATACACTCTTCATCTGAAGATAGTTTGTACACGTGCCTACCTATTATGTCTTTGTCCTTTACGAGGTAAACTGAGCCAAAATTCAAGAAAAGTCACGTTCAGCTCATGATTTAGACATTCAGCGAAATAATGACAGTTGTAGCCCTGAAAGAATCTAATGAAAATATCTTGTTATTTAAAATTCATGACTGTGTATTAAAAATAAAAATTAAGACACTTATCTTTTATGTAGCTATAATATTTTTGAATGCTCAATAAATACGATACACGTGTATAACGTGGTCGTGTTTACAAACGCCTTTGTAAATTATTACTTGGTAAACAAAGTGAAACAACGCCATTTATTCGCTGTTGAAATTTTTTCCGTTGGTTGAGCATTGTGAATACGTTTATAATATGTATAATCAATCAATACTTACATATATAAAAAGGAAATTTGACTGGCACATAGAAATTTGAATATTAGGACTTATTTTTCTGATTTCAATGGACACATATTATACACGCATGCTTATTAAGAAGATATACCTACTCCTTAGAAGGGATATAGACGTGACCTTATGTATGTACTCCTTAGACAAATCAGAAAACTGGAAGGCATCGTTAAGTTGGATGGTTTAGAGAAATGTTGAATCACCACAGAAATCATAATAATATTCATATTATGTAAGAATTATTGAATGTACAATCGAAACCAAGTCGAGTTAGTTATTCGGGCCAATACAGGTTGCCCTGCAAAGGTTGCGGAGGTCAGATGGGAGTCGCTTCGTGTTAAAACCTGACTCACCCAATCAAGGATCCATGGTCGAAGGCATACCCCGGGCTCCTCTTGACCCATTTCACTGGGGAACTAAGCTAAGATTATCGTTTGTGCGCAATTAAAGAACCTGCTTTCTCGCCTTTTACGATATTCAGGAAGAGAAAGAAAGTTCGTAAGTATTAGGGTAAGTCCGGGGTAGATGGCCATAGGGGAGAGATGGCCTATGGAAATATTTCAGGGACTCGTTGACTAGATGTCACTGTTAATCGTATAGTTCGCTGCGCGTCGTCCGTGAGAGCAACGGTATGGCAAAAGATTTGGCGAAAAAAAAAGAAAAAGTAAGTAAATCCTTTGTTTTTTCTTTCGACTACTGTGAATATTATTTTGATGTCAATTGTTTTATACAACTGTGGTGTCAGTTTCTGAAAATAATGGTGATATTTGTATTTGTTGCAAAGTATACAAACAATGCGAAGTTATTACCTCAAAATTATTTGTTTCGTGTCATGAATTGTTTTAGTTTTAGTTGTGGCCATCTTGCACGGAAAAGAAGGAGAGATGGCCAATTGTAATCGGTGTATGATAGCCATATGGCCATCATATACCGACTGTAATTAGCACTATTGCCATGGTACAGAAATGATGTTTATCAACTGGAGTGTATCCTCTCAACCCAGAAGCGGTGCCAGATTACGCATTTATTCAAGAATCTAGTGTCTCAACGAATACTTCTGCTACACAAGAGCAATCCCAATGTGCATCTGCTGTGGACAATGAAAAGGAACCTGCACCAGGGTGTTCTCATGAATCAAGAAGTGAAACATACCATGGCCCTGTAATCAGTTCTAAAAGATCAAAAATCTTCGTAAGAACTGCCAAGACGTCTAATCTTTCACATCCGAGCACTCACACACACAACACATCCAGATTACACCCCATCTCGAATTTTACAGGATATATCACCTATTCCACAAAAATTGATTGAAATGCGTAAACGAGCAAAGCAAGTTGGAACACTATTGACATCAGAAGAACACATCAAAACTAGAAAAAATGCTGCAGAAAAAAGTCAAAAAAAGGAAAACGTAAGAAAATGTGTCAAAATAAAGAAGGAAAAGGAAGAGACAAGAAAAGGTAGGTACTGTTCAATGTGTAAAAAGAAAAGCCATTCGAATATTATCTGATAATAGTGACGATATTCAATTAAAAATATTGTCAGATAAGAATAAAAACAGAAAGTTAGACAAAAAGACAACTGTCGTGGATGTGGTGAGAACTACTACGAAACACTTCTCATCGAAGACTGGCTTCAATGTACAGTGTACCAGTTTTGGGTTCACGAACACTGTACTGCATTTGAAACCGCCACAACTGAAGTGCTCCAGATGTGGCGAAGAGAAAAGAAGACTTAAAAGTAAAAATGAGACCAAAAAGTAATTATAAGCCTAGAATTGAGTTATGGCCATCTTACCTCTAATGCCTTGGCCATCACACCCGGACACCTCGGGAGAGATGGCCACTTGTGATTTTAAAAAAAACTTTAATTAGTAAGGTGTTCTCATTAGAAGTTGTTACTTTTATGTTTGTAAAATCAAAGTTGATTCTTTAAAGTTTAATAAAAAATAAATATAATTATAAAAATATAAGTATTTGATTTCTAGTAGAGCTAAGAAAAAACTATGGCCAACTACCCCGGACTTACCCTACTCGTAATACTAAAAACCACACGGCCTGAAATGTATTTCACCACATGAACTTATTGCAGGCAGACAGCAGACATAGACGGTTCTCTATTGGATTGCATATAAATATTTGTCCTAATATAGTTACGCATCGTAGTTTTACGCAGAAACATCAATACGCATTGTAATCATTAGGCATAATTTTTAAAGCATAAATACAAAAAGCACAAATACAAAAACCATATCCATTGAAACTTCTAATATCAAGTAACATAAATAGTTAAAAGCATAATAATAAATAAGCATCATTCCAAAATCCATAAAAGTATTATCCTTGTTATAAATAATGCGCAATGCATAAAATGACACATTGAAAAGTTGCTATTAAACAGGTGCTAGGCGTTATTATATGTGGGTAAAATGCAATTATTTTTTATTAATAATGAATGAAACAGTGTTGTCAATTGTAGTATAGACAAGTGTTATTAATTGTTGTGTATGACTAAAAAAATTGTTTAAAAATGGAAAATCAAGTGCGTATATTGAGGACAAACAAAGGAGGTTTCAAATTAAACCACAATGGTTTCATATACGAAAAAAACCGGGAGGAAAACAATAAATTCTACTGGGTGTGTGAACTACGCCGCAACGATAATTACAAGTGCAACGTTCGACTCCTAACCAAATTAAATGATGCACAAAATCATGAAATCATATCCAGATAAAAACCCACAATCACGAGCCTGATGCACTAAGAGAAAAGGTTAGTGGTCTATTAATTACGATCTATTACGGTATATACTCGTACTAACCCTAATCCTATGTACCTAATTAAGTAATGTTATTGTTCATGTTGTAGGTTCAATGCGCCCGTAACAAAATTAAAGAAAACGCATTATTAAATCCTGATAAGAAGCCAATACATATTATATCCGAATGCGAATCTATGACCACTCCATTAGTGTTGGCTAATCTACCAAATAAAGTTAATTTAAAACAAACAATATACAGACAGAGAAAACGAACAGTTTCGATAACCGAACCAACAGATATACACTTTGAATTAAATAAAGAATACTGTATTCCAGAAACCGCAGAAGATCATAATATCCCTAACAATATAATAATAATAGATAAAAAGTATGATAATGATAGAAGAATAATAATATTCACATCAAAGAAACTAATTACGTTGTTATGCAAGTCTAAGTACATAATTATGGATGGAACATTTAAGGTAGTACCGAAGATATTCCAACAACTATATACCATACACGGGTGTATATTTTCAGAAACATTTCCTTGTGTATTCGCATTATGTACCAACAAGGACAAAAATACATATAGCATATTATTTACATTACTTGTAGAATACTGCGAGAAAAACAATTTACTACTATCACCAAAATACATTATGATGGACTTCGAAAAAACTGCACATACGTGTGCCAGACAAGTTTTCGAAAATACTACGATAAAAGGATGTAACTTTCATCTTGGTCAAATAATTTATCGCAAAATACAAAAGAATGGTCTTCAAAAACTATATGGAAACAATGAATCATTTGCATTGGAAATTAAATGTTTGTATGCTTTGGCATTTTTGGAAGAGTCAGATATACCAATATACTTTGACGAATGGAAAATAACAAAAACATCACCAACAGGTAAATGATTGTATGCCTACATAGTTTAGTTTTGTCCGAGTTGGGAACGCCTTATTAAAGTCGGTTCTGGCACTCGCCGGCCGCTACCGCGGCACGCTCGCTTCGCTCGCTCGGCTCGTGCGGGGGGTTCATGTCCACCTAGCCACGCTCGTCGCTTCGCTCCTCGCTAACCTAAACGTTAAAAAGTTGTGCTGTAGGTAGGTATTTGACGTACGTATATGGTGTAATTTGATACGTATTTTTTCTTCCAGAACCAATAGCGACGTGGTTTGAACAATATTATGTGTGGGGTACTTCAACTTCTCCGCCACAATTTCCACCGGCAATATGGAGTACACACCAACTAACCCAAGAAGATATACCCAGGACACAAAATCACGCCGAAGCATGGCATAACCGATTCGCACATTTCGTGGGGAAACACCATCCCCAGTTTTATTATTTAGCAAGAAAGATTACCCAAGAGATAACACACCAAATCACAGAAATTGAAAAGAGGCAACTCGGAATAGCACCACCTAAAAAAAAGAAGAAATACAGCGATAAACTGAAGCGTATTGACATAATTATTAGTCAGAAAAATGATTATACAAGTAAAATTGATTTCCTAAAAGCCATAGCCAGTAATCTAAACCTCAAATGAATGGATACATTAATAAATATATATTGCATGATATATATTTAAATTTAATAATATGTAAAATATTAAATGATTGAAATAATAATATATCATGATAACTTTGAAACTGTGTTTTATTCAAATGACAATTATGACAATTAAATTATGACAAATAATGAATAGTCCTAAGAATAATATGAATAATGTGCATTAGTCTAAAACAAATTATTCCAACACAGAATATTCCAATAGAGTATTGTGCCTAAAAAGTAGTAGGCGAAAATATTACTATGCGATAGAAGTACTATGCCAAAACATATTATGCGAAAACAATTATGCGAATCCATAATAGTCTAAAAAAAAATAGGCGAATGAAGAGGATCCCCAGACATAGACAGGGTCGAAATAGTATCTCCTTTCAAAATCCTAAAACTAACATTAACCAGAGAAAGAACATATGAATTGTAAGAAATATTATATTATATTGTAATGTAATGTAATGTTAAATCGTCTGATCACAGAACAACAATACCTCTTTTATCAGCGCCCGTCATCTAGTGAATTCTATTCAATAGATAGAATCTTTTCTTCACGTCTTGGAAATCTTTTACAGAAATGTATATTGTATTTGTGTTAAAGGTAGCGTGGAGAAAAGTGGAATGAATGAAAGATACTCGCCGTAAATTTGAGTTGCAAATGAATGGCATTTGAAATATAGAAAAATAAATATAATTTTCAACGCTGTTTATTCACGAATGTAGTTTTAGTGTCATTGAATTTTACAATCTGGGCAGGAAGAGAAGCAGCTGCCACTATTTTTTTCGAAATGAAAAACAAAAGCGAAATACTTTAAACTAAGGGTACTTAAAACTTTTGAACGATCAATCAATATATTTCAGGTTACAATCATGTAAAAAATTCGGTGCGTGACAAATAAAATGGAAATCGTTTGCCAGTAATGTTCTTACAAATAGCCTTAAGGTACAACAGGGTACTAAAATATAATATTGATATATTATGTTTTAATGAAAAACCTTCAGAATGTTATGCTCTCATCATATTTCAGGTCGAGATCGCGTTCCCGGTCGCGGTCGGTGACACCGAGTGCGTCGCCCCCCCTCCCGCTGCCACCGCAGCCCCCTCCGCCGCCCCACACCCTGCATCCAGACAATGCCTTAGGTAAATGCAACCCTTACTTATTATACGAGTATAATAGCAAGTCTTCCTCGGCTTTCCAAAGAGGTGAGAATTTAACCTGAAGAAAGAAGAACAGCAAGTTTTCTGGCGTAAGACAGGCGAATACATCCTCACCTCTCTTCAAAGAAGCGCAGGGTACACCTTTGAACATGATCCTGGATTGAGTATATGTTTTTACATGAAGCAACTCTCGCCTGATCTCCGCAACCTTTGCAAGAGAACATTACCCACACTGAATCATTGTTACACTCAATATGCAGGTTTGCTCACCGTATGAGGATACTTTATTTTATACGCGTGTAACAATTTATAATGGCAAGAAATGACTGGTGTAATTACGTAGAATTGTACTTCATTTCAATTATTTATACATATACCTTGATATGAATTCCATGCAAAGTAATAGTAACTATAAATAATTCTGTGGTAATAGTAATTCAAGGACCATGGACTAGTTCACAGGAAGGACGCAACTGGGAATAACTCCAGAAAAGCAATCAAGGCAAAACTTAGTAATTTAAAAATATATTAACATCCGAAGCTTTCCTTATTGTTAGACTGTTTCCTTTTATTCTTAGACTTTGTCCATGGAGCGAATAAATAACATTTAAGCAAATAATTGAAGTATTGATTACTTCTCCAAAAGTTATGATCGGTGAAAAGTTCTTATCTGATATCTCGAAAGGTAGAATAAAAAAAAATAAAGTCACAAACTGAATCTAGATAAAACCTCTTGTAAGGAAAAAGAATTCTGATTGAATAAATGTTCTAGGTCGCGGTGCTCTGAGCGCTGCCGGTCGTCAACTGAGCGATCACAGCAACAACCGAGAGTCGTCTCTGGACGATTCCGGAGTGGTGGATGACCACGACGACGGTGAGCACACGTCTGACGACCAAGCTCCGCACCCGCACCATCCCAGAAGACATCACGTGCCGCTGTTGGGACACCAGCAGCCGACGCCAATGCCAACGCCGATGCCTCAGATTCAGCAGGTAATTACAGATCTTTTTTACCAATTTTTGCCCTACAACCACGAGTAATAACTGTGTGTAAACTGTTAAGATCAATAAGTAACGAACGAGTTAAAGAGTAGTGTCAGTTTATCAACCTTGGCCTTTAAGAAAAATAAATACTAGACAAAAAAAATTCTTATAGAACAGACCCAACAGATATTATCAGTTTACATATGTATAAAATTTTCAACAGCTACAAGAAAGTCAAACTCTGACAATAAAGCCAAAAAGTGTAACGAAACAAGAAAAGCAGGAAAAGCCACAAGATAAACCGAAGAAATCTCAGAAGAGCAGCATCCAGGAGAAGTATCCACTGAACCCAGACTACCTCAATCAGATCGTGGTCCTAGGTAAAACTCATTTATAACACTCAATGCACAGCTTACGTCACAAAATCCGTGTAATGCTACCAAACATAATAGTCTTACATAAAAAGAGGAAACAGTTGACAATTTGGTCGCGTCACACGATAAATTTGATTAGCACGGCTTCAACACAGAAAGCACGAACGATAAACACAAAACGAACGAGGCTGCCACTTTTTCAATGAATGAAATGCTTCGCAAATACAGAAAGCTAAAAATAGGAACATTATCATGGTCTAAACATGATCGATTAACATCTAAAGCGTAGATTAGAACTCAATAGTATGAGTATGACATTGGCTACTAATAACTGCATGATTTCTTCGTATTTTAACTGTAAAAACAAGACACTTTTTAGGACGTCTATCTATTCCAATCTTCAGTGCTTGCATTCTTTGCAAATTTTCTACTTTTTCAAAATTCTTTTATAAAATTGAAAATTCTAGAATTATGGCAATACAGAACTTTAGATAGTTTATATTTTTCCTCCAAACATCTAATAATGATTCTGTTTCAATTTGCATTTGCAAACAGATGATATTTTCTTTGGATTTCACAGTATTATGTAAGGTTTATTATTAAATTTTTAACACCAAATTCTGATAGTTTATGTATCGTTAAAACTCATGATTACAATATTTTTCCTAACAAGATGGACGTTATTAAGGAACCTAGAATTGAATTGAAATATTATTTTACGTTAAACTGTCAGAATTGTAGATACTGCAATAACATTTTGCAATTACTATAAATAAACTGCTGTTTCTAGAAACGGTCATTTCTCTCAAATAATTATAACTGTAAGTTTAAAACATTTGAAATTGAAATGGTCGTTGCTGATGGCTGGTTACATTCACTAGTAGCTTCACTTTCCAATGGGTTGACAATCCATTGGGCATTTTGATACAACACTGTTGCAATCTCGCTTCTACCCTCATTAATATCGTCAGGGGCGGACTGGCCATACAAGCGCGCGCCCGACCTCCCGCAAGCGGAGACGACGAAAATTAATGAGCTCAGTTTATTGGCAGCCACGCACAAAACTCATATGGGCAATTTCGAGCAAAATTGCACTTACTTCACAGGTTAGTAACACGAAAGCCAACGCTTCTTCCCCCCAGTCCACCCCTGTTCCCGACAGGAAGACTGCAGGGTGCGATTGGTTGACTTGTTGTCGTATCATCGCCTTACGGAATCGCATTTAAGTCTATCCCTTAACATTCTTTTACACTTTTCATGTTTTACTAAACTTCTATGCGATTTCACTATTGGGATCAAAATTACAATCACAATTCGACTTTACTGTCAAATTGCACTTTGAACACACTAAGGTATTTTAATTGGCATTACTAAATTTAACCGTGCATTTTCCTGCATATTTTCTTAATCCCCTATGTTTTGCTTCAATTGCATGAATTTTAATATAACAATGTAATTAATAATGCAGTTATACAAATTTACAAACTTAAGCTTCGTAAAGAAAATATTTCAGTACGCTTTACTATGCTTTTGCTGTTCTGATCTCTTATTTCGGTTTTTCCTTCTTCTGTTTTCAATATGATGTTGTCTTTTGAGTGTTGATTGTCGACTTGTTTATTTATTTTGATGTGTCCTTAAATTTTATCGCAGATGAACTTGTGGACAGGAACTGCGAATGCTGCGTTACTTGCTGCATTGATTATGAGGGCTGGCTCCAGTTTCAAAACTGCTTGTATGGGATCGTTAAAGACCCACTGTTCGAGTTGTTTATAACAACTTGTATCGTTCTCAATACACTCTTCCTGGCATTAGAGCATCATGGAATGAGCGAGAACGTTAGACAGGCCTTAGATATAGGAAATAAGGTAAGACCATTCTTAACTTATCCACCTGAATTTGCGTGCAGTCCTCTTATGAGTATTTCAATTATTTTTTAATTTTCTAGGTGTTCACGTCAATATTTACTTTAGAATGTATGATGAAGGTGATGGCGATGAGTAAAGACTTTTTCGCCTGTGGTTGGAATATATTCGATTTGATTATAGTATCGGCCAGCCTTTTAGATCTTATATTTGAGCTCGTTGATGGCCTATCCGTATTACGAGGCCTTCGTTTGGTAAGCAATGCTTATTCCATCATATTTCTTGATTAAGAAGTTTTAACTAGCATTTTTGTGGTATATAATTATTATATGTTTCTTTACAGTTGCGAGTGTTAAAATTAGCTCAGTCATGGACTACAATGAAAGTGTTATTGAGTATTATAATATCGACAATCGGTGCTCTTGGTAATTTGACGTTCGTGTTAGTGATAGTTATATACATATTTGCTGTTATCGGCATGCAACTGTTCTCCAAGTCGTATACGCCGGATAAGTTCGAGCCAGACCCAGTGCCAAGGTAACCAGCAAATCACTATTATATTTGTGTCTGTCTTTTTTATTTCAACTATGATTATACTTTACATGGTAAAAATTAAATTATGTCTCTCAAATAACAACGGCAATCCAGACCATTCCACCAGAGAATCATAGTTTTATTGAAAACTTAAAAGTATGCTTACCATTTTTCATTATGATACCAGCTAAACAGTACCATATAGTTTATTTTAATGACAGTAGCAAATCCATTGGCATTGAGTCGTTAATAATTTTCCACACTTTCAATGGTCTCTTTCATGGAAACTGGAACTTTAAGCTCTTCCACTCGTTCATGATATTGTGTGACGAGTCAGAGTAATGCGGGCCAAGCAAGCCGATTATTTATTTTAACGATAAAAGCAATAAATTTCTATCGTTTAATTCATTTAAATTTTCTTATCATTCAATGGTCTCATGTCCTTTGCGAACTACACTAACTTTTCTACCACAAAAGATGGAACTTCAACGACTTCTTCCACTCGTTCATGATGATCTTCCGGATATTGTGTGGCGAGTGGATCGAGCCGCTGTGGGACTGCATGCGGGCCGAGCAAGCCAGCGGCGCGGAGAGCTGCTTCTTCATATTCCTACCCGCGTTGGTGATGGGAAACTTCATGGTGCTCAACCTCTTCCTCGCCTTGCTGCTCAACAGCTTCAATAGTGAGGAACTTAAGAATAAGAAAGAGGTACATACAATTTTCGCTGTCACAGAATGAATACCAAGCGTCAAAGTTTCTAACGACTAACAACATCGCTTTATGGTTGTGATATAAATTTTCAGTAAGAACATCTCGTGTCTAACTGGGAGTTTTCAATATTACAGGAAGTAGGGGAGGATTCAAAATTAGCTAAAAGTTTCGATAGAATACGTTCTATAGTAAGAAAAAAGGGTTTCCTTATATCGAGAAGTAATGAGACTGAAAAAAAATCTAAGTTAGAAGAGCTAGTTAACGAATTTATGGCGCAACAGCGCGCCGTGAAGGAGCAGAAGTTATCTATACCCAGCGAGCAGAGATTCTCAGCGTCGATACAGGAAACCATACTGTTCCCACATGACAATATTTATAGCCATAGTTATCAAGAAGCCTTAAATAGGTAAGGTTTAAATTATAAAGAAAGAATGAATGATTTTTCTTCAAATTGATATTAACAATGGTCAATTTTATTCACAACTAAACTTTAATAAAATAGCTGACACACAGCAAATCAAAACCATTATTTGGCCAAATTAATCACCATAGGTTTATTAATTACTCAGACAGAAATTATATTTTACAGGCCAATATCCGTAGGATCGGATTTCGCATACCCGCAACTTTACCATGGTAACTTTAACCACGGAAGTCAGGAAACTTTGAAAGATGTCCGTGACTTGGCAGCCGAGCACAAAATAACTAGTATAAGAGAAGATTCCAAGGAAAATCTAGAGGACATGTCGCCGTGTGAACAAGTAGTGGCCCAGAAATTGTTGAATCAGATGTCTTCGGGATATCACACGCAGCCATCTGATTCGAGAGGTAAGTTATGCGAAAATAATTTATTCTTAGGGTTTTACTTGTGTCAATAGCAATTTTGTCAGCTTCATTGAACAGCTTGTACGGAGCTTCAAGAAAACTAATAATAACTCTGTATGTTGCAATAATGCGAAGAACATTCACAATTTGGAACTACAATAAATTTCTTTCATTTTTTCTGCATTGTCGTCACTTTATGTACAGACTACACATGCACGACGCACAATATTCCATGACACTTTTAACCCTAAATTACAGATGACAATGAACACTACGAAATGGCGCAGCTGTCCAGCAGAACAACCCCAGAGAGAAGACAGTACGGGAAGGACACACCAAATATCATAAGTAAGGAAGCCGCCAAACGCCCCGATGAAGACCAAATGAGGCATCCGTGGCAAACTTTAGTCTCATATGTAGATGAATTAACCGTAGGTGGGAGAAAAAACTCCAAGGGCCAATACGTTGACGCGATGGGAAACTTCCCGGGATTTGGGAAAGCCAAAGAGCCAAAGGTTCCGCAGGACTGCTACCCCCGCCAGTGTTACGATGCGTACGTATGAGAATGATTTTCGCTCTTTCTGGTATCCCTCACTCACTCTCTAAGTTTAACTGCATGGTATTGACTATATTTTTAGATGTCCATGCTGGGACTCATGTATCGAAACAAAGATGGGTCAGCGATGGATGCTGCTCCGTACTTTCATCCTCCGTTATGTTGACACGCCTGCCTTCGAGTGGTTCGTGCTAGTGCTAATATTCGCATCCAGTATAACCCTATGTTTTGAAGATATCCATCTTGAGAAAAACAAACCATTGAAGAAAATATTGTACTGGACCAACCTTGGTTTCTGCATGATCTTTGTTGTGGAAATGTTTCTCAAATGGATTGCCTTGGGGTTTTTCAGATATTTCACGAGTTTTTGGACTTTGTTAGACTTTACTATAGTTTTCGTAAGTATGCTTTTATTCACACCATTTTGATAAAGTACAAGCTTAAATTAATGCCTTTTAACATTCCAAGTAACAAATAGTAGATCCCGGCATACTCGTACAGCTTGACATTCAGCGCTAAGCGCACCATTTCCTTTTTCTATAAATCCATCACTCTTATTTGCATCAAAGGCATTTGCATGACGTATGATCGAAATATAAAATAACACATTTTTTACAGGTTTCAGTATTTAGTTTATTAATAGAGGAGAATGAAAATTTAAAGGTATTAAGGTCTCTAAGGACATTGCGCGCTTTAAGGCCACTGAGGGCAATATCTCGATGGCAGGGGATGCGCATCGTGGTAAACGCCTTGATGTATGCAATACCGAGCATCTTCAATGTGTTATTAGTTTGTTTAGTTTTTTGGTTGATTTTCTCCATAATGGGGGTGCAATTTTTTGGCGGAAAGTTCTTCAAGTGCGTCGACAATGAAGGAGAGCTGTTGCCTTTAGAGGTACGTATTTCACAAATTGTATTATAAATGCGGGTTTACTATAACAACAACCAACTTGTTAAATATTTTTCATTCTAACGACACGATTATTGTTACCATTAAAGTCGAATTTAATTTTACTATAACCAAGGATATGGTGCAATTCACATCAAGTTTAAAAAACAGACACAATTTACAATATTTCAAACGAAAAATAATTTTATATCTGTAATTAATATTTATAAATACATCACAGAAATATAACAATTTTGTATTACAGTTTGTAATTTCTAGACGAAATTACTATTTTCAAACTTTAATTCCAAATTATTCAGATAACATTAAATCTTTTGTCCGACGTCCGTCAGTAGTATTCTGAAATATTCTCACTACATCTTTAACTTAGAAATATGAATATTTCGAAATTGAATATTTTCTACAAATATCTAAACCTGATTCCTCTTTTCAGATAGTAAATGATAAGTGGGAGTGTTATTATAATAACTTTTCTTGGGTAAATTCCAAAATATCTTTCGATCATGTGGGGATAGCTTACCTAGCTTTATTTCAAGTCGCGACCTTTGAGGGTTGGATGGAGGTGATGGCTGATGCGGTGGACGCGAGGGGCGTCGACCTCCAGCCGGCGAGGGAAGCCAATCTATACGCTTATATTTACTTTGTGATATTCATCGTGTGCGGGTCCTTCTTTACCCTCAATCTATTCATAGGAGTTATCATCGACAATTTTAACATGCTCAAGAAAAAGGTAGGTTCGTTTTTATTTTATCTTCTATTTATATATTCCTAAAACATATATTAAATCTTATCTATTTAAGTATAAAAGTCGAAATTGATTGAATAACTGATTGAGGGACATATTAACAAATAACCTAAACCTGAACCTAGAGACTTGACATTTTGCTGAGAGGATATGTGGAAATTCCCGCAGTAGGAAAATTAAAGAAAGCTTGCGTTTCGGGCAGAGGCGCGAGCGTACTCATGTTATGTGCTATAAAAAGCATCGCAGAAGATATTTTAATAAATGTTTTCCACGCTCCATAGAGATAACGTCCGGGAAATATGTAATAATGCAGAAAATAAAAATGAAGCTACATTACTGCGACGCGACTATTGAATATTTAATGATCTTTGCAGTACGAGGGAGGCGTTTTGGAGATGTTTCTAACCGAAAGTCAGAAGCACTACTACACAGCAATGAAAAAACTGGGAAGAAAAAAGCCGCAGAAAGTAATCAAGAGGCCCAGAAATCAGTTTCTGGCGATGTTCTACGATCTATCGAACTCTCGGCGGTTTGAGATAGCCATATTTGTTCTAATATTCCTGAACATGCTGACTATGGGCATCGAACATTACGACCAGCCACATTCGGTGTTCTTCATATTGGAAGTTAGCAATGCCTTTTTCACAACAGTTTTTGGATTAGGTTAGTATCCTTATGTCTGTATTTATTGTTTGATTATCAAAGTTGAAGGGCGTGCTATATACAATATCTTTCTTCAAAAAAATGTTTTTAATTAAGAAAAGGGGTAATTTTATTTATTAGCAAAGATTTAGTTTATTTAGCAAACCTTTAATATTTTACCACTAATCTACAGCGGTATACGTCGTCGTTCTATGTAACCTAAATTCTATAATATTAATTTAGAAAATTATTTATTCCAGAAGCAATAGTGAAAATCGTAGGGCTCCGCTACCACTACTTTACGGTGCCATGGAACGTATTTGACTTCCTCCTGGTCCTGGCTTCGATCCTGGGGATCCTGATGGAGGACATCATGATAGACCTGCCTATTTCACCGACGCTGCTAAGAGTGGTTCGAGTATTCCGCATAGGGAGAATTTTAAGACTGATTAAAGTAAGTTGATTTGGGATTTTATACAATTTATTGTTGCTCGAGCTTGCACATTATTAAGGGAACCCTTACCTAATACCCGGGCAGTGCTTTTACTGATTGTTTTATATACATAGGTGATGGTACCACACTATAACTAGTTCAAAATCGTCTTTATCCACCCATCATGATTATTTCCGAATTGCAAATCTTTAAATTTGCCAAAGATATGTTATAATTAAAAACTGCGAAAAGGATTAAGTTTATTTAACATCCCGATCATTACAATCCTTGATGCACTTCTTTTGTCTTACAGCATAGAATTATTAAATGCACTATAGTCTTCTTCATATCTTCAAAAGCTTACGTGAATACCACGCAACAAAATTTTCAATCCAAACTTCACATATAAAATATATCTTACAAATATAAAATCCGCATATCGGTTTGTTGGCTTTCCTAAGATGAGATTTATTTACGCCCCCATTACAGCCCGCGAAAGCATAAAGGTAAAAAACACATTACGTGGATTCTAACGATCCCAAATAAAAAGTTAATCATCTGTAATGGTACTCCGCATCGGCACTGTTTTTCCTCAAAGGAGTTTTACTTTTTTTAGATATGTCGAGAGCTTTCCTTTTGTAGTCGAAATTAAATTCGTGAACAAGATAAATACAATGATTAGTATTAAATTATTTCCTAAATTCAGATACTGCATAGTGGTGCGAATTTAATTTTTTTCTTTCTCCCTCCATCTCTCGAATTACATCAGGCGATGCATTAAAATTATATTGATTGTTATGTGACCAAACATTAGTCTATAAAAATATTATCCTTTTCTGCGCTACTTTTTACCAAGTCCTCCTTCTGATCATCTTTTTATAGTACTGCCCGGGACCGACTGGTTAATCTATTCTCACGTTTCTAAACATCGTTATGTATTTAATTTTCAGGCCGCTAAAGGCATTAGGAAGCTGCTCTTCGCACTAGTAGTGTCTCTGCCAGCCCTGTTCAACATCGGCGCCTTGCTGGCGTTGATCACGTTCATATACGCCATCATAGGCATGTCCGTCTTCGGTCACGTCAAGGAGCAAGGCGCTTTGGACGACATTGTCAATTTTCAAACCTTCGGAAGGAGTATGCAGTTGCTTTTTCGGTAAGATATTTTTCTTTTTTTTTTGCGTAAATGTTTTTGTTTTTTTTATTTGAAACTTTGTCTTTTTTTTTGCATTGGAGTGTTCAATAGTCAACAAACTGGCCAACCATACATTTTTGGCCACAACAATATTAAAAACATTCACTTTATCCCAAATATATTATCCATTTATTAAACGACTTCAAATATAGGAAGAGGTTCTCAATTCGACCGTATTTTTTCATAAGTACTTACAAGTAACCTGCATTTGCAAAAATAAGTAAACTGAAATTGTTGATGATAACTAAAAATGTTGCGTTGCCTTTTATTTCAGCCTTATGACATCTGCTGGCTGGAACGATGTCCTAGAATCCCTTATGATTCAGCCACCTGAGTGCGAGTTAGGAGAAATTGGGCACCTTAACGGGAACTGCGGAAGTCCATTGCTAGCCATCACTTACTTTACCTCCTTCATCATTATTAGCTACATGATAGTCATCAACATGTACATCGCTATCATACTCGAGAACTTTAACCAGGCGCACCAGGAGGAAGAAATCGGAATAGTTGAAGATGATTTGGAAATGTTCTATATTCGTTGGTCTAAGTAAGTTAATTTCCGAGCGCATATTTTTTTAATACATCTGTAGTTGAATTTTTTGGATTTTGTGCTAGTTTGCGTTTTAATCTATTCATTATATAAACATAGTAAAGAATCTTTGTATAATATATAAAGAATAAAGTATTTTATATACGGACTCATATTTTTCTATTTCAGATACGATCCACACGCTACTCAATTCATAAGTTTCGCTCAACTGTCAGACTTTATAGCGTCTCTAGATCCACCGTTAGGTATTTCTAAACCCAATACAGTAGCCCTCGTTAGTTTTAATCTTCCTATAGCAAAAGGCAATAAGATACATTGTTTAGATATCCTGCATGCGTTAGTCAAACACGTGCTTGGACACGTAGAAGAGACAGATACGTTCAGACAGTTGCAAGAACAGATGGATATTAAATTTAAGAAGCAGTTCCCGACGAGAAAGGAATTAGAGATAGTATCTTCAACAAGGATATGGAAGCGGGAAGACAAAGCTGCCAGGATGATACAAAGGACTTGGAGAGAATATGTCAAGTAAGTATTCAGACTTTATACATAAAGTAGTATAATTTTCGAGTAATAATTTGTCACAATATAACGGATATACACAATACAAAGATTACAGCACGACGGACGTAAGGGCTTAACATTGATAGAGCTTTGAAAAAAAAATACCTTGAAAAAGAAAATCAAATAACAGTACAGTGCACATTGCTCAAGTTTCGCCCTATAGAAAAGACAATTTTAAAAAGAAACCTAAAATTTCAGACGGAAAAACAGGAGTCCTTCTAATGAAGAAGAAAGCACAAAATGGTCACCTGGCGGGGGCTGGGGTGGCCGTCTGAGCGCATTGTTACACGTGAGGCGTGGATCCCACGCATCAAGTCGGAAATCTTCACGAGCCTCTGATGCCTCTGACCTGAGCGAGTTGGGCGGAGCCTGGCTCAACTTACCCCTACTACTACTACCAGGGGCAAACCCTGGTGATCAGGTAAATTATCACGAAAATCAAGGGAACAAAGGTAAATGAGATCTGAAAGCAAATGATATAAGGAGTACTTATTACGGAAGAGTTAGATTAAAAATTAATAAATTTGTTTATTATATATGAAATAGCTATGCTAAAAGACCAACATAAAGATCATGGTTATATATAGTTTAGTCGTAGTTTTAAGTAGAGTGAAAATTAGGCCAATCTGTAGTTCGATTTTCATAATTTTATTATTAATTGAGAATGGCAAAATTCAGGTCATGTATGATCATTTTCCGCATAGCCATTGGAATGGATGTATTTCTTTTTCACCTGGGCAAAGAGCTCATCATTCGCAATGCTGGCTTCAGAAATAGGGCTCTTCTTTAGGAAACAATTTATGTTTTTAAGGGTGGACATTTTCCGAGAAGCTTTGAGAATATAATCACAATAATTTACATCGATGGGCTATGGGGATGGCTAGTAATGAACTAGCCTATACTATTTCCTCAAATAGGGGACGAATGATGATATTTATGGTCAGGTGGCGAGCGGTTCCGAACAAGCCCCGCCCCGTAGGCGATCTGCGTATGGTTTGCCAATATTCCTTCGCCATCAAGACGCAGTCGACGAGGACGGCGGCCCAAAACGCGCAGGTTCATATGTAATGTTTTGCTTTCCGTGTCTCTTCCATAGACCATAGATGATGCCGCTAGTTAACTGCGCCGCGCATATCTCGGTAAAATTGATACTTATATCCCAATAACTATTTAAAAAATCAACCTTGAAAATAAAATATTTGGTGTATTTTGCAATTGACTCAATTGACCCACCCTTTATAGTGACCCTTCCAAAGACGAAAAACATGTGTGAATTGCTGTTGAATGCTTGTGCATGATTGCTTGTACTTTCCTATTGAGACATCTTTCTCCTTGTGTATATTTCTTGTGGGCTAGCTTTAGCTTTGTTGTATTCGGTGTGACAAAGCAGTACAATAGACTGTGCTTGCTTTATAAATGTTTCATTGTAATATCATATTTTTCGTGTTTGTAGTTTTGTGTCATACTAGTAGGAATAAATATTAGTAAAATATTCGTTAGAGCAACATAAATCATTAGAGACATAGAATCAATGAATATCAAATGAAATAATTTAACTATAAAATTGGCCAAAGTATATTCATCTAAATTAGGTAACGACACTTAAAGAAATTAAATACTGTCTGATTCCTTTGACACTCCCAAAATATAGATACGATGTCGTATGCATGGTATTATCCTAACCCCTGCTCGAATTGTTAAGTCACCAACGAACAACCGCCCAAACTTAAGCATTATCACAGGTTCCCTTCGTCTGAGTTCGCGACGGAATTCGGCCCGGCGAGCTGGACCGGGCCCGCCGGGCTTGCCGCCGCGACCCCGCACTCCTTCGCCACATGCCAATAGCGAAGTGAGCATCTTGGTAACAGAAGCCTCACCAGACGCTGCCCCAGCGCCCGCCGCCCCACCCACGGTCGTGCGAGTCCTCGTCCACCGAGAGAGCGACGAACAACCCAGCTGATCGACACCCGACGAGCCTGAGGCTCCACCCATTTAGTTATTGAACGTTAGTGTCAAAATCAACTCGTCAAAAGTTATGTGTTCACGCACGCACGACATTCGAGTGATACACCGGACAGTTGAGTTCGATTGTAATTTTGTGATTTTAATCTTAAATTAGGTAGTTACCCGCTCGATAGAGAAGATAAATAGACGTCTTAGTTTTGGTTAAACTTGGCGCTTATATGAAAAGTTTTATAGGTGCGTAATTTTTATGTTCCCATAAGCTAGCTTTAGTTTCTCGCATAATGTAGACGGATTTTCGCTATGAATTTGTTTTCTAGGTAAACTAAAACTAAATTATGTCTATTTATCTAAAATTATAACATATTATTATGCGACAACAGGACACCAGGAACTTCCAGATATATTGCAATAAAATTTTAATATTGATTCATCATGATAAGATAGATTCGATCAAAAATAAAAATAAGCGAATACTGTGTTTTTGAGAATTATTTGAAACGGACTAACTGACGTGTATTTAAAATTTAAAACAATATGTTAAAGATGAATGAAGAATAATTCGACTTAAGTCGCTTTACTTCTAAGTCAGTTTGTATTAAGAAACGCTTGAATTAAAAGAAATAAGATTAACGCTGCATGAGATTGGTCACAATGATTGTAAATAGTATTTAGCTATATGAGAACGACTGATTCGTCATCTTAGGTCGAAAATAGATAGAGAATGAAACGAGAGATGGTTGACGTGTAAAGGCTTTTAAATGACAAAGCGACGACTAGTCGTTGAAAAATAATTTAAACCTATTAAAGTGAATATATGTAACTTCAAAATGTTTTTATTGGCTAAACACACAATATAGTAACGGATAAGCAGTAAATATAATAATATCCGTTCAGTCTCGCAGATATACTATTTAAGTTATCAAAATATTATATTAAAAGCGATAGTCTTTCATATTTAATTCTATCTATTCTAAATTATTTACAACATAAGTTAAACAAAGTTGTTAATAAACTTCATTCGTTCAAAGCAGAACCAAATCGAAACCCCTGATTTGGATACCGTAAAAATGTCGTCTATGTAGGTAAAAAACATATTCTTATGTTTTGTATTCATTCGCTTTTGAAAACTAATTTTCGTTTGAGCAAAATAATTTTAATAAACCTAAATATTTCAAACTAATTAGATAATATTAACTTTTAGTTGGTGTTACAGTTAAGATTGGAAATTGCAAAAATAATTTACTTGATAGAAACCAGCCTTAAAAGTAATCGTAAGGTTTTAAGTAAAAAGTGTCATTTTTAACGATCGTTGTTTAAAAATAAATCTAAATTACGTGTATTTACCTAAAATGGCAAAATGCGTTTCCGATAATAACCAAGATTATGAAAAAGAATTTATAGAAAGTCAATTTTCGCTTTAATAGATAAATTCGTTTGTACAATTAGCATTTAGAATTAGGCGTTAATTTTTTATATGCATAGGTGCCATTGTGAACAAACCTGCTGAGCAGTGCGCCGCAGTCTTAAAGAAATAAGAAAAACGTTGTTGCTTTACCATAAAATTTTAATTGGTGTAAAGATTCAGAACGGTTAAATAATCCCATTGTTAAAATGTGCGTAAAATGACTCCCAATTTCGTGGAGCAGTATGGGTGTATGTTTACAATAATAGAATAATACAAGAAATTGTGAATATATAATATGCCCCTAAACAAACATACGTTGGGAGGTTAATTACATGTTAAGGTGATCGGACGCTTTTTTAAACCGATTATCTACGAGTTTCTGGTAAAACTGGTCAAGATGACAGCAGTAAATTCAATACTCAATAGTAAAGTTCTCGATTTCTAGTCGCCGTATTAAATTGTTTACGAGTTTGCGGCTGTTTAGGCTATTTATATTTGCATGAGCCAAAAGAAGTATTTTTTCTAGATGTTATTAGAAAAATGCCTTCTACTTAGATTTAGCTATTCATATTCCATACGCTTTTAATGCAAACAAATAATTGCTTTACCGTACTGATTCGCACAAATATTATTTATTAGAATAATTTCTATTATTCGTTATAATTGTAAAAGACAATATAATTCGATTATAAGCTGTTAATTCAATATATTATTTAAGAAATGGCTTATTGGCCCTATGTTTTTATCATCACGGTTTGAAGATTTTGTTGTTAATATTATTCTTTTTATTGTT
This sequence comes from Amyelois transitella, assembly GCF_032362555.1. Taxonomy (NCBI): domain Eukaryota; kingdom Metazoa; phylum Arthropoda; class Insecta; order Lepidoptera; family Pyralidae; genus Amyelois; species Amyelois transitella. Next base: position 3,245,082 of record NC_083522.1, on the reverse strand, counting down.
TTAATATACAAATATTTCGCCCGTCCACATAATTTTTCTTTGGTTTGTAGATTTAACACTGTAGCTACCCTTATCAATAAACCAAAATATATATTTGCACATAGTGCTTGTAAAGTTACCTTATTATTTTAAATATTTATATAATATGTAAGTAGGTATGTATTTCTTTTATAAACTAAATTCATTAAATATACGCGTTAAACAAATTGTTGATGTAAAGGGTTTCTTGAAAAAATTAACTTCATTCTTCTTAGCTTGTTTAAATCTGTGAAAGTATTTAAAGACTACTCAAATCTCTTGGCAATGGTGCCCATGATTCGCTAAAAACACGTTTTTATCTTAGGAAATAGAAGTTTTTTTATTATTTTATACCTAGGACAAGTAATATACACGCAATTCTTCTGTACATTCTGTGATTACGAAGATATGTTTTAAAATTTAACAAAAATAATAAAACTCCATTTTGTACATGTTATAATTATGTCTCTCCTGTTATCTTAATCTCGATGGGACTCCACTTCTGCTATACTGTATCTTCATTGTACACGTTACAAGTAGACCGTAAATACATTTTCTCCATTTAGTAAGGACCAAAAAGTCGATTAATTTACAATTTTAACTCGATTACAAATATTCGATCCTGACCAAGCCTCTTTTTTAAATTATTTGTATGTAGATATTTTCGAAGCCTATTTCAAATTATTCTAGAATTTAGGCGCAGACAATTATTACGGTTTGTACCACTTCGCTTTATAACAACTTTTACACTGTTTGCTTTGGATTGATCCCTTTGATATTTCAATAAACAAACCACCCTCACTAGGATTGAAAAGTTTAAAGATTAAAGATTAAAAAAAACATAATAAAATTTGTTCTAATAGAATAGATTTCTCGAATATTGTTCATTATAATTATATTATGTAAATAGGTAAAGAAGATGATGCAATAATTTTTCATAATTTTATCTATAGTTATGTCTTAAAAAGGTTGTTAGAAAGTACTTTTAAACTCTAAAATTTAATTATGTACGATGTACATGTAAAACTATAGTAGTTAGTGAAATTGCAATATTTAAAGCATGTGTTGGGATGATTCAGAAATTATTTGTAACATATGTTTAAATTGTATTATATGTAAATAAAAACTTTTAAGTGAGACCTGCGAAATATGATTTTCTTCCGAGGTACAAAATATAAAATTAACCATGTTGAAAACTATGATTAAATGAAAAATATAGAAACGCAGTTTTTTATTGTGCTACCTACCTATAGTTCTAATTCCAATACTGTAAAGCTCACACAAATAAAAACAAACACCTAATACAAAGAAGAAACAAAGATATCTGTTTGTATTTTAACAACTTTTACTTAAAAAATTTACCAAGTCGAACTCGCGCTCAGTGTTCTGATTTACAGTAGACAGAGCCAAAAGTCTTGAAAAGACTGAAAGGCCAAGTTCAGCTGTATGACTTTATGATGGAATTGAAATTTAAATAGTGACAGGTTGCTATTCTATCACCTACAAGATGAATCCCAAGTTTATAACATTATTAGCATGGGAAAGAGCTGGAGTGGTCCTATTCTAATGTGCCGGGTACTTCGTAATGATATATTAATTGAAATAAGTGTTGAATAAAAAAACAGCAACTAATTGCCATAATGTATTCTGCAAATTACATCAAATTCTTGAAGTATCTAAAATTAAATAAAATCAACAAATTAATTATTGTACTAACATTCTACTTGGTAGACACCCGAGTGCGGCGGTTCCATGAGAAGTTTATTCCATAGTTCTTAGGCCTGAAGTCCTTTTCCGTTTTCGGGACATCCAGGAACCAGACCCAGCCATTTTTCTCGCAATGCTCTATGGCTTCATCGGGAGACGTGAACTGGACCTTCATGTTGGAGAGAGGATCCCCGGTAGAAGTCCAACCCATGAGTGGGTTCTCCCAGCGTTGGCGGTTGTCAAATTCCATTTCCCAGTGATGGATGTTGCTGGTGCCACTTTGCATTGCGTTCTTTGTTGGCTGGTAGATCCTTACGCGGCGAGTGCGGATGTGCTCCTCTGGAACACCCATGATCGGACTTAGATCCACCTGAAAGATGATTAATATTGTTTTCATTAGAAAGAATAATATTATCATTAAAAAAACCTAGCCTTGTTTGAGTATGACTTGCGAACAAAGGGTTCTGAACGTACCATCATCACTTTTGTTACTAAAATATTTATTTTTATACATTTTCATGTTTTATTATAAAGTAGAAAATAAAAGGAGTGCCGGAAGTTCATGGCCAAGATGGGAATTCAACCTATGCTTTTATGCACAGCACATATTTTAAAACACCTTCATGTACATCCACATCCACAATAAAGAGGAATGATTAGTATGTTTGTAACAAATAAACTCAAAAACTACTGGACTACATTCTTTTTATATTATTATTTACCTTGACAGGGACCGTGATCTTTGCTTCCAATGCATATTTTTGTTGCTCTTCCTCAGGCAGGGAAATTATTTTCTCATTTTCTATTCTAGGGGCCTCTTTAACACATGTAGGATCTTTATCTTTAGCCCAATCTGCGCTATTAGTTGAAAAAGCAGGCAGGGATCTGAAAATCATAAAATAAAATTTAAGAATACTTATTGACAGGGTTGCTTGGAAAGGCTTTGGGATATATCTTCATTTTAAAATTATTACGGAAACTTGTAGCAAAAGTAAACTCTTTTACAAGATAACAAATCCGGATACAGACATTTAATGAAAAATAAAGTGATGCTAGATCCCAAATTGAATTGGTGATATCACTAATCATTATTATGAGGACAAATTATACGCAACTTACATTGTGCCGACCCTACGACCGAAAATTTGGGATGAAGTAGCGAAGAAGTAGTTTTTAGCTGTTAATAATTCTTTGATTGTATGCTGAAATCACTGCAATTACTCTGGCAGAGGTACCTCTGCCTACTACCAAATATAAATCTATCATATTCTTACCTGTACAAAGGGCTTTTCGGCAATCTGGCCACACTGTTTATTGCCTTCAACATTATTTTAATTTTACAATAAACTAATTACAATACAAATTATTATTTCTAGATGGATTACACAACAATCATCTGTAATTTTTATGAAAACAATTGACACGAGAAATGTTCAATAGACATGACTACCTACGTTGACTTTGACAATGCCTGACAATGACGGTTAGCATGAGTTTTTACTACGCTTTTTTTTATTTTAAAATAAAAGCAAGCGAAAACCATATGCACCCATGCAAATGCCCTCGTCTGTCAATCAATGTCACATTCATTGACTTGACAGTCTATCTTAACGTAATCAAAACAATGTTGCCAACTCGCCACATTCGTCGCAATATCTGTTGCATATTTGACCATATTAGATAATGGGCAACGATTTTTACATAGGCTAAAATGGCGCTTTTATGACCAAGGTAGCGCCTTTTTTAATTGGAGTCAGTTGGCAATAGTGTCTCCGAAAAAAACCGACTGATCTCCGTTTATTTGGCGACTGCAATATTTCGCAATTTTAAATTTTTATTAGGAATATCACATTGATTATTTCATGCGGTTTTAATTTGCGGCTATTATATTTTATGTATTTTTCAACACTGTTTTTAAGGTAGAAAATGGTGCCCAACTTTGCTATTGTGACGACAATTTTTCAAACAGCTGTTTATTTGTAAAGGTACTTTAATTATTATATATTGTATCATTTTATAGATTAATATGTGCCTCTTTTATTATACACAAATTTTAATATAAAATCAGCCGGCTAAAATTTCTCTCACTCAATCTGTCACCTTATCAAATATCATTTGTCCTTGAGAGTGAACAGAACTTAAATTACATACCTCTAAACATTTATACTAGGAAAGTTATCAAAATGATAACCATATATTCTTTTGTCTTCAATCTTACTGCTCCAGAGTCTGAGCTATTTGGGATGCACTTGTACTTATCTAAGGAAAAAATTCATGGATTTCAAAACAACAAACCTACATTTGTGCATTCTAATTTAACTTCTGAAACATTTCATTGGCTACTTTTAAAACTTTATCTGCGGACAATGATATTGGTTACCACACAAAAGGCTTGTCTAGTGTGAGACCCATTGTATAACCAATGGAACAAGTTTGTGTTTAATGAGTTTAATTAAGAAGATGATACAAAAATTAATAATAGACATGGACCCTGCTATCTTCATATCAAACTCATTGCTCTCAAGAGCTTTAGTATAAAAATTTCAGGAAAACATTAACAAGGAATATACCAATGTTAGACTAGATTGAATGTGTGTGATTAAACAGCATAGCCATGCCATGCCACTGACTGCTAGCTGTCGGTCTAAATCAGTCAGCAGACCTAGGTTGGTCAAAGTTGGCAGCACACTGCCTTTTCCCTTACACAAAAGAACATATAATCAATCATATTTCTTAATTTTCTTCACAATTAGTTTTCAGCAATCACGGTACTCCCTAGCTGCTCTTTTTGTGTGGAGAGGTTCCTTCTCAGTCAAACCATGATAGCTCATGATCATCAGATTTAATAGAGAATGTTTAGAGAACATTTATTCTACAATACCCACATCATTAAGGTTTTGCGCTCACTAAGTGCAAATTTGAATATGAGAAATCTTCATAGCATTCTTTGTTTCAGAGAGCCACAACTACCATTATGTCCTGTTAAGACGACATTACGTGTAACCCCTTAGGGGTTATTACCACAGGGGATCATCTCTACAGTACCTGCTTTTATATTAATACCGACATATTTGATATTACTAAATAAATTTAGACTTAAGATATTTTATATTAACTTTGTTAAAAATGAGTAAGAATAAAGCAGAAGTAGACTGCACTAGGCGGTGCAGGTCTAGGAGTCACGGACATACTTTAACGAGTGCCATAACAAAAAGGTCCAGCAGTGATGAGGCCTTGGCGTGTTTCATCAAAGCTACTTGCGCCAATTTCAACAAAGCTTTCGATTTTGAGGTGAGTTCTTCATAAAAACATTATAACCTAAGTTTTCCAATTGCCAGATATCTTGTTGGGCATCAGTAGTGTTATAGTCGACCAAAGAAAAGGCTAATAAACTAATAATGGTCTAACAACCTACCATTATTTGAATCTCATTCCAATAATAGTCATAGGATTTCAATCCTATAATTTTGCCATACACGTGAATGTGGCCTTTCAGTCTTTTCTAGACTGCTGGAGAGTTTACATATAATAGCAACAAATAGAGTAGTTACCCTGTCAACATCAATTTCATTAGATCGGGTTAAGTTCAACTAAACCTAGTCAATAGTCATGGAGGTCAATTGGCATAAACACCAAAAATTGGGTAATTTGTTTCCAAAGTTATTCATTTGTAGCCAAACTATAGAAGCAAAACTAAAATCCAATAACAAATTCATTAAAAATAATTGAGAGTCAATATCAGCTATTCTAAAGCCGTTATCAGAGAATGACCAGATAAGGGATTTAGAATAGCTGATATTGACATTTTATCTACTTCTTATGGGTTGCCTGGAAGAATTTGCATAAAGCCACCTTTCATCTTGCCATTTTGTAAAATCCTTTATCCTGTATACTTTATGGTGCAATCATCTATATGTGTTTCAGGGTCGCACAGCTCTCCACATGTCATCATCTCGCGGCCGGGTCCGCTTAATGGACTGGCTGGTCCGGCACTCGTCCGTGGCGTTCGTGAACGCTCGCGACAGGGAGTCCGGGTACACGCCACTGCACAGGAGCATCTTCTACGGCCAGATACATGCCGCTGTCTTGCTGATGAAGTTTGGTATGCCCATAAAATGCTATTAAATTATAATAATGAAGATCTGAATCCAACTTTTCAATATATTAGCATGAATACATATAGGCCAATTCATTAGATACTGAAATAAAGGTAAATAATAATAATTCATCTTTTTGTTGGGAAATTCATTTTATAAGCACCTGGGTGGCCGAGCGGGGTTCGGGGTATTTAGTTAGTTTGACGTCAGAAAACCAGAAAAAATAGTAAAATACGAAAAATAAAACCAAATTATCGTGCTCTAACAACTATTTTACGTGAGAATATGATCTTGGGTTAAAATATGGGAAACACGAATTTTCTCAAATGTTGAGATCCAGCTAGAACGATTTAATGGAAACCAATAAATAAAATTGCATTTTCAGGTGTAAACACAGACATCGTGGACAAAGACGACTATAAAGCGCTGGAACACGCCATGTTAGACCGCCAATACATGTACAAGCACTTGGGTAATGGGCCCAGCGAGGTGTACGTGTGGGGAAGCAACTCAAACTATACGCTAGGCACGGGCACACAGCTACAGAGGAACACCCCGGAGCTTCTCGGCTGCTTTAATAGGACCAACGTGTGTGTTAAACAGGTGCGCACCTCAAATATTCAGGAGTAAAATAGGCTTCTACTTTTCTGAAAATTCCCACAGGAGCGATGCCCTTGCAGAAGCTTGTAATGACACTTTTATTTAAAAAATTCTGAATGTTTTGTCTTCATGAAGGCAATTAAAGACTAGTATTCTCTCAAAACAAATAAAAGCAGTTTGCGCAACAGGTGACATTAATGAGTTTGTATGTAGCATATCAATCTTAAAAAAATTAAAAACTTCTCAATATTTGACATTGTTCTTTTCATAAAAATTAAAGTCAACTGTCAATGAAATTCACAATAATACAGCATGAAAACAGAATTATTTAGATTTTAGCGAATTACTTTAATAAAATTAAAATGCATACAGTTGCTTTACCGAGGACCTGTCTTGGCTTCACAAACTTTCTGTTCTTTCTGTTCGGCATGCTCAGTTTCTTCATTTGTCTGTGGTGTTCGTTCAACGTGCAATTATTTAGAGATGTGAATTTCACTGTGACGAAGAGTTCTTTAGTTAGCAGCATCGCGGATTTTGTCAGTTTGAAACTGTGGTTTACACCGATGACGTCGATTTTGATACCAATCGCTATTCTTGCAATGATGACGTCTTGCTGTGGCATTTTAGGCGCCGGTTGCCGGATGAAATGCGCTATTAAAACTTACGTATTCCTTGTCACAGTATTATCCTCAATCGCTTTCTGGATATTTTTTATAACAGGCATTTATAACATATACTCGGATAACCAGAAAACAAGGGAATACTTAGAGAAGTCCTTGATATCAGAATATGGAAAAGAAAATGATTTGATAACATTCCTATGGAATTACACTATGCAGAATTACGAATGTTGTGGAGTGAACAGTTACAGAGACTTCACTTACTCGCATTGGCATAAAATTAATCCTAACCTACAATACCCCGTGCAATGTTGTAAATTGCAAAATAAAGGCGATTTAACGCCTGTATCACAGAATTGTACCTTAAATGAAGATCCCACAAATGAATCGTACAAGAACATCGGGTGTTTTCTCGCAATAAGGAAAGCTATCATCGACAACAAAGCGTTGTTGATATTTTATGTAGCGTTACTTGCTATTTTGTATTCAGTTTTGACGTTTTTCGCTTACTGCATTATTCGAGGCGAGCCTTTAGTTAGGTCAATGGCAAGTCGGGCTACATTTTTACCTTCTAGGTACCATCCTGAGCCACAAATACAGGCAAAACCGTCGTATGACACTATGTCGTATGTGGATGAGCCTCCGAAGAAAGTGGTGAAGGTCGTGTCTTCCGTGAATCCGTTCCAAACATATAAATATACGCCTAGTGCGTACGCGCATAGCCATATCAGCAACACGTTTCCGCAACATGTTAGGCATCCGATGTAGAGAAATTGAATTAAATTATGTTTGTGTAATTTGTCTTTTATTTTTAACATAATAAGAAGGATTTTTTTATTAGACAGTTCATCGGCTTTTTTTTCAAATTTAATTTAATACCTCTTATACCTCAAACAGACGATCTAGAAAACTAGATATCAGGCGTGGCCTGAAGAAGTTCTAAGAGTAAGTGTACTGTAAAGGCTGTCAGATCTTTTCACAACATGTAAAATATAAATCAGGTACGCTCTTTATCGAACTAATGTGAACGATAAATGTCTACAAATTAGTGAAAACTACATCGTGGGTTTGACCCAAATATTATAATTATACACTAATAAATACGCACGTTCAGCATTTTTTTATAGATCCTTAATTTTTATAGATATATACATATTTTTTATATAGGTATGTATATATATTTGAATCCACAGGTCTGCCTGGGCAAGTTCCACAGTATATGGCTGTGCGAAGGCGCGTCCGGGCCGGAAGTGTACGTGTGCGGGCAGACGGCGCGCGCCGGCGGCCCGCACGGCACGGCGCTGCGGCCGGTCGCCGTCCGGCTGCCGGAGCCGTGTCAGCAGGCGGCCGTGACTCTGACGTCTACCGTTTTTCTTCTTGAAAGCGGCACGGTAAGAATAGAATTTATGTAATGACATATTGTAGTATTATGAGATCTTTGTTATGTTAAATTTTGTTGTTTAATTTTGACTTGTAAAGATTGAGAAATTTGTTTAATTGAATATGAATATGTCACTTATGAACATTATTTTACGAAATCTTGGAATAATGCTGAGTGACGGACCTAAGTATCGTTTTCACTAAACAAAAACAACGAAATTAATTATGTTAAGTTTTATTTAATACTAGCTATTGCTCGCGACTTCTCCGTAAAATTACACTGAAAAAACTGACCCCCCCCCCCCCCCCCTATATTGCCTTTTAGAAGGGTGGGGTTTTTATTTTTCATTGGCTTCTACTGGTCTTCTGCTGAATATATATTGATTTTTTGCCACTTACCATTTTGACTTTCAAGTGCAGACATCGATCAGTTACTATTATTATATGTTTGGATCTCATTTTTTTCAGATCATCCAATACAACTTAAACAACGCTGATAACGCCAGCCAATCAACTACCAACACACCTTCATTTATCAAAGTACCGTCAACAAAATCATTGCTCAAGATATCTAAACCGCTAGGCGTGGTGGCCGCTCGGTCGCATGTCGCCGTGTGGAATATACACGCTGTGTACACTTGGGGTACAAATCTGGGACAATTGGGACACTCGCAAGAGGACAAAGTGGTACCTGCTCCTAAGAGGGTGAGTAATTTAATTTGTTTAGCTTGTATCGTCGTTTTTCAGGTGTTTATTCTGGCCGGCAGTTTTGGAAAATGTGGCAATGATGTGTTGATAAAGGCTCGGGAGAAAGGCTTGCCATGACGTATTCTATTTCTATTGGTGAGGGCCAATAAACGACTAATCTTCTTCATTTATCAAAGTACCGTCAACAAAATCATTGATCAAAAGATAACTTTAAAAGAAAAAGAGAACCGCCTCATATCGATTTCCTTCTTTTCCGAAGTCGGTAAAATTTCTAAAACCTTCTCCTTGCGAGATAATTGCGGAGAAACATACAAACCTACAGGTGGAATTGAGAACCACCTTCTTTTGAAGGCGGTTAAAAGGAGTTATTACAAAATATTGATTATTTTGTAGGTGGCAATATCAGTAAACAACAAAGAGGAGGCGGGCATTCAGCTAGTGGGGGTGGGCGACGCGGCCACTGTCATCACCACCAGCCGAGGAGACGTGTACTTACTGCACAAGTACATATGCAAGAAAATCGCAATCAAGTGAGTGTTAATTTATGGATCAAGATAGGCATAAAAAAAATAAGTTTGAATTTCACAATGTGTAGGTAGCTGAAACCACTGAATTTCATTAAAATTTAATATGTTAGGAATAATGTATGATGATATAAGAGTTAAGAAGTAATTAGAAAGTATTTTGGTAAATTCACGTGAGAATATTTATTGATTTTTTCTATCACTGACTTGTCTGATCGACAACGGCCTAGGCAGAAAAAGTTAAAAATGTTTATGCCATACGTAGAACACTTCGAGAGAGGTTTTCTTGAAATTCTTAAGGGAATGGAAAGTTACTTTCATCCATACTATGAACTAGTACGATACGTGAATTTTCCAAAATCAAATCTCAAAGGTTATTATAAAATGAAAACATTATACCTTTAACAGGCAAATAAACGTAAAACAAGCGTGCGTGGAGGCCAAAGTGAGCGAGCAAGGCGCGTATTCTCGCGTCACAGTGTTGCTGCTCACCAGTGTAGGACAACTGCTCATATGGCAAGATTCCACTGCTCAACTCACCAGGTATTGTTTTTTTTTGTTCAGTTTTTTTTTTTTTTTTTATTTGTAACTTGCGACCCGCCCCGGATTCGCACTGGTTGCATTTATACAGAATACAATAGTAGAAAAGAATAGATTTATTTTCAAAATTGGATACAAGGTGTCACTTATTGACGTCACATAACTTAAATCTAATTATAACTACTACCGCTTCTAAAGTGCATGTGTAGAAAAAGCGGCGGTATAGTCTATACTCTATACAATATATATATTTTTAAAGTCTAGAACCAGCTGTTTGGGCTGTGCATTGTCTGTCAGTCAAACAGTCACTCACACACACACAGTGACAGAAGAGTTTTATAACACATACATATAATCACATCTTTATCCCTTGCGGTGAAGACAAAGCCAATAGTCTTGACGAGACCGAAATGCAACGCTCAGCTGTAAGGCTTGATGAAGAAATTGAGATTCAAATAATGAAAGATTACTGCCGCCATCCCCGTCGCCTACAAGAAGAATCTCCCAAGTTTATTAGCCTAATTTATAAGCCAAGAAAATTTTAAAATGATTGGTTTTTCAGATGCGTCTTCGGCCTAAGCCATCAAACCGTCATAACTCACGCGGCACTAACTCACGACGCCTTATATTTCACAACCAAATACGGCGAGGCGTTCATTGGTGCGATCTCTCGCAAAGCCCCGCCCACTAATCCTCAGCCAATCAGGAAGGAGAAGGAGAGAGACAACAACAAGTCGGCGCTTGTCAAGTTTCTGGAGAAAGATGATTGCACCACGGTCAGGATTACGAAGATACCAAATGTGCATAGAGCGGTGGCTATTTCTGTTGACAGTGAAGGGTTGAACTTCGCTTGCTTGCAGGTTTGTACTGTATTTATCTCATTCGCATGTTCCGAATTGCACTCTCGGGTAGTGCACTTCAAGACCCGGTAAGTACCAATTTTTTCATTCATTCATATAGTCACGTGTATTTGCCTTTGGGGGTAAGGCAGAACTAACAGTCTTGAAGAGACTGATAGGCCACAGTCAGCTGTTTGGCTTTGTGATTGAATTGAGATTCAAATAGTGACAGGTTGCTAGCCCGTCGCCTTAAACAAGAATCTCGTGTTTATAAGCCTATTCCTTAGTCGCCTCTTTCGACATCCATTGGAAATGAGATGGAGTGGTCCTATTCTTTTTTATGTTGGTGCCGGGAACCACACGGTAGATTTTTTCTCTCTTATAGACAAGATCGTACTAAATGAGGGGTGACATTGATGTTATTTTGAAAATCTCATTTTGCGTAAGTTATAATTCAATTTCTTTTCGCCAATCACATGTCTACTATTATTTAGTGTTTATTTTTTTAAGAGCGCCGTTCGTTAAAGCGAACTATAAGGTCTCACGTCTGTACTGCAATATGTAGTCACTTACTTATTGATTGAGAACAATTCACCAAAATTGTTGTATCAATACGGCAACTTTACTACTGGATCGACGTCACATTTTTTTTCCTGTTAAGTTTGAATCCTTATTATTGTTTTAGATAAAACCTACGTGCGGTCTAACTTCTATACCCGAGCTGTCTCCGACGAGTATGTCGAAACACATGGAATCTCTGATGGAAACCGCTTCCAACGATGATCTGCTACACGACGTTGTTTTTAAGGTACAGTTTCATTTTAATTTTTTGTTACGATTCAGTCAATTATATAAATACGTATACAGATGAAAATTAAACAAATCTTAATAGGAAATAACAATGGTATAACATTGAAATTTGAAAAAATTATAAGCTAACTTAGTGGAATAGTTATTTTTGGGCATCATTGAAGCCCTCAAGGATGAATAATTTTTCCCGTTTTTTTTTTTCACATTTTCCGATATTTCGATTAATGGTCTATTCAACACAAAAACAATTCGAACCAATTCCTGAGTTTAGCGCGTTCAAACAAACAAACAAACAAATTCTTCAGCTGTATAATATTAGTATATATAATTTATTAGTTAAACAATTATTAGTTAAATATTTTTTTACAGCTAATAATTAAACTACTTGTGAAATTCCCGTTTTTTCCGTTCCCGTGGAAAATGTTTCGTCCATAGGCTACGCTACTCCGTTATATCAATTTTTTGCCAATACCTTTCTATTACAGACATCGATAACTATATCTTTGTGACATCTTGGTCTTCAGCGTCACTTACCATCAGGTGAGACGTAAGACAAATGCCTAATCTAAAATAAAATTAAAAAAAAAATATTTCAGGTCGGCACACGACTGTTTCCCGCGCACATCTACATAATAGCTTCCCACAGCGAGCACCTGTACAAATTGTACCAGGATAGTACGACGAACAAAGAGGATAATAAGCCACTGATCGTTCTAGCCAATGTGTTGCCTGAAGTTTTTGAGAGGATTTTAAGGTGATTTTATTTTATTGGATTTTTTTTTTTAAGTATATACGGGACAAATAACACTGATTGAATTAGCCTCGAAGTAAGTTCGAGACTTGTGTTACGAGATACTAACTCAACGATACTATATTTTATAATAAATACTTATATAGATAAATAACCAAGACCCAGGCCAATCAGAGAAAGTTCGTTTCTCATCATGCCCTGGCCGGGATTCGAACCCGGGACCTCCGGTGACACAGACAAGCGCACTACCGCTGCGCCACAGAGGCCGTCATTTCTTAAACACTTTACATAAAAATAACAGTGCCGTGTGCACGCATACATAATAATGTAGAATTAAACCACTCCATATCTTGCCCAAGGATTTACTCGAGATCTTGAAGATATCTCCAACCGGTTAAACTGATTTTGAAAATGGAAGGTAGCCATTTAATATAATAATTAATTATTGTTTTAGGTATATGTACACGGGAACCTGCGACGTGGCAGAATTAGGGCCTTGTAGTCTAAAGATAAGGAGGGAAGATTTAAACAACGTGATTAAGAAGGGCAAAGATGTCGAGCTTGAGTTGGAGATGATTGGTAAATAAATATATATTATAATAATAAATATATCACTGTAAAAAATAATATGTATATGGAACAAATATGATTATATTAAGTAAGTTGAAAAGTACCCTTGTCCTTTTCCGCATAATATACAATATACGCAAAATTTCAAGAGCATTGTTTCAGTACATAACGCGTGAAGAGGTAACAAACAAACAAACAAACAGATAAACAGACAAACTTACTTTTGCATTATATAATATCAGCCGGGTTTTATTTCAGAGAACCCATCGGAAATATCAGCGTTCGAAGTTTACAAACACCAAGAGAAGAGTAAGAGAGGCAACAAAACGCGCAAACATTCAGGCGCACGCGCCGACTGCTGCGACCCCGTGCGGCTGCTGCAGGCGGGCTGCCGGCGGCTGCAGGTCCAGGGGCTGCACAAGCTGCTCGACAACTTCTAGTGAGTTCAACATACATACATACATATGGTCACGTCCATATCCCTTGCGGGGTAGACAGAGCCAATAGTCTCGAAAAGACTGAATGATAGAATTGAGATTCAACTAGTGAGTTCAACGTTTAACGCTATTAAAGTAAGACCCTAGGCGGCACTTTAGTCTCTGGTAAATTTCCGCCGACCTTTTTTTCACCTCTAAAAATTTTCTATGAAATGTCATAGGTTATGGGCCTCACAGTGTTAAATAACTTGGTCGAATGTCATTTGGAGTAAAAACGATAAACACGATGAGTGATCACGAAATCTTAAATTGAGCCAATAAATATGAAGATAGATTGTAACTACTGACAACAAAAATGAGACTTCTGCACAATACATCGGTGTAACTTATAAAAATGGTTATACTGTGCTTCTGTATGGTATAAGTTATGCTTTTTATCTCATTTCTCTCGCTTTCTCCATCTTTTTATAGCAATGAAACTTTTTCTAACTTCGTCGATAGTATTCTTATTATGCCGTTTCATATAATTTAAAATTGCGATGCCCATCAGGGTTCATATTGTACCTATTTATAAGCAGTTACTTTAATTCAACTGATGTACTTTATGATATGCAATAAAGATTTTGAATTTGATTTTTTTTTTAAATTAAATAAATATATACGGGACAAATTACACATATTGAGTTAGCCTCGAAGTAAGTTCGAAACTTGTGTTACGAGATACTAACTCAACGATACTACTTATATTTTATAATAAATACTTATATAGATAAACATCCAAGACCCAGGCCAATCTGAAAAAGTTCTTTTCTCATCACGCCCTGGCCGGGATTCGAACCCGGGACCTCCGGTGTCACAGACAAGCGTACTACCGCTGCGCCACTGAGGCCGTTATACGAATTCCTTCTAATACATACATACATAAAATCACGCCTCTTTCCCGGAGGGGTAGGCAGAGACTAAAGACCTTCTAATACATTTCTTTTCCAGCTATCGCGACGGCACAATTCACCTCCGCGATTCGGCGACGTTCACCAAGAACCCTACTCCCGTATGGGATCGTTCCCGCTTCCCGGAACTAGTTGATACACACGTGTGCTCCAAAGATGGCGCTTTAGTCGCTGCTCACAAGTGCGTGCTGGCCGCCAGGCTGGAGTACTTCAACGGCATGTTCATGCATTCCTGGACTGAGGTTAGGATCGTATATGCATTTTTTTTTTCACAAAAGTTTAGGCAGAGACCTTCAGATCTTTCAACTTGTCGTGATGCCTGTGTACTGTCAAATTGATACACATTCACTAAACTCAACACGATATTTTCACGGAAGATCTTTGGTTTGGGATATGACTCATAACTTATCCTTTAGACCTATGGGATTATTTACCAATGAATTGCCAAAGCAGATAACATCCCCGATTTTAATTAAGGTACATTCGTCTCGCACATCCCCTTCCAACATACAAAATAAATGTTTAAAATGTTTATTACTTTGTTACAGAGTAAATTACTATCCAAAGTGACTCTCCCAATAAACCACGGGATACTCCAACCAGTTATCGACTTTCTCTACACCGATTCGTGTCCGGAAATCGAGAATTCCGACAGTATAGACTTCATTTGCAGTATGCTAATAGTAGCCGACCAACTGTTCATATCTCGACTCAGGGAAATGTGTGAAATCGCCTTATCAAATCTCATTAACTTGAAAAACTGCGCAGAACTATGCCAATTCGCTCACACATATAACGCAACGCAACTCAAACAGTGTTGCATGGAGTTCATATCTCTAAACCTGTGCAGTATTCTCGAAAACCGATCCTTAGATCTCATAGAAGATGACGTTCTCCATGACATATCTAATTACTACTGCAAATTCAATCCTATTATGTCATCAAGAGTGATTACACCATTTTTCAACGCACCAACAGATGAAGTTATAGATGAATGCGCAGCGAACTTTCCTATACACTTGGAATTGACTGATGAGGATATAAAGAACGATGATACTGATATCAAAGAAAAAAAGAAAAGTAAGTCCAAAAAGATTGAATATACTGACAGCGAAAAGGCACGGATGAGGTATGAATCTGTTAGCTCTGTGACATCACTAGACATGTCTAATGATGTCTCTGGTGATATAACTCTGTCTCTAAGTAACATTTCAAGGGAAGAGAAAGGTGCGAGGGAGAAACAAGAGAAATGGATAGAAGTGCCGTCATCTCAGCAAAAGCAGCAGAAAGTGGTCCAAGCCAGGCTGAAGGCTATTAGCAACGCGAGAGAAATCTTGAACGAGACGCCGGTTGAGTCTTTTACGAAATTAACGAAGAATAATTCGTTCAATAACCAGTCGACGGAAAATGTACCAACAACGTCAAGAATGTCAATGTCTCCTAAAGATTCTTCTATATCAGAAATGATGAGAAGCCCAAATGTGACTCAAGGAAACCTTGTCATCAGCCATATTGGTCCGAAAATGTCCCAAAAACAAAGGAAGAAATTGGCAATGCAAGAACATGTGCCGCAAAATCTGGGCGATTATTTTGATAAATTAAATATGGGCAGTCCTCCAGAAAAACCTAAGAATCCGTGGAAAGTGGTAGAAGCACCGGTCGCGAGTAGCAGCCCAAAGGCGAAGGCTATGGAGTTCAACCAGATTCTTACTGACCAAAAGAAGCAAAGAGAAGACTTTTCAAGGATCATGACAAAGCCTCTTGCATTAACTCAGGTAAAAGAATTTGTCCTCAACAACATTTTTTACAATCTTTTACAATAAAGCATTCATAGATTCAAGTCACTTAATAATGAACTTCTATTTATAGTACATTAAAACTTAAAATTTTCTAGCTATGTTTTTCCCAAAAGAGTAGAATTTATTTGTAGCGGGAGCGATGATTCGGGCTCAACCGCCACAAAGGGAAGAGATCTTCCGGCAGGCTTGGTTTGGCTCCGACGATGTTAAGTCGAATGTAATCCGTGAAATCTTTGCTTACACTATTTAGGTAAGCGATCTAATAGGCTCTATGGCTTGTGACGTTTGAAATGTCGCCATAGACTCTTCGCTGCTATTGGTTAAGCGCGTCAAATTCTAACGGTGATTGGCTGATGGCGTGTGACATTAGTGAAGTCGCCAAAGACTGCATTATTTAACTCTCTTCTCATCCTAGTGGACAAATCAGCAGGTCCACACTTCGTTATATGTTTGCCATATAATTTTATAATATTGGACATTGTTTTCAGCTTGAGGACAAAGCTATAGAAGAGCTGGAAAGGTTCTACAATGTGCACGAAGCAGACGATGAATGGATTACAGTACAACGGATTGAAATCAAAGTGTCTTCTCCGCAATGGATCCACACTGCCCCTAAGTGATATACTGTGCTATTTTATATATTTATAAGATAATATGATACTATTTTAAAATAAATAATTTGACACAGAACTTGTTTCAATTGACTACTGTTATTTATAA
This sequence comes from Amyelois transitella, assembly GCF_032362555.1. Classification (NCBI taxonomy): domain Eukaryota; kingdom Metazoa; phylum Arthropoda; class Insecta; order Lepidoptera; family Pyralidae; genus Amyelois; species Amyelois transitella. Next base: position 3,228,012 of record NC_083522.1, on the reverse strand, counting down.
GATCCTGTTGACATTGCTTGGTTGCATTATTCCTATGGGGCTTCTGTTGGACCATTTGAATCCTCCGTAGCATAGCACGCGCAACTCCATTTTATCACGTGAAAATCTATCGCTGTACCATTTCACGTCATAATGAAAAGCGAAACAGCGATATATATTTCGCGCGATAAAAATGGAGTCGTGCGTGCTATTCTACAGGGGCTTGAGTTGACTTGTCTCATAATTATGTCATTTATATTTCAAAACCTGAAAGTGCAAGTCTGGTCTTTGTTTCTTTCAAAGAAATTCTTTTAATTTAAAATTTCTATATGTATGTTTGTTATTCTTTTACCCCCAAATCAATGGTATGGATTTAGATAAAATTTGGTGCATGAATAGATAGACATAGGGTACTTTTAATTCCAATATAACCACGGCAGTAAAGGCCCAGGGTGGAGCTATTAACTCAAAATAGTCATTGTAAATGCCTGCAGTGTGTGTTGAACTAGTGAGCCTTGGAACAAAAATATATAAAAATATTTGAAAAAAGACTTGTAGTTATGAAATTTTCAATACTTGAGTAATAATCCTCAAGTTATGATAACATCCTCTCTTCGGAGGAGCCCAGAGACACCAATAATAATCTAGACTAGAAGCAGGTCTGGTATTTATTCAGCTTCATCTTTGTTATCCTTTTAACTTACACAACTAGGATAGCAGTTAATAAATCGAAAGGTATTTAAAAAAAGGCAATAATGAGTTAAATGAACAATATTTAATCTAAGTATTTAAATATACATGTATTTATTCACAAATGCTATATCTAACGCAACATTCTATACTATTTCTGTGGTGGAAATGCTTTCAACAGTTGATTCATTTGCCTATGCGTCAAGTTCTTCTCCCCGGGAACTAAAATACCTTTCTTTCCTTGCTCTCTTTGTACTGCCAGTTTCTTACTGAAATCAGCATAACAATTTTGAAACAAAGTGACCTCTTTAAAACACTCCTGTTGATTGAAATCGTGTTTCTTAAAGCATGCGAACATCACCGCCAGTTCCTGCATGCATGCTGATTCTTTTAATTTGTCACTTTTGCCTGAAACTGTCTTTTTCAGTGCCAGTGGTAGAAGTTGCTGAAATGGAACTGGTTCTTTTTGTGGTCGCCTTGCATTGCTCTGTTTTGCAGTGGCAAATATAGGTGGATTTATTCGCATTATTATTTTTTCCGGGAAACCCCTTGGAAATTAAATTTCTTGTTTGTTTTCACGAAAATTACGTGATTAAATTTTCTAGGTTATGTTGTTTTGGCATCTGACTTTTTTGACTTTAACAAATTGACATTGACAGACTGCCAGTTTTTTTATTTCCTTGTCATTTTTCTAGCATTGGCATAGATCGTTTGTTAATAAAATCAAGCCTTTTTCCCGGAGGGTAGGCAGAGACTAATTCTTTTCACTTGCAACGATCTCTGCATACTTCCTTCACTTTATCCACATTCATAACTCTCTTCATGCAAGCTCGGCGGTTTCGGGTACTCTATATCCCATCATACATAATATATCATATCATCATGATTAACATGTTTTCTTAGTTATTATATACCTTCCCGGCTGAAGGGTAATTTTTTATAGTTTAACTATAACAGCGTTTGTAAAAACCTCTCATTGCAATCACAGAAGTCGCTTCGCTCTAAATTAACTTCAAACAATACCTACCTAGTATCTACTTATGTACCTAATTGTACCCACTGACAGCCAAATAAAAACCCACTGACCAGAGTTTTGTAGGGATAAGAGAATTCCATTTCTTTTTAAAAATTGGATAGTTATGTTACTACCCTACCTAACAATGTCGTTTTGTTTATAATTAAAATATTACGATTACACATCTTGCATGCAAAATCCTTCACCTATACGTGAACGTTACGTCAGTGGAAGACTACAGGCTATCTGGGGAACAAATGTTTGACCGGCATGGCTCTTCGCCTAACCAAGTAGAAATGGCAAGGGAGTAAGGGAGTAACATAACGAGAAATAGCTTAGAATGTTGAAGAACGGACAAAATGATAAAAACGGCCAAATGCTAGTCGAACTAGCGAATTTAAGGAGTCGGATTTAAGTAACGAAATCGGTACTCGCGTTTCTACCTGTTTATTAAAATCGATCAAAAATTGCTTTAAAATTAGGTACTTTTGATGTATAAGTATATTACAAATTACTTAATTCTCATTTTATCATTAATTTTGAAAGGTAAATATTCTGTAAATATTTAAAGCGTCTACCTGTTTACGGGCAAAGGCGTGACTTTATGTATGCAGGTATGTCTGCATACATAAAGTCACGCCTTTGCCCGGAGGGGTAGACAGAAACTACATCTTTCCACTTGCCACCTTAACATGTGTACCTGTTATCTACAGTTATTAATAATGACCAAAAGAAAACAAGGAAAAAAAACACGTTTATTGTATTCTCTCGGGTCATATAGAAGTATTGATTATTCCTACTCCTTATGGGATAAAGGGATGTGTATTTGGAAGATGTAAATTCAAGTAACGCGTACAGGCGCTATGTCTTGACGTCAGATATAATCCAACGGTCATAAGGAACTGATACACAGATAAAATTTATGATATCTTTACAACATGGCTTAGCGGCGCCCTCTGTTCAGTAGTCCTCACATACGTAATAGTTTTTTGTAATAAAAGTTACTATTATCTGAAACAAATTATATTTCGATTAAAATTAATTATGCAATAAATTGTTTCATTCACACTGTTAATCCAGCAAGATGAGATAACACCAAAATGTAAGATATTGATCAATATAAAAACCTCACGAAACCTATCATAGACATAGTCGTGTAATCGACAAGGGCTTAAAAGTAAGTATCCTTTATAATATTACTTTATATATATTTTTTTTATTATTATTGTAACTTTTGATAATCTAATTAATAAAGTGCGAAATCGTCAACTGATCCATATACCGAATGATCAATCGATTTGTTTGGTCTAATTTAAGTAGTGTCCGACCGAAGCTTCGGCTTCGGCTTCGGCTTCGGCCACCTTCGGCCAAAAAATCCACCTTCGGCGAAACATTCGGCTTCGGCCCAAAATCCGGCCGAAGCCGAAGGTTTCGCCGAAGGTCCGAGCGACCGTCGAGATTGAACGAACTGTTACGAAAGTCATGAGGCGGCGGGGAGTCACTGTCAAAATATCACATTGCTGATTGCATGCATCAAAACAAGTCCGTACGTGTATTTAAACGAGTGTTTTTGTAAGAAATCAAATCATTATTTTTTACCAGTAGGTAAATCACAAACTTTTATCTATACATATAATAAAACATTAAAAATATTTTGTCTGTACATTTAGTATTTTCGACTGAAATGGATAGAGGGACACTTAGAATGAATAAAAGAAAGCAAAAATATTTTTTTTTAATTTCTTGTCTGTCTGTCTGTATGTATGATCACGATTATCTCCGAAAGTACTTAACCGATTTACTTCAAACTTTCACCAATTGCTTTGTTTTAACTCAGAATAACATTTAAAGTTTGTTTCATCAAAATCGGTTCACAAAAAAAAAAGTTATCAACATTTGAATGAACTCAAGGCATCAGTATGCCTGCAAATAAGTTACGAAATTAAAAATTCAAAGTCATTTATCATTATACGACGGCATTATACCTATAACATATAAATATAAGTGAAAGGCGACTAAGGGATGGGCTTACAAACTTGGGATTCTTTTTTAGGCGATGGGCGAGCAACCTATCACTTTTTGAATCTCAATTCTATCATTAAGTCAAATAGCTGAACGTGGCCATTCAGTCTTTTCAAGTCTGTTGGCTCTGTCTACCCCGCAAGGGATAAAGACGTGACCATATGTATGTATGTAGTCTACTTTAATTTCGACACCAACGCAACGGCTTCGATGTTCCAGTGGTTAGCCCGTAGATATTTTTTATTATTAAAAATATTTTTTTTTTGTATTGTTTGAGTATTTTATGTAAAAAAACTGAAAATCAAAATACCTACTACATATAATAAAACGGTTAAAATATTTTTTCTGTACATTTAATATTTTGACTGAAACGGATAGAGAATTTTTTTTTTACATTTTTTGTCTGTCTGTATCTGACTGTATGATTAAAATTCAACTCGAAATTTACGCGGACGATGTCGCGGGCAACAGCTAGTTTATCTCTAAACCAACCACCTCTATGATATAACATCAACTTCTATATGAGACAGTCAATATATAAACCTTCAATATTGAGGTTTTGAAATGATTTTAATATTAATTGTAGCTTGTAGACAATATTGAACAAAATTAATTACTGAGTGCTGAGAGAATATAAACCTTCGGCTTCGGCTTCGGCTTCGGCCGAAGGTTGTGGCGATAGCCGATTAATCGGCTTCGGCTTCGGCTTCGGCCAAAAATAGACCTTCGGTCGGACACTAAATTTAAGTGACATTTCATTCGGTAAAAAATTTGAAAATAGACCCCAGGCCTCGTAAAATTGTGGTGCAACTTGAAACACGCAAAGAAATGACGCTTAAAATTAAATTAATATGTACCTCCCTATAAGGATAATCATTGACTTACTTTAAACAATTTAAAACAAATCAAATTTTGAGAGCCACTCAGTATTCTGTCACCATACAATTTAAATGTTTTCCGTCTTTCAGGACCATCAAGATGAAATTCCTAGCTATTCTCCTCATCGTCGCCGTCGCTTCGGCCAAGCCCAGGGCTGGTGAGCTCTCTGAAGTGCAGCAGATCATTGCTGCCATCCAGAGCCCCAGCACCGACCCCGCGACCGCCGCCGCTCTCGAACAAATGCTGCAGGACATCGTCGGATCCTTCGAACCCATCGCTGTCGGACCCGCCATCGTCGCCCCCGTTGACCCTGTCATCGTCGTCGACCAGCCTTCTCCCGTCGCTGTTGGCCCCGCCATCATCGCCCCCGTCGACCCCGTCATCGTTGTTGACCAGCCTGCCGCCGTCATCGAGCCTAGCCCGGTGGCCCTTCCCGAATCCGTAGATTCTACCCCCATCGTTGAGGCTACCCCTATCGCCCCCGCCAGCGCTCCCCTCGTTCAGATCATCCTGAACATCAACCAGGCCGAATCTGCCGCTCCCGTGGTCATTCCCCCCGCAGGCGCTGACTCCCCCATCGAGGCTCCCGTCGCTGTTGACCCCGTCAACGTTGTGGACCAAGCCCCCATCGACCCCTCTCCCGTGATCGTTGCGCCCGTGCCTGTTGACCCCGTGATTGTGGCCCCCGTGCCTGTTGACCCCGTGATCGTCGTCCCTGGCCCCGTCGCCCCCGTGGAGCCCGTCCTCGTGGGAACCCCCATTATCCCCGAGCCAGTCATCGTGCCTGAGCCCGTCGTGGTGGGAACCCCTGTGATCCCCGAGCCCGTCGTCGTGCCTGAGCCCGTCGTGGTGGGAACCCCTGTGATCCCCGAGCCCGTCGTCGTGCCTGAGCCCGTCGTGGTGGGAACCCCCGTCATCCCCGAGCCCGTCATCATTGGCACCCCCGTCGTGATCCCCACCCCCGTGATCACCCTCCCCGAAACCCTCAACTAAGCGTTACTTTGTAACCAGTAGGTAATCTACGAACAAAGGAAGGTTACTGACATTTTTATTGTAATCTATAAAATGTTTCGATTACACGAGATACAATATTAATTATTTCAGTTTTAATTATATCTAAGGACCTACCAACACAATCATAAGTATAACCACTAGATAAAGTTTTTTTTTTTTTTTTTAATATGCTTAAGCATTATGTTGGCTATCGTTTTCTAGGATTCGGTTTTCTTGATATATTATAAACACAAGTCGCGCCGATGGGCACCTGCTATTTGATACAGGTACTATACTAGATAAAGTTTTATTTAAAGTTAAAGTCTCCGTCATCAGCTCAGCACCTAACGATTGTTACAACCTGACAGCTTTAAAAGTCAATCCCTGGCTTGAAATACACACATGATGAGTCAAATGTGTCTTTAAAGGTTCTCCTGAACTTCTCGGGTTCTCATAGTCAGATCTCAATTACAATCTAATTAAAATGTCGCCAAAAAAATTTAAACCGCTATATCGCGTGGAATTAAGAACCTTATTCGAAGTAACGCCTACTTCGCATTAATATAATTTATATTAATATATTATATTATATATTTTTTACCGTTAAGCTCATTATTTTATTGATATCTATTAATACAGAGGAAGTGTTAATCTCTTTAATTCCCGTTGGATTAACGTCTTAAAAAAGCGATATGCATGATAAAAATATATGTAGGTACTTTCTGCCCGCGGATTCATAAGCGATTTCGTATTCCGTCTTCCCATGGTATAATACCCATCAATAAAAATTTCAAACACAAGCGTAACTGTAGATTGTAGTTGGCTGTTAGTTATCATCACCTTATCATTGTAAAGGTAGGGTTATTATGTAAATTGATTGATACAAAAAATACAAAAGAGATATTAAGGAACTGCATCTGTGCATCTTTTGCTAAAGTTTTTAGTAAAGAAAAAACAAAAATTTGCCGTGTGGTTTCCGGCACCAATACAAAAAGAATAGGACCACTCCATCTCTTTCCCATGGATGTCGTTAAAGGCGACTAAGGGATAGGCTTACAAACTTGGGATTCTTTTTTAGGCGATGGGCTAGCAACCTATCACTATTTGAATATCAATTCTATCATTAAGCCAAATAGCTGAACGTGGCCATTCAGTCTTTTCAAGACTGTTGGCTCTGTCTAGCCCAGAAGGGATATAGACGTGACCATAGGTATGTATGTATGTAAAAAACAAAAACCATATAAATCTAAATAATATCTTTTATACATAAGTACTTTATTTCCTCGGCAAATTCTTCCATAAACAGCTAGGTACTTATTAATAAAGCTAATTAATTGTTGATGTAGGTACATACTTGTCTGTCTAACATTCAAATCGTAAAGTGCTTGGTTGGATGTCTAAATATATATTTTCTGGGTATAACATTCTACAACCTTGAATCGCATGTAAATAATATTTCACAGTGTTTAACAGCAAAACGTTGACGTCAATAGGTATTTTTCGGGGAAAATAAACCACATACTTACCATGCTTATATACCTATAACAACTGAGTAAGTAGTACGTAAACTAAAAAAACGTAAGTACCTAAACTGCTTGAATTTCGCTTGTTCATTTTTACATTACATTTTCAGTAGGTGGTCTTAGTCAACCTATAAAGGAAAACGTAAAAAAAAAATGTTTTTATGACCTAACATGAACCTGTTTTGACTTTATATTATTTCGAATTATATTCGAAATAATTTGGAGCAAAAAACACGCATAGCGTCAATGAATTCATTAGATATATTTAGTCATTGTAATAAAGGTACTTTCCTATACATACCTAAAAATAAAATAATTACTTTACATGGGTATATTTTAGCCTTGACCAGACAAGAGAGAACGAGATTTATTTATACTTTTTTTGTTCACGTTACAATTCAAGTTTACATGGAAAATACCAGCAAACTTTTACCTTCCGTATGTAAATAAATAAATATATACGGGACAAATTACACAGATTGAGTTAGCCTCGAAGTTAGTTCGAGACTTGTGTTACGAGATACTAACTCAACGATACTATATTTTATAATAAATACTTATATAGATGCACATCCAAGACCCAGGCCAATCAGAAAGTTCGTTTCTCATAATGCCCTGGCCGGGATTGCAACCCGGGACCTCCGGTGTCACAGACAAGCGCACTACCGCTGCGCCACAGAGGCCGTCGAATGTATGCAAAAATGTATATGTGTTTCGGATGATTTAGAAACAGGATCAAAATTAAACAAATTTTTATTTTTTACCATTAATGATTCTAATTCTTACAATATAATAGACATCAACGCGTTACAATTAAAAACATCAAAAATTTACCACTCTAATGGATATTTCAAATTCTACATTTTATTTGTATGCATTTTTGTAAATAAAAATATTCAACTAATCTATTGCTTTTGAATTATCCTTGCAATATGAATCCTTATCCTTATAACAGCGATTTACTTACCTGTACCTATATTTATTGTGCCTGTTTATGTTACCAGTGTTACTAGGTACATGTAAAATGTTACTATTTCATGAAACCAATCTTATCTAAGTAGGTATCTTATCACAACATTGCAGCTATCAATGCAAGTCAGACTTATCAGATGCTCATCCATTGTTCAGAATTAATGAATGAATAAATTAATGAATGGGTGTTTTATCAACTGGATTTGGCTTCTGCACTGTTGAATCTACACATTTACAGAACCTTCAGTATGAGTAAGATTTCACTGTTCAGAATTAATTATGATATGATAAATATGATACAAACATACATATAATCACGTCTCCATTACGGGGTAGTCAGAACCAACAGTCTTGAAATGGATGAACGGTCGTTCGAAGGTTCAACCGGCAGGTATGTTGATAAAACAAATGTATCTCTACTAAATTCAGAAAGTACAATGAGTCATAAGTACTCTACATGACCACGGTAATCTTTGCGAGGAAACTTAACCCGTATTAAATCGATCACGGTCACACATCCAATTGCCTGAATGTGCAGGTTTCCTCACGATGTTGTCCATCACCACGTTTTTCGTTTCGACCATATCATTATCATAATAAATATAACATGTATACCAAAATGTAAGCGTCCCTTTACCAAAGTAGGTACTTGTAAACTGTTTACAAAAGACTGATTAAAAAACATAACTAAAGATAAAACATATCGATTAAGGTAATTATCTTTATTTCCAAAATGAATGGTTTATAGCCCGGCTTAGATATTGCAATCTCGTGTATTTTTCCGTGTTTTAAAAGTTATTCACCTCTTGGTAACCCTTGATTTCAACTTCCACGCTGATGTGGTAGTGAACAAAAAAACATAGAGTGTACCAGCTTCTTCTCTCCCCATGCGAATTATAAAAGTCAATCAAGGAAGGCTTAAAGGCTGAAGATTCTTTTAGGCAACGGGCTAGCAATGTGTCACTATTTGAATCTCAATTCAATAATTGGAATTGTGCCGTGTGGTTCTTGGCACGAATATATAAGAAAGAATAGGACCACTTCATATTTTTCCCATAGACGTCGTAGTATGCGACTAAGGGGGACTTTTTTATAAACACCCTGTCACTATTTCAATCTCAATTCCATCATTAAGCCTAACAGCTGAACGTTGCCTGTCAGCCTTTTAAGACTGCCGGCTCTGTCTACTCCGCAAGGGACATAGACGTGATTATAAGAATGAATGAATTCAATCAATAAGCACTAACAGTTGGCTCTCCCTATTGTAAGCCTACTGTTTACTGTAGATTATATGTATATCTATGCCCAATTTTGTCAATATCGGTCCAGTAGTTTAAGAATTTTCAACTTGCAGTTAAGTAGGTATTTGAATTTTAACTTAGTAAATCCGTTTGGTTTCTTTGATTATTCTTCATCCTTCATATGGATGTTATTTAGGAGACGACTAAAGAAAAATACGAAACACACAAATCACTTATATACTTAAGTACTTTACCTACCCTATGTAATTGTAGTCAGAAATACTGCAATAAAAATAATTATGTTATAAACTTTAAGTCACTTTTGTGTGATCAAACTTACTGTTTACGTCACGTCACATCAAAAGTTTATCTACCTACGATTGTTCAATCAGTTAAAAGGTATTTATATTACTGTATTTACAAATTAATACCGCCATAAATTTATTAAATATCAGTAGATAAAAGATATAACATTTCCTGTTTAAAACTGTAAAATGTGACTTCCTCCGATGAAATTAGATACAAAACCATAATAGTATGGTATACATATAATCACGTCTTATGGACCCTACGGGGCAGACCGAGCCACTAGTCTCGAAAAGAATAAAAAGCCACGTTCAGCTGTATATACGAGTATAATAAGGTTTCAAATAGTTAATGTGTCGTGTTGCTAGACTATCACCTAAAGAATCTCAAGTCTTTTACCAAAGCATGTGATCAAAAGAATAATAAAAAAATAAGAGTGCCTACCTAAAGGATACCCAAATTAGATGAAGCGAAAAATTGTGGGAAAATTGAAGACTTAATCTGACCACAGGCTAGTTTTTTGGTCACGGTAATTAACTATCCCGTAAGAGGCATAAGGCAGGCAACATTGACATGCAGATCGCCACGTTGTATGGAAAACTTATTTACACATCTACCTATATATTTTTTAATGCGATGATGTCTTAGTTCCCAAGATTCCTAGATTAAAGATCCCTTTGCCTTGGTCTCCATCTCAAACAGTTCCGAATACTAATGCAGATGTATTAAAATGACGACCAATGACGCTGTTACAGACGCTGCTAGAGTATTTTCTATCTAATTCCTTTTTCCATTCGCATCAAAAACCTCCATTTCGCAATATTAGAAATGTTGATAACTGAGGTACCTAATATAATTTATTGCTCGCGTGTTTTATTTGCTCCAGAGCGGCTAATTTTTATCATAGAGATAGGTACGCAGTTTTATCCGTACTGGGATTAAAGGGTGAGTAAGTATTATGTGCGGTTATCTTCGATTTTGTTAAATCGTCACGTTCCTGATAGCAGGAATTAGTATAAAATGCAATAATTTGCTAATTGCGGCATAGTTTGTTACTACAACGAAAACAGCAGGTAAGTTGTTTTTTTTTTAATAACAATTATTTAAAAAGTATAGCGTCCAGAATCATGGAGTCTCTTTGGAGAGGTGAGACCTGGACTAACATCAGAAGGTTCATAAAAAAATGGAGCGTAAAGAGTGTCTACTGCTTTGCAAATTTTTTTTTAATTTATCAAAATTATTCAGCTAGTTTCTCAACTGTAATTTAAAAACTATTTTCTTTTTTACAGCAAACATGCAATTCTTAATTCTCGCTGCCGCCGTCGTCGCCGTGGCCGTTGCTGGCCCCTACCAGCGCGCGCTCGTCACCCCCGAAGTGGCTGGACCCGTCCCCATTTCCCCCGAGGGAGTCGCCCCCGCCCCGATCGTGATCCCCGACATCGCCGGACCCGCTCCCATCGAGATCCCCGGCACTGGCCTGCCCGCACCCGTCGTCATCCCCGACATCGCTGGACCTGCACCCATCGTGATCCCTGAAATCGTCGGACCTGCCCCCATCGTGGTCCCCGAAATCGTCGGACCCGCCCCCATCGTAGTCCCCGAAATCGTCGGACCTGCCCCCATCGTGGTCCCTGAACCTACCCCTGTTGAGGTCGTACCCGCCCCCGTGCCATCACCTGTGGTAGAACCCGAACCCATCGCGGTCGGACCCGCTATCATCGAAGACATCCAACAGGTCGCCGCCCCAAGCGCTCCCCTCGTTCAGATCATCCTGAACATCAATCAGGCTCAGTCTCCTTCTCCAGTGGCGGTCCCCCCCGTCGTTGCTGACACCCCCATCATTGAGGCCCCCATCGCCGTCGACCCCGTCGTCGTGGTGGACCAGCCCGCCATCGACCCCTCCCCCGTCATCGTGGCCCCCGTCCCCGTCGACCCCGTGATCGTGGCCCCCGCCCCCGTTGACCCCGTCATCGTGGTCGAGCAGCCCTCCATCATCCCCGACCCCGTAGTCCTCCCCACCCCCGTGTTGCCTGAGGTCATCGTCCCCGAGCCTGTGATCCTCCCCAGCCCCGTGCTCCCGGAGGTCATCGTCCCCGAGCCCGTGATCCTCCCCAGCCCTGAATTGCCCGTTGTCCCCGAGGCGGTCATCACCCTCCCCGAGACTCTCAACTAAGCAGTTTGTGCTGTTACGTGACACCCATTCCAATATAAGGGGATGTTTGGACTTTCTACCTACACCTTGAAACGCTTGTATGTCCTAGAATGAAATAAATGTCTGTGAATAAAGATCTGGTCCTAATTTTTGTATTTCTGTATATACCTAGCTTATAATAAATTATGTCTAACTTACTGCGCCCCGAGGCTTGACTCCCGTTAGAATTTCAGCGTGGTATATTCTAACCTTGACTTTTGAACTAATTTGGTCAGCGTGAAAATAGTAATTCTAACAAACTGTCGCACTTGAAAAAGGTACCTTGTAAAACCTGGCTTACCCACTGATTCTGTCGATAGATTTTAAAGTTAACCCAAAAAATATACCTAAAAGAAAAGACAATACCCAGAAACGGAGACCAATAATCAGTAAAAAAAGTTTCAGGAAACATGCCATTTTTAGTTTTACACGTTAAAGAATAGATATTATTTGAAAAAAGTGATTCTCAAAAAAAAATATGAAATCAAAGCTTTGGTTAAGAAAAACAAGTAAAGTATCAGTAATGAATGATGTACCACCTGGACGGCCGTTTTTCTAGGTATAAAAAACTTGGGAAATCGGATCTGAAAACGCCAACAGTAGGCCCGGAAATTATATTACCATCTTATATGAAAAAAGATTTTGGGCGAAAGTTTCCCAGAAGTGAGACAGTTAGATGGATCATACTCACTTTAATACATCCATCCATCTCTTCTATGGATATCGTAAGAGGCGACTAAGGGATGGGCTTATATGCTTAGGATTCTTTTTAGGCGAGCTTTTTTCGGAAACGCGACTATAAGATATCAAAAGATCCAGGGTATTCCAGAGAAGTGAGGATAATCAGGGACTAGCGTCAGGAGAAAAAGATATCAGGAATAAGCGGTGATTTCTGATCTACATAATTAGTCAAATTAATACATTATTATGTTTAACTGGCCGAGTTCTTGTAAGTGTTTAATTTACGCTTCCATAAATTGTATGAAGCAGGAGTTTTGCAATGGTTTATCATGGTATAAAGATAGCCAGGGTAGGAGCGCCGGTAGTCGAATCGATAAGGTCCCGGTTAAAATGCGTGATGCGTATATACTCGTAGGTTCTTGTTCATGTTCGAATCCCACCTCGACAATGTACCAATGAATATTTTCAAAATTATGTCCATTAGTTTGAATACTAGCCGATGCTATTACGGTGAGGGTAAACATTGTGAGGAAACCTGCACATTCAGGTAACTGCATGTGTAGCCATGATAAATCAAATATGGGATCAGGTAAACCTGCAAAGGTAGGTCCTGTGGAGGTCTGTTGGAAGTCACTTCATGTATAAATCTGATTCACCCAATCCAGGATCGATGGTCAAAGGCATACTCCGGGTACATAGCTTACTTCGAGTTTCTTAGTTGCAAAAACTTAACTTCAATCCAAATTATGTACTTACCTAAAGCTTTGAATAAATTACAACAAAGTGAGGATTGAATATTTATTAAACTCACATTTGTCTAACAAAAGTCATAAACAATCGTTTCCACTTTCATAAGACGTTAGCTTAAAAGTTCAACAATCCTATTTCTAAAACTGCGTATCAGAATAGGCTTAGTTGAGGATTTCAGGGAGGGTGATCACGGGGGTGGGAAGCACAGGGGTTCCTACCACAACGGGCTCAGGAACAACAGCGGGCTGTTCCACCACGATGACGGGGTCAACAGGAGCAGGGGCAACGATCACTGGGGAGGGGTCAATGGGGGCATGGTCCACGACAATCACAGGGTCAACAGCGATGGGGGTGTCAGCAACTACGGGGGGTACGGGAGCGGACGCGGCTTGATTGATGTTCACAATGATCTGAACAAGAGAGGCAGTAGATTCTGAAACTTCAGCGGGGAGAATAGCCACGGGGGAAGGTGCGACTGGGGGAGGCCTAGGCACAACCTCGGTAGGGTTGGGAGTGATGACGGGAGCAGGTACAACTTCAACTGGGCTAGGTGCGATCACGACCGGGGTTGGTGCTTCGACGGGGAACTCGACGATGGCGGGTCCCACAGCGATGGGGGCGAGTTGGTCAATGATGGCGGGTCCAACTGCGATGGGCTCAACCGGGTCGACGATAACGGGCGCTGGTGCAACTACGACGGGGCTTATCGCGATAGGGTTGGCTCCAGCGATAATAGCTTGCAGTTGTTCCACCAGAATGGCGGCGGTGGCGGGATCGGTGCTAGGGCTCTGGATAGCGGCCACTATGGTGGCTATCTCAGCGTCAGAAATTTTAGCATTTCTGGCGAGAGGGCTGGCCGCGGCCAGGGCGAAGAGGGCGACGATTGCAACGAAGACCTTCATTTCGAATCTGCAAAATATACTATACTTGAAGCGAAACTCATAACCTCTATTTGAAATTTAAGTCTTTATTCCAACTTTATCTCTCCTCTCTTGGGTCTACTGGAAGAGATTTCTATTGAAATAAGTAGCACTTTTGTACTACAATTACTGTATTAAATACTCTTGTATACAATTTTGTGTACATAAATAAATAAATAGCCGGGAGCAACGCCACTAAAGTTATGATCTATGACTATGAAAAGTATCGTTAAAATCGGTCCAGAAATTTTTGAGTTAAACTTTGTGAACGAAAACACTAGACTCTATTCGGTTTGAAATAGACAGTATACTTACATCACAGATATGATTATGATCACACTGATGATCCTACCAGTGGCATTTCAGCTTTTATAGTTGCAGTATCATACATATCTGATCTGCAATAATTGTTAATCCTGTGCAATTTTAGCAATATAAATTGGAATGACATTCTGGATAAGATTGCGGTGGATCAAATAAATATTGTTAACTTATTTTATGTGTTTTGCTCTACATAAAATTGTTATTGGCAAGGGTTTTGATCTGGTTGTCCATATATTAACATGTATCTTGACTATTGGGTTAGTGGTGTCGTAAGTGTTCTTCATTCAGGAGAGTATCGCAATCATTGAGAATCGGGTCTTATGTAAAATCCAGACAAATTGGGGCACAAAAACTTGCGATAAAAATTTATAGTGGTAGTAAGAACTAAAACTTCCATCCTTCAGCAAAGTGGTATCACTTGTGGGCTCAATTCGAAGGGTGGGTTATACTCATAGTAGTAGGTGTTGAGTACCAAAACATTTTTAATTTTGCACCTTTTTTTAAAGTTAATTCATCATCGCTGAATTACCCTTAACCTATGTACTTCCAATAACACGCAGAGTTGCGGGCAACAGCTAGTCAAACAATAAGTTGAGAAACTTATCCTATCGAAGGAAAACTATTTGAGGTAAAGGAGGCAATACGTAATGGTATGGACAGACTCGTGTTACACATGAGCTTTTCACCAAATTATATAAATCTTACACAATGGAAGTAATTGACACCGAAAGAAGCTTGCTATCAAAATAACATTGTTATGCCCGCCCTTGCTTGAGCTTGCAAAATCAATTTTCTTTTGACGCGATGTCCCATTGCTAAGATCCTTCTCGTAAAACGATTCTTTTGATAAAATACATTCAGAGTAGTATTCAAGAAAAAAGTATATAAGGTATTATACCTACTCAATGTATAATTTTTCTCTTTGACTCTAGATAAACCAAAAACAAAAGAAGAGTCATAAGTAGTTTAAAAAAGTAGCCATTGCATGATGACAATGCAAAAATTAATCTTGCTTTGGACAATGAGTGCTTTTCACACTTTGTGTACCTGGTGGCGAATATAAAAATATATCAAAATATTTTCGTCGTAATCTTACTGAGTCGGAATGACCATCTTTAAATAAGCAGTCCATGTTACTTCTGGAACAATTGGATTAATGGATTTTCTTTCAGAAGCTTTAAACAATGGATTTTCTTTCAGACACTTAAAACAATGAATTTTCTTTCAGAACCTTAAAAACTACTTGTTACATAGACATAGCCAACAGGCTTGAAAAGACTGAATGGCCACGTTCAGCTATTTGGCTTAATGATAGAATTGAGATTCAAATAGTGATAGGTTGCTCGCCCATCGCCTAAAAAAGAATACCAAGCCTATCCCTTAGTCGCCTTTCACTTATATTTATATGTTATAGGTATAATGCTGTCGTATAGTGATAAATGACTTTGAATTTTAAATTTCGTAACTTATTTGCAGGCAAACTCATGCTGTGAGTCATTCAAATGTCGATAACTTTTTTTTGTGAACCGATTTTGATGAAACAAACTTTAAATGTTTTTCTGAGTTAAAACAAAGCAACTGATGAAAGTTTTAAGTAAATCGGTTAGTACTTTCGGAGATAATCGTGATCATACATACAGACAGACAAGAAATTAAAAAAAAAAATTCTTTCTATTATTCATATTCTAAGTGTCCCTCTATCCATTTCAGTTAAAAATACTAAATGTACAGACAAAATATTTTTACTGTTTTATTATATGTATAGATTAAAGAAATCAAAGGGTATCTTCGTAATATTTATTCTAACGTCATTAGCATCAACTGAATGTTTTCCCGGTTGTAATAGTATCCTTGTTATAGTTATAGTTGCTATTGTGGTTGCTAGTTGCTATACTTGTCTGCAGCCCAATGGTTCCTATATGTTACTTTTCATGAGTCGCCTTTTACGTTAAGATTTGGATAAGTTGTTTATTACTCTACCGATAATCACAATGCTTAATGTATGTGGAAACGTAAAGATAGGTTAAGATTTTGGGAAATAATTACTCAGACTATGTATTGTACTTAATTTATTGTAGTTATTCTAGACGTGTTAATAGACACAATATATATGTGTATCTTCGGGTCTAACAAATCCAGAAAGCTCAACGTCCTGTTAGAGTGCCCTGGTGTCTTTCAAATGTGGTTTTTTATACTGCTGGTGTCTATATACTCCTAATTAAGACCTTAGTTGAGGGTCTCGGGGAGGGTGATCACGGGGGTGGGGATCACAGGGGTTCCCACCACGACGGGCTCAGGCACGATGACTGGCTCGGGGATAATGGGGGTTCCCACGAGGACGGGCTCCACGGGGGCGACGGGGCCAGGGGCGACGATCACGGGGTCAACGGGCACGGGGGCGACAATGACGGGGTCAACGGGCACGGGGGCCACGATCACGGGGGAGGGGTCAATGGGAGCATGGTCAACAATGACGACGGGGTCGACAGCGATGGGGGATTCGACAACCGCAGGGGGCACAGGGGCAGACGCGGCTTGGTTGATGTTCAGGATGATCTGAACGAGGGCGGCGCTGGACTCGGGGACGGCAGAGGGGTTGTCGATGACGGCGACGGGGCTGGGCACAACGACGGGGCTGGGCAAAACGACGGGGGAAGGTGCAACGGGGAAGTCGACGATGGCGGGTCCAACAGCGATGGGGGAAGGCACGATGGCGGGGCCAACAGCGACAGGGGATGGCTGTTCGACGATGGCGGGCCCGACGGCGATGGGGGTGGGTTGGTCGACGATGACGGGGCCGACAGCGACGGGGCTGGTGGCGGAGATGATTTCGAGCAGTTGTTGTTGGAGAAGGGCGGCGGTGGCGGGGTCGGTGCTGGGGCTCTGGATGGCAGCGATGATGGCGGCCACTTGAGCGTCGTCAGCGTTGATGGGCTTGCCCAGAGGGCTGGCCACGGTCACGGCGAGGACGGCAACGAAGGCGACGAGGAATTTCATTTTTTCTGAAAATTTAAAATATTTTATAGAAACTATCTACTTGTGTCTAATTTTTGATACACTGAAAGTCCGCCAAATGGTTTATTGCCTTGTTCACAATTTAGGAATTTCTGTGAGTTTGTAATGTAGTGCTTGTAATTTACAGCACTACAAATTATTTAAAAAGTAAATGGAAAATTAAATACAAAATATCAGAAAACAGTTATTACAAGAAATAAAATTAAATTTTGTAATATAATAATATTTATAAAAATGTGCTACTTACATGCGATTTAGAATCTGATCAAAATGATGACTACTTCCAAAATTTATTCTGTTTTATAGTGCAGTGTTATCAAAATACTGAATACCTATAAGTACCAAGATTATATTTATGATGCACAATAACTATAATTGTAGAAGTTAATTCACATACATACATTTTCCCACGTCTTTATCCTTACACAAGCGTGTCCTATCTTGTGGACTACTTTTAGCATTTAGTTTTGTCCGTTTTTCGTAATTTACAACGAAGGACCTAAATTTAGTCCTTGTGGCACACCACTACTTTTTTTTCCATATATCATTAATTTTTTTTCGTTTTGCGCAAGCCAAGTGACTTTTGTTAGTTATAAAGAGTCAACGCTTTTTTTATAAACTTGAGTTTTGGACTCTTCTAAAAATGAGTTTTATCTGTACCTACTTATAGAAATTGTCTAGGATGGGAGTGATTTCGGGAAAAACGAACGAAAATGTGAAACGCAGATTAAGAATTATCGTGCGGCATTAAATTTGACTGGTTTGTGAACCCAAAAGTACATGAATTTATTTTAAAATGAAAAGCCTTTGCTTGTAATTTTAAAGTACGCCACGTTCGTAGGGTTAACTTGTAATACCTATGCGAAGATAGTTCAGATACCATTGGTGTAAAATGGCAGGGCTTTTTCAAATCGGTTCAGGTGGTTATAATATTAGTATGAAGTAGAAAAAAGTCTATTGCACATTCGTAGATCTGGAAAAGGCCTATGACAGAGTTGAGAGGAATGAATTGTGGTCAGCACTTTCTATGCATGGGGTGAGCAGTCTCTTAATACGAGCACTGAAATCCTTATATGAGGATTCGAGTGCTTGTATCAGGATAAACGGAGCGCACACTGAGTGGTTTAAGATTGAGAAAGGCGTTAGGCAAGGATGTGTTGCGTCACCGTGGCTGTTCAACCTATTTATGGATAGCTGTTTGACAGATTTGAAAGAGTCTAAAAGTGGATTAAGGATGAATGAGTTACTCGTCAAATGTCTGCTCTATGCCGACGATCAGGTTATACTGGCGTCATCAGCGGAGGAGTTACAGGAGATGGTAAACTGTATGCATGAAGCTTTAAAAGAGAAAGGAATGAAAGTGAACGTAAGTAAAACTAAAACACTGGTTTTTGAAATGGAGAAAGAAATGACAGCATGTAATATTTTGATTGGAGGAGAAAAAGTGGAGCAAGTGAAAGAGTTTGTATATCTAGGATCAAAGTTTACATCAGATGGCAAGTATGATAGTGATATTGAAAGGAGAGTGAACGCGGGGAACATGGTGAATGGAGCTTTGCATGCCTTTATGAGCAGTCAGAAACTATCCAAAAAGGCTCGACTGGCTGTGCACAGGGGCGTGTTGGTCCCGACATTAATGTATGGGAGTGAAAGTTGGGTATGGCAAAAGAAGCATGAAAGCAGAATAAATGCAGTGGAAATGAGAGCGTTAAGGAGTATGATGGGTGTGAAATTGAGTGACAGGATAAGGAACAGCGTGATAAGGGAATGTTGTGATGTGAAAGAAGATGTAGTTACAGGAATAGAAAAGGGTATGTTAAGATGGTTCGGTCATGTGGAGAGGATGAATGAAAGCAGGTTGACTAAGCAGATATACAAGGAGAGTGTGGAGGGAAAGGTCGGAGTGGGAAGACCTAGACGAACGTATCTTGATCAAATTAAGGACGTCCTGGTAAAGGGTCAGGTCAAAAGTACCCGAAACCGCCGAGCTTGTATGAAGAGAGTTATGAATGTGGACGAAGCGAAAGAAGTATGCAGAGATCGTGGCAAGTGGAAAGAGGTAGTCTCTGCCTACCCCTCCGGGAAAGAGGCGTGATTTTATGTATGTATGTATGTATGTATGAAGTAGAACGGATAAAAGAAATATGTAGTTAAGAAATATTGAATTTACAAAGTACCTATATAAAATTATCATAACTATGACATTTATATGTATATATTTAAAAATACGAACAAAATTTTACTACATTTAGATCTATATTTAGATAAATTGAGGAAGCCAGTAATCTTAATCTTTTAAAATCATAAAGTGATCGACAGCTGCTTTATTGGGTCGTATTTCGATAAATGTTATCTATATTAAATAAATGCGCCTTATATAGTTAGTAAGCGAAGATCGTGATCAATACATGACAGATTGAATATTTACTTTACTAAGTATGGAAAGTATATATTAGGTATACCTTCCATCTTTATCACACGAGATCAATGCACAGGACACGTGAATACTGGTCACAAGAACCAAAAAGTCCTTAAGATTATATACACATACATACATACATATCACACATCCATATCCCTTGCGGAGTAGACAGAGCCAACAGTCTTGAAAAGACTGAATGGTCACGTTCAGCTATTTGGCTTAATGATAGAATTGAGATTCAAATAGTGTCAAGTTGCTAGCCCATGGCATCTACTTCTTTTCTTACAATTAAGAAAACATCTTGAGAAGTCTTTTTTATTTAAACGACTTAGTTATCGTACATATCTATACGTTGTTCTTACATACTTACACCACCTACAACACCAGTTTAGTAGGAAATACTAATAGAGTAGCCCTAAAGCTTGCGCTAGATGCATGTGCTTATTCCCTTAGTCGTCTTTTTACATCATCCGTGGGCGTTGCTAGTTTCTTCATACATACCTAAGGCTGGCCATAATATTTCCCTCCCTAATCTGGGTTATTCTGTCGTCTAAACTTCATTCATCTACATTTCGATTGTTACCTAAAAGTACCTACCTACTAAGGTATTTAATAGTTCGTTCGCCTTGTTTGATGTTAAAAAGTTTCAAAGTCACTTTGAAAAGCAAATTTTCAATTACTGACTAGAAGGTGGTTGAGGGTGCAATTGGAAATCACGCAAATATACGAGAGAGGGATAAGTACTTTGGTTACAT
Organism: Amyelois transitella; assembly: GCF_032362555.1. Classification (NCBI taxonomy): domain Eukaryota; kingdom Metazoa; phylum Arthropoda; class Insecta; order Lepidoptera; family Pyralidae; genus Amyelois; species Amyelois transitella. Next base: position 3,207,334 of record NC_083522.1, on the reverse strand, counting down.
TGATTCTTACAAATATGCGAACTGGTAAATTCGCTTAAAAAAACGCCTTTCTTATGCAGCTTGAAACTGCTTGCATATTTCATTGACACAACATCGACAAAAATTAAAATAATGATAAAAACTTTGAACATTATAGTTTTTGATTAATGGTCAAAATTAAAATAATACACTTATAAACACATGCAATTGCTACGTAGTTTGTATGGGACATGAGCGTCAAACTTGGCATTTTTGTCCGTTAATAGTATAGTTATGTTTCTAAGTACCTAAATTCTGAAATAACATATTTGTGAGTTGTTTTACATTTATAAGAACATGAGTAAAGTCCGCCGTACGTAAATTTAACATTTAGGTATTTAAGATAACTAACACCGACCGTAACTTATACAACCGGTGATACTAGGTACATAATCCTTTTCTTGTCACTATTCTATTCTAATAGCTTGGACAGTGAAAAATTATGGATGGAAAAGTCGAAAGCAGAAAATTTTACTTCAGAACTTTGTTTTTACTATTTGGGAGATAATCAAATTTACTTCAAGTTCTAACTAATAGGTGAGAGTGAGCATATATTTTTTTTCTTTTCGGCTTTTCCATACACACATCCAATGAGCCATGATTTTATGTCGGCCTCAGTGGCGCAGTGGCAGCGCGCTCATCTGTGCCACCGGAGGTCCCGGGTTCGAATCCCGGCCAGGGCATGATGAGAAACGGAACCTTCTTTGATTGGCCTGGGTCTTGAATCTATATAAGTATTTATTATAAAATATAGTATCGGTGAGTTAGTATCTGGTAACACAAGTCTCGAACTTACTTCGAGGCTAACTCAATCTGTGTAATCTGTCCCGTATAAATTTATTTATTTATTATTTATTTACCAGATCACCTATACCTAGTGGATGTTGTTCGAAATTTTCTTATCTGACGCCTTATGACTCTTGACTTTGAAACAAAGAATCGTAAGTTATTACTGTAAGTACTGCATGTGCCCATTATGTAAAAGGTTTGCTTTTGTTCTTTAATGACCTCCTACAACATCCAGAGGTGGAGTGCGGTGGTCCTTATCAACTCTGCAATGTTAACGTTATCGCCTTGGTAAGCTGAATTCGTTATATTATTTGTAACAGGTACAACAAACCTAAAAATTTAACAAAAATAACGAATTCTTCATACAATCGAGACTTCCTAAAATAAAAGGGTTACCAAACTAATACCTATCCTAGGATAATACATACACATACATCATCTACTTGCCACGATCTCTGCATACTTTAGGATAATTAATACCTTCAACATAATTATCTGCACTGATAATCATTCTCCATAAAGGAAGGAAATAAGTACGTCAATGGTTGAAAAAAAACAACAATTCTGATAAAATCAGAATTTCCTGTTTGCGGCTCTGAGAAAAGACTATTCAACATATGGCATAGGTCATTCTATTGTCACAGAAATAGAAATCACTCGGATTACTCATTTACATAAATGGACACAAAGGTAAGTAAGTAAGTAAGTAAATGCTTTATTGTTCACTAAAGGAGTACATTACAAATAAAAACAGTACAGAACAAAGGCGGGCTTATCCCTAAGTGGGATCTCTTCCAGCCAACCTGACAGTAAGAGGATCATAAACAAAATTGAGGCAAGGGTGAACAACAGTTCTTTTACTAGAATTATCCTTAAGACACAACAATTATATACGTAAAATACAAATAAATAAATAAAGAAAATATATAAATATGTATATATTCTAAATTAACTTCAAAACCAATTCAAGACTCGAGAAAGAATTTATTAAGCTTATTTTTGAAGGAATTAGAAGAAGGGGACAATTTTATAAGAAGGGGCAGTTTATTCCAAAGGCGAGCAGCCAACACGGAAAAGGACTTACCGTAGGTTTGAGAATGGTAGTCAGGAATCTGTAAAAGGAGGGTATTACAGGAACGAAGGCGTGGATCATGGATGCGAAAAGTGAATTTTTCTGACAGATATTTAGGGAAAAGGGGATTAAAAAGAACACTGTACAAAAAGGAGACAATATGTAAGTTACGACGTGATCTCATAGATAACCAGTTCAAACGTGAGCGGAACTCCGATATGTGGTCAAATTTCCGAAGACCAAAAACAAAACGAATGCACATATTCTGTATCCGCTCAAGCTTATTTAACAGTTCCTCAGTCAGGTCGATATACGCAACATCAGCGTAATCGAGAACAGGGAGGAGCAATGAACGAGCCAAAAGCGCTTTAGTATCAGAAGGTAGGAACTGTTGCAATCGCCTCAGAGAATGCAAGGAGATAAAAGTTTTCCGGCTAAGTTCATTGATTTGAGGGGACCAAGAAAGAGTTTCGTCAATGATTATTCCCAAATTATTGACTTTGGAAGCAAGAGGTATAGTGTCATTGCCTAAAACAACTTTGGGAAACACCAATGACTTAAATTTAGAGATAAAGTGAGGACTACCTATAACAATGGCCTGAGACTTGGCCGCATTGATTAATAAACCAAAGGATTTGGCTTATTCAGCAATACGAGCCAAATCGGAGTTGATAACACTGATCGCATGGTTGAAATTATTCAGTGTAGCAGCTGTATAAATTTGGAGGTCGTCCGCATAAAGGTGGAATGAGGAAGACAGCGAAGAAGTGATTCCATCAATGAATAAAGAAAAAAGAATTGGCGAAAGTATGCCACCTTGCGGGACACCAGCATCCAAACTACACCAATCAGAACGATTGTCATCAACCTTGACCAACTGACGCCGCCCAGTAAGATAAGAACGAAACCAGGCCAGGGTAGAAGAGGAGAAGTTAAGACTGTACATTATTGCAAGAAGAATCTCGAAATCGACTGAGTTAAATGCACTAGAAAAATCAAGTAAAACGAGCAGCGTAAGATTTTTGTTTTCTATGTTAAGACGAATGTCATCAGTGATTTTAACAAGTGCTGTTGTTGTGCTGTGACCAACCCGAAAGCCAGACTGGAAGGGACTCAAAATATTATACTTAGCCAGATGGTTAGAAAGACATTTTTGAACATGTTGTTCTAAAATTTTGGATAGAAGAGGAAGTATGGAAATTGGACGAAAGTGGGAGTAAGCAGTAGGGTTGGATATTTTAGGAAGAGGAACAACAAGCCCTAACTTCCAGGCACTAGGAAACACCCCTGAGGACAAAGAGCTGTTGATAATATTAGCAATTACAGGAGAAACAAAGTCTGCTATGGGTTTAATCATGTCTAAGGAAATATTGTCATTGCCCACAGCCTTTGAATTAATAGAATTTATGATTTTTTGTACTTCATCAGATGTAATCGATTCAAAGACGAACGGGGAAATGTCAGTAGAAACATTACTGTGAAGTCTAGCTAGAGTTGCATGTTTTGAATTAGGTGAAGTACAAACTGGCGAGGTAGAGAAGTGTAAGTTCAACTCATTTAGATTGAACTGAAAATCTGTACCAAATCTCTGTTTGCCGATCCCCAGCCCTTTAAGAAATTTCCAAAGTTTGTTGGGTGGGCAATTATCAATATTATCGTGAATATGTTTCCGCCTAGCATCACGACACTTGCGGTTGCACAGATTACGAAGAGAAACATAAGTATTATGATTGAAGGTAGAAGGACAATGACGTAGCCTCAGTTTTGCTACTAAAAAAGGTCTACTGTAGCTACAAGGTACTCCCAGTATTGTTACCCGAGGTACCTTGGTTAGTAGTACAAACCTTGGGTAACAAACACTGGATGTACTCCAGAAAAATAATAATGAAAATAAATTCAAATTCAAATTTTTATTTGCATAATATGAGTAAAACAAGGTCTTAAATTTATGTGTATAGGTACCAGATCTTCATATTTACCCTTTCGGATGTTGCAAACATTTATTATGTATTAGTAGACATACCTAGGTAAAATCATGGTTAGTATTTTTTTTTAAATTTTATTTGGCAGAAATTATCTTGATCTTATTGGCGTATAGTCTTGACTGTATCCCCTCCCTGGGGAACCCGAAATACCAGGACCTATAACCAAAAATGAGTAGTTTACATGTTTTACATAAAGCGATGTTCATCGTTGCAGAGAAACCAAACTCTGCTTGGATCATCTACCTATAAATAAGTTTTGTTCGTGATTGCCTTCACGCGCAGTTTTTCACTAAGTATAACGTATTCTGTTGACAATTAAATAATGTAATACTTATAAAAAATGTGAAAAACCTACATTACGCGGTGCGATTGGAACACGGTACTTATCTAAATATTTTCATTATAAGGACAGTGAACCGCATATCAAGCCAACCTGCATGGACCTCTATGATGCGGTAAAAGAGGCGAATTTGCAGTGAATAGTTTTGCTATTGACTGCCTAGGTTTACCGTGAATTTCCCGCGCTAGAAATCCTGAGTAGCGAATTGGGATGATAACCTTGAACATCCATTAGTTCGCAGTTCGAAACCCATGGGTTTGACCATTTTATATTCATTAAATATAATCAGGTTTTATTTAACTTCAAGGTTACAGTGTTCTAAACTAAAATTACCATACTTGCTCATCAAGCCAAAATATACCAAGCCCAACAAATTAAATTGGCCGACCAAAGGAATTTCCATCCTTTACGAGTAGGTAAATTTGGAACTATTAGTGTTGTACTATTTACCAATAAAAAAAGCGACGGTGGGTAAATCAGTAAGCCGCTTAAAACTGCGCGCCGCGCAAAATGGCACAGGCTAAGGAATCGCTGCGTGTAAAAACCTGACTCACCCAATCCAGGGTCCATAGTCAAAGGCAAACCCCGGGCTCCTCTCCAGAGTGGTGAGGATACAATCGCGACTAGAGCCAGGAGGAAGAAAGTATTCTTAAATGCTCTAAGAGTGGAAGAAAAAGCTTTCTTGACTTCTAAAACACAGAATACTTTGTTTATAGGTACAACTCGTATAGGTATAATATGCAAAGATCTGAAGCAAGGTAAAAGGAAATATCAACGCTAAAAATGCGTTAGCAATTTTTTGTGTACCCTAACTTGAGTATGCAAATGAGAGAAGCAAAAATACCTACTTACGTCTGCTTGTTTGTGTATTTAACTTCACCTTCTGAAAACATGGCCTGTTCACATGCATTGTTGTTGTGAACCACAGTCTGAACATTGCTCAGCGGTGTGAACTATGAACTTGGTAAACCTAACTTACACACAGAGAACGGGTGCGAGTCAATGCGGCGAAGAGTCACGCGTTTAGCACATGTATTTATCAAATTATACCAAATATTTGAATAAACAAGTCATACATCCAGTCAGATTTTTCAAGTACCTAGATCCCTAGAAATTCCGTGTACCTGCTAGGTAGGTAAGTAACATACGCGCCACTCGCCATGGTTGGTAACTACGCCGCACCGTAATACTGAAAATTCCATAGGTAAAACATAAAAAAAAATACTTGTTCGAAATACAAGAGCATGTGTTGCATTTGCAGATTCTATATATTATAGCCCCTGTAGTATGGCCCGCGCGATGCTATTTTTATCGCGAGAAATACTATCGCTTTACGCTTTTTATTATGGCGTGAAACAAGACAGCGATAGCTTTTCGCGCGATAAAAACGGCGTCGCGCGTTCCATTCTACGGGGCCATAGAAAGAACACAATGTAATCTCTGTTTTCTGTTCTGTGATCTTATCATAGGGTACATTGTTATCAATGCGTATCACTTCGTAGTAATCTCGCTTGTATTCTCATCTCCGTACCCGCAAACACAGCATGAAGAACTACGTAGAAGTAATATTAATTATAGGGGTCTTGGATGTTTATTTAAAAGTATATTATGTAAGTAAGTATTTATTATAAAATATAGTATCGTTGAGTTAGTATCTCGTAACACAAGTCTAAACTTACTTCGAGGCTAACTCAATTTGTGTAATTTGTCCCGTATGTATTTATTTATTTATTAAAAATGAAAGAGTAAGTTTCTTTGTTACCCCCACATTCTTCGATATCTACTGATCCAATCTTAATGAAATTAAATATATAATTAGGAGCCAGGGGAAGGTCATGGGGTAGGTAGGTACCTATTTCATCTCGGTAAAAACTTTAGTTATCATGGGTTTCACGAAAAACCTGTATTCTTTTGTAGATGGCGCTAAATTCGCGCGGGCGAAGCAGCGAGTATAAGCTAGTAAAGCTGAGTTTTTTCATCAATTTACGAAGTTTTCGTCATTCGTGCATTTAACACATATTTACTATCATAATTATTATTAGATCGTTAGGAGATCGTGAAATTATGATTCACTGAGTGAAGGAAATAAACAATGCAACGTTAATTAATTCGAAGGTAGGAAAACGTATGTATGAAAGGAAAAGAAATCGTACTCGGTGATATAGACAACTACTTCTTACTGGATCATTACATGAATTACAATTTGGAATTCAATTTGGTTACTTTTCTAAATTCATCTATAATCTGATTCTCATTAGTAGTATTGCAACTTCTTTTTGACATCGGACTTATTTGGATATGAAATTTAAAAAAAATAAATGATAAATAACAATTGCTACATATTATAAATAAAATTCAGTTTCAGAGTTTGAGCACCAATTATAATAATTTATTTATCCTTAATTAAACAAAGTTATAATAAATAATTGCAGATTGTAGACAAACTCAAATTGGTAGCGTTTGTTTTCGCATTGCACATAGTTGGATTAATTTATGTGTGATTTGTTATAATACTCTTCAATATATAAATTGTTTCTCTTCACAGATAAACTTAAAAAAAAATAAGAACTTCATTATGAATAAACCCTGGTAGTAATAAGTACTACGGTAGTACTTATATCTTCCATGAGATGGGCATACCTTGTAACCAGTCGTAATTATAGTCCGTACAATTATGTTCTTCAAAATAAATAAACAAAAAATTAAAATTTATAAAAAAAATCTTTAATTTTTTCACTGAGCATATAGCATTTGATGAAAATTATTAATATATTTATGTATATTTATCATCGGGAAACAGCTGTTGCCAAGAAAATGTGTCAATGATATCTTATCTATTTGAGACAAAGTTCAAGATATATCTTATAAATGTATGAATTTGCTAAAATAGCTACATACTTAATATTTCAAAGACCAGTCAACCTCTTCATGTATATCTTTTAAAGAGATTTGGAATTCCTTCATAATGGCAAAGGCGACAAAATAGCTGTTTAAAAAACAAAAAAAAATCTCCAATATTATATATATACACGTGTTTATGGGCTTATCCAAGGGCATGAATCTTGCAGCTAAAAATTTAACTAAGAATATATGAAACTGAGATATATAAGTGGTTATTAGTTACTGGGAGAAAAAAAAATATTAACTGACAAAAACAGTTTTCATTCAACTGTGAAGTCATTTGCCTCTTAAATGATTGGCAGCAAAAAAATATGTGCAAAAAACGAAAACATATTATTATAATTAACATAAACGTGAGAGGTAATACAGTATTTATCATCTTTACATCACAGTGAAAAGTTTTTTTAAAATAATAAATGCATTGTATACATCATCCTTGAAAAAAATATCTCAAAATCAATTACAATTGTTTGTTAATAAAAAAAGGCAAAGGTCCAAAGAACATTTGCTATGAAAAATGATGTTTGACTTTTGCACTATGCCCTAATACTGCCACATTATATGGTGTGTGACATACCTACATATATTAGGTAAATTTTTTTTTGCATACAAAAATTTAATAACATAAAAAAACTTCATATTCGAGACTATTTATGAATTATAAATTACACAAAATATGCTGATAGGCGAGTGATTGCTGTAAGACATAATACAATATTTATGAAAATTACAACTAAATTTATTATAATTTCCATAACACCTTTAAAAACCCTGTCTGACCAGCAATCTAATAATAATATTACCAACACACTAACAAGCCCAATAAATAATTATAATATAAATAACAATAATTAATCGACCCTTGACATATGTAGATAAGCTAATTAAATCACAAAATAAATTATTAAAATATTAAAAACTGAAGACATATCAATTCTGTTCGCCTCCTGAACCACACACACAATTATACTATCTGAGGTCAACAAAATTCAAACTTTTCTATCATATGTACGTCGTCTTTGGTCATCAATGTTTGTGAGGTAATATGTACCAGGGAACAATACATCTATGGAGCCTGAAGGCTTGTATGGGGCTGTGTGATAGTTGGCAGTCCTCAAGTCCATGATATCAGAAAACACAGCAGGGTCAACACTCTCTCTTTTGTCTAACAAGGACACAGATTCCTTTAATGAATCAATCAAGCCATTTAACTTGGAAACATCATCACAAATATTTATTGAATACATAGTTGATGCAAGCCCTGACCCATAAGAGAATAATGCAAACTTCTTTCCTACTAATTGTTCAGGAGATTTGCTGACAAGATAAGAAGCTAAACTTCCATAAAGAGATGGTGTGTACATGTTGCCAACATTACGGGATATGTAAAGTGAAGGCTTTGTTTTTTCTTCGAATAACTCCTGACTGTATGTCATGAAGGCATTTTCTACATCTCTGTCAAAGTAGGTGTCTGCTAGTTGGTAGTCCTTAAACTTTGACAACCCTGGGAATTGCTGTTCTCTGACTTCTGGGGGTGAATTCAGAAAGTCATTGAAACAAACTCTAGCTAAAGATTTCTGCACCAACTTGCAATATGGTGAGTGGAACAACATTCCATCTAAACTTAATAGGCCCTGAAAGCTGGGGTCGGTCTTCCTCATTTTCTTACAAAATAAATTATAACAACTATCTAAAGCACTGAGGTAGCATTTGATTGACAGTTTTCCATCAACAATCGGGAACTCTGATGCCAGGTCGGGTTTGTAGAAATCATAAGCATGTGCCATATACGAGGCTCGCACACCACGATCAAACACTAGGGGTGCATTCGGACCAATAAGAAGAGCCACTGCACCAGCTCCTCCTGTGGGCCTCGCTGGACCTTTGCCGTACACTGCAATGTCACCAGCCACAACTATAGCTTTTCTTCCATCCCAAGATGAAGATTCCACCCAATTAATAGCATTAAATAGAGCAGCAGTGCCACCATAACAAGCATTCGTGGTGTCAATGCCCTCAATATCTGTGGCACCTTCTTTGGCAAACAAGGTCATGAGAAAAGTTTTAACACTTTTGCTTTTGTCTATGATAGTTTCAGTACCCACTTCCAGGCGGCCTATGTCATGTAAATTTATATTATTTTTCTCTATCAATCTGTGAAGTACCGTTAAACATAGAGATTGAATATCTTCTCTGTCCGAGCAGAATCCCATTTTACTCTGGCCCAATCCAACTGTATACTTTCCCGGGGAGACGCCGTTATACTTCTCTAACTCCGTTTGGTCCACATACTGGGATGGCACGTATAATTCCATGGCGAGCACGCCAACATTCTCGACTCGGCCTCCCATTGTAAGTCACAATAACTTTCACGAGTATAAATTAAGTAAGAAGTAACGAGTAGTGGCGTGTTAACCGAACGGTTATCGGCGCAGACTGATGCTCCCGGCAGTTTCTCAGTTAAGACTCGTCTGCTATGTACGTCAGCACCTACGTTACCGGTTCACCATTGACCTAAAAATCCAACTTTCTTTCATTAGTGCGAGTTAGTACCATAGCACGCACGTCATGCGTCGCGTCAATGAGAAACATTGGCCGATAATCTGGATAGTTAAGTTATGCAAGTTTAAATAATCAATTTAACAATTTTGCCAACTTTTAATACAATTACTGAATAAAATTAATTCTTGAGAAATAGTAGAATAAGCCGAAACCTAAATTTTGAACTTGACATGACAGATGACATCTTGCTGACATCGATTTTTGACATTAGATCCATATGTACTTTTTTTTTGTAGTACTGTTTGTGGCAAAGGATTGTAGCCGTAGCTACCAATTCTTTAAGCCACTTTTGATGTGTTACGTACAAGGTGGCTTTGCGTGAGCGGAGCGGTGTCTGAATACCTACTACCTATGTTCAAATTCAAATTCAAATTCAAACTTTTATTTGCATAATATGAGTACAACAAGGTCTTAAATATAATGTATAACAGATCTTCATATTTACCCTTTCGGATGTTGCAAACATTTTTTATGTATTAGTAGACATACAAACTTATACATAGAGGTACCTACTTAGTATCACATTATAATTTTAAATCTAATTAGAATTGTTTAAACCTAGTATTGCACAATTTATATTTATCTGTTAATAGGTGCTTATTTATTATTATTGTAAATATTTATAATGTTCTAATGTTTTCAAGTTTACAATGTAAAACTATTATAATCCTACTACTTATTTAAATTAAGGTACTCATCTATAGAATAAAAATTGTTTTGAAGAAGCATAGACTTAATTTTTTTATTAAAGTGAGTTAATTTATTTTCATTTTTTATAGAATTTGGTAGTTTATTATAAATTTTTATTCCCATATGAATTCTCTTTTTCGATTCATTAGAACCGAATATTTGATAAAATTCGGGTATGATGATAGTCGTCTGGATCTTTTTAATAACATCGATAGCTCCGATTAGATAATAATCACGACGAAGTTTAACAAAACATGAATGATTTTTTACAGTATCTACAGTATCAGTAATAAATCCTAAATTACATAAGCCCGCAACCTCGCCAGCGTGTATTTTCATTTTCATGGAAATTCTGGGATAGGTATCTTCTCGTTTTGCCCAACTACACTAGGGACAAAGGAACAAGGTAGCAAATATTCAGTAGGTAACAAAGCCAAGAGCTGAAGCAATTTTTATATGGGTACTTAAAACACATGAAATTCTTTACTTAATTTATTGAAAAAAATTCAAAGTGCCTAGAAGTAGTTTTAACTTATCTAGATATTAAATCATAATGGATATTTTGTTAGTTTAAATTTTGTTCAGTATCTGTGACATAACTTGGTTCTTAAAACTATCTTCAGTCTCTTCTATGTTGTCCTTTGGTATAAATTTGTAAAACTTAACTCCTGAAATAAAATTAAATGTGATAATTTTATAAAAGTAGAATTATAAAATCAGTTAAAAGGCTAAAAAAGCGTATCATTTATTAAAATACACACCTAGAGGATTTATTCGTACTTCAAAATCTTCATCCGGCCTCAAAGTTTTATCACTTTCATCCTTATACAGGTTCTAGAAGCAAACAAATTAAAATACCTAATAAATATTCTTGATCATAAATTATTTTTTAACTTACAAAATCTTTAAATAGCCTAAATAAGTACGATTTTATTTAACGAAGATTGCGTAGTATAGTTTCCAACGCTTTAATAGAATATTTATGGACATCGTAAAAGGCGACTAAGGGAATTCATACATCTAGTGCAGCTTTTAACATGAATCAATATGTACCTTACCCAAATTATCCTTTGCTAAGGATGCAAAGGACAGACAGGAGTAGTTTCTTGTAAAAACCTGACTTACCCAATCCAGAATCGTGGTCAAACGGAACACCCCAGACTCCTCTCCAGAGAATTTGGGTTTAGGATGATAGGAAGCAGAAGATTTGACGTAGTAACTATTTTGATAATAATTTTCAACATAACTGCATTGAAGCTTCATGCAGAAGAAAGTTATGAATGTGGATGAAGCGAAGGAAGTATGCAGAGATTGTGGCAAGTGGAATGAGGTAGTCTCTGCCTACCCCTCCGGGAAAGAGTCGTGATTTTTATGTATGTATGTATTGCATTGAAAAATATGTACCTACTAGTATGTAGGTAAGGTAGGTACCTACTATTTTGTTTGTAATAAAATACTTTTTACCGTTATATAGTAAGTATTCTTGGGCAGACTCATCTCATCGAAGGTAAAGTTGGCGGCGTACGGTATACCATCGTCCCTCTGACTGACGAACGCCATGGCGTATGAACCGTCAAACAGCTCGCGTTTCCAAATCTCCAGGTTTTTCCTCTGAAATATCGAAACAATGTACACTAGGAAAAACATAAGGTAACTTATAGTCGAAGACAGGTAAGTTGAAATGTTTAAGCATTTCTAATTTTAAAATTCATATAATCATTTATAGCGCCTTGTGGTTTTCGGCACCAATAAAATAAGAATAGGACCACTCCAACTCTATCTGAATTCCAATGGATGTCGTAAAAAGCGACTAAGGGATATATACCTACTTGGGATTCTTCTATTAGGCGATGGGCTAGCAACGTGTCACTATTTGAAACTCAATTCTATATCTAAACCAAACAGCTAAAAGTGGCCTTTCAGTATTTTGAAGACTGTTGACTCTGTCTACGCTGCAAGGTAAATAGACGTAATAATGTATGTATGTATCAATTCATACTCAATTACAACATTACTAGTATCAATTTAAATATCTACGGTTGAAGTAATTTTGCATGCCTATTGTTGCTCAGCCTTTTTTAACAGGAGTTTACATACATACATATAATCACGTCCATATCCTTTGCAGGGTAGACAGAGCCAACAGTCCCAAAAAGACCGATAGGTCGCGTTCAGCTCTTTGGCTTAATGATATAATTGAGATTCCAATAGTGACAGGTTGCTAGCCTGTGGCCTAAGAGAAAAATCCCAATTTTATTAACCTATCCCTTTGTCGCCTTTTACGACATCCATGGGAAAGAGATGGAGTGGTCCTATTATTTTTTCTAATGGTGTCGGGCACCACACGGCACAGTAACAAGAGATTTTTGTGAAATGGCTCTTAAGGTGAGAATAGATATACTTATGGTAAGTCATACTTTCTCTTCGGAGCAGACCGTCAACATACACTTCGCTGAATACACACCCTTTATTATGGAGTCAGCTTCATATCAATAATTTCCAAAAATAAGTATCTCTCGAAATTATAAGTAGATAGTCCCAAAGTATTCAATAACTACCAGCTACTTAACTACTATCTATAAACTTACCTTAATTATTTACATTAGTTTGAATACTAACCGACGCTCTTACGGTAAGGGAAAATATTGTCAGAAACCTGCACCTTCAGGAAACTGGATGTATAACCATGATCGATCCAATACGGATTTAACCTGCATAGGTTGCGGAGTTCAGATTGGAGTCACTTCGTATAAAAACCTGACTCACCCAATCCAGGGTCCATGGTCAAAGGCATACCCCGGGCTTCTCTCCAGACTGATGAGGATGCAACCGGGACTAAAAGCCAGGACGAAGATCTATAAACTTACCGCTCCAGAATCCTTTTTCTTCCAAACTCTTAGCCCTTGCTTTCCCATCTTATCCTGATCAATAGCTATTATGTCCTTATTAAGAAGAATCTCCTTGAATTCCGGCCTTATGGTCGCCAAGTCCGTGCTCATGAGCAGAGGCGCCGCCAGAATTGACCAAACTGCCATTTGTACTCGCGCTTGATCGATGGTTAAACCGAAGTTACCTATTAACAACTGGAAAATGGAGAATAATAATTAAAATAAATGAATTAATAAATGAATTGAGAAATTGTATGGTTTCTGGCACTTTAGAATAGGTCTCCCTATATATTTTCCTTGGACGTCGTTAAAGGCGACTTGGAATAGTTCAAAATTCAAATTCAAAATTTTTATTCATTATTATAGGATACTTCATATCGCTTAATAATTGTCAAAACGTATGGTTTAACAACATTGGTTGATGTCAAATAAATTACTTAAAACTAAGTTTACTGCCGCTTCCAAGGCGTCAGTGCAGAAGAAGCGGTAACAAACTGCCCTGCATCATTTTCTTCAACAACGAGAATATAACAAACTACTTTTCGGTCCGTCTCCTCAAAATAAATTTATTTTATTTTATTTATTTTTTGTGAAAAATCTACTGACATTTAATTTCTTTTGCACATCCTACTAATATTATAGATGCAAAAGTTTGAGAGTATGGATGTTTGTTACTCTTTCACGTAAAAACTATGGAACCGATTACGATGAAATTTGGTATGTAGGTAGCGGAAGATCCAGAATAACATATAGGCTACTTTTCATCCCGGATTTCCCGCGGGATTGATAGGGTTTCCATGCGGACGAAGTCGCGGGCGGCTTCTAGTTTTCTATATATTTTTTTTTATTTTTACGGGATAAATTACACAGATTGAGTTAGCCTCGAAGTAAGTTCGAGACTTGTGTTACGAGATACTAACTCAACGATGCTATATTTTATAAAAAAAACTTATATAGATAAACATCCAAGACCCAGGCCAATAAGAAAAAGTACTTTTCTCATCATGCCCTGACCGGGATTCGAACTCGGGACCTCCGGTGTCACAGACAAGCGTACTACCGCTGCGCCACGGAGGCCGTCATAGCTACCATGTCCGGGTCGTTCCAATGTCCGGGGCCCGCGAACTGCGCCAGCCGGTGCTGGTTGTCCCCGAACCAGTCCATGACGCCGGCCGCGGACGCCCACGAGTCCTCGATGTCGTCCCAGTTCCTCCACAGGTTGCAGTGTTCAGCTATCGCTGTGTAGTTTGGCTGCAATTTTTGTTTTTTTTTTTGCTAGGTTATTTAAAAAAAAGATTTTATTCTAAATTAAAAAATAATACTATAGTACCTAAAACAAATGTTAGGGTTGAAATTGTAGAGAAGTCTGAATTATAAAAATTCAATGAAGTTACTTATGTACCTATAAAAAAAAATTATACTTTATCGAAGGTAGGTACTTACTAATATATTTTCAGGCTCCTGATAAGCTGGCCAACTGCAGGAATACAGTATAGGCCGTCCAGTTTTGTTCAACAATTTGCCGAAATTCGGGTAACCTGTAAAATACCAAAATACTTACTTGGTACTTGGGTAAATTTTGTATATTGAAAATTGACAATAATGATATTATTATTTCTACGCATGGAAACAAGGAATTTGTTACTTTAAATAAAAACAAAAAACCACAAGAGATTATAGGTTTATCGCAAACAGGTATATTACACTGCAAATATCTAGAAAGTCAGAGAATGTAGAAAATCAGATTGCATTGGGCTAAAATTTCTCTGGATAGACAGTAGGTATTTCGTGGAAATATAGTTATAAGTAAAACAATGTAGGTACAAAAAAAAATATTGCTCAAAAAAAATTTGTGGCTTCACCTTCATCCATAGCCTCAGGTTTGATGTAGCAGCCGTCCAGCTTGAGATAGTCAATCTCCCACTCTACGAACGTGGCTATGTCCAACTCCTCATTCCCAAGCACTCCTGGGTAGCCAGCGCATGTCATATTACCGTAGTCTTCGTACATGCCAAATTTGAGCCCTTTGCTGTGGATCTGAAATGATAATTGACACGTCACAGCCACGTTTATTTAGAGATATTTCTAAATGCCATTCGACATTTTAATGAAAAAGTTCCGTTTAATATGAATTCTGATAAAACTTTGGGTTGGTTTGGGAGATTTGTTTGAGGGTTTACCAAAGTGGTTGAGGGTTCAACCAACTCTCTGTGGTCTATTTTGCCGCTATATGGGCCCGAATCAACTCAGCTCAGATGATGTAGAAATCCCATAGCCATAGACGAGGTCACAAGCGTTGCGGTCCCAGATATGTAAGTGCAATGCAAATTGCTGCCTATAGCACCAAGCTGACTTGGGAATACATCTTGACAAGCCACCATGCCTCCTCGTTTCCAATAAAAACCACCTAAAACATAGGTAATTCTTGGAAGCTAAAATTTTACTCACATAGTCAGCCAGTGCCTTCATTCCACTAGGGAAGCGTTCCCTATCGGGCACCATGCGTCCATCGTCTCCCCTATTCTTCTCCAGCCAACAGTCGTCAATCCCCAAGTAGTTGTAACCCGCAGCTAGGTAACCCTCGCTCACCATCAGGTCAGCTGTGCGTTTGATTAGATTTTCACTGGAATTGTAAGAATTAAAGTCAAGGAAAAAAATCAAGGAGTAGGTACTGTTTTTTTTATTAGATGAGTACCACCTACATTGATTTTATCTTATCCAAGGCTGACACATAGATAGAGTTAATATTGTTGCAAGCATGTAGTAACTATCTGCAAATATTCATAAAAATATATCTGTTTTGCATACTAGGTATATACATATATCTAATAGGTAGGTAAGATGTATATGTAATACGTTTAGCCCACAGAAATCTGAAGTTTCTTTTTTCTGTAAACATTTGAACACAAAAATACTGTAGTTGGAGTAGAAAGCTGTACAAGGCTCTTACAATCGGCCACGAAATATGAGAGATGCCATATCTACGACATACATAGATCATGGTTAAATATACCGTGGTAATTACCTTATACATTCGTTAGGGTACTTCTTGCAGTCGGTGATACAACGGAACCTCTCCCACGAGAGCCAGCCCATGGGTGGTGTGAGAGCCAGGCCATTGTCCAGGGCCGTGGCTGAAGAGAGGGCACAGAGTAGCCACAAAATCACCATCTGAATACACCAGACCAAGAAATTAGACAAAAGAAGAGAAGTAAACATAGTGTGTGCTAACTGCGTGTCTGACCGAACAGATGCAAAAGACACGGGAATATAAAAACTTATAAAGTTATGGTTCTTTTAGGCGATGCACTAGCAACTTTAATTATTTGTCGAATTAACTAATCTAAATCTCAATATTGTGATAATACTGCTCTGTAAGGATTAAGGTACTGCGTAAGGGATAAAGGCGTGACGTGAAAAATATATAACTTATGATGTGCATCCTCCGTGTGGTGCGTAATCCACCTATGACCACGATTTCAAGAGTAAGTAGGTACTAAAGACAGGCAGCAAAACCTTACGTAGATTAAACATATTTTTTGATGTAGGCAAATGCGTGTATATAAAAAAAAATAACTACTTATTTTTTATCATACTTATTCGCTTAATTCGACTTCCACGGCCTATACTACTATTCTTAGTATTATTCTTAAAGTACTTACACTGCAATCGATGACAGTAATTAATCAGCAGGTGTAATAAGACCTTACATTATACACCCACGGCATGCGGCGACAATGTTTTTTTTTGCGCGATTGAAATTATTTCTGACATGCAATGAAATCTTTTTCCAGACAAATCATACATTTGAAATAAGAAACTGTTCTTTATATTCATAAAATAAGACTAACTTTTGATTTTATAAAAAAAACATATAGATAGGAAAGTTCGTGGCGGGAGATTTATAATTTTGTCACGTAGTTACCTTAAAATTGATCATGACCTTATTACCTAGGCCGTAAAAATGTCTACCTTGATTTGATTGTATTGTTGTTAAGTAAGGCAACACAGTTTTTTTAGCAAACATACCCAACTAATTCATTGTAGCTGTATTGTATCATGTTTATTGTGCAATAAAGGCTTTACGAACAAATAAGCAAACAAACTTATCGAACTAATACAATATTAGTAGACTTTTATCAATAAAAAATTGAGTCAGTAATCATTAAAAATAATTATATAATACACGAGCCCTTGTCAAAGAATCGTACGTACGTAGGTACCTACCTACTCATTTCCTTCCCATTTATTTTTTGTTCTCTATTTCTTTTTTGTATCTTAATTTGGTACGGTTTTTTACAATAAACTACATGAGTAGGTACTAAAAAAGTTGAAAAATAAATCTAAATGTATTTTTTTTAATAAGAATACTAGACTAATACCTGACATTAATTTTAATTTTATTAAAAATATGACTTACCTTGTTGGTTCTGCCCTGATAATTCAGCCTGCTTACAATAATAATTTATAAAAAAGAAAATAAAATTCTTATTTTAAAGTAACTGCTCCACCATTCACCGAACGTCCGACTTGGTCTAATGAATGGTTTACATTACTTCGATCCTTTGCGATTTGTTCGTATAAATTACCTTATGCAAAGATAAAGACCGCAATAAAACAGCAACCGAAGATCTGTGATGATTATCCTTCGATAGAAATTACGAGTGTGTCTAATAGAATAGAACAGGCAGATGTAAGAATATAATGAAGCAACCCCGACTTTGCACAAGGATTTTGGGGCTTCTACAATAAGCAGGTAGGTATAGTATGGCGTAAGATACAATAAAAACTTTTGAAAAGGTACCTAATAATCGATTTCAAAACATTACTCTCCAAAAGCACGTTAGGTAACAAAAAGAAATTAAGTTTTACAAAGAAAGAATATCAATAGGTAGGTAGGTACCAATCTAGTTTCAGATAAGCATGCGAACATAATAAGAGTTGGTTACAGAACTTATTTTTTGAATTAGGTTAAAATCCAGCCCTATTACAACCCCATCAAAAAGTTTGACTAGAATTTTGTGAGAAATTCGCGAACATAAAAACAAATAAAGGTAACGCCCGCGACTATGTCCTGCGTATTCCACACTATATGCAAAATTTCATGGTGATCGGTTCCAATAGTTTCGACGAGAAATATGTTCAATACTTTTTTTAGATAAAGAAGTAGGTTAGTTAATATGTTACTATTGTAAATGCCTTTAAAGGTAAATAGCTTCCGAGTTCCACTAATTCCTACCTATTAGGTATTTTACAGTTTATCGGAATTGTTTGCAGTTATAACACGGTCATACAAACGCCACACATTTTTGAATCACATGTAGGTAGGCATGTTTACGAAATGCCCATTATCAATACAATTGGCACTCGCGTAAAATATGTGTTATGTTCCTAAAAAGTTTAGATAGGTAGGTAAGTAAATAAATAATTGTAATCTAATGACAAATTAACTAATTACGAAGGGAATCTTATCATGAACAGGAATTAAAATTCAGGTCGCAAGCCCATTACCTACATAAAAGTGGAAACCCAAGTTGAGAAGCCTTTCCCTTGATTTACAGCTGGACGATCACGATGTGTTTTTTTGTCCCAGACCTACATAGCTACCTATGTTTTTATTATTTGTCCCCAAAGTTCATGTCGCAACTAAGTAAATAAGCCTGACACTAAAAGTTAAATGTAGGTGTACCTACTTACTTTTACAGAGATAACACTAATAGAACATCAATGTAGAATAGGCGCATGCTTTGAATTCATCAGCATAATAGCATAAATAATGAGCTTCCTTCTAACGGGACCCTCTCAGGACCATCTCAATAACAGGTTCATTGACCCAGTAATCTCAATTACAAGATTGAGATAAGATTGGACTGTGGAATAAATAACAGTAGGTTAAGGAGAAGTTAGAGCAAAATATCAATTGACACAGGATTAGATATATGTCCAGATTAAAAAAACAAAAACAGATAGTGTTAGACAATTTTTTGAAGTTTAAATAAAGAACAGTATCAGATGAAACAAGATTAGATAGATGTCCCGAGCAAAGCAAAATCAAAATCTGATGGTGATACACAATTTTTTAAAGTTCAAATATGGAACAGTATTTACCTTAACCGTCGGAGCAGGTGTGTAGGCGTTGTACCTATGCATTGTTTTACTTTACTTTCGTCTCTAACAAGGAGCGAGCCTAAACAGGTTCCTTGGCTAACTTGGCTTGGAATTTTACCATTTTGAATCGATCTTTAGTTTTGAGTAGTTGTTCATATCATAGCATATAGGTACATTAGATACCCAAGCTACCTACCTAGATTAAACTATTTTTTTAAGAAACAGATTTTGTTTGTAATAAACTAAAAACGAATGAAACTATTTTTATAAAATTCGAAATAAGACTAAATTTAAGACTACTTTTAAGTAATAACCACAAGACCAACCCCAGGGCGTAAATCTAGTGTACAATAACAGGGGTAATTTCTAAGCAACTTAGTAAGTTACCTACCTTACCAGTTAAGATTGCTTTGATCAGACATAAGGATAATCCAATCAATAGGATAGAAGACAGGCAAAGTTTACCTGTATTCTATAAACGTAGTTTAAATAATTAAATTTCTACATCCTCTTTATAAATAAACGGTACGTAACGGGGTAATTTATAGGTAAATATTATTGAACCGTTAGTATTTGTTTTTGTAAATTATGAAGGTATTTGTTTAGGCAGTAGTGTAGGTACTAAATAATAAGAGTCGTTTAAGATATTTCTTTAAATTTTAAAACCTGCAGATGTTTCTAATTCTTAATTTAGTTTCATACACTAAAAAAATCAAACACCTGCCGCCCTGCCGCTACATACCTACATCGATTCCATTTCAAGTTTCAAATCGAAGTGCGTCGATTTTGAATACGTAAATTGAAACGTATTTAATGTTCTTACTCGCATTTGCGCTGCTCGCCAATGTTCACAAATTATCTAAATAAAATACAAAAACAAAATTAGTTATCTTTAAGTAGGTTGCCAATGTTAATGATGATCACAAAGCATCGTATTAAGTATTTATAATTCTTACTTATTTGAAAAAGTTATACTGCTGAACAAACGTAGTAGTATGTAGCTTAAAACGAAACGTTAAATTCCAAACGTAAACAATGAAGGGAAGTGTGATGTGACGTTAATTTGAAAATTTCGCGAAAACAAATGAATAAAAATGCAAAAGTACAGTAAATTCGTTTATAAGTGACGATAATTTTATCTCAATTTAAATCAATAAGCCATTATCTTCATTTATTAAACTAGTTATTCAAATCGGTAATTTACGTGATATCAGTCTCCACAGGAAATGAATGGGCTCGGTCTACTATTCGAAATCGTGATATTTTTTGTAAATAAATCATGGGTACAACGTACAGGGAATTATTTAAATTATACGACTTGATTCAAAGTGGAGAAATAAGGTATGGATAGCAATTATTCCACTTTAAATGAAGGTATTCCTTGACAAAATATTATCGATACACATTTCCTCTTTCATTTGAATTTACATTAATAACTTTAAGAAATTCATTTCATCTGTATTGGTATGTTAGTATGTATTTTATATAATTTAACTTTGTTAAAAGTTTGTTCCGAGGATCCAATTAGAACCTTCATTGGAATACAAAAGGAAGTTACAATCACTTTCATAACAGTATGAGTCATAAAGCTACATCCTGCCAAAAAAGGTGCACCTTTGGAATAGCCTTTTATTTTGTTTCCAGTTCTCTGAAATGTTACCTGAGGGACAATATTGTTGCAATAAACAACATATTACCATGCAAGGGTATTGGCCTACTGCATTTGGCTGTGGGGGTAGACCCTCCGGACAAGTCTCAGGAATTTACAGAGATCTTGTTGAAATATGGGGCAGATCCTAATTTACGGTAAGGATTTTATATTTTACTCCTTATTTGCTGCATTAAAAACAAATACAAGTAATTTAAATATCTTAGTGACAAAATAGTACTAAAACATGTTGCTGCATATCTCTTCATTATTATTGATCTAAGTTTTCTTTCAGTAATGACGATGGTATAACCCCACTTCATATAGCCTCAATATGGGGCCGCGTGGACAACCTAAAACTGCTGATAGGCTGTGGAGGAGATCCATCCCTGCAGGACTTCGACGGCCACTCCTCATTTGACTATGCTGTCAAAGAGGAACAATGGGACGTGTATGACTATTTACACAATGTAATGGATCCCCTTGATGACTCATTTGGCTCTCCCTGTGGATATACTTTAGATTTAGGTAAATAATTATGTAATATTTAAACTTGGGATTCTTCCTTTAGGTGATGGACTAGCAACTTGTCTCTATTTGAATCTCAATTCCATCATTAAATCATACAGCTGAACTTATACCTTTCAGTCTTTTTGAGACAATAGGCTCTGTTTACCCCATAGAGGGTAAAGACATGATTATATTATGTTAACTTAAAAATCAAATGTTATTGTTTGTTTGTTATTAATGTTTTATTAGTAGAGTTTTTTTTTTAATAAAAGAATCAGTATACAACCAATTCCTCTATTTCATTACAGATAAAATATTAGTAACAACTGAGGAAATGGTTGCTGAATACGCACCTGTAACACCACAGCATCTATCAAGCATAACTGCACCACGAAAATCTGAAATGATCCGAGACTGGTGTGAAAAAACAAGTCTAGTAATGAACAAGTTGTACCCGACCATCATAAATGAGACATATTTATTAGAAAACGAATCTGTACCTTGGAAAAGTAATGATTTTACCAAAAACATGACCCTTGATCTCACACAAAGTAGGTTATCAGGTGATAAACTAAATGATACTAGTTTTAAGACGTGTTTATCTAAGAAAGACTCAGATGAAATTGACATAAGTGGGATACAACACTTGCAAATCACATCGGACAAATCGAAAGACTGTTCCTGTGGGAATGAAAACAAAAGACGTGACCGTATAAGTATTTACGAGAACTTTTCACTCCCAGGATCTCCAAAAAGCATTACTCACAAAAATTATCATACGAAAAGTAGTTTAAAAAAGACGAAATGTCATTGCAAAGATACAAAATCAATTAATACAAATTCGTTAGTTACGAATGATTCTGAATCATCACACAAATTGGATAAAGCTATGGTTATTGTTCAGAACAGGACAAATGAATGGTTGTGGTCAAGTAATGAAGGTCAAACCGATGTTAAAGTAAAAAATACCAGGAGGTCATCAGCCAGTAGCGGTGTTAGTAGTAACTTCTCTTCGGGCAGTATAATGATAGCAAATATGAGTGAGGAGTATAAGTATGAAGACAAGAAAGAAGATGTTGTGTTGATTGAGAAAAGGTTGCTGGTGTCTCCTATAGTGTAAGTATTGTTTGAATTATTCAAAATAAGCTTATTACTGTTTTAGAGCAGATCATTTAGTTATATTGCTTCAAATAGTCAAAACCAGAATACAGTATAGGTAACATTTAAACAGGCTCAACCAACACCATTATTCATCAGTTGTTTGTCAGCAATAATAAGTGACTTTTATTAATCTCTATCAAATCCTTGACAAAAGATCAAATTTTGACACTTGTATTAATAAAATTATGAGAATTAATTATATTTAAATATATAATACATAGGACTTAATTAATCATATCACATAATTGTTTTTTTTTATTTTTTATTTTTTTTTTATTAATTTATTTTTATTTTATAATGTTATTAAAAACATAACAGCCGAAAAATGTTGTCCATTACTAGTCAGTATTTATTAAAAATATGTATCTTTTTAAAAGACTGCCTCTCGACGAAGCGGCGGATGCCACCAGTCCGGACCAAACGATCGTCTCCGTGGCGTCCTCCCTGCCGCCCTCCGTGCAGTACGACAGCAATACTCTCAAGGAGGAACTCCTGAAACTGGGCTTCAAACCCGGACCCATACAGGACTCAACCAGGACACTTTACCTGAAGAAACTGCAGGCACTCAAGAAAAACCCGATGGTCGTCAAAAAACAAGGAAAAAGTAAGTTTGACATTCAGATTTTGACATGTTTTTTATTATTTATTATTGTTGGCTTTTATTTGTATAAATTTTAATGAGATAATTTAAATTGTGCAGTATTCATGTAAATGAAATTACAGTGATGGTGTTAAAAAAATTTAAATTGCCAAGTAAAGATGTTGTTAAAGTGTTGCTTGATAAAGGTTAGTGTATTTTATATAACTGCAATAATAATGAAACAAGATAAAGCAGTAGATCAATGTCGATCTTCTTATCTACTTCTACTTATGATCTTAATGGCACAAGTATCTAAACGTAGCGACAGGTATAGGCCCCTAAATAAAAATTTTGTAGCTTATCTAAAATATTTCCTTACTTAATGTAAACATATTATCACGTCTTTATCCCTAACGGGGTAGCCAAAGACAATAGTCTTGATGAACTATTTGATGAAATGATGATGACTAAAAGACCGCGGTCACTGTTTGGCTTAATGATGGAATTGATATTAAAATAGTGTCGCACTGATTTAAATATTTCCATTTATTAAACAGCATACAGCGTGGAACTAGAAAAATCACTTCGCGACGCCGAATGGATGAAAAACCTCACCCCATACATAGAGCTTGAAAACAAAACGCGCGCAGATTTCGCGAACCCAAACAAGAAATGGCGGGAAGGCGCTGCTAAGACTTCCTTCACATATTTACTGTTGGATCCTCGGGTGACAGACAATTTGCCTGCGAGGGCCAGCAAGCAAGACCAACATTTGTCGTGGATTACATTCGTTAATTCAATCTTCTATGTTGGGAAAGGTAAGTTTATTTTTATAAGTTATCGCGTAGTAAATAAATATTGGATAATTCGCGAAGGCGAATAAATATACATAAATATGTTTAATTGTTTATTTATGGAGCATTTGACTAGTGGACCCTCGAGTGTCGGACAATTTGCCTGCAAGGGCTAGCAAGCAAGATCAACATATATCGTGTATTTATTTTACCCCATTTTTAATCATAGGACTGACTGAAGGAAACATTCCAACTATTACAGGTAAACGTTCCCGCCCATACTCTCACTTATACCAAGCTCTGACGCTCTGGAAGCGAGACTTCACCACGTCCAAGGACAAAAAAGTGCAACACATCCTGGACATTTGGTCTGACAAGGTCGGTGTCATCTGCCTTCACATCTTCCAGAATGTCATCCCGGCAGAAGCATATACTTACGAAGCCGCCATGATTGATGCACTAGGCCTTCCTAATTTGAAGAATCTCAAAACGGGAAACTATTACGGCGTGACTGCGTCATGGCCGCTCAAAGAGAGGAAGCTGTTGGGGTTGTACTTACTTTATAAGGCCATGCTTATATTTCTCAGTGAGGGCGAAAGACAGTTGCGGCCGGACGATATAGACTGACATATGGTTTCCACTGCATTGGTTCCGCACTACAGTTTATTTAATTGGCACCATAAATTATTTTAGGACATTTTGGATATGGTTCATATCAACTATTAAGTCCGTCATTGCAAACGTTGTCCATAAAAAGTGATTTTAAAGTCAGATATGGCGAATGATTATTTAAGAGATTGGATATTCTGAGAATGACGTATTTGTGTTGACTTTACCTTGAATGGAGTTTTTCCATGCTCTCTACAATTTTTGTGTCGTTACCGACCGCTGTATATTTCTGGATTTGAAGTGTATTTATTGTAACTACCTAATTTATTTCTAGTGTGTATAACTTATTTCTAATGATGTTTACGAAATTGTATTTTCAATGTACTTACATGTTAAAGGATTTGTTTCACTGCAAAAAATCTTAAAATAAAACAACTATAGAGCAAAACAGCTCTATTCCAATAATAATTATTAGGCATTAAATTAATTTCAGACTTTGTGTTTTTTGTGCAGTTTCAAACTTTGATCTGTTCTTTCTATTTATGAAATATCTCATTGGAATCAGTTACTTCTTCAGATCAACTTAAAGAGAATATGTATCTAACTCTTTAAATAATAACTATTTCACAGTTTACTTAAAGCTTCGTGCGAGTGGTAATTTGATGATTGGTACATTACATAATTTTAACTTGAAATTTTGAGGATTTGGATGTATTTTTCTTGATAATGTATATTCGTGATTTGCTGCAAATATTTGCAGAAAAATTGTACAAAGTTGCCAAAGTATTTGTAAGTTTTTTACATCTTTTAATTTAATTGCCATTTATTCATAGTTTCTTTCTATTTGAAACTTTATTTTAGTAAGCTTTAATTTTGCACGCCTTTAGTTATAAGTTACCACAATTTTAACGATTAACCAGTATTACAAGTTTTTTTTGTAGATTGTTAGTTGTTGTACTTATAATGCAATTTTTTTTAAATATTCCCCTACTTTATAAACTAATAGTAACTTCTGTTCGAAATGATATCGTCAATTTCTTATTAATCCAGGGAATCAATTTGCAAAGGATAATTTTATTTTTGAAACTACTCACGAACGTTAACAATGTATGTCTTAACATCCCTTCATCTCTCTTCAAGATATATAAACAGGAGATATGCAAGCGATAGATACCAACATAATATAATTATATGCCGTATACGTTCGTGAAAAGCCCCACGTACATTTAATAAGAAATCCTGTTCATTTTTAAGAGGTACATCCGAAACATTTAAAATTTTAAATTATTTTTCATTGAAATAAATTAAATTATAAAAATTCATATGAGCAGATCGTTAAATATATTTGATTGTATCATATATATTTCTCGTATTTAGTTGTTATTGTAGTTACTGTAAATTATGCAGTTGATAACATTGGTATTATTAAAATTATTACCTACACATACTTATCTGTTACGGAAGACATACCAGTGAAAAAACAAATTAAATTCCTTTCCTAGTCATTTAACAAATGTATTATATAGGTACACACCCTGCACTTACTATTAATTATACATATTAATACACACTGTAAACAAAAATGAATTGGTGAAATAAAACAAATTATAAGAAATAATTTATCTTTATTATTCCTTTTTTTAACTTCTCAAATTCTTTTCTAAGAAAAATCAATGTCGGCTTTAGTTACATCAAAAAAAAAATACACAAAGGTTCATATTATAATATACCGATGCATAATAAATACAATGATAATGTAACATACCATTTCGCCACCTGGACTGGAACTTACATATTTAAAATTAATGAAGCGTAATGTTTGCATTTTCATCGCCGAATCAACAATACACGGGTCCGTAACATAAACACTTATAAAAAGTGTGTAGAAATGTTTTTACATACATATTTAAGTATCCTCA
This sequence comes from Amyelois transitella, assembly GCF_032362555.1. Classification (NCBI taxonomy): domain Eukaryota; kingdom Metazoa; phylum Arthropoda; class Insecta; order Lepidoptera; family Pyralidae; genus Amyelois; species Amyelois transitella. The sequence goes on along the minus strand of NC_083522.1, from coordinate 3,180,760 downwards.
TAATCAAAAAATCTTAAAATTAAGCGGCGTGGATAAGGCGACAAAACCTATTTATTTCAGGTATATTGAGAGATAAATGGCCTTAATTTGCAGAAAAAAATTGCACAAAAAATCCTATTGAAAGGCATGTGTCGGATGCAACCAAACTGCAAAATCAGTATAAGTTATTTCGGATCACTGATTGCTTCGCGTCCACGAACGTGGACGTTCGGCAATTTTTTATTTCATGGCGGACATTGTATTACGCCTTCTAAGTTCGGGTACTTAACGATCATCAGTCTATGTAAATCGAGGAGGTATGAGATCATGTTAGCTATCTATTCCGCTACAAACACGCTAATGATCTGTTAGGATTAAGTTCAAATGACTGAAGGTTAATTCAGATACAATGAATAAAATTCTTTTTTGCCCGTTGGTACAGTTGTCACCGGATCAGAGATAAATAACTACCATTTACGATGCGATTGATTTTCATTTCGACAAAAGCTTAACAGACGTTTTAAAGCTCTAAACAAAAATCTAATACAAAACCGAAGATAGAAAAATACTAATATAGTATTTATGAAAAATCTTAGCACTCAAAGTTATAATTGAACTTATGAAATCTGAATAACCTTATTATATTGGAGGATTAACCGTTGACTAAACAAGCATTACCGACGAAAATAGGAAAGCCAAGAACACCGAGGACTATTCACGGAAGTAGACAAGACACATCTGTTAACCAAAGGAAGATATGTCTTGTCAATGTTCGAAAAAATGCCCCAGGTTTCCTGGTGCAGTAAATGTATAATTAGCATAGAAAGGTCGAGCAGCTTTCAGAATCAAGTACACAAAATGACCAGAACTTGAGGAGAGGCTATATTTTCATTGGCCAGCCATGGGTCAGATTTTAAACGTAACATGAGATACTTTCAGTAACAAAAAAAATTTTAGAGGATTCACAGTAAAATTATGTTTGGAAGGCTTAAATTAACTAAAGTTGTTATTACTATTTATTAACTTTCTGGACGCCATGATTACTATTACAGATAATTCAACGCACTAGTGAACTTTCAACGACCCTTAGGTCATAATCCTCAACACATAAAATACCTCATTTAAACACCGGCCAATGGAAATCCAGCTTACCCTGCCACTTGGCACAAGTATTTACTTGTAGGGTACATCAATACATTCACATCTAAACACGAGCGAGTTGGTAGTCCCGCTTAATATTTACTTGTCTCATATAGTTAGCTCAGAATATACCAACAACATGATTATTGTTACACAATTCAAACAAATAAGTAGATAGCATAATAAAAACGTAAATTCAGTCACTGGTTACATAAAATAACACACTTTTCATCCGTAGGTATTTAGGCCCCGCGATTTAAGTCATTCCGCGGTGAAAGATATCTCATGATCATAAAATGATGTGAGGTACCTTCTTCCGTGGAATGGCACAATGGTTTCTATTATGAAATATGAAACAGGTACTTGCGTACATTGACTAATGTCATGAAAATAATACCATATCACTATAATTACTTATTCGAATCTCTAAGTAATGTGTTATAACATTCATCTTCTACTAGTTAGATAGAAATGCATTTCAACTTCACTCGTAATCAATTATAATCAATTCACTCGATCGTTTATAGAAGCGTCGATTTTATTTCGCCTTTCAACAAAAAAAAAATATTTAACTCGACATAATGATTGTGAATCACTGAAATTAACTTTCTGGAAGACCATTATATTGAACATTTAGGTTGGCACTGCATTTGCAGTGTTAAGTACCTGGAACCATCCCCAATCACTAATCAATATATCAGGCATAAGAGAAGATTCCTTTTTATTATTTAGATAAATCAGCGTGCGAGTGAAGATGGTCCTGGTTGAACATTAAATGCATTTCGATAGAGATAACAGAACCAAACAAGAAACAATCATACAAAACAGTGTGTCACTGCACAAAAAGTGGGTACAGAAAAGCTAATCCCTTGTATGAGAATATACCAGACTATGAGATTTTTATAGTTATCATTAAAAGCCAGACATACATACACGTACAGCGCTGTCCAAACACACCACGACTCTATAGATTGCTTTCTACTTTATATAATACCAACCCTTTTCTATAAACTTTTCATTCGTCGTCTTCATTATACTTCTACCAATAATCATCTCAACCGTTCACGAAAGTTCTACGAATCGTTTATAGAAAACGGCCAAAAATCAATCGATTTGTCACTATAATCGAGACAGAGTACGATTTGTGCACACTACGATTCATATAGTAATGATCACATTGACGCCTTCAAACTTACGCTATCAATTACTTAAATATTAATTATCTTAAGTTACAACTACGCTTGCTTTCTTTGTGGAATGCAGTAATCATAAATAAAGATCTTACTAGGCTGAACCGCACGATATCAAATTTAAAAGGGGCTTCAAACATCAGTACAATGCCCAGTTGGAAAATCAGTGAATTCGATGTTTATATTACATTAACTTACGGAACACTAATGACGTAATGTAATTTACATGTAACACTAATATGTACATAGCTAATTTGTGCTTTCGCTAGTAAACATAAAAACCAAATTAGATATATGCGGAGACGACGCCAAGTCCTCGCGTCTGCAACACAACGTCCAACACTCACGGAGTCTTGACACAACACTCGTTCACTATAAGAACTCAGGTAACTATCGTTTAGTACACATGCTAACATTCAAAGCGCACATCACATACACATCGTGGGTTACGCGAGATCACAGTGTTTAAATTATGGCTACTGGCATAGATACGTTCAACGAATAAAGTTTCACAAGTTTATCATTATCACTTAGTTCACTGTCACAATCCGGTTTCCAATCCTGGTTTTGGCGTCAACGCCAAGTCATACGTCTCGCTAGAGGCGATAACGTCATAGTTTGCTCCACTATTCATGTCGTTTTTCTCATTTGGGCGGCGTGGGGAAGGAGTTGACGACCGCCTGCGTGCTGGCCAGCACTGCCGCCGCTGCAACATACAACTCCATTATTTCCACGTCTCTGTTTATAATGATATTGCTAGGGCAAGCTAGACAGGCTGCGCGGGACTGGGCCGCTTCTCTGCCGTGTGCTATCGGGCCCCTGCAACCAATGACATGCTGTTAGAAATGTTTGGTTGAGGGGTATACTACAAATAGATAAATATTGTTTTTCTCAACATTTCTCAAACTCTAATTCCGGGCTTTCACATGCTAATGTTAGTTATTATATAAAAGTAAGTAAAATTAAAATTATTATGCAAATGAAATAAAGCCATCTGCCTAAAAATATGAGCTAGTTAATTGTCAGTTTGAGTTAATAAGCAATCGCTTCCCGAACTTAGGGTTAGTATAATTGTGACCTGAAGAGAGTAGAAAGACTATAGTCGAGAAAAATACGAGCTAGTTGATTGTCAGTTTGAGTTAATAAGCAATCGCTTCCCAAACTTAGGGTTAGTCTAAGTAAGATCTGAAAAGAAGACCGTCTATGACTAAGACTGAAGGCGTTGTCTCACTAGTCACATAAAGTCACAAATGCGCTACAGCTACTGACCGGGGTAGGGCGGCGGGTAGAGCGGGTAGCCGAGCCCCACGTGCGTGTGGTGGTGCGTGTGCACGTGGCGCTGCGGCGGCGGGCTGCGCGCGGGCTCCTTGGCGGGCTCCTGGCGCGCGGGCGGCTTGCCGGGCGGCGACTTGGCGTGCTCCTGCAGCTCGTGGATCTTGTGCGCGGCCGGCGGGTAGTACTGCGCGTGCGCGGGCGGCAGCAGCTCCAGCTTGCCGGCCGCCCCAGGGCGAGACAGGTCTTCGGGGGCGTGGTACCTGGGGTGGAAATGCCGTTAACTGCTAGGTAACAGGAAGGTATCCGAAGGATAGAGAATTATAATTCTATGTGTCCAGTGTCACTTCTGCTGTGTTATGCTACAGGGCATCAGTGCCTTAGTTGACTTCGCTTAAACAAAACAGGGATTTTTTTACTGCAGACCACATATGAAGAAGGTATATTATTGACTAATGCTTCTTTGTTACGTTATGCCTCTAATAGGGTACTTCCCTCAAAGATATATATATTTTATTATCTCTTAAGAACTTACCTAGGCACAGTCCAGCCTCCCCCAAAGCTGCCCACTAGCATGGGACTCAGCGGCGCCCTATACACGGGATCAAAGGGCAGAGCCCCGTAGTGCGGGGGCTGCATGTACGGCGGGAGGTAGTACTGCGACGTGGGCGGCGGGGGCGGGCCCTGGGTCTCCGTCGTCGGCTTCTGGCCTTCCTGCTTCACCTGCAATTTGTTACACGTTTATTTTGACACATTAAGAGACGCGTTGGCCGTGAAACTAATATATGGGAGTAAAAGTTTGGTGTGGAAACCTAGAATTCTGGATTGTCGGGAGCAGGCAAATCTGAGTTCATTGTAAATCAATACGTAAATTAGGATAATTTAAATATTTTCTTTTGACTCTTCGATGAACAGTTATGTTCGTCTGGGTGTGCAATTGGAATACAGTACTTAGGTTTTTAATTCGGACTTAAAAAAACGATAATTGATTTTTTTTTTCTTTATTTAAAATATATACAGCAAGTCTTTATCAGAAGAGTTATCATATATAAAAAAATACATTATAAATGTTCATCCATCTATAGCTCAGCAACGTATTTATCAAATTTGTGTTCCGACGACTTAACGTGTAAGGGTAACATACCTTGACCTCCTCCTTAGGTTTGTCGTCCTTGTCTTTCCCGGGGGGCTTGTGCTGGTGCGGGGCGTGGGGGGCGTGGGGGGCGCGCGCGGGGGACGCGGGGGGCGCCGCGGGGGGCTTCGGCGACGGCCCGCCTTCCTTGCGGCGCTGCTCCAGGCTCATGTAGTATCTGGGAGAAAATTTAAACTGTTACAAACAAGTATTTCCGATGCTGTTAGATCATTTAATATCGGGGAGAGACAATATCTGGTTGAGTATCGAGGCGAGAATGACGCCTTCTTTTCGAGGCTGGTCTGACCTTATTTAATATCTGGAAAACCTTTGAGATAATGTCGGTGGCACAGTCCACACCGTATGAAGTTATTCTGCATGGAACTCAACAAAGCGTTGATAGAGAAAAGTAAGCAGTGAATTTGGGTAAGTTGAATTAGCAGTGAATTTGGGCAAGAATAATCTCTGTATATTGTTTCTTGTGTTTATATATGTTTCCTGTATGTACACAGAAAACATATATACATTGGTAAATAAATGATCCTTTTAGATACCTGATGAATTGGCAAAATTCCTCCTTGAAGTCCCCTATTGGATTTTAATTGAAAACAATATCAGTTGTCTTACTCTAAAATAAGGAAATAAAGCAATAGTACTATGTCAATAAGTGACAAACATACCTTCTCAGTTCCTCCTCCCTGGCATGGGGCGGCCTCTGAAAGGCATACGGCCCCATCTGCGCCTTCATCTCGATACTCTCCTTCAAGATCTGATGATTGTCATTCGGCCGATTAGGGTTTTCCTTCCCATCCTGTCCCCTATTCTGCTTTGTTTTTTCTAAAGGACTGGGTGTAGTTTTTGCCCGGTCTTGTTCCTTAGTTTTTTCGTCTAGGGGCGCCCCGGGCGGCGCACCCCCGGATTCCACGTTGTAGGGAAAGTTTGGGACGTAGTTGTAGGGGTAGAAGTGCTGGGGTAACACCTTTTGTGGACCGCTTTCTGGTTTGCCGTCCTGAAATTAAATTCGTGTGATTTAAATTCCATTAAAATAGAATAGTTAATGTTTAAGATTGGAATGATGTGTTCTCTACCTATCCCTCCGTAAAAAGCCTGATAATATAAAAAAGGTTGTATTTAAAGGGAACTAAACTTTATTTCAAAGGTAGGAAAGTTAAGAACATCTAAAATACTGCTGTAAATTTACTTGTACGCATCCTAGCAGCTTGCATTAGAGGCATCTATCTTAAATTCAGAAATCCCTAATCAGCTTTTCCCCCATGAAATTCCTAGATATATACGCCGTTAAACATTACCTTGAGATCATTTTTAGGGTCCCCTTTGCTGAGATCTTCCTTGCCCTTGTCCCCGGTAGGGGGAGGCGCTGCTTGGGGATGCGTCGGAGGTAGGTACGGAGGCTGCCCATAATACTGGAGATAAACATAAGAGAAAATCAGTTATTTGTTCTTAGACCACACTCATCTGCACACATTTTCCATTTAATCAAAGTCTTTGTATTCTGCCTGATGACTGCATCCAAAAATGGAGTCGTCTGTCGTTATTCTTCGTTGCTATGAAAAGTTGTTTTTCTTTTTAGTGTTTTTACTCGGACCACTTATTAGAACACAATCGAGTCTCTCTTGCTTACAAGTGGATAGCTGGTATATACAGCATGTTGGACTGTATGGCCTTCACCTTTGTTTATAATTCATATTTTCATGCAATTTAAAACAACATTACAAGTTGTCGATAGATTTGACCTTGATTCTCACCGAACTTCTTCCCAACTCCATCTTAGCTTACCTGATGATAAACCGGAAATGGCCTGTGCGCCGGATCCGGCTCGTTGTTCCCGTCCGGGGGCGCGGCGTCGTCCGAGATGTCGGAGTAGGCTGGCGACCGTACGCCCGGCGTCGGCGACCGGCGCCCGCGCCGTTTGCCCGGCGATTCGGCCGGAGGCGATTCTGTAGACTTGCGCTCCTCTGGCATCAGAGCTGATCGGGGTTTCACCTGAAATGGATATATGACGATTGCGGTATCTTTTTAGCAACACGCGTTGGGTGATATAGATATACGTCACGCCTTGCATGGAAAGGGCTCACTAACTAAGAACCTTCTTTGCTTTCTCTCAAAACATTTATATTTAACGAATATAACACGACTTTTTATCGACTGTGTGTTCAATGTTGTCTCGGGTCTTCATCAGATCTTCAACAATCGTACCTGCCCTAATGACGTAGTGACGTAAACGTTTTTTTTTTATTTTTTAGCGATATACTATAATAGCTTACCTTGAACTGTGTTGGTTGTAATGCAGGCAGGCTTTCTGGCGGCGGCGTGGAAGGAGCGGGCGGCGTGGGCGGTCGGTCGGCGACCGGCGCCGGCTCCGGTGTGGCCGCGAACTCCTCCGGGAACCGCGTCTGCTGCGGGGACTCCGCGCTCGCGTCTGGCTTTTCCGGCGACTTTTCCGACGTCTTGTCGCTCTTGGCGTCCGGCGATTTGGCTGGAGTCGGGGACTTCACTGGCGTCGCCGGTGTCGCGGGCTCCGAAGGCGGCCGCGCCGGAGATGCGGGTTCAGTCGTTTGCTCCTCTTGCTCGGAACTAGAGCCGTCCTTGTCATCCTCGTCGGGCGAGCCGTGCGCGTGCGATCGGTGGTACTTGAGCCCGTTCGCGTGTTTGTACTTCTTCGAACAGTTTGGCTCTGGGCACTCGAGGAGGACGGGGTCGGGAGGGGGCGAGGAAGGAGTAGGGGGAGGCCGCTTCGCTTTCGGCGTTGGCGGGCGTTCTTCTGCATCTGAATTTCGCTTCCTTTTGGAGTCAGGTCTGGGAGGGGTAAATGGAGTGGGCGACGGAAGAGCTCTGCGTCCCTTGGCGCCCCCGTTTCTTAACTTGCTGTGGACTGAAGAGCGCGTTTCCGTGAAGTTTGTCATATCGGTGGGGGCGGCGCCTCGTCCTCTTTTCGCTCGACCTTTGGGCGTTCTTGCGTCTAGCTCTTCTGTAGGTGAATCGCAAAATCTACATAAAAGAGAAATAATACATATTAAATCTGTCACGAAACTGCTCAGATACTGTAATAGAATTTGGTATCTGCATGAGACTCACCGTGGTGGCGCCCAATCGTGTCGCGTGCAGTCCAGCAATGTGCCAACATAGGTCTTCCCTCGCCACGTAACGTTTACAACTAGCACGCCTGTAACAAAACACTTACATCTTTAAGTTATATTCTATAACTTAATATCAAGGACTAAAAAGGAATCTTGTAGCTTATTAAATAACATTATGCAAAGGAAATAAGAATAAATTGGCAGCGTTAGCAAAATCTGCGCTCAAGTTATTATTTTACGGTGGTAGAGTTCCGATATCCAATTTGTCAGTCTCATTTGCATATTGGGGTGCGGAGGGCTGGTTGGAGCGCCTTCGCGGACGTGACTCCGACCGCATGTAGCACCTCCACTGCGCCATGCCTCCCTAGTACTTATCACGCTAGCGTGACAACTTATGCAAATTTAATTAATAATTTTTCACCCTCTTTTATAACTTTTTTTCCTTACAAATAACAATATAATTTATTCTCTCCATGAATCTATAATCACGAAACATATTTCAAAGACCTATTGTAATTCGCCGTGAGTTAATCTTCTCTTTGTCCGCAAAATGTTTTCCGTAAACAAGATGAACAAATTGGGATAAAAATGAGGGTCTCGGATCTCGGACAATCCCTTTTTAATCCCGAGCGAGTTTTCCGTAAACTCGATTTTATATAGCGGTCTCGTTGAATTGTAAATAGGTACCTGCTTAACATTTTAAAAAGGTTTAATGAGATTTCAGAGGCAGACAGACGCGAATGTTTCTAAATACCTCAAAAACTGTGGGTTCATTTAATTAATGCGCGCCCACGCCCTAACAATTTACATGTTTTGTTGATACGTGTTTAGAGTGGCAAAAATATTTACCACGTAATGAAACAGCCACCAAGCAAGTAAGGTTGTATTTACGAAGCCAAATTTCCGCGCGGCTAGTCAAAGTGAACTTGTCAATAAACATTGAATCTCATACGAGTCTGCAATATTACAACTCTGCAAATCTTAGTGCATTTACTATGAAAGTACTTCCATATGGTTGAAAAGTTTCAACAGTAACATAAAATAGTGTTGCAACTCGCCATATTGAATTGTCTATGTCTATGCTAGAACATTACAAAATACTTATTAAGTTTAACCACTAAGTAACTAAGTATTTGATGTTTGTTTAACAAAATACAGTTTAACCCAATAAACGGATTATTCACGAATTAACCAATGGTTAGTTAATCAATCAAATATTTGCAATTAACAACACCTAGAGATAATAGATAATAAAAACACAACACATTTTAACAATTTGTTGATACGTAAAAATTATAAAGCATGAAAATAACAATATAGTAAAATTATTAAATTACTGCAACAAAATCGGCCTGGATAAACCGATGTTGATAATTATCTACAAAACTAACAACAACATAACGATAAAACGACACAAACAACATCAAGAATTAAAAAAATATTCCGTGAAACATAACAGAATAAGAAACTGTCTTGTTCAGCCAAGATTCGCCTAACACAACAGTTCCCAGCCCATATTTATTGTTTCACGGAACAATGGACAAATAAAGCATTTCTATAAGCCATTAGCGTACAACGAGTTATTTCACAATTTAATTGCTTGTTAATTGGATGTAATCTGTCAAACAAGATGGATGGCGTTCGGTTTGTATTTTAATCAGTAGCCGAGTCCACAGGCCACGCGTAGAAATGTTCCGTCGATTTTTTAATTAATTTACATTGGCATTATATCCACACATTAATTTTAATATAATAATGATATGTACATACCAGAATACATTTAATAAATTTAATATTGATAGTTGTAATTTTTATTAATTAAATGTGTTTAAATGGATGTAACACGTCTCACTTGTGTGTACTTTCGACAACATTAATTCCTTTAGGAATTTTAATATACCTTTTAACCCTTTAAGCGTGAGTTTGAAATAGAAACCATTAGGAAAGAAAATTATAGCCGTAAGTAAATATGCAGACATTTTGTATATTATACATTTATGACTTAAGAAACCTTCTTGTCAGATTGTTTTGTTCAATAACTAACGAAGTCAGATCTCCATAACAAGCTCATAACGAGACATGCTACACATATCGGCGCACGGCGAAGTTGCTAACTTTATGCATTGTTAGTGCAGTGTGTAGGTGCACTTATTAGAACCGATATTCTAACAATAACCTAGGTACTTCCAAATTGAGATAAGCATAGTCTACTTCGCTCAATATTTAAAGACAATTGATTTAAAGTATTCTTACATACATACATACATAAAATCACGCCTCTTTACCGGAGGGGTAGGCAGAGACTACCTCTTTCCACTTGCCACGATCTCTGCATACTTCCTTCGCTTCATCCACATTCATAACTCTCTTCATGCAAGCTCGGCGGTTTCGGGTACTTTTGACCTGACCCTTTACCAGGACGTCCTTAATTTGATCAAGATACGTTCGTCTAGGTCTTCCTTTTAAAGTATTCTTATCTACTGAATTTTATGGTAAAATTAATCTTGTTGGCGTATCCTAAAAACGCCTATTAGGTTAGAAGAGTAACCATACTGAATTCATTTAAATTCAATGAATTATTCAAAGACAACTCCACTCGACAAGAAATACTTAATGTTCAAGCTTATCCATAATTTGAGGAAACCAAGACACGTTTCTCCAAGATTTTTTTAGAAATATCTTTTACAAATTATATAATTCAAACGGTGCAAACAGCTAACTAATAAAGTAACAAAAACCCCAACCACCAAGACCACAGGAATGTACGGGAGATGCGCCATCACGAGCCGGTGTCGCCCTCACGGAAATTGTCGGCCGCCCTGCGCGCTTTTATTATTTAGGGTGGAATTCCCTTCTAAATGGTTAATACGGGCTGCCGGTCACGGAAAAGTTAAATTAGAGGCCGTCCGGTCCTGTTTGCTCGCGTGTAATCGCTTCGATTTGTACATCTGTCCCTGTAATGGTTTGGCGACGTCATTAGGCCGATCGTTAACATTGCGCCGAGCGCCGCCCAAGCAGTAAACTATCATTAAACCGTCATGTTTTCCTGTAATTTGTTTATCTATTTGAGCGAACTGGACTATCGCCGGAAAAGATATGATCTCATAAATAGCGTACCGGCTGGCTATTAATTACTGTTACCTGTAAAATAAATAGAGCAAGCAATATTGCGGAAATTGACTCCGCACGGACGTATTAATTAACGTGAACCAATCAATCAGTTCACATTTTGGAGAGCGGTGTAATTTGATATTACAGCTCGGTACGTGTATTCTATAAGTAAGTATAACATTTAACCTGTAATTAATACTGTTAACTTTTTTGAGATACAGTGTTGAAAAGATTAGAGGAGTTTCGTCATTGTTTAATTTCGTCACGATTTTATTAAGTCACTGAGAAGTTATGAAAATGTAGAATATACATAGTAATAGTACATAAGTATTATGATTTATAAATAAAATAACATCTCACTTTTATTATTTACTCGATCTCTGTATTTAACAAACCTAAAAAATAGTGATATCATTATTAAAAAACATTTGAAGATTTGATACTTTGACTAAATCTCTTTTCAAATTTAAATTAGTATTTCATTCGGAATCCATATTTTTAACATTATTTGTTTAACTAAAGTGTTTGAATAAACGGACACATAAAACCCACAAATAAAGATACCGTTTCCTTTGGTGTTAGGAAAAGTGCCAAAGACTAATTAACATAATTATTCTCGTGAAAAGGACGATGACTAAGAAAGATTATAGCAATAATTTTCCAGTATAACTGCGAATGGAGTCGTGTTTCCCACAAAATCGTCCATCTTTAGGATGGAAATAAAACAGAACAATGTAATAGGAGAGCGGAGCACACGTCCCGTTGCCATTAGGGCTAGCGCACAATGGCCGGGAGCCTCTCGTAATTATTATAAAACACAGTAATAAATCACCATCTGCCCGCTTCTGTAGCCTGTGTTGCCACTTTCCAAATTTATCCGCCCGCTGGCGCGAGGGGAGGGAATTCACGCCCTTCCTCTCCAAGCTTATTTATTTTCGGCTAATGGCGCCGAGCAGCTTACGGAAATTAAATACTGTGTTGTGAGACTTTGACCGCATTATAATTTTAACAGGACCTATTAATATGTTTTCACTTACTAGTAAAATGAAAGCTTTTATATATGTTTTGATTTGAAAATAAAAACTCACGTTTGTCCCTCCGAACATTAATATATATGTTAAGATGAGTAAATATTTTGAAACAATGTAAAAACATCTGTACTTGAATGATTATGTAGTGGCAATTTACATCTGACTTGTTTTTATTACGTCGAATCCATCGATGTTTCGACGGTTCTAAATTTCAATCAACTTGAATTAATACCTCAACTCTCGGAACTGAAGCCAGCGGCATCTGGCGCGCACCGTAAAAAATGCCCCCGAGACTGGTTTATGAGCCGTGAGGAGACTTTACGTGCTAACAATTAAGAGGCTATCCAGACTCAGTACGGTGCATTCCATGCCACTAATTAGCAGAAATATTTTGAATACTTTTTTTTTATTCTCCTCACATTATTAACTAATTTACACTTGATATTACCACGCAAGTTTCCAGAACCAGTCAGTGAAATACTACGATCAAATGTTTGTTCTTTTTCTGTGTAGAAAACCTTTTAAGAGAGCAAAGTTTACCTTACCAACAGGTCGGTAGCGCATTCAATGGATGTAAATGAAATCCCCGGAACTTTGTTTGTCTCTGTGTGGGAAACAATGAACAAGTCTGATTAGAACCATTCTCAGACGGAACCTCGCCGCCCACAACACTCATATGTATTATTAAAGTTGTTGCTACCTCAAAAAACAATGGGAACCATTCTTGTTGATTAAAAATTATTGAGATATTCATCATGTTCTTGAATATCAATAAACCCTCAACAAAATAATCCGGACTATATTGAGCTGCGCAGTTGGATGTGTCGATAAAATTAAACAAAGAAAGCGAGCGGTGGCGAGGTCGGGCCATTCGGCTGTTGATTACGCAGCCCAAGCTGTAATTAGCACCGTCTAAATGAACCTATTTCAGTGCTTTGCTCCCCTGGTATGACCAAAGAGATCTCAATCAGACTGTAAACATTTAGTTAGATAGGACTGCTAAGCCCCTCTCCGTTAATTACTCGGATTAATTGAATTACTCAGCATTGCCTCTCTGTAGATATTGCCTCCCTTGACAAAAGGCTTGAATTAATTAAATAGACTTATTGCTTCAAACTTCAGTCTCATGACTACAGAATCAATTTCATATAATACCCACATAAGTATCTTAATTATAATCGAATTATCTTCACTTATTATTTATCTTCAACTCAAGTAAAATTTATAACTTCATTTCTCAATTAAATGATATTGCGCAATTCATAAAATATTGAAACATTAAGTAAATCACTCGTAAAGGAAAACGTGAAGCCTGTAAAATAATTTGCTTGCATACCCGTTAGTCTTGTCATAAATTAACAATTTATTGAAAAACGTTTTAATAAAGTTTGCTTGACCGTTAACAAGTCGAGGCATTCATTACCAAGCGAGCATAAAAGGTGTAAAGGCCTCGGTATTGGTAAGAACAGGGTTATTAATACTGCTATAGATGCTATCTCGCTCCACGGCTAATAAGGGTCCAGTTAATTCACAACACTGTTTCGTGGACAGACTGAATATTTTAACATTTAATCGTGGCTTTTCGGTTATGAGCTATAAATGGAGAAAAAAGTCATGGTTATAGCTTATAGCGGCCATAAAGCCGCTATGAAAAAGTAACGACAAAAAGGACCAAGTGTGTTCAATAATCGCAGAGAGCCAGGTCCATAAATTAAAGTATTACTGCTCTTGTTAATACTCTCATAGACTCATATCAACGTCGTCGTTTTGTGGCATCATAACCGATCCACATATTCTTTTTCATCTTATTACTTTTTATATTAAAAGAATTTAAGCGTACTTAATTACGTATTGGCGGCCAATATCACAAACGTTAATGTATAACAGAAAACAAGTGTTCATTTGATAAAATTATTATAAAGGATTATGGTATTACAATTAGATAATGAAATATAATGACTGTGATTATTTATAAGCATGTAATAGGTTATAAATACTATCATAAAATAATATATATGTCTTACTATGCAATTAATAATTTAACTATTATCACAATCGCGGCTATTTAAGTAATTTTAGAGATGAATAATTGACAAGAATCGTGTATTTTATTAAAATTATAAATCTGTTATATCAACCACAACCTGAGCTAATTTTACGAATAACGACAGTACTCCAGTGTGTTTTACCTCAGCTGCTAACCAAGCCCGATAAACTTGTTTTGATAAAGTACCTAATCAGTAAGATAATTAATCAGTTAGATATTGATCAGACGGCAACTCCTAAAGTAATTAAATTATTCGGTATAAATGGTGTTGTTGATAGACTAATGAAATGTACCTTCTTTAGCTCATTAAACCTGTTACACCACACCGTTTTGAGTAAAATTTAAAGGTATTTTCTGCAGCGAATATTATTATAATGAAATGTGAATTTCAGAATGCCAAAGCTATGCCTCATGTCTTAGAAGAACAAATATTTTGAGTCAGCATTAGGGAATATCTATTAAATTAGGATCTATTGTGTATTTTTTCCAAATAATTTTATTGTATTGAAGGCGAACTTTGGCATTCACGGATCGCAAAGCGGGTACATGTACCAGGCGTGCATAAGCGTGCAGAAGATGAGACAGCGAGCGCTACGGTGCATTGCGTTCGTGCGCTAGTAACAACTCACCACCTTCCGTCTCGTGCCACACGATGCCCTCCAGCGTGACTGATGTACCAGGCTCGCAGGGCCCCAAACAGTCTGGCTCTGTGATCGTCCCCACTGATGTGCCGACACATACTTCTGCAGTCTCCTGTAAATGTAACAGTTAAGCTATTAGTTTTTTGAGTGACTCAAGGAAATTTTTTGATTCCAACGCTCCTATACTGTTAACGAATTTTGTTAGTGGCATTGAAAAATTCATACATCGCACACCACGCTACTGGAATAAATTTAATATTTCCTTTGTATTTTTTTTTTTCATAGCAATGACTAAACTATTCTGTGACGAAATCATTTCCTTTCCTTATAAACACCTATTCAAATCGATTAACGCTGTAAATGTTACATTAACTATTAATAATAACTGTTTGTTAGCATAAAACATTGTTTCTTCAACAAGAAATATAAACACTACGCGGCTATAATTAATCCCAGAACATGAGGGTTCACAATATGTTAGGTGGTGTTCCCTGTTCTGTGCTGCTAGTAAGTAGATTGTTCGCCCGATCACGAACCTGCCATTACATGCATACAGATTGACGGAACACCGACCCCGAAAATGGCAAAGGAAGTTTCCAAGTAAATAACTGCTGTATTTTTCCGCTACATAGAAGAAGGTGTCATCATTTATATCAATGGTTACATTGTATCGCTAAGTGTATGATTACAGAATACATAAACATTTTAACTTGTCACGCCTTGGAGCTAGTTTTGATTATAACTTCCCGTGTAGGCATTGGACAACTGACTTTCTAACGGCTCATTAAAAATGTAAGACATATAAAGCAAGGAAACAATTGTTAGGCTCCTGAGATGCAGCAATGGAACTTTTGTGCTAATATACCACGAGTCGTTTTAATCCTTTCAATATTTCCATAAAATTTATTAATTGCATAAACAAACAGCATTTCGTGGAACTCGGCTACCGAAATAAATTAATTATTACGTTAGGGGCACGTATTATATTATGCTAACAAAAGGATAATAAAGCGTCAAGCCAATTTACTAGTTTGTACACCATGAATTTACAAGTACAACCAGAATTAATTACTTTTTATCACAATTTATCGTTTTCATACAAACGTAAACCAAAATTCAATTAAGCCGTCATCTGTTTGAATTGAAAATTTCAATTAAGTTTACAATACGCAATTCTCTGAAAGATTAATCGGGTCCCAATGTTAATTCCAGTCGATTTGCCACAGTTCAAACGATTTCATATTCAATTAGACGCCGTGTATTATGAATGAGCGAATTAATCACTAGTTAAATATAACAAAACTATTGGTTTGTTATAACCTATATTTATATAGCTTGGAAATGCCCTGCGGATAGGGTTGCGACAATACGAACATTTGGCGGCTTTAACCATAATTTAAAATTAAGGAAAGTTTTAATCTGAACTTATGTCTTACGAATAATGTAAAATTCTACTTTGAAAACGGTTAAACGAATATTTTCAAAGACCTTTATGCAGACTTCATAGCTCTCTCTCTCTCTCATCTTTGAGTGTTACCAGGGGTGTGGGGTTTGTCAGGTTCGCAGCGGTCCATTTCGGACATTTATAGCATTGCACAAAACATGGTATATTATTATAATTTTTGTAGCATAACAAAGAAGGAAACACTGGTTTTTTAAATATTGATTAATTTACTATTTACTTCAATTTTAGATAAGTAAGTAGGTACCTACCTAATTTAGCACGCCAACCCTATCAAACGTGCACCATCGTTTTGCGGTGTTATTACGCCTTAATTACACAAACGAACACACAATAAACGGAATATCGTGAAATCGTGATAATTGACAAAGCTACAGCGAAAGCGAACCGCAAGCCTTTGTGAAATATTGCAACACAGCGCAATTTGAACCGCGGGTCGTGATTGGACAATAAATTATAGCTTTTATATTAATTATTACACCGATAATGTTGTGTCCATAATTTATAATGCCAAATACATGAATATTGGATAAACAAGTTAAGTTTTGCGCGTGCCTACTCGTATTGCTTAGCTGTTGCCTATTTGAATTCAAAATGCAATATGAGACCGATCAGAAAATAACTTAAAAAAATACACGATTCATTTCCGGAGAGTCCAATGAATTTTTTTAGGATTTTCGCCCCAGTCAAAATTCATTACTAAAAACAATTTTGGGAAACAAACGGCAACGCAAGTTACGTTATATGTAAGTTTTTTTCAATATTTTTTGTATGTTCGAAAATAATTGAGGAAAATTTTTAGTTTTAATATGGTACCACAGTGTTTATATGATACTTAGGAGTACACAAAAATTCTAAATAATATTTCAAGTCAGTCAATTCCAATGAAAACAGTCAAAAAGAATCACAAATATTGGCTCAAGTGTACCAAGATTGCATAAATGTAAGAACATTTGCCTCGGAGAACATAATCAAATGAAGCCATTTACATTCAGCGCTTGACAGAGAAAGGAGCGGCTATATTAGGTCTTCTCGCTCACGCACGCGGTTAATGGCATCACAAATTGTGAAGTGCTCAGGTACTGAATCCTCCTGCGCGCCGTTCCCCAAACTGTAGCTATTGGGAGAATAAATTTTTATGTGAATCGACAAATATTATTGCCTCCATAATAATAATATCACGTTTCAGTGACAACAGGATAGCTGTACCATTGCGAGTTAAAGCGTTCTGTATTTAATTTGAAATTTTGTTGGCCGTTTCCAAGTAAGTAGGTATGAATGTTATTTTAAAATTATACGTCAAAATGAATAAACATTATAATAATTACAGCTTACAGTCATTAATAGAAATCGATTGAAAACGAGAAAAACGTCAAATAAAAACCAAACTAATGAGAAATGAAGATTGCAGTTAACAGACTGAAAGTAGGTATTAGCAGTTAGTGGTCCGATAACTTTGCACGAGTGCTCTTACAGTTTAGCTATTAGTTTACATTTAATCTGGTATCCGATATAATACATCATCTAAAATAAAAACTCTGAGTGATATTTACCATACTCTTTTGATAATATGAGACAGAAATAAGTATATAAGTGTGATTGTGTTATTATGTACTTAAGTAGAAGCGGTGTATAAAAAATGTATTTGAATTACGTTTATCAATTAGCAGTGCACACTCAAATCTATGCTATATACTCGAGATGAAGTCATATGTCAGAATACATTAAGAAAGATAACTGCAAAATAATCGATTGCCCCATACCCACGCGTCGCCTATAAATAAAATTAAACGTTTTATTGTTAGTCGAAAGACAAATGTGCTATCATCTTACGCCCACGGTCGCTCGCGAGCGTTCAAACAAACGCCAAAGACATTCCGTTTATATGGACAGTTAAGCCACAAACATCTTAATATTTCGACACGCCATATCTCCATTAAATCCTTTATGAACGCTGGCGTGAACGTTACAAGTTGAGTCTAGGGGAGGCATTGTGCTAGCGAGGGTCGGTAAAGTTATAGCGCGGCTCAATGCTCTCCCGATAGTCGAGTGCAAACAGGAGGGGTCGCCGGCTCAGCTGCCGCTTTATCTCTTCAACGAACCGGCGAAAACTAAGAAAAAACGTTGGTACGGTCAGCTTCGAATTTACATATCAATAAAGTCCGCTCGAGTGCGCTAGAGGCCATATTTGACGCAAATAAGAGATGCCGGTGTCAATGCGGCTAATTGAAACAATAGGAAGTAAATCAATTCACAACATGAAGAACAAAAGGACGCGCCGAGAAGGAAAGTAATGAGTGCCGCCTTGCACGATTAAGACGCCGAAGGGAATCGTTTGAGACCCTGCGTTGCGGCGCCTTCTCGTAGGAACTAATTTGTAGTCACTCCGCCGACCCAAGCCGCAAAAGGAAACTGTTTCGCCGAACGCCACCCTCTTACATGCCTAATGACTCGAAACAATGTTTTCCTGACCGTTGACGACCTGACTCATACGAGCGTCACTTTTAAAGGCCATTAAGATTTACCTAGTGTTCGTGCGGCGAGCCATAACAAATTACTCGAATTCCGTGAACGTGGCAAATATTTGGCAGAGTGCTAGACTTAAAAGCGAGAAACGTTGAATGGTGTGACCGAATTACATCGAGCTAACATGTCATTAAAATAATTTAAGGAAATGGTTCATTTTAGTGCTGGTGTTTATGACGACGATACGCTGGATGGAAATGGACGCAATGGCAGTAAACGCTGAGACGTAGCCACCCACTATCTCGTTTATATACCAGCGATAGAACATTTCCTGTGCCACAAAAGATGATGGGAAACTGTTTAAACAATCTGTTCCGAATGCAATGCACCGCCTTGACCCACTAGCTTATACAAATAACCATTAAAATTACTGCCAATTAGAAAGCTGTTGTTATGGAAATTATTTGATGTTCACAGTATTGTTTTAAATGTTAAAACTACTTGTTCAATAATGACTGCCATTAACATTTTCATTTCCAACTTACCGGTAATTATCGTCAATCGCGCAACAGCACAATAAGACGTGCCACCAAACGGACCACTGGTTTAATTTATACTAATTCCGACAAATAAATTTTATGGCATAACCGCAAACAATACAAATTCTTATTACGTGAGTTGGCCGCTTATTTTATGTAATTTGTAGTTATAAAATCTTTATTAGATTTTTTGTGGTGAGAATTATTAAAAACTCAAATAAACTTCAACGTCGTTTAACGATATTAGGAACCCACGCACGCCAGAGAATAACAGTAAATCAAAAAGAAAAACAAATAATGGAAATGCGGCCGCGGGCAGTAGCTAGTGAATAATAATAAAGCATGTAACACAATCAGCGACGTAGGGCCGCGACCCTCCTCAGCGCTGACACTCTCTAATTAACTTTGTACAATTCGATTTGGGTTGAGGCGAACGCATCGCAACCGTTTCAATATTCGTTTATCTAGACTGCTAGCTGGCAACCCTCGCACCTTGTCAACGTCAATCGCGATTGTCGGCTGATGTTGGGAAGCATTGGAATATTTAAAATCTGCATGCAGAAAGTGTTCTTGATGATATATTTTGTTATTAAATAATCACATTTTGAAAATATTTGCGATTTTAAATTCAGAAATATAAACTTTGGATCAGATTTACACTTATTTTTATAGTATTATATCAAATCAAAATATTCTTCCATTGATTGAGAATGTTTAAGTTTAGCGAGTTACTAATATAATTTCGAAATAAGATCTGAAATATAATGTCAGTATACAATGTCAATACGTACAATGATTAAAAATTGAATAGGCTAGGCTGTTGTCTGTTGTGAGTAGGCTCCAATAAAAATTACTACAGCTCTTATTAAGTATCACTAAGTAAGCATAGCAACACAGTTTAATTGGACAGGACCGTTCTAATTGTTTAACAACAGTTTATTTATCGTTATCACTGTACATTAATATACTCTGACCCCGGATCCGACCCCTGTCCTCCACCATGTGTACACACATATCATATTTATTTATTTAATTATATAAGATAAGTATTTCTGTTAGTCCGACAAGTCGTACCTACGAAGATTCTCGAATTTTTCAATCTGTTTACTACTGAAATTCATACAAGTTATGTCAATTATATTATACATTTGATATTGAATATAGATAGGAACACAGCTGCCTGGATATACTGTTTGTCCCCCTAGCTTTTGACATTGCAACACACAATGGAAGATAAATAAATTACCTTCCTTTGAACACAAACTATATTCTGAAAGCATCACATAACATCGCTCAAAACAGTTACTTTAATTATAAAAAAAAAACTGTCATAGCTATCTTCAATTTACAACCATGTTTAACAGAAATATACTGCTTTGACATTTAAAGTAATAAAATATGAACGCTTTCGTCTTCATAATCTTTGCGATATTTAGTATTCATTAAGCAGCTTATTCAAATCTTGGATGAAGATAAAATTGCCAAGACTACACAGCTACAAACTTTAAGATAGCAAATAAAGAGATACCGGCTACTAAAGAGGCTTTTAAGAGCGAACTTTTCATTCATTTCATTACAAAAGATAAAAACTAAAGTATTATTGCACTGCGGAGTTTGCCCGAGGGTTCGCATTGAGTGAAAGAATGCAACTTTGTTCTCTTTTGTACGGTGGCCGGCGTTGGTGCGATTTTAACTTTAATGTTAGGGCATTAAGAGTGTAGATAGGAGTGGTAGGTGTGAATTGCACAAGCCTAGTGAGGGCCCGGCGAAAACCTTAGTAAACGTAGGATGCGACACGGAACAACGCGGCGAAATTGCTTTGAATCTAGAACGACATAATCACGCGGCCACACTCGTGTATGTTGACGACATTCTTAATACAAAACGTACAAACAAACTACACCACTATGACATTAGCATCACCCTACTAATATTAAAAATGCGAAAGTTTGTAAGGTAGGGAAGGATGTGTGTCTTTGTTACACTTTCACGCAAAAACTTCTGAACGGATTTTCATGAAACATTGTAGTTAAATAACTTACATAGACTAACATAATTATAATAGTAAAATTAAGACGGATAGAGTCACGGTCAACAGTTTATATGAAAAATTTTGAAAGACAAAGCGGATGAGATTAATAAATCGGATAATGCTATCACTATTTTTATAGAACTAATCAACATCAAATCATAATAATTCTCCGTGTTACGTGGTTAAAATAAAAAACGTCAATAAAAAAGATAATCTTTTTCTTCAAAGGAGCAGAGTATCCATTCAATTCGGTTTAGCATTAAATTACAGAGCCCCACGTGGGCGGAGCCGCAGACAAAAGCTACCAACTATTATAATAGCCTGCTTCGGCATCGTGTACCATGTAAATAGACCGATTTCTCCCACTGCGCCCGCCATGTTGGCTTTGGTACATTAATTTTACAGCTGTACGGAGCTGGATTCACGCATAAATTCCACATTCATTTTGTTTATTTCAGTACCGATGTAATTAGTATGCAGATAGATGAATTGTTTTTTTTTTTCGTAAAAAAAAGTTTCTAATAAGTTGGTAGAGCGAGGTTTTCCAAAGTAGGTATTATAATAGCTTCACAACCGAAAACATTGATAGAAAGTAAAAAACAAATAAATGTTATATTTCCTCATTTATACTTCGATCGAATAAAATAAATCCATGTTTGAGTAAATGTGCTTTAAAATGTTTTAGTACTATTATGATTATTTCCTTACAGCTGTAAGTACTTGATATTCCTAATGAAAATTAATGTTACAACCGTTTTAATACAATATAACACTGTTCTGGGTTTAAACCATTAATTGTAAAGTTAAACCAGAGATCGCGTCGGTTAGTTTCACATTCATTAATAGGATTTACATAATAACATCCACACTAATTGGCATAAAATTATAATAATGGTCCTTCAGTTACCGTAACGATACATGTTCTTTTTTGAGTAGGTTCATAAAGCAGTAACATTATGTTTCACTTATCCATTTCACTTTTTTTAAACTAATCTATCAATTTTATTTTTGAACATAATCATTAAGGTCTGTCTCGGCTACGAAACAATACTCCGCATATTATTATTCTTGATTATATTAGATAGTAGACTCTCACTTGGAATTAAAACAGCAAAAAGCAACGAGGGGAATATACGAAATAAAAATATAATTCGGGCAACATCGTAATTTTCGTTCAAAGCCATTTAATTTAAGCACAGAGCCGTGGGTGGAATAATCTGATTTATATCTCGCCGTATTTCTTTTCATTCCCTGTTTGCGTTATTTGTTCAAAACATTTAGTTAAGTGATATTTTTTTCTCATTTTAATGCCGCTTTTGTGGCTTTTTGCCTTTCAACAGTTAAACGAGTAATTAAGTAAATTGCGATTTTAATATTCCAATAAATAATTATGACCTGTCCACAAGAAGAGAAGATTTAATTTACTACACCATTGAATGAAAAATACCGTAATTTCAAGTAATTTACGTTTTAATTATGGGTTGGTATAAAACGAAATTAATTACTAAGAAATACACTATCATAACTAATTATGAGAAGATCACTTAATTATTTTAATGTTTTTAAAGAACGTCTTTATGCGAGACCTTGTCGTACAAAGACCAAATATTTGTTTAAAACAAACAAATTATTTGCTAAACTAGATGTTTACTAAGTACCTTTGAAAAGTAAATATAAATTGGTTTTTGAAGTGGTCACCTACGTAATCTAGCTATGTTTGCCATAATAGCTTACTTCATTCAATGGAGTCTTCATCAACGGATCAACTGTTCTATAACCTCATAGTTTAATATAGACAAATATCGTTAATTTGACAAACAAAATGTAAACGTCTTTTAAATTTGCTTATTTTCTTAAAGCATGTTTAAAAATTTCAAAGAAAAATATATTCGATACCAGTGATCCCGGTAATATGAAATAGCGTGTCCCCAACCCTCCAACGTGTTATTTATCCTCCCGAATCTTTACGAGTACAATACCGGCTCGATTTTATCCCGGGGAGAGATAAAGAGGCTTAGTGAGCCATTGTATGTCTACCATTGGCAGGGAGGCGTAAACACAAAATTGTACTATAAACAAGTCACCAGCGAAGGGTAATCTATACTTTGAGAGATTCTACATCACATATATTTACGGTTAGCTTTTCCGATAGCAGGATTTCTTATAGTTCTTAGAATGAAAATTTCGATTGAGATTAATATTATATATATATATATATAGAATGTATTTTAATTTAATAGCCAGTTAACGGAGCATATAATGTCATTTATATATATATATATATTTAATTTATATGCTCCGTTAACTGGCTATTAAATTAAAATACATTCTTAGATAAAAAACACAAAAAATTAATTTGGAAATCAACTATACATGCAAATATCACGACTTCAGTATATCAGATATCTAGAATGTATTTTGCTGCCCAAGTAAATACTAAAAACAAAAGTTTCCGGTTCTTAATCAAGGGATGAATATAAAGAGCTAGCAACCCGTGATAAATTCATAACTTGTTTTTCCATCTGAAGGCCTCCTAATATGTAGCTAAGCCAGCCTTTGTGTTAAGTTGCAAAAGGCTGTCAAAGAAAAACATGTTACAAAATATTAATCAAGTACTTAATAAAACGAAAGCAAAGGCTTCATGAAATTTTGCTCGATTTCAGTTTATTTTTATAAATTTTGAAATGATTAATGAACCATTTGCACCGGCAAAGTCGATTTTAAACTCGCAGTGTTAATTTATTCACGATTCGCGAGGCATACTCATATGAATATTACAAAATACAAAAACAGTGCTAATGGAACAAGATGCTAAGCCACAGGCTCGCATAAATCTTCAAATTACACCCAACACTGAACTGACTTCATGCTTCTAGCTATTATTTAAAATTATTTTTAATTGAGTAAAAGCGAAGGAAAAACACAGCCGCTCCTCGAGTTAATTACCTTTGCTTCGTCCCAAAGCTTCTGTGACGAGACAAAAACGCCATCTTGTACGAAATATTCATCTTTAGCGGTTCTTTAAAAGAAAATGACAAGAGAAAAGGCTCGTAATGAAATCTGTTTTTTACTGCCGCTCAGCGTTTGAACAATTTTAATTTAACCTCTTTTTCATTGAAATTCACATTTCGTTTAGACACGAAGGGTTCTTTGCGAATGTCAATTGTGAAAAGGGTAGCGTATTACAAGAAATTTTCAAATTGCAGCCAATTAGTAAAATAAATGATATATTCTTGTAAGTACTTTCGGTATATTAAATTTTTAAAAACATCGTTATATTTTATTACTGACGAATTAAAAATGTACTACGTAACGATGCTGTGAAAGGAATCTGTTACGGCTGCTGAAATTTGAGCAATTTTAATTTAATCTCGTTTACATTGAAATTCAAGTTTCATCCCGACCGGGTTGGGTTCTTGGGAAATGTCAATTGTGAGAAGGGTTGGCTTTTTGGTATCCGCCCACTACAGCCGTGGTGCAAAGAAATAGCCTGCGTGACAAACATATTGAACTATTACCTCACTTTGTTGCCTGAAGTAATCTATGAACACATTTGTTGTAACTGTTACCGACATCTAAAGCAAAATGTATGTGCCAACTGCATTTTTCAAGCGTGTTTTGTAAAAGATTACAATGGAAGGCTTAATAACTTGAGATTCCATGTTTGTTACTTATTTAAGCTGAATTAAAATTCTATGATAAAAATGTTCATCTAAGATATGTGGCCTTCAAAGTTTGTGACTATTGACTCTATCTAACCCTAGATATATAATAAAGAAGTGTGTTTTTCATTTGGATCTTGCTTTTAGTACTTGTGTTTTTAATTTTGAAAACCTTCTTGAGCAAACACTAAGCCCAGATCACGTATCTTCACAGCGAAACATGAATAAAACATGACATGAAAACGAATACCTTTTAAAAAGTTAACAAGGTTTTCAGAGGTTTCCTTTGTTCCCCTGTTTCCAGACAATCAAATTGCTTGACGACGGCAAAATATTATTGAATTCAAGCCGTATTATTTGGAGACAAAATCATTTTGAGATACTTCCGAAGAGCATGCTGTTATTCAGATTCTGTTATATTTATTATTCCTACATTTGTTTCTATATATTATATGTAAGTATAAACAAATGAAGAAGAAAAACCATGATTCGTTACAATTCTTGTCATTGTTGAATTATGAGTAAGCTTTTCAAAGTTATCACCACATTATTTTTCATGCGAATCTGTAGTTTACCCATGAATACTACGTAGGTAATTTGTGTCTGTTCTATTTGGCGTTTTAATAACTTCTACCTAAAGAAAGACCTTTGTAAATTCCCACACGCCACAAAGGCTAATCTTCGGACATGTCAATTAGTAATTAATCTGGCATTAGAGAGTGGGGTTGCGAGTGGCCGGCAAGTTCCGATCCATTCCGCCCACACGCCACGGATAACCCTCTGTAACCAGATTACGGTACCGCGCGCTCCAGTGTCGACTAATTCGCACGCAAACTTACTATCACACACGCCACACTGCCTATGTTATCCTGGTAATTTGCAAGTTGTACTTCCAATTTGCACTATAACAGATGGATTTAATTCAATTTTAGATAACCCCTCTCTACATCACCTGCTTGGTTAAATAACAGTACCTAATAGCTCATAAGGCTTTACATCCGCCGAGGTTAATATTAAAAAACACCATACACAAAATTAAGGAAACTATTACCCTCAGTTCTCTCTCAGTCTCAGTGGAATGGAGTCTTATAGTGTCGCTTCGTCTTAGGAACATTAGCGGCGCAAGTATTTAAATATTTATTGATACTTTATTTGTTAAAACCTCCCTACTGACGTACTACTTCAATGCGCAATAAAATTCATTCATTCATTTCGTGCTTGTGTAAATAAAAATGTATTAGAATTTCTGTCATAAAGACGATATTACTCCGGCTTTCTATCGCGCGATCCGAGATTGTATTCCACATCGCAATACACCAATAAACCTCTTTGATATATAGAAATTCCTCTCTTGAGGATTGAACATAAAGACGGAAACTCAGACGTTTATATTTTCGCAGATTTTATTTCGCGTAGTAATAGTGGCTAGTATTATGAAGTGCGCTATTGATTGTAAAAGTCTTTCTTTCAAATATTCACTTACATAACCAAATGTGAAGCTCTTATTCATAATAGATAAGGTGTAAAAGGTAAAGGTAACAAGTCATTGAAAAAATTATACTTTTCGACTGTCTTTTTCGCTCTTATTTGAAATGAATCGTTCTTTTATTTGGTTTCGGCTGTGCAACGAATCGGTCGTTCGTCAGAAAAACAAAGAAAGGTATTAAAAAGGGATAAACTTTATTACAAAATTTTACATACATACATACATACATAAACTCACGCCTCTTTCCCGGAGGGGTAGGCAGAGACTACCTCTTTCCACTTGCCACGATCCCTGCATACTTCCTTTGCTTCATCCACATTCATAACTCTCTTCATGCAAGCTCGGCGGTTTCGGGCACTTTTGACCTGACCCTTCACCAGGACGTCCTTAATTTGATCAAGATATGTTCGTCTAGGTCTTTCCACCCCGACCTTTCCCTCCACACTCTCCTTGTATATCTGCTTAGTCAACCTGTTTACAAGATTTTTAAAGGCGATTTTACGAAATGTTCGATAATTGAATGTCAGGACGCACAATACGAACCTTAAAAGCATTTTTAGTCTGGAAGACGGGCGTGGTTCTTTGGAAAAAAAAGTCTCACACGTACCCACGGGCTACAGCTAGTTAGATATATACGGTCGAGCCTGGAGTTTATGGCATATAAAAGAGTATCAAGTTCTCGTCCGCCGGTTAACGACTGGCGGGTCGACTTCCGCAATAAAATAATAGTTTGGCCTCCACAACCGATTTCAGTTTTAACTGCCGAAAAATATTTGAAAGTTTTAATATTCTAAGCTAAATTTAACCATTAAGGTAGTTTCTGATTGTTAGTTTATATTATATAATATAGTATAATAGTTACTTTTATTTACTACACAATTTAAAGGTTCTCATCTTTGTTTTTAAATAAAAATAAGAACAGATACAACTTCATTTAAAAAAGCAATTAATTAGATAACGACCCAAAATATGTAGAATATATTATATATATATTAAAAGTAACCTCATCTACCAACTTCTTTATTTTTCAAGTGCGTTATAAAGACGCCAAGATTACAATATTTACGATTCACTTCTCCCTTACTTTCCTTGAAAACATCTCAAAAAGAAAATCAACGCAATAATTGTCTCATCTGCGCACATTAAATACAAGAGCCTGAGCCTTGTTTAAAAGAAACTTATTAATTATTACAAATAAAACTTGGCCCGCCGTAATTAAGAGTCCATTTTGCGACAACCTCTTAAAATTCACTTCACGAGGCAGCTAGGGAGGCTCAAAGGCGAAATAATTAAAGAGGGTAGAAGAAATGCCAGAAGGTAGAGAGATCAAAGCACGGCGCTCCCCTCCGTAAATAATACAGGGCTGCGCACCGGATTTTGGCATTTGTTACGGTTAAAATAGCTATTACCGTGAGTTACTGACAGCGCTTAGTTGGAAAATTATTTTTATTACCTATTGCAATATTGAAAACATCAATCCAATTTATTGGTACTTAAGTTCTACTTTTATAAAGGCAATTTGTCTTTTAATTGATATATGGCTTCATAAGCAAATTGTACATTATATTAATAGAGTTTTAAGCAACACGTTATGTATTTCGTTCATGTGTTAAATACGGCGCCTTGGTAATAATACAGACTATTAATACCCGAAATGTTAGAAACGTGACCATTCGCCTCTTCAAAATAATTATCCAAAATAAGAATTCACAAGTATGCTCACCAGAAACAGAAAATTATGCAAACTGCCTTGTTTGTATGCAAACACTTATGAATATTAATACCAACTGGCTCAATTAAGGTATTTTAAATAAAGTATTTATTCTATTGTTGAGGAGTTCACATTGTACATTTAGGAACCTACCTGTATGCAGGTACAAATTAGTATGGCCGCATTGAGACTCCGCGGACTTACCTGAAAAAATAATAAACTAATATTAAATGTTATCCATGTTTCTAAATACAAAGTACCGATTTCAAATTTATCAGATATATCAATCAATTAAATGAACAGTACGGCTACTACGCGATAGGTACTACAGAAATTCTTACTGTGGTACCTACAATACAAAACGTACTTACGCCATTGCTTACAGTACTACGAGAGGAGCCCGTACAATAATCGTAAAATCGCATTATTACGTCAACGTTTACAGCTGCGATTCAGGGCGCAAATCCGAAATGAACGAGCTACTGTATTACAGATTCAACAGACCCATCTCAACTCATAACAAAGTCACTAACAGTCTTTAATTGTTAAAAATTAACATTCAAATTGGGGGTGCGCTGTTAGTGGAATTAGTACGAGTTTCACTCATAAATCGTCTGGAGAGGGTGGCGAGTACCACAGTGCGCGTCGCTTTATTGGCTCGACTCGACATTCGCCCGCTAATAAATGAAGCAGAAAACTTCCACCTAAGTGTAGTGCTGTTTGCCCACGGCGGAAGACATCACCGTCTCGTCTGCATTACAGAAAAACTGACTTCAAATCTAACGTGCTTAGGGTTGAAAGTCGGTGTACATCAGTTTCATAACTACTTCTGTCTCCGTTACACTCCTGACAAATGAACAGGACGGAGAGAGCGCATTATGGGTTATGAAATGAGCTCCGCCGCCTCATGTTACCCTGACGGAGAAAATGAAATTATGGCTGTGGAGCGAGAAAAGAAAGCGCGCATGACAACTCTAAATTCTTCACCGCGCCGCTTTTACTAGGGGAGCTTTTGTTAAAGAAATATAATGCCATTTCAAATTTTGAAGCTTCTCATTCATAAATATTCATAATTACACTCAACGCTTACTTTGAAACTGTACAGTCAGCTTAAAACAATTTAGCTTTTAATGAGAATCCCATCTTACAAGTCATTAATTTAATTGAGTAATGTGGTACGAGACAGGAATCGAGAACACAATGATCACTAAATAGCAATTTCAATCTAATCGCTTCATAATTAAATTGGATCCTTTGATCTCCGTGATGAGATTGTTCAGTATGTATGCCTAATTGATATGGCTCATTAATTCAAGATTAATATCTAAATTAAATTAATATGTTGGGAACTTAAATACTTTGCTTTTACGTGACTGACTGTCAAGTAAAAGCAAAGTATTTACTTGGTAAATTAAAATTTATTGTAATATGCACAACACTTGAAATTTATAGTATAGTTATAAACTGCATAGTTGTAAACCGGAAACTCCGTCCTTGTGGCGCCTTAGGCTCTAAAACAGCACAAATGAAGCCATCTGCTGCTTATTAAAAGTGATTAACATCAAGTGGTATTTTGCCGCAAGCTTAAACACATCCTACAAAATTAAAGTTCTCTTACTCTTGTTTTATTGACATTTAGCTAGAGAGTTCACGTTCCGTATAAAAGGTGTTCTTTACGTGAGAAATACGCAAAAAAGTTACCCAGTACCTTTTTTTGAATTCTGATGTATTTAAAGGACAACTTAATCAAAACCATTATCCATTATGGATTGGGTTTCCCTGCAAAGGTAGTAGAGGTCAGACGGGGGTCGCTTTGACTCAACATACCCAAATCAAGATTATGGTTAAAGGCTCCTCTGCACAGAGATGAGGATGTAGCCGGAACTTTGAGGAAGGAAGAAGAAATATTTAAATATCACTTACAAATTCCTTAACCATAAAAATCAAATACACCAATCTTAATTTGTTGTAAAGCTTTTCATTTTCAAATGGATAAAATCAACAACTGAAATTGCTGAGAAGTGGCTCGGCTTAAAGTTTAAAGCTTCGCGAGGAATTTTAACACTTGTAAGGTTTCTCCGTCGACTATACTTTAATGTGTCTGGCTTCACTACCTAACTTCTTTGAAACTATAGTAATAACTTTACTTAATTTCTGCAATGGGTCATTACCAGAACCTGTCATTAAAACTTTTATCCTAGCTAACTTCAACAATTCAATTTAAGAATTTTACTAAGTATTTTTAGTAAGTTCATTATAGACTTTTTAAACTATTGAAGGTATAGCTTGCCATTCCTTCCCGTAAAATAAATAATGCAAATCAAGGTAAGCACATTACCTTTTGCTTTTACCAATCAATGTGGAATTCAAATATTTTATTAATAAATATCTCCTGAATTACCTTTCTTCTATAGGGCTTGACAGGAAAGTCTAGAAATACCTGCGATGGTATCAATTCGGACGCTAGGCGCGACCGCCCGCTGCGCAATCTAATGTTTATTTATCAATTACTACGAATTACGTCACTCACGTACACGACTACGAACGCTATCAATTTAATTCATCGCCCAGCGGTTATTTAAAACATGCAACATCAGCCTATGGCTATATTGATCAAAGGGAGCGAGAAAGATGGCGCTACGTTTTTATACATGCGAGAATGAGACGGCAATGACAGCGGTTCTCAACATGTCGCGTTTAGCGGTGTTAAGGTTAATAGCGCTATTTGTATAGTGAGTGGAGATGTTATCACGGGAGGCTGCGGCTCGAGACACGACCAGTTTATTGTCTACATCGACCACCGATAATTCTTGAGGTAAGCACTTATACTTCTCGTGTCAGTCTATTATGTGAAGATTTGCTTTAGAAATTTTATAACGTGGATATAATATATAAGATAACCTATCCAAAAGTTCTATCCCAGTTTATAAATTAAAAAATATTTATGCATATTTTTTATTAGCGAATTTGAAATTACAATGAACCAAGTGAATCTGCCAATAAAAACTTGTAACCATTCATTTAGAACCCAACTCATTAGTCAATTTCGATTCTGGTCAAAAAAGTAATCAATAATAAAACCATTAATCGTGTTATCGTGAGAATTATTGATGATTTATAATTCGACACCAAGTATCATTCGGTAATAAAATGTTATCGAATATAATAGTTAATTAGAGGTTATGACCTGGTAAGTACAATATGTCAACTTTTTAACTCATAACAAAGTGATAAAGCCAAAATAAGAACAAATAAAAAATATGATGAAATAGACCTACTTAAGCCAACAAACATACATATGGTCACGTCTATATCCCTTGTGGGCTAGACAGAGCCAACAGTCTTAAAAAGACTGATAGGCCACGTTCAGCTATTTTGCTTAATGATAGAATTGAGATTCAAATAGAGACAGATTACTAGCCCATCGCCTAAAAAAAGAATCTCAAGTTTGTAAAGCCAACACTTCGTTTTATAGTAGGTATAATACAGCAATGCCGCCATAGAATATAAAACGTTAATTTACAATGTAAATAACAAGCCATGTTCAAACAACAAAAACAGTTTACAATCTCAAATACCATCAAAACTTGTTTGAGGCGACTTACATGGCGTGAATGTTCGAAAAGTTGCCACAACACAATGCGAAAACATTGAAGCATTAGTCATGTATCATTAACGTATGAGAGTTGGGTATGCTAATTATCGTGATGTATATGGTAATGACTCGACAATTAGGTGCTCACAAAGCGATATTAACATAGCTATGACAACAAGATGTGCTCGAATCGACACGGCAAAAAATCAATAGGAAGTGATTGACGTTATCGTATTAAATAGAATTTTATCAGTCAGCTATTCAGTTAATGAAAAAGCGAGGACTGACTTTTTAAAATTTCAGCGAATATTTAGCGTGAAAGAGCATTTATTTTTCCACTGTCAAAAGGTATAGGAGGTTAAATAGTATAGTATAAGCAAGCATATTGTTATTTTACATTTTTATTAGTATTACATGAAAACTTAAATAAGTAATAGGAAGAAGACATATAAATGAATACAAATATCACTTTCAAATCAATTCGTCTCGATTGGAAGACAAATGAGGTTCTGGCTCGCGCTGAACGAGAACGAACACCCAGGGGTCTTAGAAGCTGTGTAAGTATCATTAAGCCGTTTGTAATACACCAAGTATTTGCATGAGAACACCAAGATATTTGCATATGCAAATTACTTTCCGTCTTTATTTGGGCCGCGGACGTTAACTCCGCGTCCTTATGTAAATGTTAAGACCCCTGGTTTGGGCATAAGCGTATCCAATCGTTCATTGTACGCTGAAAGCCCTAAATCAGTGAGCGATCGACCGTGTCGAGTGCCATCGTAGTTTGCATGGTCACAATTAACGAGGCTCTTTGTAAAACACGGACAAAAACAGCTATGAATAGAGCATTAACAAGGCAAAAACGGTTGTTTGCTAGATCAGTTTATAACGTTATTTTAATGAAACGGAGCTTTAAGAAATTGCCCACGACGACTAAATAAACCCAAGAGTCGAGTGAACAATAACGATGAAGCCGCTCATTTTTGTAGTCACAAACGAACAATAAAACAAAGAGAACGCAAAAACGACACCGAGCACGCAAGCGGGGCTCTCGAAAAATAGCAGCGGCACACACGCGACGCGTTGCGATGGCACATCCACGCCCGCAAAATACATATATAGGTACAGTACAATTCAATGCACAAAATGTTACCTTTATTTGTGCTACAATATCTTAAAATAAGACACTTTTGCTCAAATATGATGATGCTAATATTTATCAATAGTACTCGTACTTCCAAAATGTAACTAACACACATTTTAATTTTGATCTTTGAAATTTGTCTCTATTGCATCTTTTTCGTCAGCGACATTCATCCCTACGTTGTTAGCTGTAAATTGCATGAAATATTAATCTGTGAGGCTTTTAATTTGCGGCCCGCTTAACCAACATAAAGCTGCCACACATGTAGAACTATAAAAAACAAGCACACAGTGGAACAGCGTGTAGTGAGCGTAGCCTCGTACTTACGAAGGCATTCGTGCGTGAACTCGTCTCAACCTCGTTGTACACATAGCTGGGTACGTACAGGTACAGTCAACCGCATAAAATGCTTATTTTCATGAAGTTTATGCCGCTGTAATGGATTAGTTTTATTCAAATTTGCTTATCAAATCTAATAATTTAAAAACGGTTCTCATAAACTTTTAGCAAGTTAATTAACTTACCCCCGCTAATGGTTTTTTTTAAGTTTGTGGTGTATTTTGCTTTTTTGTTGTCTGTACTCATTACGGGTACTTGTGTTGTGGTATCCATTACGAAGCGGAAAAAGCACGCGGTCCAACGCACCGGTGTGTATAATTGATTAACAGTTTGAGAACCTGTCGGCTGCCTACCTCCGTTACAGCGCCCCTCGTAGCCTCACTGATAAGTTTAAAATCTTAATCAACTTGTGCTGTTATTATTCTATCGTAAAGATACGAAACCAATTAGGAGTGTGGTATAAGATAACGATGAGAAAATAACAGCATCAACTAACATTTGTATAAGTAATCTTTTCGTTTCGTAATTTAATTGCATTGTAAAGAATCTACAAAGAAACAAGCAACTGAAATTTTACCGTTAAAATAAACCACGTGAATGGCTGGACGTGGATTTTTTTTAAAGTAAAATTTACGTATTCCTGAGGCTATCTTGCATATTTCATTACAAAATACAAATATTTTTTTTTTAGATTTTTACTTCCTTTTTTATTCATTCCAAACTAAGTAAATTTTCATTTATAATAAAATATCTAAAAAGGTACAATAAGAATTTACAAAATTTTACTGTATTATATTAGAATGGGCAATAGCCAGCAGAATCTCAATTGTATGTATAAGAATAAGCATTATATAATAGAGTGCAGAGATGTGACAGGCAGCAAAGCCCGCGCCCTACATCAATAATTCATGCGACATCGCATCGCGCCATTGAGAAAGTGCTCTGTGATCCTCATACTAATTCTAACACTGAATACAAAAATATTTTACCGTCTATGCACACTTTTTACTTTGAATTTACATAATGTATGTAATTCTAACTGCAAATTTTAAACTTGTTATTTTAAACAATCTATTTTACGGAACGTAGGTAGTCGTGAAAGAGTACAATTTAAGAAGGCTAGGTTCATGTTCATTTTTGCTAAATGTTCTATCCTAAAATAAATAATACATTTAGGGTACAAAATTGATACAAATCGCATAAGCAATCTTAAAATATCTGCTTGTATTAATTCGTGTAATTTAGACGCCACAGGATAATACGAAGCTGAATTACGAGCGTAGATTCCGCACGTCGAACTGGAAAGTTAGACTGGCAACTTTTACATGAAACACGATGCAGTAGCATTAACTAGTCAAACTACTCAAAGACAATAGCATGTTGATATTACTACTGTATGAAATATTTCCATTCTACAGTGGCGTGCATTCTAATCAGATAATGCCTTGTAATTTCATAAATGAAAGAGGTTCTGCAAATGTACTGTCAATTTGTCTACTGTGAAATATATCACCAGAAAATAATAGACACTGTTGCTCAACATATCAGTGCTATGAATATTTACTGAAAATAATTTAAACCAACATTTTGTAATCAATTCACATACACATGCAGGCTTTCCTTTTAATTACGAAAATAAATATTAATCCAGGCCATGCTCAATTTGTGAGCTGATATTTATTTACGAAATAATATCTCGATATTTTGTGCTTCGCTGGAAATTCTTCAATAAACTTGCCGCGTGTTTCCCGCTCGTCTACGCGGGAGACGGGTGGAAAAGGGAGAGGGCACCCACCGCCTAGAGTGGGAGAGGGAGGAGGATATTTCATCGACTCCGAGTACAAGATGGCAGACGTTTGCGGTTGATAGTTTATAGTTATTGCGAGAGTGCGACGTGTCCGGAGCGGCTTTATCACGTTGTTAGCGCTGTTATCCGCGTCCACCGGATTAACCGGAGATCACACTTGAGACCGGCCCACTCGGACAGGCTTCCTGTAATGGCTTTTAACGGTTACACCGTATTCCGAACGATCATCTTTAAGTTTAGCACACCACAATGCATTTTGAAAAGATAATCCAAAAGCATTTAAGTTTTTTGTATATTTATAGCACTTTTTATCGTAATAAAATTTCAACTTTATGCCGCTTTAATTAAAAACAACGAAGCCGCGCGGTAAGAATTTATTTCCCCCATCTAGCGACTTCAAAGGGCCAGGAGGTGTCGCGTCTGAATATAAATCTCTCCGCCCGGGATAAAGTGGGAAGGCCCGGGATCTATATAAATGTTGCAATTCTTGCGAGTTTCTGTGATCGATTGCTCTCACTATCGTCCCACTATTTCAAGTACAAGACGTCTCATTTATTTCTGTCATATTCAAAACGTTTTTCTCTCGCGTGAGAAATATGTTGCGATGGCGATATGTTTTCGTGAGTGGAATGTGAATTATTGAATATTTTAGTTGCTGTTACTGCCGAGTCGGATTAGTTACTGGCGAGTCTAATTGTTTATTGGAGTTTAAGAATGTTTTACAGCGAAAAGTGAGTTGAAGTTGAACGGATTTGATCGATACGGTGCGGTTGGTAGCGACCGAGTACAAAGGCAAAGGAAGCCGACCGTAGAGCATTCTGCTCTATTCTGCCATCCGTCCGTCGCAGGCCGCGGAGCAAAGAAAGCGCAAACAGTGATTTATCGCAAATTTATTGATTTTAAAAGATCAGAAATGAGTAAATTTGTATCACATTCTTTATGATAAACATGGGCTTTAACTTGGTTACTCATTTTCGTCATAGCATGTCCAATCATGTTCTCAATAGTAAACTTTTTTAATGAGTTAGTCCTTTCTACTTTTCCCTTTCAAGAGAAAGATAAAGTAGGTATTTAAGTTTAGCACCACAATTACAACTATTAATATTCAAAGGTTAATCCTGAAGCACGTTCAAATTCCATCATTAAGCCATACAGGTGAATAATGTCTTCCAGTCTTTCTGAGATTGTTAGTGCTGTCTACCCCTACCCCCATACTAGACATGTATTAGTTTAGTAAGACGGATAAGAATGAAATATTGGTGCCGGAAACCGACAAAAGATAAGTATTTTTCTGAGTAATTTCCATTTATCTTATTTCTTTTTCGCCCTTATCTTCATATGCTTACTGATTGAGTGGGCGATTTACGTGTTGAATAATGTATTGACAAAATATGGGAATAAACAGGGATTCGTTTACACTCTTTTAACATTGACTGGGTTATATATGGGAAAAAATCTTTAATAGACTTTAAATTAACACTTGTTGTCGTCTTGAAAGCGAATGTTTGCAGCAATTAAGCCTGTAGGGACAGATTTCTAAGTACAAATATCTGCGACACGTTCGTACTATCTGTACACGTACCTCAGAACTGTAGTTCTGTGTAACTTGACTGTCATTGTTGAATGTGAAAATATATTCATCGCCGTGAACTGAATCTATCATTTCCAATACCTTCTGAACTCTCAGTTAGGTTACGCCTAGTGGAGTGCATAAACTGTTAAGGTTTCCAGCAACTACAGTAGCTGTCTGACAAGCCTAAAATAAAGAGCGCACAACGAAGAACAAAATTACACTTGTTTTGTACAAAAGTCGAAATATTTTGTTAATGTATTGTATTGTGGACAAAGACAGACAGCTTCGGAGCGAAATCACCAACAAACAACCATTTTGACATAACCAAAATTGCTTTCCGACGAGATTCAATTAAAACTTTATTAATTTCATAAAGTATTGACGAAGAAACTTAAAATTCGTAGGAACGGTCACGGTGCCAAGTTGAAATTTAGCTAAGTTACACAATTTCTAAAGAGATAAAACTTGGTGCTCGGCATCCTAAACTTTACAAAGTAGACTTCTCAAAAAAGGAAATAATCGAGCGTTCATTTTAATCTTACGGACTTACTGTTAAATAACATACAATTGTTACTAAAAACCAAAATCTAAGATTATGTTACATACAAACAGATAACAAAAACATATCTCCGTTCAAGGAAGACGATTTAAAAAGACAATGTAATTTATCATTGTATGAAGCGGCTTAATGACATAATGAGTACATATTACGAAGCAATAATAACAGCAACTAAAAATAGAGCGGGCTATTTGTTCCCACCGGTGGGTTATTAGTCAGAAGTAGGGCTATGTAATTAGAAGCACATTTGGCCGAGGCGAGCGAGTGGCGAAAATAAATAGTACACAGAAATATATTCAGTTACGCCGGATATGAGAACTGTGTTTGTCATCTGGCTCATAATTATGAAATGTTTTTTTAAAAGATTAAGATAAATTAGTCCAATTTCCAGCCGAGCATAAAAACCTACACACGCGCGCGCCCTCATATCACGTCTATATTCCTTACAGGTTAGACAGAGCCATAGTCTCGAAACTGACTACCACATTCAGTTTTATGGCTAAATAATGGAATCGAGGTTCAGATATTGACAGGTGTAGGACGCACATAGTCTTATTACTTTGCTACAAGCGGGCAAGGAAAGTATTATCAGTTACATTGAAGTTAATTGCATTACTATTACCAATAGGCTACCCTTCTATGTTCTCAATATAGAAATGAACGGTCTCAGCTCTGCGCACTCCACCGTCAAGTTCATTAAATAATTAAAACACGCTACTCTAACTGCACTCACGCTAATAGTTGGTTTATAGAGGGAAAAGTTGTAGAAAACAAACAGTTTCGGTAGTAAACCCAGTGCGATTACATCACTACAATAAAGAGTCTATTGCAGGAGGCGAGAACAGTTTCTCCACTCGCAAATTGCAGTATTAACATTTTTGAACAGACGCTATAAAGCAAAAATAAAGAATAACCAGCGTTTAGAAGAATAACTTGTGTACTGTAGAATTTATCGAGACATGTTTAATAACTGGATGTAAATTTTTAAGAATGCCTGTATCTTATCATGTGCTTATATACCCGTAGTACTTTTGCTTCATATTAACGGCCTATGGCTGACGATGCCAATAGATTTCCTTTTTCAGACGTAGCCAAGACCAGAGCAGAATTTCTATTCTATTCGAGTGGATATTTAACGTTGGTAGACACATTGTATGTATCAATTCTGTGCACACAATATTTCCAACTATAAACCTATAAAACTGGCAGGAACATTGTAGTTTTAGAGGCAGCGTTATGGTTCATAAAACGTTTACTATTCATGCACATCCTAGGTCCGGGTAGCCACGAGCGAACGTGCACTTACATTTTAAAACTTTGTGTGCCTAATGTAGCAAGAGGAAAGTATACTCAAGCGAAACAACATCAAGAGTCTCGGCTTTATTGTCACACGTTAATATTATATTACAGTCGAAGACTTCTCAAAAACCATTTAGGTAATTCCCTCAAAGTAATTTAGAAAACGAAACATGTGATGTTTGGGCAGCGTTTAATGTAGCGTAAAATATCTGCTTCTGTGTCTGTCATGTTATTGCGCATATAAGAATAAGTAAAGCCATTACACAGGTATAGAAAGTTGTTTAATACATCCAAACGCCAGCTTTCAGCATTATAGCTATATATAAAAATATAATGAAGCAAATGGTATTATAAAATAGCCAATAGTCGTTAATTTGCTGCGGTGCTACAGAACGCAAGCTGAATCAAAATATAAATTAAAGATATAATAAGACCTTAGAGCTTTAGACATAGCCAAAATAAAAACAGCAGAGAAATGAAACTTGTAAATATCATGAACTTACATATATTTGTTCAAAATTTATTTATGGCATTAAGTCGATTTGTTGTATATTTGAAAGTGTAATAAAAATTAAATAAATAATACATTCTTGAACTAACATTGGGGCTAGCTGAAATGTGTTTTGTCGAATTTGGGTTTAAATCAATCTCCTTCCCGATCCAGGATCATAACCAAAAGACTGATCCCGAGCTCCTCTCTAAAGAGGAAGGACCAACCGGGAGGAAAAAATTTGTTGGGATTAAGTGAGAAGGTTTGAAGAAAGGAGGTTTCATAAACTCCATATTTTATGCTACAGATTATTTCTGGCGATTGCTACAGCTAATAGATCAGATGGATCTTATCTCGTGGATTAAACTAATTGCGTTTTGTAAGTATGTTTTCATTGTAGATTCTTTATCGTGTTTTTATCGTATTAACCGTTATTCTCTTAGATTAGAAATCGTTAATCGTTATTCTCTTAGATATCGACAGATTTGAAATCGTTCTTACAGTATTATCAATGTGAATGTTATCTTAACATGTAACTTATTTGTATGATATACTAATCTGATATTTATTATTAACATAAAGGATTCTTTGAAATTATATTTCTAAGTTTGTCCTCTGTCAACTCGAAGAACAGAAAGAACACCTTTAGTGTCATTTTATTGTAACACACCACATTTTCATCATTAATGTCAAAAGCACAGAATTAAAAGAGGTTTCAACCTTAAAAACAAAGAATAAACACAGCCAATTCCAATTTCAAAACACATTTCACAATAAACCTGTCAAAATGATCACCAACAAAAACAAAGTCGAGTGAAATTTCATTCACGTTATAAATATTGGCGGCCATTAGCCGAACGTAATATGTCGCCGCGTCGACCTCCTTATGTCAGTGACAATAAAACGCCGACAATAAAACTCGCAACGTGACTTTATCTCAATAAAATGAATCAATCAGCTATCAACGACCCGCTGAATACGACCGACGCCATATTGAGGCTGTGAAATCTGAAAATGCGTTGGCAAGATATTTGCCATACTGAAGTAGATGTTTATGGAAGTAACTGTTGCAACTGCAATGCAAATAACAGTGACATTATAACAAATTATACCATTTAGTATGATATAAGTACTCGTAATTACAGCACTTTGTTTGAATTTATAAGCGACAACGATATTAATTGAAGTGTCTGTTATTAATTTTAGAAGTGCCTATCTGGTTGCCGACCTTGCCTTGAAAAACCGTGTTGTTTCCGGGACATTGGAAGAGGATATCTTTTTTTCTCACGGCTAAATAATGACAAAGGCAGTACCTTAATCCATAAAAGTTCTAGTCAGGCAGAGCAGCCAACCGTAAAAACTTTGCCAAAGCTTTTTACAGCGTGTAAAATAATGTTCTTATATTATAAGCGTCTGCCACTATTGCCGACATATTACCTTCTTTGATCATACTCAATGTTATTACCTATTAACGAATAGGTCAAAACGTCAATAAAGACAGCATGTAAGTACATTGCAGACGTAAGTACTTTGACAGTAATTTAATGTCGTTTTAAAATAGCTGCAATAAATAGCAATTCGCCTCGCCAGAACGTTATTGTTATGAGTGTTAATGTCACATCAGCCTTAATGGCGGCTTAATGTTCTATTCTCAATAGACTCGTAAAGAAATGAAAGGAGTACAGAATAAATATACTATACAATGTTAAACTTACCACAAAGATAATTAATTATTTATGTGTTCCATGTTCAGATTTCCATAAAAGTACAGCAACTTGATTACACACGAACATGAGAACCAAATACAAAGTATATATAATAAATAGGAAATTTAAATTTG
Organism: Amyelois transitella; assembly: GCF_032362555.1. Taxonomy (NCBI): domain Eukaryota; kingdom Metazoa; phylum Arthropoda; class Insecta; order Lepidoptera; family Pyralidae; genus Amyelois; species Amyelois transitella. Next base: position 3,140,115 of record NC_083522.1, on the reverse strand, counting down.
GAAACTCGCGAATTTATTTTTGTACTATTTATAAAGACTACAGGTATTAAACAACTAGGGCTAAACTACGAGCACGTTACGTACCTTTATTTTAATTTGACTAGCTTGCAGTAAACGTCGGTGTAAACGTAAAAAGTGACGTAAGTTATTTGAGTTACACTTCTTTACACTCATTATTTTATTAAAATGTTAGTAGTTTAGACCCTAACAATAGTAAAGCCACGAAGTTCTCACACATAGACTTGGCAAACAAAGATGAAATGATAACAGTTTTTTTTTGCAATATAATTTATGATGCTTTACCGCGAAGCTGTCGTTGTTTAAATTTACTTTACGATACGATAAATGCTATGCCAAATAAAAAATATATTTCTGTCCTGACTTTTCATACAGTTGTCGCCCTGGAGTTAAGGTATTTTTTTAATCTCTTACCGAAATGTCAGTATGTAGGAATGTCAGATGTACAGTACATTGTCAAAGAAATCTGTTCAGTAGGTACTTTCAGTGGTTAACGTTCTCCGTCGATAAATACTGGGTAATCTATTTCGTTTATAAAATGTCTTCATGAGACCCGAAATGCATAAAAATCTTCACTCAGATGCTATCTGATTCTAGTCCACTTAGACCCTGAACTTTAAAGTTTACCTACTTATAAAATCGAAAATAAGTCAAAATGAGAATCTTGAAGCGATGCGTGATGTCGACAAAGTTTGATCACACTACACAGACAATGGATAGAATATGGAAGAATATGTTGCGTATTTATTAGCCTTACATATATATTTTTATTCCATTTAACCAGGCTTTGAATTTGACGCTAATTACGATTCCTAGGACAAAAGAGTCTCTTTGGTTATCCAAATAATAATGCATAAAATTATGTTTATATTGAACTAGTCTAGGCGCAAGAACGAAGAATGATATATGCTGTCAGAAACCACATGATTATCGGTTGGTGATTTGAAAGATCCACGAAGATAATTTTGTTTTAGTTAGACAAACCAATCGCAAATATTCATGATAATTCAAGTGCAAATGACTACTAGTAAAGTACCTACTTTTTTATAATGATAACAGCAATTCATATACCTAAAAATTAACCCCTAAAGATCCTCATCTAAACATCATGAATTGTTTTATTTTTACTAAGATTTAAATTATGCCGAAAGCGGTCCCGATTCAAACGCGTTCAGCTTAAACTTGGACACAATGGAACCAGTAATAATAAAGTTCACACATGTCGGTCGGACCGCAAAGAGAATAAAACTCCCACCTGCTGGGCCAGTTTTGTCTTACCTGCAAAAGATAAAAATATACTGTTAGTGCTGGCAGCATTGTTGTGAAAATGGCGTTTTCATTTATACTGAGCGGGACATAAATATAAATAGGACGCTTTTACTAGTTATCTTAAAATTTCGTGGTTGAATCGTTAACATAAAGTGCGAATTCTAATATGTTTACACTCACTTTACATTAAGCATGTGTGTGAGGTTTAGAAGTCTCAAATGCTATTTTTTATGTTGTACGATGTTGTAATTGCCAATTAGGGATATGGGGGATCTACAATAAGGCTAACAAAACTCAAAAATATGTTTTTAGAATTTCTGTCTATCTGTATAAAAATTTATATTCTGTTCAGTGAATTTTTACAGCGAATAAAGTCGCGGGCAACAGCTAGTGCAGCTGGCAACAATAAAATTTATAAAATCAAGTAATTCAAGTTCATGGCAACTCGTATAATAAAATTTGAATTTCATTTTATTGGAATTTTATTTAAATGTCAGACTGAATATTTTCTGCATTATGCATTTGTACTAGGCGATCATGAGAAGTGGACACGCGATCGCTATAGATTTTAGTAGCTGTCTGTAGACTGCAGAAAGACTAGCTTGGGTTTTGCTTAGTGCTTGGTATAGATATTATCGACTGTCGTGACGAATATTATACGTGAATTAAGTATATGGAGCTCGTTAGCATAATGACTAGAGGGCGCCCGCGGCTTCGTCCGCGTAACACGAAAAATACCAAATCAAGTCTTTAAACCCACCGGTTTGGACTCTGCGTTGTCAGTTGGTCAGTCAGTCACTGACGCACTTGATAACGGAAGAGTTTTATATATACTTATAGATTTAGCGTGTCCATGATTTAACCCTAGAAGTACACCTCAATACATTATAGGTAGTTCTAAACGCATTAAAGTCCAGGCGCTTTGAAGAGAATATATTTCCTTTAGTCGCTTACAACGAAATCAAGGAAAACACTTGGTAGCTTACAAATAGCTAGACCAACAAGCGAAATCGCGTAAAGCGGATAAAAGAGGGTTTTATGCAGCTGCGAAGATTTAAAAGCATTTCCTTTCTACGATCCGACAAATGGTCTCCCGTTTGAGAACCTCTTTTGTTGTCTCAGACAACTTGGCAGTCAGTCTTTATTACATCCATGAAATCTTACACGATAATAATTTATAAAAAGTTATATCTCACGATATTTCGGCATTTTTTATTAACTGGCTCATTCCGCGAAAGTTATAGCAAACAATAATATAATTTACTAATCTTATCAAGTGTTTGCCAAATAAATTTATAAAATTTTATCTTTATTTTACTTGTATCGTACAACAAAATATTGCAGCTGTTGTTAAGTATTTGTTCTTATTACAGCATATGAGCATAGAATCGACAATAAGTTTTCGAATGTATATTTCGTTGTATCGTTCATTGGCATTATAGATATTTGTAAAAAAATTATTGGAGTACATACAAAAGTTAATTAATCACATAAATTTTATACCGAGCAGAGAAAATCCAATCGTTAAATACATTTCTTCATGTAAAATGTCGTAATAGGCTATTCACAAAAGCACTCTCAACAAAAAAGCTGAGATTACATACTGCAGCAAATAAGCGAGCGATAGGAATATTTTTATGAAACTGTACCAACAAAAGATTTAAACTAAGCGATCAAGGTATATCATTTCTTTATGTTTTTACTGAGTCACAGAAAACACGCCAATTAAATCAGATCCATTAATTAATGTTGTTTACTCTTTGTACCTACCTACTTAATTTTTTATTACTGAAATTGTGTGAAATTGTTAGTAAATGTTTACAACTCTGGATATCTGCCTGTTACGACCACACAGAAACCTCCCAGGAATACTGATGCAGTTTCAAAATGTGAGATTTATTAGGTGATTTAGGCAGTCGTTAGACCGCATTTTACGTCGGCCGGGTACATTAGTCATGCTACGTTTTATAGCGGAGGCGAGGCGTGATACGATATGATACATATGGTGTCACAGACGTACTCCGCCATGTTGGTTTTTAATTTCATACTTTGGTACATTTTTACATTACATTACTTCAAGTTTAATTGTATGCCCAGCTGCCTAGATCATCATCATTATATTTGTATTTTTTAATTTACCTTCTTTCTAAAAACAATTAAAATCAACAAATTTTCTATGATGGTGGTATCTTATGATTGTAAGTAGATTTTTTATTAAAGCCAGATGAAATAAAAAGAGTAGGTTATCTTTAACATATACTAAAAAAGAATTCAATTGACGATTGAGTATCATGAGTTTACGTAGTAAATCAACATTGTTATAATTAAAAGACTGCTGTTACTTGGATGAATTGTGAGACGTAATATTTTGAGTTACGATCGGGTAGCATGACACAGTCACGCTAACACAATTAAATAAAGATCACCACTAGATATTATGTACTAGGGTTGTGCCAATTATGGTAAAAGTTTTTTTTTAATTTATAGTCAACATATATGATCTTAAGGCTATTTATTTTCTTAAAATCTATCGCAACCTGACAGCAATAACTTAAGTTGTCTTTATGATATCTATGAAAAACTGAGCTACGAGTTTGACACATAACAAGTATTCGTAGATAACATTATCCACTTCGAAATAATAATAATGATGCGAAGATTTTGCAGTCAAATCAAATCAAATAAAAAACAAAACCCAAGCAGTGGATTGTCCAATTCGTGATTTACTCTGTCAGATCTAGTCGAATCAATCAATCCGTCGGGGGCAGCCATGATCATCAGTGTCGAAACTGACCAGGGCTCCATGAATGGCGAGGCTATCGCAGCCCGCGGCCCGCCAGCCAATTACCGCGGCGCGTCAACCGTGATTTACGATATAATGGCATCCAGACCAACGACGCCTACATTGTTTAAATGAATATAACCTCTTAGTCTTCTATGAACGCCTGGTTGTAGAGCGAATGAGATGAATCAGCTACTTTGGTTTTTAATCAATACAAAAATAGGTTTTTGATGATGCTCGTTAATAATATAGTAAATAGTGTAGACGTACCTACCATGGAATTAACTAGAAAACCATAATATACAACACAATAACAAATTATTGTTATTGTGTTGTATATTATGTTAACATAAACGTAGTTTATGTCATTCAGACTTAATACTCTGAATGACATATATGTATATAAATAATTTAATTCTGTGGCAAATAAGTGTGGATGCAGAAGAACATAAACGTAGTTTATGTCATTCAGAGTCTGAATGACATAAACTACGTTTATGTTCTTCTGCATCCACACTTATTTTTATGTCATTCAGACTCTGAATGACATAAACTACGTTTATGTTCTTCTGCATCCACACTTATTTGCCACAGAATTAAATTATTTATATAAACACAATCTTATAAAATAAATGATATTCTTTAGCGTGTATAAAACAAAGTAGGTATGTTACTTTACAAAAGCTTCCATAGCTATTAACGGTTGTTCGAGGCCCTACAAACAACCCATATTATATTTTTCAAAAAGATTGCGTGCATGCGACTCAATTTTAATCTGGCGACATATGTATTTAGGTAAATTATGTATAATTACAAAAACAACTACCTACTATTAGTTTTTATCTCTGTCGCCTCGGGCGCAAATGACCAACGATATGTAATTAAGTGTTTAATTTATAAATTATTTCAACCGAAGTAACAGGTTCGTATACCAAAAGCAGGCAGAGTCGGAGAAATAAACGGTTGATTCGGCAGGTAATGTATCAAAAAAACTACACGTTTATGGTTAACAAAATGAGCGATGTTCGTTTATAGCAATGTTAAGATGGAGTTAAAATTGATCGTGTACAATTTTATGGAAGTGAATAAAACTTGTCCATAAAAGAGTTATCAGCTTTTGGAGCCCATTGAAAACTTCTTTCTCTTTAGCTTTAAATACAAGAAGGTGCAGTTTTTTTACATAATGCAATCAATGTGCTTACTATTGTACGATAGGCGCGTTTGGTTTCCTAAATATTTAAGGATTTTTATAAAAAGAACTATTTTTCGGCAATATGTTTTAGTAAAACCTTAGAACCCAAAACATTTTATATATTTCCTACCAGACTAGTAGTAAAGCTCATTAATATAGACCACACAGCTAGTCAATTATCTTTGTTTAATTTATTTCTTGTATATTAACCAAATTAAACGTAATTTTGCTTTGACAGCACAGCTGATTTACACTTACAATTTTAGTTGTAAACTTAAATATAAATGAATGTGTGGCTTCATGCCAAAATGTAGACTCTTGGCAACTGATTCTTTTTATAAACAAAATGTATAAATGTCTTTTCTCAAGAGTTATTTCATGATAAGCTTTTCAAATACAAGTTTGAATTTGATTAAATGATTTTTGTTAATTAATTGTTGTTTTCTTTATAAACATAATAGTGTTGATTACTAAAGACAGTAGGATTTCTATTTAGATTCGGGTCTTTTTTTCAACTATCCAATTATTATTTTTTTTTTTTCATTTTAGAGCCTCATTTTGAAATGTTTGAAATTTTAGTATTTTCTTTATTACATTCAATAAATACGCACTAAATTAATTTTTTATAGCCTATTAATAAACGAAGTATTTTAGAAAAATATCTTACAGACGTATAAACGAAGGTTCGCTATCCTATATAAAGTAATAATAAGGAAGTTATAATATACTATATCCACATTTCCATAATAAAACAGAACCCAGGGGATTGAACTGAACCGAAACCCTCGTTTGAGCTGACAGGGCAACGAGGCGTGTTGGAATAAAGAATGACTTATATGACACGAGCAGACAAACGCAATAACGTTATTTTAGTCATTATTGGACGAATACATTTATTAACTGTATTGTAATCTTGGTAATCATAATAAATTGTGATGTCATAACATTCGTGTTAAACACAAGCATAATAAAAAGGCCAATCAATGTTCTGTGATAACATGCAATGTCGGAAAATAACAGTACAGTAACTATTTTTAAACCGCTAGTCAAGTTATTCGTTTATTTCATTCAATCTTTGCCGTTTTGCTACTGTCACTAAGATTTCATATACATTCGTTCATTGTATATGAAATTAAAAGGTTAAAACGTTGGATTTGTGAAGTAGTTGGCCTGGTAAGGGCCCTGTTAGGGCGCATAGTTCAAGAATCGGCTTTACATGATGATCTTCAAGATTAATAAAAATATGATTCACATACATATTTCAATTAAGGTGTAATGTTTGTTTGATTGTTGTATGTTTAAAGCGAGTAGTCTACAGAGCTTGACTTTATTACAGATTTGATAACTTTTACGTAGACTCGCCTTGGCAACATTTTTTCAATGAAAATATTCATAATTAATTATTTATTAAACACTCCGCCTGAATAAATAAACACGAGTAATTACAAACGAGTGTTGCAAAATTAACCAAGTTCACGAGCGACCAGCCCCTGTGCCCAACCAGTTCCGAGGAGCATAATGTTTCCATTTTTTGTTGCTCTAATCAGCAGCCCATACACGCCATCTGTCGTGCCTAAGAGCAGTTGCCGCATCCGAGCTATTATTCACGCGATTTCAATTATCTATCTTCCGATCTATGTAATTATTACGGGCGCTATAAAAGCATACTTGTATGCAGTCGCATGTGAACTCGCTCTGGAATGGGGTATGCAGTATGTCGGTATTTTCATTAAAGAGCCCGTCTCATTAAAGACGTGCCTGCCGTTCGTTCGGCTGGCAATTAACGCGGTACAAAACTTTATTCAGTTGTCGCCGCAGTGATGCCGGAGGAAATTATTCCCGCCGTGAATTCCGCTTCATTTGCGTCGGGAGGCCACCGCCTCCTCTTCCTGTTCCCCTGGTATCTTTTATCTTCTATAGGTGGATTTCGTTTGCTTGTGGTACCTTGTGTTTATCAACATAAACTTCCGTTTAATTTACGTCTGATTGTCTAAATGTGAATTTTGTTTGAAACATATAAATAATACAAGCAACGTTTATAAATTAATGTAGTTCATTATTGATTGCATCGTACTTAACTATTCATAAGGAATAATGACTAAACGAGCAATAATTAGCATTATTTACATCTGCCGCTTAATTGTTTCTCTGTGAACTGGACAGCGCACTACATAAATAAGCAATTAAGTCAATTTGCTCCGACATGCACAAAGCGCTGTTTTATATCGCGCATTTATCAGATGGACCCGTCACTTTTAGTGTTGCACGTATAAAAATAAATGTAGTTTATTTTCGCCCACGAACGTAGGTGCGCCAAGCGCAGCGAACGAAACAGCAACGCCGACGATCAAAGCTTGTATTCCATTCCGTCAAATATTCATACTTACATTTATCAGAGTTAGCCGCCTTTGATTGGACGTTCATCATTATTGACCTACCTAATTGGATCGATTGAATGCGCACTGCTAAGATCTCCCTACTCCTTAGCCGTGACACTATTTTACGAAACTTAGATTTAGAACATTTTTAAACATTAATATGTTTTAACAATAATATGTTTAAAAATGTTCTAAATCAAGTTTAATGAGTTTGCATGAACTACCTCAGACCTCATCCTACTCTCTTATTAAGCAAACGTAAAACGCACTCAATTATGAAAATAAAATCTTGGCATATCACGTGTATTTGAAAGATATATTAATCGTTCCACTCCACAGCCTTCATAAATAAAAAAGTCGCTGTAAAGAAGAAGTGAACTGAACCAATGACTGTTATTTTTAGCAACGCTTGGCATCCAAATATTTTGATGTCAACAAAAGCTACGTGTTTTGGCTTAGTCTCAATAATTTAGCTTTAAATAAAAATAAAATTAGCGGGTTACTAAGACAAATGCTAAGCATTGTTATTGATGTTGGAGTAGTTTTGCTAGTTTTACTCTTTATTGCACATAAGAAAAAAAATACAGTAGTAGAGATGGACAAGTGCAAAAACCTTTAGTCCAAAGTCATGTTTTGGACATACTGGGCTTACTGATTATTGAGATTTTTATAGAACAAAATCGATATATTACTATTAAAAATATCATAATTTACTAAAATAACAAATGAATACGCGTACGATTCTGTTTTCTAAATATTCTGTGTTCCCGTTTCGAAGTTTGAATTCGAAAATAGAAGTACATGTGCGCCCGCGTGGGCAGGGAATCAAAATATTATAGAGATCAACACTCGGAATTAGCTGCCGTTCGTTTGCTTCCAGTTGAAACGGTTGGAGTTTTCCCGTTCGCGACTAAAGCAATCTATGAACAATTTAAGGATGCCAAGAACTGCTTTTATTATTATAAACAAAATATGTGGTTGTTTTTATATAATCATAATAGTTCAACAATTTTGTATGCCAAGAATTGCTTTTATCATAATGAAAAAAATATCTTCCTTCTATCTTCTATTCTTTAATAATAAGCCAAACAGCTGAACGTGAACTTTCAGTATTTTCAAGACTGTCGACTCTATCTACTACGCAAGGGATATAGATGTGATTATATGTATGTGTATGTTTTTTTTTAAATAATCATTCATAATGAAGAGAGTAATACAAATAAGGATTATAAGCACGAGGAAATCTGTAGTCGTTGCCTGCCCCTTATGGGAAACAGGCGGTGAAATTATTCCAGTATTTTATTATTTCAAAACATTAACCTTTTAAAGGTTAAATGTTTGGTATAATCAAATATTTTTTTCTACAAATTATAACAGCAAACCGGCATTAAGTTATTAATAATTCATAGCGGTGAAGTTTAATTCGTGAAGGGCCGAAGGGTTAGGTTCCCAGGGGGCGAAGTTAACGCGTGCTTTATTGTCGACGAGGATAAAATAGCTTTGGCGCTCAACAATGGTTCAGAAACCGAAAGCAATTTAGCTAATATCTTTATTTATCATGCAGCTAAAAAAAGTTCCTCTAACATCGATAATTTAATTTTAGTCAATCAGTAGCATAAAATAAATAAATGGTGGGCAAAGAAGAAATGATTTGACATTGTTAAAAATATTTCTTTATAAAAAAAATTCTATAACACATACACAGTTTCCATTTACAAAACATTAGAAATTTTACTAAATAAAAAAAATAACAGAGAAAAGAGAAGAGTTAGCTCTTAAATTTAGGAAGAAGAACTTTTACCGAAAAATATATTAAAATATGTTGAAAACGACGCTTCTGTACCCCGATTTCTATTGTAAGGTGACAAGTTGATAGCGAGCTTTGTGGCGTGCCGAGCGAGCGAGCCGAGAATCCCCACTAATACCAGAGTACCAAGGTAGCATAGAGCCCGGCCGTAAGTGGCAGTCGCATCGCATTCGCAACACATACACACAGAGCGAACACAATCGATACGGGAGCCAGAACCACCCTACCTCCGAGGGGATGAATTTAAATTATTCACAGCGGGTATAACTGCGTGCCGTCTTTAACAAACAAATTACGTATGCGCACCTAATAACACGATACACGCCGTGGCTTCTGGGCCAGCGAGCTTTCAATTATAACTTGTGGGATAAAAGGCGAGGATCACATTCGTAATTACCAGACTCCGATGCCAACTACTCCCCTGGCCCAGAATCCGCTAATTACTTCAACTATGTCGTAATTATGAGCTCGCTAAAATCATAAACGTCGAAGCGATTGGCAGCAGCCGGATTTAATAACGTTGAGCCGTGATAAATTATCTATTCTCGGTTCCATTAAACTTCATTTCATAAAGGCAGCGCCGTCATCGAAGGTAATAAAAATATGTGAATTGGATTACTGCGAATGGCAGCCAAAAGTAATTACGCTGTCAACGAAATGACAAACCGTTCCAATAAATCGCCCCCGCCTCATAATAGTCGTCTTTGAAAATAAACACAAAAATAAAAATAGCTAGCTAATAGTGACAAGGAAACATTGGCAGAAAATGAGCAAAGAAGAATAACCGAGATGTATCAAATCAAAGCATTGTGGAATGCTTCCTTTTCGGTCCCAATCGCGTTCTAAACGCCGACACAAAGTAAGAAAGTAGGGAGCGTATAAAACGTCAAAGAGATTGAATATCGATTGTGGAGTCGACAGCAATCTCGGAAAGACCTCGACGAGAGCTCGAGGGCCTGGTCGGAGTGCGGGGTGAGGTGCGGGGAGAGGGGGGGGGGGGGACACTTCCGAGCGGCCGTGACAATTTATGTTATTGGCACTGAGCTGGGCTGGTCGACGCGATACGGGACCCTCACATGTAATTGTTAGTCGGTACCGCAGGATATTGGGGCATTAAACAGAGCGGTGATTGATTAAGCGGCGATAACGATTACTGCTGGATATCGCGGTACGGCGGCAAATAGGGTGACTCTCTAATTAAATCGAATGAAACAACACTATGTGACAAAGCACTTTATCTCAAGATAACGTAAAGGATTTTCTGATAAGTTGATGAGATGACATAGCGAATTAGCGACGCTGAGATGGTTAATGCTTCTAATTCCTATGTCAATCATGTAAGCTTTGAAGATTTAGAAATATCAGCATGAGATAAAAACTTAATAAACATACCTGATGTAAATTCAAATTAAATAAGAAATTTTGTGTTAAATACAATTCAATGTATAAGGAAAACCTAAAGAATTTTACAATGTTTAAACAAATACAAACAGATAAAGCAATAAAAATGAAAGTGAATTAAAAATCCCGTAATAGCGTTCATATTGCAGCGAAATAAAAACAGGCGGCTGCGAACGCGAGCCGCACTCACCCGTAACAGATTAAGCCGAAAGATCAACAAATATATTTAAATCCCACCCGACAGCATTCTCGCATTTCCGACAGCAAAAACTGGCTCAGTAATCGCGACACATGGGCTCGCCAGCACCGAGGAAAACCAGACTTATTATCTTAAGTCGACCCAACAGAACCCATTAGTAAACAACACGGGCACAAAAGAGGGCAAAATAGCGGCTTATAAAAAATTGTAACAAAAAATCAGCTTTTGATCCCCAGTTCCCCTATATTGTATTTGTAAAGGTTTTATTGGTCGACAAACTAGTCGGTCGATACGTTTCAATGTTCACGATGTTGGATAATATTTGCTCAGAGAATATAATTTTTCCATTGGGACACGTTAATTCTTATCTAAAAAGAGAACATAGTCTATTCAAATAGTAATTAAGATAATACAAATGGATTTATTCATCATAACAGTCAATAAAGTCAGGGCAATGTCAACAATGATGACAGCGAAGAATCGAGCGTCTGAGCGGTTCCAGATACGAAATAACAGTTTAGAGGAATTCTGAATGCACCGCTTACTGCGACAAATCTGTGGGACGCAAAACTTTCCACTCGAACAAAGCAACGGCCAGGTACACGGCAGCTGCGGATTACTGTCGCTCGACGACACGCTCGATCAGTCTTCCAACTCGTCGACATACCCAGCCACCACTCAACTGGGAACCCTCAGCGATCCGAGCTTCAGGATACCATATAACTAACTTTAATGGGTTTATGACAACTAAGACGGTGGAATTTTGTGAGCGAGCACAATGAAATGTGTTATTCCGGCGGCGACAGATTGACTTTGGTGTTAATTGAAATAATAATCGAGGACAATTCGTAGCGTCTCAATAAAGCTGACGCTGACAATATCAACAGACTCTTCAAGCGAAACTAACATTCAGTTACTCGAGTAAATTACGAAACCGTTAAATAAGTAACTGTAAACATGAACTCTGTTCGCGGAGGGGAGCGAGTCGTGATAGCCCGCGCATCGACGCAATTAACGTTGAATCAATTTGCTCTGTGCGAGTGAATATTTATTATCGTTTCAATTGTTCATGACATAATAAACGAGAACGTAACAAACCGCAGCGAGTATAATGCGAAGCGGAAATAATAATGGCATTTGTTAGAGTGGAGCGCTGTCGGCGCCGCGGGCTTTGCCCGGCTCGCATCCTAATTACGCCAATAATAATTACACAGTAGTCGGCAGCTGGCCGGTTGCCGCACGTACACCTCCTCGCGCCTTCTGCTGTCTTGTTCAATAATGTAATGATCTCATTACATTCAGCTACTTCTAACGTTTCGTCATTTGTACACAATTACTTATCAATCAAAGCACCAACTGTCATTGTAGCTGTAATTTGTCTATTGTTAAGTAGAAGTAATCGATTTAATAACAGTAGTTTAGTCGTGTAGTTTCTCTGTAACATATTATTAACTTGAATCTTTACCTACACTGGTCTTTGGTCACTATATTGATTTATATTATTAGTCAGCGGTTTTTCGAAAATTTCGAATGATTATCATCACACCTTAATTACTTTCCATTCGCTAAATTGCCATACCCGGGTTTACGCCCACTTCCAGAAGCGATATTTTTATTGTATCAATCAATTACTTTGTGTTCGTTATTAAAATTTTAATTGACGGTCTGGCGGAAAGGTCGCATCGTTTTGGCTAAAGCAATAACATTTTGCAAAATGAATGATGACACGCACCAGCAGGTAAATCGATACGTCCGTTTCGAGGATAAAATAAATTCGTTGAAGCGGAAAATTCATCGGAATTTATCACTCATATTAGCAATGGTTTCGCTCGTTTAATCTAAACTGGATTTGTACAACAACAGCAATTTATAGCCTAACGATTACATTCAGCAGTAAATATTGTAATAATGTTAGTCGTAAATTTATCAGCTCAGATGTTTGATTTTGTTTATATCATTTTATGAGTAAGATTATCGCAACTCTTAATTTGCGTATGAAATCCTGGACACCACAAATTGTTTCCAGAATTGCCGAGCCCGGGCGGGTATTTATTTAATGTTGATGGCGAGCCCAGCCGCCAGTTAGCAGTTAGTTTAGCGGGGAACACTGATCAGCGGCAATCAACATGTAAATTTATTCAGAGCGATCAGTATAATCGCGCTCTGCGGTTCTATTAACCTCATTCAAGACGACACATCTGTATATGTTTCATACTCGGATCATTCTGATAGAAATCTTATTAATTTCACACATCAATTATTTTAAACATTACTTAAATTGATTGAGCCGTTACTATTGAAAATAGTAAGCAAGTTCTGTTATTGGTAAAGAAATTACGCATTAAGTTGTGGCACAATTATTATCACCTTATGAAAATCCATTCACAAATGAAGTCAAGTCATAAAGAGTATGATATAAACTCAAACATAAATAAATATAAGGTTTAGTAATTCAACAAAAAAGTTATTCTTCAAAATTACCCTCAAAAAATTTGCATTCATTTAATAAAGCGTTTAATATGTTCGTTCGTTCAATAATGTTTATAAAAAAGAAAGACTAAAGACAAAATGTCTGCAATAATATCAAAAATAATTTTAATAAAATGGATACATTAATTATAAAACAATTTAAATGTCATCATAAGATAAGACTTCAATTTGATATTTCATCTTTAATTATAAACGCTCTAAAACTTTTCCAGTTAGGAAGAGGACTCTAAATTGATTGTACGAACACTTGAGGAATTTTTAGAGCCCTTGACAGCAGTGATTAATGAAAGGAATTTTGGAGACCCGATGTATTCAGTCTCCGTATTCCCCTCGCACTTACTGACGCTAAGAAAAGCAAAGGGAGCCACCCTTCTCACATTGCGCGTTACGAAATAGGTACTATTTCTTTATGTCGCACTGTAATTTGGCTTCAGCCATAAAATATTGTGGTTGCCATCGCAAATATTGCTTAAACAGCTGTTGCATCTCGTGATGTACGGGATATAAGTACTTTCGGTAAATATAAACCATCATTTCTTTATGTTGTTAATCGTGATAAGTTCATAAAACATGAGCGCAATTTGCATGATGCTTTGGCAATAAGTTGAAGTCACGTCAATTTGATTAATGATTGCCCATACATTAAGATCGTGAAAGATGTTCTCGCAATGCAGGTGCACGATTGAGCTATTCACCGGCACGTCGTGCTCTTGGTGGTCTTTTTTAATGTCTAGTCCAGTATATGCAGTGTTAATTAAAGCAACTAACGGAATGCCATTTACCATTATGGGTGTCGGAGCATCTGCAATTCCAAGTCGACCAAAGATACATATAGTCTTATTTGCCACAGAGACCACAATCGTATTAATTTGTGGAGTGCAGTGAGAACTGTGAGGTCCGACTACCAGGCGGGCAGAACCGGCGAGGGGGTGATTTAATGAACCGATGCGGCGGGCGACAGCGCGGATTACTCCCCACGAGCATTTGCACTCAATCAAGCTCGCAAACAGCCCTAAGCCCGAACAATTAAATACTCCGAAACAATCGGGTACAAACGCGATAAGAGCAATCGGACAATTAGTGCGAGATTATTGCTATCAGCGGAATCTATTTAAGGTTACGATATCTGACAAACTGCAGTACTACATTACAGGCGGGTTGAATCAATCAACCAATTAGATTGAAAATGAGATTAGCATACCATACTGTTTTCATGCTATATCAACAATAATGAAGCTTATTATAACTTTTTAATAGTAAGGCACGGAATAGTTTTGAGGGCATATTTAAGGCCGGGCCAAGAGACGAGGTATTGTGAAGTATATCTTCCGAATAGTCTTAATAGTGGTGGGTCTACTTGTTTGCAGTTAATATGTACTTACACAATATGTCAGAAGTCATTTATATTGGAGTCAATAGGTAGGTTTGCAGAGACTACATCTTTCCACTTGCCACGATCCCTGCATAATTCTTTCGCTTAATCCACATTCATAACTATTTTCATGCAAACTCGTCGGCTTTGGGGTACTCTTGACTAGATCCTTTACCAAAACGTCTCCATAAATAAAAAAAAATTACAGTATGAAAAAATACCTTAGATTCCATTTTTTGCTTCTTTGATGGAGGCTGTGAGCTATTGGTTTCTTGCCGCGAATCGTCAGGTTCAGGTTTCGCGGGTGGAGGAGGCGCGGGCGCAGGTGGCGGCGGGGGCGCCGGCGCAGGAGCCGTAGGTGCTGGTGAGGGCGCGGTCGGCTTGGCGTCCAATCGCGGCGCGGGTGCCGGCCGGGGCTCAGGCTTGGCCTGCGTCGGCGGCGTAGGAGGTAGCGCGGTAGTCAGAGCCGCCGGCGGCGTCGCAGCGGGCGGCCCGGGCGCGTTCGGCGGCGGCGGTACTCTCGCCACGCCGTTCACGTCGTGAGGTGGATGAGGGTGGTGGTGCTTGTCTCGCGCTTTATCGCGACGGTGACCGCCTGAACCGCGTTTGGCTGCTGTGGGCTGCGAAGCGGGCGCTGGCGGCGGCGGCTTCGGCTCGCCATTCATTTCGTTGGACTTTACGATCTCGTGCTTCGCCTCGGAGCTCTTGGTGCCAGGCTTCGTGCGCTTGATCTTCATCTTGAGCGCGGTGCGCTGCGCGTCTGGTTCGGCGCGCGCCGCCATGCCGCCCGCCTCGTCAGTCTTCTCTATGTCGGCATCGAGGTCTATAATGAGGTCGCCGATGCCGATATCCCACTCGTTGTCATCGTACTCGAAGTTGGCGGGATGCGCGTGGGGCGCCCGAGCTCCGCCGGCCGGCGCGCCCTCCCTCATTGGCGCCGCCATGCGCGCCGGCTGCCCGCGCCCGCCCCCCGCTCGCCCTCACACGCACACACCATTGTAGCCCTGCAGCAAGAGAATTCACTTTTAGTACTAAGCTAATCAACAAATCTACTTACAATAAATTCCATAAAGGATCATAAACACTCATTTTCATTGCAGGTCATGGGCCAATAACTTTATCCGATTCCGCGCGCCACCAGTACCGCTACCAGTAGGTACTGAATGTTAAGAATATGGTCAGTGTTTTAACGGTTTTAAATAATGTGTTCCTAAAGGTTGTTAATTGCAGGTCTTTTTGTTAATTGCACGTCTGTAACATACGTAGTAGCAGTTTCAGAAATTCAAAGCGCATGAACCAGGAGTAGGTACTAAAGTAAATCGTTGAACACCTAGATAGATAGGTGAGCTACGGGTACATTATTTTGAATAGCGGAACACCAAAGGTGAACCAGGAACACAAAACGATAACCGGGGAACACCCAGATACACCACTTTGGTGTTCCACGGGTCAGTTTACAACCACCCCGGAGCACATGAGAACTGATGACACTAAACCTGCGATAAGACACCATTCACCGGGTAAAAGTATTTCTATCCATTAGCTTCCTATCACTGTCGTCTCATTTATAAAATGCCTCTAGAGCTGACGGAACTATAAAAATTAATACGAATCTGTACTTAAATGAACATGTCCATTTAAAATTATTCCTTTATAGAATTTCATATCGCTCGCATTTATAACCAATTCAAAGGGGCTATAATCGTAAAATAGCCATAAAACAGCGTAGATAAGCCCGGTTTCTCTTACAAAGGCGGTATAAACCTAGAAGGTGCGTGCTTACTACCCAATGTATGCTTATTTAGGATAATTTACAACCACAAGTTCTCTGAAGCCAATTTATGAAATGGCCCTATAAAAAATATTTAATATTCATCAATCCATCGTATAATAGAACGAAATCTATTTGTTCTGTTCTGATTCATTGCGTAAGGATCATGCAAATAGTTCGTTATATAGGCCAAGATTGTCAATTTTACTAGATTGTCTATTTCTATCAATTTCTAAAATTAAAGTAGAAATAAAGTTTATTGAACTATGTCTTCAGTATATTGAAGTTAATGAATTCTAAAGACTTCTAATACAATTTTATGTTTATATCTTTAAATCGACTGGCTTTCCCACCAGGAAAAAAAGAGTGATAATGTATGTGTATTTATAATTTTTTTTACTCTCTCATACAAATTGGTTGATCAGATGATTGGTGTTATAATGGGGCAGTAATTCTGTTATTCACTTTTTGCTACTTGTTGTTACAGAAACTGCTCAGTTTCATCGTCCAAATATGTTGTTGTACCAAATTTTCTTCACCGACATAAATTCATGGTGTATAGATTTGGAATAGGAAAAATCATCAGGGCTACGACAGGAAGTGGGCAGTTGGGCACTTTATGGCGTCGGCGACGTTGCCGGGTTTACTGCGCCCATTGGATAACTCCTCATAACTTTTTTATGACGTTCGTTCTGTTTATTTATGCGAGCCTAGTACAAACCTAAAAGTCGAGTTTACATAATCACGAAATTTAATTTTGTATGCTTATATTACTTTTTGCGTATTGCCTTTTTTATTTCCTAAACACACACACTCAAACTGGAATAAGCTTTCTCTACAAACTGTTCAAAGTAAATCTAAGTCTCTAGTCATTGTCATCTAGTTTCACTGTGCTTAAAGCGTTTGATTTAACCACCCAGGTGATTTAAGTCCACTGAGTATGTGTACTGAATTACCTGAGCGAAGGTCGTTTAGGACGACCAGAAATTTCAAAAAAAAAATGTCCGCCTTTATCTGTACGGCACCAATATTGATGTTTCAAAACAAATCTATATAATTCTAATATATAATGATAAGCAGTCGGACTAATTTTAATACTAAACCTAATCGCAAAAGCCAAACAGGTACCGTTGTTATCAGATAACGCATTATGCATACTATTAAATAATAAAGAAATAACATGTTTTTATAATCTACTCTATGAATAATTTATGAAGTTCTGTGTTAAAATCCAATTCTCAACGTATCAAGATATTAATCAAATTATTATTATAAATGGTAATTTATTCTCTGAACCGGACGACCGAACATAGTATCACAACATAAAATGATTCAGTGAACTTTAAAATAATTACACACTTTTCCCATCCAATTAAGAGGAAATACGATGTTCATGCTCGATGGTGGTGGAAATCATCGTGAGTAAACCTACTCGTTCAGAAAATTGGTTGTGTAACCACAATCTATTATGGGATAAGTTCTCCTCCAACGGTTACTGAGGTCAGACGGGAGTCGCTTCGTGTAAAAACCTGACTTACCCAATCCATGATCAGGCGCCCCCGCGCCCCCGCCATTCTACCTAAGGATGAAAAACTCGATCAGGTACCTAGCTTAAAAAAATACATAGCGTGTGTCAACTGCTTCCCGTTCCACGCAGATTGAAAAGTCTGTCAAAGGAAAGGTTATCCAGCTAAATGTCCTACGTGTCCTTGTTTGTGTGATAAGCGTTGAATTGTAACCCAGTGAGCGGCAAAGACGATAATAGTTGTTTTTAAGATATTGTTTGCATACTACTTACACATTTAATTTTTACATTTATTTTCATACATATAGAAGTCAGAGCACTGGAGGTAGGTATATGAGACACAGGCTCAGTCTTCTATCTAGGATGTTATAACAAAATGTTGTGGAGATATGAAATATTATATTCCCTATTTTTCTTTCTTCATCTCTGCGTGTTTCCAGTTGGAGCATAAAAAAACGATCGTAGTATTAAATCGAGAATTTATTTCCAAGTATTCCCTCTTAATTCGGTGCCAATTTTCAATGAGCATCCTATAATTTTGCTACTAATGTATATTTTGCACGCATTATGCAATTAATCAGCCACCTTCAGCATTCTTGACATTTCAGCAAAAAAGCAACTAAATTGCTACCAATTGACCAGTTCAGCCTTCAATTTAAATCATTAATGAGACTACACAGCAAAAACTGCTTGACGCGTCGACAAACAAAAAATAGTAGACAAATTAAAATGTTAAATACGTCGTTTAACTTCGGTTAAAGTCGAGTTTAATTTTGAAATAGCAAATTAGTCGGTTTATTATTGAAATTATTACAGTAAAGAAAGTTGCATTTGCTTTTAACTACGCAAAACATAAATTTAATAGGTATTACTTTCTCTCTTTCACTGTATTTTTTGGTCTAAAAAGTCGTGCTTGACCAAATAGAGAATGTTAGTGATACTTTACATGCTGTAGAAGGATTTGTTAAAGATTTTTCTTCATCATTTTAGGAACGTCTTTGTATTTTCTTGTGTACAATTTGTTTGTATTTTTGACCTTTAATCATTTTCTACTACATTCGAAGGGTTCTATAATACCCTGTCGATAATCACACGACAATGTAGGTTGCCTATGTTACGTTATCACAGTAAAATGTTATTTGGACATCGGACCTTGCGTCCAAAGTTTACCGCTTCAGCGTTTCTGTCGAAACAATATTATTATTAGTTTCATGTTTCATTCTACGATAACTACCGATTAAGCAAAATGCCTGGGAAACTGTGGCGCTAATGTCAGTTAGTTCGATTTCCTGCCTGTGGCCGTCAGCTATTTGATTTATTCGTGGGAACGCAGTGTAAGCAGAGCCTCTCATCTTTGCTGGCTTTGCTAAGACGTTATTTTTCAGTTGGAACAGCTTTCAGGAACGTTTACTCATATTTTTTTTACTTAATATGTTAACTGCAGACGTACCTGCGGGGTTGTTAATGTAACGTCAAAAATTTACTACCCCCGTCTTGTTGTCATTCAGTGAATTATATAAGCTTGAACGCTATAGCTAAGTTTCTTTGAAATTCGTACCGTTAATTAGTGTAAACATACATACATAAAAATATACGGAATAGAGGAAGCCATCAATATCGAAAAGACTGAAAGATCATGCTCAGCTGTATGTTTTATATTGTAAGATGAGATTCAGACAGGTTGACAATAAGTGTTAAAAAATTTAAACTAAATAAAAGATTGTAAAACAGACATGCCCACAAACTGTCGCATTATAGCTTGCTTAAATCACAATTTATTCCCCTCACAAGTGTGGACATTTGAAATCTTATCTTTAACAATAAAAGTAATAAGTAATGCGCTCACGCAGAGTGAGGTACGCATAAATCTTGGCTCAATGTCATCGACATCATAACACCGTAATTTATTCATTTATAATGTAATATTGTTGTAATATTAGACACAACACAGCTAAATACTTATTTATTATGCGTATTGTATTAATAACGATCACAATTGAATATCTTTTAAACATTCGCGTTGCACGTTTAACACATATAATCATTAACATGTCAAATATTTGTGCCATAATATTATTAAATATGCGCAGTTATAACCTGTGTAAACCACAACACAAAATGTACAAATTATAATAACGAATGAAGTCCTAAACGTTTACTAATAGTTATAAAGCATAACCTAAAAAAAGACTCACAAAAGCTCAGATTTGATAACATAAGAAGCAAACTGTTGATAAGTAATAATATTTTTATATAAAGCGAAAATTTATTTGCAATCTCAATAAACGATGTACTAAGAATGCAAATAAAAAAGGGAGGATATAAATAAATAGCGTCGTACTCGAGCCGATTTCATTGGGTTCTATTTTAATTTGGTTATTCAGCCTCATTCTTTCATAAGTACGACTTTATTTTTGCATATAATAACTTTTTCTTTTCACTGTATTGTTTTATCATATATACATACATATAATCACGTCTATATCCCTTGCAGGATAGGCAGAGCCAAATGTCCTGAAAAGACTTAATTAAATCACTAAGATTTAATTAAAAAACTCATAATAGTTTGTGTTTTAAGAGTCGACTCGAGCTTTGTAATTAAATCTTAACACTTCAAAATTTCCAAATAAGCCAGTTATTTTTCAAATTTCCATATAATAGCTCATAGTCATAGAGCCAAAAACAGTATAACGATATTATCCCAGTATATACAAAAGTAATGGTTATAATGATATCTATAGATATGTAAATAGATCCTATTCGCTATATAATAATAGTTATAACAATAGGGGCGTTATCTCACAAAAAAATCTGACGTCAGAATCCGATCTGATACCGGGGACTTCTCCCAAAAGGACGAGTCGACAAGGATCGCCAAATAAATCGCGGCGTTTTCTATTATACCAGCGCCCCGTATGTTTGTCAATAGGCCGTCTGATTGGGAGCTCCTCGGTGCCTATGTTAGCCTGGTACAGAAACTAAGGAAAGCGTGGACATTACCACTTTATTTACAAAACAAACATAAAAAGTAGTTAGTTTCCTTCCCGACTTCCGACTTATTTTGTCTTTTTTATTTCCACTGGCTAGCTAAGAAAATAATGTATAATTTTTTTCCGTTTAGTCGAGTCGGATAAATTAGTTGGTTGCGGGCAAGTTCATGATACGCATATGAATAAGTATAATTTATTCCCAGCTCTATCCAGAATATTGGCCGTAGAGAAAATCTTTTGTATAAAAGTGTCCAATTGTGTAGTTTCTTTAATTTGTTGTGATTTACCGACCGGCCGCGCTACTTGGCGCGGTGCCCGAGCATCGAACCCGACCAGAGGTGCACTTTGCAAGAGAAAAATTGCTACTTTCGCGGAAATATGTGAGGGATATAAATACTCTATTATTCCTGCAAACATTGACTGCATTTCTCTTATGACTAATGTGATAATATTAATTGACAAGTATGTACTGGTTACTTAACTAAAGAAGATTTTTTTATGGTTTCACCATCGTTAAATTATATTGATTGACTCTATAATGACTCCAAACCTTCAGCACGTTTAAGCAGTATTAGGACATAAAATTGTTTTACCTTATTTACTGTACAGAAGTTTTCAGCAACGTAAGTTACATTCAGCTCTTTCTTACAATAAGTAAAGAACCTACTTAGTTTTGTCTCAAGTTTTAAGTATTGCATTTCAAGTCAAAAAAATCACTTAAATAAAACACCAGACGAAATTATATATCTAAATTGGTTTGTAATAATGAAACGGACGAGCGAGCTTGTACATTATTCATTACGGAAATTTTAAGGTAAACAAAAGATGTTTTAACAGACATTTTAAATGTACAAAGATACCATTATTAAGCGTACCAAAGAGACATTCTTTTGATTTCAAACATTTGAACAAGTGTATGCTAGGAATACTAAGTTTATTTTTACAAAATTTATGAAGGTAATATCTAGTTACTAGGTCGCGGTCTACCATTCCTGTTATTATTCCGAACTTAAACTTCTGCTATTATAAACACAGACCAATCAAAACTAGAAAGTAATTATGAATAGCTTTAAGATTTATTAAGCGCATGTGAGTACATTAATTGAAATAATTTTATAGGAGAATACCCGTATGTTAACAAAAATACACGCTTACTTATGTACTTAAGAATCCTGTATCTCGGTTTGCTTAGTCGCATAAAAAATCTCTGAGAACTCACAGCAAGAGTTGACATTGCAAACAAAATCCGTACAGTTAAGTTGACGTGTCACGAGATGTTATCTCCACGGAATTATCTCACGTTCGCCGTAATGATGTAACTATCCAACAAAATTGTTGTGGCGGGAGTAAATTGCGGCTCTTTATACGAAGCAATAATGAGGCGAGCGATATGGTCGTGCATTATCGTGTTAAACATTACAGGGTAATGATATTATCAGGCGATGCTGCGTGGCTCATCTGTGGCTGGTTTAATAGACGACAGATTTAATTTCCCCTTCTTTTGCTGCCCTTTTTTTGTAGTCTGAGTTGCCACGGCTAAGGTTATCTAAGACAGAGAGGACCATCGCACGTTGTCAACCAGGTAACAGATAAAAAAATTCTGTAGTAAATTTATCGAAAATTTTATGGGATAAAGCAGCTTCGTCCACGAATGAGATTATAACAAAAAAAAGTAAGAACCAATTAAAACTGGAGAAGTGTGGCATTGGCTAGTAAGCAATGGCGACCAAAATGCCCAGCAATAAATAGGCTTAAATTGAGAGCCCCAGAAATCAAAACATGCAGTAAGTAAACCAATAAAACATAGACTAGTTTATGATCATCGAATAACATTGAGACAAATTAAAGAACCTTTTCTGTCTACCCCGTTAGAATTAAAGACGTGATAAATGTATGTATGGAAATAAATCCCCTGATCCCAGTAATATTACCAAGTAGTCTTACCAGAAGACAACTGGGATTTTTCTTTCCAATAAACTTATACTTTGCATGTGAGGAGCAATCTGTTCACATTTATATGTAGGACACACTTGTTTAACTCTTCACAAAATGTGAGAAAATAACTCAGATTACAAATGATTGATGTGTCCGTAATCTATACATAAAACCTTAGGATTAACTCACACAAGAGACTAAAATTCTTTTACTTCTTAGTAAAGAATTCGAAAATGTTTCTACTCGTATATACATTCATCCTTATCTCACTTGAGACGTTTCTCTTATAAAGAAAGGGACAAAAGGCGTGTGAACTTGAACGTGAACATGATATTGTGTGGAGGTAATATTTTCTTTATAAAGAAGGTAAGGTAATTGATTTGGATGGATATTCCCGCTCGTCATCTTGTTATGTTAATAACAAGTTATGCGTGAAAGAGCCGGGGTAATATCAGCAGGATTATAGCCAGCCAGATGGTTCCAGAAGGTGAAAATAATGTTTAGTTTAAAAATGTTTCGTAAAATGTGCCGTGTATAGCGCCGTGTGGTTCCCGGCACCAATACAAAAAAGAATAGGACCACTCCATCGCTTTACCCATGGATGTCGTAAAAGGCGACTAAGGGATAGGCTTACAAACTGGGGATTCTTTTTTAGGCAATGGACTAGCAACCTGTCACTATTTGAATCTCAATTCTATCTTAAAGCCAAATAGCTGAACGTGGCCTATCAGTCCGCTCAGGAATGTTGGCTCTGTCTACCCCGCAAGGGATATAGACGTGATTATATGTATGTATGTGTATGTATTCTATCATTAAGCCAAATAGCTGAACGTGGCCATTCAGTCTTTTCAAGACTGTTGGCTCTGTCTAACCCGCAAGGGATATAGACGTGACCATATGTATGTATGTAAAATATTCTCTAGTCATTGTGTACAACAGATTTCGATGAGTCTCAAATGATCATAAAAATTATAACTACTATCGCAGGTTGAAGTTATTATTACTTCCATGGCTGGAAGGATGGATTGAATTTTTCTTTGTCACTTGCTCTTGAAGACAAGGACTTAGATAACTAAGTACATAATCTATAGTTATTGTTTTCGATATATAACAAAACGGCCCTCTTGAATGGACGGCACTACAAAACATGACGAAATATGACTCACAATGACAATACTAACTTTTGTAGATTTCACACCCTTCTTTAACGTTAATTAGGCTTTAAAATACACTAAGATCCAAATTTAAAACAACAGAACATATGAAAATATGTCATCATTACTTTGAAAAACTAGGTTTTTTAAAAGTTCTTAGTGGATACCTTCGCCCTTAACTAAATATTAAATTTCATAAATTATAATTCAGTTTTTTCTCTTTGAGTCACGAAATCCTATCCAAGCCCCTAACGCAATTATACGCAAACGGTTTATGAGGTAGTCAATACAATAATAGACTTTAACTGCCGAAGCTACATGCACTTTATACCACACCATCATCACTACGGAACATGTTAAGTTGAACAATAAATAAAAATAAACACTACACAGGACAGAACAATGAAGTCGAAAATACTCGGATGTATTTATTGATGCGTGCGGAAAACTTGGCGATATATTCTGTGACACGTGAATGGGCTATAATTTAAAAAATAAATTGATTGCCTCACCAGCGCTTCCCATCCAGCAGTCGATAATTGTATGAAGTTATTATGGGCTGCCAAGGTGACAGAAAATGTGTCATACATACATATGTACCTATATAATTATGTCTTTATATCCATCAAGGGGTGGACAGAGCCAACAATCTCGAAAAGACTGAAAGGTCACATGCATGGATTAATGATGCAACTTAGGTTCAAATAGGTTGCCCATCTCCAAAGTAAAATATGTAGGTAGTATGTAATTTTACTTTATATTAAGTACTAGTTTTTAAAGAATCCTTTCTTAGCGCAATGCATCCATACTTGTTACTTAATATGAATCTTTCATAATTTCTTTTTTCCTTTCTCCCTTTTTGCCATCGGTCCCTTTTTCCTTTGAAAGTACACAAAGAGCTAAGTTTTTGCGTTTTGAGTCACGGAGCTCTAACATTGTCTTTTTTTCTATGGATTTATTATTTTATTAGGAAGAGATTATTTAACAAAAGATTATAGATTGTGATAACATATACAACAAAATATGGAAACAAAAAGAACTTCACGCAATAATCTATCGAAGAATTGTCAAATTTTCGTAAATATCTCATGAGTCATTTATTTTTCGTTTAGATAGGACCTTGACATTAGCAAAAATGTGTGTAAATTGAAAATTACATGCTTGAGAATAAACAAAGACACTTTAGAGCATGTAATCCATAAACAGCATAAGAATTTTCTAGCCAATAACATTATCACAAGTTTATAATATCCAATGGAATTCAGACAGACCAGATAAAGTTAAGCCCTAATAAAATTATGAAAGTTATCCCTATTTTAAAAAAGGTAGACTCATCTATCTTTAAACATACAGTAGAAACTATTGAACATCAAAAAAGATAAAAGTTTGTATGTTTGTAATATCTTTATTGCATAGAAAGGAGATAACCCATTTTGGGCCCAAGCGTTACAGGAATGACACCTATACCAAAAAAACGGTCTATTTTTCCAGATTACATCATTTAAATATGGACATCATTAATAATGGCCAAATATAAAAAAATGCAAAATAATAATTTCATCTTACGAACTAGCTCTGTAAACGCACTTTTGATTATTTCCATAGATAACAGCGTCGATTATAGCTATCTTCACAAAAGCCAGTATTTTTTTTTAAGTGTTGTCATTTGGTAATAACTGTCAATGTCAGTCACTCTCTCAGTGAAGTAGTAGTAAATCGATTCATAATGAAGAAAATCGATTTCGGAGTATGTTTTGTATTTTATCCAAAACCTTCTGTTTATAATGTTTTAATTATTATTTAAATATATTTATTGTACATTCAGATAGGGAAATATTTTTTTTAATCTGAATCTATGTATAGTGAAATTATTCATAGAATCAGTTTAATGATCGATATCGATTGTTTTACGTTATGTTAAGACATCCCTTGAGATATTTGTTTGAGTGTCAAAAGTCAAAACCTGACATTCGCTTCTTATTCTTGAACTTGAGTGGATGCTGTTGTAAAAGCAGGAAGGTACATAACCTTGAAGCATTTATGTGTTCTGCAGAGTTCTGTGGTTGTTGGAGCATACCATACATGTAATGACTTCATTAATAACCTTAAATAAATAGATTTCAGTCGAATAATGTACTGGGAACGTAAACAATTGAGATAACCTCAAATATTTTTAATGATTTATTTTATCGATTTGGCCATTATAAATCGACGTAAAAAGTGGCTCAGTATTTTTATATTTATATCTTCTAAATTATGTAAAAAATTCAGCTCTGTACTCTTTGGGCCCAAGTTTCTATGAAGAGTGGTTATCTCCTTTAAAGTTTTAAAGTTCGTGTGGTCACTCATTTGACGACAAAAGGCATAAGGCATTCATTCAGTCAAGTTCATTGATAAGTAGGAATGTCAATTAAACGAATTAGGTAAGCACCCAATTAGTTAAGTTTTTACTTTACAAAAAAATGATAATGGTTCATTCAATAATTACGACAGCGCCAGAAATAATGTACGACAGGTGACCTTAATGCTTTTCTGAAGTCAATCGAAGTCATTACGGGTGTTAGGTACTTCAATTCTTAAAATAGAATCAGCCATTTTGTCTATCTACTTCTATCGGACATTGAAAAAAATTTAAGATTTTTTATTTTAAGACTTAATCACAACCGGACAGAAAATAAAACCATTTCTCATTTCAACTAGTTGAAGCCTGAATAAAACTGAGCAAATAAACGACTTTGATACATGTAGGTAACTAGTTGCGTTAAGCGAAAATAAAGTCTGTTACGAATACAATACTAATATAACTTATCCCTTTTATAAGAATTGTAGTTACTCGTATATTGACACTATATTTAGAACCTTATGTTGCGGTAATAAGTTTAAAAACCAATTACATAATTAACTATCCACGGTTAACCCTGGTCTGCTTTCTGGACGTGTAAACTCGCCCTTATTTACTTGCATCGTATCTGGAATATTTCCTAAGCGTGAAGCAATTAGTTTTTGTGATAAAGATTGATTAAATGGCAATTATTACCAGATCAGAATGGCTATGAGGAAGTTGAATGTTAAATAAGACGTTGTCATGAATAGGCAAGTGCGTAACTATGTAAGTACTTACAAGTAGGTATTTGTAACTTCTATAATCGGTCATAAAGTAAATATAAAGACTTAATACTTAGTTCAACTTGCAAAAATAAATGAAATTGTTACCATTTTGTAATATAATGTAAATACAACCAATGCTATGAAATAATTAAAAAAAAAAACAAATCTCACCGTTCCCAGTAAGGTCTATTGAGGACTCGCGGGGGCAATCCAAAAAAGACACAATCCATTCAGCACTATATGGGCACTATAGTTACACTAACACTACTCAGTAGGTACTGGCACGATCTCAAAGCACCATCACAAGACACACTCGCATCCCCTCGATCCTCGCTTGTTACTGCTTGCTCCACACCTACGAAGAAATAATGATGATGAGCATACACTGCACGACAAAAATTGTATTATTTTAAGAGCTAGGTTAGGATACACACAAACTTTTTGTTTGACACGGTCGCGTGGCAAAGATACGCGCGCTGTTAAGCCACGCTACGCGAATACTGAACTGACAGCGCTTGGTCGCCCGCGGCTGCAGCGAGTCGGCTCGTTCGAAATTCGAATCGTGATATTCAACTCAGCCAGTTTCACGCTTCACTAAGTGGAAGAATACAAATTACGTATAAATAGCACTTAATTAAAACGTTATTGGAAACATACACAATGTTGGTCCTTGCAATAGTAAGTAAAAAGATTTTACAGGATTTGTCCCTTTACAGGATCATTGGCGGTGGCATACACAGGTTAAATGTATTACTAAATGATATTGTTCTACCAAGCTAAGCGGCTGAGCGTGGCCTTTCAATCTTTTGATGACTGTTGGCTCTGTCTACCCCATGGGATGTAGACTTGATTATTATGTTATGTTATTGTTCTACCACTTCTATCTTCTTTCTGATGCAATAAGTAAGTACATTTGAAAATTTATTAAGTAGGTATGTAAAGAATAAAAAACCTTATCAAAAAAATGTTGTTTTTACAACAAAAAAAGTCCCAACCGTCATATTCGTAACGTTACACTCCATGTCGCCACATGGCGTTCCCTATTCCATGTTCAATGATAGAAAGAGATGGATAGTTAACCGATGCGACGTGGCGAGAGGAGACGCGGGCAAAACGTGCTAGGGGAACTCAGAGAGATTCCGAATATTACACAAACATTTATGCATGAAGGGATAACAGAATGTTATTGGTATTATATCGAATTGATTGAGGTTTATTCATAAATTACTGTGCGATAGAAAACATACTGTTAGCATTCCTGTAAAATTATTTGGCTGTAATGAATATGAGATTACGATAATTTTTTTCTGCTGCGTCCTTATGTCGGTGTGTGCGTCGAAGGAAACATGTGAGATAATAAAAAGTTATGTTTGAACGTTGGACTCGTAAAGTTTATTTGTGTAATACATTCTTTAAACAAACGGATAATTACATAGCGTTTTATGGGCGGTTACAGCGGCCGTCGGGAACTAATAAATTATAACAATAGATGGCCTTTAAAACAAGCTGATCTTTAATACGCCATGAATAAATTATTTCGGTATATTTAAAACACACTTAAAGCTACTGGGAAACAGTTTATTTATTCAACTTGGGAAATAAAAGCTTAAAGATTGCTCTGAGATGAAAATCCCACTGTAGTCGTCTGCTTTGTGTTTGAAATGACAAAGGGACCTCCCGAGCGGAAGAAATTTAAACTGAGCATCTGGGACTTACATTATAAATGAACGTTTATCTTAACACTTACGTATTGTTCTATTATATCCAGTTGCAAAGTAATTTACTGACGTAAATAATAGCCGAAATGTTGTGTTATATTATAAACAATACTGACGTCCCCTGTAGTGCGCTTGTCTGTGACATAGATAGTGTCGGGTTCAAATCCCGGCCAGAGCTTAATGACAAACGAATTTCTCTGATTAGCCTGGGTCTTAGATATGAAGGATCGTTTAGTTAGTATCTCCGTTACACAAGTCTCGAACCGACTTACTTCGAGGCTGACTCGATCTGTGTAATTCGTCTTGTATTTCAAAAAAATATCTAATTGAGATATTTATACACCGTATTCGAAACCGAAGATGTATTTGAAAATAATGATATAGTAAAGAAAGTAGAAATATTTTCCAATATAAACGAGGAACCGATGCGATCCGGATTGTAGAGGCGCAGATATTTCTCATATTCTTTTGTCAGGATCTCTGCGGTTGGCTCTTTGTTGTTTGAGTTATAGGAAGACTTACTGAATAAGAAAAACTGGAGTATTATTCAAAAGTCGCAGTCTCAGCGCGGATACCGTGAGGTATTCAACTGCGAAACTTTTCTAGAAAATTATTTATAGGAATTTGTTTAAAAATAATAAGAACCAATTTAGTTTTATTCATAATTCTTTTTTACAATCAAATTGAAATATTAAAACTCCTACTTAAATATTAGGAACGACTTATTCCGTACTATTGACGCTATCTAACACATGTAGTTTAAATAAAACACACAACTATCTGGAAAAGCTACGCTGAACTAAACGAGTAATTCACTGACCAAAACCTCTATTGACATTGTAATCTTAGCTTCGCGCGACGAAAAGGGAGCCCAATATTTTTCTAAGAATCGACCTTATTGACGCCGGATGAAGCCATGCTTCTACGAGCCCACGACGACGCCCGAACAATGGGTCGAAAAAGATACCGGAAACTATAATCGACAAGGATTACCGTCAAACATGGTTGTCCCACCCTTCATTCTTAATAAATATATACGGGACAAATTACACTGATTGAGTTAGCCTCGAAGTAAGTTCGAAACTTGTGTTACGAGATTTTATAATAAATACTTATATAGATAAACATCCAAGACCCAGGACAATCAGAAAAAGTTCTTTTCTCATCATGCCTTGACCGGGATTCGAACCCGGGACCTCCGGTGTCACAGACAAGCGTACTACCGCTGAGCCACAGAGGCCGTTAATCTTATAATAAACCTGTCTTCGCCGTTCACAACTGTCAACTACCGAGCTCTTTCTCCCTGATTCGAAACGATTCCAAACGCTGGTTGTGCAACACAATTTTACTTCGTGTTTTGAAATACCATCGGCTATTGTTACGCTGATCGCGTATTATATTACGGCCGCGTCGATGTTATTCATCGGATCGTGTGATTGTTTATTTAAACCCATTCTATTTCGATCCGCGCTATCCTTTGTGTGTTTTTTAGTCATGTATTTGCCGTGCCGAGCCACACGTTGTTAATCATTGGAGCGACAGCAATTTGTATCCGATAACCACAACTGCAACGCGAGACCATACTCGATCGGCCCACTCGCTGTAAAGTGATTGATGGTGCAGTGTCAATTTCGCGTTATCGCTGACACCCCGATCCCGTGGCCGCCTCGATGAGATTGTTGCATAAATTTACACTCGAGATAAGGTTACGAGCCCTGTTTAATAACTTTATACGACGTTACGCTGTCGAGCCGCGGGAATTAGTAGCTGTTCTTTCTTCTCAATTCTTTTGTTCTCGGCGAAACTTCCCTGATTTAATGCTTTTGTTTTTGTTATTTTATTCAGTCCATTTCGGTATGTTTAACTTTGATCATTACTCATGAGTGTTTATGCTAATTTTATTTATTTGAACACATATTTCGTTGCGAGATAATGTTTCATTATAAATCACGATTGGTATTCAAATAAATACATACCTATATCTGAATAAGTAATGCGAACGCGTGGGATAAGCCATTAAACGAACAAAAAGCAAACAAATAGATTATTATCACACATAACGTCGTAATTTAATAAGTCGGCACTCGACGAGTAAATTACGTTTCTGAGAATAAAAATAGCACTTTCAACATTCTTGTTATAATCTTGTGCGTATTTCAAAGAAATAAAATTGGTTGTGCATGAAAATAAAAATAAGCGATGAATTGAGGCGTGTGACGAATTATGAACGCTCCAAACAATTTGGACAATACAGAGAACAGCTTTCTGCGACCCTCCCGCCGTGTACGCTCCCCACAAACCGTTTTTAACACTCAATACATTTATTTTCCCTGAAACTCTGTTATAAACTTGCTGAACGTTTCGGTCTAGACAAAAAGCGGTACAAATTCGATCACAGATTTGTTTAGCAGAAAAAATATGGCATGGAAAAGCTGCAGTGCATTTTACGCTGAGTTTATTTACGACGCCCTATAAAAACGTCAGTATTTTAAAAAAATATATTTCTGCTATGAACGCAGTTATCGTTGTAATTAATATACAATATTTATCCGTCACAATCAACAAACCGTTTTGTTTGACGTTACAATATTTAAGGACAAATAGTTTATAAACAGTTGAATAGGTATTGCAGCTGCATGCTTTTAGTAGACAATATTCTTTGTCAATTTTGGGTTTAGATTTGGTTGCCATATAATAAATGTTTAAGCCTTTTCTACGTATAGTACATTTTACTCCCCAAACGAAACAGAACAAGTTCAGCCAGTTATTTTGCTTGATACCCGTGTCAATTTAACCCCAATCCACTTTAGAAGCTAACCACTGTATTTACAACTCTATTGATCAAAATAAAGATAAAATAAATCGGAGAAAATGAAAGAACTTCTCACGAATTCCCTAACACAAAAGAATTCACGAAAATACATGCCGATATTGCTATTCAGAATTTCATATTCATATTGCATTAGAATATTCCGTCACACAGGCGTAAGTCAAATCATATCGATGTGGAACTCGATAAAACCATCGATAATGCCCCGCCGATGTGAGATATCAGAAAAGATATTGATTCCCTTTCTACGGTTGTATTTACATTGAATTTGTTCAAAAGTTGTTGCAAACTGAAAATAGTTTCTTATGAAAAAGGAAAATTAATGACTGCGTCGTTAACTTGATAAAAATATTATTTTATTTTTACATTGAAACAGTCAATATGCTGGTCTGGGAAAAAAGAAAAAACGTAGAATGTAAACATTCTTTTCCCGCGCAAATCGTAAAACCTGGTCAAGGGAATGGGTCGGGTGGGAAATCGTACGGGATCATATCCACATTCGACGGTAGCAGTCCATAACTATTTTGATTCTATTTATCACCCACCAATAATCTAAACGTAGCCATAGGCTCTGTGTACCCCGTGGAGGAAAAAGACGTGATTTTATGTAAGTATGTATTTAACAGTAATCACATTGTTTCAAAATTGATCCTATAATATATCCATTAATTTCATAAGTAAACTACTAAAATACTCAATTAAACCATTGATGTAATTCGTAGTACTGACAATACTGACATCATAATACAAACATACACAAACAACTTGCAATCACACAGTACACTGGACAGGTTCCGTTATGTGCTTGATCATTACAACAAACATTATTAAAACAAACAAATTAATGTAATTTTCAATACAAGATACATACTGCCTGGCTGGAAGAGGGAAATGTACTTACGCACTTACCCAAGTACAAAAATCTATTTTTAAATAGAAGTTGAAAAAAGGTGGTTTTACTGTAGGTACTCAAAAAT
This sequence comes from Amyelois transitella, assembly GCF_032362555.1. Taxonomy (NCBI): domain Eukaryota; kingdom Metazoa; phylum Arthropoda; class Insecta; order Lepidoptera; family Pyralidae; genus Amyelois; species Amyelois transitella. The sequence continues at coordinate 3,107,199 of NC_083522.1, read as the reverse complement.
CCAGTGAGAAATAAATAAGTTGTTAAATAAAAGTCGTTTACAATAAACTGAGAGAAAATAACAGTACACCACTCAAATTTTCAACTCGTGTTTACAAAAAGCGATCAAACACATTCAAAGAAAAATCTCATTCGTTTTATATGAGGAGAATGTCAGCATCTCGCCGCCCGCTTTATATTGGCTCACCCACGCGGCCAAACCGCTACAAACGATATTATTAAGCCAAATCGTTCTCTTTAGTTTTATGCTCTCCTCGTACTTGTCCGTAATAGATGCGATGGTGGTACGGATAACACTTGAAATATTATCCAGATAAATTGTTTAAAAGAAAAAAGCCGCTGCCTTTAACTCACACAAGATTAGATAATCAGTTTCCAAAATATCGGATTTCGTGTTTTACAGCAGCTTGTAAAAGATATCTATCTCATTCAAGTCATTATTGTTTTATCTGTGTATTTTCATGACATGGCAATGATATGTAAATGACAAGCCCACATAACTATGTTGTTTGTCAGATAATACACAATGGCCATTCTCGTTACAAGTTTACTAACGATCGAGGTTAACTTTCAAGCGGATAATGTATTCAATAGACATGTGTGCAACTTGAGACATTAGAAAAGGTAAAAGTCTAAGTAATTATACCTGTGAGATGTTGTTCATTGTGAGTCGCTCATATATGTCAGTTGAAATAACTGGGGGACGATCACAGCACGTCCGATTGCGAACAAAAGCAATTTGTGTCCGCACGAAGTGGCTTTGTACGTGCGCTGCGTCCTAGGTGTTTATTAGCGGGTGTTTCTGCTGTGGCCATGCAAACTACACATATCCACAGCGAGCCGTTAGTCCGATCCGCACGACCCTTAGAGGTCATCTAATATCGGTTTACTCATCACGCATTCTCAACACTTACCAAGATCTCCCACGGCCCTACTATAACATTCTAATTACTCAGACATAATTTAACTAAAACCCCCAAAGCTGCATAAAATTTAACTAGCCGGAGCGAATAAAACAGTATTTCGATTAGGCAGGCAGTTATGAATACTTGGATAGTTGAAACAAAGTAACATTGGCGGAAATCCAACGTCATTTACAATTCTGATTTAGTGTACTGCATGGGCAATTTAAAAAAGTTATTCGGTGTTTTGCGGTTAAGAATACCTATTTTATTTGTCTAACAACTGCATAAATGGCTCTAGAGGGTTTCTGTTTGATAAACTCGCTGTGGAAGATGTAATAAATGAATCGCATGAGTCACCAGGGATCGAATAAAAACGTCCGTCGACTCGACAGTGTTTGTGGAAGCGAGTAGCGATATTGGCCACGATCCAAAAACATGCTCATCACAATCACGCAACACGCAGACATCATTTAACGACAAATTTACCGTGTCATAGAAAATGCCGCTTTGTCGACAATCACTGTTTGAAAGGAATGCTACATTTGTTACGAAAGAAATTGTGAAATGTTCTGCTCAAATTCTCGCGCATGTCAGAATTAGAGAAGCATATGTGTGTTTTTGCGGCTCACAACATTTTATTGGCACTCGTTTGCCAATTGATAGAATGTAGCAAATAAAATAAGTCAACAAGGAGCCCCGCCAGTTTTGATAAATATCCTTTCAGCGCTTTTCCATTATTCGGAGGGAGACAAATGTCCCGTCGGTTTGCTCGGCTCGGATCACGGCATTCCCTCATTAAAATGTCCCTCGGGCGACTGTCGTCCCCTGTGACTCTCGAACTGTTGACGATTCGATACGATAATCGATTTTATGCCGATCGCTATAAAATCCGCGATAACTACGTTTTCATGTTATGTTTTTTGTCACATTTTCCCCGTTGCAAATCAATCATTGTATTTAAACTGTAAACATTTGCAGAAAAAATATACTCTATTCCCTAGAAAATAAATGTTATACAAAGATATAGATAAAATATCGATAGTCGAGTAGTGTGAAGTGGAACGAATTTGACATACGATTGAGTGTGCTATATTGGAATAAATAATGTTTTTATAAAGTTTTCATAGCATTACGTACTTTACTTTATTTTAATGTATGTAAAAAGATGTTGGTTTATAGTTATTATAGTTACATTTGTTAAAACAATTTTACTGTTAATATTTCAATAGACTCTTCGAATGGAATAATGCTAGCATTATCATAATTAATTGTTTGTTCCAATGTTCACACACATTTGCTAAATACCTTAACTGGGTGTCGAAATTGACAAACATTAGTCCCAACTCCCCAGAATTATGTTACATACGCACAGTAGGTATAGGATCCAATTTCCAAACAAGCTATTATAGGGATTGCAGTCAAAAGCGCGCCAATAGAATTAAAATACTATTAGGTACGCCAATACAAAGTTGATGGAGTGGAGGGCGCACGGAGGTCGGTGTCTGGTATGGGTAGGCGAGTATGCTCGCATGCCAGTTCACTGGTTGCTACCACTTGCTCCAATACTCACTCGTACCACACCACGCTCCTGTAATTTGATTTGGAGTGGCGCGGGACGAGCGGAGGGAACCGGGATCGATACCAGGCGGGGGAGGGCGCACGGAGGGTTCCGGCGGGGAGTGAGGTGCGGGGAGACCACCGCTGTTGTTATGGAAACCGTAGCTACCCTCGCGCCTCCAGATTTTGTCGGTTGTCCCAGTAAATTAAACAAAGAGGATCACTGATATTATTTTCAGGTGCTCCGGGACTTAATGGGTCTCATTTCGCCGAGAGAACTTTAATATTTAACAGGTACAAGGTGTATAATTACTTAGACAATAAACATTATGGTTTGTGTTATGTTACATTAAACAAAAACAGGACAATGTTAAGTCTATAAAAATCTTATAGCAAAAATAACCTGTTGCAAGCATGTAATATTGACTGCATTAATTAGACATCAAAAATGTTTGAAAATTAGCAGGTTCCTATTAGTATACAAGCTTCAGTAATGGTACTGGCTATATTAAACAAAGTTAGCACTTCTTCTCTAATTTAAAACTGTCAAATGACACAAACAGAAAAGCAATATTCTTCCGAATCAACGAGGAATATTGATGTTCAACACAAAGATGTAAATAAACCAAGGCATTTATGCAAACAGTAAAAACATGTTAATCAAAACAGATTCAGAACAGAGCGATGCTACAAATTAACGTGTCCGCAAAAACATACATATTAATTTTAAAATATCTGCATAAATAGCCTTTTCTATAAAGATTAGCATATAAATAATACTACTGCTATACTCTTTGAGGTTAATATCTTATTCATATATAGCAATGGAGCTTCATCATAAAAAGAACTATTTATATTAAGGACACAATTTATTTTAATCTTGTACTTGGGTGATTTGATAATGACACATCACATTTAACCTGAGCATTTTGAGATAATACTTAATTACACATTAAATTAAATATAAATGATTGTACTTACATCTCAAACAAAGAGTACATTTTGGAAAAATTCCGAGATCTGTCGAGGATTAAGAATCTAGCAAACCGAAGCAGGAATACAACGGTTCCTGTGTTAAAATTTAAGTTTCCAGGCAGCTTGCTGAGTTGGCCGCCGTGCCAAGCTTTCTTTTTACAATTTCTTTCCCAAACAATAATACATTTCACAATAGAAAGTATAGCCATAGAAGAACATAAGTAACATATTATTCCAAATAATCTTTATAGGAATGGAGACTTATAAAATGATTCATGATGACATTTGTACTTATATTATCTTTTACCAAAAATGTATCTTTATGGCAAATTTATATCATATGAAGTAGATAGAAGACAATATCTAATTTCTCGCTGGTTGAAAGGTATTTTCTCTCTGTTATTTGCGGGAATTTGCGAAACCCCTATTATCTCGTTAAACCAAAGTCGGCAGCGGCTGGATCTAATAAATACCTTTCTCTGGCATTATCTCCATTATCGCCCCTCATATTAATTTTGAAGAACTTTCAACTAGTTTTGTTTCAGTTGATCATTTCTTGTGCAGTCAAGTATTTGGATTGTATTTTATAACTTTAAATTGTTAATTTTACGTTAATGCGTAAGTACATTAATAAGTTTTCTCCTCTATAATATTTTGTCTTTATGATATTCTGATATTTAATTTATTTTATGAAAAATTTATTTCATATACACATTTACACAATATCAACTATCATCAAAGAAATAGCAATGCAAAATCCATTTCCCACCGCAATGAAACATGAAAGGTAATATTTAAGTGTCGTTCCTTTTGGATAAAGAGGCCAACCAATTTTCATGGCTTTCATAGTCGGCCGTATGCTTTGTAAGAAAATGTTCAAAGAGTACTAATGAATACTGCGAGCTTTTGTGTAGGCCTAATGACATGTTTTAAATAGTGTGGTAACAGCCCCAGGCTTTCAGGTACATGCAATTCAATAGGCTCATTTAAATTGCCTAGTCCGAGAGATAAGCAGACATGAAAGGGCGGGCGATGATGCTAATATACTGCACTTAACTTGGCCTGCGGCACTTTGCGGCGTCCCGCCAAACTGGTTCCGGCGTCGACCTTCGCACTATCTCACTCCTGCGCGCTCATGTACCCCTGGTAGAACCGATCGCTACGTCTGATCACATTTCGATTAATATATCCATATTTTTGACCACAAATTTTGAAATTTTAATAACACAGTAAAAACTTGATTGTAATGTCGTCGAGTTTCGTTTTCATTGGATATACATTCAGTCAGAAAAGTATCGGGAATGGATTATTTTTTTATGGTTCCAAATTCAAATTTTTGTTTTTTTTGTTGTTGTTAGATTGGCACAACTGTTTTCCATTTTGGCGCGGAGTTTGAGTTGCATCTGTTGTTTACATTAAATACAGTGCTATTTTTAGTTATATCATATCTAGTGTGTATTGCTAATTTCATAATGGATAAAAACATCGAACAAAGAGTTTGTCTTAAATTTTGCATTGCCAATGGAATATCGTGTTCGGAGTCACTGAAAATGTTACAGAAGGCTTACGGTGAATCGACTTTATCAAAAACTCGTGCTTATGAGTGGTACAAAGCGTTCAAAAGCGGTCGAGATGTGATGGAAGATTTGCCTCGCTCTGGTAGGCCATCAACGTCTGCAACTGAAGTTAACATCGCAAAAGTGAAGGAAATAGTGACTGAAAATCCTCATTCAACTTTGAGAGAGATAGCCACCGAACTTTCTGTATCTCACGAGTCGATCTGTACCATTTTAACTAATAATTTGGGTATGAAACATGTTGCCGCTCGGCTAGTCCCAAAAGACCTGAATTTTTTTCAAAAACTCAATCGCATGAGAGTCGCTGAGGACATGCTAGAACGAGTCAATTCCGACCCAACATTCATGAAACGCATTGTTACTGGTGACGAGACGTGGGTTTACGAGTTTGACATGCAAACTAGTCAACAAGCTTCGGAGTGGCGCCTTCCAACTGAACCGAAACCGAAAAAACCACGCCAAAGTCGTTCAAAAGTCAAAGTCATGTTGACTGTTTTCTTTGACTATCGCGGTGTTGTGCACTCGGAATTCTTGCCGGAAGGTCAAACGGTAAATAAGGAATATTATTTGAGTGTTATGCGGCGTTTAAGAGAGCAAATCCGACGAAAAAGGCCAGATTTGTGGAAAGAAAATTCTTGGATTTTGCACCATGATAATGCACCTTCGCACAAGGCCATCATTGTGAACGAATTTTTAACCAAACACTCAACAAATACCATCGAGCAACCACCATATTCACCAGATATGGCTCCAGCCGACTTTTTTCTTTTTCCTAAACTCAAATTACCACTTCGTGGCACCCGTTTTCAATCGGTAGAAGACATAAAAGAGAATTCGCGGCGAGAACTGACCTCAATTCCGGAAACAGCGTTTAAAAAATGTTTTGATGATTGGATTATTCGTTGGCGTAAGTGTATCGTTTCTAAAGGAGCATATTTTGAAGGTGATAAAATAAATTTGGATGAATAACAAACAGTTTGTGTATTATTGATCTTTTCCTGCTACTTTCTTGACAGAGTAGTATTTCTTGATCCGCTTACTTGAATACGCTGGAGATTTGCTAGAATACTTGCTGGGAGTAAAGTGCCTAGATAAACAAGAATCAAATCGACTGGCAAGCCGATTTACCTAAAGTAAATTACGAAGGCGAACGTATATTTAGAAGTTGTGATTCAGATGCTAATTTATAGTTTTAGGAGAATGCGAATATGATCGTGATTTCGTGACTATAGGATTAAGTAAAAATATTTATGATGAAACAAAATCTAACATTATGAAATATAAAATGCGCATTATACCATCATATTTTCATTAAAGTACCAAACAATGCATGATTTAATCACTAGAAAACGATAGATAAGTCTGACAAAATTAGTATGAACATTCAACGTCATTCACGCATTGTGGTAATTTTTGAAAGTAAATGAACTTAATTTCATTTCCCCATGGCCGATGGCAGTTGCCAATTGTAATTTCTTCTGTGGAATCATGGTACCGGTGATTAAATCCATCCACGCCCGTCGCCATTAAGCTTTCGAACATGGAAATGGCATGACGATTCATGGTATGGTAATGAAAGAGGCGTCTCTCTCTAAATGGTGGGGTTATCCGTGAATCGCGACAGTATAATCGCGTGAAGTCTATAATTGGCCTTAATCAAGCGAGATGGCGTGTGGTCTGGTGGAGCAATGTTGACTCTGTGTTCAGCCAATTGTAATTGCATGGATTATTTGTTTAATTGTTCGAGGAGTTTGCTTCTCTGAGGTAATAATTACTGTCGACGAACGCCTCTTTAGTGGGAATGCTCATGTGGCTTTGTTATTATCAAGGATAAGATCTTGAATTATCTTGATCGTGTTATCTTAACTCTCAAGAGTGAGAAATGTTATAAATATGCAGTAACATACTGGTAGTAAATAATAACTTAATAGTTGATTTCGTTATTTATTTTATATTAGTTACTAGATTTCGTATGGACACGGTTCAACGATTGTTACAAAAATATATCCTTAACTTAAAATACCTTTCCTTTATCAAAAAGTTAAAGATAAAAATAATGAAATTGCACCGAGGCACATAGAGATTATGGAAGGCAGTTAATATAATTGGTCGTTACATCATACAGTGGTAATGTCGCATAGAAATTTCTCTGGAGAAATGGGAAAACAAATGAGAGAGCTCTTATCTACGCATTACCGCGGCGCGCGGTGATTTACGACCGGCTACCTACTCCACACATGCCAGCCCCGACTTACATTATACCGGTTCTACTTAGGGTCACCAGCTAATGTCAGGATTTATATGGAACCTGCCAGGATTTCCGATTCTGACAGTGACGAATATCATATCGTTTGCTGTGTTAGACAGACAATGATTTATGAATTTTGGTATATTTATTGCTATAATGACGAAATCACTCGATGAGGAGTGAATTTTTGAAAATCCTGGAACGAAGCTCCGACGCCTTTGTTTGTCAATTTGAACAGGTAAAAAGCACACAATGCAAACCCAACAGTTGTAGCTAGCCTAGGCGAGAATTTTTCCGGTTACTAATGGAGATTAAGGTGTAATCTTCACAATTTATGTATTTTTTAAAAAAAAGATAAATCTGCGCTTTAACATGTTGATGTCAATAACTCTTCAGCATTAATGACTGTTCTTTAGAAAGATATATGGCTGTAAAGAAAAACTATATGATAACCAATTGATGTTAAGTTAGATAAATGCTTCGATTTACTTGGTAACCCTAGTTACACCAAGGAAAAGGCATAACCCGGTTGAGAAACAGACGTGAATTGAGTGTTAAACATGCCGGCTGCGACGTTGCATAAATGGTTAAACGTAAACAAGATCGACCGACTGATGGCTGTCTCGTCACGAGAGACGACAACCAAACACTAGTTGTTTGGCCACGAATCGACTCAGACAACAAAAACCTTTCAAAGGCTACAAGACGAATTAGCGTGAACAAATATTTGCTGCGAGAAACTGATGTCAACATTTTGTAGAGGTGGAGGCACGCTGAGATTGTGGGTTTAATGACAAAGTGAGCCCTGTCATTAGGGGCGTAAATATTAAGGTTGTTAGAGCGGTCATTCCGAGAACATCCTTTGTTATCTCGCTTCCTAGGATTTAATGGATGGGGAAAAAATATCACCTGCTCGCCGACTCACTTCACGTTTAGCCGGTTAACTTGTTAAATAACTTTATCGCATTCTAGACTGCAACCACGCTACATGATTACTCCAAACGGTAAACAATGATCTAATAAAGTTGCAGCTTCAAACGTCTCATTGAAAATTTGAAATTTGCCGTGGGCTGTGATCAAATGGGGTTCCATTACATTAGCATAGCGTTTAGTTTAAGAACACGTCTCGTCGAGCCACAGGCGACCAGCAAATTGCCAGTGGGCGGCGCGGCGTGATCTCGCGACCCCTCGATAAAATATTCCATCTATCGTGCGCCACGGAGCAGCACGGAATGATGAACGCAATGAATTCGAGTTTGAACAAGTGCTTTAATTCGACTGTCTAAAGGCAACGAATATACATTTACCAGTGTTTACTTAAGCTAAGGAAATCGCTTGTAACTTCTTTGATAGACATAAAACGCCTGTCTAAGGAAGGAAAGGTACAAATACAAATATGATACTGTTGATTGCACAGAAATTTTAATGCGATGAATAATTATTTGTTTTAATGGTCTGTTAATTAAAATTTAAGCACTGCCTTGCGTCTTCTAAAATTCAGTTTAGACAAACATAAATGTACATAAATGTTAAACATGAATGAACAATGTTAAACATAAACATAAATGTACTACGAAAAAAAAACAATATTTATCTTTTCGTGAATGTCTGCTTAAAAAATGAGACAGCTTGAATGCAAATTAAAATTAATCCACCCGGAAAACAGAAGGATATGAAAAGTCCAACAAAAAGTACAAAGGAAAAAATTCGAAAAGGAATCGGGGCTTGGGATAAAAGAACTAAAAAAGAAAACGTTTATGGAGCGGGCGGGCTGGTTGTGCGCCAGTGGCGAGTACCAGGCGTGCATACCTTCGCTGTAGAGCTCAATTAAAAAGAGCCGAGACGAGATGTAATCAAGTGTGATTTTAATAGTGATGTCGATCGAAAGAAACGTGCTTGTTCTGACTGACAGCAGAATACATAACTGTGTATTTTATTAACTACGAGCGTTTATTTCGCCGTTGTATTTCTTATAGGCAGACGTCAATGAAATTGGAAACCGTTTACCGCTTGCAGCATTTCAGATGTCGGAGGAGCAAGTAGCAACTGCAAACAACTGGTTCGCTTAGCGTTTTGCACACCACGGGAAATGAATATATGATTGAATTCCCTCTGGCAACTGCAATTCTATTCTTGACAAGGCACAAAGAGCGAGGCAATAAGTACTGTGTACAATGAGTATTTCCACGAAAGGGAGCAACTAAGGTTCGTGTAGTGAGCACAAAGCGAATGCGTGTAGTTTGTGGACCGCCCGCTGGGCCCCGCGGCGCTGGCATCGCCGAAAAAACAAATTGGAAGCGGGCAGGCACTAACGAGCCAATGTTTTATACATTTCTACAATATCGATTGCAATCGGTTTGAAATGCACACCATCATTGTCCATGACTTGTGGTAAACACACCGCACCTGTCACTGATTTGAAGGCTGCGATCCTTTTTTTCGATTGGCAATAAACTGCCCCTTTTTGTTTATTAACTATTACTTTCGACACACCTTCAAATACATAGGAACTTACGTGTATTTGAATTGAACCGACCATTTAAAAATCTTGTGTTCTGTTACGTAACAAGTTTTCAAAGGTCATGTCATGTTTTTTAACTAACACCGTATTGAAATACTTTTGTAAAGACCCTCCTCCTATCTAATTGAAGTTGTAACCATTGTTTGGACGTGTGCCTGATATTGGTACATGACTAAATTGACACATGACCTTTTGTGTTGTAAAATACACTTAGTTTTTAACACTTTTTACTTTGACAACATCGACAGTAACATAGTACCTTCCAAAGATACAACACCGAAACAAACTTGCTGACAAAGAACAATACTTAGTTGAAAACTTAGTATTAAAAGTTAATAGTCGGTTTTGAATAATCATAAATGCCAATCTAACCCAATAAATTAATGTAAACTATAAACCAGTACCTAACACATATTTCACAAATGCAATTAGTCATGCAATAACATCGAGTAAATATATATAACTTCTCGGGTTTATCGTGTTTAGGTTCACTCTTAGTGAACACCTAATTATTCTAGGTATAGTTGCCCCAATTTTTATTTGTTCACGATTCATGATTCAAGTTTGTGAATGGACATCATTCACATCATCAGGAATATTATATTCGATCTCACAGGATGTTCTATAAACAGATGGCCTCGATCCAGACAATTACGACGTTTTTTACCAACAAAACAACGCAGGCATCAGCGTTGTGATAAACATACAGTTTTAATGAAGAATTTTTAAAATTATATATTTCTGTAAAAATTCTTATATATAATTCTTATATATCAGGCAAATACAAAGTCTATTGTTTGACCTCGTTTTCAATGTACATACAAACAAACATACGCAATTAATTTAATTTGTTTTGCATATTCGAGCAACATTTGTTTAAGTAATCGATAATAATCCAGCGTCAATGATATTCGGCGCTTCGGAATTGAGAGCAAATTAATGCAAATGTTTGTTTCATTTTAAATTTACACGTCCGCATTATTGAGAAATATAAATTAATGCTAATGTAAGGTTAATATTATTATTTGAATATTGTTTAAAATCTTTAAATGTAAAAATGGAAATTGCTCTACTGACATAATGATAACCGCATAGCCCATATTGCTCGGTCTCCAGATTTGAAATTTGGCATGTAAGTACGAGTAGATTCTGCATTGGTCGCCCAAAGAGTAGGAGTACCTGGCAAGTCACACCGGAGAGTCAGAGGGCATCGTGGTGGAATGCCAGGAGTCCCACACTCTCCCGGGTGAAGACCTGAAGGCAGTCCGTAAAAAGGATTTTCCCTTCGAAAACAAAAAAAGGATGCACTTGAAAATTGGTAGTAAATATACGTTCCTTATATAGTCTATCGGAGCACTTAAAATTGATTCTGTTCCAATTAATTGATTCCTATTGATCCTATTGAAATCGGAATAATATAGGACTAATATTATTTCGTGAACGTGTTATCTTATCTAACTTCAAATTAAAAGCACTACAATAGAACAGACGGTACGTAGGTATACTTGAGCTCAACACGGGCAAACATCCGGCAAATCGAATCTAAGTTCTGAGAAAGTCATTGTTCTGAACCTGTAAGGTATCCACTTACACATCGGGTCGATAGCGTAGGCAGCCAATATACTGTTAGTCAATTCCATGTAACATAGATTGAATTAGAAACAGTTCATACAATTTATTTTTAATAGAAGAAGTAGGTATCATAAATTACGCATCTTTCCCATTAATATTAACAAGTATTATTAGTTCGAAACTAAATAACGCAATTTATTAATCTGCATAATTAAATGCAGTAGGACCTATGATTGACTTATCCATCATCCTACACTCAGCAGATAATTCTGAATATTTGAAAAAAAAAATTAAAAATTCTAACAAAAGAAAGTCTATATCATTCAAGTTTATTTGTTGTGATGAAAACAATTATCAAAGACATTTAATTTTTTTTATAATTTAAAGGGACCAAAACCGTTTTCGATTACACTGTTCAACTGGCTGACTCGCGACAAAAATTATACATACAAAAAATTTGTGATATGTGTAATTAGTATAGGTACTACTGAGACAGAAACAATAGTATTTAGAGTTTTTGTCTGTTTGTCGTATTTCATAAAATATTATGAAAGCCTCTTGTGAAAGTAACGCAGAAAATGAAATCCGTACTTTATGTTACAAATATTCTTACAAGAAGATATTTACATTCTGCGCTCATCGCAAACTCAGCATGGAGAAAAGATTAGTTGGTTGTGTGCCGAGCTAGGCTAAGTTATTGCTAGCTCAGCGCCGTTCTTAAAGATAAAGCGCTTAACAACGGATATAAGTAGTAGGAATTTAATTTCTTGTTCGGAGGGTTAATATTACGAGTCGCCAGTACATTTTTAGAGAACTTATTTTTTATTAATGTCGCACGGTTTATTGAAATTTTTCGTGCAGTTTCAGACACAAAATTGAATTGAAATCTCTAATTATTCTGTCAGATTTACTTTTTGAAAAAAAGATTCTTCAGATTTATTGTAATGTTACTACCAGCGCCCTGGGGTTTTGTTCTCGCACGAATTTCGCATACTAATATTAGTAGGATAGATTACAACACTTTAATAAAGGTGCTTAACATTTTTTTGCGATGTTTGATCTATTATCTATTATCTAATTTTCCTTAGATTTCGCCGGAAGTTTCGTTTCTGTGTGAATTTCCGAGAAATCTTAATCATTACTTAACTGTACGCCAATTTATACCAAAATAAGTGTCTGTACTTTTATAATCACGTATTTTTTAACTTTAATACGATTAATATTGTTTGATACCTAGACGAATCATTACCAAAAAAAGGCGTAAATCATTTCACTTCTCAATTTCATTACCGGAAAGCGACACTCATCGGCTTAATAGCTCATGTCAAGTCAGGAATAATCAAAATGGCTCGAGGAAATTAGAAAACGCACTTGTACAGTTTCAAAGGTAGACCGCGGTGTCTCATCCACTTAATGTGGCCTGATACCCATTCAACAAACAATTCACACAGAGGGCGAAGGCCTAATGCCCCGCGTTCGTTTTTGTTTACCAAATTTTTCTAAATCACCATCATAATCCTCAGTATTTGACACTTTTGCGTACCAGGACCTTCCCATAACCATGATCCGGGAGTTTAGTCTGGGACTTTATAACACAAAGTAATCCCATCAGACCTTCGTGACCCTGTTATTCGTGTTATTCTCTTAGTTAGTTTGTCTTATGTATATGTCTGTATGTGTTGCTTAGTTGTCTTATGAGACAGCCGGGAGAAAGCAATGAAATGGTCCTATCACTTCTTCTAAAGTATCGGGAACCATAGCATAGCGCACACTAGAACTCGTTCGGTTACAAAGAGCGATCGCGATGTCTCTTATCCGTTCGTTTGTGGTCGGACACCCTCTCAACTCAACTTTTTACCGAAGGGCCCAATGCCTTTGTTTACCACATTTTTGTGACGCATCTTCACTTGTTTACTTATCACTTTCGAGCACCATACGGCTCAAAATGCTGCTAAGAATACTCCAAACACTTCACTTCCCTCTATGTGTACCTACTTTGGACACCTCGACAAAATATATTGGTGAGCGTCCAATAAAATGTGAATCAAGCGTCAATAAAGTATATTTTAATTCGAATATCGTGATGCTAATTGATATTTTAATCGCTTTTAGACATGAAGATATTTAATTTATTCAATGTCGAGATAAACTTCTATAATAATGAAAATAATTAGCATGAAAGTTCTGTTTATCAATAAAAGGAATTGTTTATATATTCAGCACGTGGTTTCACGAGAATTCCACGTGATATCTAGCTTAAGATCAAAGTAATACATTAATTTTACGTACGTCAATTAGCTGATTCCTGCCAATTAAGCACAGTTTTATTTTTACCTAATAGATTTATTTATTATTTTATGAACCTCAAGATTTTTGTGATAAATGTGCATGTTAAAATATTTTTCCCTCCGGGGTATGTGAAGCCTGGTGTCTGTATCGGTACGAGATAGGGTTATTAAATTCGAGTTCGTTATTTTTTTGGATAAATGCAGATAATTACTTAATACAATTAAAAACAGAACTTGTACAGAAACACGACATCAAGGGGAAGGCTAATAAATTGGGTTTCTTCTTGTAGGCGATGGGCTCCTTTCAGTCTTTTCAAGGCTCTTGGTTCTGTCTGGGGACGTATCCTATCATACATATATCATATCCCTATATGTATGTGACACGACATTTTCAAAGAGGTGGGTATTGCTTAGGAGAAGCTCATAACCTTAAGCCATGAAATATGTACTTTATAAAAAAATATAAAGCCTTATAATTCGGAAAATAAACGTAACTTTTTCAGGCATTGTGAAACAAAACATTCAAGAAGAAAAATTTAAACAGTATATTTATACAAGGGTCTGACACTGGCGATAAACCCGGGGTCTAACGAGAGAAGTGTTGGCTTGAGGGCCAAGGGCTCGCCTTATCGGCTCCGTGGGTAAACTGGACGGCAAACACCACTTAAAGGCGTTACAGAATAAGACTCGTATTGTTCTGCTGTCTTTATTCAAAGACGCAAAACATTTTGGCATTTTCAGTAATGTATCAATACTTGGTAAAGCTGCGTTACATCATCATTATAAGATAACCTAAATCTATACTAATATTATAAAGCTGAAGAGTTTGTTTTGTTTGTTTGTTTGTTTGTTTAAACGCGCTAATCTCAGAAACTACTGAACCGATTTGAATAATTCTTTTACTGTTAGATAGTCTATTTATCGAGGAAGGCTATAGGCTACATTTTATCCCGGATTTCCTACGGGAAACGTCAACAATGCAGGTGAAAGTTGAATGAGTCGGCCATCTGCGAGCTTTCCACGCGAACGCTGCGCAAACCAACAAAGATATAGTAAAATAATGTACTAAGATGTGAAGTTCTCATTTTTTGCCACAAAAAAGTCCGCGAGAGCATATATCTATCTCTTAAGGTTTACTTACAATAACCACTTTTATGTTCATTTTTTAAGATTATTTTTTCATTATAAACATAAGTTATTTTGAAACCAATTTTCTTTAATTCAGTATTAATCCTTATCCAAATAAATATGTTTATTACTTTCGGCTTTTCATGTAGACTAAAATTGCCATTTACAGTATATAAATCAGACGAATAGGTTTTGAGATATAGTCGTTATAAGCAATTTGCAGCGAAACATTTAATACGGCGAACCAGCGTTCTTTCTAATACGCGTGACCGCCTGACCGCCTGAGGAGGATGTTTGCAAAAATAAATATGATGCCCAAAATAACTATTCCACGCGGACGAAGTCGCGGGCACAGCTAGTTTCTTATATATTCAAAGTTATAGTAAGCGTCCTCACTGCGACACCGTTTTTACCTAATCACTGTTACTACATTCGTTACTTAGGTACCTTCTTTTGTTCAGAATTTAATTTTAAAATTTGAATCTGCCTAATGCCCGAGTTTCTTGATTTTAAGTTGCAATTCTTATAGTCCATTTCTTTTGGCACTGAAATGAAGATAAAGAATTTTAAAGTCTTTTTGAAAAGAAAATTCAAAATGAAATACCAGATTTCGTAATGAATTACTTTTGCTATCAACCACTCCTTATTTTAGAAATGTATTTTTGAACAAAACGTCATCCAAGATTGTTTACCTCCATTTTAAACCGCGTCCAAAGAAATGGTTTATATACTTTTGTAGTTGTAATAAAAAATATTTTATGTTTCAAGTAAATCGTGAGTTACACTTCTGCAACCTTTATTCTGTGGTTCACGGTGATCGCGATGGCCGCCTCGTGTTGACACGGCGCCGCCGATTCTGTAGGTTTATATTTCGGTCGGCGGCGTGCCATTATCCCATTAGGGCAGGACATTACTCAGTACTCGGAGAGCTATTACCGAGACCCACCGATCTTCCATCTAGGGCTTCAATTAGTTTTCACGGATTTGTCGAACAATTCCACGGGATAATTAAGTAGGCTAAAGTAATTCTAGGAGGTATTAGAAAGTGATCGTTACCTACAGAGGCATGAGAGTCGGTGGTCGCTGCTGTTTAGATTCTTAATCCTCATTGTACAGTCGCCTATAGAAAAACATGACACCGGTGAGGTAGTTTCTTTGCAGACGATTGCACCTATGAGAACGAAAATTACAAAAAGACGACGATATAGAACTGACGACGCTTAGGACTTCTTATACTAAGTACTTAAATTGGATTCCTAACATTACATTTCCTATAACAATAAAACTCAATTTGAAAGGCGGCTGCATTAAAACCACACGTTTTTTTTAACTCCCGTTGGTGCGCATGACATTTTGTATGGTCAAATGATCGCAATAATTGCGCCGTTATTGCCATACAAATGTCAGCATTGATGAAATAATAATTACATCCAAGTCTTGTGGCGATGGTCCAACAGTTTCGGGCTTTTTTATCAAAACGATTTAGTCTAAGAATCAGAATCATACTATATTAGTTACATGGCCCCTAGCTTAGGTAATAGTTAGGGGTGTTAGGGACTCGTTGGTGAAAACAGGCATTAGTCTTTTGTTTTTAACATACAAAACATAAATTATTATTAAACAAAGGAAAGTTATGTAGGTAGGCCTTTTGAGCTTTACAAATTATGTGGCTTGTTTTACTTTGAAGTTTAAATGTCGTAGTACTAATTGGTTTTTCTTGTTTCTAACCGCTAACACATTGCTCAATGTTTATGTTACAATGTTTTAAAGTATAATGCAAAGTATAGATAGCAAGTTAGGTTTATTTGTTTTCTTTTTTTATGAATCCGATTTCGTCCGTATTTAGAGTGGAAATAGGGTTGCCAACTCCCCTCTTCCGAAAAAAGACAATAAAATATTGAAACCTCTCAGGTCTCAGAACCAGGTAAAGTCTGCCGGACTTTTTCAAAAAGGGGCCTGTCAAATAGAAGTGTGGGCACTTTTTAAATTGAATTTTGATCTTCACAGTGGAAGTTAGAAGTAGCTAGTGGAATGAAATAAATAAATAAAAATTCTCGTAGTCTGACCTTCGTGACCTCGAGACCTACGAAGATTGGAGAAATGGTTACACATTCAGTTAATTTCAGTTGCACAAATGTGCAGGTGCGTAAGCTAAAACATGGGTAATTTGTTCTAGCATTCTTCACACGTAATTCATAAAAGGATACTTTTATAAGGTTGCAGTAGATAGGTACCTACCTCAGCTCGATCACAGATTCTTTCGTGAGTTCCTAAATATTATTAGTAATATTTTACTAGCAGTATCGTGGTAGGTTAATAAAGAACAAAGGACAACCTAACTCATCATTCATTTATGATATTCCTTGTTGTAATCAAAATATGTAATAAAGGGATTTTGTATGTTTTAATATAGCGATCATCCATCACTATGTTTTGCGATCTAGCCAATCAGAAGTTGATCATAGATAGGATATCGATGGCCAATCAATTATGTAAACAAGTTACTCTGCATGGAACTCTATGCCGCGGTAATAGAGGCGAATTTCCGGTAAATTTGGGTAGGCTGCTATGCTGTTCACTGTACCTACTTCGGTGATTATAGACTATTTATAGAATTTATAGATCACAACAAATATACCTATTACTAAGTATTTTTGGTATTGATATCGATAACTCATAATAAGATACAAAAAGTGAAATTTACCTACATGAGGTTTTCACTAAAAGACAATTTTTGCAAATTTTTTTGTTAAGTAGATGCCCGCGTCTCCGCCTGTATCAGCTCGCATTGAAAGTACAAACATCCTTTTATGTGGAACTACCTATTTTACATAGACATAGAAAAGTCGTCTGTCTGCTATACGAAATAATTTTAGTTAAATAAAACACATGCAACGAAATCTACTAAACAGTATTCATGGAGGTAGCATTACCCTCCCCGCGGCGTAGCTTAGCTCCGCAGGTACCAGAACCGAAGGCCCTCCTCGCCGCCCGCCGGGCCCGGTCAACGCCACACCACACCAGAGATTTTACAAGTTTAACTTTAAACTACTTACCTGGCTCAAACCAGCTCGTCTCCACAACAATCCACGGTCCTTTACTCCAGTTCACGATCGATACGCACCAGCCCTCAACACCGTAAAAGCAAATTACTTTTAATCACCATTCGGCACATTTACACGGCCGTCCCGTTTCACAACTATCGACTACGGCTTCACAATCACTCGCCCATTACACTGCACTGGTAATATAGATCCTGTCAACTGTTCAATCCTTGGGTTGTGTTTTAGAAGATAAACAATAATAGTGATTTCACAGTGGAAACGCGAGCGAGCGTAACAACGTAACGCACGTCACGTCAGCGCCGATTCAAGCCGGCGCGGCGGCGGGCGACCGCGGAACTCGGGTGAAACGAACGAACGGCGCTCGGCCAGTCGGCAAAGCACGAGAGGGAGCGGGACGACTATACGAATGTCTGTGATATTCGAAAGGGATATGAGACTTTTTACGAGGCGGCAGAAGGCATAAAAATATACGAGAAGGGCTCGCATACAGGGCACAATCGGTGTAGCGTCGTTGTTTACACTCACTGCTATCTTGGATTGATCCACGTTGAATTGAAATAGATAACGATTGTTTGGTACAATGGCATTTGGCGGCATGGCTGCTCATTCATTAAAATAATTAACCCAACAATTAAACCGGGAGGTCGTTGTCATTTCGTTACGCTATGACTTCACAGGGGTCTACCTAAGTACACCTCCTTTTTATGCCTTGGTCGTGGTATTTACAACTATTGTCCAAGTCCAGGGTCTTTTAAAAATTCTAGAGTGGTTACCAGGGAGTCCATATGGTTCCCCAAAAGGGGCATTAGAAATCATAGTTTCGTATAAAGGATTTTGGCATAAAGTGTAAAAAATAATTAGTCTATAAAACCTCTAGATAATGTACTTACTTCTACCACATCCCCAGTTGGATCGCCTATACAGGCGGCTCTACCCCGGCGGATAGACATGACAATACTCAACACAAAATTGATAAACAATCTTCAATAGGCACGTTCACTACTTTTGGTCCTGTTTGACGTTTCTTTTAGATAACTACTAAAGTATTGTAGAGACAAATTATAGGTTATATGTTTCTCTCCTATATTTACTGAAAGCTTTCATGAAGTAATCTAGTTATTAATGTATGTTAACTCTGTCAACATCCCCATCAAATGTTTGTGAAGGTATATTCTGAAAAGGCGTACTACAAGCTGTGAGACATAATCTCTAAAATCATCATAAGGGTTCAGGACCTAGTTATTAGAAGGGAAAATAAATAATCAAAACACACTGTGAGCATATTTACATGTATTGTTATTTCTTACATATTTCGACGTGTTGGAAGAATGGCCGAAACATAAATCTTGACATCAGCAGCTCGTTCTTTGAATTATAGTACAAAATATTTGCATTAGCCTACACCTACATAAATAAATTAGATTCCGAGGTCCGCACAGTAATTTTAACTGTACACTTGCGATGTTAGGCGAGTCATAGTTTCAGTGTTTCGTGTGGTATAAAATTTACTTACCTAACTTTAATCTAAAAAAACTTATTTTTTAATATGATATTATATTTATTTCAATACAACATAACACAAACATAAATATTTTTGGAACAAGGATTCACAAAACATCGGCGGGTCGCTCGCTCCACCTAACGAAATCTCGCCTAAACAGCGCATTTAAACTAAATATTACTTTTTCATCGACGAACTTAATTATGATCAACACTGTGAATCCACCAAAAAAACTTACTTCATCAGAATACTATTTCGCGAACATCGTCATCGTATTGAACTTATAAATTAGACCAATGCAGCTAAGTATATGTACATCAATAGTTTTATTAAATCAATGTCATTTCTAACCTGACACGTGATTTCGGGTCAGGTTATTAATAATTCCATTTAAGTATTTGATAGAAAATCGTACGATCACTTTACTTTGTTTTAAAATGTATTCCATAAAATATAACTGATATACTGGCCTTCCTCTTTACAAACGCAAAGACGCAAAGTTTGGCAAAACAGGGTGGTCTAGTATTTGAAACTGAAAAACCAGAATGGTTACTCAGAATCGTTTATGAAACTTATATAGGGAAGATAAGATATGACAAGCCTTGTAAACATTTTATTATTAAAGTTATCAAAAAAGAGAAAAGACAACGTCTCCTCAACGTTCGTGAATAAGGGGGCCGTTGACTAAACAATAATTGCAATAGATGTACTTATTACATATGCTTGGAATGTTGGGCCAGAACCGTAACATGAAATTAATGAAATCTTTTGTTACTTTGGAAAAATGAGGATCGACCAATATCAATAAAAGTTTAAAAAGAAAAAACTCTAAATTGCGCAAAATAAACCTTGCTGTCATTCTTATCAAACTATAGTTTAAGAAGCACAGTTGATCCTTATATAAATGACAGATAGATTTAGGGTTCCTTTAGTTCTAGGTAGATTTGACAAAATTTTTTGGGACTTTTAACTATGACTGAAAAAGCTTTGTTGGCCTCTTGGGGCTGTAGAAACTTATACTTCAATAAAAACTAGATTTCACATTCAAAATTTGCTACGCAACCAAATTGTGCGCGTTGAAATCGAGATGCAGGTCGCACGCAACCAAAAAGAAATTTGAGTAGTTTGTTTCTTCTTACAAATTGCTAGCTCTGCAACCTCTTACTATAAACAACACGGGTTTTAACTAGCATGAACATTATTATTGGCGACCTCTTTACCGCATGACCGCTCCTCATAGGCGTAAAACATGACAATTAAAAGGTACGTGCGCGTTAAAACCTATCTTATCCATAGTTCTTTGTAGGTTGGTAAAAGTTAAGTAGAGCCTGTAAGCCTGATTTATATGGTTCAAGGTGGCAACAGTGGCACCTCAGGGTAAGTCGGTTCATGTTCCTCTTCTGAAGAATGACCGCTGGCGTACAAGGGGCGGCCACTCTTCTCGCGTAGTCAGTATCTGTAAGAAAAGTGAATTTAATTGTTAATTTGTAACCTTCGATCAAATATTCTAATATAATTTCATATATAAGAGCAAGAATAAACAAAACAACATCCGAACTTTTATTCGTTATTTTACAGATATTAAAAACATCTTAATGCATTGCGATAAAGTACACATCCCGTCAGTTAATAAAAAAATAGTACATAATAGAGTAATAGCAAATATTGTAACTGTTTTTTTTTTCATTTTAGGATTGTGTATTTTGTTGTAATGTGTTTTAAGATCCTGCGAACAGACGGACAAATTTGTTTTGTGACACTTTAGCAGGATTGTCTCTATAGATATGCCGATGTGATTGGTAAAAAAACGTTTAACGCTCGTCGGGACTCGTGACATGATCGAAAATTAGTAATACTTATATATAATTGAGTATGTCATTTAATTTTTCTGTCGGCAACAAAGTAAAAATTCGTAAAATCAAATTCCTATTTCATCGTTAGTAAGTTAATTACTGTAAAGTTATCAAATCTGCCATTGTGGCTAAATGAATATCTTTTACTTCTTCTTTTAAGAAACCATCAATCTTCTAAAAGAAACACCGAAAGACTTGTAAAGAGCATCCTTTGAATAGTGTTCCTTATTTTTCTTTTCGTCGCTATACATTTACCTAACTAGATTTGTGTTCTTGTCCCATTTAAATGTGAACTGTTACGACATGATTATCATCTTGTCTTGGTAACTGATGTAATGTACTATTGTGTTTGCTTCAAGTTTAACCCGTCTAAAGTTTTTGGAATCTAAATTTAAAAAAAAAAACTTTATCTCGCTGATGACGACAAATTATTCTAAAATTAATATGCATAGGTTTTTTATTACCAGGTTATGTTATTTAAATATTATAAAATAAGGTGAGCAATAAAACATACATGTCCATATAAAAATATTTAATTACAGTCTTTTGCTTCTACACAATAATCTGGCGTCGCGAAGCGTTTTCTGTATTATATTTAACAAGTAATCTAGTATTTTTTTAAATTATAACAAAATAAAGTGCTTACATTCACCACGGCTAAACTTAGAACAGTTCCCCATTACCAAAATGATATCACTTTATTTTTTATTTTTTGTTCTACAATAAATTATATGTAATACGATATAATTTTCAATAGATATTTCTGTTTCAAGTTCATACAAACCTTTTGTCTAATTAATTGTATAATTGCATAGCACGCGCGTCGACATATTTATCCCGTTTCAAGTCATAATAAAAAGCGATGCCGTGTTAGCCCCGCTTTAAGTGCTGCCCGCACCTTTAACTCACGGTATAGAAGATATAGTATATACATTATATTTTCAGATCGTCAAACTGTCTTGAATAATAATTTTTATTTAGGATCGAAAAAAAATGTAAACTGTATAATCTTTTTTGGCATAATCATCGTTTTACACAAATTTTCATATCTCGTTTTGCGAAACGTTGATTTCGCCATTTTATAGCTTATAGCTTTTTGACAAATGCTAATACATTATACATAACTTGCGTGCATGCGAAAGCCTACTTTCTAAAAAAAATATTGATTTTTATTTTTAAAAAACATTAACATTTATTTATGGAAGTTAGTTATGTTTTCTGTTATGGGCCTATAAACTTGAGAATCTGTTAGGCGACATGGCAACCTGTCATTATTTGAATCGCAACTCTTATCATTAAGCCAAATAGCTGAACGTGGCCAATCAGTCTTGTCAAGACTGTTCGCTTTGTCTACCCCGCATGGGATATATACGTGATAATATGTAGGTATGTATGAATGTTTTCTGTCTTTGTTTCGACTTACTAATGCAGAATAATAAATTACGAAGTAAAATTAACACTTCATTTCATAAAACATCCAAAAGTTAGTTTAATTGACTGCAAAGAATATCGCTGTGTACTTCTGCAAAATGGCGCATTTTTCTAAAAAATAAAACGATTATCAAAACAAACGATTATTAACTCTGTGTGAGTGTTCAAAGAATAAAACTGCGAAACAAAGTTTTTATCTATTTTTCAAATATAACCAAAAGATAATATATATATACAATTATTTTCGAAAAAATATAAGATATTTCGCACTCTATAAAAACGTTTGGAAAATTTATTTATTGCGGCATATAACGGATCGCGGGTTCGGCAGCGCAGCGGTGAATGAATCTGCAATTTGGGAACTACAGATATCTGATACAATCATTTGTTTAATTCGCTTTAAAATAAAAGTAGCAAGTGCCTTCATTTTTAGAAATGAAGCTAAAGTAGTGGTAATGCTTTTGATTGTATTTTTTTGCATACAAATATAAACAATCCAAATTCAATTTCACTTGCGCATCTGTCTTCTCAAATCACAAGTCGAAATTTTAAGTTGCAGTAATATGTATGAGTGAGTGAAACAGACAATTACTATCACCCGGTATTATCTGTTTCTGTGTAGTATGACTTATATACGAAGTTTTTTGGTGAGTAAAAGATTTTGGTTGGACTATTTTTTTTTAATTTGGAGAACCTTTGCATTCTCTTTGTCATTACTATCCAATTTCTTTGCTTTCCTGCGAAAAAATACAAAAAAATTACAAAATAAATTAAAAACATATGAATCATATTTAAATAATGATACAACATTTAAATTAAAATATGAAATAAAATTACATTTGCAAATCTTCTACAATGTTGTCATTTTTCTTTAAACGTTTTGTACGTTTGTTATATGCCCTTTGATTCTCATAAGGTCTTTTTCTATTTTTTTCTACTTTTTCTTCCTTCGAAACCTTTTTCTTCAAATCTTTTTGACGCTGACACAATGCCCTTTGGTATTCTTGTTTCCTTTCCCTTTCTTTTTCTCTGTAAAATTAACATAATTTGATTCATCATCATTTCAACCGTAGGACGCAGTAGTGACGTAGGACTGCTGAACATAGACCTCTTCCAATGAATTTATATTTTTATTTGAAATTATTTGTTTGGTAAACCTAGGCCGTGTGGATTTCGCTGTGAAACACACTGAGTTGAGAGACACGTGTTAGTCGATCAAAATAGTTCAAATATTACACCAATCCACATTATAAATTTCGTCAAGCAGTATCTACTCTGCTCTTAAAAAACACAAGCACACTCACTCAATGGCTTTCACTATTTTGGGTAACTTAAATGCACTTTAGCTTATTGCCATATTTTTAATTTTAAACACTTTATACACGAACATTTTGAGGGGTCACATCCATCCAGAACACGAAGCACGCAGTAACACTAACACACGTACATCCGCGCACGCGCGCACGCCAAACGATACGCAGGCATATTTTTCCTCCCCTTAGTCTTACGAATTTTCGATCAGGTCACGTGACCTTACTCGAGTTTAAATTTTTTTACCAATCACAAAAAAAAGTGCACAACGCCGCTAAAGAAGCTATTATTTCAAAAATTGTTTATAGTAACCTCCTATAAGAGTCCATATTGTTGTCAGTCTCGGCGTAAGGCTGCCAGTGCGCGGGCGCAGCGTCGCTGTCTTCACGCTCGCTGTTGTTGCTTGTGCCTGAATAACAAAATTTTAAAAATTTGACTTGGATCGTGTAGTAAGAGGTAGTGTGCAGCCGGAAAACATTCCGGGTTCAATCTCCCATCAGGTCAACATAAAACCAATCTCTTTGATACAGTACACTGTTTTGAATTTTGCCTTTGTTTCCCTTTTATGTATAATATACAAAACCAAATACAGTGTTGCAAATTGAGAAATAGCCACAGGACATACTCTTGTATCAAAGGGGAGAATCATCGAAGTGGAAATCATGTCCACCTTGGTGTTACGGGCGACCTGGCGGTTAAGTCGTCCGCCAGCACGAGTGAGTGTGAGTGAGAGAGAGAGAGAGAGTGAGTACTAACACCTGTCTCCGTCAGGCTCGGGCGCGCGGTCGCGCGGGGAGGCGGCGCGCGCGGGCGGCGAGGGGCTGTCCAGCGAGATGACGGCCGCCGCGGCGCCGCCCGCCGGCGATCGGTACCCGCTCGACGACACCGCTTCCGCTGTTAACAATACGCACCATCTTTATCTGTTCACTATTTTATTGTTGCAATAGACATTGTCTTGGGGTGAGAAAAAAATTTGATACAATATAATAAGTCTATATCACTTGCGGGGTAGATACGAGACAACTCGTCTTGAAAAGACTGATGGGCCACGTTCAGCTGTTTCGCTTAATGATAGAATTGAGATTTAAATAGTTATAGGTTGCTAGCTCATCGCCTAAAAGAATCCCAAATTTATAAGCCTTAGTCACCTTTTAAGACGCCTAGCCAACATTATTAATACAAAAAGGGAGGATTTGTTCTCACCATTGGAAGACGCGTATCCATCATCTGTCTTTATTGAAGACTCTGGAACTGGCGGTGTGGACTTAGGTTGTGGCACCTTCCTCTTTAGAGGCAACTCGTCCTCGGAGTCCGATGTGAGGTCAACGACCGCTTCGGCGGGTTTCGCCGTTCGCGCTTCCCCCACCGCTGCTCGTTTCCCCCCACCACCGCCTCCTTCCACTGGTATCACTTCTGAAAATTAATTGGAGAAAATTATATTATTCAAGTTTGGATGAAAGAAGGTTGACTAAACAAATACCCCCAAATTTACTTGCATGAAGTTATGAATGTGGGTGAAGCGAAAGAAGTATGCATGGATAGTGGCAAGTGGAAAGATGTAGTTTATGCCTCTTTCCCTAAGGTGTCACCGGAAAAGAGCCGAGAGAATTTTATGAATGCATGGTTCAGAAAAATCTCTTTTTGATCCCAACTTTTTCTGGGACATATAGAAGGCTGTAAACAGAGGTTTTGTCAGAACAAATCTCCAATCCTTGCAACCCGTTGTAAAAGAGCGCGTTTCTCGAAACGCGGCTAACATCTGAACGCGGGCAGACGCCCAAGTAGTGGAGGTGGAGATAACGATGGTCTCGTTACCGAGGTCGTCGGGTATGAGCGTGACGGGCTCGGCGGCGGGCGGCGCGGCGGCGTGCGGGCGCGGCGGCGGCGCGTGCGCCGACCAGCTGCCGTCCGCGTGCAGCTGCACCTCGCTGCACTCCGCCGCCAGCCGCGGGGACGTCAGCACCTCTTGGAAGTAGCTGCGGGGTGCCACTCAATGTTATTTGTGACCAATGATAAATGACAAATATTCTAAAGCTAATTAAGTACTGCTTTATTGATTGACAGACCAATACATACTTTTGGTTTTTTATTCTTTTATCCATGTACACATGAAAAGTAAAAGGCACAAATGCTTTTTTTATTAGTACACGGGTAAAGGTGTTAACCAATTGGAAATTTTCTTCCAAATAGCACAACTACAATACCGACTAAGGCCCTTGTACAAAAGATCCCTTAGTGTTTCCGTTCTATGATTTGCAGGAAACACGACGCGTCGAAAAATTATACTGATGTACACAGTTTACCTTTCAACAAGGGCTAGGCATCCCCATCTATCACCTAAGAGAGAAAATCCGTGCCAAAGACCTAGTATTTGTATAATTACTCACCCATCAACTACCAGGGAATCATAAGGCGCCGGACGATCGCAAACGGGACACAGCCAAGTAGGTTTCCGTTCATTCATTTGCAGGAATAGTGACGCGTCGAAACATTGAAGATGTGGACAGTTGGCTGGTCGGCACGGGCAAGACATCCTCATCTTCCCAAGGGGACACATGAGGGAAACACGAAGCGATGTCGTGGCGATTTCACTGTCGTAGTCTTCCGATAGTTTTTCTTTGACTGTAGAAAGTATCGATTAGTTTTAATAATGCAAGCAAGAAAGTATCTTTATTCAGTAATCTGTTTTGCTCTTTTTTCCTGATTTTCTCTGAAAACCGGCATTGTGGTTCTCACCATTATAGTATTCTGAGTGAAGGCCATTTTTAACTGCTTTAAAAAAAGGTGGTTCTCAGCTTGACCTTTATGTATGTATGTTTGTTTATCCGCGATTATTTCGCGTTTCGCTGTACCGATTTCGATGCGATTTTCAGGAAAGTGTTTACACAGTACACTTAGGTTTTAGAAATTGAACAGACTTCAAAAAATTTGAATATCGATTAGAGGCGGTTCTCTATTTTCTAAAGTAATTTATTAATTCTCTTCATGGAATTTGTAATAAGTGAAAGTTGGAACATATTAAAAAATTACACAATATTAAAAGAAACTCACTCAATGACCGAGTATAATCCGGATTCTTTGTCCCTTTATTCTTCAGCCTCTGCAGCAGCTCGGCTGAAGTCAGCTTTCTGACCATAAACACACCGAGAACGTATGCCCTGGTGAAGTCAGCGCCCCACGACACTTGGATAGTGTTGGCTACGGTCGGTGACAGTTTCACTAGGGACGATATGTTGACAGGCCGAGGTGGCCGCTTTGGCTCCGGAGTAGGTTTGTTTGTGGGTATTGGATTCTGTTGAATATTAAAGGTATTATAGATACATCTTAAAAAAGTAGCAGTGAATGGTAATTTAGACTTATGAAGGCCTCATCTTGCATTAAGAGATTGAGAGACTGATCATATCTATATTCCTTTTAAATTCATGTTTTACCTCAACGTAAGCAGTCATGACACCTACTCTAGCACAAACTGCCGAACTACAGAGCAGATAAATTGATTTGAACTTACTCTTTGTATAATATTATGTAATTAAAAAGACCGTGGGGCTATCTTTGAATGCTATGACAATATTATATGATATCAATAAATATGATAAACAAGAAACTTACTGGTAGTGGACACATCTTATTGTTTACTTTAACATTAACACTAGGTGGAAAATAGTCTTCCTGCTCGCATGACGTCTCCAGAAGACAGAATCTCAGTTGTGCCTGTAAGAAAAAAAAACATTGTAGAATTGACGGCCTCAGTGGCGCAGCGATACTGCTGTCTGTGACACCAGAGGTCTTGGATTCGAATGCCGGCCAGGGCATGATGAGAAATGAACTTTTTCTAAAGGGCCTGGATCTTGGATGTTTATCTACATAAAAGAATTAATTACAAAATATAGTATCGTTGAGTACTTCATCCTCTAACTCGCTACTAACTTCAAGTTTTTTTGCTCTGTATACCCCATAAGTGATAAACTATAATAATATTTACCAAGTAAGTTGTAAGTTTCCTACCTGTATCACATAGTCGAGCTTATTGCTGGTCCCGACTATGTCCTTCCCGGATGCTATCTCAGTGGCTTGCTGCGGCGTCAGGTGGAAGATGTAGGTGCCCTCCTGCATGCGGCCCGCCTGCATGGGCATCATGGTGGACGGCTTCATCAACTCCGCCAACACGTCGTAGAAGGGAAGCCTGGGGTGGAGAACATATTAATTACATATTTCAAACAATGTACATACATACATATAGTCACGTCTATATCCCTTACGGGGTAGACAGAGCCAACAATCTTGAAGACTGCATGGCCACGTTCAGCTATTTGGCTTAATGATAGAATTGAGATTCAAATAGTGACAAGTTGCTAGCCCATCGCCTAAAGAAGAATCCCAAGTTTGTAAGCCTATCCCTTAGTCGCCTTTTACGACATCCATGGGAAAGAGATAGAGGGGTCCATCAGACTGTATTCCAACAGCTACAATTCTATGTGTACACTTGTTTGTGTACCACTATCTCATAGGGTTTAATTTCCTTTATACAATGTCAATGGTGAACTCACTAATAAAACAAGCGAAAGAGCGGAAACAAATCCACTTACTTTTTAAATTTAACATCAGGATGCACCGGAAAGGGGGTCAGGGGCGCGGTGGGCGACGGCGACGGCATCGACGTGAGGGTTGCGCCCGCGCCGCCGTGCGCGTACCCGTGGTACATGCCCCCCGCGTACATCGGGTTCTGCCGCGCCTGTCAATGTGCTTCTGCTTCATTTGGCTTAATCACTCTACAGCTACTGAGCACAGTTGCATGCCATTACATTCTCACACTAAGCAGTAACATACCAATGCCATGCATGTACCAATGATTATTTCGAAGTTATTTTTATTTGTTTGAATGCTAACAATATGTCTGTATGTATATTGTATATGTCTGTTTTTTGACATAATAATTTTTTGCATTAAGTTTTACGGACTAATAAAAAAATATGCGTAATTATGATTTTGCTATAAAAAAATATGCATGCAGTCTCAGTTATGCAGTAACTACCCATGCATAGATAAATATAGTAATGAAATTATTAAATTTTAACATTATTAACAAGTAATATGTATTCGGTAATAAAGACCGCGCTCGACCGAAAAGTACCACCATTTGTAACCGTAATTGAAATATTTCAAATAGTGCTATATAATGGTGATAATGATAATAGACACGACTTACAGTGACGGGCATGCCCTGGCCCCTGGCGTCCTGTGGGTTGTACCCGGTGACTGCGGGATGCTGGTACATGTTCCTGGAGCCGGGCAGCGCCGGTGCCAGTGGGTCCTTGCCCTGTGAACCCGCGCCGTGCCCAGACCCACTCGACGGTAATGCCTGATTGTTCCTATAGAGAAAATGAGGTCTTAATTACTTTACTTTATTAAAGCGTTGTTGAGTTTGTTCAAAAGTTGGTGGTAATTTTGTCATTGGTGTGAATGTTGTTTTATTTGTAAAACATTTACTGTATTTTGAATTTGTTTAATGACAAAAGTAACACCATCTAGTTCCATTGAACATCAACAACCCCCTTTATAATGCAGACTCACACCTCTTATAATTTAAACCTGTGAGATTGACTAACTTACAGCTACTCCCAAGTTAGCTGCTGTTATTAAAAGCTAAGACCCATCACCAGTATCCCATCATGCATCATAGACTAATCTTCTATGATCAGTTCAATTGATCAATCAATTGATTCAGAATCTTATCTGAAAAGTTGGCCGTGCAGGTAGGTTTGAGATGCGCCATAGACAAAGATAATCAAGCCAAGAAGACAAACATTACATCAAAGAAAACAAAAAAATTACATTAGAAAGATGTTAGAACGACCCTCTATAGGAATCCTAGGAAGCTATTTGTCTTGTTGACTTGATCGTAGACCGCCCACACTTAAGTAACCCTCGCAGCCAAGCACGAAGCAGTCATGCTCACAGCTAGGTGCGAGCCAAACGCGAGAAGAACAGACACTTGCCTATTGTTACTGCTGCTCTTTTGCGAGCGGTGTCCGTTCTCAGTGGGTTTGAGACGTGTTCTAAGTTCGGAAGTCCCATTCTCAGCGGGAGCACTCGTAGCCGCATTCCCTACTCTCGCTGAAGACCGTGTTTTAACCATTGTTGACGTGCGACCGTCTCATGTCAACTGAAATTCACGAGTCCGAAAACGGACAGAAGCTATCTTAAAACAGTGGAATTGTAAAGAGTTTTCTGGAAAATTTCTTCGAAGTTGAGTATGTCTCAGCACCGTGACGTCTTATTTCTCTTACGCTTTGAAAGTTGAAAGGGAAAGGGGCTCGATATGACATCTGCAATTGAATAATTACCAATTTTTAGTCGTCAATGGTTAAAACATGTCTTACAGCTTTTTATTATCTAAACAAACCAAGAAATGTCCATAATTGAAGCATTTTTTTTGGGAACAGTGTTGGCGGTCTCTTTGTTTTTGTATTGACAAATTATTCCACTGCAGCTGTGAAGGAGCATAGCTAAGGAAAGAAAGTGTATTAACAGGTTTCAATAACCCACACGGCATTGGAAGTAGGAGTTAACTTGTAAGAGAAATAAGTCCTGTCATTTGAAATTTTCCAGAAAACTGACAAGACAACAAGTTAGTCCAACAAGTAACCTGAGATGTTGAGAGGAACTTGTTACAACATAGAATCTTACATCTATATATCTGAATGACCAACATGAAATTGTGACTGAAATATCTATTTGATAAATAAGCCCTTGATTAAAATAACTAACTTTATGTGATATAAAAGTCAATTTGTTTTTTGGAGGAGGAATTGAACAACCACAAGGGAAATTCATTATAATAAGATATTTAGGAAAATATTAGTAAAATTTATGTTTTTTAATGATCAATTGACTTTTAACTTTGTTTTTATGATAAGTTTTATACATCTATATTTTCTTTCCTATACACAACTGACTATCCACTCCACATTCATTTTGTGGTTTCAAGTCCATACTGTATAGAGCATCATTAACGTTATATACCTAACTGCATAAAGTATTATTGGCATAATCTTCATTTTACACAACTTTCATATGTAAAATATCATGGCTGTATTATGGTGGAGTGGTGGTTGTCAGTCGCTCAATTATAACATGATTTGAAATGTCCGAGATAAAATAAAAGTATGTAACGGACACATTTAATACCAATATTTTATGCCCTAAAAATATATGGGACCCAATATGGTTCAACTGAAAGACCCGCCCTAAACAAATAAAATATATACTCTCCATGACTGAATGAAAAATAACAGACAACACACAGCTGAAACCCTTTACAGTTCACTAAGGAGGATTTCCCAAAATTCCCGCGGGAACAGAAGTAAATTAGATGTTTCGTTTGAAGCGGGCGGACCCGCGGGCGCTCTCTAGTTCTACAATAAACTACAAGTTAAATAATAGAAACTAATATGTTAGACTAAAATAAGCTATTAATGAATTCCGTATATTTTAAGATAAGAGACATACATTCTTAGAAGTAGGTACATGCATTTGTTTTAGTTGGTTTTGAAATGAAATTTACAGCACACTTAAAAGCCTTTTTTTATTCTGAATAAAAATCATACTAACAATATTAACTTACTTAAATCAAGTTTATTATCTTTTTTGATTTCCTACTAAAGTTAAGAACTTCACTGGGTTTTCCTCAGATTAGCCTCATTTTGGACCAAAATCGTAAAGTACATAAATACTTATTTACACAGCATACATTAAGACATTTTTTGGCATAACTATTGTTTGTCTAGGTCTTTCCATTCCAACATTCCTATTCCTGATCAAACCATCTAAGCATTGCCTTTTCTATTCCTATCACTACACTATATCTGTGTTTATTTTACTTTCGCGCTTTTTCTGCCTCACCCAAATTTCAGTCCCACACATTAGTGTTGGGACCAACATGCCTCTATGCACAGCCAAGTGAGTTTTTTTGGACAGTTTCTGACTGCTCATAAAGGCATGCAAGGCTCCTTTCACCATGTTCCCCACATTCAGCCTCCTTTCAATATCACTATCAAATTTTTCATCTAGTGTTAACTTTCATCCTAGATATACAAACTTTTTCACTTGCTTTCTTTCCACTTTATTCCTTTAATCAAAACTATACATTCTGTAATTTTGCCACTTTTTCATTTTACTTAAGCACCATCAATCTTTTCTTATTCAAAGCTCATAAATATATACAATCTCCTGTGACTCCTCAGCCTATGACTCCAGTATAACATAATTGTCAGCATAATTTCTAGCATTCATTCTAATCCACCTTTAGACTCTTTTAAATCTATCAAAAACCTATCCATGAATAAACTGAATAGCCAAGGTGAAGCAACACACCCCTATCTATCTCCTTTCTTGATATTATAACTGTCAGTGTACACTCTGTTACTCCTTACACAAATACTTGAATCCTTAAATATAGCTTTCTCAGTGCTTGTATCAAGGCATTGCGCACCCCATACATATCTAGTGCTGACCATAATTCATTGCAGTTTACTCTGTCATAGGCCTTTTTAATAATGCATTTCATTATTCAGGACATACATAGTTTTTTTTAAATTTCAAAGGTTCAATATGTATATTGAACCTATTATGGGCTAATAAAATTTAAAAAACCACATCTACACACATAAAGGTACATATAGATGTGATTTTCTTAAATTTTATTTACATCCAGCCACATAAATATGGCTTTCCAGATTTGTAACTATCGGCTCTGTCGACCCTAAAGTGGCTGAATATAGCCTAAGTGTGCTGTTTATCTTTTTAACCAACTTCATAAAAAGGAGTAAATTCTCAATTCTTATTATTTAATTTTTTTTGGTATCTGTATTTAACAAGTGTAATTGAACAGATTTTTATATTTGCTTTTGTAGACTAAGCACGCGTGTAATTGATACACCCTTAATCTTCCTGGTAAATCAATCTATTTTTACTTGTGAACACATAATTATTTTTTTTTACTTAGTAGATTCTGAGTTTATCAACATAAAAAATAGGCATGGGGAGGGGGAACTCTTGCTATAAAATGAATAATGAACTAGCCGGTCCCCGGTATGAATAAGTCCTTTACGTCTTGTAAAAATCAATACATTGAGATTATTGTCATTATTTATAACAAGAATACTGTGATGAGAGATGTACCACGTTAAAATTCATGAAAGCAGGTGTAGTGTAAGTACATACTTATTGTAGATGTACAGACCGATATTTTACAAGGCAAAGATAGCTTTCGAAGTAGTAAGGGGTATCATTATTTTAAAGTTAACCACTGATTAAAAATCAATACATACATAGTAATAATAAATTAAACAAAACGTTAGAACTCAATAAACAATATGGATGTCACATATAAAAAATAACTTAACTTACCATGATATCGCGTTACCGTAATCGTAATATCTACTCATATTAATAGTTATTTAAAATTTAACACTAACATTTAAATATTCTCATAAATTTACGAATGTCTTTCACTAAATGCCATAGCTTCACTTGACGCTTGTACGACAGCAGCACGGCAGCCACATTGGCAATAGACAATATTTATTGTTTTCAAATGAGTGTGTAAACTGGCCCTAACTTTATTTATTTTATGCAATTTTTATACATTTTGTTGCTAATAGAAGTTGATTTAATTATTGCGGTTGCGTTATCATTATGCAAACCAAAGAATTCTCAAAACAATAATATATAAAAGTGTTGAAAAACGTTTTTAAAATAATATAAAGGTGATGATACACAAGATCAGCCATAGACAATTTATTTTTCCAAGAACAATTCCATTTCCTAACTTCCTGTGCTGCGCTGCCATTTATACCTACTTAAAGGCTCATCTGTTAAGCCACGACCACAACATAGGGCGTAAAGAGGTCAACTGGCAAGCAGGCAGCCGGGCACGAAATTACAAGACAGAAAGAAAAGACCGATTACGACCGACGATTATCCCAATTCCCAAACCAAAATGTCATCTTAACCCAATTAATATAGTAAAAGTGAAAATAACTTAAGTTGTTATGTAATATCGCCATGAAATTTTGCAAACAATGTTGGACTCTGTCTATCTCGTAAGGTATAAAGGCTCGATTAATATTATGAAGCTAAGTCGCAGGTTGAAACTAGTTTGATATTAAAAATAGGAATTGCCATGATAAGCTTGGATATCGATATAATACACATGGATGTCCTAAAAGGCGTTAAAGGAAACAAGTACATTCATCTAGTGCAAACAACCATGCTGGTAGGCATTGGAGCGAAAAAACCGTCACTATTTCAATCTTAATTCATCAAAAAATCATCTAGCTGAATGTAGCCTTCGATTCTCAGCTTAAAGTAAAATATAGGTTACAATGCGGGGCCACATGAATTAGGCTAAAATTTTTTTGTAATCATACATTTTTTACTTATCACTACATAGTATAAAACAAAGTCGCTATTTTAGTCTGTTTGTCTGTATGCTTAAATCTTTAAAATTACGCAACGGATTTTGATGCGGTTTTTTGTAACAGGTAGGTTGATTCAAGAGAAAGGTTTTTATGTATAATTTTTTCCGAATTTTGCACCCGTGCGAAGCCGGGGCGGGTCGCTAGTATTCGAGTATATCTATAGGTACAAATAGTAGGTATGTACAGCCAATTATAATTTGCCAATAGGTTACTATGGGCTTTTCCATTTTTTGGATAAACAAGTTTTTTAGCTCATTATGTTGCTCCTAAACATATCTGGGTCAAATTTAGTTTTTTGAATAGGAAGAAACCTTATTTGATTGAAATGTTAAGCGGCGAAAAGGTGTTTTCATAATCAAGACCTCTCACTTGTACTTTATTTAAATTCTGTGCCTATGTTATGTCTGTGACCATTTAAAACAATAACAAAAAGCTTTACGATACAAATGAGTATATTCTTTAATTTAGTAATATAACATGACTGAAACTAATAAAAATCACACAAAAGTAAATTCATCTTCGGTTCTTGACGATAGTACTCTGACGTAGATGATGTAAATGCTGAAGGCCACTCCGAATACCCAGGATATTACGCCCAGAATTATTATGATGAGATTTTTCACTAAATAGTATTGGTATTTTCCGAAGTTCTCCGGATACATAAGGCAGAGCTCCATTGCCGCTGGAAACACCACTGATAGAAGTGTAGTGCAAAGATTTCCAACAAATGCCACAAACGGTCCTTGAAACGGCACACAGTATGAGATGAAAACTGAAACGTAAAGTAGTAAAAGGATAACTTTAATAACGCTTTGTTTACCACGAAAACGTTAAACCCCTGAACCTATCTACATGAAATTTTCATACATGTAGTGTGGAGTACGAAGACATAGGGTAATTTCACGCGGGCCAAGCCGCGCTTGTAAGGTAGCATGTATGTAATTTTTTCATGTTAATCTAAAATAAACTTAAGAGATCTAAAATGTTGCTACTCTTGATTGAGGTGCCGACGGAAGAACTGCGTTGGTAATCTTTCACGAGAAAACAACAATGCTGAGTTAGGTCGCTATTCGAAACCATGTTTATTTAGCTACAAGTAAAAAAACTATTCTGAACTGTAAACTAAATATATTTTTTTACTTAAGTATTTCAGCCACTCACATGTCATCAATACGAATACGGGTCTGGCAATATATTCGATGACTTTAAAGTTTGCGTCACTTAATTGGTGTCTATCTTCATAATTCCTTAAAACCTCTATCATGATCTGTACTCCAGGGTAGCACTGAAGTGGGTAGGTAAATGCAATGGCAATGAGGTATAAACCTATAGCAGCCATAGCCGAGCTATTGAAAGAAAAGAAAAAGTAAGAAATGAAAAACGAAAGTTTCAATAATTATAGAAAACCTTTTTTAATATAGATAGAAGCTGAATTTTATTTGGTAGGTACGCAAAGTTAGCAATTTGAACGCGTCACGCCGGCATTGTTACGTGCGTGCTTGCGTCTGTCTGCTTTGAAATTGTAATTGTG
Organism: Amyelois transitella; assembly: GCF_032362555.1. Lineage (NCBI taxonomy): Eukaryota > Metazoa > Arthropoda > Insecta > Lepidoptera > Pyralidae > Amyelois > Amyelois transitella. Next base: position 3,071,256 of record NC_083522.1, on the reverse strand, counting down.
TCCCGACAATAAATATAGCGATTGATTTTCTGACTGTGATTTATATACTTAGTAGATGATACATACACCTATATCACAACATACTCAAATATGTATAAATAATAAATTACATACTTACTTATCATCAAAAGGTAAAGAGCGAAGGACGTTTTCTTCCATAACACCAAAAGACCAGTAGCCCAGAGCACCGAAAATCGTACAAACCAACACGGCTACTGTCCCAGACACATTAATAGCTCCGTAGCGGGACACCATTATGTCTGGATTAATGAGATTCTTATCCATAGAGAGTACCTACATTTTCAAAAATAATTCTAGTTTAAAAAGAAACATGCGTGTCGTCGTTGTAGACTGACCCCAGTAGGATTTTACTTTATAAAATTCATCGACTTTTCCGCAAACTATTAACAGGTACAGTAACTTTGCTTGGGTAACAGTAATCGTTTAAGTCTAATAATTACTATTGTACTACTTACCACACCCACTGCGGACATATTAAAGAAAAATGTTCCAATCGAGAACAAAACTGAGAAAGGGCTGAAGTTCACCGCAATGTATTCTCCATGAGGATCCGCGAATATGTGATAGAATACCAGAATTATGCCTATCATAGCCATCAAGTTTCCTGAAATTTAATGAACCTCTTTTAATAGTACCTTTTTTCTTTAAACGGAAAATATTTTAGAGTACATATTTGTTCTTTTTAATTTCTTTATTTTAACTCTGATTTTACATACAGTAAAGAGCGAGTAGAAAATAATTTAGCTCACCAGCCATCGAAACGTAACTGACTATATTTAAATTCTTCATTGAAAATTCCAGTAACAAATATGGTATAAACAAAGCTGCTAATGCGTAGTTTATACTCGTCCAGTCCATTATCTAGAAAAATATTCATCATTCATTACTAGTACCCGAAACCGCCGAGCTTGCATGAAGAGAATTATGAATGTGGATGAAGCGAAGGAAATATGCAGAGATCGTGGCAAGTGGAAAGAGGTAGTCTCTGCCTACCCTCCGGGAAAGAGGCGTGATTTTATGTATGTATGTATTAATTACTAGCTTAGCAGACTCTTCATCGTCATGGTTTAACTATATTATAAACTAGCGGACTACCCTGGCTTTTCGCGGGTAGCATTTACAGATATAAAACTTCCTTTTAAAACCTTATTTACAACATTTCAAATAGGAACAAAACCCGTCCACAAATTTCCGGGTTTAGCGCATACATGCAGACAGAGAAAATAGGGGATTTTATAATATGTAGTGATGCGAAAGTTTTTAAACACTGAATATACCTACTTAAATATGTTTATTTTTCCTTGATGGATATTATTGTAAAATTTACAATAATAGATATAACTAGATCAGAATAATACACACGAAGGTTTAACATTATTTAAAACAGTAGGTACTCTGGTTACTTGTGATTTGTAAATCAATCTCAAACTTGTCTTTATTTTTCTCTCATTCACTCCTGGATCGTGGTTATTGGTGGATATCGGTTATGAATTCAGAAAGGTAATCGAGAAAAATAAATATCATGAGGATAATGATAAAAACTGTTTTACACGTTTTCTAAAAATTACTTATTTATATCTACTACATACATCTTTCAAGCTATCAGCAGTAAAAATAACGAAGACTGAACAGATTCCAAGCTGGCTTAATACCATAAATACTGCAATGATGGCACTGTAAAAAAAAAAAAATATAGCATTAGGGTAGGAAACAAGGCCATAACTCTAGAGATAAATAAAATTTTCTAAATGTTACGTCTGCTTTTACTGATTGACCATTATTTGTACAGCTAAATACTTTATCAGATATTATTTTCCTTAGGTACTTATTAACTTACGGTCCATATTCTCCAACACACTTTAAAACTGGCGGACCATGAAGTAGTGCAATACGAAAGCCATATCGATAAGATATGTGTGGTATCCTCAAATGTCGACTGATTTCATTAAGACATTCCAGCTAAGAAAATTTAAATGTTAGGTACATTAATTAAACCAGTTTTAGCCTATATGGATAAAATATAAACATACTTACTTACTACTTTCGACTACCGAATAACAAAAATTTTCACTGATGGCGGACGAAGCCAAGGGTATATTCTAGTCAAATTACAATAATGAAATATCGGTACTAACCAGCATTTTATGTGTGTGGATGATTAATGCTCCTATTAATATGCATAGTATTGGTCCAAGAACGATGCCTGTTTGACTGACTGCTAAAGGGAGGCCCAGAGATCCCGCCCCGAAGCATGTCCTCACTACGTTAAAATAGGCCATTTTTGGGCTGTTAGTAGAATAGAAAATTGGAATAAATGAAAGTTAATAAGAGGTGTGATTTTATGTTTGTAAGGGTAAGAATTTGAGACCCTGATGGGGCATGGATATAGGTGTACCTACCTCGGACTCTTCCTCAGGGGAAACAATGCGGGATAAAATCCAGATGAATAATAAAATTCCAATAAAATCAAATGATACAGGTCAAACCTGATAGGTTTTCTAGGTTCCCTGTGGCGACGTGGGTCAAAAGGCGATCTCCCTTCAGGCGTACCAAGGTGTAGATTTCCTTCAGGCAATGTAGCTTTTCTTGTATCTACAATCGAGATAAGACTTCCAAGTGTCTGTATATTAACTTTGCTTACACCTTCAAAAGCAGCCCTAAAAAGAAGTTAGACATTGTGATTTGGTTATTAATTATTAATACTGCACCTAATGTGTAATGATTTCACATTACGTATGTATTTTTGCTGACTTGGATTAAACTTTACAAGATTATTAACATATAGGCCGTTTATTACTCTAGTGTATATTAAGCTCTAATATTATAAAATACTGTACAGATGCAAATATTTACATTTTGTATTTTTAATAATAGTAACTATGTTATAAAACAACCAGTGTAATTATAGGAATTATTATAATTTTTGTCTTTTCCTATACAAATAGGAAACCAATTACATAATCCCATGTATAAATTTACAAATTATCACAGGAATAATATTAAGAAAGAAAAGGAACCAAGACTTGATGCCGTGTAAGTTATTATAACATTGACAAATTCTTATTTTATCCTGATGGACGATTTCAAGGAGGATTAATTATGAAATAAAAAAATAAATAAAAAATCTGAGCTAAGAAATTGGGTAATCAATCATTAGGTAATAGTATGCTTATGCCTTATATTATCATCATCTGAATCATCGCTCCCGCTACAAGCTCTTCTTCTTCTCTTCGTATGTTTTTTCACAGGTTCTTTTTTGAAAAAAGAAGAACTAAGAACTAATAAACTTTACGTTGCTTAGAAAACTTATTTCTCCATAACTATCGCGCCTGCGCCATAAAGCGCGGATAAGAGAAATGTATATTTAAATGTTTTTCCAATTGAAAATTTAAGTGCGATTGATCTCAATCTGCCTCATAGACAATAAGTTATTCACTCTTATTTCAGTCGATTCGATTCCTAGTGGTTCAAATCAGAGAACAGAGAAGTGGGAAAGGAATTAATTCTACATGTACTCTGCCCAAGAAATCTTCAGAATAATATGAGAACATCAAATTGGTGAAAAACTTTCAGAAAAAGTCTCCATAAACATGAAACGGATTTTTTATTTACTTATTAGTCTCGTACTCAATTCAAGGACGAGTATGTTTACAAAATTAGTCTTTTCAGTAATACCACACAACAAAAACGCGACGATAATGTAAAGCTATGAACATACCGGACCAACGAAACCCCGGTGAGTACACAGTTTAATTTACTTATACTTTATGGTCAACTGTCAACGTCAAACAAGAAAATGACATTTGGTGAAGCGACTACTAAATAGGCGGAACAGTTTTTATTTTCTATTTGTATCTAATATATTTTAAAGATCATTAAATTGTTCCTCTTACTTTTTATTAGAGAATGATGTCTACTACAGAAGGTGAATTGGATGTTGAAATCAGTAACGAACGAGAGGATGGGGAGGTTAGATTAATGGTTTACAGATTTGCTTTGAACATAGATTTTTTTTCCAGTATTTCTATCGAATAACTTATTTACCGCTTTAAAATTAAAGTATAAGTAATGCTTAGTAATTCACTTACCAAACATCGTAACAATAACTTTTTATTATATGATAAAAATTATTTTTGCGTCGTAATAAGTAGGTTGTTAAAAAAGTTGCTAATGCCTTCTTTCTTTTCCAGTTGGATGATTCCGACGTTGAAGAGGGTGCTTATATACCCCTGGAGCGACCAGATACGTTCAATCCTCCATCGTTAGTTCACATGCAAATCCAAGATGAGCAGAGTGACGAGGCGTCGCCGCAGGAGTCGTCAGGATCGGAGTCAGATGACGAACCCCGGCGTCGCCCTAAGCGGTTGAAGGTTCGTCCGCGGCGACCACAACCACCGCCACAGCAAGAAAAGAAAAACAAATATAATGTTTGGTGCACAGCATTGCAGGTATAAATTGTTGTCTTTAGTAATAACACGCATATAATGTCTTTATTCCTTGTAGGTAGAGCCAACAGTCTTGAAAAGACAGATATGCCACATTCAGTGGTTACCTTAATGATAGAATTTAAATTCAAATAGTGACAAGTTGCTAGCCCATTGCTTAAAAGAAGAATTCCAACTTTATAAGCTTATTCTCTTAGTTGCTTTTTATGACATCCTTGGGAAAGAGATGGAGTGGTTGTATTCTTTTATCTATTGTATCTTTTTTATCTTTAGTTATTATTTTTCAAAACTGATCATGACGTTTAACTAGGAAGGTGTAAGTTAATATGTTTACTTTTCACTTTATGTAATGACAGCTTTAGAATAAAAAATTTATCAGTCAATTAATTACATGCAAATTAATTGATAACTTGTAGTAGTTGCCAGAAGAAGGTAAAGCAAAAGAAATCCTTAATTTTTCGATCTTGTTAAATAAGGCAACCCCAGATTATCCTCTTGGTTAGTGAGATATGAAAAGAACCAGATTAACATAACAATAATATTTCCAGGAGGACTTACTTACGGAAGATATGGTCACCTGTGATGTGTCAAAAAAAAGCAGATACGGCGTTGAATCTTATGATTATACTATTAAGTATAGGTTAGATGATGACTATATATCTAAGAAAGTATTTTCCAATAGTAGTGATGATCGGGAAAGGTCATCGAATAAGAGGACAAATGAAGAACGGTCTAATGTGAAATTAAGGCTCGGCAAACGAATTAACAGCCACAGGCACTTGGAGGAGAAACAGAAGCCTAGGTATTTGCCAGATCTGTCCGTTACCACTGAGGACTCGATAGATGGAGTTGCCAGTGATATTGCTGTAAAACTTGATGAGGAGAAGAAAGATTTAATAGGTGAGTACTCTTGAAATATTTTCATGGGCTATATCCAATGAGAAGCAGCCTGTTAAACACTGGCCAGGTTAATTTACCAAACATACATACATACATAAAATCACGCCTCTTTCCCGGAGGGGTAGGCAGAGACTACCTCTTTCCACTTGCCACGATCTCTGCATACTTCTTTCGCTTCGTCCACATTCATAACTCTCTTCATACAAGCTCGGCGGTTTCGGGTACTTTTGACCTGACCCTTTACCAGGACGTCCTTAATTTGATCAAGATACGTTCGTCTAGGTCTTCCCACTCCGACCTTTCCCTCCACACTCTCCTTGTATATCTGCTTAGTCAACCTGCTTTCATTCATCCTCTCCACATGACCGAACCATCTTAACATACCCTTTTCTATTCCTGTAACTACATCTTCTTTCACATCACAACATTCCCTTATCACGCTGTTCCTTATCCTGTCACTCAATTTCACACCCATCATACTCCTTAACGCTCTCATTTCCACTGCATTTATTCTGCTTTCATGCTTCTTTTGCCATACCCAACTTTCACTCCCATACATTAATGTCGGGACCAACACGCCCCTGTGCACAGCCAGTCGAGCCTTTTTGGATAGTTTCTGACTGCTCATAAAGGCATGCAAAGCTCCATTCACCATGTTCCCCGCGTTCACTCTCCTTTCAATATCACTATCATACTTGCCATCTGATGTAAACTTTGATCCTAGATATACAAACTCTTTCACTTGCTCCACTTTTTCTCCTCCAATCAAAATATTACATGCTGTCATTTCTTTCTCCATTTCAAAAACCAGTGTTTTAGTTTTACTTACGTTCACTTTCATTCCTTTCTCTTTTAAAGCTTCATGCATACAGTTTACCATCTCCTGTAACTCCTCCGCTGATGACGCCAGTATAACCTGATCGTCGGCATAGAGCAGACATTTGACGAGTAACTCATTCATCCTTAATCCACTTTTAGACTCTTTCAAATCTGTCAAACAGCTATCCATAAATAGGTTGAACAGCCACGGTGACGCAACACATCCTTGCCTAACGCCTTTCTCAATCTTAAACCACTCAGTGTGCGCTCCGTTTATCCTGACACAAGCACTCGAATCCTCATATAAGGATTTCAGTGCTCGTATTAAGAGACTGCTCACCCCATGCATAGAAAGTGCTGACCACAATTCATTCCTCTCAACTCTGTCATAGGCCTTTTCCAGATCTACGAATGTGCAATAGACTTTTTGACTCTTGGCCAAAAACTTTTCGGCTATGCACCGCAAGGAAAAGACCTGATCAGTACATCCCATTCCCTTTCGAAATCCCGCTTGAGCATCCCATATTTTGTCATCAGTTTCATTCCTGACTCTATTAATCAATACCTTAGCATACAATTTGCCGACGACGCTAAGCAGGCTTATACCACGATAATTTTTGCAGTCCAGCTGTGACCCTTTTCCTTTGTAAAGTGGCACGATAACAGCCTTACACCAATCTTTTGGTACTCGGCCGCTTCTCCAACACAAATTGAAAAGGCAGTACAACTGACTAGCTACTACGCCTTTTCCTGCTTTAAGCATCTCGACCGACACTCTATCACACCCAGCAGCCTTTCCCGCTTTCATACTCTTAAGTGCTTCCACAATTTCGAACATTTCAATTTCGCCTTCCATCTCATTCTCTTTTTCTTCGCTATAGCAGAAATCTTTCTTATTTCCTTCCTTTTTTTCAAATAAACTTTCAAAATAGTCCTTCCATATCTTTAGTACACATTCTTCTCCTTTCACAACGCTACCATCCTGGCATCTGATCCTAGTCAGCTCTCTGGTTATAGTATTTCCTCGGGCTGACCTTACGGATTTCCAGAATACTTTCAGATTTGACTGAAAGTCTTCTGATAGCCTTTTATCAAAATCCTCTTTATACTCTTCTTTCTTTCTAATCACAGCTTTCTTAACCAAATCTTTCATTTTCTTATATTCCTTACGTGCTTCATTCACATCTTCATCTATAACCTCTTGCATTCTTAAGTTAGCTTTTGCTGCTAACAAATCCAGCCATGCTTTCTTCTTTAATCGCACAAGTTCTTGCACATCTTTACTCATCCACGCATTTTTGTGATTTTTTCCTTTCCTTCTTCTACTTACACCACACACTTCAACAGCTACTTTCACAATTCTTTCTTTAAATTCCTTCCATCCATCTTCAATATCGCTCATTTCATCTAAATATTCAAATTCATCCTTCATTCTATTAATATACTTCTTACCTACATCCATATCTTGCAAATTTTCTACTTTTACTCTTTCCAAAGCGCTGGTTTGCTCCCTTACCTTGTGCCGCCAGCGATTGAAGATACCCCTTATCCGGGATATCACCAGTAAATGGTCCGAGTCAATGCCAGCACCGCGATATGCACGGGTATCCAGCACTTTGTTCTTCAATCTTTCATCTACAATCACAAAGTCTATCATACTTTTTAAAATACCTTCCACTCTTGTGTAGGTGTGGATCTCTTTATGTTGAAACATTGAGTTCGACACAAAAAGATCCCACTTACCAGACCCATTTACCAAACACTTTTATTAATTAACCATACAATATTAAATTGACTATTGTTCTGAGTCATTATGCATTTCGTCCTGATGGGACTGGGCTGAAACGCACCCATTTATTAAGTACTAATGTTCTTCTCTCTACTCCTAAAGGCTTAGGCGTTCTTAAGATAACCTTTGCCCGTGAATTCGTACGCACAATGACCTGTTTTCCCGCGAAAATTTCGGGACATCTAAGAAACAAACATGCCTAATTACGGTATTTATAATTAAATTGCATTTCCTGTAATTTTCCTCAGCAGAATGTAGAAATATCTTCACATTAGCAAATAATAAAACAAATGGTTATTATATTTATCTTGTTACAGCGAGGATTGTTCAAGTAATTGGTGCCCACAAAGCTATGGAAATATATAAAGAGACACAAAGGGTGGAAGCAGATGGAGGCATGCTGGTGGTGGTAAGTGGCCTAATATAACACATTCACTATGTAGATTAATAAAAAAAATGCTATGCATGCAGGCTAATAATAAAATGCAGGTTCACGATGTTTTCCCCCACCATGGAAGCATCGGTTAGTATTCAAACAAATCTATACTAATATTATAAAGCTGAAGAGTTTGTCTGTTTGATTGTTTGTTTCTTTGTTTGAAAGCGCTAATCTCAGGAACTACTGGTTCGAATTAAAAAATTCTTTTTGTGTTGAATAGACTATTTATCGAGGAAGGCTTTAGGCTATATAACATCACGCTGCAACTATTAGGAGCGAAAAAATAATAAAGAATGTGAAATAAAGAATGTGTTTTCAGGGAAAATTATTCATCCTTGAGGGCTTCAATAATGCCCAAAATAACTATTTCTCGCAGACGGAGTCGCGTGCACAGCTAGTGTATACATATATAAATTCGAAAATAATCATTGGTACATGGCTGACGTGGGATTTGACCCTGTTCCTTTTTGCGCATCACGAATTTTAACCGCGACTCTGTACAGTATGGAACATTTAGATGATTTGAAAAATTTTTAAATACAGAACGGCACGCGTCGCCGTACACCAGGTGGCGTGTACTTCTTCCTGTTGAAACGTGACGTGGACATCTCTCAGGAGATGGTGAATCAGATCTTCAACGAAGACCGCAGGGAAACCGCGCGCCGCATCAAGAAGGCACGCGCCAAGAGCCGCCAGAAAGTCATGGAGCAGTTGAAGCAGAGTCTTACAGGTTCATGCAGTTTTATATACTTCTCTTTATCGTGTATCGTTAACCCTCCCTAGAATAGGGGATAAGGTAAACAAACTTCCCTTTAAAAAAAAAAAAATTCATTATTATGGAACATTTATCAAACATATTAACTTAATAATTGTCATAGATTTTGGTTCCACAATATTGGTTGATATCAAATAAATTACTTAAAATTATGTTTACTACCTCTTCCTAAACGTCAGTGCAGAAGAAGCAATAATACCCTGTACTTCAGAATTTTCTTCAATAACGACAACTTTTCAAACCTAATTGCCAGCATGAGGATAATAAGTTATTGCCTCTCACTCTTGGAGCAGCGACAAAATCATGCCTCAGTTGTAAGTAGACAAGACAAATGAGAACTTGCCCCTGTAGCTGGCACGCGCGACGCAGTCTTTATCGCGCGACAAACTATCGTTGTTTCGCTTTTATTTAATGTTCTAATTCTTACATTCCATACCCATCAAACAACATTCTGCCATTTGATAACCTAACATGCGTGTCTTTAACAGATTCTGAACTACCCTCACTGCTATCTCGAGGCGAGGCGACAGTGCAGTCGGAGCACGGGTCCAACCCGCCGCCGTCGCCCGCGACCGACGCCCGCGACTGCTCGAGCGACACTGACGGCCACGCGGACGGCCCGCACGACGCGAGCGCCCCGTCCCCCGCGCGCCCCGCCTCCCCGCTGCCGGACCGAACGGAGCGCCCTCTGCAGGACTACGACGACGACGACTACTTAGAAGTGATGTGCAACGATGACATGGACATGTTCTAAGCTGTGATTGGACGATACGGTGCTTCGTGATTGGTGAATTTAGTGCGACAGCTTCGCAATCTAATATTAACAGTGGATTCGCAGCTCGTATTACCAGGGATGAAGGTTTCTTTTGCTGTGAAGTTAAATACAAATAAGGTCATCTTTGTCTTGTTGAAAGTGTAATGTGAAAACACATTACACTTTGAGATATTTTTACACTGTTGACGATTACCATAAGCATAATTTTCATTTCCCTTGATTGAGCTTAACATTGGTGACAATATCGTCTAAGTAACGTTAAAAACAATGGCGGTGCTCCTGTCCACTACTTCTTAAAAGGGCTTTAAATCTAAATAAAATATTTACTTACGCACATAATAAAATCATTCTTGAATCTATAATTATTAGACCAACTTCTTGGGTAGCATTGATTGTGAGCAAATACTGCAGATGACTGGCCTATGTTTAAAACCCTAACCTTACCCCGATTAAGTATTAATTAAGGAACTAATTGTAAGTTTAACCTCTACCTAGTAGTTAACCAACCTTTGATTTTATACCAAAGGATTTTTTAAATGAGCAGCTGTTTAAAGATTTTTAATCTTGGGTTTACCTTAGTTGCATTCTTTACTGTTTGCTAAAACTACCTGGAGTCCACTTAATTATTACTCCTGGTGTTCGTCCCGGTTGCGTCCTCATTTCTCCGGAAGAGCTTGATCCTGGAATGGATAAATTCCTGAACTACTAAAAAACAACTTCTGTCTGATCTCGCGATTTTGCAAGAGAACTTACCCATGGAATCTTGTTTACATCACAGAATTATTAATAGTACTATACTATATACTGCATGCATATTCAGACACTGGGTGTTTGTTACTTGTTTGAATATGCAGGTTTCCTCAAGATGATTTTCCTCGCCGTAAAAGAGTCGGTTAGCGATCAAACGAATTTATAGAAACACAGAAAAGAGTCATGGGATATGGGACCCACAGCAAGTTATTGTTACTTTTTATGTTGTGAAATAATTCGTTACTCCCAAACAACAATTTCTTTAAGAGCTTGATGATCTTATATTTTTGAACTTAAATTTTTAGTCAAAATAGTAATTGAGATGTAAATATTTTCAAGTATTGCATTAATTCATGCTTACTTATTTGGCAAGACGAAGGGCACTAAATTTCTTTATCCACATTTTTAGACTGAATAATGTCGACATTTTGCCTAGTTGATCTCTAATATCAAAATACTGTCAAGATTACTAATATGTACCATTATAGACAAAATACTTTATTAAAAATGCTGTGAGTTGAAAACATAAAAAATTACGATATGAATCGGGCGTTGTGTTCACTTCCGCCTATAAAATATTTTTATATATAAAATCTGTGTCTTTAATTCAAAAAACTGCCTGTTAAAATCATAGAGTAGACAATAATAACTCGGTTATGGTAGCATCTTTGTAAAGTGTGCTAAGTATTTTCATATTGGATCATGGAAATTATGGCAGTCGTTGAGAAGTTGATCGTCCAAAATTAAATATAATAACTCAGTACTCAAACTTATTAGATGAACTGCCATCAAATTTTATTGTGTACTTTAAAATATTGGAAAGTGTCGTTAATGAATTGTTTTTGTATTTATAAATTGATAAACAGCCTCGCGGAATGCTCGAAGTTTGAAACTGGGTTAATACTTATTTTCTAAATAATGTTTAAGACCTGTGGATTGGTTGACTTTAAATAAGTAATTTTTGTCAAGTGTAAAAATCTCATGATCATATTATTTCGAAAGGTGCATATTGTAACATAACAATAGACACCCTGGTCTTGTGAATTGTTTTTTATTCTAGAAGTTGACAATTGCGGGAAGATTTGGCAGAAGAGATGCCTGTAACATAGTAGATAGTTGCCAACCTTTGTATGTTTAGTTTGGCAATAAAAAATTTCATAATATTGTTGGACTTTTTTTTCTGAACCGTTTCTATTCTCCAAGGACTATTTAAAGAGCTGCGTATTTGGTAACGATCTATTACCGCTTGCTATGGGGGAGATTTCCGTCTAGCCCACTGTAGTTCTAGGCGTGTGTCTCATAGTGTCATAGTGGGACAAATGGGACCATTTTGTCCCAATAGGTTGTGACATTATGCCGCTTTGGTCTCCCCGGCCCCCTTCTTCACAGCCTATTAATCCTATTAAAGTGCGCACGCGCGCCCCGGGTCTTCTTCACCTTTGGACTATCAGCATTCACTAAGTTGAGTAGCTTGCTATCCTGTAGCAGCTACTTACTGGATCTCGTGTCAATGGCTCTACCAACAACCTCTTTAAAAAAACACTAGTCCTAATAAAGTGTCTTTATTTTATATTTTTTTAATTATTTCATTTCTCTTACTTGCGACGTTTTACTAAAACGCCACAAAGTTCACTTGTAATTTTTAAAGAATAAGATTGAGGATTGTCCTCAACAATTAAAATAACTTTTTGCAGTGATGAATATATTGCTTTTTACAAATTTTCAAATAAATTATTCACATTTCTTATCAATTGGGAAATGTGTACTTACAGCTTTAAAATCTAAAAACATTTAAATAAAAAGACTTGGTACAAAGATTGTATATGATACAAATTAAAAAAAGAAAGATGAACATTATATTCAATCAAAAAATTTGTGGCATTCTGGCGCAGATTATTTTCAACCATATTGTCATGTAGTAGAAACTACTTTTACAACTTTAGTAACTATTTATAAATTCTGATATTTGTACTAAAATTTTAACTTGCTTACAATGTTTAAAATCTGCATTAAGAATAGGAGTTTGTTAAGACCATTAGATTTCCCTTGAAAGGCTAGTTTTGTACATAAACTTCTAAAATTGAACACAAGATTCATACATACTAAATAATAGGTACATACCATTAATAAATACTTCTCAAACATGTTTTTAATTAAATTCAAGTTTTTTGTTTTAATTAGCTAGGTAACAAGAATATATTCTTAGAATTGTTAGAGTAAATTCAATGGGCTACTAAGCCTATTAATTAAATGACTGAGCTTCCTAACAGCAAGTGCCAATACAAGAAGACCAACTTTTTACTACCAGTGCCATCAAACCTCATTCAAGTATATTTCTTATCAAATACACATTGAATACTTGTGCAAGTGCAGACTTCAATATACTGAATCAGATGGAAATGCAAGATATGAAAGTTTTCAGCCCACAGTGCTTTGACACTTAGGTGTCCAAAGACAGAAGAGTCACAAAGTCATGTTCGGATTATATAAACCTCCTTATGGAAAATCCAGCATCTGAAAATGAAAAGCTTTCTTAAAATGTAAAAAATGCCAAAAAGGTTTACAAAATTAATACAAAAGAAAATTTGGTATATATTTTATAGTCAGAGATTTAATGAAAGGTACAGGATTTTTTAAAAGTAATCAGTGAAATATCTCAATATAAATATGAGGAAGTACTCATAATATTTTAACTTATTAAGGTTCATGTCATCATCAAATCAGTTTTCATCACTTATTTATATCTTACCAGTTGCGGAAGGCACTTCTCAACGTGTTCCAACTCAACCTTGTCGCAGTTCTCGCGCAGAGCTTGGTTGGATGCTCGCAGGCAGGTCTCAGTCACCAGGCACTTGGCAACTTCCACGATCAGAGATAGAGCATCGTTGCCAAGTTTTGTCTTATTATCTTGGAATGACCCCTGCAGGAGCTCTTTTATAATGTCCTAAAAGATTACAAAATTGCTCAATAAATAGTCCAAATTTAAAGGAAACTGTTAAAAACATAGGTACAAATTTTGTGAAAACTTACTTGCTTTACAGAGCTCTTTACGTTTGATGTTATTGAAGTGGGGTCTATACTTTCATCGTCGTTTTCATTGCAGTTGCGAGCCATGGTGAAATAATGTAAAAATTGTTACAAATTGGCTTCAATTAAATTAAATTTAAATTCAACTCAGGCGACAAAAATAAACAACTGTGCGCGCGTGACAATTTAGACTTGACAATCAGCATTGACATTGACGTAAAGGATTTAGAAAATCGTTCGGCAACTACCTACGTTTCCGAAAGAAAATATTTAGGGGTTGCAAGTTTGGTCAGAAGACTAGACTGTCTAGTCGGTAGTTCTTGGCTGTGGTGCCTGTGGTTTTTACAGGTGAATAACTAAGTAAACAATATAGTATGTTCTAAAATCAGGTCTTCATGTATAACAAACAATAGATTTATAGATACGAAAACAATTTGTGCATCTTATTTTGATAAAAAATTCTAAATCAGAAACCTTGTTTACGAACGTTGAAAAGCAATATACCTACATGCACCGGTATTTAAAAAAACGGCCAAGTGCGAGTGAGACTAGCACACAAGGGTGCCGTACTATTATCTAGGTATATAAAATGCGTTTGTTGTGTGGGAGCACTTCTTTATTAATAACTCTATTTTCATTTAATTATTTATTTTGAATGGTATAACATTATTACTAAATTATATTTTGTGAAAATTTTAAGCGTCTTTCTGTTACCGATATAAATATTGAAAAAAAAATACGAAAAAGAAACGTTTATTTTATTTTTTATAGCGTCAACGGAAATAGGTACATAATTTGTGAAAATTTCAGCTATGACTGTTATGAGATACAGCCAGGTGACGGACGAATGGACAGACAGCGGAGGCTTAGTAATGGAGTGCCGTTTTTACTTTTTAGTTACGGAATACTAAAAATAATAGGTACAGCCTTTATTTAAAAACAAACACAATGTTTAAGTTTTACTAATTATTATTTATCGCAAGCATTTTTATTAAATAAATTATCCTATTTCTAATTTCATTTGGTGATTTGTGAGTCAAACTTTCCGATAGCAAATGTATCATTTGTTTCTCCTCAAGTAACTCCACAATAGTCTTGTCTCCGAAGTTTCCCATCACAATATTATCTCTAATGACTTGCAAAATTACTTTATCTTCGTCTCTCTGCCACTCTGCAGTCTCTGACTTGACTGTTCCGTCATCAGACTCTATGGCGTCTCTATGAGATTCTTCATATTTCGCAGCCTCTGGGTTTTCTACAGCACTATAGTCGTCTGATTCTTGCTCCTGTGAAAATAAACTTAGTATGAATATAAATATGCCGTGTTTATAGTTGCCCACACTTATAGAAAAAAAAATAGGACCACTCCATCTCTTTCCCATGGATGTCGTAAAACACGACTTCGGAATAGGCATGTTATTACGCATTAAGGCGATGGGCTACCGACCTCTCACTATTTGAATCTCAGTTCTATCATAAAGCAAAACAGCTGAACATGGTCTTTTCGAGACTGTTAATAGAAGGCTTCATGCTATCAGCTGTGCATTTTTATTTGCGTCTTTTACGAGACCCATGGGAGAGGGAGTGATCCTATTCTAAAATGTCGGGAACCACATGGACTAAACTAATCTACTATATTTTTTCATCTATCGACTATCATATTAGTATGGATGTACTTACAGATTTAACGTCACTGATGAAAATTTGTATGTTGCTCCCTATTCCGTATACATCTCCCATTTCTTCCTCCGGTTCCTCTTTAATTACGAGCCGACTTTCCGTGTCACTAGCGTTTTCTTCTTCTTCACCACTGAAAATTTAATAATACGAGACAACACATTTTTAATCATTACAACATTAATTTGTTTTTTAAAATTTATATTGTTTTATAAATAAGAGCAGCTTCAGATTCCAACTGAACTAAGATATTAGGTATGCTAAGTACTAGGTTACTGATACTAGGTTAGGTGGTAGGTAAGTCAAAATAGAGCTCTCAAATTTGGGTTAACACTATTTTTATCACATTTATCATGTTCGAGCTAAAGGCATATATCTATAAAGCAAAATTTTCAAAATATAACGACCTACCATAATATCGATTCAATTGTAAAAACGAAATTGTATTTACTCTCCAATCCGTAAAAACTTTAATAGCGCCATTTAGCCTAGGGTGGTCAGAAAATTCTTCTTATATAAGCAAAGAAATTTACCTTGACGAATGATCAGCCTCGTAATCGACTTGCATCTGATCATCACCTTTTAGCGTCACATCCATTTGTTCTTGTTCACAAGTTGCGTCTTCACACAGCGTAGCATCCAAGTCTTGTTCGCAAGTTTTGTCTGCACAAAGCGGAGCATCTGTTTTTTCTTCACAAATTCTTTCTTCATTGGCCGAAGTAACCCTTTCTTGTTCACAAGTATCCATTTCTTGTTCACAAGTATCCATTTCTTGTTCACAACCTGATTCCTCAATATGTTCTCGTTTACAAGACTTATCACTACACAGTGTTGCATCAGAATCATTACCAGAATCTCCAAATTTGTCTTGGCACGGGTCGCTCACCGCATTATCGCATTTACCTTGAGATCTCTCGTGGTAAAGCGCAGCTTTAACTCTATGCAGAGGCATATTTTCTTCGTCGTCACTGCAAGATGTGTGGCCTTTACTAAGCACGGTGTCAGTCGCATTTGGTATTTGAGAGCGTGGAGCGAGCTCTTGCGTTGCGTTTGTAACTTGAGATGTTTGCGAGTTCCTATGAAAAGTTTTATTAAGATATATAATAATATATACGGGACAAATAACACAGATTGAGTTAGCCTCGAATTAAGTTCGAAACTTGTGTTACGAGATAGTAACTGAACGATACTAGATATATTTTAGAATAAATACTTATATACATAGATAAACATCCAAGACAAAGTTCAGCGAACTTTCTCTGACAAAGCCAGTCAGAGAAAGTTCGTTTCTCATCATGCCCTGGCCAGGATTCGAACCCGGGACCTCCGGTGACACAGAAAAGCGCACTACCGCTGCGCCACAGAGGCCGTGAAATAGATAGATTAGATAATATAAAAGTTGGTAAATTGTGCCTTTAATTAGAAAATATAGGTCATTTCATCTTTCGTCTCAAAGTGTCCTATTAAGTATTTTTTTATGGTTATAAGGCAAAATAACAGATGTCTGTCCTACTTTTACTTTTAACTATAGCTTATTTATGTATTTTTCTCATAAAAACATTTCAAGATTGTTTTACCTCCTAACTAATTAAATGCATAAAGAAATACCTGCACGATTGATCCGAGTTGATTTCTGCCCGAGGTGTGTTGTCATTCGGCACTCCTAATGTCAGAGATTGAGGTTGGCTGGGCAGTGTAAGAACTGTTATGTATTGGTCGGCACTAGAAATAAATACACTGTTATAAGACTAACATTATTATTTATAAAGAAAAAACAACAATCCAAAATAGAACAGACCAGCATTTTTATAATCATAATTTTGGGAACGTTGATAGGGTAAGGTCCAGACAAATGTACCAAGGTCTGATTAAATCTGGATTGAATTGTACCTAAGTACATTCGTTTGGACCTCCTGGCAGAAGGTCAGGTCAGTACCCTTTATCGACGAGTTTGCATGAAGACAGTTATAAATTACATATATACATAAAATCACGCCTCTTTCCCGGAGGGGTAGGCAGAGACTACCTCTTTCCACTTGCTACGATCTCTTCATATTTCCTTCGCTTCATCCACATTCATAACTCTCTTCATGCAAGCTCGGCGGTTTCGGGTACTTTTGACCTGACCCTTTACCAGGACGTCCTTAATTTGATCAAGATACGTTCGTCTAGGTCTTCCCACTCCGACCTTTCCCTCCACACCCTCCATGTATATCTGCTTAGTCAACCTGTTTTCATTCATCCTCTCCACATGACCGAACCATCTCAACATACCCTTTTCTATTCCTGTAACTACATCTTCTTTCACATCACAACATTCCCTTATCACGCTGTTCCTTATCCGGTCACTCAATTTCACACCCAACATACTCCTTAACGCTCTCATTTCCACTGCATTTATTCTGCTTTCGTGCTTCTTTTGCCATACCCAACTTTCACTCCCATACATTAATGTCGGGACCAACACGCCCCTATGCACAGGCAGTCGAGCCTTTTTGGATAGTTTCTGACTGCTCATAAAGGCATGCAAAGCTCCATTCACACTGTTCCCCGCGTTCACTCTCCTTTCAATATCACTATCACACTTGCCATCTGATGTAAACGTTATAAATTAATTAAGCGAAATTAGCGAGTATTAAGTGTTATTTTATTACCAATGGCACAAGAGAACTTACTAGAAAGAAAAAAAAAATACAACAGTGAAACACAAAAGGTTGCCTTAACGCCTTATAAACTACTGGCTTTTACGCGGGCTTTTACTTTCGTCTGTCTTCACTTCCGTGTGTCTATTCTATATCTGTATCAAATTTCGTGATAATCAGTCCAGCAGTTATTGTGTTTATTCGTTACAAACATACAAATCATTTGTCTTTATTAATAGTGTGAATGTGAATAAGTATAACGAGGATAAAAATATATAGCTTAATAAAATATAGCATGCAATAAAAGTGTTATACGTTTCACATTATATTAAGGTGAATGTTCTTCAACTTGTTTGTTTCTGTAAGTAACTTCTTTGTTTCTTACCCATATTATACTTATTATTTGTCCTTTTATTTGAAATGAAGACTGTCAAGATTTTATTTTGTTATACTTTTTGCCAAATACTGTAAGAGGTGTACTAATACCGTTGTATTTTTGGCGTAAATAAATAAATAATAAATAAAATATAAATAAAAAATAAATAATAAAAACATTCACCTGCTCGGAGCTATGACATATGGGATGACTGGAACATGTTGCGTCGTGTTATTAGATACTGGTGCTACGGGATCGGTATTTATATCAGCCCTAAGAAAACAATATTCCAATCAGAAAATACGGCCTTCACAGCCACGTTTTTACGTCATTACACATTTCAAGAAATTAAGTTTGAGTTATATCTAAAAAAAATCACATATATCAGATTGGTGATCATCAAAAAATCAAACCAGTTAATTATTACAACTAAAGTCGCCCAATGCGATGTACTTCTTAATAATTATACTTTATTTATTTTTCACTTAACGTGTTCAGGCATGGCCTGGTATTGAATGCAAATTCATCATCAATGCTAAAAATTAAAAAGCTTACAAAATGTGTGTTATACGTTTAAATTTGTAATGATATTCACCTGCTCGGAGCTATAACGTGGGGGATGACTGGAACCGGTTGCGTCGAGTTATTAGATGCTGGTGGTGGTGGTACGGGACCTGTGTTCTTATCAGCCCTAAAACAATTCACATTATATCAGATTTGTGGTCACCAAAAACCCAACCAGTTAATTAGACTAAAAGATAAAATCTTCATCATTACATACAACATACATACCATCACATATATAGATATATACATACCATCACGCCTACCCAAATGAGAGGCAGGCGTGATGGTATTTGACAAGTGAAGCTTAATGGTTAAAATAAAAAATACAACAGGTTGGAATCTTATTGGCTGATCTAAAATGGCGCGACGCTTCATGATTGGATACATGAATGGTTACATGTTCGTGTTGTGCAATTATTGGGATGTTGCCTTATATTTATTAAAATTATATGTATCGATTATCGAATAATTAACAAAACAAGTCGATTTTAAATATTATTGGTAAAAATACTGAAGAAAACAGCAATATGTATGTACAAGGTCGTCGGTTGGGTACTCCCATTTGATCATGGTACGCTCGTCTAGACGTCGCCTTCCCATTACAAAGTTCCCAATCATACTCTATGTATGTTTTAAAGCTTGCATGCTGGCGAGATAATTGTGTATAGATTTATTTGCAAAATTGGATACAAGGTATCACTTATTGACGTCACATCACTTAAATCTAATTATAGCTACTACCACTTCCAAAGCGCATGTGCAAGAAGCAGCGGACAAACTACACTGCGGCAATTAAAAAAAATAAATTTTAAATTTTTCTTTATAAAAAAGCGAGAGATCCGATGTACGTATGGGTTTTTTTTTACCTTTCCTCAATCACGGCTAAATGGTGAGGGAACATCTTAAACACTCTCTCAGCCAAATGCGGGTAGTCGTTGAATGTAGGCAACAATCGTGCGCAGATCTCGCAAGCCGCGGGCTCGCCGGTGGCGGTGAGTACTTTGTACATCCTCTGTAGGACCGTGCGACGACTTCTCACTCGTACGACTTCTTCCTGAAATTTTTCAAATCTTTACAATACTGGCACGGTGATATTTGCTGAATGAAAACTCAATAAAAAAAAACTACTGTATACGAAAACAAAATGGTTCCCACTATTTCTCTCATATGTGACAGTTCAGTTGGCGGGTTCAAATATTTCGCGCCATAAAAAAATAAACTGCGCAGGTACATCGATGTAAGTTATAAAAGTGATAATACTGTACTGTATTGGTTTTGTGACTGGAATTATGAAATTTCATCCTGAGCAAATACCTACATTATGTCATTAATAAAACCTTCTTGAGTAAAGGAAATGAATCAATGGTTTCGACTATACATCAATGGAAATGCCACCTTTTCCTTTTAAATGTTCAGAAAATAAGATTTTGTTGTTATGCCCATTGTACAATCCGAGTAAAAAAAAATAATGTCTCTATATTATCATAATATCTATCACATTTAATTTCATCTGAAAACAGATGTGGAAACGTTTCAGAGAAATACATTGAACACACAAAAATATAATATGCTTAAATTTTATTTTATTCTATTATTGTTACGGCATTTGTCTTCCATCTCACCATTACAGTTCTTAGTCATATACCTACAAAGTTTCGTATATTTACCTGGACCATTTGAACAAGGTCAGCAACGCATACCACCGCGAAGTAATCCTTGAACCTTCCTATTTTTGCCGCTTGATCCTTAGTCAGGAACGGCAGGAAATCTCTAAATAACGACGAGTGAATCCCCGTCAACGTTTCGTTCAAGGACTTCGCGAGAGTGAGAGGATCGTCCGTATTCGTGTTGAAGTTGGAAAATATGGAATGTACTTTAGCTTTAAGACTTATGTTGGTCCCTAGTCTCGCCATTAGCTTCATTTTGTAACCTATTACGTACGCTGAAATATAAATAAAATGTTTATTAACATTTAGACAGTAGGGGAACTCCTCTCTTTCCTAAAAAAGTAAAAGGAGACTAAGTTGATATTTTTCTGGTAGGAGATTGGCTAGCGACCTGTCACTATTTCAATACAATAATACAGCTAAACGTGGCCTTTTAGTCACTTCCGAGACTGTTGGCTTTGTCTTCCCTGCAAGGGATATAGACGTGATTATATGTATGTATCTTAATATGTGGCAATTAAGATCATAAGACAACTCCTCTGTTTCAAAAGATTAAGCACGATCGTCTAGCACTAGATAATGCTTGCACAAGCTTCTATTAGTGTCTGGTAGCAAAAAAAAACAAAGAGAAAGACTTTCAACTTTAGATTCTTGTCTTAAGCGATGGATTTGCGAGAATCCTGGTATTATATCTGATCTGATGCTGGATGAAGACAATAATAAATATTATATACTCACAGAAATCTTCCACGTCCGTACTTCTAGACTCTTCTATTTGATGTTTCTTTGCCATCAGTTTATTCTCCAGGTTCCTAACAGACATACGCCTGCGCGCGAGTTTCTTTGCTTCATCCAAATTTGCGGAGAAAGTTTCCATCGCTGTCTTATAAGGGTCCTTGAATGTGTTCACCAAAAGTATCAATTTCTTCGTAATTCTCGGGTATGTTATATTCTTACAAAAGCATCTGGTTTTCCTTCTATCCCTATTGAAATAATCCGTTATTTTCGTCTGTATTTTGCATACTTTTCTTAATAAAACGCAGCATTGACAGTGATTCGGCTTTTTCGGTAAAGCTTTGTTGCAAGGGTATTGTTGGTCTGTAGAACTTATACTATGCGGAATACTAGATCGTGTTGAAGTTATTGGAGAATTGTTACAATTGACTGTGACAGTTGCCGTTCTTATATTATTATCTGTTTTAGTCTCTGTGTGTTTGGAATTTTCTGTAAGATCAATTGTTACAGGTTCTATCGGTGAAGTAGTAGTTGTAGGTTCTAAAATTGTAGTATTAGGTTGTATTGTCGAAGTAATATTTTTAGCTACAGTTCCATCATTAGATGTAATTTGTTCACTGACAGGTGCAGTATTTGTGACAACAGAACTGCTCACTTCGGCAGAATTCATCTGTATAATTAGTGGTACTAATTGGTTGGTTATACCAGTATTATCTATTGTATATATACCTTCCCCAACAATAGGTTGAAGGGGCACCACATTGGTGGAGACCCCTGGCGTTTGAACATTATCTTTAGGTGCTTCCGAATCGAGATTGTCTTGTTTATTGTCGTTAGGAGCCGCGTTTGGATCTTTAGGTTTCAGTTTCCGAACGGTTATTTTTTTAGTAAATTCTAAAGGCGTTGGAACTTCCATAACTGGTGCATTCGGATCTAAATTAACATGGAGGGGAATGCCGGCGGGAGGTGCGCCTGCTTGGTTTTTGTACCGAGAGTAGAATTTCTGAAAAGGAACGTTTGAAAATTATGTCTGGTCCTTCAAGCCGGATCATTTGGCAAGGCTGTAGCTTGAATGATGACTGAGATTTGAGTAAACATAATATAAGTATGAAACTTTAAATCTTATAATGATGAATAAAAATACTAAACGACAGAACTTCTTGTTAAATCAATGTGACTTACCCTAAATATGGGATTTATTTTGGCGAGGTACCACAGCCAAACCCGGGGCATTTCTTCAACGGGGTGATGTTCTAATGTCATGTTCGGATTGAAAGGCAATATCTGGTGTTCAAGCGGTAATACTTCGTACGTCTCGAAGAACCTCTGAAATAATTTTAAAACCATTTCAGTTACGGAATTCACACCCTTTAAATCTGAATTATGATTAATACAATTAGCTTATACCCGCGGCTCCGTCCGAGTTCAACGCTAACTATAAAAGAATTTTCCGCAATTTCCATGGGAACTTTAGTATTTACCGGGATTTAAGCGACCCTATGTTTTTTCCAGATTCCCATTATATATTCCCAAAATTTTAAGAAGATATGGATGATAAACTGTGAAGATATTCTCTTGATCAAATACTTTTTCACATTGGCGAAATGCGACAGTAACATCTGTATATTGAAGAAAGGTTACAATCATTTGACTAAAATACTTACATACCATACCAAAAATGCAAACAATCACGTCTATATCCCTTGCGGGGTAGATAAAAAGAGTCTTGAAAATACTGAAAGACCACGTTCAGCTCAGCTGTATTGCTTAATAATTATGGCATAATAATGGAACTGAGATTCAATTAGTGTCAGTTTTAAGTTTATTGGACGATACGACATCTATGGGAATGATACGACGTAGTCCTATCCGTGTGGTTCCCAGCACTTAAGACCTTAACAAAATTACATACATACATACATACATAAAATCACGCCACTTTCCCGGAGGGGTAGGCAGAGACTACCTCTTTCCACTTGCCACGATCTCTGCATACTTCCTTCGCTTCAATTCATAACTCTCTTCATGCAAGCTCGGCGGTTACGGGTACTTTTGACCTGACCCTTTACCAGGACGTAACAAAATTAACTTACATTAATCGGATTCTCTTGGTCGTGGTACTTCTTCACATTGGCGAGATGTGACATTAGCATCCTTATGGTGAAAAATGGTAACATGTGTTTGCATATCAACTCCAACGCGGCGTTGAGCCACCAGCGCGTTGTGTCTTTGTGTTTCGACTTCTTATACATCTTGGGGTTGTCCATTACGTACTGCCGGAATTGGTGCAGGCCCAAGGCTATTAGTCTGAAATTAATTGAGATATATAAATACATATAGTCATGTCTATATCCCTTGCGGGGTAGGTAGAGCCAACAGTTTTGAAAAGACTGATAGGCCACGTTCAGCTTTTTGGCTTGATGATAGAATTGAGATTCAAATCGTGACAGGATTTAGCCCATCGCCTAATAGAAGAATCCCAAGTTTGTAAGCCTATCCCTTAGTCGCCTTTTACGATATACATGGGAAAGTTAGGGAGTGGTCCTATTCTTTTTATTTTATGGGTGCCGGGAACCACACGGCAGATATATAAAGCTATTATGTATGTCACAAATATTCTACAGAGTTATTTATTCTATATAAATATATAATACTCACTCGTCTTCACTCATGAGGTAGTTACTCCGTCTCTGCCTGTTGTGATATGGTCTGGGAGGCAGGAGGTAAGGATATAGGAACACTGGGCTCTCAGCAATCGCCTTCTTGAACATGTCATGAAAATCGCCCAGGTAGTAGTTATTACGTGCCATGTAATTCGCCCTGCGGGTGAAATGCAGAGAAAAATTTTATTTCAAACACGTATTAAGGAAATTTTAAAAACAGCACGAAGTCGCGGGCAAACGCTAGTTATAATTATAATATATATATAAAGGATAACAAGTGCAAGGAAAAGTCTTTGGGACTTACCATTTCTGACAGTCGTCTTGAATGTATCTGGAATGAAAAGAGAAATATCAATCAAACATTATGAAATATGCTTTGGCGTGGGTAGTAGAGTAATATTATTAACTGTATTGGAACTGGTTCGAAATGACATTAATTTATATCGTTCTTGGTTACACATCCAGTTGCCTGAATGTGCAGGTTTCCTCACGATGTTTTCCCTCGCCGTAAGAGCATCAGTTGGTATTCAAACTAATGTACATAATTTCGAGTTTATTATACTATCTAGGGTACTTTTATTATATAATTCTGTGAGGTGTGGGCTTGTGGTGTGTTTGAGTATGTGAGTTTGTGTGTGTATGTGCGAGACTATGTCATATTGTACAATAACCTTTTCGTATCTTCATAGTGGTAATGCCGTGTGGTTCCTAAGGGATATAAAATTGGGATGCTTCTTTTAGGCGATGGGCTAGCAACCTGTCACTATTTGAACCTCAATTCTACCATTAAGCCAAACAGCTGAACATAACCAATCGGTTTCTTCAAGACTGTTGGCTCAGTCTACGTAGACGTGAATATATATGTATGTATGTATCTTCGTAGTCTAATTTTGCTTACAAATCCTTCACGATATGATGGCTACTTACGTCACACACACACGCAATAAGAACTACGGCTAAAGCCAGGAGGAAGAGGAAAGTAATGTGTCCATTTCTTACTGTATATATTCATTTCTTACTGTATATATTTATTTCTTACTGTATGTATTCATTTCTTACTGTATATATTCTGTGTTTTCTGGCGTCGTTTGCGACACTTTAGCCTCCCAACCGCTGACTAGTTCCATCGCGGGCCTCAGATTGCACACTTCCACCACCGAATTGGGTGTCTTGTCGGCCATTTGCACCAAGCTTTCCTGAAATCAAATGTCACTTTACAGTTCCAAGTAGAGAACAAACCAGAGGGTGTATTCACGGAGATTTATAAGGCATCATCATTGTCACCAGCCCTGTTTGACATGACCTATTGCTAAGAATAAGCCTAGTTCTGTACCAAGCTTTCCTGAAATCAAATGTCAATAAAAAGTGATATGAACCTACTATGAAACCCTTGTATGTCGGTCCGAAGCCGTAGTTCAGGGGGTGGACGAAGAGCTGGAGGAAGTTGGAGGCCGCCAGTTGGATGTGCTGCCTCAGCTGCTGCTGGAGAATGATGACCTGTTCCGGCAGAATCTGTAACAATTATATACAACATTGTTGTATGAGTAAATTTCAGTGCAATAAATATATTACAAACAAACTAACACGACGGGTGAAAGTTTCAACTATCTGTGCAAAGCCGGGGTTGCTTGTTTTTTAGTTAGTTATTTTGGGCATCATTGAAGCCCGCGAGTATGAATATTTTCCCCCGTTTTTTTCACTCTCTGCTCTGCGCTCTTATAATTGCAGCGTGATGTTATATAGCCTAAAACCTTCCTCGATAAATGGTCTATTCAACCCAAAAATAAAATTTCAATTCGAACCAGTAGTTCCTAAGATTAGCGCGTTCAAACAAACAAACTCTTCAGCTTTATAATATTAGTATAGATTAACCTTGGCAATTTGATACTCACACACAGTCCAGAACCCATATGGACCTCGACCCTGGTTATCTTGGACTTGCTCCGGGGAGAAGCTCTCCTGTTCCGCGGCTGCATCTTCTGCAGCGGCAGCGGCGCTGAAGGGATCTGCACCCTAGTTGCTTGTTGGCCGACCACTATGTTCACCACGTTACTGGCTTGTCTGTATGAAGAGATAGGGGTTGAGACTTTCAATTTGAAATATTTATTGCATATTATATAGTTCCGTAGTGCCGTGTGGTTCCCGGCACCAATACAAAAAAGAATAGGACCACTCCATCTCGTTCCCATGGATGTCGTAAAAGGCGACTAAGGGATAGGCTTATAAACTTGGGATTCTTCTTTTAGACGATGGGCTAACAACCCGTCACTATTTGAATCTCAATTCTATCATTAAGCCAAACAGATGAACGTGGCCTATCAGTCTTTTCAAGACTGTCGGCTCTGTCTACCCCGTAAGGGATAAAGACGTGATCATATGTATGTATGTATGTGTATTATATAGTTCTTGTACATTAGTTGAATTACAGTTACTTCTTACAAGTAGGTACATTATGAATCCTGCGTGTCGGTCATCGCAACTTTAAAATAACATGGAGCGGCGGGCAGGTTTATATCGGCTATTATGCTGAATAGATTAATGAATAACAAGTTTTGTCGTATTATATTTGGACATAATATTTATATATTGTTAAATGTACATATTTAATAAATGAAATACTTTGTAGAAATATAAATTAATTATATGACAATATTTCTCCCTATCGTTTTATAACTCGTCCGGTGTATACAGTCAAAAATTATGATTCTCATATAATTATGTTTTTTAATGTGTGTTGTAGCATCAAATAAAAAAGTAAAAATTGGCATGAACGCGGCCTACTATATTCCTTTTTTCCATCAACTTGCCTAGAAACATTTTTATGATTCAATAGCAGGTAATCAAGCCGCATATTGTACTCACCCATCAACCACTTTGACCATATTAGCGATCGTATTCGGCGGGTAGGTCATATCTGACTCCACAGTCTCACTTATCAACTGATCCACTTTGCTGCCCGTAGAATCTTTGTCTTTCGCTGGTTTAATTGGAATTTCCTTTGGCAAAGCCCCTATTTCTAAATAGTGGCGTTCCTCTTCTTCATCAGGAGGCTCCATTTTGCCTATAGAATACCCAGCGTTGTCCCGCCCTTCGAATTTAATCCTGTCAGATATCCTTTTGCTCGTGTACGTGGTATCTTCGTCCGATTGGGGTTCATTTTTGCCTTCCCACTGGTTTGCCTGGCAACAATTATTGTGTAACAATACAATACAAATTATCTTTGTTGTAATTGAAAAGTTTTAATAAACGATTTACTGAGTGTAGTACTAATTATATCTACCTAAATATATTGCATCCAAACCGAGTTATTCGGCCGAGTACGAGTATCAAAAAACCCGCCGAGTACCTACCAAGTATCAACCGAGTACTCGGCCCATTCTACTAATAAAACAGCGACTTGCCGCCTTTATACTTAATTATCTAGTTCTTTTGTTGTTTGCCGGTAGACTGGAAGAGATACCTTCATGGAATAAGTCCGCCATTGCAAGTGATTAATTTCTTTTATAACAATGTACTATTTCTTGTAACTGTGTAAATATCTGTGCAATAAAGATATCACATACAAACAAACAACATGACTCACCGTCTTGTTCCCAACACCGAGCACATTCTCCACCATTTTCTCCGTAAGACAGTCTTCCACGTCCTCCGGCATGACGCTGAACAGTTCCGTCACCAGATCGTTCAGCTCCTTCCTAGATATCTTGATGATGTTGTTCTCTAGCGCCTCTTCATCTTCGTCATCTTTAAGACACATACATAAATACATACATGCATTTCGCGGAACATTTAAAATAAAGCTATTGAAATCTTCACTATCACCTACAAGAGAAGCTAAGGCCGTAACAATAATTCTGTTATCTATATGCTTTTATTTATTACTAGCTGTGCCCGCGACTTCGTCCGCGTGTAATAGTTATTTTGGGCATCATTGAAGCCCTCAAGGATCAATAATTTCTCTCGTTTTTTTCACATATTCCATTATTTCTTTGCTCCTTAAAGTTGCAGCGTGATATTATATAGCCTAAAACCTTTCTCGATAAATGGTCAATTAAACGCGAATTTTTCAATTATAACCAGTAGTTCCTGAGATTAGTGCGTTCAAACAAACTCTTCAGCTTTATAATATTAGTATAGATTCATCTCACCCGCAAGTTGGTCGCACTGAAAGTTATAACAGAACTACGACTTTTGTTACTGCCTTAGCATCTCTTGTATGTGATTAGACAACAGTGTTGAAGACTGAAAGGCCATGTTTAACTGTATGACCCAAATATTAAATTGAGATTCAAATAGTGACAGATTGCTAGCCCATTACCTAAATGTTGAATTCCAGTTATTAACAGTTAGCACACACGTTTTCTTTTCGCTATTAGACCAGCGTAGAAGCTAGCATTAGATGAATGTGCGCCTATTCCTTTTACGACATCCATTTAATACAAAACATTTGTGGCGTCAAAAATAAAAAATTACGTGATGTTGTTTTTAATAACGTGTATTCTATCGAGGGGTACGCTTATAAATTTGGGATTCTTCTTTAAGGCGGTGGGCTAGCAACCTGTCACTATTTGAATCTCAATTCTATCTTAAAGCCAAATAGCTGAACGTGGCTATCAGTCTTTAAAAGACTGTTGGCTCTGTCTACCCCGCAAGGGATATAGACGTGATTATATGTATGTATGTATGTATTCTATCATGTTATTAACTGATGTTGTTTTAAGATCATGGCTATGTTCGTATTGAAACTCACGCGCATCAGGATCGGCGGCCACATTGTACTCGGGATCCGCTTCATCATCATCTTCGTGCCTCGCCGCCTGCCCGGGGTCCAGGCACTCCGCCAGGAACTGGTTCCAGAGGTCATCGACCGGGCCGGGGATGTCGTCGGGAGGAACGAACGAGCTCTCTATATGCTCTATGGGAGTCTCGGAAAGACTCAATTTGGATCGAGTCCGGAGGGCTATTGTCGCTTCCTCTTTGTCCGACTCTGGTTTACGTTTGACAGGTGTTTCCTGGATAATAAGCAGTTATTACATATTACTAGCTGTCCCGGCATACGTTCTTTTGCCATATAAATATTTTTTAAGTAATTTCTAGTAAAAAAAATGTTACGGGTGGACAACCCTTATCACTAAGGGGTATGAAAAATAGATGTTGGCAGATTCTCAGACCTACTCAATATTCTAACAAAATTTCATGAGAATCGGTCAAGCCGTTTCGGGAATGAACATTGTGAGAATTTTATATATAGTCGTAGGAAAATATTACTCATTATCATTATATTTAACGAACTCTATAAACTTTATATGTGCGTTATAGGAGGCACAACTTGCAGCGAGTCTGTGAGCTGTGGTGTATTTCTATCTGACGGGTATTTCCCTCGTAAATATATGGGTACTTCTCTACTAATGGGAAAATGGCCCATACAAAGCTGTCCTGATACTTTTTTTTGCTAAATGATAGTTTTTCCTACATAGAAAGCTAAATTTATTCAAGCTTTAAACTATATAATTGACAACCACTTCATTTTTTTTATATTTTAGGAATTATCCACGATTTAATGAAAAATCATGACAGGGGACTGACACATATGACAGGGGAATGATTTTTACACAAAAGCAAGATAGTTTTCATTACAAATAAACTTTATTTTAGAAATTGAACATCCAATTAAGAACAAATAAACATAAACTAAAAAAACTTCTCATAAACTTCAAAGAAATTAACTAAGTCTTTCACTTTGCTTTAAATATTTTTTGGCAAACGTTTTAAACGTTCTTCGAATCATAGGTTTATAATCAACATTTTCTTCTTACATCTATCAATTAGTAACTAATATTTTGCATTTTAAATTGAGATCAATGAAACAAAACAACATATAATTATCATTGTTAATTGACTTATTCTCTTATACACTAGTATCAGGTAGTTAAATCAGTCTTAAAATTTCAATTTCTGGTCTTTGACATCAGTTGCTTTTATGCTTATTTTAATTTTTACACCTTCTAAGTAGTAAAATCAGTCTCAATTTAAGTGAGTTATCTTAGAGATCAGCTCTTGAAAATCCTATAATTATCATGTATCATCATTACTGTTCAAAAATATTAACCGGTGTATTAAATTTATAAAAGATTCTTTTCCCTTTTAGGATCAAGTCCGGATTAGTCAACTTTTTAATAATTTGCTCAAAGGCTATATCAGAAACATCTTCTTCGTCTACTTTAAAAGTCAGTCCTTCTTTATCACAGAGTTTTAAAAACGTGACAGTGAATTCACCATCTTCTTCATCAATTTTATTTATGACCGCAACATAACGGTATTCAGTATGTTTACTCTGCAACTTAACTAATACATAGTCTCCACAATTATACTTGTCGTTGTTATCTCGGGAAGGTCCCGCTTCCATTTCTTCCACAGGACTATCAGTTCGTGGCTTGGTCGCATATGAAGGTTCGATTTCAAACATATCAAGGGCATTATCATCCTCGGATGAAGAGGTTTCAGATTCGGTGTAAATGTCTTGAACACGAAGCTTCATTTTCTGGTTGTAATTAATTGTTCCAATTTTATAATGTTGACAGGTATTAGGGCAAAAACAGCTTAAACTTCTCATTGTCAAAACTGCTGGGGAAGTAGATATTCCAGTGATCTGGTGCACCTTTAATGTTCCATTAAAACTTTTTAGTTTGGAAGTCTTTTCAATGGCATCAGTAATTGATTGAATATCTTCGTCATTTATTGTATGGAAAATAATCCCAGGACATCTAGCTTGGATGACTTCCACAAATTGTTCCAGGGTATCGACATCACCTCCAGCAGCTACAACAGCATCCGCAGTCCTCTTGCAAGTAGCACCAACACCATCTGGTGCACCCTTGCCATGTCCGGCCTCCGAGTAATTCCACGAAAATCCTTGTAGATTTGGAATATCTTTGGATAATCTCGAGGCCAAAACAAAGAACATAGTTTTGTTCCGATATTGTGTAACCGGCCCGTCACTAAGGAAATGAACATATTTAATTCCAGGTTGTATTGCTCGGAAAATTGGCTGCAAATGCGCCCAAATAGCTGAGGGTGAATGCGTCAAGTTTTTGGAAATGGTGGCGTAGGATTGTATTGAGTTTTTGAGATACACAACAACTGTGTGAATACTTATTTGAGTTCGAGATCCTCCGAAGTGGAAGGGTTGAATCTCTTCTCCGTATTTGGTACAATAATTTTCGGAGAAGTCCATGTGTATCAAAATATCTTCTTCGCCAAGATTTTCCTTCAAATGTTTGATTGCATTGAATTGATGTACAATGTTTCTTTGGTGGCAAAAGAACTTGTCTAGGTCAGCATGCAATTCATGTATCAACTCTCGCGGACGCAGCGTCAAAGTCTTTTTAAGGTGTTTAGTCACTAGCTTAGGCTTTTTAGATTTTGGATCCAAATATTCTTGTTTTTCAGATACCCATTTCTTGTATTGTATAGGTTTGTTGTCATCAAACTCATTGTAGGCAGGGGTTCTGTTATTGCACACTAGGCATTTTCTTGACAAACACTCCACATTATAGCGATCACAGCATAAATTTTCTAGTAACTTCTGATAGCTGTTATACGACAATATTTTTGCCGCGTGTAAACCAGACAGCTTTAAGTCAATGTTGGCGTGAGTGACACAAAGACAAGTGTCACGGTCTTGAGCTTTTGGCTTGACAACCCAGAAAGGACGCAAACGACAGAACATTTGATAGCTTATTTTGAAATTACTAGCTACAAATTTCTTGTACAAGCTCAGCACTGTATCTTGTAGATAGCGTTTTTGATGCTTGATTGAATTTCTTGTAATAAATTCCTTTTTTCCAGCACCTAGTCTGCTATTGCTGTCATCCTCATAAAACTCTCTAATCACTTTTGCACATCTCTTCGAAATTTTGTCAATTCGTGTTCGTTTAGGCATTTCCAAAGAAGGAGATGGTTTCCATTTTTTTGTCATTTTATAGTTAATAGCACTGTCTTTGGTAGTCCATAGTTTGTATTTATGTACTGATGTCCCAGCAACAACTTTTGAAAATATTTGTTTGTCTTTTTGGGTCTTTAATTGTGAATAATTTTCTTTCAATTGTTTATTCATCACCTCGCCGAACAATGCTTTTTTCACAATTTCTTTTCTCGAGTTAGAATCATCAATCATTCTGTTAATTTTCGTGTTAGGTGTTTCATCTTTATTTTGGTTTATAGTTTTTTCGAGTCTTGACAGTCTTTTTTTATACTTTTCGACTTTTCTTTTATATTCGAGTATCTTATTGTCTTTGTCTCTATTCGCTTTTTCTCTTAATAGCTTCGCATGTCTTTTTCTCTTTTTATTTGCAGAATTGTCAGTTGTAGGAGGTGCTGAAATCTCAGTCTCTGAACTTGGAG
Source organism: Amyelois transitella (assembly GCF_032362555.1). NCBI lineage: Eukaryota > Metazoa > Arthropoda > Insecta > Lepidoptera > Pyralidae > Amyelois > Amyelois transitella. Next base: position 3,038,786 of record NC_083522.1, on the reverse strand, counting down.
TGTTGTCTCTCACAAAAGCATTAGTTGTTTCCTTCAATGTCTTTTTCCTAGCCCGATAATCAGTACAATGTTTTTTCCAATTTTTTTTTGCAGTTCTGTGTTCACGTGGAGTCATGTCTCGTACGAGTTTTCTTAAGCCTTTTTCTTTTTTCTTTTGATACTTAAGACGTTCTTTTTCTTTCATTTCTTCTCTCTTTTGGGGATCATTTTTAAGGCGCTGATATCTTAAACGTTCTAATTCTTTCTTCCTTTCTAATACTTCTTCCCTAGTCTTCTTTTGAGGCGGCATTGTGAAGTTTACCTGAGAAAAAAATAACTAAAGTCAGTCCCCTGTGTAATAAGACAGTCCCCTGTCGCTCAAATATACAGGGGACTGTCGCCAGGGGACTGGTTATTTAACCTAAAATTCGGATTATTTGCAATAGCATTGTACTACTTAAAAATTGCGAAATATCATATTCAACAAGAGATTATGACATAATAATTACGAATAATTCATTAACTTATCTTTCAAAATGATAAAATAAAACACATACCCAAGGGACTGTTATTTGATCCGGCCGCGGCACGTGTTCGCCTCAACACTTGCTTCGCACTACAGGAAGATGGCGGCTGGTCACACAAACTTGTTATACGGACGAACTTCACAACTATGTCGTTCCGTTCCACGCTAACGCAATATGTTACTTCTATTAGATTATTTTTTTTCGTTTGTTTTATTCATGACAGGGTACTGTTCACAAATTGTTAGGACAAACTTTAGAGTTAAAATTTTTCTATTATTTAACTTAAATTTAAATATATTCCAGAATATTTATTATGTTCATTTATCATACATTAGAACAGTATTTGTGAATACTACATATTTTGGACAAAATTAGAAAAAAGTCTTGGTAGAAACTGTAAATCTGGAATGGGGACAGGTCAGGGGACTGTTTTTGGGGTTTTTGAAAAGATATTTCGTAAAAATCGGGAATCTCTTTTTATTTACAAATTGGTAGCTTAGAAAGAACTTTTATTGTACTATCTTATTAAATGATCGTTTGAAAAACATAGCCACACACAATTCTAAAAATTGCTCAGGACATTGATTTTCCCGATAGTGGAGAATCACCCATATAAATGTTTATTAGTAGGAAAAGTAGCAAAGACAATACCCACACAATAACCTGATGACATTAAAATCCAGAGATAGTAACATCTAGTCGTTTGAATAAGGGCGCATTTATATAAATGAATGTTGTCGAGCAGCCGCTGCGTGGTCGCCACATTCTTGTTAATTTTTTCATAGTAAACTTTAATGACTAGTCCGCAACATTTAAATTCTCAGCACCTACCCGACCGCTTAGCCGCATAAAAAAGATATAATGCATGAAAAGAAGTTATTTAAGATTAATCTTCAGAATAAATAAAAGAAGTAATTTTAAATTCTATTTTTCTTATAGACATGGTAGTTCCATGTTATGTGACGTTTGCATGCTTACTTGAGGCACTACAAATGGGCCGTCCTTCACTACACGAGGGCTATTCACAGGCTGCTGATTATTGGGAGTAGCCGGAGTCCTTGGTTGCGAGTCCAGGTCGCTACATGACTCCAGGGTCTGATCGTCGTCACTCTGCAATAACGGATGCCCAAAGGCGAAATTTGATGGATGGAAATGAGAATGCAGGTACAAATAGAATTGATGATGTGGTCAAGGTCACGAACTCACGACTGTAGCGGAAGCGATAGTTTGGGGTCGACGGACGGTCGTAGATGTCATGCCTAATCTGTGTCTAATCCGTGAAATCTTAGCTTGCGCGATTAAGACTCCTAGCTGTTATTGACTGAAAGTGCGAATGGCTGTTGTGACTTGTGGCGAAGAGATCTTTTCATGCCTCTTCTGCCACACCTAATTCTCGCTCCCATTCATTAGTGTTGGGACTAATGCTAAAAATATCTCATTTTATATATTTTTGGTTTTATTCCAATAAATCAATCTAATATGCCAGTGGGCAACGGCCGCTTTATTCTATCTTTTCCATTACCACCTATAAAATAATATAATTGATTATGAATACCGGTACATCATCATGTGTGGGCTGGTACTCATCATCATCCTCGTCCTCTGGCAACTCCTGAGCGATCAGAGCCTTCACCTCCGGCCTGGTCTTCACGGGGATGTGCTTGATCGGCGTCAGCTCCAAGTTGTCTAGGTTCCAAGCCGGCTTGCCTGATGATACTTTCTTTAACTCTCTGTAAAGAAGGTGCCTTGTAACATTTCATGCATTTACATATGTAGGTGTACATATAATCATTGTGTCCAATCAAAATGTTTGGCGCGCATAGAGGAACACGTTGTAATCCCACTTCGGCCATGTACATTGCTTATGTAGTAGTTAGTAGAGTTATGTACATAGTTAGTTTGAGTTCATGAAACAGATTTACTTCCAAAATAGGATACAAAGTATTGCTTAACGATGTTAACATAAGAATGATTATATCTACTATGCTGCAACATTTTCACCAGAAGTCAATGCCATTTACAAACATAAAGAAACCAGAAAGTCATTCTTAGCCTGTAATATTGAAACAAATATCTTTCCAGCTCATATTTCTTTATAAAATCAGTTTGCATCTCACTCTATTATTGGAACTGCTGCTGCAGTATGTGGGTCCATTCAAATTCAAAATTTTTATTCATTATTATAGGATACTTCATATCTCTTTATAATTGTCAAAACTTTTGGTTTCACAACATTGGTTGACGTCAAATAAATTACTCAAAACTAAGTTTACTGCCGCTTCCAAGGCGTCAGTGCAGAAGAAGCGGTAACAAACTGCACTGCAGCATTTTCTTCAACAATGTCAACTTCACAATTATCCAAATTTAGAATAGAATGTGGACCATTCCCGCGAGAATTTTGCAAATCCTATATTTTAGAAAGCCTATATCTAAATTAAATATTTGTATGCCAAATTTCACCTCACCCGTTCAACCCAGAAGTTTGGGTTTGGGTTCTTTTGGGTTATATATCTCTATAGATTACTCACTTTACTTTGGACCTAGTCAGTTTAGGAATGTGACCACCATCTTCACTGGTCCCCATCTCCTCCTCCTCTTGAAGCTTGACTAACGCCAAAACATGGGTGTTGGTGACTACTTTCTGAAAATAGATATATATCTTTACATTTGAACAGGTAAGGTCAACTGATTTCTGAAAAAGTATGTGCTAATAAACTTGGGATTCTTCTTTAAGGTGATGGGCTAGCTAGCAGCTATCCAAATCTGATGGCCTACTGAATCTATTTTATTTTAAAATAAATAGAAAATATATCAGAGTGTATCAGATCCGACAAAAGTAATATATAAGATCAAACTCATCATTAATTTCATATCTTACTCTCACACAGATTTTATTTAATGTTTATGAGCTTACTTTTAAAATCTTCTTAACACTTGTATCATCCAAATTATTTTTAACTGCTGACATATGTAGGTTGTTCTCAACTTCAAGAGTATTTTCTGGAAGCACATCATCTATATCTGAACTGCTGCTGCCACTGGATTTACTGTAAATAGATCTTAATGTCACAACCTTTTACACAAAATCAGCTATGAAAAAGAAATAGATTTATATTTAAAACATGGTACAGGTATTGCCTAATGATGTCAACATAACTTAGTTAATTTTTTTCTACCTTTCAAAGCACAAGTGAAGAAGAAGCGGCAGTACATCATGACAACAGGGATTATTATTAAAATTGTTTGTTTTTAATGAGCAACTTCATGATTCCGAAGATACAAGTGTTGACTAGTGTGGGATGAATTGTGTCACAACCATAATGAATGTGACTATAAGATAAATAAATTATTCTTATCTGATCTCTATTTATCCATTTCGTATGTTAATAAGTCTAACATGCAGAGTGCGCCAGCGCTGCTTCTTTTTCCGTACATACGTAATGAAAGTTTCTAAACTTGAAATTCCTCTTTTAGGCGATAGGCAAGCAATCTGTCTCTCTCTTGAATCTACTCATCATTGCCATCCAGATGAACTTGGCCTTCAAGTAATTTTGAAACTGTTGGCTTTGTTTGCCGCATTAGTGATAAAGACATGATCTGTGTATGTATTGTAATGTTTGAAATATACAAACCGCTTCCGCTTTATTCCACGGGACTTTTGCTTTAAATTTGGCGAAACAGTCTTTTCCGTATCATCTTGGGTAGAAGAATCCATGATATTAAGGATATTGCTGGGAAAATATCACTAGGAATATTCCGCCGGCGAAAATAATTTCAGGCCATCATTCTTATTCTTATCTATACTATGGTAACACGAAGAAACCCGAAAACACCTCTTATTATGTACTCGTACTTCAAATTACAGCTGCGAATACTGCGAAAACGGCTGGCTACGGCTCCCAACTGACGTTCATAAAATGACAGTCATAGAGGTTTGCTTCGGAGCAGTAAATCGGTTTTATCGGTTTTTCACCGGTGAAAAAAAACTTGTAAGAACCGGTTCTTCACCGGTTTCCGGGTTACTTATTTAAATTAATTTAATAAATAATGATCCGTTTTAAACATGATTTTCATATGCTTCTGTGTGATAAGGTTGATAATTACATACATACATATAATCATGTCTATATAATCCCTTGTGGGGTAGACAGAGCCAATAGTCTTGAAAGATCGAGAGTCCACGTTCAGCTGTTTGGCATAATAATAGAATTGAGATTCAAATATGACAAGTTGCTAGCCTTTCGTCTAAAAGAAAAATCCCAATTTTATAACCCTATCCCTTAGTCACCTTTTATGACATCCATGGGAAAGCAATGGAGTAGTCCTATTTTTTCTGCATTGGTGCCGGGCACTACATGGTTGATTATTTGATTCATTTATTTATATTTAGCTAGTTCATACTATGAGTACACAGCGCGGAAAAGGCCTCAAGTATTTTATTTATAAGATTAACAGTAACAGATTAACGGCTGAGACGAGCAGATTTTCTGAGTTTCTGAGGGGACAAATGGTGGCCACTATGTACCCCAGCAAAGCGTTTAGTTATTAAGTTATTGGTATCAATGGAAAATCAAAAATATGGTCGTTAAGTTATTGGTAAACCATTACTTAATGATTTTACAACGAATTTGATGAAATTTAGCCTAGATCTTGAGGAGTACAATATTGGCAATTGTTTTTCTTCATTTTCTTTGAGTGCTGAGCCTTGGAAAAACACAGCTCGGAAAAGACCTCATGTACCCAGCGGCTCCACTTGAGTCCGAGATGCAAAGAACCTCTGGGCGGCGCTCCATGGTCAAACCAGCTCGGTACAATACCGTCAAACAACACTGACACAGGTTGTCGCTGATGTCAAGATTACAGAGATCGTAACTAGTAAATGATGTATCTGCCTACCCCTTCGGGAAAGAGGCGTCATTTTAAGATGTATGTAACTATGTCCTAAATGTCAGGAGAAGAATATTGCATAATGATGTTGTCGAAATGTTATGCTTTTTAATCAAAATCATCTTTTATTGTTGTTTATATTCTGATGCAAATTTTTGATTTAATAATTAATGATCCTATCTGATTTTTATCAAAAATCCGTTTAAAAGTAAAATTCTATTTTTTTTTTACGCTAAAATCGGTGATCTGCAGTTAATCACAGGTGAATGCTGAAAAGCCGGTTAATTTCACCGGTTCTCAATATTTCGCATCGGAGCAAATCTCTAAACTAGATGTCAATTCAATTATTTGGCGGGTTCTCTATGTTATTTATCCACTGTAACTGCGCTATCGATACTATTGTACTGCTTTTACTCAGAACTATTGATAGCCTATAGATAAACTATCGTTGGCAATGCAACACTACTGTTTACAAAGTTTATTACCAGTGTATAAAGAAAACTAGGTACCTAATTAGGTAGATAGTAAATAAACGCTTATAAGTGTAGGTATATATTCCTAGGTAGGTAGGTAGTAACTTTGTAGCTAATACAACAATATGTCACCTACACGAGCAGCAGGCTTAGTAATCTATAGGAAAGTTAGCCAGGGTATCCAGTTTTTGTTACTACAAACTTCGTATGGCGAACATCATTGGACACCCCCAAAAGGTTTGTTTTAGTTTTAACTATGTATCATTGGGTTGTGTTTATTACGGTGTATGATTTTTTATGATCGGTCTAATACTTATTACATACAATCAATATTCTTACAAACAATCAAAACAGCCGTGTGGTTCCCGGCACCATTACAAAAAGAATAGGACCACTCCATCTCTTTCCCACGGATGTTGTAAAAGGCAACTAAGGGATAGGCTTATAAACTTGGGATTCCTCTTTTAGGCGATGGGCTAGCAACCTGTCACTATTTGAATCTCAATTCTATCACAAAGCCAAACAGCTGAGCGTGGCCTATCAGTCTTTTCAAGACTGGTGGCTCTGTCTACCCTGCTAGGGATATAGACGTGATCATATGTATGTACAATCAAAACAAATGTTAACTCTCAATGATGATGTAAGTACCTATAAATATACATATTTATTTTTACCTACATCTTGGTTAAAACATGTGGAGTTGTTATGCAACTTCTTCATTTGCGTTTTGCACTCCGTATTGAAACTGAAAAGTAAGAAAGAAAAATCTTTATTTGGCGCAAAAGGTAACATTACATTGTTCATAATCAAAGAAATAAAAAAATTACATGATGCGACCAATATAGTTTACAACTATGTCGCAAGGAAGTCCACACCACAATAGATAGAAACTAATAGAACTAAAAGAAATATATTTGAAATAAAATTGAACTCAAAACAAAAGTATGAATGAACATAGAAGACTAGAATATACTTACCTGCATTGATGACTTATTTGTTTTAGGTCATGTTGACCCTGGTGAATCAGACTGGGTAACAGCTCTCAGAGAAACTAAAGAAGAGGCTGGTTTCAGTGAAGTAGATTTAGAAGTAGGTTTATATTTTATTTATAAGCCGTGTGGCACCCGGCACCAATACAAAAAAGAAAAGGACCACTCCATTTCTTTCCCATGGATGTCGTAAAAGGCGACTAAGGGATAGGCTTACAAACTTGGGATTCTTTTTTAGGTAGGGCTAGCAACCTGTCATTATTTGAATCTCAATTCTATCATTAAGCCAAATAGTTGAATGTGGCCATTCAGTCTTTTCAAGACTGTTGGCTCTGTCTACCCCACAAGTGATATTGACGTGTGAGAGGAGCAGATTTTCTGAGTTTCTGAGGGGACAAATGGTGGCCTCTATGTACCCCAGCAAAGCGTTTTGTCATTAAGTTACTGGTATCAATGGCAAAATAAAAAATATGGTCATTAAGTTGTTTAGTCATTAAGTTATTGGAAAGCAATTACTTAATGAATTTTATGAAATTTAACCTAGATCTTCAGGAGTAATATAGGCAGTTGTTTTTCCTCAAGTCCTCAGAGTGCTTAACCTTGGGCAAACATCTATAATCCAATAAACATAATGGAATGTCTCATCACTGTATACATATTATATTCCAACTTTTTGTGTGTAAATATTTTTCAGATACACAAGGATATATCAAAGACACTTGATTACAATGTGAAAGGAAAACCTAAAGCAGTGGTATACTGGCTGGCTAAATTGAAGAATCCCAATCAAGAAGTTAAACTATCACATGAACATCAAGATCTGAAGTGGTTGCCCTTACAACAGGCTCAGGAGATATCTGGATATGACGACATGAAGCAATTATTGGCTGAATTCAATGAGAAAGCTTTAAAATTATAATAGCTTAAGCCAGCGTGAAAAGTATCTTAATGTCCTCCATTATTTAAATGTATGTGAATAAAAAGTGAGATTTATTAAATACTAGCAACCTGTTCTGGCTTTACAACATTTCAAACAGGAACAAAAGCAGTTCCCAACTTTCCGAGATTATCAAATACATAGATAAAATTACGATAAACAAAGCGAGTTCGATCCCCACACGGGCCTAATTTTGTATTTTTACAATGTTTTTGGTGGGTTTTGATGTTTTCACTACTTTTTAAGATTATAAAGTCCACCGATTTTCGTTCTTAACCACTTTCAAAAAGAAGTGGTTCTCAGTTTGACCTGTATGTATGTATGTTATCGCGTTTTGCTGAACTGATTTTGCTGCGGTTTTAAGAAATTTTTGAAAGAGGTTTTCTTAATTTTACCCGACTTCAAAAAAAAGGATGTCGATAAGAGGCTGTTCCCTTTTTACAAAAGTTATAACAATTTTTTTACCCACTACTTGTAAATAATTTGTAAAATATCGAATGGCGAATTAAATAAAAACCAATATTCTACAAACATAAGTTATTTCTACTTATGCCGTTTTATTCTTTCTTTCTCGGCTCCGGCGCCCTCATCATCAGGAATTTCCTCACTCGAGGTGAGGAATGAACGGTTAAACATAAGGTTGGTCGGCAGTTACTTTGAAGAGCCCTCGATCTAGATTTAGTCCGATTGCGACGCTCCCATTGTTCGTTTTTGCTTTTTGCAAATTCTTCACATATCAAAAAAGACGTTTATACATATTATTACTTTTGAAAAAAAAAACTTATATTGAGGATTCAATAGACTTTCAGCAGTGTGTGAGTGACCTATGCTACTTTTAACTGAAAATCTTAGTGTTAAAATAAAATTCAAAATAAAAATAAATTATTAGGTTTATTCAACAATTTCGTTAATACAAACAAAATGATTCATTTATTATTTCTTCCGAAAAATACTTAGTCGTTTGGTGCGAGGAGTACCCTGAAAAAAAAAAACGTATTTTTAGTCTTTGTAACAAAAGAAGTATGCTTTAAAGTTTGATGACTCGCTGCAACGTCATATTGTGCAAAAAAATATTGTCATTATTAATGACTAGCGATCTGCCCCGGTTTCGCACGGATAGCATTTATACATATGAACCTTTCTGAGAATAGAATCTAATACATAAAAAGAGGTAATGTGTGTAAAAGAACCTTTTTGGTGTCGGTAAAAATGAAATAAACTTACATCGGTGGTGTCGTGTTTCTTGAAAAGCGCGCGGATCCTGGACGGGGTGCTAGTCTTGCGGGGCGGCGTGTTGTTCTTCCGAGACGGGTCGGACTCCACCCGGAGTGACTCGCGTAGCTCGGAGTCCTACGATCATTTCAAATTTCAATTATTTATTATTAACCGATTCATTGCGATGCCTAATTTTGCAAACTTTTACTAATGGCGTTCAACAAAAACTATGTGACACGGCTGCCGGGTCAAGCGCCATACGATTACATGACACGCCTCCTGTGTCTTCAGCCATGTGGAAAAGAATACAGTATTTCAACCAGTTTTTACATGTTTTAGGCTTACATACTTTTAGTTGACATTCGAAATCTAACGCGAACATACAGAAACGTTGTTTCAAGTGATTATAAGTGGCATAACAAGTGTATTTTTGAAAATGGAAGGTAAGTGACATTTCTAATGAAGGTGTGCAAAACCTTTTGAACTTATTTTTAAGTCCTAATGGTTTGAATAGTTTTATAGGAATGTGGGCTTGACTAAATGAGGTTTTAAGTTAGTTCTGTAATTATTGTTTTGGTTTTGCTCACAAGAAATTTCAACTTATTTACACTACGTAATGATAAACTGTCAAGTTTGATTTAGTACTTAATAGGTATATATTTATTAAAAATACTAGCTTTTTTCCCGCAATTCGCCCGCGTTCAAATTTATACATTGTCTAAGCTTAAGTTGATTGTACTATTCCCGTTCAGAATTTCATCCAAATCAGTTCAGCCGTTTCAGCGTGATTGAGAACAAACATCCAAATTCACAAAATTACAAGCATGATAACTTCCGCATTTATAATACTACTAGTATGGTTGTCATATGATACATTAAGTCATTAAGACGACTAGTGCAGCGAAACTAGCGCCACTCGTCTATAAATTCCGTATCATATTTTAAAAATCTAATCCCATAGTGTCATAGTAAATAACACATAGTATTTTTCGCAGTTTCATATTTTTTCCTTTCAAAACCGCCGAGGGAAATTGATTACCGCCAAAAGTGGCCACTTTCGGCGGTAATCAATTTTTCTCTGAATTTACCAAAGGAAAAATTATCAAACTTATATGTACCTTAACCTATACTAGTGTTTTTAAGTAATTTAAAGTGAAAATACTTATTGAAATGTTAATGTCTTACATTTTCAGGTTCAGGAAACCATCAACAAAATTCTCTCGTTTTCTCGTTAGAAAATCTTATGAAAAAACTTATTCAAATTTTAGCCACTTATAAGGGTTTAAAATAGAGTTAGAATAGAATTTATGAACTAAATAAATTATAATAAACTATGATTATGACTATAACTGTTATGACAAACCCATTATGATATACTATTTTATAGCAAAACTCATTATTATAAACTAACATTATGCCTACACAAGCATTATAGCAATAAACTTTATGTGAATCAATTATTATGTTAGAAAAATTATGAGAAAGGCCTTATGACAAACCATATTATGATAAATTTAATCATGAGAACAAACAGGATCCCTCCATTGGATACATAGATAGGTACTCTTTTGAACAAAGTTTACTCTGTTCAAAAGAGTACCTACCTTATAGTGTGCTCTTATAGGAGTTCAAAAGAGTACCAATAAGAGTAACTTACCCAATAAGTACCTAATACGGTATCTACTAGAATACAATTTCTTTATTAATATACTATTTTTAACTATACACTACAGATTAGGCATGAAAAAATTACTTACATGAAGTTTACGGCAAGCAGAGATTTATGTACACAGGCTGAGTCGTCACATTGGCAGATCACGGAGTCCAGTTATACAAGCAGCAGTCGTTTTTTTACGAAGATCAGAGCACAGTAACACAGTCCTCACAACACAAATGTCGAAAGCCCAGATATACGATCTCAATGTCATCGATACGCACGCAGATCTGATCACCAAGGATAGCAAAACAGAACTAATTCACAAAAGATGAGAAAACATTCACCTTCGAATTTTTTAGGACCTTTTTCTTATCTGTCCACGCAAAAATGGACCATATTGTACAAAACGTACTGGTCATTTTACATTGTTGGTACTTCGTAGGGACATGCAATTTGTTATCTCTCCGGCAGGGATCCTCCATTGTTTAGGACATGAAGTGTCGTGTGCAATAAGACTCATATTAGCCATATTGAACCGCACGTGGTATTTTTCCATAACTAATAGGCTACATGACAGGAGTAGAGTTTTGGAAATAATGTTTCATAATACATAAATTTTTACCTAACCGAAACTAATAATCACACTTTTAATTTTGTAACTACTAGCTGCTCGCCCCGGCTTCGCCCGAGGTACATACATTTTCTCGCCGTAAAAACCATCCTTGAGCTACGAAGAATATTAAAAAAAAAGAATTGGCCTAATTGGTCCAGGCGTTCTTGAGTTATGCGCTTACCACAGTGCTTACCAACACATTTAGCGATTCATTTTTATATTAAAGATTATTTGAAGTTAGTTGGGCAAGTCCATTTTAAAACTATAGAAAAAGCAAAAAATTGTATTATCATAAGGTAACTTATTAAAATCAAAGCAACTTTTATTAAGAGGCCTATACCATAAACACAATATTTTACATAGTTATCATATAAAGTTCACGCACGTGTCCTACGAAATACATATTATTTAGAAGTGACGTCACACCTAGGTAGCCTTCTCTATGGAACGTTTTGGACTCGCCAAAAAAGTGTGACTTTATGTCAAAGAGTTCTTCAGTAATCATGGTATTTCTTTTACTAGTGGGCTTATTTTTAGAGGTGTTTCCATATTTAAACAAAACAAAATTGAGTCATGTAGCCTAGGTATTATTAAATTGCAATTTTAAGCATCTGAAAAGGTTGGTTACACCTGCTTTTAATAAAATCATACAATTACCAGAAACGAAGGCTACGACCATTTAGATGAAAAATAGCGACAATTTTGTTCTGGGTAGATCTCCCTAAAACCTAATTTGAAGGAGTTATCATCGATTTAAAAATGACACGGCTCCCGCGCCCTACGCCACACGTAAAAGAAAGTAATGGCACGGCAGGCGTGCCATCCGCAATGAATCGGTTAATAGAGCGTCCGCGGCTCTGTGAAATGTAAATTCTGGTCCTCTCTTTGTGCAAGCCCACTTATAGCACCTATAAGTGAAATTTCAAGTTCCCTAGACTACATAAATCCGCCTGCAAGTTACCTTTTCCATTTATATTTATTTGGAAATAACGACGCCCATCAGGTTTCATATTATATATGTAATGTAACAGATGCATACAATATTATAAGTTTTGTAAATTACATCGCTGTACCAACGGTTAATTTTTTTTTTATTTGGCGCGAAAATATAAAGAGGGCGCAAATTGAACCGTCAGTTATTACGAGCGAGATAGCAGAAGGCATTTTATTATGGATTTAAGGTTAATGTACTCGTAATAAGGTTTTTATTTTATTGAGCTATCATTCGGTTTGATTTGGCGGTAGGTTGCTTTATTCTGTGCCTTCGAATATTGCTGAGTCGACATATTAAAGTGGTAGTACAGAACATCTAAAAAGCAAATAAATAATTGAATTGATAATGATAACAAATATAGGACAGCAAATGTATATCAAAGAAAAAGTAATAACTGACCGTAGCGGAAAGTCTGCCGGCTTGCTTGCTAGGCGTGGGCGGTCCGGGTTTCTTGTAGGCTGTGATGCCCACTTCCTTGCGCTGCTGTCTCGTCGACGTGCCAACGCACTGTGAAACATTCATCAAAATATATGATTACAATATAGTCCAATTAGGCTCAATCGAAACTACATACATACATACAATAACGCCTCTTTCCCGGAGGGGTAGGCAGAGATTACATCTTTCCACTTGCCACGATCTCTGCATACTTCCTTCGCCTCATCCACATTCATAATTCATCGGTTTCGGGTACTCTTGACCGAAACTATAGGACGTAGAAAGCTTAAAAAGTTTACTTGAATCAATTGCAAATCCTATTCGATCTTTCATATTTGGCGTTACAAACGGCACCTATGCCAAAATCGCGATCCGTTACATTCTTATCTTCTTCATCAACCACAAACGTCACACGTCATCGGCATTAGCCAATCACAGCAAAAAAAGCGACGCGCTCAACCAATAGCAGCGAAATTTATAAACTGCGCAATCAGTTTACTTATGGGGCATAAATACAACCTCAGTTTTAACATCGTCGGAGCCGCGGTTTCCCAGGTATGGGACCTACCTTGGCTTAATCTTCCATTTGTGGCGTTTGGCCCTGAAACATCACTCCCGCTACGAGTATATAATCTGAAAATGGCATGGCGATCAGTTACCTTGATATCTTCTTCATCAATCACTGGCGCGAACTGCGTCTCAGCTGGGTACGAGCTCTTCAGATGTGGTGGACACAAAGAATTTCTCCAGCGGAGTTCCGAGAGTCTGAGGCCGGATTCGCGCGGTGAGGGGGGCCGGCGAGGGGTGGACGACAGCTCTTTCAGCCAGCGGTTATCAAACACCTCCCCTTCTTCGTCGGACATGTGGAGGCCGCGACCTTCTGTAAATCGGTGTCAGTTCGCATTACAAACTGTATTACCACTTGTAAGTTACACCGATGTAAGTTAGCACCTGAAATCATATTTGTGTATTGTGCGCGAAAACATTTATTCTGTTGAGCCTATAGGGAGCGCCATTTGAACGCGCGAACAAAGTTATCCCCTATTGTACTTCTAATATTTATTTATAATCTCAATTTCATCATTTAGCCATACAGCTGAACGCGGTATTTCAGACTTTTTTCAAGACTTTTCAAGACTCTTGGCTCTATCTTACCAGCAAGGAATAAAGTCGTGATTACATACATATGTATGTGTTTAAAAGAAAAATATACATACCACGTTTACTGTTCGTATTGGTATTAGCGTTGTGAGTGGTGGGGAGAGATCGCAGGGAATGCGTGTCGGAGGGCCGCGAAGAGATTTCTTCTGAAGGCGGGACTAGACCGGACTGCAATCAAACAAACGTACAATAATTTATTTCACAATCATCATAACAGCCGTAGGACGTCCACTGAACTTAGACCTTCTCAAATGACATCCAACTTTTATTCCTTCACACCTTCACAATCTATTTAAATCATTTAAATTAAAATTACCGTATGAAAACGGTTTTGTTTTTTAGTCTTTCATGTCAAAACCACTCTACTGATATCTTCATGAAATTTTATAGTGTGGAGTACTGAAAAGGACATATACCTTCTCTTCAAGCGAGAGCTGTGGGCGTGAGCTAGTTGTTTTATACTATGTCTATCAATTAACACTAGTTTTAAGAAATTTCTTGTTTAACTGACCAAATATTGATTTTACATACATACATACATATAATCACGTCTATATCCCTTGCGGGGTAGACAGAACCTACAGCCTTGTAAAGACTGATAGGCCACGTTCAGCTATTTGGCTTTAAGATAGGATTGAGATTCAAATAGTGACAGGTTGCTAGCCCATCGCATAAAAGATGAATCTTTAAAAATGGATTTAGAGATGGAGTGGTCCTATTCTTTTTTGTATTGGTGCCGGGAACCACACGGCACATATTGATTTTATCTTATTATTTTTAACACATAACGGATTGAGTGTCACGCAGGTTGAGGATTATAATAACAAAAGCTGAAAATGCGGCACACCAGTCAATGTGGAGAAAAACTCCCAGAACCTTCACGGAAGGTTCATAATGACTAAGGGTGCAACTGGGAACAGGCGACGAATAAAAAAGTAAACTTACAGAATGCACGTGCTGTAAGGACATGAGCGAGCCGGACTGCTGTTTCCTTCTCAGCCACTCCGCCTCGTCCTTCTTCACCAGGAACTTCTGCCCCACGTCCCACAGCTCCATTGTCAAACCACGGATATGCTCTTCATACGCTTTGCTCGAATCCGCCAACTTATTCCGAGCCGCTTGCAACTCCCTCTCCAAATCTCGTATTTCCTGTTTCTGTTTCTCTTGGAACACCGCTATTTGCTCTTGGTATAGTTGTTTCTGGAACATAGACAATTCTTTTACTGCATGTTCGAAAGAAATTAAAAAAAAAACCATGCCAAGCCAAAAACATGCGACAGACGTGCGGGCATGCCTATATTTGAGTCTTTACCTTGTCATCTGCAAGCGGGACTAAACTACATGTTTTAATGAACACTAAGCGACTGAAAACTAAAAAATAAAACAAAAAGTATCCATTAAAACATTTATTAAACAAACTGACTTCAAAGTCATAACAATAAATAAAAAGCCACACTTTAATAATCCATTTGAAGGTAAAACCACCACACGATCTGATATAGCAATATCAATAACAGTAGAGGGAGTATACTGACCATTTTAGCCTTCATTCTGTTGAGCTTGTCTTCGTATTCCGCCCGTACTTCCATCACTGTCACGGCTTGGGCTTCTTTAGCGCCTTCCCCCTTCCGCGCCCGGATCACTTCTTCCAACAATCTCTGGAAGGATTTCTCCATCTCGTCTAACTGGACCTCGAGACTGGCGTTCTGGAATGTGGTAGAGGCGAGAGAAGCGCGCTCGCTGTCGCTAGAAAACGCCTGCTTGATCTTCTCCGGCGATATAGTCCTGCCTAAGCACCGCTCCACCCATCTCTCCATATTCATACAACACTCTGAAAGGTCCTGCATCACGGCCGCGTAACCCCTTTCTAATTTACACATGGTGGCGTCTGTCACGTGCCCGTCCAAACTCAGTATCTCCCGCCTTACGGTCCTCTGTATGGACACGACACCACTCAACTTCCGAGCGTACAATTCCTTGATGTTACTAAACGTTTTATAGCTGACCGAAAGCTCAGTCAAGAACTTCTTCAAGCCGATTATCTCCGACTCGTTAATTCTGTTGACCTCGGTAAGTCTGTCGCGTTCTTTTTGCAAGGCCTGCTGCTTTTCCGAACATTTTCTGATATGCCGCTCGGTTGTTTCCAAAAAATTTTCCAAGTCCTCCATCGTGATCGTCCCCGCTGTGAGACTTCGTCGCAGATCGTTGTCGCAGTTCGCGCTGTTACCGTAATTGGTCAGTTCTTTCAACACGGTATTGTTTTTAATTTCGGCTATCCGCTTCAGTATGATGGCTTGATACTTGGCCGACACTTTGATTATTTGCGTCGCTCTGTTTTCCGTGACGCTCATCTTGGAGACCTGTTTTTTTAGTTCGGCGATTTCCTCGTTCTTCTGATGGACTATTTTCTTCAACTGAGTGGACAGCTGGTAGCAGTTCTCTTTGGATATTTCGAGTTCTTTCGTCACATCCAGTAATCTGTTCTCAGACTCCGCCAACAATGTCTTCATGTAGGTAACGTCACTTTGAAGTGTTGTTATGGTCCTGTTCTTGTCGTGTATGATCTTTTCTAAGTCGGATATGGTTTTAAAGCTCTCCATGGATGATTGTGTGTAGTCTGATGTGTTATCTACCTGGTTATGGTGCGCGTCCCTCTCGCCAGAGCTCGACAATTTGGAGGATGGCTTCTCGTAGGAGACGACAAAGTCTGAAATAAAAATTATTTTTAAAAGCAGGAACAGCAATAAGTGAAAGATGTTGTCTTTGTCTACCTCTCCGGGAAAGAGATACGATCATATTTATTATATTAAACCGGGTTAAATAACTTACATGTATCGACGTGACCTCCTGCAGCTTTAACCAACGCCTCCTTTTCATTCCTCAGCGCCTTTGCCGCTTCATCACGCTCAAACATCTCCAACTTTTGTTTCAACCTCTGCACTTCAATCTCCTTTACTTCCTTCAACCTTTCCAGTTCTAACTCATTTTCTTCTCTTAACCTCTCCACTTCAAACTCCTTTGCTTCCTTCAACCTTTCCATCTGTATCTCCCTCGCTTCCAAGTCTCTTTTTAGTTTGTCAGTCATATTTTCTACATGTTCTACCCTCTTTAATTTCTGTTTTAACATCTCCACTTCAAACTCGTTCGCCTCCAAGTCTTTTTTCAGTTTATCAGTTAATTTTTCACCACATTCTGCTGCCTCTAATTTCTGTTTCAAGCTCTGCACTTCTGCCTCATGCGCTTCCTTAAAACATTTAAGTTTTAACTCTTTTGCTTCCAATTCTTTTTTAAGAATATCAGTCATATGCTCAGCATTTTCTGTCGTCTCTAACTTCTGTTTTAACATCTCCACTTCCATCTCTTTCGCGTGCAAGTCTTTTTTAAGTTTGTCTACCAAATTTTCAGCATGTTCTGCTGTTAATAATTTCTGTTTTAACATTTTCATTTCTACTTCTTTTGCTTCCTTCAACTTTTCTAGGTCTAACTCCTTTGCTTGCAAGTCTTTTTTCAGTATTTCGGTCATATCAGCAGCGCGTTCTGCCGCCTCTAACTTCTGTTTCAACCTTTGCACCTCCGCTTCTTTAGCTTCCTTTAACATTTCCAGTTCTAACTCTTTTGCTTCTAAGTCTTTTTTTATTTTGTCATTTAATTTTTCAGTACTTTTTACTGTCTCTAACTTCTGTCTCAAATTCGCAACTTCCGCCTCCTTCACTTCTTTCAACCTTTCCATTTCTAGCTCTTTTGCTTCTAAGTCATTTTGCAGCTTGTGTGTTATATTATCAGCAAGCTGTGCTATCTCTAAATTCTGTTTCAATTTTTCCACCTCAAGCTCTTTCGCTTCCTTCAACCGTTCCAGTTCTAAGTTCTTTGTTTCCTTCAACCTCTCTACTTCTAACTCCTTTTCTTTCCTCAACTGTTCCACTTCAAACTTCTTTGATTCCATCAATTTCTCCAGTTCTAACTCTTGTTCCCTCATCTTTTCTACTTCAATCTCCTTCTCTTTTTTCGACTCTCTTAGTTCGAACTCCTTTGATTCTAAGTCTTTTTTCAGTTTGTCAGTCTCAATCTCCTTGTCAATAATTTTATCATTTAATGATTGTATTTCAATTTCTAATTGTACTTTCACATCGTCAAACTCCTTGTGTAGATGTTCATTTTCATGTTGTAATTTCTGGAAATCTCTCTGCTTGCTTTCTAGAGTGGTATTCGCTTCAGATAGACTCATTAATTCTGAAATCAAAAAAGTTGTACATTTTTCATATGACGACCTTCAGTAAAACATAAAGTAAAGATCATTATCATGCTCAAAGCGTTAAATCCTTGCCTCTCTGAAAAATTCGGGGTACGATTATAACATCGTGGTTCGATCTTAGATTGAGTAAGTTTTAAAAACAAGCAATTTATAAGTAAATGGGATCACAGTTACACGTCCAGTTTTCTAGTGTCAAGTTTCAATTTTTGAAGGCAAATGCTGTCAAAAAGGAAATATACTGACCAATTTTCTTTTCGTCCAACATATTATGAAGTTTCTTATTGTCGTTCTGTAACTCATGTATAATAAGTTCCTTCTGACGAACCGAGTCCTTAATTTCGATAAGTGAAGAATTTTCTTCTTTCAAAGACTTTCCTATCTTCTTCAGACGCGATAATTCTGTCGTCAGTGTTTCAGCTATAGCGATCAAACATTCGCATTTGTCATGATTGCTTTTAAATTCTTCACCAATCAACTTTTGTAACACTTCATTTTGTAGTTGTTCCTTTTTTATATCTTCAAATATTTTTTTTATTCCCATTTCTAACATATTTGATAGTTGAGTATTCATCTCTTCCTTGTCTGTAAAAATAAAACATGCAGTTTTAACATAAATTATTACAAATAATTTTCGTAAATAAAAAAACCCAGGCATAACTATTTAGTTATGACTTGGTATTTAACAAGTCATATGATCATAACTTACCTTGACATTTTTGCATCAATTCGTTTATCTGCTGATCAAGGTCACTCAGTTTAGCCAGTTTTTCTTTAATTTCCAAGGCATACTGTTCATTCCTTTCACGCGCTTCGGCAAATAACTGTTCCACAACTATCTTATCCCGTTTTATTTCGTCTAAAGCATCATTCAATTCAGTTGATACCTTTTCAATTATTTTCTTCTCTTCAGTCAGCATTCGATGTTCGTCAGTCAAATTTTCGTATTTAAGCTTATATCCGTCTACATCACTAATGAGGGAATTGTTCGATTTACGTAACTTTTCATTTTCTTCAACAATTCTCTCATTCAAAAGCGACTGCTCTTTAGACACTTGCACTAATCTTTCTATTTCTTTTTCTAATGCTTGCTTAGCAATCTTCTCGCTTTCAAGCTCCTTGTTTAAAAGAGCATGCTTCTCTAGCAATGTGACTATTTGCTTAGAATAATTATCTTTATCATGCGAGAATTTACTTTCAAACTCTTCTTTTGCTTTTAGTACAATCTGTCTTTCTTGCTCTGCGAGTTCCTTCGCAGATTTTTCTTCAACCAGTTGTTGCATCAAACACTCATTATCATCAACGAGCTGCCTTTTAACGGCAACTTCTTTCGCTAATTCTTGCTGTAAATTTATACATTCAACTTGTAAACTTTTCATTTGTTCTTCTACAAATGCACGAGCAGATTTCTCTTCCATCACCTGTTGACTTAACATATCATTAGTTTTACCAAGTGAATCTTTATCTGTCTTTATAACAGTAATGTCGGTAAACACTTCATTCAACTGCCGCTCCAACAAGTCTTTGTTACCAAGCAATGAAGCTTTCTCACTTTCTAATGTATCTTTTATGGCTTTTTCCTCAACCAGTTCACTTTTACATTTATCTATATCTTTCAGAAGCCCTTCTATTTGTTGAGTCATCTGCATTTCCATGATTTTCATTTCATTGGAGTTGGAATCAATAGCCAATTTCAATTGTTCAATACTATTCTCTAATTCCTTAATGTGATTATCCTTTGCGTCTATAGTTTCATGTGTGTTTACTTTGTATTTTTCAAATGTTAATACGGTCTCTTCATAATCTTTCTGTAAAGAATCTAACTGAAGTGATCCAAGTTTAAGTTCATCCTCTAATTGTTCGATAATAGCATCCTTTTCTTTTAAAATAACCTCATGATTACTATTGTCATCTTCAAGAACAAAATGTAACTGCTCCTTCTCTTGTTCTAATATTTCAATTGCTTCTTTTCTATGTTGAATTTCCTTTTTAAGTTCCTCATTTAGTAGAGACACCTTCTCTTCAAGAGTAACAATTTCTGAAAGCAAATACAAAGGTTAGTATGGTTCACTTTATAAAAGCTAAAAAAAAAGAAAAACAGTAATTTACCTTTTTGTTTATCATTCACAGTCTTTAAAAGATTTTCACTTTCAGTTTTAAACTTATCAATCTGGCCATTCAGCTCAGCAGTGACTTCTGACATGGTAATGCATTTATTTTGATATTCCTTCTCTAAATTCTTCGTGTATTCTGCCTCATCGTCTAATTTACTTGATAATGCGATTTTTTCTTTTTCTAAAATAAGTATTTTTTCCCTACTAGTAGCTATCGTCTTCTGTAGCTTTACTAACTCTACATTGAGAGTTTGGATCTCTAATTCCTTTTCCTCGATACATTTGTTTGATTTAAATTTGAGCTCTTTCATAGTTTTCTCCGTTTCATTAAGTCTGGCCATTAGACGAGACGTCTCGGTATCAAATTCCATGCCTATTTCGATGCGGCGCGCAGTTTCTTCGTCCAATTTCTTTTCCAAAGACTCAATCACTGAAAAAATAAATAATAAATAACTTTCTATAAGATTATATGTCGTAACTAGCTGTGCCCGCGACTTCGTCCGCGTGGAATAGTTATTTTGGGCATCATTGAAGCTCTCAAGGATGAATAATTTACCCCGTTTTTCTTCACATTTTCCATTATTTCTTCGCTCCTAATAGTTGCAGCGTTATATAGCTAGCTATGTTATATAGCCTTAAGCATTCCTCGATAAATAGTCTATTCAACACAAAAATAATTTTTCAATTCGATCTAGTAGTTCCTGAGATTAGCGCATTCAAACAAACAAACTCTTCAGCTTTATAATATTAGTATAGATAGAACATAATATACCTATTATTATTCGAGAACTACATACCCATTTTGTTTTCCTTCACGAATTCCATAAAGTTTTCACATTCGGAACGCAACTGTAAAATTTCGTCAGATTGTTCACTTAAACAATTCTCTAACCGAATTTTTTCCTTAGCCAGATACTCTTGTTCAATTTGGACACTACCTTTTTCTTCTATAACAGTAAGTAATTTATTATGTTCAAGCTGGAAATTTTGGTTATATTTGCGTATTTCGTCTTCATAATACTGCATTTTCTTATGTAGGGTGCTTTGCATTTGTTTTATGTGATTATCTTTAATAATAATTTCATTATTGGCTGTTTTTAGCTTTTCATCAATTTTCTCACAGTTAGTTTTCAATTTTTCATTTTCATGTTTTTCTTCTTTCAAGTACAAATCTAGACCTTCAATAGTTTGGTCTTTATCTTGAATCTCTTTCTTTAATTTTGACAATTTATCATTCAAACTGTTGATGTCATCTAATAGAGATATTTTAGATGTTTGTAAAGAAGTTAGTTCATGCTGAATTTTCATTTTGTATTCGATTTCATTTTGCAGTTGTGTATGGAGAGTGTTAATGGTAGCATTTCTCTCATCGATGTCTTGCATAAGTTTGTTCCTTTCTTCAGTGAACTTCTTTCTCATGTTTTCAATATCTTTTAGCATATCTTCAACCTTGGTATTACCATATTCTATTTCATTTTGTAAGGCAATTTTAGTTTCTTCTAGTTGTTTACAATTTTCGTGAAGGCCGGCAATAGTCCGTTTACATTCATCAAAGGTTTTGTCAAGTTCATCTTTGCATTGACTAATATCAATCAGCTGCTTAGATAATCCTTCAACTTCTTTTGTTTTTTCTTGCAATAAATTTTCAATGACAGCATTTTGTTCCTTTACCTGTTTTAATTCTATGTCATACTTTTCGATAGTATCTTGTCTTGCTTGTCTCTCTCTACGAAGATCTGCATGGAGATCCTCTAGTCGTTCACCTGCCTCAGAAATCTTGTTCTGTAGCTCAACCAACTCGTTATTCCTATTCAAAACTTTCTCATTTAGTTTCATGATCTTATTCTCGTAATCGTCTCTCATATTCGCCTTGGATATTCTCTCTGAGTCTAAATCTGATACCAGATTTGTTATAATTCCATTAAGTTTGGTGGTTTCATTAGAAAGGCTTTGGAGTAAAGATAGTTTTTCTTCTTGAAGTGTTTGAATATCCTGCATCTTTTCTTCAATAATTCTTCTGGAGTGTTCTGTGTTGTTTGTCAATTTCTGTTCGAGTTCATTCATTTCATTGTTAAGCCCGCTTACTTGATCACTGAAGTGAGCCTTTAAATTGTTTTTTTCTTCAATCTCCTCATTGATTCGATGTTTCAGATTGAAAATTTCATTTTCTCTTTCAGAAACAACTCTCTCTAAGGATTGCTTTTCCTCTTCACTTTTCCTATTAAGGTCGTATAACTGTTCCTATAACAAAATAATTTATTTTAATTATTAACATTTCTCACGACCTTATTATTCTACATATATTGGTTATATTAGAAAAAAAAAGAACATACCTGTAAACTCTGAATTTGCTGCTTGAGAACTACAATTTTTGCTCTCTCTTCCCCTAGTTGAACTTCAACAACATTAGCACATACTTCACTACAAATTGCTAAAACAAAGAGCACATCACACAAATTAATTTGTTTACTTGTCATAAAGAACACTTGACACAAATAATTAGATGCGAGGTACTGCATATTCTTATTAGCGTTAGAAATCTTCTTCTTCTGCCTGTTGTTAGTTGTGGTTACAGCCTAACTTCTCTGAAGAGCCCAGGGTGCGCCTTCGACCATGTATCTGGATTGGGTAAGTCATAATCAAGATCTGCTTCTTCTTTTTCTTCAGAATATATTTACCCACTGCTGGGAATATGCCTCTTATAAATCAAGATCTACAAGTTCAAATGTTCAAATTCTAAATTTTTATTAATTATTATGGAATATTTAAAACATCACTTAATTGAACGTGGAACTTTGCGACTAAAGAAAATAAATGTTTTCACATGGCAATCAGCAACTACCAACAGTAATACAAACGAAATTATTTACTTGAAAAAATATTACAAAAACATCCTTTCTCTCTTACATATTAAGACTTCCGGACCAATTTCCTACGTTCGTTCGGTGACCCTCTCTTGATGACGTCACGCCGGGACCATACCGTATAACGATTTTATTATTTTAACCAGATAAAATACCAACTTTGACAGCAGCATGCCTGACATCGCATGATTAGGAAAGCCGACTCCCGTGTAAGCGACCACCCTTCTTTGACTACCACATGGCTCTATCCACCTTTCAGTTATACAAGCTGAATCATGGGAGGAGTGCGCTGCTCTCGCGTTAGCTCTCTAACAGCTCACCCTTTCTTGACTCCCTACAAAGCCTCTTTAGAGTTGTGAACCATTTTCTGGGGCTGACGATACACGCAACTCGCGTAGCCATATCATCGCGGGATGGCCGGTGGTAACGGCGAGGATTATTATGAATTACCAACTTACATGAGTTATGCACTGAATGTAGACTGGTATCGGGGTCATCGACCTCGCACTGACTGGCGTCGAGTCTGTACAGCTGGTTATGCTGCCTCAGCTCTGTGACGAGCTCTTTCAAGGAATTCACATGACACCTTTCAGTTTCGAGTTCGCTGGTGAGTTGACTGACCCGGTTGGCCTCCTGTTGGCTGAACGCGAGCCACTTGTCCCGCTCTTGTTTGAGTTCATCAATCTGGAATTTATTATCATTTTAACCGTAAGGCTCGAATGTTTATTTGATCAAATCGAGGATGTCCTGGCGAAGTGACGGTTAGAGTAACCTAACTAAAACAATGATATAATAAATAAACAAAAGGGAGGCTATCAACATAAGTTCTTAATGTGAGTTTAAATGCAGATACTTAATTCTTAAATTAAATCACCTTATATGAAACCGAAATCCAGCCGTGTGGTTGCCAGCACCAATAAAAAAAAAATAGGGCCACTCCATCTCGTTCTCATGGATGTCGCAAAAGGCGACTAAGGGATAGGTTTATAAACTTGGAATTCTTCTTTTCGGCGATGGGCTTCTTTTCTAAAATGCGGCGGTCCTATTCTAAACCACACAGCTCTACCTTAGCTTTAAAAGAACCTACCTTAGCTTTATAAGTGTCCCTCTCATACTGGACATCATCCAACTGCCCCTGTGTCTCCACCAGCTTTTCCTCAATCTGTTGCAGCTGCCTTATCAGCTTGCTCGAGCCTTCCCCCCCACTATCAGCCTTAGTCTCCGCCTCTTGCCCGCAGCAAAGTGAAATCTTAGATTTCAGGTTAACAATTTCGATTTTGTATTGTTCCTTGTCTTTTTCTGGAAGTATAATATTATTTTTAATCAATTTTCATAAAATAATATGTTCATTATCTAAGCCCCCCGTCTATACCCTTTGTGAAGTAGTAGTTAGAGCCAAGTCTTGAAAAGATGTTCAGCCGTCTGGCTTAATGATGGAAGTGAGTTTCAAATAGTTACAGGTTGCTAGCCTAGTGCCAAAATCCCAATTCGATAAGCCTCTATCCCTTAGTCGTCCTTTACGACATCCATGGGCGTAGTGGACTTATTCTTTTTTTATTGGGTGCCGGGAACCACACCACACATTTTATTATTTGATTTTATGGAAATCTTCTCAGTTCAAATTTCCTGAACCATGCTTTGTTTTGGGCCGTAGAGTAAAAAAAATGATTTTGATGAAATTGGCACGACTTTCAGGCGTAAAATAGCCGCTTTTACACTACAAGAGAAACATCACAGGCAAAAAATAATAAAAACACAGATATATCTTACGTAGTTTCTCCAACTTCAAATTTGTGCGTGCCAGTTCGTCTTGCAGATAGTTACGATCAAACCTCTCCGCGTCAAGGGCTGCTTGCAGTCGTCTAACTTCACCATGGAGAGAGCGGAGAGGGGGAGGAGTTTCGGCAACAGTTGCTCGTCCATTTGTGGGTTCTGTACATGCTATGTCTTGCCCGCATGCCTCTGTAAATATAAATAAATAAATATATACGGGACAAATTACACAGATTGAGTTAGCCTCGAAGTAAGTTCGAGACTTGTGTTACGAGATACTAACTCAACGAAACTTTATTTTATAATAAATACTTATATAGATAAACATCCAAGACCCAGGCCAATCAGAGAAAGTTCTTTTCTCGTCATGCCCTTACCGGGATTCGAACCCGGGACCTCCGGTGACACAGACAAGCGTACTACCGCTGCGCCACAGAGGCCGTAAACTGTAACATGCTCTGTAACATGAGATAGATAGTTTACATACATATAATAACATCTTTATCCCTCACAGGATAGACAGAGCCAACAATCTCACAAAGTGCTTCATATGGTTTTATTTGGCAGAAAGTTGGGCTATGTGCATTGTCAAATTTTGCCAAGGTGACCTATTCATATGGTCAGTATTATAAGGTAATATAATAAACCTAATTTAAAATGTCAAGGTGTGTTTGTCTGTCTTTAATAACTAGACCACTGAACTGATTTTCATGAAATTGTTCATTAATTTAATGCAGAGTATGAAGAATAAAATGAATTTTAGAGCTAAATAGTACTAATCTTATTTATATGACAACCAATCATTTAAAGTTATTAGATATATATGTATCCAATTGCTGAAGAAATTTACTGCTGATACAAAAACTAGGTATCTCTGTCTGTTTTGAATGTTTTACTTTTATTAATTTATTTATTCTTTACTGTAACATTTACAATTAGTAAAGTAGAACAGATGGACTTAATGCTTTTTACTCTTGAGGTGCAATAGAGTTTATGAGTCTCTCTAGGTAAGTACCTTCGGTGCCACACCATTGCAGTTTTAGTAAATATTTCAAGAAACAGTAAGTTGCTTTTGGCTTCAATAACAAAAAGAAAACACAAAACTTACTTACCTGTTATGGCATTTTCTACATCTCTATATGATATTGGAGAACATTCCATCAGATATTTACTAAACTTCATGATCGTCTCCTGGTCCTCAATACTAAGTTTACTACACATGGCGTTCTTGATGTCCACATCTTTGGAGTTAAGACACACAAATAATAATAACAAAGATGCCACAATGTACACATCTTCTTCATTGGCTGGCTCACTGGTACCATTTTCGAATTGGAAATCCGGGTACTTCTCTGTTATGAACTCTTCAACTGTATGCGCCTCCAATATAGAAGACTTCGACTCGTCAAGATTTAGGTTCTCTCGCAAGTGTGAAATAATATTGATTAACGATTCAAAGCTCACATTTCGTACGCCCGTTAAACTTTCATCAAAATAACAGTTTATCTGTAAGGAAAATTACAAATAGTAAAATAATTCAGGAAAAAAAGGCAGGTGTAACTTTTAACATTGTTTTTCTTACCCAGTTTGTAAGAATTGTCTTCCATTTCGTCAACATAGTGAAATAGTGTCTGTTATCCGTTATACAAAATTCATACACGTACACTTCTCACATTAATAAACTCACATTACCTAATTCATAAAAATGTATAGCTGTTGTACTACAAAAGTAACAAATAATTTCCAGTTGTTTGCTCGTTAAAAAGTTGTTAGGCCGTTGTAGTTTGAATTTGTTTTTGCGAAGCCATATTTGTCAATCTGACATTGACATAGGAACAAAGCACAAACACAATCGAGATACTTTTTATGACATAGGGTCTGCGCAGCGTGCCGTTGACTTCGTCCGACCCAGGTCTGCCGACTTGGACAAACTTTGACTGAACAAAACTAGTGACTAGTGCAGGCAGCAAAGAGGCAGGCAGCGTGCGGTCGATTAGCGACCAGCAACTGATTGGCAATTTCGCCAGCCGTACAATTTAAAGTCCGTCCCATATCTAGCTATTGTATAATATTCGCATTGTTCGTATCTCAACCAATATCATAAAATTTCTAATATATATAAGATTATAAGTTTTCTTGTTATTTTTTACAGTCAAACCTGTAAACTTGATTTCAGTAAAAATACATTACTTTGACGGTTTTGGAGGAGGTTGATGTGATTTTAATTTCATACTTACATTGTTAAACATAGAAAATATGCCAGATGCTAATGAAACAATCCCAGTTATAAGTTTATTAGTTGGCTCTTCATGTTCACAGTTTAACCAGTGAAGTAAATCATTAAATATTGCATATATAATATAGTATGGACTACAGAAAAGGACGTACGTGATCACATATGGCATGGTCAAGACTTTTTAATCTACCTATGCTAAACGATAATTGCAAAAAGTGTTTTATTTGTCTGGTTCCGTTATTTCTGTTCTCGTCGCAAACCTACACACTGCAATTCCCGGTGTTATTTTGCTGTGGCGATATTGCGTTGTGTTTTCGAAAAGTTTATCTATTCACGATGATAAATATGGTGTGGTTTTTTCAATAGATTGTTGCAAAAGTCGTCCGCAACCAGCGCCGCTTAATTACATACGTTCAATCCAGTCTGTCCAAGAGTCCAAGTCGGTCAGACAGACCGAGGTCTTACGTAGTCGACGGCACGCTGTACGAGCCATAGACCGCCAACTGCAGTGCTACCAACAGTCACTAATGAAAAACGCGCTAATTGAATAATTTATAATTAATAATCGATACTCTGAGGTCCCTAACAATTATTCTTTATGGCCCAAGCAGGTGAAATGACACGAAGTTACCTACCACCCTGAGGTAGGTAGGTACCTACCTAACCTATGACTTTCCGGATAGGCGAAATTTCATGAAACTATGACATACCTACATTCTAATAATCACGTCTTTATCCCTGACGGAGTAGACAGAACATATAGCCTTAAAAAGACTGAAAGACCACGTTCAGCTGTATGATTTAATTGATATTAAAAAATCACAGTTTGCTAGTCCATCACCTAAAAGAATACCAGGTATCCTTCCCTTTCCCTTGATTGACTTTTAAGAATCTGCACGGAAACTTAGTGTGAAAATGCAAAAAACAAACATTTTCGCATTTCAAATCACCTTTGGGGTGAAAAATACAAGTTACGTAAGTGGTTATTAAGATATTCCAAATTTTGTAAAATAGAAAGTTTTCGTGAGGGTTATGGTTTTAGGCAAGGGACATACCGCTCGCCTTACATACACTGATGATTTTGATATACATTGAATTTAAATATGTTTTTGCTATCTCGAGAACAGTTTGTTCTGTTAGGCTCAAAAATGTTGGATTAGCATCCTCAAAATACTTATTTGTTTTTTGCGCGCTACATCGGTGTTTTAAGTGGTAGGTCTAACCTGCAATGATGACGTGGACGTGTTGTCTTATATTAAATCTTAGTCTAATATTTTATTTAAGTAAGTAGGTATATTATGAATAAAAGGCACTTATAGTATTATTTTTTTATTTCATAGATTATACCACTGAAATCACTGTAGCACCAAACATTACATACAAAATGTACAAAATTGTGCTCGATTCTTTAGTCACATCCATTGGATTTACAGGAAATAATATAGACGGGACACTCGTGGCCAATTAACCTTCCTGCTCACACCATTATGTTGATAAGGCAGATTCTTAGATTCTCTCTCCTTTATACATATTTCTTCCGTCAACCGCAGAGGCGGAAAGAGATAAAATATAAGACTTATGCCTTATCAACCAATATCTGTGAATCGGGCCAGGCTTATCGGTCCCCGACTGTATACAAGTCGTAGGATACATCAATACTTAATACACACTACAATATAACTTTGTGACGTTTCAAATTACAACAACTGAGTATGTATAACCTATAATGTCGACACAATTAAATAAATACTTCTACACAAAATAAATATTAATCTCATAAAACGCAATCTTAAAATCTATTTAAGTAAGTATATTTACAAAAATAACTGGTACAATCATTGTGATAATAGAAAAAATATTAGATTAATATGTTAACGATTTATGTAAATTTAATAAATAAATTGAAATGTAGATTAATTGTAACAATTGTAATTCATTTCATTCACGTTAAAAAACGCAAAGATTGACATATTTTTTCCACATATATAATTAATTATGGCAAAAAAGTAATGATATATCTTTACATATTACTTTCACAAATAACTAACTTTTTGATAAATGATTATAGAATACTGTAGATATGACTGCCACGATTTTTGCTTGGTATAAAGGTACCTAGTTGCTAAAACGGGTAGATGGAGTACTCTTAAAAGTTTCTCAAATATTGATGTTTGTTGATGAAATAACGAAGTATGAAGATGGAAGTTATGGAGAGGTGTAAAAAAGATGTGATTATATGTAAGTATGCAAGTACACTGGTGGCTAGCAAAGGTCGCGCGAAGTGCATGGAGTTAAAAGAAAAGCGAAATTCATAGTAGTCATAACGTTTAGTTTGGTTGCTCGTACTTACTATTTAGTAAGCAAATAATAAAAGTTTTTTAATGACCAAACGACTTTGAATACCTTACCTATTTTATACTCCCAACAGCCTATCTATGCTATCTACAAATCAAATCTACCTACCTATATAAGTGGGTAAAAATAATGATGGCTGAAGATGCAATAACGAATCATTTTGTTAAACTTATAACTTTTTCCTGGCGATTGTCCTAGGTGTACCCTTCCTGAAGAGAGCAACCCATTGTCCGATAAAGACTACAATTTAGGAAGTTATATAAATCAGATTTCTCAAACTAAAAAAAAAAAAAACTTTTTTAATTAATCAATTTAGCGCTTTTACCACTGCGTTAATGGTGATTGACCTTTTAAATAATTCAATTGGAAGACGGTTTTTCATGAAATCTCTCATCACTCACACCACTTTAGCTATCTCCTTCCTTGAACACCCACGTAGTAAAGATATACATATATAAATCTGGTGAAGGTTGGTAATAAACCGAAGAGGTCGCATAAAAATATTGATATTAGTTCCAAACAAAAGAATTATGCAGCGACCGTGGCTAGGAAAGAATAGAATAGAATCTTTATTTGCTTTTAGATTTAAGATGTAGCCTCTGCCTTGATCTCTGGCAAAGAGGCATATTAGTACTTAAGTGATGAGTACTGCAAAATGATCAGTTATTTATTACCCTTATCTAGGGTATAATTATGAATAGAGAAAATGGTATCTTCTGCTTTAAGAAAGTAGTAATTTTCTCGGTTGATCTAAATCGTAGTGGTATTAAAACTTTGTGAGCATTATTAATTTGTGCAGTAGTTTCAACTTTGTGAACATTAATAAAAAAAAAAAATATCACATAATAAATTGAAATACTTAACTCGAAATTATGTACTAGAAACTGTACACATAGTTCAATGAAATCAAGAACTATAATTACCACCGCTGAAAGTCAAACTTATCGTCAAAGTGACCATCCTATGTGAGAACAGTAAGTCATGGAATTTGTCTAATAAAAAAATAATTATATTTGTAGTACAGTTTTGTCTTTACACAAAGTGTGCGATGGTTAAACAAAGTACCTAATGGTATAACAACGAAGATTGTACATTTTTATAGCAGGAATAAAACAGTGTTAATCCTATCTAATGCATTATTTGACGAACTAAGTAAATAAATACTACACGCGCTGTACAAATTTCTATCTACTTATTTTATGTAACTACCATTTCATAGTCAGATATGATATATATGTATTATGTACAATGTGCTTCTCCTCCATATGGGCAAGTACTCTAAATCTCATTTGTTAACTACACTTTGTGGCTCTTAGTCTACGCTATAATATGCTTCACTTTGATTATACAGAGATCGAACGTAACATGACCAAACAACGATGTAGTCATCGTTTAGCATCGCCTACTTAAATGAAGGTCACATCATCAGTAGGAAACTTTAAGTATTTATGCGACCGTGTCAAGTATTAGGCCTTAGGCCTCTTTAAGACACGATAGAATTGTGCGATCTGTTTCTAACCACGCGCCGCAGCGCCGGGAAAGTGGGCTTTTGACGTCACGTCGTCAGGACGCGGCGGCTCCTTTGTCAACGGCTAGAGGCACGCGTGAGGATTGTGAGAACACCAGCGCGGCCACAAGGGAGCGGCACGCACTCCCCGATTAATCAATCGCGACCGCAAAGTGTCCAGTCTGAGGTAAACGTCGGCTGTGGCGCCCTCTGCTCGGTCGGACCACAGCCTCTCGGCCGCCGCTGCCGATCTAGGCCACAGCCGCGCGTCCAGACCGCCCGGAGCCAGCTGTTCCGTCCACAGACACACCGCCCCGCCTTCGACTCGCCACGGCAAAACATCAGGAACGATGCCCTGCATGGGAGCCTCCTCGATCCATGGCCGGTGTTCGTATACTTGTTGCCACGAGTGATACGGCCCGCAATGACCGTCCGAATTGTCTCTCCAGGAGCCGAAGCCGCAATCCAGATACCAAGCATCGACATGAGATAACACCGATCGAAAACCCGCATCCAATACGGCTCGCGACTCCTGCCATTTAGAGGAACCCCATATTTGAACGCCTATATTTTTACTATCTAATCTTTCGAGGTACGGCGAGCGTGTCAATCTGGAAGACCACAGTAACGTTAGCTCCGGAACCTTCCCGTTATTTGCTTTCTCTAGAGCAGTCATCGCGCGTTTAGTGAAATCATACCATAGCTCCATAGGGTCAGAGTCATTGAAGTGTTGCGCCCAGCAATGCTCAGAGACCTCATCCCCGCCGAGGTGAAATAAATCATCTACTCCCGTCACTTGGATTATTTCAGTATAAATTCGTTGCAGAAGATCGTAAACATGAGGGTTTCGTGGGTTCAGCTGACCGCATGGCGGTTCTCCGCAGAAGGCACTCCAAGGTTCTGCTTCTATACAGTAAGCCAAGTGACCAATACCAGCTGCCGGGCCCCAGCTCCAAGCGCGACCAACGTGAGCTGGCGCATCTACTTCTATCAGCACCCTTATACCACGCAATCTTGCGCGTCGTACTATTGCCCTGACATCATCCATAGTGTATATAGCTCCTGGACCGTAGGCGCCGTGTTGGGCTAACTGAGGCGCGCTGTCCAATCTAAGCGGAAATGACTGCGAATCAGTGATATGCCAGTGAAAAGTGTTTAATTTACAAGCGGCCATCGTGTCAATCGTGCGTAGTATTTCTCCCACCGGAAAATAGTTACGAGCGGTATCCAGAAGAAGTCCACGGAAACTGAATTTAGGAGCGTCATCAACTGTCGCCGCTTCTAGGGTCAGTAAGGAGTCTGCATAAGGGTCGAACCAGATGAGTTGCGAGAGCGTTTCATATCCATGTCGGGCACCACAAAATGAGTGAGCGGATATGTCTACCACTAAGGAATTTTTAAGCGGTCGCATCACTAGTTTGTAGCTCTCATCTGTATTGAGGAGCATCCGTGGATCCCCGCTGCCGTTAACAGCGACGCGTATTAAGATGTCTCGAGGGTTTCCGATTTCTATTCGTCTAACTAGGGAATTGCCAGTTTTGCCTAAATGTCGTAAGTCTTCCTTGAACAGGCTGAAAGCGTCCTTGAGGTGTTGAGATACGTCTCGAGATGGGGAGACGGTTATTTTAAGAGAGATCTGGTCCACGCTGATGGGGACAGCGACGGTGGCGAGGCTGGCGGAGCCGGTGGGCTGCGGCCAGAGTTGTGTGGAGGCACACAACATGTTGCAGGTCTGGAGAGATTGCAGTATCGTAGTGTCTGATGCTGCCAGCCTCTCGCATCGGTCGTTTCTGCATATCCAGGTCCACTGCGGTTCTATGCCCCTGAAATTGATGGTTTCAAATTTAATACTAGAGTTAGTAGTGGTATCTTCAGCCAGTAAAGAGGCCTGTCTAGACGCTTAGTCAGTTTGTCAGTATTAAGGTTAAATTTTAGGAGGTCGATCCTGGCGAACCAAAATCATGTTCCGGTAATTATTCTACTTGGCTGTGCCAAAAATTCGAAACGAAGCTACGTTCTAGACGCTTGCAGGAAAGTTTTAGGGGGAAGACTGACCAATCCTAAGCATAGTAACTTTGCTATTGTCATTGATAAATACATACACACATATCAAATTACGCAGCGTGTGGCGGCGTGTAAATAACTCATTGGTCCAGTTCAATAAGGCCGCAGCAGTATAAGTCGCGATAGCAAACACCCACATGAGACCTACAGGTATCCCACGCATGGGGTAATGGTATGAGGTATTTATTAAAGTGTATTATAATTCTGCATCACTGCATTTATGCTCTTAGTCATGAGAATCTCAGTATGAGTGCTTTACGACGACTACATAAAAATCGAATAAAATTTTCGATTTTAGTATATCTACATATTTCGATAGTTGTCAAAGATGGCCCAAAGAAGTGATCAATGATGAAAGTTCGGACACAAAATTAAGTTACGCAATATGACCTGAAAGCTAATCTAATAAGGTTATTGAGTTATTTAATTCTTAGAGATTGATAATCTTTTTTTTGTATCAACGCGGATCTGTAATTGACCCTCAAAGATGACCAATCCATCGTGACTGGTTGAAAGCTAACTTACGAGTAAAATGGTCGCAAGACTATGAAGTGGGTGGTTTTCTTGTTGTTTTTAGTTTTTACGCGGTAGACTTATAACTCAACAACAAAAATACGTGTATACATTGTGTAGTGGTCGGTGTGTCTGTCAGTTTCTGAACTTTATAATTATAGTAAGACCAATAAGGTTGATTAGTAGCTTTTCATTGCTAGCCAATAATCCAATGACTGTTTTGTTATATTTTTTTTGTGTAGTAAAGAGTTTACAAAAAAAAACTCCTCGATCGTCCATCCCAAAAATGTCTATTCCACCTGGTTGGCAGGCCATTAGCGATTTCATTATAGTCGCCAGACCATCAAATTGATGGCTCCTTTATTGTTTACGCCAATTAATGTAGTGCCGTGTGGTTTCCGGCAATAATACAAAAAAAAATAGGACCACTTCATCTCTTTCCCATGGATGTCGTAAAAGACGACTAAGGAATAGGCTTACAAACTTGGGATTCTTTTTTTAGGCGATGGGCTAGCAACCTTTCAATATTTGAATCTCAATTCTATAATTAAGGCAAATAGCTGAACGTGGTCATTCAGTCTTTTCAAGACTGTTGGGTCTGTCTAACCCGCAAGGGATATAGACGTGACCATATGTATGTATGTATTAATGTAGACGAAGAAGACGTTGCAAGGTCCGTGCCAAGTCTCTGTCTACTGCTCCGAGACAAACGCGTGATCATACAAGATACATACGTGTACACATTGTGTAGCGGTCTGTGTGTTAGCTCGTTGGTCTGCTGTCTCCAGTACAGCAAGGCTGCTGCAGTGCAGGCCGCCGCTGCGAGCAGCCACATGGCCCTGCGCAGGCGCCCCACACGTGGGATGTGCGCGGAAGCCCCGCGACCCAAAGCCTCCACCCATGACTTCATATTAGCAGTTATTGTGGCAAATCTGGAAATAAAGGAATGTTATAAGATAATACAAATAATCGTTGTTTAGCTCCACAGGAGTTTTTTTTCTTACATTTAAGTAATTATTTTGCAAAGGCACTTTCTCGTCAGCCACCGTAGCATGGCACGCGCGACGCTGTTTTAATGGCGCGAAAAACTATCGCTGTCCCGTTTCGAGCCATAATAAAAAGCGTAACAGCGATAGTTTCTCAGCTGCTTTTTTCTCAACACAAAGTAAAAAAATACTTGGGCTTCTTCATTAAGCAAGCTGGCATATTTCTAAATCTAACTTCCATCATTAAGCTATTCAGTATATTCGTTTAAGTCTTGTGACTATTGTGACTTCGTTATGGGATAAATTGAATGTGTTATATACTGTAGCAAAGGAAGTATGCAGGGATCGTGGCAAGTGGAAAGAGGTAGTCTCTGCCTACCCCTCCGGGAAAGAGGCGTGAGTTTATGTATGTATGTATGTATGTATGTATAAACTGTAAGTGTGAACTAAATTAGTTTTGGCGGCAAAACTAGTGATTTCTAACCACGTAGGACTATATTATTTCTTCCTAATTCATAAGAGGGGACTAAAAACTATAAGTTCCTACATCAAAAAATATAAAGAGAATTTGATGAAGTATGAGTCTGATATACAAAAAAGTTTTCAATGTCACCATAAACGATTCTGGACTTATTGATTTTCGTGCTCATAAAACTATATATAAATACACTAGCAACCCGCCCCGGCTTCGCACGGGTGCAAAATTATAAATGTTATTATACATAAAAACCTTCCTCTTGAATCACTCTACCTGTTACAAAAAACCGCATCAAAATCCGTTGCGTAATTTTAAAGATTTAAGCATACAGACAAACAGACTAAAATAGCGACTTTGTTTTATACTATGTAGTGAAAATTAACTCAAGAGAACCCGCGGGCGAATCTCAATAGAGAACAAGAAAGCGAAGTTGTGTTTATTGTTGGATTCCTTTAGCGAGATCGTTTTCTAGACGGGTGTCTATTTCTGAAACGGGAGCTAAAGGCTTTTAGGTCACTTCACTCAAGCAACTAACGAAAGTGACGTGTGTTAGCCTAGGTACGGCCCGTCTGCAACTGATGCCTTCTTGGTATTCTTCGCTGTTGATTTCATATTTGATTTGTTATGCTTTGTGGATCAGTAACTACTAAATAAGAATACTTAGAAGATAAAATAAGCTTCTATTCACACGCAGATTGTTACTCAATCGGGGATAGGCAATTTGGAATTCTTCCTTTAGTGGTTCCCGGGACCTAATAATAGGAGCACTCCATACTTTGGGTATCGTAGAAGGCGGCTAAGAATAGGAATAAACTTGGGATTCTTTTTGTAGGCGATGGGCTAGCAACCTGTCACTATTTGAATCTTAATTCCACCATTAAGCCATAGCTGAACGTGGCCTTTCGTCTTTTCAAGACCGGTGGTTCTGTCTAACCCGTAAGGGATAAAGACGTGACAATAAGTATGTATGTATGTTCTTCTTCTTGTAGGCGATGGAATAGCGATCTGTCATCTTCATCTCAACGCTATTATTATTAGTACCTATGTGATTTACCTGAACCAATAATAAAAGTAAATTGATTTGAAGATGCCTACGTTCAGCATTGAACGTCCTACGGCTGAAATTCTGATGATGGCCTTTGAGTCTTTTCGAACTATTGGATTTGTCTTCCCCGGAATGGATAAAGACGTTATAGGTACGAAGACAAAAGAATAAGGCAGCTAAATTGAAAAGTCTAGTTCACGGCGCAAGTTGGCTCAAAACCCTGAATGTTTGATAAGGTCGTCTGCAACTTGTAGACCTATGCATGCCCTGGGTGTTAGCATAGTCTTGATAGCTATGATTATTTATAAGATTATTAAGTATACAGTTTCCAATACCTGGCGAGGGAAAACGATATAAGAGGTAAAACCTACAGGGCCTGTGACCATATCTAGGACCGTTATCATAGATTCGCCTTGGTCTCTTCTCAAGACTGATGAGTCCACATCCGGGACTTACGCCATGAGGCACTACATATATAGGGTGACGTTAAGGGCGATTAAGGAAGCACTTTCTATCAGTTAAAATCAGGAAAAGTTTTTGAACTGATGATAACTATTCATCAATTGATTACAATCATGGCAATATTATCATTTAATGGTTTTTGTAATTTTACGGTGACATACAGACACAGATTTTTGATCCTTTGTAAACTCTTTATTGTACAGTAAAATCTCTTTATTCGCGGGGTATAGGTTCCATAAATATGCCGCGAATACAGAAACCGTGAATACAGAATGGTAATTTATATAGGTTTATGGGGATACGTTCCTAGATACTCTCCAAGGCGTAAGCGATCCAGCATTTCTATTTTCACTTTAAGCAGTAACACAGATTTTTTTCGTGTAGAAAACGCGCTTTTTCTATTTTTTTAGGTGACATTATTGGGTGTTGATGGGTTGATGGGTTACTTGATCACAATTTTAAGTAACGAATGTGAAAGATAAAACAATAAAATAGGCAAAACGGCTTTTACCAAAGAACGGAACAGCAACATTTAAAAATATACTTTATTGTTTCAGAAATAAGGTTGCTTTCTTCTGTTTGTTTACATTTTCAAAAACGCCAACCGCGGTGTTTGCGGCAAATGTGACAAAGGCGGCTTAAGTCAAAGTGCTCGGCGGTACCATTTGACGGCACTTGCAAAAGATATTGCCTTAAACACCTATTGGAATTTTGTATGAAACTTTAGATCCGCGAATAAAGAAATTTTTAGCCGCGAATAAAGATATTGGGTTGCATTTTTTTAAACCGCGAATAGTGAAAACGCGAATGACGGAAGCGCGAATAGGGAGCTTTTACTGTACATAAAAATCTAAATACAATGCTGATATCCACATTTCTACTCTATGTTTGGATAATTGTGAAGTTGACGTTATTGAAGAAAATGCTGCGATGCAGTTTTTTACTGCTTCTTCTGCACTGACACTTTGGAAGCGGCAGTAAGCTTAGTTGTAAGTAATTTTTTAAACGTCAACCAATGTGAGACCAAAAGGTAGGACAATTATGAAGAGATGTTGAAATGTCCCATAATAACGAATATTTTTTCTAAAATTAATTTGATAAAAAAAAAAATATATGAAGGAATTATTATTATATTTTATGGTAAACACTTTATGTATATATTTATCTCTACAAACATGCATAAAATCACACCTGTTTCCTTGGGAAGAATAGAATCTGACAGCCCTAATATACAATTGTAAGTAATTACACAGTATTGTAAGGTAATTACACAAACATTCACCAAATAATTCAACCCAACATCAGAACAGATCGTCAGAAAGCCAAACATATAGAAATTTTAAATTAACCCCTTTAAATTTATGATCATTTGCAAGTGCGCCGTGGTCCATCATGTCACTATTTAAGTCTACATGCATAATGTTTTTGGTAAGCAATCGTTGTAAGTGGACCGGAGTCTGCAAACTTGCATATTTGATGAGCGAATACACTGACCTCTGCCAAATTAACCAAAGCTACAAAGAAAAATAGGCTTTATGCCCTTAGTAAGAGGATCGAAAGAAAAATGATATGAAATATATATGTTACTGTAAAAGCCCGAACTGTGGTAAATCCTAAGATTTTCCGGTAAAACCTAAGATTTACCAACTTTCCATGGTAAAAGTCCGAACGTTCTTTTATTTCGAACTTTTACCACCATGTAATTGGTAAATCTTAGGATTTACCTCAAGAGCACGGTAAATATTGAAAATGATTGCTGAAAAAATGAAAGCTAAGTCGTCTGATAAAAATCCAAATGTGAAACTTGGCCAAAATGTAAGACTGAAAGTACCGGACATTGACAGAGCTAAAACTGACCCGAAAAGCATCATTGCAGTTGTAATAGATGTAAAGGACAACGAGTTTTACCAACTAGGTACCAATATTGGAGTACTAAAACAGCTTTACACACAGAATCAGTTTACCTCATGCTCTGAAGATTTTATTACGATAGAAGATGTTGTTAAAGAGAAAGAAGTGAGTCTTCGCGAAGTTGTTGGAAAATTGTCGTTGACTGGAGGACAAGGATTCAAAAAATGTAACTGTCTCAAAAAATGCTTGTCGAAGAAATGCGCTTGCAAGTCATCAGGATTACTTTGTAATTCTAAGTGCCACAATAGCACTCCGTGTTGTAACAAATAATATTTTTCTTAGGTACTTAGTACCTACTAATTAATGACGATTGTCTTTTTTTCAACTTTGTTCCTTAAAATACCAAATTATAAGAATCATACCGATTTAGTGAGATTTAATTAGCCAACTTAAGCGTTATGTTTGTGAGAAGATATTTTATGTTTGTAATTTAAATACATAATTATGTAAGATTCATAAATACATGCCTATTATAATGCTAAAGGTAGAAATAAATGATTAAGAATAATATTTTTTTTTATTCCCAAAACTAATATGTACCAGTCATCATTGGTAAAACCTAGCATTTTCAATATTTACCGTGCTCTTGAGGTAAATCCTAAGATTTACCTAGTGAATGGTGGTAAAAGTTCGAAATAAAAGAACTGTTCGGACTTTTGCCATTAAGAGTTAGTAAATCTTAGGTTTTACCGGAAAATCTTAGGATTTACCACAGTTCGGGCTTTTACAGTAACATATATACTTAATCTGATGTGAGCATTGCAAATGTTTCGCGATTCGATATTATAACTTTTTCTTTGATATGGATCCAGATAATTATATCAATTGAACGCTAATTCTTTGATTGTTGATATGTATCTTAATTATTTGCGGTTATTATTTCTTTTTGTCTTTTAATAGAATCAATCAATTTTATATAATTGAAAGATGCTTCCTTACCCTCAAATGCGGTTACATTGGCGAGGGACTTGTCACAATATTTAAGCCAATTGATAAATTTCGATATAAATTGCATCACTTTAAGAAACTTGAAACCTTAGGGGAAGAGGGAGATCCATATAAAACTAAGTAAATAGATAAGGTAAACACATGGAAGGAACGTTAATAATTTGCATTATGTTGCCGGCTGAGTAAATATTTAGGCAAAGCCGCGAAAGCATAGCTTGTTAATGCAAATTCCAGTTTGGGACTTTAAGATGCTAATTATGAAATATGCGCGTTAACAAGACCCATATACCTTCTATAAATAGGTATCAAGTAAGTAGATTGGAGGTGTGTTATAAGGAATAGAATATTGAGTTAGAATATGATCCTTAGTATTCCAAACTTCTGATATGATCATTTGAGCATGCTTTTTTTTTTACGGGCATGTCATGCTTATGCAGGTTTTTCAATGTCGAAGGACAAATAACAAATAGTAGATATGGTTAATGCAGAAGACCCCCGCTGTAAAAATATAGAATGTAGATTATAAACTACAGCATGTTAAGAATTTAACCGCGTCAAATACTTTCATGGCAGGCATAAATGATGCACGTTGTAAAAGATCGGTTATGCATACGTCACCATCGAGTTCAAAGTTTCAAAATTGTAGGCGAAGGTCTATTTTCGTTTATTTATAGGAAGGTAAAATTATCAAAGCATACTGTGACGTATGTGATGACGTGAATAACACACATTTTGTTGATAAAAAAAAAACTAAAGTCGCACGATGCCCTTTGTATGTTTTGTATATCACTTTGAAAACTGTATCAAATTCTTAGCTTGAGGAGAAAGAGACCCAGGAGGGCGGCGACTTTCTTTTATATTATACTAGCTGTGCCGGTGACTTCGTCCGCGTGGAATAGTTATTTTGGGCATCATTGAAGCTCTCAAGGATGAATAATTTTCCCCGTTTTTTTTACATATTTCATTATTTCTTTGCAGTGTGATGTTATATATTATTATAGCCTTAAGCCTTCCTCGATAAATGGTCCATTCAACGCAAAAAAATTTTTCAATTAGAACCAGTAGTTATTGAGATTAGCGCGTTCAAACAAACAAACTCTTCAGCTTTATAATATTAGTATAGATTACAATTAAGTAATTTTTTAGTAGCAGAATCGATATTTTCATCGCTTAATATCGTAAAACCCAAACGATAAATGCTACGACTCTCGTAGCTCATACGTAGAACTAGAATTGTAGCACTTGCTACGATCATAGTGCTACGAGGACAGTGTTGTTTGATCCGACGATTTTTTTGCGCCTGAAGCTGCGGTAACGATTATGTACATACATATAGTTATGTCGATAAATCTTACGGGGTAGGCAAAGTCAACAGTCTTGGAAAGACTGAAAGGCCACGTTCAGCATTATGGCTTCATGATGGTTTAAGTATATATTATGTATGGAATAGAATGAAGCAACGGTAATAGCTTAATTTTTGGGGCAATACTAAATTATTTTAGAGGAAAGGGAGATCTTTGCCCAGGAACTAGATACAAATATATACAATACTATATTTATACAATCACGTCTTTATCCCTTGCGGGGCAGACAGACGCAAACGAGACAAACTTAAAAAGACTGAAAGGCCACGTTAAGCTGTATGACTTCATGGTGAAATTGAGATTCAAATGAGTAAAGACAGTTTATATGCCTTACCTTTAGTAACCTTTAACGAAATCATGGGAAAGATATGAAGTGGTCCTATTCTTAAGTGCCATGAACCACACGGCACAAATACAATACAGGTACAAATACAGGCCAAAAAATCACATTTTATTATGAACTTCTAAGAAATACTCTCAGGATTGGTAGAAATCTGCTATTGTAGTTGCTTTTTACTTCACTGACTTCATATGTATTGACGAGTCACGCATATTAGTCATTGTATTAACTTGTATTACTTATCTCACTTATTGATAAGAATAATATGTAACCTGGCCATGTAGCCTTGATTAACCTCTTTTTTTAATAAAAAAGTCCGTAACAAAGTTGATACAATTTACATAGTATTTGTAACCTTCTATTAACCGTAGACATACATACATACATGAAATCACGCCTCTTTCCCGGAGGGGTAGGCAGAGACTACCTCTTTCCACTTGCCACGATCCCTGCATACTTCCTTTGCTTCATCCACATTCATAACTCTCTTCATGCAAGCTCGGCGGTTTCGGGTACTTTTGACCTGACCCTTTACCAGAACGTCCTTAACCGTAGATCACCTGTTAAAGACTTCATCAAACATAGCAACCATAATTTTACTCATGTAATGCAAAACATACATTTTATTATTCGTTTAGAGATTAAAAAGAACATTATCGTACTCGTATCTAACTTTGTTTATACAATAACTAGTTTATAATGTAAAAGGATATTGTAACGGCGTCATAAATTCATAAGCTTTTACTGTACATTTATTATGTAAACGTGTATGAAAAGTTGACAATAAATTACCCAGTAAATTGGGCGGGAAAGCACATTTTCATACAATGACGGTAGATGAATTTTTGCAAAGAAAATATAAAGTATGCAGCAATACGCTTTGGCCACTGATTCTCAACATGGGAAGTGAAGGAAGTAGGAGAAGCAACCTGTCACTATTTGAATCTCAATTCTATCATTAAGCCAAATAGCTGAGCGCGACCTATCTGTCTTTTCAAGACTGCTGTCTGTTTACCCCACAAGGGATATAAACGTGACTCTACGTATGGATGTAATAACTTTATAAGACGAGGACGAAAACGGGACCAACGCCAGAGGGATAAAATACTTATAAGAATGGCAAAAGACCCTCAAAGGTTGAGAAGCTATGTACTAAAAGTTTTGACCAAGTAGTGTGGTATTCATGTGTCTCGGGGTTATAAATGGTGTCGAACTAGCCCAGACGTGGCTTGAGTAATATTTTATTTACTTATCATTAGATTATGACAGACTTTGGATGGAAAAGTGTTTTGTTGAGCTATGAGAAAAAACCTCTATG
The DNA here is from genome assembly GCF_032362555.1 of Amyelois transitella. NCBI lineage: Eukaryota > Metazoa > Arthropoda > Insecta > Lepidoptera > Pyralidae > Amyelois > Amyelois transitella. The sequence continues at coordinate 2,996,389 of NC_083522.1, read as the reverse complement.
CTGGTCTCGTAGTGAAGATAAAATCATCGCGTGTGTGTGTTCCGCGCAGAATGTAAAAGTCAATAAAGGGAAAGGTTTTAACACTTGGGATTTAACTGGCTGTGTCCTTCGAGACATTGACGTCTCTTTCTCAAAGGGGTAACCAGAGTCCAGATATATGATTTCCATTTGCCACGACCCTTGACTACATCTTTAACATCATTATCACTCACTTTTTAATTCTCAGGATCGGATATTATGAAAATCATATATACATATAGTCACGTCTATTTCCCTTGCGGGTTAGACAGAGCCAACAGTCTTGAAGAGACTGATCATCATGAAAAATATATGTAATATAAATGATTATGAAAAAATACGTGAAAAAGTGCTTGCGAAGTCTTATTTTCTGGATAAAATATTGATTTTGATAGATATGTTAATAAAATAGTAGATAGACTAGACGACAAGAAAGTTGAAATCCTAAATGAAGATTGTAGCAAGGAATTTCTTTACAGTTTCCTCGAAGTGAAACAAAGACACTTGATATTGTAATTTCTATTCATGGTTGTATTACTAATAAGTTTATTGGTGCAAGTGTATTCCGGAATATGCACCTGGCTTTCTATATTAATGCAGTGAGCGACGCCACTAGCCTTGTAAAGACAAAAGGTATTATTAAAAGTACCTAATCAATAGAAATGGAAGCTAGTAAAATGAGTAGTATCATGTAAATAATTTTACATGAAATCGGTGTTGTACATTACCTATTTAATTTTATATTTATACTATTTTACGTACGCGGCTTCCTCCGCCGGTAAAATACTATATGTACTACTTCGTACTTCACTCCACACTATATGTACCTATGTAAAATTTTTAGTGGTTTTAACGTGAATGACGGACAAACAAACACACTTTCACGTTTATAATAATAGTATAGATTCATTCAAAATTTTATTAAAATCGGGAAAGCGAAACTATGGATGGATTTTGTATTGACCACGAGAGAAAATTGGCGTCCGATGAAAATGCTGCAGTGTAGTTTGTTCCACCGCTTCTCCTACACATGCACTTTAGAAGCGGTAGTAGTTATAATTAGATTTAAGTGATGTGACATCAATAAGTGATACCTTCTATCCAATTTTGAAAACAAATCTATTCTATTATAGAAAAGCTAAGGTCGTAGGGGCGACTTTCGAGTTAATATGACAAAAAATTGAAATAGTCTTAAAAAACATCTTCTTATTATATCAAAATACATATAATTGATCTATATTAAGCTAATAAAATTCAATAACAAACTCAAATATTACCATTAAATCAATTAATTGGATTACATCAAATTTCATATTCCATACTAAACTAAAGCGGGTCGCATCGCGTAACGTCCTCATACGATTCTGAGCTTTAAGATCCTAGACTTAAAGACTTTAAAGTTGACAGCATACGTCACATAGCTGATAGTAACGTGGCCCAACGAATGTGGCCCGACGATGTTTTATTATTCAGAGACATCGATCAGCTTTTTACTGCTTTAAGTGGGTAGGTTAGTAAGGTAGGTAAGTCATGAAGGATTTGTATGACGCTTCTAGTCGCACTCTATTTGTGTAGCACTAGTTCTACATTCATTAATGTTTTTTAATGTAGACAATGTGCATTCGTCCATGATTTAGATTTAAGAGATCTATATTTGTATATTGACGTCCGATGAAAATGCTGCAGTGTAGTTTGTTCCGCCGCTTCTTCTACACATGCGCTTTGGAAGCGGTAGTAGTTATAATTAGATTTAAGTGATGTGACGTCAATAAGTGATAACTTGTATCCAATTTTGAAAATAAATCTATTATATTCTATTCTATTGTGCCGTGTGGTACATTACAATAGAATCACTCCATATCTTTCTCATGGACGACGTAAAAATGACTAAGAAAATGGTTAATAAATTTGGGATTATTTTCGTAGGCGATGGATTTGCAACTTGTCACTATTTAAATTTCAATTCCACCAAGCTGCACGTGGCCTTTCGGTTACTTCAAGACTGTTGGTTGTGTCTACCCCGCAAGAGATGTAGATGTGATTATGATTATATGTACGAACAATGTACATACAAACGTTTTATGTTACGCCAGAGGATATTCAGTAAAAATGCAAGTTGATTAAAAAAGGATTTAATCAACTTGCATTTTTACAAGCTTTAGCCCTGGTTGCATCTTCACCTCTCTTGAGAGGAGCCCAGGGTATGCCTTTAACCATGGATCCTAGATTAGGTGGGTAAAGTTTTTACACGAAGCGTCTCCCATCTGACCTCCGGAACCGTATTGGATCCATGGTTACACATCCAGTGGCCTGAATGTGCAGGTTTCCTTACGATGTTTTCCTTCACCGTAAGAGCATCATCGGTTAGTATACTTTATTGGAACAAAATAAATAATTAAAATATTCCATTATTGGCCGAGAAATCAGGTTGAACCGGGAACGTCCTGGTAAAAGGTCAGGAGTACGCTCGCATGATGAGTATGAGGATGAAGCAAATAAGTATGCAGGTGTCGAAGCAAATAGAGAGATGTAGTTTCTGTCTACCCCTTTCGGATAAACGGCGTGATTTTATGTACCTACTGGCTGTGCCCGCGACTTCGTCCGCGTGGAATAGTTATTTTGGGCATCATTGAAGCCTTCAAGAATATAATAATTTTTCCCGTTTTTTTTTCACATTTTCCATTATTTCTTTGCTCCAAATAAATGGAGCGTGATGTTATATAGCCTAAAGCCTTCCTGGATAAATGGTCAATTCATCACAATTTTTTTTATTAAATTCGTTTTTGAGATAAGCGCGTTCAAAAAAACAAACTCTTCAGCTTTATAATATTAGTATATATAGTAGATGTTAAGTTTGTACCGATTATTATGGGTGTACTGTAATACTTGCCTAATCTTTTTACTTTCTTAAAAACACTCAATTTTGAACACACTGAACTTGATGCAAATATCTGAATGAATGAAATTGAAGGACACAATGAGAAGAGAGAAAGATACAATAACATTTAACCACTTGTGTTAAGAGTGAACCCGGGTCAAGCGGAAATACTCAATTGAATATGAATGACGAATCCTGGAATGTCTTGAATGCGAAAGTAATTTAAGGTCAATGGATATTTTCCGTGTCATTAAAAAAACGAGGTTAGTAAAAGTTGAACAAACTTGAAGGATGTAACTAAGACTAGGGGCGTAAATATGTTACCTTTGTCTAGACATTAAGGTGTCTACCTACCGCACGCCAACAGAAAATAATATTGTTACATTATATTGTCTTTAGCGTCTTTATTCCTTACGGGATAGACAGAGCCAACAGTCTCTCAAATACTGAAAGGCCACATTCAGCTGTATGGGTCTATGATTGAATTGAGATTCAAATAGTGACAGGATCGCTTAAAAGAAAAATCCCAAGTTTATTACCCTATCGCTTAGTCACCTTTTAAGTGCCGAGAACCACACGGCACAATTAATATTGTTTGAGCAAGATAAGGCTTATAAACTTAGGGTTTTTCACTTAGGCGATGGCATAGCAACCTGTCGTTTTCTATTAATATTATTTCATAATAAAGCTGAAAAAAAAAGCTGATCGTGTTTTACAAGATTAGTCAAGTAAAAAGTCACAAACTTTGGACTCTGTCAGCACTATGAGGGATGAATTCGTGAGATTATGTGTGTGTGTACTAAAATATTTAACATTTTCAGACGTTTATTATGTTTTCTTAAAATATTTTTGTCATTTCAAAATGTGAATTGTTATTTGTTTAATATTCAGAATTAATTTTTACAATGAAATTAATGTTTGTATGAAATATTTCTTAGAATCGCCGTCAAAATCTAATTACAATAACAAATAAACCCCATCAGGAAGGTATACAAACGAAAACGTATTTATTTTATACCATGTTATGATTGATGAATTCAGTGTATGGCTTTAACATTTTTTTTTGTTCTTTTGACTTTGTTTCGGTGATTTTGAAACTGTCAGAATGAAACAAACACACAAAGGAATATGTAAAATGCAGTAAAAGGAAAATACATAAATGCGGATGAAAAGCATTTCAAAATCATTCGCTCAGAAAACGCATTTCGGCATCCACTGAAGAAACAAATTAATGTATAAATAGTGAAATAAATCAGTGAGGACGGACATCTTAATTATAATGCAAATGTAGGAATGAATTCTTCAGGGAAATGGCGATTGTTTACATTGCGTAGTTGGAGGAATTTTATGTTATTTTAATGCTCTTAGTTCTTCGACTCCATCTGAAATAGACGGGCTGTATTCGCCCTGATCAAAATCATCATTTGTATTTTTTGGGAAATAAATATGTTTGCAATTTAGAAATATTAATCAATTTTCTCACAAACATATAGTGCTTTACATCTTATTTTATATTTAAGCGAAATTGAAGAATACCAGATTCCGTTCTTATATATGTATGTTGTTTTAATAAAAGTCTACTGAAATTTGCCGCATACTCAAATGCTTTAACGCAAACCCATTTTTGGTTTTGTTTAGCATTTAGGTTAGGTTAGCTTTGCTTTTGTCCTTTATTCATCTCACAGTAAGAGCTGTAAGACAGAATTATTAATTTCGTTAATGACATTCGGATAAGTGATATTTTTCATTTAAAATTAGAATTTTATCATATGCGCAGACAAAAAGCAAAAGGATATTCAGTTAAGTTTCTCAGTACAACATGTAAACTAAATCTATTTAGTCTGTATCATCATACAGCACACAGAATTAATACCAGTCTCGAGTAAAATCTCGTTTTTCTGCGATTCACCGAGCAAATTGAAAACAAAAATCCACCAGTGCTATTTCCACGTAGTTTCAATAACTCAAAATGCCAGCCAGACACCGAATACAAGTAAATTAAACTTGGGAGTGCATAAGGTTTGGAAGCGGACGCGGTCGCCAGGCAGCGAAGTTTATATTGTGCGAGTGAAATGAGAAAATATTAAAGATGTTTTTAATATTTGTACAATTAAAACATTAATAAGATTTGTTTTTTTAAAACGATAATGTGGTAGAATATAAAAATGTGATATTATTATGTAAAATAAATAGAGATTAAATATGTGATCAAAACTTACATAAGTACATTTTTTAACAAATGAATGAATTTGTTATGCATTAGTACAGGGAAAGTAAACTCGTAAAATTTATGAGCAACTAGTCCTTTATTTTTTAAGAAATGGATGAACTTGTTAAAGATTGTTACTAAGGCAAAGGTAAGGTAATAATTATTGATATAATAGTTTCAAAACATAACTTACTAGGCTAGTTAAGTAGCCTGTTCTCTCGACCATTTTGAAGCAATGCTCTACACTTAGTAGACAGGTGTCGCGGTTGAAGTGGGTCCAATGTTTAGTAAAGAATTCTTGCCTGTCTTTCCGATACATATAGTATACATATTATCACGTCTTTATGCTTCAGGGCGTAGACAGAGTCAACCATCTCGATAATGAATGATGAAATTGAGTTTTAAATAGTGACAGGTAGCTAGCCCATCGCCTAAAAGAAGAATCCCAAGTTTATACTGTTCGATATACTTAGCATGGATATCTGTGACTGTATTACGCCAGTCGATTTATTACTTACAAAACCGTGGTTAATGCACCAGTTTTCCACTTTGGGGGGTTCAAGTTCCAGATCAGGATATATTTTTGCTAATATTGGTGTCTCAGATGTTTGATGTTCTGGTGTTATACTCGTTGTTAATTTTATCGTGTCTTCCAACCATGACATTATTATCTGTGATAAAATGTTTCCAACACTCTTAATGTTTACAATATTTCTTATTTCAATCAAAATAACGGCACCATCGCGTGAGTTTCCTCAATTTTAGTGCAAATAAGTACATATAGGCATGTTTGGATAATCAAAAAGTATATTAAAAATAATCTGAATTAAAGTGGTGGGATAAACAAGTAAATTTATTTTTGTTATATTAATAAAATCCCAACTCATTTAATAAATGCGAAAGAAGGTTATTTTATTTGTTTGTTGTATGAATTGACCGTGTTGTAGTTTTACCGGTTTGCGCTAGATGGCGTTGTCATAAAAGCTCATGAAATTGCATAGCATTCCATCATATTTTAAGCAACTTTTTGGTCGATATCAATAAACAGGTAGAAACGTGAATATAAAAAATTAATATTTAAGTAACAAACGTGATGATGGTACGGAACCCTTCGTGCGCGAGTCCGACTTTCACTTGGCCGGTTTTTTATTTAATCTATCGTTCAACAAAGAACAAATTCAACTTCCTATAATAGAAAACAAGAAAATAGGTACAAAGAAATAAACGTAGGCATTCAATCTAGCCTAGACTTCAGTCTCGATCGGAAAGATGTATGTGTCTATAGAAAACGATATGTAACATGCATTTATGGATGAGATATTATGAATATTACAGTATATGCGAGATAATAAACTCTTGTATTGTGATGTGCTAGTTACAGTTTAGAAGAGCGTCGGTTGTCGGGGTAAAATGCGGAAATAATGTGTGTGGGGGCACAGGTTCAAATCCTACCTAGGCCATGTTCCAATGACGCTCTTCAGAGTGATATGCATTTGTTTCAAATTAGTATTCAAATTCAAAATCTTTATAGCATATCATAAAGTACATCAGGTGAATTACAGTTACTGCTTATAAATAGGTATAATATGAACCGTGTTGGGCATCGCAATTTTGAAATATGTAATATGGAATCAAATGCTAACCGAAGGCTTAACGGCGAGGGAAAACATCTTGAGGAAACCTGCATATTAAGGCAACTGAATGTGTAACCATGATCTTAATATGAGTTAGGTTCCCATGCAATAAACTGCGGAGATCAGATGGGAGTCACTACGTTAACACTGTAAAAACCTTTTCGGCCAATCCAGGTCATGGTCGTATATTCGTACCCTGGGCTCCCCTCCAGAAAGGTGATGATGGGACCAACGCCAGAGAGAGGTGCTTATTCTATTCACCGAACATAGATTAACCATGCTAGGTTTGCAAGGTTCGGTAGCTATATTTTGTATGTGTTGTAAGAATGCTGAATAAATGATTAAAAAAAAAAACAGTTTCATGAAAGTGATAATAAAACCGAAATTGATTTTCGAATGATTTAAGGCATATTTAAAGCATTTTAGGGCGATACATACATACATATAAACACGTCTATATCCCTTGCGGGGCAGACAGAGCCAACAGTCTTGAAAAGACTGATAGGCCACATTGAGCTATTCGGCTTAAAGATTGAGATTCAAATAGTGACAGGTTACTATTCCGTCGCCTAAAAGAAGAATCCAATGTTTACAAGCCTATCCCTTAGTCGCCTTTTACGACGTCCATGGGAACGAGATGGAGTGGACCTATTTTTTAATTTAATGGTGCCGTGAACCACACCAAATTTTAGGGATTTGTTTAGTTAATTTCTTAATTTAATTAGTTTTATAAATTGTAAACGGTTTATCATCTTGTTTTTAAATGTATAATAAATATCTGTTGTAAATTTTGTTGAACAATCAACTAATTTATTTCACTGCACATAACAATCACGCAACAATTGATAAATACAGAAATACATGTTTTTTTTCATATTTCAAACAAAATGACAAAGTTATTTAATTAAAGTTTCCAATTGGTTCCAACGGACATTCATGTTCGGCTTTTATTTTCCGAAAAACAAAAAAAACGCTAGTCAATTGTTACGATTTCATCAGAGCACGTATCGGCGGGTGGAAATTCTTCCTGCGATTGGTGAGCGAAATCAGAAATGAGAATGCCATTTTGAATATGAGGTTATATTTTAGAACTACTAATAGTTGATTGAATTGTCAGTGTTGCCAGGCTAAACTAAATGTTGCCAACACTGTATAGTCAAGACTAGCTGTTGCCCGCGACTTAGTACAAAACAAAAAAGCTGACCCAGCGAATTGCCCCTTTAGAAAGATGTTGAGCGGAAAAAAAAATTGTGAACCAGTTTTCACAAATCAGCATGCTATTTTGAGGTTTGAGGTTAAGTTTGACAACTTGCAAACTTGTAACCTAATTGATAACGTGTATGGCCATGATGACAGAAAGCGGTAAAAACAAACATGCGCTAATATTATAAATATGAATTTGTTTGTAGGGTTAACCTGACGAACGTAGTATCTTGATCAAATTAAGGACGTCCTGGTAAAAGGTCTGGTCAAAAGTACTCGAAACCGCTAAGCTTGCATGAAGAGAGTTATGAATGTGGATGAAGCGAAGGAAGAATGCAGAGATCGTGGCAAGTGGAAAGAGGTAGTCTCTGCCTATCCCTCCGGGAAAGAGACGTGATTTTATGTATGTATGTTAACTTTCGGAATTAAGAAACCGATTTCGATTGGAAGCAATTATGAGTGAGTGACTAATATGAAACCGATACTATTACGCGTAGGAAGTTTAATTAATTATTAAATGGGCAATTCTTGTGCTTTGGTCCTTAGAAACTTTTAACAACACAAATTTGTGTCTTTCTCATAATTCGAATTATTTAAAGAATTTTCCGTTGTTAATTAATCAAGTCATATGCAATCAAAAACACACAAAAATGATTTAAAACTATTAGTACCGAAATTTATTGTTTTCAAGTTCTGTGTTACATCCACGTGTGTATAAATAAATATAAATAAAAGCGCTAAAAGCAGCCACAACAAAAGGATTTCGGTTTAAAAATAGGATTTGATTGATAGCCTCCAGGCAAATGCAAGATTTATGTAGTTCATCAACAGCCTTTGTGATGTCATACACATATCACTTAGGGTATCAATACATATACAAGGTTCATTGCAAAATTACTTTTTTAGGCAATGGGCTAGCTAGTGATAGGTTATTACTATTTGAATTTGAATTCTATCATTAAGCCACCTGTTACCCTGTAAGGGATAAAGACGTGATTATATGTAAGTATATAATAATGTGCATAATTATTCAGAAATAATAATTATGTAGATTTGCAAGGACAATAACAAAAACATTCCCCTGTGTGCGTATGTTTACAAATACCCTAATCTTCGATAGGTATTGTGAGTAGCCGGACAATCGAAGGGCGGACTTGAAAGATGAAGGCGTATCAGTCAGACAGATGAGTTTAGTTACGATTTTGACTGACAAAGGGCTGATATAGGAAATATTACTGTTGTTGGAATTTTTTATTGGTCTATTCTGACATTATTATACACTAGAACAACATTTTTGTACAGCAATTCTTTAGCTGTATTTGATATGATTTATCTTTTTTGGCGGCCGCATTGAATGGAAATCATTTCGAAGCGAAGTGCGCGGAAAAAGCTAGTAGTATTTTTGGTTTAGCTGCCGCCCACTGTAAAGCCTTTTTTATATCTTAACTAACTAACTTCTATTTTTGAGATAATTATGTATATTTTGTGCCTTCGTTAAATTCGAAGGATCCCTAAGGAATCTCAAAATATCTTAACTGAAATAGAATTTCTCAGAACTAAAGGGGCAAAACATTATGGTCGGGAAGCGAACCTTAGGCCTCGAAGCACAGCGGCGGAGGGTGAAACTGGGTACAGGCATACATGAGAAAAAGAGAGAAAAGGTCAACATATTATTCTTCTTCATTTCGACAACAAAAGAGTAGGTACCAGTTAATTAAGAAAGATATTTGGTTGAGTGAGGGTCAACACATAATTCTTATTCTTCTTCATCTTCCTGGCGTTAATACTGGTTACATCCTCTTTCTCTGGAGAGGAGCCTGGGTTGCCTCTTTTTAACGATAATTTTGGATTGGGTAAGACAGGTTTTTACAAGAAGCACATGATCCAGGTAGAATCCTTATTATCCTTCTTCCTCCTCTTCGGTTACATCCTCTCTCTGGAGAGTAGCCTGGGGTACGACGTTGACCTTAGATACTAAATTGAATGAGTCAGGCAGCGACTCTCGCAACCTTTGCATGGGAAACCTATCCCCTTATTGGATCATGGATACACATCCAGTTGCTTGAATGTGCAGGTTTCCTAACGATGTTTAGTATTAGCATCACTTAGTATTCAAATTTTATCCTTATTAACCTAGTATCATAGTTTTAAATTGAAATCTTGTCAAAGTTTAATGTGGTACAGTACGCCACGAAATTATATTAAACAGAGCAAAAACCAATCGCGCCGCGGGGCGGTCTGCGGTGCTCTACAGCTATTACTAAGTTGAATAGTTGCCATCGTCCTAGTAAATTGACTTTCGTTTCAAAAGCAACGCTAATTAATTCAGTTCACACACCGACTACAGAAAAGTTACACTGTTACAGCTATACGATACAAAATATTTTATGGCTCGGACAGAAAAAGTACATCATAATAAAAGGCAACAATAATTTAAGAGTCATTTTAAACTAGTTCACCGTAGACTTAGTACGGTAGTCACATAGAAAAATACACCATCGTCGTAGGTAATGGAGGATTGGAGATGGTATAATTATCTTTGTAGCCCACTGTTCAGTGGGGCACAGGCCGTAACAGTCTATAATTAATTTGAAATAAACTAATTAAGTTACAGGTAAATAAACTATTCTGCATTATATAATACTATTAAGGTTTGAAAATAACCCTAAGGTCGAGGAAAAAGAATATTGTTTTTCGACCTTTATGGGTCTCGAGGGGTGAGCCTTATCATATAATTATAGCCTTGAATTAAGGCATAGAATCGCATAGTTATGAATGAGTAGAAAAGAGAACGTTGGAGTGGGATGGCCTAGTTGAATGTACCTCGATTAAAATCGGGAACGTTTTTGGGAAAGTACCCTAAACCGTCGAGCTTGAATGGGAACTGATGAATATGGATGAACAAAGAGAAGTAAGCGACGTAGACGTAGCCTCTACCTACCTCTAACCGTCAGCCTGATTGTGGACAGAAATGTATTAGAGAATGTTAGAAGGCCTAGTCGAACGTACCTTGATTAAATAGGGGACGTTCTTGGGAAAGGTCAGGTCAAGAGTATTATACCGACGAGTATGTTGAAAATAGATAAATGTGGATGAAAAAGAGAAGTGTGTAGGGCAAATGAAGTCTCTGCCTACCCTGAAAGTGTGTATGTGTGTAATAATGAATGTTTACGTACCTCGGGGCGGCGTCGCGGGGCAAGCTCGGCTGAGGGAGTGATAGGAACGGGCGTTGTTTGACGAAGCTTTGGACTATGTTGGCTCAAAGGTTGGGCCAATGTTGTGTATTGCCCATAGTATGAATTTTGTGATTTTTCTAATAGTTGAATGAGAATTTTTTTTTGAGATTTATACAGAATATATTATATGACTATTAAAAAATAATTTAGATGAAGATAGGAATCGCAAACGTAAATACGTTGAAATGTTGGTAAAAAAAGTACTTCAACAATATTTATTTATCAGAACCAGAAATTAATGACCCTAAACAGTAAAATTGTCATTGTTTTAATTAAAATCCTTATGATTAAGACATTTTATTCATAACAATTACTAATTAAAATAACAATAATTAAAAACATTCCAGAAATTGACATCAAGTAATTATGATTTGTAATCTATTAGATTAGAAAACATTTTTATTTATAACTTTTAATTAACTTGCCAACATCTACAACATACGTACACCAAACAACCAACTCGAGCCAACATTGGTCGCGCCGCCCAACACTGGCTCGCAGGGCGGGCGGCTCTCACTAACGCGCGGCATCCCGTACCCGCGCGTCGCGTCGCTTAAAACTTACGACAACTAAGTTACTCGCGCGGTAAATTACGCGAATTTAGTTGTGTTCCGAAATTTGTTATAAGTAACGTTTTAGCTGATTATAGTTGATTGATTTGAGAGGTAAGTTGGCTTACTATGATTGTTATGATGTTTATTTAGCATAATTGTTTTGCTTGTTACATTTATGAGTTAAAAATGCGACGGTAAAATTATTTATTCTCTATAGAATTGCATTACATATGATTAGGAGAACGCTTTACATACTTATATTTTTCAAATAAGACGGTGAAGTAGAATGGATTGTTGATTAGGTGTTGCGTGAGTAATTTACAAAATAATTTATCATTAACGTGATGTTTTTTAAGTCTGCTTATGTGTGTTCTGGGGCGATTCATTATAATACTTTGATGGACGTAAAGTTGGCATAATATATTCACGTCTAAAATACTTCTTCTGTCCCACTGGTACCAATTCTGTACAACTGAACATTTATAAGTTAAGCTTTGATTTCAATACAAATTTGTATTGAAAAACATTCAGTAAAACATGTTGACGAAGGTTAAAGTTTATTAACTTTAAAATTCTTAGTAAAAAATTTCAACCTGTTCTATTTTTAAAGGGAAATAAAAAAGCTACCGTAAAATAAGCCGGAAATATAAAAGCTTTAAATCTGTAAGCTTCAGTAGGTCAGTAACTTTTCTTAATCAATCCGTTCTGATTTCACTTAGACTCTTAGCTACAAAATAAATTGAAAATTTTAAATCCTTGTTTAGAACGAAATTGTTATTTAAGCAAAAAGCTATTAACCGACTGTCCATAAAAACGTTGAATACAGTTCAGCAGTGGACGTTCTACAGCCGAAATGATGATGATATCACTATAAAAACACAATTATCTTAATAATAATTAATAGTTTAAAAAAATATAAAATTGAGGTTAGGATTGACAAGGTCCTCATAACGCAGGCAATGATTCTCGCGTTGTTCATCAAAATATAGACGGACATGCAATTAAATTTAATTATATTTCGACACTTTCAAATTTCGCCCTCATTAAAATGGTGAGAGCAGCAAACATAATGCAGAAGTTCTAACTTTAGAAGTGAATACGGATGTTTCTAAGGGTTTGCAGTCGCTACATTAAACGATAATAATAAGACAAAATAAACATCTGAACAACGATAAATTATTGAAATCAAAGATGAATTTACCCTTCATCGGCGACATTCAATTGTAAATTCGCTAAAAGTTTCCGAGAAACGAACAGAATTTGTTAGCGCCCATTTAATTAGAATTATTGTTGTTCTTTGGTCCAACAACGGGAAGGCGAAACTCTTCGCAGTTAGATCACGCACCATTCACCATTGGAGCCCGCTCAATTCATTATCGGAACAAAATGCTTTTCGAATTCAATTAGACTAAGCTATTCGTTAGCTACAACTTTCTGAATGCATAATTTGGCATTAACAGCGCTTTCATTGAAATATATTGTTTCAGATGCGCCGCGATTGCAGCAAAAGAGGAACTCACGTGCTGGCTGGAAAATATATTTGAGAAACTCTTCGGAGAAAAAAAAAAGCTTATAACTTTTTTAAGAACTGGTTGAATAGGGCATGAGAAACTCTTTGATTGAGAATTTGAAAAAGGAAGATAAATATTATTGTTGTGGTGGCAGTCGCACAAGCGGCGCCGCGCGGTTCGGTTGTGGCTCGTTGGCGTTGCTGGTTGCTGGTTGGGGCGGGTGCCGTGAGCGCCCAGCGGAGCCCGCTCAGCTGGGCCATGGGCAGCTCGCAGCGACTGGCGGCCGTGGCTGCCGTCTCTCATGCAAGACATTATTACAATCACACGCAACCAGACGTAGCACAAGATACTACGCCTTACACCGTCAATGTTTTCTTTGTCAGGTCAGTATAAAAAAAGTGTACTCACTTAAAACAGTTTTAGTATAGTTGGTACATCATCATCATCCTTCTGGCGTTAGTTCCGGTAGCGTCCTCACCTGGAAAGGAGAAGGTAAGTTAACTTTTTATCTCAGCTTTACAAGGAAACCTATCCCATATCAGATTATAGTTAAATTCAGTTGCCTAAAGTTGTCTCACGATATCATTACTTTACTAAGTACAGTATTAAAAGATGGTTTCTCTGTGTGGTTTCCGACCATACAGGAGATCGGGGTCGACCGTTAAATAGGGACGTCATTATTCACTGGTTCGTGGTCATGTGGGCGACCGACTCATTCCTTACACTGTTTCTCATTACATCACCGTGATTTAACTCCACACGACACGTTTGGTAATAACAGTTTTATAACTAGTTCCCACGCTATACAAGTTTTATAACAGTTAAGACATAATTTTGAACTATAACCCGCGACTCTGCAACGGTAAATCACATCGTAACATTTATGATGATAACAAGACATACGAGAGAGAAAATGGTCAATGAAATCGTTCAATCTATCCGGGTCATACCCATTCAGTTTTGTCGAATGAATTTTCATGGATCTAAAACTCCTGTCCTGTTTAAATTTTCACCACTTTGGAGTGAAGCACTATGATCACGATCTTGGATTGGGTAAGTCAGGGTTTAACACGAAGCGACTCCCGTCTGACATACGCAACCTTTGCAGGGGAGCCTGGCCAATATTGGATCCTTTTTGTTTTATTCTTTCACCTGGCGTAAACCCCGGTCACATCCTCATCTTTTTGATGTGGACCGACGCCTTTGACCGTGATCTTGGTTTGGGTAAGTCAGGTTTTTACATGAAACGCCTTTCGTCTGCTGACATCCGCAACTTTTCTGCAACCCAACCCATATTGGATTTTTCATAGACCGTAATTCTTTAAAGATTAATGCGTGGATTTAAAGATGACAGGTTTAACTGCGGGCTGAGTGGATGCACGCTAAATGATTCAGGGCAAAAAGGCGCAGGTGGTTTGAAAGCAATTTAATGTGTCTGTATTTTATGAAAATTTACTCTTTCAGGTTAAAAAGCGTAGACGCCAGGTTCGTAGTTTTAATTCGGACGCTATCAAATTGTTGATTAAGACTTACATGACGTATCAATTTTTAGATTATCATAGGTAATCATGATTTATGGTATAAATATTTACACGATAATAGAGTTATGAAATCGTAAAAAAGTTTAATATGTTGGAAAGAGGCTTGCGTGCGAAGACGGGGCTGGGCGCTAGTGTTAATGTAAAGTAAGAAAGATCCCGTGGCAATAATATATTCAGCTGAAAGTCTATGCGCAGACATTTGATACACTTCTCGACAAAGTCTTCCGAAGTGGCATAATCCCCCGGCTGTAAAAGAAAACCAACTTTGTCTTCAAGACGAGATTAACAGCGTGTACCTTTGGGTGTAAGGAAGTTGATACGGTGTACATTGTAAGCCTAGGGATATTAGTGTGTGTATTGAAAATGACTTCATTGTTAGAAAATTTATGTTACTGCATTTCTTATCATCATTACTTGGTCTCAGCAGTCCTCTGTCAGGCATTGGCCAATAAACAACAACTTTTGGCACTGTCTACTCCGTAGGGGGTAAGATGTGCTTATATGTATGGAAGAAATTGTAGAATGCGTATAAGGCCGCCTTTTGTAGGTACATTACCTTAACATAAGCTTAGGATAAATCTATTGTTATAATTTTATTTGAAACTAGCTTTCCCCCGCGACTCCGTCCGCGCGGATGTCGGTCTTCGCGTAGATGGTTTATTTCTCCATTTTATTTTCAGTCCGGTCAATTTAGACCAAAAAATAGGAATGAAGCTACATTAATTCCCATCAAGCTGAAAATGAGTATAATTGTTTAAAACACAATCAAAAGCATTATTTCAAAATTCCCCATGATTCCGGTTTAAGGAAAAAAATTACCCAAGGTCAAAGGTAAGAAAATGGGATTTTCACGATTTTCTTCAAAACGGTAAGTTTTATAGGAAAATTACCTCAGACATAGATTGTAGATCATAAAGATATCTATAAAAAGGAATCAAAATTTTTTTTCAATAAAGCTACCGTTTCTGAGATATTACGATGCCAAAAGTTGCAAGCGTCATATTATGCATAAGCACGTCTCGTATCGTATTTACTCTATGTAGCAGTAATATAAGTAAAAATATTGTTCTGTCGGTAATTTTAACTTGAATTCAAAATATAAAATATACATAAGTATAATGAAACCCAGTCCCTTCATTTATACTGTAGTGAAACCTTGAGACAACATCTGTCTCTCTGTTTAATTGTGTACGTGGCTAGGCTCGTATAGCTGCTTTATCTCAGAATGCTCAACACATGAAATACCGTTAGTCTTTAATAATAGTTGTCCTTGCGGGGATACCGTTGTCGGCTATGGACACCACGGCCTCTTATGCCCTAGGAGTGCCGGCCGTTTAGGGCGCCATGCCGCCCTAAATGATATAATCCTCCGTGCTCTTGCCACCATCCATGTTCCAGCCGTTCTAGAACCAAACGGTCTGGCTCGGGATGATGCCAAGAGACCGGATGGTATGACTTTGGTACCTTGGAGATTGGGGCGGCCTTTGGTGTGGGATGCTACTTGTGTCGACACACTTGCGCCGTCTCATCTTTAGGTTACTTAATCTAAGGCTGTTCTGCTTCAAATGAGGCAAAAAACCTCAAAAGGCGCAAATATGTAGTTATCGGGATCAAAGTTTACATCAGATGGCAAGTGTGTGATAGTGATATTGAAAGGAGAGTGAACGCGAGGAACATGGTGAATGGAGCTTTGCATGCCTTTATGAGCAGTCTTTGTGTGCACAGGGGCGTGTTGGTCCCGACATTAATGTATGGGAGTGAAAGTTGGGTATGGCAAAAGAAGCACGAAAGCAGAATAAATGCAGTGGAAATGAGAGCGTTAAGGAGTATGTTGGGTGTGAAATTGAGTGACCGGATAAGGAACAGCGCGATAAGGGAATGTTGTGATGTGAAAGATGTAGTTACAGGAATAGAAAAGGGTATGTTGAGATGGTTCGGTCATGTGGAGAGGATGAATGAAAACAGGTTGACTAAGCAGATATACATGGAGAGTGTGGAGGGAAAGGTCGGAGTGGGAAGACCTAGACGAACATATCTTGATCAAATTAAGGACGTCCTGGTAAAGGGTCAGGTCAAAAGTACCCGAAACCGCCGAGCTTGCATGAAGAGAGTTATGAATGTAGATGAAGCAAAGGAAGTATGCAGGGATCGTGGCAAGTGGAAAGAGGTAGTCTCTGCCTACCCCTCTGGGAAAGAGGCGTGATTTTATGTATGTATGTTTGTATGTAGTTATCGGTAATATCTATACTTTTGAACCTTTTGGGGTAGAAACTCTGGGACCGGGGGGCCTATCTGCCCATCAGCTTTTCCGACAATTGTCGAAAAAGCTAATTGAGGTATCTCTTGACCGGAGGGCTGGAAATTATCTGGCTCAGAGAATCAGCTTTGCCATTCGAATTGGCAATGCTGCCAGCCTTCTGGGCACATTCCCGCATGTTGATGCTATGCAAGGACTGTACAATTTATAAATTAAATTTTAGTTTGTAGTCATCTTTTTTCTTTCTTTTTATAAGTAGTTTTAGTTTTAATTTGATTATTGCATTGAATTTGATAATTGTAATCTCTATTATTGTCCTAAGATGATTTTCTTCACTCAGGGTTATTCTATTTTTTTAAATAATAAATGCGAAAGTTAGTCTTGAGTGCCACTGCGTAGTGAAAACACGTGTTTATTCTAACCTATTTCAGACTTTTTCAAGTTTAATAATAAAAATGTTAAAAAAAACGCGCTAATAGTACACTACCTCAGAGGTGGCAAGGAAACGGATGCATATTATGACGCTTGCAACTCGTTATATCACAGAAACGGTAGCTTTGTTGAAAAAAATTATTGATACCTTTTTTATAGATAACTTTATGATCTACAATTTATGTCTGAGGTAATTTTCCGATTTGAAAAACTTACCGTTTTAAAGAAAATTGCGATACACCCATTTTTTACCTTTGTCCGTGAGTAAATTTTTTTCCTTAAACCGGAATCATGGGGAATTTTGAAATAATGCTTTTGATTGTGTTTTAAATAATTATACTCATTTTCAGCTTGATGGGAATTAATGTAGCTATGTAGTATTTTTTTCATAGTAATTAGTAGCGGCCCGCTTGTGCAGCAAACGGTTCAAGCCAAAGCCGACTTTAGGCGCTACAGGTTACGGCGCTAAATCCACTGCGGGTAACGCAACGTGTGTTCGCGGTTCTACAGAACAACGTCTATGGATAAACTAATTTAGATTAAGATTTTTTTTCTTCGTATTTTTTCGGGATAAAAAGTATCCTATTTTACGCCCAGGATAATAAGGTATAATTATACCAAGTTTCATCAAAATCGAACCGTTAGTTTTCACGTGATGCCTGAACATACAGACAGACAGACAAAAATTTTTTTAATCACATTTTTGTGTTTGGTATCGATCCAGTAACACCCCCTGCTATTTATTTTTTCAATATTTTCAATGTACAGAATTGACCTTTCTACAGATTTATTATATGTATAGATAAAGGGTAGGTATCTATCTTATCTTCCAATCTCTCTCTCCCATCCACATACAAACCACTTCATTAAAATTTTCCGATTAGTAAATGTAAAATTAATGGACTCAAACGATGATGTATAAGAAAACAGTCTTTATACGTGGTAATTTGTGGTTATAGGTCATTAAGCAAATAACAAGCGGCTAACGTTTTCTGAAAGGGTGAAACCACTGAGTGAAGAATGAATTTATGTAATTTCTTGGGACAGTTTTTTATAAATGAAAGGAACTAAGTTATTCGACAGACACTAAAAGTTTACCGGTTAATTTACCGGGTTGGCCCACAAAGATGCCGTTTAAGTAGTTTAATATTCAGGCTAATTTCAGCCCTCGGTTCATTCAGAAAACTAGTGAAGTGCACCTTCGCGAGTTTCTTCGTAATAAGTGCCATAATTGAATGTTAAATTCAGCTCATAAGTCGTATATATGGACTATGTAACTAATATTATGTACAAATAAAAAAATCTGTAGAAATATTTTATTATGATAGTCCAATGTAGGAGCTATTAACTGAAAAGTATTTCAGGACACGATGGAATAGAATTAAATTATTTTTAAAGTTGGATATAAGGTATCACTTATTGACGTCACATCACTTAAATCTAATTATAACGCTTCCAAAGCGCACGTGTTGAAGAAGCGGCGGAACAAACTACACTGCAGCATTTTCACCGAACGTATTTTTACAAATATAGATCTCTTTAATCCAATCACATAGATATCGATAAGTCAATCGTTTAATTAGTCAACTCTCGTAAGTCGTAAGATCCAAACATAGTAATGGTTGTCAAAAGTTAGTCCGCCGGGCCGCATGTCCCGAGGCCGATTTCAGGAAACGTCCGGCTGTCGCCTAATTGGACGTGTGAAGGGTGACTTACTAACCTGTATTAGTTACAGACAATACAAACTCAACAATACTCTACATATAGAATGATAGAATTTATTCTTAAGGTACAAATCGATATAAGGGTAATCGAACTATGTTATTGACACGGTACCTACATAGTTTTAGAGTCTTATTTACAAATAATTAATTTATTGTGTGTTGGTTTAACTTCGCTTTAAAAAGATAAGATCTTTTGCAAGCGGCAATAGCAAACAGTACGACAAATCGGAAATTATAGTTTAAACACGCTATGGGCAAAAAAGGCGTGTGTACCACCAAAGGAATGATTTTATATATTTAGCTATACTATTTCGTCGTATAAATAAAACGTGACAAAAATTCAGGCAGGAAATTTTATTCATGCTTCCGTATTGTAAATAGGAACGTAACATCCATCTGTTACATTCAGAGCAATGCTAACCCAACTAAAAATATTTTGGTGGTATATTTTAGAATTGGAAAAAAATACTCCTGAGGCCATAAGTTTGTAATCATTCTTCAGGAAAAATAAATAAAAGATCAGTTCGAGTGACATTGTGGATCGTAAATTTTAACTTTTTTTGTTAGCTTTCTTTGTTATATATACTTTACTACTAGCTTTCTTTGTTATATATACTGAAAACAGTCAAAAAATAATAAAATGGCTACTAAAATAAGTATATACTCGTATATAGGGTTATTTGTCGTCTATTCTACGATAATCAAATCCTGTACAACTTAAGTGAACCGAAGGCCGTTCATTAAAATATAGAAAATTATATAGACAAATGACTGTCGGAGAATAGTTTCAAGTTTGATTTTGCAATTATCGCCTAACTAGCAATGTGGTTCAAGCCTTAACAATATCCGTGCTGCAGCTAATCTGCACAAACATGGATTAAATTAATTAATGTTATTTTCATTAACGGTTTTCACGTATTTTACAAAAGTGCTGATATAAATTGATATTGAATTTATTGTTCCTCTTAAATTTTAAGTTTGTTGAATATTGTGTATGAACTATCTATCCTATCTTATGTATATGAACCATAGAACATCAACAGTATACGTTATCAAACATCACATGGAAATTTTATAAATTATTTGTTCATAGCCAGTTCTATATCTGTGTTATGTTAGAAAGATTATGTTTTGTAAAATAATACTAGCATACTCTTCCACAAGACTAGGCTTCTAGACTTCTGGCAAAATATACATACATATTATCATATCTGTTTCCCATGGGAGCACGTATACAATGAAAATATTTCATTTTCTATGCACTTATAAACTATTCTTGCGTCAAAACGTTGGCTTCGAAACACCGCCGTTTTTATACACTTAGAATTCTACATAAATTGATTGCAATAATCAAAAGTTTGCAAAAAAAGGTACAACGAGAACCTCCCTCATCGCATTCGGTGAAGAAGCCATAGAAAATGTTCTAAAAATGATTATAGATTTTCCATCGGGCGGGTTAATAAGATCGCCAAATTACTTTATTCAGCCGTGCTGGCTAAGCCGCTTACTGTGAGCTGTTATGTGCCCTATTTAATCTTATTTTCTTGTTTGCCTGCCTATTACCACTCGGTATGGTTACTGCAAGGAGTGGGATATTTATTTATAAGGTTCCATTAACACTTTATTGCTTAAGTATAACTTATCTTAGATTAGTTAAACGATATGCAAATCCGGATAACTTTTCCAAATAGAAGGAAACTTTAAAATCTGGTTATTTTTAAATCTTAGGTTACTTGTTTGCTTTAAAATAAAAAAAAACCTACTCATTTTGAGTTTGTATGTATAATTGTAAAACCACACAAAAATGCATTTTGTACAATTTTACGAAGAAAGAAAAATCAATAATGTACTACGGAACCTTCGTCACGCAAGTGAAAGTGAAACTAGCTTACATGGTTGACCTTTGTTTTTTGATGGCTATTTGAACAAGTCCAAATTGACGTTATAACCTTTTGCGACGCAGCGGATCATTTGAAGAATCATTTGAGTGGCGAAAAGCTTACTAGTTCTAGGCATAGAAACCGGAATAATGCTAGTCATACATACATAAGTCTTTATTCCTTTAGACCTCAAGCTAAAGGTAGACCTGAAGGGTTGACAGAGCCACCAGTCTCGCACAAACTGAAATGCCACGCTCAGCTGTGTGGCTTAATGGTGGAATCGGGATTCCAAAAGTGACTGGTAACTAGCCCAAGTCCACGAAATAATAGTTTAGAAAATCCTTGCGAATTTTCACTGGCACTAGACATTTTATGCCACGTATCCTTACCCTATCCTTCAGACGTCACACGAGAATAATTCCAAAGGAAAACTAAACGAACAATTTTTCTTGATTTCACAGAGGTAAATTAGGCTATTTTCTTGTCTTGTCGAATTAGCTTAGATATTTGAATATCTTTAGACCATATTCGGTCACTGGTGGTTACTTCGTAGTGGATTTCCAGTGTGCGGGTAGTTAGTTGTCAGGAGAATAATTCTTTTTACAGCAATTAATACTGTTTTCCTCTGACATGAAACTCACTTCACTAGTTACGCACATACCTAATCATTTTTAATGGCTTACCTTGTACACGATAATTACAATTATGTTAAATGTTAAATTACTTAAAACATTTATAAATTGGCGAAGTGATTAAAAAAAAGAAATTATGAGATGTTTATATCTTATCCCTCTACTGACACCAAAATTAAACAACATTGACCTCAAATGTTTCTGTTATCTATAAAGTCCAAATACATGTGGTGCTTGATAATATAGTTAATGAAGCAATCGACGGCTATCGAGAATAATCAGTGCTCTGTAATCTATCCCGGTGGAATTAATATTCGTGATTAACGTCCAAAAATGACATATCCCTAATTACATGTGAAGGGAATTGCTAGCGAAGACATCAATGTCATTAATCTAGCTTCGTCACAAACTATCAGAATTATTAAATAATTTCAGGAAGGCAAACCACTTTGTAACAATTGATTATTATTTAAAAAGCATTCGACATTGAAAATGGAAAAAATTCCCAATGTGAACGATGGGAAGGATTGCAATAAGTATTTAACACACATCACTTGAAAGTCATAGTGTATTAATGAAAAAAAATATATTATCTAAAAATAATCTCAACAATCTGCTAATATTTCGTATAAGGACTGAAACACGCCTTAAAATGATAAAAAAACTACATCATAATCTCAGTCGTAAGAAGATAATTCACCGTTTAGGGTATCTAAAATATTATGTTAAGTGTGCCGTGAGTCGTGACACTTATCAGGATATCTGGTATCGGGGTAACAGCGGTTATCGCGAAAAGGAACGATTAACCCTCATAAAAGTCAAGGAAGATCGGGCTACGGATTTGGAAGGCTCAATTCTGATACGATACTTTGATCCACTTATTTTTAGAGTTAAAAAGGTTTTTGACATAGTTGCTGAGGTTAAACACCTTGGTTTTCTGTGAAAATATAAGGAAGCAATTGACATTACCTTTTAACGTATATCCAAAAATATTAAATAGATTTTTGGTTATGCATTAATTGTTTTGAAAATAGTGTATATTGTACGAACAGCATGGTGCAATTTTTTTTTTATTAATTCTCGCGGATTTACTTTATCCGTGCATATATTGGCGAATTTTTAAGCAGAGTCTAAATTGCTTAAATTTTCTACGTGAATTTCCCTAAATTTTGTACTATTATGTCAAACTGTTAAACTATGCCACTGTTTGTAAGTGAGTTGTTAAATTGAACAATAAACAAATAAAATAGAAAGAAAATAATACCGGACAAGATATCAATATGAGGAAAATATGTATTCCGTATTGCTTATTTTAATGCGTAGTCTTTTAAAATTGGCTATGATTATGAATGACGTCATGATTAACCTTCGCCGAAGCGGTTACAGTAGTCATTACCTTATCATTTAATTATGATGTATCGATCCTACAGTCCGACCGAGTTGCATCGTTTCATACCGACTTAATCACGTCTATATCCTTTACGGGGTAGATAGAGTCGACTGTTTCGAGAAGACTGAAGGGCCACTTTTAGC
Source organism: Amyelois transitella (assembly GCF_032362555.1). Lineage (NCBI taxonomy): Eukaryota > Metazoa > Arthropoda > Insecta > Lepidoptera > Pyralidae > Amyelois > Amyelois transitella. The sequence continues at coordinate 2,973,147 of NC_083522.1, read as the reverse complement.
TATATTGCCCAATGATGGAATTGATATTCAAATAGTGACAGGTAGCTATCAATCTCTATTTAGCTATAAATATATATTTTTTTTTAATTCATGAATAGTCCCAGTCCTTGGAAATATTTGAAATAAAAGAATCCGGTGACGGTCACCTGTAAGATAAAAAATTTTTTTTTAAAATTTTTATTTTGTTCTCAGTTCTGTTCATAAAACATTTTGTTATAATGTTTTTTTGTTTCAGTGCAACGCTATGCGGTGTCCTAGTGGCGGTTTGTGCGGCTTGCTGGCGTCGGTCCGTGCCGTCTGACAAGCCGGACGACGTGGTCGAGTGCCGGGGAGTGTACACTGTCAGCGCGGACGTCAGACTCACTCAGGTCAGTGTTTGTGCTGTCTGCTGTCAAAGGACTGTGAGAGATGTCGAGAGAGAGAGAGAGATATCAATACCGCACAAATGTAAAAAAATATATTTTTAAGGATTTCTGTATGGCTGTAGAAAGCTTCAATTTAGGTAAGCCGGACATCGAGAACAAAGAGGATAAATACTCATTGACTACACGTAACTTTTCACTACAACGTCCACACCACATGACTAAATTCAATTGTACTTCCCGAAATTGATACTACGAATTATAACATTTTTGAATTCCGGACAAACATAGCAGCGCCTGTATCTACATAAAATTAATGGCGCATCAACTAGTTAACTTTGACCTTTATATTTAACGCAGTAAAAGCCTTGCATCCGCAATCACGAGCCTGTTATAGATCGGATATAGAAGGGCCTCCAACGTAAATAGGTTCACAGACGCGATCTAATAACATTACACGTGTTATTGCGGTAAGGCTGCAAAACTTTAACTTGTGGTTTCCATCGATTATACATATATATATATACATATATAACGCAACCAATTGAGGTCTAAATAAAACAATGTCTAACAAGATAGTTAATTTTCTAGTGTACTTTTCAGCATACTTTTGGCTTGTCCAGGTTGCGTTTTTACCTTACTGGAGAGGAGCCCAGGGTCTGTATGTAACCACAATCCTGGACCAGTAAAGTCTGATTTTTACATTAAGCGACTTACATTTGACCTTTGCAAAAGTAGACTTCAGTATTCAACAATCGAGTACTAAAACCTGTGTTATGTGATGGAGTAAAGTAAGCACCGATAACTTGAATTGAAACAAACAGACACATTTTAAGAAAAGCTTTTACATATACTGTGCTTTTAGAACAATGTGGAGTTTATGTTATTTTGGCGGGAAAATGTTAAAATCACGGTACCTTCGGGAAAACGTTTTATCAGAAGAATATATGTTTTTCATACTGGTCTGGTAGCAAAGAAAGTCTACCGTAGGAAGAGATTTCTATTGAAGTGACACAGTGTGTGTCAGCAGCTTTTCTTTTTGGGCAAATTGTGAAAGTCAATAAAGGGAAATACATATAATGTAAAGATTATGAGTATTTATGAAGCGGTAGACATGCAATCCTTAAATGTTTCAAATCCTAGTTGGATTTGAAATGCCATCTTACTAAACGTGGCCATCGCATTTTATCTTACGGTTCTGTCTATCCCGTTAGAAACGAGATATATACAAGGTATAAACTTGCATTTACATACATAAATATAATCATATCTTTATTCATTACAGGGTAGATAGAGCCAACACTCTCGCAAGTACCGAAAGACCACTGTATTGGCTTAGTGATGGCATTTAATATAAATTTATACCTATAAGTAGGTAGCCAAGCCAATCACAAGTCACCACAAAGCATATTTCAGCTGCATTACTGCAGCCTCGGTGCATCGTGAGAATGCATCTGATCATCTCGCGTGCGGCGCTGTGCATGAGCATTGAGATCGGTATGAGATCACAAAGCAATAGGTCATAACTACATGTATTTGAGTGGTAGTCATATACTACTCTGTCAAGAAAGTAGCAGGAAAAGATCAATAATACACAAACTGTTTGTTATTAATCCAAATTTATTTTATCACCTTCAAAATATGCTCCTTTAGAAACGATACACTTACGCGAACGAATAATCCAATCATCAAAACATTTTTTAAACGCTGTTTCCGGAATTGAGGTCAGTTCTCGCCGCGAATTCTCTTTTATGTCTTCTACCGATTGAAAACGGGTGCCACGAAGTGGTAATTTGAGTTTAGGAAAAAGAAAAAAGTCGGCTGGAGCCATATCTGGTGAATATGGTGGTTGCTCGATGGTATTTGTTGAGTGTTTGGTTAAAAATTCGTTCACAATGATGGCCTTGTGCGAAGGTGCATTATCATGGTGCAAAATCCAAGAATTTTCTTTCCACAAATCTGGCCTTTTTCGTCGGATTTGCTCTCTTAAACGCCGCATAACACTCAAATAATATTCCTTATTTACCGTTTGACCTTCCGGCAAGAATTCCGAGTGCACAACACCGCGATAGTCAAAGAAAACAGTCAACATGACTTTGACTTTTGAACGACTTTGGCGTGGTTTTTTCGGTTTCGGTTCAGTTGGAAGGCGCCACTCCGAAGCTTCTTGACTAGTTTGCATGTCAAACTCGTAAACCCACGTCTCGTCACCAGTAACAATGCGTTTCATGAATGTTGGGTCGGAATTGACTCGTTCTAGCATGTCCTCAGCGACTCTCATGTGATTGAGTTTTTGAAAAAAATTCAGGTCTTTTGGGACTAGCCGAGCGGCAACATGTTTCATACCCAAATTATTAGTTAAAATGGTACGGATCGACTCGTGAGATACAGAAAGTTCGGTGGCTATCTCTCTCAAAGTTGAATGAGGATTTTCAGTCACTATTTCCTTCACTTTTGCGATGTTAACTTCAGTTGCAGACGTTGATGGCCTACCAGAGCGAGGCAAATCTTCCATCACATCTCGACCGCTTTTGAACGCTTTGTACCACTCATAAGCACGAGTTTTTGATAAAGTCGATTCACCGTAAGCCTTCTGTAACATTTTCAGTGACTCCGAACACGATATTCCATTGGCAATGCAAAATTTAAGACAAACTCTTTGTTCGATGTTTTTATCCATTATGAAATTAGCAATACACACTAGATATGATATAACTAAAAATAGCACTGTATTTAATGTAAACAACAGATGCAACTCAAACTCCGCGCCAAAATGGAAAACAGTTGTGCCAATCTAACAACAACAAAAAAAACAAAAATTTGAATTTGGAACCATAAATAAATAATCCATTCCCGATACTTTTCTGACTGAATGTATTTCATACGCCGTTTTATTGCCGAAGTATTGTACCCGTATAATATTAGTCGTTCGTAGCAAAATCCGAGATTTTCGGGATAAATTTTTAATCTATAATTAAACATAAGCTCGTACCGAAAATTCGCGAAAGTAGTTTCCCGCCGAGAAATACCTTCCTTCTTCTACCGACATTTTTGAAGTCTGCTATAAACATTGACGCGTTTAACAGTGTAGCTATGTTAACCATGACGTCAATGGTAAGTGCGGCGGATACGGATCCGGAACAACAATCCCGCGGCGGAACTCCGCGCCTCCGCCCCGGAGCCCCGATAAACGCATTAGCCCGCGCCCTGGGACCCACCGTTATAGCCCGGTGACGATGGCAAAAAATAAAATATGACGACATTGCTCGGATCGAATGTTGCCAACTACAGCGCAGAGTGAAACTTCTAACTTCCAAAAACTGTAGAAAAATTAAAGTCTTCTTTGTGAACTGTACGAACGTTTTTGATACTTAACTTTTTAGTGATTTTCTTGCAGGAATGACCTCTTTTTTTAAGGCTTTTACATACATATTTTTCATCAAACGAGCTACAAAAATAGTAGGTACAATGCAGATAAAGCTCCTTTAGATGTCGAAACTGAGAAGATAGTGTTGGCTATTCTGCTCAGAATCTCAAGAAAAGACGAACCCGCAGTTCATAACTGTTTTATTAATATGATGATTGAAACAATCTCTCTTTTACTTCAGCTTATCGCCATGGCTTAAAGCGTAAGGTCCATGGGAACATATTTTTATAAAACGTTAAGAAGTAGGAAGTCCATTCCTTATTAAAAGTATGATTCCAATTTCAGAAAATAATATCCTAATCATTTAGAAAATTAAAAAAACAGAAAAAGAAACAAGTTTACCTATTAAATTTACTAGATCCGATATGACAATAACTGCCACTATATCGTAACGTATGAATTTCACGCTTCTATTACTCGTAATAGAAACATTTTTTTACCCGTAAGAAATAAAAAAAGTATTCACTCAATATCTATTTCTGGGGGAATTCAGCTCTTTCATCATTTAATCATGAAGGAGCGAGTTGTGCGTGCACCTGAACATACAGCGGAATGGTCACGCAACGTGTTCCCATTTGTTTTGCTGTAAAACGTCACGACACGTGACAGCATAATAAAGTAGAGCAACACTAGTTCGGTGGTAGGATATTACTTTTTGCCATAGATATTTATTTTTTTGTTTACTTTCATAAGGGAAGGCAAAAGTTAGCCATAGTTTTTGAGCCTTAGTATTATAATTGGATATGCCTACATTTGGATTAGAGATTGTAGGATTTTTGTCAGAAAAAACGATGCATCTAAGCCCATATTAATTTCCAGTGAAAGTGACCTTACAAAAATAAAATGACTTTTTTGTAATAGCCAAAATTTATATCGTAAATATTGTTTAAGTTTTCATATAGTTCTATACTCATTCATTCTTCATTCTTTCTGTTTTAGCATTAGCACACATAACAATATTCCTACTATAAAATACCACAACATTATGTGGATAATCAAACTTGTATACTTTAATTTTTGTATTAAAACTTGTTTAAGACAGCTTTTCAGAAATATGTTTGTCGTTCTGATTAAACCTTATAATTTTTATTTATGTCTTTCGTTTTCATTTTTGCGATGCTGGTGGTACGTATGTTTCTTACATAGAATTTTAGTAAAATATATTAACAATGATTGATCAACATGACTTATTAATTTATTATCAAAATGCGAGAGGACTGAGAACTAAGTCGGAATTTTTTCTACGTGAAGTTCTTAATAATAATTATGATATCATTTGTATTACGGAGTCATGGCTCAATGATGGTTTTTATAGCTCTGAATACTTCGATTCCCGGTATGACGTATTTCGCTGCGATCGTGATGGAGCTGCAAGCGGGCTCGAGCGCGGGGGAGGGGTGTTGATTGGCGTGCGCCGCGAGCTGTGCGCGTCGGCCCGGCCCGAGTGGTGCGCGCCGCCGCCGGCTGACGAGCTATGGCTGAGCATACCGCTGCGCGACCGCGCCGACCGGCGCGCTCCGACTGCCTCTCGGCAGATCACTTCCTCCTGCCTTTACTTAGGATGTACTTACATTCCCCACTCGCCTTCACACCAAAGTATTTTAACCTCTTTCTATGATCGCACAGCTGATTTGGTTCACTCGAAACCTAATGACGTGTTCTTAATACTGGGGGATTTCAATGTCTCTAAGGCCGTGTGGTACACTGACGTCGAAAACAATAGTATGATTGTAGAAAGCAGTAGTGACGCCCCAACGAATCTTACTATAGATTTTATGAACTTTTCTTCATTACAGCAATACAACAATGAACGAAATATTAATAATAGATTCTTAGATTTAATTCTCCATCTCTTTCCCACGGATGTCGTAAGAGCCGACTAAGGGATAGACTTGGGATTCCTCTTTAATGTAAATCCCTGCCAATCTAAGGTCTGCCGCGCCGATGGATGCATGGCTAGGGGCGAGCCTAGTCTCGAGCGTGCCACTTCCGCCATGGGGTTGGGCGACCCCCAGGTAATGGCTAGCCTTACCCTGGCATGCGGGGCTCTGCTGGGGCGGACAAAATTTTTCCCTAGCGTCTCGTGGGAATCGCATGGATGCAAATTTTTTGAAAGAGCACCTAGATGGCGGCGATGGTGTCCGCACCCCATCACGTCTCGTTCCCGGCGGGAGCGGTATGCGGTCTGCTGAAAGCCGCTTTGCGACGATGAATGTAAGAGGAGGAATGAAGGATAAGATTGAGGAAGTATGCCAGATGATGGATGAAAGACGTTTGGATGTGTTGTGCGTGAATGAAACGAAGCGGAAAGGATGCGACGCGACGCAGCACGGCCCTTACACGGCGTATTGGTCTGGAATTTCCAGTACCAGCCGAGGCTGTCAAGGGGTCGGTCTAATTCTTTCTGCACGAATGGCTGAGTGCGTGAATGAGTATGAGTGTGTCAGCCCTCGTCTTCTATGGATTAGGCTGAAAGTTGGAATCACTCGGATCTTCGTTCTAGGTGTTTATGCACCTTGGGATGTGGGTTCGAGGGGTACAACATCAGCAAAAAGCGAAAACGAGGAGTTCTGGAATAGTGTAAGAGAAGTATTGAAAGTTACCAAGCCAAATGAGAAGATTATTATGTTAGGTGATTTTAATGGATGGGTGGGTGTAAAGCGTGATGGATATGAAAAGGTGCTTGGTGCGTTTGGTGACGAAAAGGTGAATGATAATGGAAGAAGTGTATTAGAAATTTGTCTAGAGTGGGATCTTTTTGTGTCGAACTCAATGTTTCAACATAAAGAGATCCACACCTACACAAGAGTGGAAGGTATTTTAAAAAGTATGATAGATTTTGTGATTGTAGATGAAAGATTGAAGAACAAAGTGCTGGATACCCGTGCATATCGCGGTGCTGGCATTGACTCGGACCATTTACTGGTGATATCCCGGATAAGGGGTATCTTCAATCGCTGGCGGCACAGGGTAAGGGAGCAAACCAGCGCTTTGGAAAGAGTAAAAGTAGAAAATTTGCAAGATATGGATGTAGGTAAGAAGTATATTAATAGACTGAAGGATGAATTTGAAGATTTAGAGGAAATGAGCGATATTGAAGATGGATGGAAGGAATTTAAAGAAAGAATTGTGAAAGTAGCTGTTGAAGTGTGTGGTGTAAGTAGAAGAAGGAAAGGAAAAAATCACAAAAATGCGTGGATGAGTAAAGATGTGCAAGAACTTGTGCGATTAAAGAAGAAAGCATGGCTGGATTTGTTAGCAGCAAAAGCTAACTTAAGAATGCAAGAGGTTATAGATGAAGATGTGAATGAAGCACGTAAGGAATATAAGAAAATGAAAGATTTGGTTAAGAAAGCTGTGATTAGAAAGAAAGAAGAGTATAAAGAGGATTTTGATAAAAGGCTATCAGAAGACTTTCAGTCAAATCTGAAAGTATTCTGGAAATCCGTAAGGTCAGCCCGAGGAAATACTATAACCAGAGAGCTGACTAGGATCAGATGCCAGGATGGTAGCGTTGTGAAAGGAGAAGAATGTGTACTAAAGATATGGAAGGACTATTTTGAAAGTTTATTTGAAAAAAAGGAAGGAAATAAGAAAGATTTCTGCTATAGCGAAGAAAAAGAGAATGAGATGGAAGGCGAAATTGAAATGTTCGAAATTGTGGAAGCACTTAAGAGTATGAAAGCGGGAAAGGCTGCTGGGTGTGATAGAGTGTCGGTCGAGATGCTTAAAGCAGGAAAAGGCGTAGTAGCTAGTCAGTTGTACTGCCTTTTCAATTTGTGTTGGAGAAGCGGCCGAGTACCAAAAGATTGGTGTAAGGCTGTTATCGTGCCACTTTACAAAGGAAAAGGGTCACAGCTGGACTGCAAAAATTATCGTGGTATAAGCCTGCTTAGTGTCGTCGGCAAATTGTATGCTAAGGTATTGATTAATAGAGTCAGGAATGAAACTGATGACAAAATATGGGATGCTCAAGCGGGATTTCGAAAGGGAATGGGATGTACTGATCAGGTCTTTTCCTTGCGGTGCATAGCCGAAAAGTTTTTGGCCAAGAGTCAAAAGTCTATTGCACATTCGTAGATCTGGAAAAGGCCTATGACAGAGTTGAGAGGAATGAATTGTGGTCAGCACTTTCTATGCATGGGGTGAGCAGTCTCTTAATACGAGCACTGAAATCCTTATATGAGGATTCGAGTGCTTGTGTCAGGATAAACGGAGCGCACACTGAGTGGTTTAAGATTGAGAAAGGCGTTAGGCAAGGATGTGTTGCGTCACCGTGGCTGTTCAACCTATTTATGGATAGCTGTTTGACAGATTTGCAAGAGTCTAAAAGTGGATTAAGGATGAATGAGTTACTCGTCAAATGTCTGCTCTATGCCGACGATCAGGTTATACTGGCGTCATCAGCGGAGGAGTTACAGGAGATGGTAAACTGTATGCATGAAGCTTTAAAAGAGAAAGGAATGAAAGTGAACGTAAGTAAAACTAAAACACTGGTTTTTGAAATGGAGAAAGAAATGACAGCATGTAATATTTTGATTGGAGGAGAAAAAGTGGAGCAAGTGAAAGAGTTTGTATATCTAGGATCAAAGTTTACATCAGATGGCAAGTATGATAGTGATATTGAAAGGAGAGTGAACGCGGGGAACATGGTGAATGGAGCTTTGCATGCCTTTATGAGCAGTCAGAAACTATCCAAAAAGGCTCGACTGGCTGTGCACAGGGGCGTGTTGGTCCCGACATTAATGTATGGGAGTGAAAGTTGGGTATGGCAAAAGAAGCATGAAAGCAGAATAAATGCAGTGGAAATGAGAGCGTTAAGGAGTATGATGGGTGTGAAATTGAGTGACAGGATAAGGAACAGCGTGATAAGGGAATGTTGTGATGTGAAAGAAGATGTAGTTACAGGAATAGAAAAGGGTATGTTAAGATGGTTCGGTCATGTGGAGAGGATGAATGAAAGCAGGTTGACTAAGCAGATATACAAGGAGAGTGTGGAGGGAAAGGTCGGAGTGGGAAGACCTAGACGAACGTATCTTGATCAAATTAAGGACGTCCTGGTAAAGGGTCAGGTCAAAAGTACCCGAAACCGCCGAGCTTGTATGAAGAGAGTTATGAATGTGGACGAAGCGAAAGAAGTATGCAGAGATCGTGGCAAGTGGAAAGAGGTAGTCTCTGCCTACCCCTCCGGGAAAGAGGCGTGATTTTATGTATGTATGTATGTAGATTTAATTTTTAGTAATAGATTCTGTACAGTTATCCACTCCCGTAAACCCCTAGTAGCAGAAGATCCGCATCACAAAGCTTTAGATATCTGCCTTCCATCATGTTCGCCCGTAAATACATTGAAAAATCACAAATCTCCTAAAAAACTATTTTACAAAGCTGACTACAGCTCTATCAATCGAGATCTTATTTTATATAACTGGAAATCTCTGTTTTCTTCTCTAGAGGATGTTGACAGCTGTGTTGATTATTTCTATGATGTATTGAAAACAGTAATAGACAAATATGTTCCAACCAGTTTTTCATCAGTAAACAATAGGCTTCCCCCCTGGTATAACAAACCATTAACTAAATTAAGTAATGAAAAAAAGAAGTATCATCACAAGTGGAAAACATACGGCAATTTATCAGACTATAGAACTTTCTCTCTTCTTAGAAAGAGATTGCGTAAATTAGAACAAACTCAATATAATAAATACATTTCTTTAGCTGAAAATAGAATTAAAGATAATCCAACTTATTTCTGGACCTATGTTAAATCTAAAAAGCAACTTAGTGATACTCCTAATATTATGTATGATAAAAATAATGATCCGCTTACTACAGGAAAAGATATCTGTGAGGCTTTTAACTCTTATTTCCACTCTGTTTTCATAAACTCACACCGGGATCCACCTATTGATTTTTCTACCTTACCTGGGAACGAACAGTCGAATTCACTTATAAACTCAATAAACATTGATAAAGACACAATTTTATATGAATTTAAGCATATCAACTTAAATAAAAGTGCAGGAGCTGATGGTGTACCCCCAATTTTTATCCTTAATTGCGCTGATACTTTACTTGTACCTATATATCTAATTTTCAAAAAATCTATTGATATGGGCGTTTTTCCGAGTAAATGGAAACATGCGCTTGTCACCCCCATCCCCAAAAATAATCGTCGTTCGCTAATCACGGAGCATAGACCTATCTCTAAACTCTCAAAATTTGGGCAAATCTTTGAAAAAATCGTCACCAAGCAATTATCCACCGCCCTAAAGCATGTCATATCTGAGAACCAACACGGGTTTATCAAGCAAAGAAGTGTCGATACAAACATGATTGCTTTTGTGGACTATTTATTGAGTGCGTTGGACAGGGGTACTCAAGTGGATGTCGTGTACACCGATTTCTCCAAAGCCTTTGATAAAATTAGTCATAACTTACTCATAACCAAACTTTGGAAGGTCGGTGTACACGGAAACCTTCTTAGATGGGTGGATTCCTATATAAGAAACAGAAGTCAAGCCGTTTGTGTTAAAGGTTTTTGTTCCAGCTTCTTACCCATTCCATCTGGCGTCCCTCAAGGTTCCCATCTGGGCCCAGTTCTCTTTACTGTTTACATCAATGATATACAGGAAGCTCTGACTAATACTAATCAACTCTTATATGCCGATGACACTAAACTCTTCAGAGTAGTGACTGACACTGATGATTGTCACAAAATCCAACAGGATCTAGATTCTCTTGTAAAATATTGCGATGAAAATCAACTTTTCCTTAATAGTGAAAAATGTCAAATCATCACATATACTCGTAAGAAAAAGTGCATTAAGTTTAATTACCTTATTAATAATAACTTGGTCACAAGAGTTGATTCAATTCGAGATCTGGGTATCATGATGGACAGCGAACTATCTTTTAAACGTCACTACGATTATATTACGCGAAAAGCATTTAAAAATTTAGGGTCTATTAACAGGGTTACCAAGCCTTTCAAAAATAGTAATACTTTAAAAATTTTATACTTTAGTTTCGTCAGATCTATTTTGGACTTTGGTTGTAATGTTTGGAACCCTTTTTATCAAGATGATATTAACGTAATCGAAAAAGTGCAAAAGAAATTTCTAAAAATGCTCAATTATCGGAACAACATAACAAACCTTTCATATGACGACTCTCTTGGTTACTATAAAATCCTTTCGCTTCAGAACCGCAGGACCCAATTCGACATAGCACTTTTGCATAAAATAATTAATAGCCTTATTGACTCCCCTACACTACTATCAAAAATTAACTTCCTAACCAAAGCTCGACTTCCGCTTCGCTCCTCTCGCAAACTTAACATTTTAGTACCACCTCAGTTTCGCGGGAATTATACTCGAAATAACTTTTTTCATCGCTGCATTGTAAATTATAACAAATTTTTCTCAGACATAGACATATTTTCCTGTTCTCTGTTGTCCACTAAAAACAAAGTGTGTACAAAATTTATCTTGAAACAGATTTCTTAATATTGTTTTCGGTTTTATTTTTTATTTTTATACTCTTTACGATTTTTGTGTAATGCTAATTGTATGCATGCATCCCGTTACATACTTTTAATTTAAATAACACAAAGTTCGTTAACACGCGTAGTTTTAAGTTATTATAATTCATACAATATTTACTTAATCGGCACTGTTTGGTCTATAATACTGTATACTGTTCTATAAGATATTTTATTTTGTACTTATGACTGTTTGTGCCAAAATAAATGAAAAAAAAAAAAAAAATAAAATAATTATGCGAAAATAAACAAAGACAACGTTCCCGCGTTATTCATTTTTTACAAAAACCTCGTAAGTACTTTACTAGTAGTACAGTAGTAAATTTGATTTGTGTAACATACATAGGTTAGATACGTATAAAAAGGTTGGTTACTTTATTTACAAATTTGTAAGTCTCTAAACAAAAAAATTATCTTATCACACCAGTCAATAGTGTTAACCGCGGCGTTGTCCATTGTTATTCTAAAACAACTTGGAACTTAAAAAATAAAATTAAAATGACTACAGAGTACAAGTAGCTCGTAAGATATTTATGTCGTTTAAATGGGAAAGCTTAAAAAGAGACAATGTCCTTTGTTAGTGAAAAACACTCGCAGTTTGCTACAGAATCAACGACTTCCAATACAATAGCCCGCAAGCGTTGCTACGTCCATTAAATACTTAATACAAAGACTAATGGCGGACTGCAGATAGAAATGAAGTTTGTATTTTTCAATAAGAATAACAAATCGAAGTCGAAGTTACAAAATGGATTTGAAAAATCCATTAAGCCGTTTCATTAGGAAAAAATAAATGTCAAAAATACTTGTATCTATATTCAATTTTAGAACAGTTGCAGAAAATAAACGAAAAAGGTACAATCTAAAAATGGAAAACATAAAGTAATGTACCAACAATTCTTTTTTAAAATTTTATTTGCGCTCACAAAAATAGAAATTGTAACATTTATTTCTGATGCAAGATAAACGTTGTGTTGCTATTTCAAAAATATAACCCAGGGCTAGTGTACTGCAACTGAAATATGTACGTACAAAATTAGTAAAAATAGTTCGCGGCTATTGAATTAATTCAGTAATTAATTTAAGTTGTTTGTTTTTATTTATAATTTGAGAATCGTCGCGTGTTGAGTGTTCTGACGTCAACGTGAATTAAGGTTATCTGCATATTATTATTGTGATGTTCCGGTGGCCGGTAAAAGGGGCGGTTCTTCATTGGGTTTTCAACGTGTAATTTAATTGTAAAAATAACATGTAATTTGTCCCGTATATATTTCTTATATTCTTATTTATGTTTATAATCAAAAATCATAATAAATTTTACACAATGCATAATATCAGCGATGGTAATTATCGTTAATACGGTTTTTATCAGGCGCTCTTAGGTGATAGTGTGAGTAGGAAAGAGATACGTGGCTGAAATGGTATTTCTGAAAATAAAGTTTGACTGAAAACTATACACATAGCCTGGGGTACACTGGAAGAGTTTGCATTTGCTTTTTACTGTATATTTAAATTTTAGGTATTTATGGCACAGTGAAGCGAACTTAGAAATGCTGGAAAATTGCATACAACTAAAATAGAAGCAAAAAGCATTTTCAGGCCAAAATTTCAGAATGATTTTTTTCAGAATTTCTGTTTGAATCACACCATTTAATTATATGGCGAATGATATAAATAAATACTCCTTTGTAAATCATTGAGATAATGTTGGGTTAAATTAGCTTAATTATAAAGGTTCTACCAATTTTATTGAACAAACATCTTTAATTGGGTTAGTTCAAATAAAACATTTTTTTCAAATTCTTTTCGGTCGAGGGCAAACCAATTATTGTCATTTCATTTTTACCAAAGTCATCTCTGCGTTATTTTTCCGCTTCGTGTAAACATACATTGGGTAATTTTTATTTCTATCCTTTATCTTAATTTCCTTACACAGATATATATTGCATGAAAGAGATTTCAGAAAAGTAATTTAAGTAGTTTAAGTTTAAGTAATTTAAGTAGTAGTCTCGAGCGTGCCACTTCCGCCATGGGGTTGGGCGACCCCCAGGTAATGGCTAGCCTTACCCTGGCATGCGGGGCTCTGCTGGGGCGGACAAAATTGTTCCCTTGCGTCTCGTGGGAATCGCATGGATGCAAATTTTTTAAAAGAGCACCTAAATGGCGGCGATGGTGTCCGCACCCCATCACGTCTCGTTCCCGGCGGGAGCGGTATGCGGTCTGCTGAAAGCCGCTTTGCGACGATGAATGTAAGAGGAGGAATGAAGGATAAGATTGAGGAAGTATGCCAGATGATGGATGAAAGACGTTTGGATGTGTTGTGCGTGAATGAAACGAAGCGGAAAGGATGCGACGCGACGCAGCACGGCCCTTACACGGCGTATTGGTCTGGAATTTCCAGTACCAGCCGAGGCTGTCAAGGGGTCGGTCTAATTCTTTCTGCACGAATGGCTGAGTGCGTGAATGAGTATGAGTGTGTCAGCCCTCGTCTTCTATGGATTAGGCTGAAAGTTGGAATCACTCGGATCTTCGTTCTAGGTGTTTATGCACCTTGGGATGTGGGTTCGAGGGGTACAACATCAGCAAAAAGCGAAAACGAGGAGTTCTGGAATAGTGTAAGAGAAGTATTGAAAGTTACCAAGCCAAATGAGAAGATTATTATGTTAGGTGATTTTAATGGATGGGTGGGTGTAAAGCGTGATGGATATGAGAAGGTGCTTGGTGCGTTTGGTGACGAAAAGGTGAATGATAATGGAAGAAGTGTATTAGAAATTTGTCTAGAGTGGGATCTTTTTGTGTCGAACTCAATGTTTCAACATAAAGAGATCCACACCTACACAAGAGTGGAAGGTATTTTAAAAAGTATGATAGACTTTGTGATTGTAGATGAAAGATTGAAGAACAAAGTGCTGGATACCCGTGCATATCGCGGTGCTGGCATTGACTCGGACCATTTACTGGTGATATCCCGGATAAGGGGTATCTTCAATCGCTGGCGGCACAGGGTAAGGGAGCAAACCAGCGCTTTGGAAAGAGTAAAAGTAGAAAATTTGCAAGATATGGATGTAGGTAAGAAGTATATTAATAGACTGAAGGATGAATTTGAAGATTTAGAGGAAATGAGCGATATTGAAGATGGATGGAAGGAATTTAAAGAAAGAATTGTGAAAGTAGCTGTTGAAGTGTGTGGTGTAAGTAGAAGAAGGAAAGGAAAAAATCACAAAAATGCGTGGATGAGTAAAGATGTGCAAGAACTTGTGCGATTAAAGAAGAAAGCATGGCTGGATTTGTTAGCAGCAAAAGCTAACTTAAGAATGCAAGAGGTTATAGATGAAGATGTGAATGAAGCACGTAAGGAATATAAGAAAATGAAAGATTTGGTTAAGAAAGCTGTGATTAGAAAGAAAGAAGAGTATAAAGAGGATTTTGATAAAAGGCTATCAGAAGACTTTCAGTCAAATCTGAAAGTATTCTGGAAATCCGTAAGGTCAGCCCGAGGAAATACTATAACCAGAGAGCTGACTAGGATCAGATGCCAGGATGGTAGCGTTGTGAAAGGAGAAGAATGTGTACTAAAGATATGGAAGGACTATTTTGAAAGTTTATTTGAAAAAAAGGAAGGAAATAAGAAAGATTTCTGCTATAGCGAAGAAAAAGAGAATGAGATGGAAGGCGAAATTGAAATGTTCGAAATTGTGGAAGCACTTAAGAGTATGAAAGCGGGAAAGGCTGCTGGGTGTGATAGAGTGTCGGTCGAGATGCTTAAAGCAGGAAAAGGCGTAGTAGCTAGTCAGTTGTACTGCCTTTTCAATTTGTGTTGGAGAAGCGGCCGAGTACCAAAAGATTGGTGTAAGGCTGTTATCGTGCCACTTTACAAAGGAAAAGGGTCACAGCTGGACTGCAAAAATTATCGTGGTATAAGCCTGCTTAGCGTCGTCGGCAAATTGTATGCTAAGGTATTGATTAATAGAGTCAGGAATGAAACTGATGACAAAATATGGGATGCTCAAGCGGGATTTCGAAAGGGAATGGGATGTACTGATCAGGTCTTTTCCTTGCGGTGCATAGCCGAAAAGTTTTTGGCCAAGAGTCAAAAAGTCTATTGCACATTCGTAGATCTGGAAAAGGCCTATGACAGAGTTGAGAGGAATGAATTGTGGTCAGCACTTTCTATGCATGGGGTGAGCAGTCTCTTAATACGAGCACTGAAATCCTTATATGAGGATTCGAGTGCTTGTGTCAGGATAAACGGAGCGCACACTGAGTGGTTTAAGATTGAGAAAGGCGTTAGGCAAGGATGTGTTGCGTCACCGTGGCTGTTCAACCTATTTATGGATAGCTGCTTGACAGATTTGAAAGAGTCTAAAAGTGGATTAAGGATGAATGAGTTACTCGTCAAATGTCTGCTCTATGCCGACGATCAGGTTATACTGGCGTCATCAGCGGAGGAGCTACAGGAGATGGTAAACTGTATGCATGAAGCTTTAAAAGAGAAAGGAATGAAAGTGAACGTAAGTAAAACTAAAACACTGGTTTTTGAAATGGAGAAAGAAATGACAGCATGTAATATTTTGATTGGAGGAGAAAAAGTGGAGCAAGTGAAAGAGTTTGTATATCTAGGATCAAAGTTTACATCAGATGGCAAGTATGATAGTGATATTGAAAGGAGAGTGAACGCGGGGAACATGGTGAATGGAGCTTTGCATGCCTTTATGAGCAGTCAGAAACTATCCAAAAAGGCTCGACTGGCTGTGCACAGGGGCGTGTTGGTCCCGACATTAATGTATGGGAGTGAAAGTTGGGTATGGCAAAAGAAGCATGAAAGCAGAATAAATGCAGTGGAAATGAGAGCGTTAAGGAGTATGATGGGTGTGAAATTGAGTGACAGGATAAGGAACAGCGTGATAAGGGAATGTTGTGATGTGAAAGAAGATGTAGTTACAGGAATAGAAAAGGGTATGTTAAGATGGTTCGGTCATGTGGAGAGGATGAATGAAAGCAGGTTGACTAAGCAGATATACAAGGAGAGTGTGGAGGGAAAGGTCGGAGTGGGAAGACCTAGACGAACGTATCTTGATCAAATTAAGGACGTCCTGGTAAAGGGTCAGGTCAAAAGTACCCGAAACCGCCGAGCTTGTATGAAGAGAGTTATGAATGTGGACGAAGCGAAAGAAGTATGCAGAGATCGTGGCAAGTGGAAAGAGGTAGTCTCTGCCTACCCCTCCGGGAAAGAGGCGTGATTTTATGTATGTATGTATGTAATTTAAGTAGTTTCAGAAAGTTTCGCCAGTTAGATAACTCAATAAAACGTTTAATGCATCATGATTCACATTAACCCTGAAAATATCTGTAATTTTGAAGTTTAAGACATACATACATACATAGATAAAACTACTTACAGAAACATACCTTTTAATATGTTTCTGCATAATAATTTTCACCAGGCCCGAAAACTTCCGTAAACCTACCTGAAGTTTACAAAATTTTGCTGGTCAATTATAGAGCACAAAGACACAAATGGACGTATACGGACAAACATTTGCAATTTGCATGCCACCAAACTTTCTATTGTTTATTTCTGTGTGTCTGGGCGCTTTCGCGCCTCTTGAGCACGTAGTAGTTATAAAGTCAGAAATAGACATGTGCCTATTTCGAACAATACC
Source organism: Amyelois transitella (assembly GCF_032362555.1). NCBI lineage: Eukaryota > Metazoa > Arthropoda > Insecta > Lepidoptera > Pyralidae > Amyelois > Amyelois transitella. The sequence continues at coordinate 2,956,155 of NC_083522.1, read as the reverse complement.
TGAATATATCGCGTTTAACATTCCCCCTTAATTTCTGTTTTCATGTAAGAATTTATCTAGATCAAGAAATTGTATTATGATTTCTGATTTTAAATATTGGTTCTATTAAATATTGAGTACAATTTCTTTCATAAAAATATAAATAAGAATGGCATAACTACAGATTATAAAAAATATACCCTTTTGGTAGCATCTATCTCTGTTCATCGTAATCGCCCGTACATACTTTATCAAAAAAAATAATAATCCTACTACATGGTCAAGTCATGTGATATTTCTGTTAAGTTAATAAATTAAGGGACTAATGTAAGAGGATTGCTACTATTGACGAAAAAAATATTTGTTTTATTACAAATATTATCTATGAAAAAGAACAAAGTAATATAATTACGTGGGCATTAAAAACGAACATTCGATTTTGGTTCAAATACCACGCCCAAATTAATCTAGTTAAGTTGAAAAGCTTCCTTGTTATTTAGCGTCAGCAAATACATAGATTGTAAACTATTTTGGCGGCAAATAAACCAATGAAACGAGGACAGGCGGACGGACACATCGAAAACGTTTTAACTTCAAGCTGTTTGAGTTACGATTTGATTTACTTGAATTAGCTTCGCACTCAAGCTTATACATAGAAGGGAATCGTGGAAATTTCCAGAATAAAACATGGCTTACTACAATCTCAATTCTATCTGCCCAAATTTATGTGAAATATAATGTACACATATTTTTTGACGTTTCAATTTTTGTAATATTTTCGGAAGTATGGATTTTTCACACATCCACCTTAAAATGACTTTACAATTGATAGTGCCGTGTGGTTCCCGGCACCAATACAAAATAGAATAGGACCACTCAATCTCTTTACCATGAATGTCGTAAAAGGCGACTAAGGGATATGACTTGGGATTTTTTTCAGGCGATGGGCTGGCAACCTGTCACTGTTTGAATCTCAATTCTATCATTATGCCACGCGGCTGTGCGTGGCCGATCAGTCTTTTGATGACCGTTGGCTCTGTCTGTCCCCGCAAGGGATGTAGACGTGACTATAAATATGTATGTATAATTGATGTCTTTGTTTGTATAAAGTACGGTTCCCGGTCTCTCTCTCCCTCTTATCATATTGTGTTCTCTGCTTTTGATATCAAAGCACGTAGTCCGCTTAAAACAGCGTGTAACTAACACCTTTCATACTGTGAAAGTTTTAGCAGTTTTCACAGTCTGCTGCCTGTCTGGCATCAAACCGCCTTGGTTATTTTCGATGCACTAGCTTTTAAAACTTTCGTTACCTTATTTGGATAAAACATTGACGGCCTCTGTGGCGCAGCGGTAGTAGGTACGCTTGTCTGTGACACCAGAGGTCCCGGGTTCGAATCCCGGCCAGGGCATGATGAGAAAAGAACTTTTTCTGATTGGCCTGGGTCTTGGATGTTTAACTATATAAGTTTTTATTATAAAATATAGTATCGTTGAGTTAGTGTCTCGTAATACAAGTCTCGCACTTACTTCGAGGCTAACTCAATCTGTGCAATTGATAAAAAAATCCTCTTTCCTTAGGAGTTTTCAGTCTTTTCGAGAATGTTGGCTCCGTTTACCCAAGAAGATATAAAGACGTGATCATACTCGTATGTATGTATGTAAAATTTCACTTCCATGATTTATGGTCGAAAAATTTATTAAAAAAAAAAAATGATTCAATCGTCATTTTGCTATTTGGTCCACTCCCTAATCAGAAATGGCGGCCGTCTCCAGGGGGCTAGAAGTCGGGTTATGATCGTCGGAAGATATAAAAATCGCATTTTCGTAATTGTTTTCGGTCTGATTCTGAAACTCACGTGTTCTGCATTAAATATAAGTGCCGATGGTAATGACATATTGATGTCTTTGTTTTGAAGATATTGTGGATTATTAAATAAATGGCATGTATCGACAAAAAGAACGAATAATGTTATGTCACGTTAATAATTTTTATCCATTTTTTCTTAATTATAAATTTAAATAAGTTAATGCATAAAATTCCTTTCTGCGCTTCTTCATTATATTTTTTTAAATGCTGATTTAAAATAAATACCTACCTACATATATCACGTCGTTATTATCCTTTACAAAACCAACAGTCTCAAATAAACAGAAATAAATAAAAAAAAATGTTTTTCAACAGCAACAAGTCTTCCCAGTTATAAGCGAGTTAAAAATATAATTTCAGATATAGGACTCCTATATTGAGTCGAGATAGCAATTAGCGTTTGTACGTCATTGCTCGAATCTCATTTGCCTGACAAACCTGATTCGATGGTAAGCAGGCTGTCCTTTATCCAGTCACTCCAGGATTGTCCCGGCCAAATTGGATCCAGGCATGTGAGGGGAATAAACGGGATTGCGCTTCGTAGTAGTTTGGTTGAGGTTATTTAAGACAGTGTTGCCAAGTTAAATATAGATTAAAACTGCAGGCTTCAAAAGAAAAAAGTAGAATTCTTCGGGAACTTTTAAAGGACATAATCACATTACATACAATTTAAGGTATTTTCGAGAATGTTGGCTTTTTTAGACTTCCCGATGGATGAACTATATTTAATCGCTTGTTTGTGTATTTTTTGTCATGTTTGCCCAGTGTTCCCGTGACAATTTTCATAAAAAATCTTTACGATTTATATCTATAAATCATTAAGGTTTTAAATAAAATTTTCACGAATGAAAACATCTGTGGAAACACACACATCGTGTGGATCTGTATCCACACTGATGTGTGTGTTATAAAAATATAACATAAGTTTGGATGTTAGACGTACTTAAAACCTATTAAGCCAAGCGAGAGTTGTAGAGTTGAGGAATAAGGAAAAAGATTCGGTAATGTTGCTTTGTTGTAGTAACTTTTCCGAAGTAATATAAAATAGATTTGACATTTACCCCCCCACCAAGGTAAGGTTTTGTTTACGCAGTAAATATTTGCTGTCCAATTTACGGCCGGTCTAATGAAAAAGGAACGCCAATAAATCGCTAACCATTTGACAATGACCTCATCTTATTTCCTTATGAGGGATTGATCATTATCAGGCTTAGAAATGTAATGGTGTGGATAGCCCATAGTAAAAAAATATTGTCTCAGGTCATTTGAATCTCAATTCCATCATAAAGTTATAGAACTGAATGTAGCATTTCAGTCTTTTCAAGACTCTTGGCTCTGTCGATCCCGCAAGAGATTTAAACTTGACTGTAAATAGGTATGGTATTTTTATTATTCTACTCGGCTTAACAGACGAATACACCATACCAATAAGGTTCATACATAAGTAGTTCCAAACATATATGCAAAATAAAATCTCCGCAAATCCATTGGAATTCTCGTAATTGAGAACGGAACGGTGAAGCCAGCTGTAAGCCCTGCATCGCATGCATTGTTCACGCTCGTCTTGAACGGGCCCTTACCTCGTTAAATCGCCCGATGCATTCCGTTGCACGCTACCCAGGTAGGCTGCTGCGAATTCCTCAATTTAAAAAAATATGGTTCCAACTTATATTTGAATTTTGAATCAGATATTATTAACTTTTTTTAATTAAAGATGATATATTTGAATATAAGACATGTCAACAAAATACAATGTTGATATTGCATAACGTAGAATTATTGGTTTCGTTAGTATTTCTTTCGTTTTATTTAAAATCAATTTGTCTTAAATATAAAATGCAGTGAATGATTACAGTGAACCGAACTACTGTAAATCGTCCAGTTTCGAGTAGATTTTTCGAGACCACGTTCAGCTGTGTGGTTTCATGACAGAATTGAGATTCAAAAAGAGACAGGTTGCTAGCCCATCATCTACAAGAAGAATCCCAAGTTTATAACCGTTAGAGGAAATATCCATCATGCCATCTTTCAGTTCCCTATATTCCCATGTTATGCGGGCTTCTAGTAAGTTCCCTCTGGAGATCCCGATCATTCTTGCATAAAGCAACCGCTCCGATGCGAGTTTTCGTTGTCAGAAACCCAGCCAATCTCCCTTGGGACATATACCAGTGACGTAAAGTGCTTTCTTTTTGGAGGAAATAAATACTATGACATAAAAGTAGCTCCGTGGAGAAATACGTTCTAGATTAAATTGTTTTGGAAATTGATAAAAATCTGACATACATCCATCCACGATTGTATGTTAATTGTTTGACATTCATTTTAAAAAGGGAAAATTTCACTATAGCAGGTGTTGTATTCACCAAAATAATTTGTATCCTTTAATGTAACTTAGTTTTTTTAGCATTGAAACAAATAAGATTCATTAAAATCCATCCTGTTAATCTAGAGATTCACTCCTCGTACTGTTTTATTATATGTATGTATTGATAGAATCTCACCCATCTTAAAAACATAGTTCGCACTAGTCGGAAGTACTAATCTCAGTTGACACTTTTAACAGGAAAGATAAGACTGGGCGTGAACTGACAGAGGTGGAGTATTCATATTTATTCAAAATAGACGGGATTTACAGGGCACCCGCCATAATTTTTTTCTATATAGTACTAAAATCGCACTCAACGCTTGACCTTAAGCTTATGTAATAATTAATAATCAATAATAACAAGCAAGCTACATATGAAAATGACGAAATACTAGATATAAAAATGGGGTTGAACATTAACTGAGCACACAAATAACTCGTTCATATCAGATTCCAATTGAATTAATGTGACAGAGGCATCCATCATTCGACGACCCGCTGTTTACGCATATTATATTTCTAGTTCTCAATGCTTTTAATAAAATAAAGTTCAATGATATTTTTTTTATATATCTGAAAAGGAAAATGTCAGTTACTACGTGTTTATTCTTAAGTTCAATGATCTGATAACATGTTCTTTAAAAACAAATTTTTGTGACATTTTGTTGAAGTGTTTCCTCTTTATTTCAAACTATTGTGCTATTTAACAGAATATAAATGAAGGCGAATGAAGAAGAATGAAGGCGAATGAAGATAGATATGTTTGTTTCCATTTTTGGTGCAACTTATTTACGAATGTATAATTGTTATGCAATTTTGTATTTGGGAGAGATTTACACCAATAGTTGACTGTTAATAATACTTCATACATTTTTTTGTCATAATACCCATACGTCTTTCACGTCAAAACCACGGAACCGAATTCATATATGTATAATGGAGTATGGAGAAGAATATAGGGTACGTTTCACGCGAACGGAATTGCAAGCAAAAGCTAGTGTTGTTCATAAAGGTCAATAAAAACCAAAACTCTTTTGGAATAGTCAGCCTAAAAAAGCAAATGCGAATTCCACAACGGGACAGCCTTTTTAAAGTCCGAAACAATTTAATTGTTTCATTTCCGTGCGAGTTTCGGCCTGTGGTCTCCATCCACTTAATTTGGTACTTGGTTCTAGCCATTATGCGACGAATTTTTAGTTTCCTGAGCACAAAAGCAAGCACACTACGGCTTAGCCAGTGTGCTTGCTTTTGCCAACCAGTCTGATTTATATTCGCAGTTTTTCTAGCAACCGTCATGCCATACAGCTGAACGAGGTCTTTTAGTCTTTTCAAAATTGTTGGCCTTGTCTACCCCGTATGGGATAAAGAAGTGATTATATGTGTGTGCGTGATTTATCGACACTATATATATTGTTGTTAATTTGAAATATAATTTGTATAGGATTATTAATAGCATTGTTACACACTCGTATTTATTGACCAGCTAGTTTTGTAAACTCGTGACGAATCGATGACCTACGAATTAATGTGACAGTTACACGAGCCTTTCAGTGTTTGTTATGCTTTCAGTTATTATTTTGTGTACAAACAATTGGTATGTTTGTAAACTAATAAACAGCGACATTTTGTTGATAGGCTCAATGAACTAATTTTAAGGCTGCTTCGCGTTTTGAATGACTTATACTTCAAAACGCGAAGTATCCGGAGGTTATTATGATAAACTGTGTATGAATACATACATACATATAGTCACGCCTTTAACCCTTACGGTGTAGACAGAGCCAACAGTCTTGCCACGTTCAGCTGTATGGCTTAGAGATGGAATTGAGATTCAAATAGAGAGCCCATTGTTTTGAGAAAAAGTGTCTCAGATTTATTAGCCTTTCCCTTAGTCACCTTTTACGACATCCGACACATTTGGTGATGGAGTGGTCCTATTCTTAAGTGTCTGGAACTACACGGGCAAAATAGGAGAACTTACCATAACAATGAGAAAATTAGGCCCTACACCGTCTTCTTTATTTGAGCATCTGAAACAAAAGAAGATAAATTATTTTTTAAGACATAGAAGAAAACGGGAGTAGGAAATCATAAAATTGATTATGTGATTGCTTTAAGAATGTTTTTGTTACAAGTAAGTAAACTTTATTTTATGATTTAGCTTTTAGCTAGCAGCTTAGTGAGACCGATGAGGAAGGATTTTTGAAAATTTCTATTATTATAAAGCATAACCCTAAGAAAGATACTACATAAACTATTACGAGCCTTATAAATACAAAAATAATTTGTATATATACGTAGTTACGTTTGTTTCTCTTTCACGCAAAAACTACAAAAATGCGCGACAACATGCATGTAATTAAACTTTAATGAAAATTTTTATGCTTACAACTATGTCCCGCTAAAACTTTCTTGGCATTTCCGCTAAGCTTTTCCTGTTTGCCGTGATTCAAAACATTCGTACTTAGCTCAAATTCTCGTTGTTACGAAAAAGTCAGTTGTGGAATGCGGACAAGTTTATATGCCAGAGAAATTAAAAAGCCCTCGAAAGCATTAAGTTTTGGTTCAGGTACGAGTATATTTTGAAACACAATTTTCTATTTTATAGATTTCTCTATACTAATAATATAAAGTTGAAGAGTTTGTTTGTTTGAACGCGCTAATTTCAGGAACTACTGGTTCGAATAAAAATTCTTTTTGTTGCTGTTTTGCTATTTGTTGAATAGATCATTTATCGAGGAAGGCTTTAGGGTATATAACATCACGCTGCAACTATTAGGAGCGAAGCAATAATGGAAAATGTGAAAAAAAAAACTGGGGGAAATTATTCATCCTTAAGGGCTTCAATAATGCCCAAAATAACTATTCCACGCGGACGAAGTCGCGGGCTCAGCTAGACAGAAATAAAACTCCACTTTTAAAACTGAGGTGCTCGAATTAAAGTTCTACTTAAGGCACGGGTACGGCCGCGTATCTAATAAGATCTTTATCAGCAGTTTTGATATGAAAACTCTACTTCTTCATTATTACTATTACGATGACCGGTAAGTGGGGTAGTCAGTTCTAATGAGTGACTTCTGTCTGACCTCCAGAACACTCTGTGAACAGAACTTAACCCAGTTTGGATAGTTCATACTTATAAATGTTATTTTATATGCAAATAAAGATTATTTTATAATTTTTGTCGACAGGTGCAAGAGGAACTGCCCGGGCCTCCGCCAGCCTACGATACAGTCGTCCCAGGTGAAACTTCGAACAAGCAGTGCCATTCCTTACAGGTTAGATTTTTTTATTGATAAATCTATTATTATTATCTTCTTTTAGGCGACGGGCTAGCATCCTGTCATTATATGAATTTCAATTCTATCATTAAGCGAAACAGCTTTGGCCCATTAGTTTTGTTGGCTCTGACTATCCCGCAAGGAATAGACGTGATTATTATGTATGTATTAGGGTGCGATTGTTACTGTAGCCCTGGAAAGATGAAGATTTACACTGGGATAAGATGAGCGTAAAATAAAAGAGTGGAAAATGAGAAAAGATCACTTAGGCTTTTTTAAAAACAGTAGTATTGGAGAAGATAAAAGAGATAAACTATCAATTAATAAAAAAAGAAGAAGTTAGAATCCTCATTGATTGTTATTGGGGTGGAATAAGCAAGTATGAAGGATAGTGCACTTTGTTCCGCCTCTTCTTTCACACTTGCGATTTAGAGGCGCTAGTAGCTTTATGAGTATCTTCAGAGGGCAATATACGGTGATGTTACGAGTACATTTAATCCAATGTAAAGAATCTACCTCAATGGTTAATTTTATTCAATTTCAGGAGGTAGTGTCTGAGCCGTGTGGTCGCTGCGAGACTCCGCGTCGAAGTGACGGCGGGCTACCTTCATACGAGGCGGCTGTTCTACTAAAAGACACCAAGTTATAATATGCCTTGAATTGATGACCATAGCATACATAAAGTCAGCTATTATTTGATGATGTTTATATAAAGCAAGTGACCAATTGACTATTACGAACTTCGTAGCGTAGTTGCTACGACGCTATTAAATTATTGAACTACTCTTCGTAACTGCTACGAAGTTCGTAGCAGCTACGGCGTATTTTCAATGTAAGAAACTGCTATTTAAATTTAGTTTATTTTTATTAGTAATACAATATGAGTTTGACTATTACGAATTCTGTATTCTAAATTCCAAAACGTTAAGTCATTTGATATAAATGGTGCTGTCTTATCGCTTTTATAAGTGGATAAATCTTGCAAAAGACACCAAGTTAAAAATATGCCTTCACTAGACCGACCATAGAGAGAATGTTTCAGTATACAGTTCTCTATACAGTTAATAACGATTGTCGTTTGATGTATTGATTTGTAGCAGTGGCATGTATGTTCCTAAGGGATTTTTCGCATTACGCGCGCAGAGCCGCGGGCTTACTCTAGTAATATATTAACAGGCGAAAACCAAAAAAAAACTTTTTGTAGCATTTCAAACTAAAATGATGGCCTACATAGTCACAAAGCTTATCTTCAAGACTTAGCTTTCTCATTCAAATAATCTCTTAAGAGTGTTCTGCAGTCGGATCACGTGGCCGACGAAGGTACGATGTATGCGGACGGCGTCGGCCGACCGTCAAACCGTCGGATACGACCGATGATGAATGGCCGCGGATCGCTGACAAGATAAAATTCAAACGGAACGCTGAATTTTCAGATTTTGCACAGCGTATTGTATTACTGATCGTTGATTTCGATCAGATGAGTTTTGAGTGAAGAAAATATTGGTAGTACATACCTAGAATTACGCAGTTTACTTTTCTTTGCTTAATTTACGCATACTTATTTCGCTTCATCCACATGTGACGTTAAGGTAAAACATCTCAGGTAAGAGAGATGAGGGGCTAAAAAGGTGTTATTGTTGTGTGTTTTCAAAATTATATTACTAGTTACTTATTTATTATTTATCACGTGCAATGTGGTTTGGTTTATTTCTTAATAGGTGTAAACTATTTTATTAAGTACATCATGTGTTTCATATTTAAAATAATTGGAGGTAGGTTAAGGACTGGCTTAACCTTGTGATTACAACAGATCAACATTTCATTATTTGAATAACTACTGTTATACAAATAAGTCTCGATTTAGTGAGCAATAAATAATCAAGTCACCTTTTAAATACAAATTTAATCTGGTCCATTATTATTTCACAATGATATAAAAATTATACAATCATACACATACAATCATATCTTTATCCATTACGAGATAAACAGAGTCAACAGTCTTGAAAAGACTGTAAGGTGACGTTTAGTTGTATGGTTTAATGATGGAATAGTGTTGTAGTGGCAGGTTGCTAGGCCATCACCTATAAGAACAATCCGAAATTATTAGCCTTTTCCTTGATTTTTATGTGATCTTGATTTTTCCCTTGATCTGCATGGAAGATAAGCAGATGGCACACACTTCGAATGTACTTTAAAAATCTTGAAATAACTTTTTTTATCCATTTCAATTTTCACTTTATCAACAAACAAGAATAGGTGCATTACATAATACCAAGCACCAAATATTTGTATAATATCCTATCATTAAGTGTATGAATGAGGACATATCATCCGGTCTTATCAATATACATATACTTATTGTGAAGTTAATATTAATATGCATTTTACAAATCACTCGTGTAATTAATTATTTTATCCCTTTACACAATTTTGTTAGTTTTTTTTCTATATTATATTTTTATGATATAAAATATTATTATTGTACATTGAATTTAATATAAAATGCGTATTCAGAATATCTTATGATTAGGAATTAGGTAAATAAATATTTAAGTGTAAAAGGTAGGCCTAAAAAATGTAACATCAGACAGAAAAGCATAATAATAATTGATATTTCATCAAATAAATATATTTTATGTAGGTATATAAATACCAAATTGGGTTTTTAATTTCGATTTTATATATAGTTTTATTTCTGTGAATTGTATAAATAAAGCTTAAGTAATTCTGGTAATTGAAGGGAAATAGGTTAATACCGACTATACCAAGAATTTCTCAAAACATAAAAATACAAGTATTGGATGAGGCAAGAAAGGTTTATAAATAGCTGCGGATAATGATTTTCTATGTTGTTAGTTACTACCGTTATCTTAACTCGTTTATCAAACACTAGGTTAAGGGCACTCGTATATTATTTTAAAGGCAATTTGCACCAATACACTAAGATTATGTACCAGTCCTTGAGACTTGAGAGATAAGAAAGCCGTTTTGACACCAGAGTATGATAAGTACTTACATATAAAATTAGAATAAAAGATATAGAATGTATTAATTTTTTTAATTTTAAATACTTTTGATGGCTTTGGATACATGTCTTTAAAGGCCCGGTGAACAATGGAATTGACCTGAATGAATGATTGGAATTGAATTGAATTTTTCCCGGAACTTGACTTGTTGAAAAAACACTAAATGAAAAAAATGCTAATGCTACAATCTTAGAGATTTTATTATTAACAGTTATGTTAAAAGTTAGGATTTCCGCCATTATGTAGGCATTTATTCGACGATTATTAGCTGTCAAAACGGCCATATTTCTTGACGAGTACGTAAATTTTTAGACTTTTTAAGTTAAGACTGGGGCTTAGTCCATAATGATCGCAAATCTAATTACTATGTGGGAAGTTCCAGTTTTATGATTTGTATTGTGAATGAAACACTACAACAATAATTTAATGTGTAATCAAATAAATGCTGTGATAGTGTAATGATTGGTTATAATAAACCAAACATTTAAACGTCAATTAAAGGTGTGTTTTATTTCAAACTCATTTATGACCCCCAGTTATAAATACAAATACTAATTTTTATTGTGGAAGCACAGGTAAAAAAGATGGTACAGTCAGTTTGGTGTAACTGTGACTCGTCTACAAAGCACGTACAATAATTCAATCAAACAATGTTTTTTATCATTAAATCATAAAAAAACATCTTAATTCGCATCAATTTATTCTGAGTTAAAAGAATATAACAATTATGTCATCAATTAATACTTAATAAAAATAAAATATAATAATCACGACAAAATATCATTAAAAAAATATTGAGGCTATAATAGCACTTAACAGTTGTATAATTTTATTTCTTTTTTTATTATTCCATAATGATGCAAAGAGGTTTGTTATAGAGAATAATAGATACATTCATAATGGCAGAGAATAATAGATACAGACTATTGGCTCTGTCTTCCCCGTAATGGAGTAAGACGTGGTATATGTATTTATATAACACACCAGAATATATATCTGTCATTGTGGATATATTGGTAAACCAGCAGAGTTATGACTGAGCAATTTTCATCTGAAAACCTATACATGGATTTTCCATTTTAAATCTTCGCAACGAGAATAGTTAATAAAACTGAGCCGTATGTTTTACCTGATAGAGTCTATTTCTGACGTGTTTTTTATATTAAAATATGATTGCTAGCCATTTGATATAACACAGGATCGCTTTCATGGAAATTGTATGGAATATGTTCAGTGAATAAGTTTCGGTTTTCATAAAAAAATGTGGTTTTTCATTCATTTATTTCCAGGGAAATTAAAAATGGTAATTCATATTTAAATCGCTTTTTAATCATATATATTGGTGAGGTAGCAATGAAAAAGCACAGTGGCTAGTTACTTCTCTTTACTGTGCAACATAAATACGTACGTACATGATCACGTTTATGCCCATTGCGGGGTAGACATAGCCAACCGTCTCGAAAAAACTGAAAGACTTTGTTGAGCTGTATGGATACTATACAAATTGTACAATAGAAGAAGCGGCGAAACAAACTATACTGCAGCAAAGGCAAACAGTCTGTCATTTTCTGAATATCAAGCCATAGAAAACATATTTAAAGCCCGTAAGGGATAAAAATAAGAAAATAACATTCTATCGCGTGGTCAATTTATGTTGACAAACTGATTTGACCACAAAGAGCAAACTTTGAAGAGCCAGTTTTAATTAAAAAATTAAATTAATTTATGTTACATTTCTACAACAATCTAATTACTTACCCTTATCATTTACTTGTAGCAAACTGAAAATATGCAATGCAATAATTTTTTTAACACACGAGCTCATATAAGTAATGTTTACTAAATATCTCGGAAATGTACTAAATATCTAAAAAAAAAAAAGATTGTTATTATTCCACAGAAAAAGGCGCGAACAAGTGTTTAAAAACTTCTAAGTAGTTTCTGAACGCCCGACCACTGTCCCACAGTATGAAACTCACATTACCAACTTTACAGATAAAAAATACCATAATGAGGTTTTACGCACGTGAATGACAAAAACTAGTGTCAAAACTAGGGATGCCTGTTTTGTTTCTTGTTACTAACCGTGTTTTAACTATGGTAGCTACTTTGATAGTAGTCATTTGATTGCTTTAAAACGTTCGCGTTGCTTATTACTATTTTTAAATACTACAAGTATGTACCGTGTGGTTCCCGGCACCATTACAAAAAAGAATAGGACCACTCCATCTTTTTCCCACGGATGTCGTAAAAGGCGACTAAGGGATAGGCTTATAAACTTGGAATTCCTCTTTTAGGCGATGGGCTAGCAACCTGTTACTGTGACACAAGACTGGTGGCTCTGTCTACCCCGCTAGGGATATAGACGTGATCATATGTATGTATGTAAATACTACAGGTATTAAACGCGCACGTAACGTACCTTTATTTTATCTCGGACGTTTTGAATCATCACGATGGTTTCGAATTATCGGCTCAGGATACTCTTGACCTTTCACCATTACTCCGACCAAGGAGGAAACAATTCTAATTTCGGACTACATTTTTATGTAGTGGCTAGTCCACAGCCCTTGAAGGGCACTTTTGAGCAGCATTTTGAATACAAATGAGATTGATCGTGGTCTGTTTGTTAATGAGCGCTAATCGCTTCAACCGCCGATAATTTTGCTTGAATGAGGCGAAAGGGTAACATCCGAATGAGACCACTCTGTCTCTTTCCCATTTATGTTGTAGAAGGCGACTTGGGGAATTGGCAACATAAATCTAATGCAACATTTAACATTATTCAATACGGGTTATTTTCCAAAAAAAGGAGTCTTCCTTAAATATTATTAATCCCAGTAGGTACCTTATTATACCTATCAAAAAATATATCAAAGAAATGAATATATGAAGCATTACCTATGCATAACCTGACAGAATATTTTCACTTTGGAGCTGTCTAAACCGAAACTCCATTCTCGTGTTTGTAGGGTTTAATGATTAAAGAAATGGTTATTTATTTTTCTCAAGGGTAAGCTGTTAAACATTTGAGTACTTATTATTTTCTGAGTAAAAGAAATAAAAACACAATATAAGAAACGGTGAAGTCCATTTTCACATAAATACGACATTACGCAGGTAATTTTATGGGACGTAAAATGGTTTCGACCATTTGGCCAAACTTTATGGCATGTTTACTTTCTAATAAATCACATGTACACAATTTATGTTATCAATAAGTGGAATTCATAAATATTTATTTTAACAATATAATTCATATTCATGAACATCACACATGTGGTCCCTGTCGGGGTAGACAGAGCCAACAACTCGACGAGACTGAAATGCCACCGTCGTTCAGCTGTATGGCTTAATGATAGGATTGAGATTTAAATAGTGACCGGTTGCTATTGCTATGCTACACACATAATCATTATGTCATCAGGCTAGACATGATGAAACTATATATGTTTCGTTTTTGCCATTTAGCCACGGGACCCTAAAAATAGTCGCATGTAAATTAATATAAATACTTAAGAATACGTAATTTTATTTCTTAACAGACAAACAGACAGCTGAAGATACAAGAGCGAGTCTAGAACTCTTATTTTGAATTTAATTGTCACAATATAATGTCCAGTGTCGTAATTGAAATTAAAATCATGAAGGTTTAATACACTTCGATTTTTGACCTCGACTTGAAACAAAGAATAAATGCAAGATGTGTCAATAGAATGGCGATGTCAAACAAAGAGCTAGTATCATGGCACTTCGCGCTTAGAGCCCTATCGAGAACATCTCGAGGCAGTAGAGCGCCCTCCATATCATCCGGTAGAAACTTTGAATAGCGTGGAATATGATAAAATGGTAATAAAAAAGAAAAAATTAATTTTAAATATAGAATACAGAAAAAAAACCATTTGGAGTGTCTTTAATTCTAATGAATTTAATCTGTTATTTTTAGCGCTACACCCACCTCACCCCTAATTTTTCAACTACTAGAATATTTATTCCATAAATTTACTGAAAATTAAAGCACTTTAACATGGACTAGGTAATTATAAAAAAAATAATCTGTTCACAATCACTAAAAATAAAAATTACAATCAATAAAAAAAAAACTGAACATCAGCTTAAAAAAACACGAGTGTTTTAAAAACGGAATGGTTTCCATAAACTATTGAATATTGGGCAATATTTGCCGATGACACGGTCCGTTACAACGTATAGATGATCGGTATTGACCGTAAGCCAATATGTACAGTGCATAAACCGCGGTGCACACAACGCTTGAAACGAAACGCAACCGATAGGGGCATAGGTTATGACGACTGAATGTTACAATATACCATAAATCTACATTTATATAATAAAGGAATGGAAAAAATATACTTAATAAGAGAGTTTAAATATCGAGCGAAAGGAAAAATTCTTATACAATGTAAATTTTTACAAAGTAAATAAAAATTTAATAAAGAAATTCCCTTGAAACTTTTCAAAAACAATAGAAATCATAAAGTAGGGTTAAAATTGCCTACTTTAGGCAATAAAATTTCTGCAGCGATAGAAGACTCTTATTTTGTTGGAGCCGGGGTGTATTATTACGATACGAAACTACATCGTATGAATGTTTTGCCTTGCACGCTAGATTCAGGGTGTAATTTCATTGATTATCTTTATTACAAAGTAAAAACATGTCATCATCATGTCATGTGGTCATATCATGACCACAGCCGCTGAAACGCGACCAAAATGTCTACAACAGAAAAGCGTACTGTAACGTAATGCGCGTTTTAATCTGTCTTATTATGGGAAAACAATTGAACAATAAAAAATATTGTCTTCGCCCGGCTTTGTCCATCTCCTTGGAGTCGGATCATCTCTTCCCTCTGCATCTTACGACATACCCACAAAAATAAACTTCACAATGTTAAAAAATATATTTAGTGCAATTTTTCGAAGTAAAAAAGTTTTGTTGCCTCATAGCTACAGAGCATTGTATTTACATTCATTACAGTGGATGTTTTCTATCCATCGATGCCTCAATAACTCGAAAAATGTTTATAAACTTGAGTAAAAACAATGTCCATTGTCAAACTACTCTGCGTAATAAAAACCCGGTGGAGTTTTATCTCAACAGGAACTAAGAATCATTTCTTCATAAAACATAATTTTTTATTAGAATAGATTTTTTTTTAACTTGAGTATGTCTCTGCTTGGGCTGGATTAAATTTTGTTCTTTTTAACCTCAGACCAAAATGAAAGGTGTTATATTTACACTAGCTGTGCCCGCGACTTCGTCCGCGTGGAATAGTTATTTTGGGCATCATATTTATTTTTGCAAACATCCTCCACGGCTTTATCAATTATAGCTGCTAATTGTTATGCGACTTGGCGACGACTTGGCCCACATCATTACCCGCGACGGAACGGAGACCGTATATAGTGAGATGAGAGGCCTTTGCCCAGTAGTGGGATCTTACAGGCTGATACTTTACTTTACTTTAAAATAGTAATATCTTCTAAGATGTTCATTGAAATTAAGTGATATCAAAGACAGTTGTGTTTTCAATTAAATACTCATAATCAACAACAATCTTAAAAGATAGACATAATCAGTTTAAAAGTAGGTAAGAGGTAAAAACAGACAAACATACAAAGGAAGTATTATAAGTAGAATGATACCTATCTATATGTAGGAAGTAGGATAGAGCAGGGCGATCGAAAGATGCGGGGTGAGGGGGCGGGGGCGGTCAGGCGGTCCCACGTATTAGAAAGAACGCTGGTTCGCCGTATTAAATGTTTCGCTGCAAATTGCTTATAACGACTATATCTCAAAACCTATTCGTCTGATTTATATACTGTAAATGGCAATTTTAGTCTACATGAAATGCCGAAAGTAATAAACATATTTATTTGGATAAGGATTAATACTGAATTAAAGAAAATTGGTTTCAAAATAACTTATGTTTATAATGAAAAAATAATCTTAAAAAATGAACATAAAAGTGGTTATTGTAAGTAAACCTTAAGAGATAGATATATGCTCTCGCGGACTTTTTTGTGGCAAAAAATGAGTACTTCACATCTTTAGTACATTGTTTTACTATATCTTTGTTGGTTTGCGCAGCGTTCGCGTGGAAAGCTCGCAGATGGCCGACTCATTCAACTTTCACCTGCATTGTTGACGTTTCCCGTAGGAAATCCGGGATAAAATGTAGCCTATAGCCTTCCTCGATAAATAGACTATCTAACAGTGAAAGAATTATTCAAATCAGTTCAGTAGTTTCTGAGATTAGCGTTTAAACAAACAAACAAACAAACAAACAAACAAAACAAACTATTCAGCTTTATAATATTAGTATAGATAAAATCTTCATCTGAATTCTCCCCCGCCGATCGAATACTCCACTCACGCTGTTTGAAAGAAAGTCACAGGTGCAAATAATTAAGCGTGTAAAACAAAACGTACAGTGGACAATATAAAAAAATATACCAATTTGATATCTTAGGTGCAGAAGGGGTGGTATACTTTTCTGCCGCTCACTGTACCTACTTGTTCTATTATAAAAATAATTACCTCAGGATAGCTGATTCAGTATTCAGCTGATATATAAATCAAATAGCACCACGATGCTAAGTATGACGGCAAGGAAACGTCAATGATGTACATATGTCGTTTGAGTTTCACCTACATGTGTAGGGAAGTGGCCTATTTCCCAGTTATTCCAGCAATTTCGTTAGTGGGCCACTTTGAAGCTCTTCGGGCGAATCTCCGTTTCGGCGGAACTAAAAAATGTCGATCTAGATGTAAATACGTAACGAAAATAACCAGAGAAGCTAGCTTGAAGACTTGTATCAATATTGAAGCAGCCAAATTCTGCATTCAGTTAATGCACGTATTTACAAGCATATCTTGGTTATTATCATCCTTCTCGCGTCCTTCCCATTAACATCCACAGCTGTCTGAAGAGGCGTCCTGGGCCCGCGAATTTACGCGAAGCGATTCCCTTTTTGACCTTCACAACCCAGCATAAGGAATCATGGTTACCCATCCAATTGTCAGAATGTGCAGTTTACTTCACGATGTTTTCCCTCACCAGAAGAGCACCAGTTGGCCATCAAACTAATGTATGTAACTCAGAAGATAATTATTTGTATATTGCCGTGGTAAGATTTGAACTTGTACAAAACATGGCGCATGGCGCTTTTTAATCGAGTACCATATTCGTGAAAATATAAAAAAAAAATTTAACAAAGTTTTTTATATTAATTTTATTTTTTTCCAGCAAAGCTTTAAGCTTTTTCTTTTTATCATGTAAATAATGGGATATTAACTTACTAGGTCAGTAATTGACGCATTGTTTCTATAACATTCACAGCGGGACAATCTGAAACAAATAAAAAAAAATATTTGTAGATAGTTTTTTTGGGATATTAGTTTCTATTTGGTCTTCTTGGTGAGATACGTATGTTGTACCAATAGAGAAATTACTTATTTAAATAGTGCCCACAGCAGTACAATTGTAGTGTGGTTGTAGTGTTAATGTCACTGCGTAAAAGAGATAATTTTTAGAAAATATGTACGTGTAATGGTCCGATTGCGCTAACACTCTGTTTTGGTCTCACTTAAATTTGGCCTTAATTTCATTTATTTACATAACACATACAATATTTCTACTACAATATTAATATTTCTACTAAGTGATTACTTACCTGCTTTTAATCGGTTTTATCTTTTGGATAACAAAAGTTACTAACCGATAATATAAAATGTGTGGATCGCACCATATCAAATTTGTGTCGCCATACTAAAATTGTTGCGCTTTAGTCAAAGTTGTCGTAAACTACCTATAGCCAACCTGTATCTAATTTTGTACCTAAATATTAATATTTTTATTTCTACGATCAATTATATAGTACGTCTATGCAATATTCACTTTAAATTGGTTAAAAATTTATCAGTAAAGTCAATGTTATCAATCGTCAATTCGTTTGACTCAGCTTTACGAGTACAGCGGCATTTACTTGTTGTAGAAATGACTTATAGATAAGCGATTTCATAGCATAGTATGACCATACTGTTATGCTGTGTTCTATAAAGGCGATGAGATAATACAAACAATCACCAAAATTACTAAAACTCGCCTTTATTTACTAACAATTTTTTTTTCGGGCTAGCAACCTGTCACTATTTGAATCCCAATTACGTTATTAAGCCATCCAGCTGAATGTGTCGTTTCAGTCTTTTCCAGGCTTGTTGGTTCTGTTTTAGCTCTTGATATACGTAGGTATGTTTTTCTGATATTCTGAGAACAAATTAAATATGAATAAATAGTGAAATAATATAATTGGCGCGGTGATACGTGGTAATGATATACGTTCGTTTAAAAAATGATAAAGAATAGATTCACCAAAAGGGAAAAATGTTTTGTGTTTTCATTCATTCCAAAAAGAAATTCGAAGTGTCAAATCTTTATGTTATTGCAATAAAGGCTAAGTACTGCTTTGATGCGGTACGATATTTTATAACAAACCGTTTAAGGTTGACAATCAAATGACGAATATAAATGTTAGAAGTGTACCAAAATAAAATATCACACCTTAAGTTATCTATTGTGGTGCTCTCATTAAGGGTGAAATTATTGCTAAGCCTGATAAATTGCGAAAATATTCCTCAATAAATATTAATGGCGGCCATATTTCCACCTCAACGTAAGTAGCTTTTTTAAAAGGTTGATTTACGTCACGATTAAGTTTCTTTGTTGTTAGAGATTTTGAATTTACTTTGCCAAAATAAAAAATCGCTGTTATTGTGATCGTGCTAGTTCATATCTGTTTATATTCTGGGCAGCATTTCTAAATATAGTCCATTACACGTCTAAAGCTTGTATACTACAGCATGTTTTGCTTAAACATAGGTTTGCAAATGTAATTTTTTAAAGATAGAATGCCCCTATGTAAATCTGAATGGGTAAGTCCTTTTTTTTTCGGTTTCTATGGTAGTCATTATCTTTGGGAAAAGGTACTGCAAAAAATTGTGCAAGCAATGTTGTCTGTGGCAATCATGGAGTTAGTATTAAATACGTTGATAACGTGAAGATTCTCTGAATCGATTTGGAAATGGAAAACTAAATAAACAATGGACGGAGTGAAATTAAATGAAACTGTTTGTTAAAGACAATAGCTCGTTAAAAAAATAAACACGTTCATTACACTATTCCTCAGTTTTGTGTTTTGTCAAGTGCTTCTAGAGTTTATTCAACCTTGTTTACAGAAAAGCTCAATTTCAAAAGTTAAAACAGAGTAAATTAAAAGTAAATATTTTTTAACTGGATTGAGTCCATATTAAGAATGTGTTTGCCGTGTGGTTCCCGGCACCAATACAAAAAAGAATAGGACCACTCCATCTCTTTCCCATGGATGTCGTAAAAGGCGACTAAGGGATAGGCTTACAAACTTGAGATTCTTTTTTTAGGCGATAGGCTAGCAACTTGTCACTATTCGAATCTCAATTCTATCTTAAAGCCAAATAGCTGAACGTGGCCTATCAGTCCGCTCAGGACTGTTGGCTCTGTCTACCCCGTAAGGGATATAGACGTGATTATATGTATGTATGTATGTAAGAATGTGTATCAACTCATAGTATTTATTGAATAAAGTATCGTTGACAGTCTTGCACTAGGCACAAACAAACAGGCCATCGACTAACCGGATTGGCTTCGAACGGAATCCAAATTTAAAAAAATATTATGTCAATATAGATAGATCGATGCTATACTATATATAGGTAATACCGGGTGAAAAACTGGTAAAATCTAAGAATAAAAGGCCAGCAATTGTTAAAGCAATAATATTATAATTTTCACGATTTCTTGTACCGGATATGTATTCGCAGGATGTCGGGGCGCGGGTGCGGAACTGTGCAAATTGCTATTTGGTGACAAGCAAAATGGCGGAGCTCTGAAATATGTGTGCATAACGCACTCATGACAAGTGATATAAATCTTATAATCATTGAATGAAATTAAGATTTATATTTGATGAAACAAAAGAAGTGTGCAGGAATCGTGGAAAATGCAAATATGTATTGTCTGTTTACCTCTCCGCGAAAGAAGTGAACATACCTACCTCGTAGGTATGTGTTAAATAGAAACGCACAAAATAATTGTCAGAGGTAACAGTGCGATAAGGCCGTGTTTTGTAGTTTTATAGAGCAGTTAAAAGTAAATTTAACAACCTTGTACATAGGCCTTGCTTGGCCAAAGCTTCAAGCTGTTTTAGCAATAGTGGTAAAGCACCTACTGTAATACAAATATAGGTATTTATATCTTAAATGAAAATAAAACACTACTGGGCAAAAAGCATTGTTTCATATCTTCCAAATATATACGTTATCTTTCTGTAAGATCATCTGATAATCACAATCTTTTCTGATATCAGCCTATGTAAAATACAGTTGTTTACAATTTATTCGCTTAATTTTACAATCGACGTAACAGTTTGTTTTCGTGACTTGTATTGTCCAAACGGCTCGGAGCAGCGGTATAGAAAATTGGCAATAACCGGTACTGCTATGTAAGAGACCAAGCCTCGGGCCTTCCACGTAAGACTACTCTGTGGACGTCGAAGCAATTCCAAATTTAAACGTTCTCAGCCAGCTGTCGTTCGCTTTTCATTTAGAAAAATTCGGCCACGAAAAGCAATACAAACTAGGAATACAACCAGTTATATAAATTTTATTTTTTACACTGGTTCATCATCGTCTTTTATTAATTTTTATATATTGTTTTCTTTTTTTCATATGGCTGAATGAACTCCAGTTCCCTTTGCCATTCCTTATGGATAAAGCTTCAGAAAAAAAAAATCTATTGCATTGAACATAGAACAAATTATACAGTCGCAATAATAACCTCCTTCCTTTTAAAACATTTACTTACATACATATCTACTAAATATCTGGTAGCAAAGTACAGGGGAAGTAAGTACATTAAAATTTAGTTCTGAGACTAGAAACTTCAATGTCGTAGATCATAAAAAATGACAGAAACTTGCGCCTAACTGTATCATGTCTGTCGCGAATAACTTGCACTCCGTTAAAGTTGCGGAGATGGCGAAACGGCGAGACCAACTTTGATGAAGAAGAGAATAAAATATGAAGAAATAAATGGTGGAATTTCTGATTGATAAACGATTTTTTTCTTGTTACAACAAAACTCATTGGAAATCATTGGAATAAAAATATAAATAAAATTGAATTTGATCAGGAACCTTTCGATTTCGAAGTTTCAATTTTATTTATTAATGAAAAGTAAAATCTTAAAGCTTCTAATAAAATCATTTCCATTCCACTTCAGTTTGTTCAATTATATTAACGAACCGTATATCAAGTGCGGTTTACCCTACCAGCTTATGTCAGTCAATCGTAAATAAGAGTGGGTTTTACATGGGCGATGGAGAGGCCCACAGACATATAAATAGCTAGATAAAATCCATCCTCTAGAGATGAGGATGCATTCGGCGCTTACGCTTCTATGTCATCCATTGAAAAAAAATCTAAGTCTAAGATGACATCGCAGGGCACGAAATTAAAAAATAAGTACTCGCACCTACGACGAACCATGGAGAGAGGTATAGAAGCAAAGATCTACTACACACGCCGAACGAAGCTGTATGGAAAAGAGGTTCATTTAGTTCACTTTTCCTACACTTTTTTCATATTATCTCTGGCGGGGTCTAGGTCTAGTTTGATCTATGTCTGTGGCCGCCCATCGTGGCCTCTTCAGCGATTCACAAATCAGGCACAATGCTGGAGTGTCATTGCCGGTTTTTTAAAATCGTCGCCATTTTAATTTGTCCTTTTTAAGTGGCCTCTTTCAATTCTGTGTGGGTTATGGCAGATGTCGAATTTATCAAGCATGTTACCAAAGGGTTTCGCTTGTACATCTCTCTCTTTTCAGTGGATACATAGCTTTAAAGATCATTTTTATATGCTGTAGGTATACAGATTTATAAAAGAACCGATGTGTTTACATAAGGAAATTGAGTGAATGTGGTTGATGTGAAAGAAGTATGAAGGGATTGTGGCAAATAGAAAGATGTAGTATCTGTCTACCACTCTGAGAAAGACGCGTGATTAAGAAATTGAAGTTTCTTTCAGTCATTTGTTAATATTTCCAAAGCTGAGAACCAACTTACATGGAAGTCGAAACTGGTGAATAAATTAACAGCTAATGAATTACAGTTCTCAAACAGGAAATGGGAGCCGTCACCGACTCGCCTCGTATCAGCCTAATTACCCATTAAAAGTTTAAGCGTTCTGATATTCTCGATGATTTACAGGTATTTGCTGAAATTAAACTAATTTCTGTGCAGAGAATTTTCGCGTTCAGCAGTTATTTTATTATGCCATATTTGTCTATGTTAGCCTTTCAGTCTTTTCGAGACTGTCGATTATATCGACCCCGTAAGGTATAAAGACGTAATATATATGTACAATAAACTTAATTGTATAAAACCTGCCAAGGTTGTGGAGGTCAGACGGGAGAAGTTTCGTGTAAACACCTGACTCTCGCCGATTTCAGGACAGTGGACGTAGAATCGTGGGGAAACCCCGAACTCCTCTCATCAAACCAACGCAGTATCAGTCTTTCTTATGGATATTTTTCTTATGTCAATATTTTGTTTTGCAAAATTATTTTACTATCACTATTATAGATACTGTTTATCCACCGCGTTTATCTGTTTACGATAAACACAAAACATTCCAAACGCATTTTATGTTAGTACTTTTTTCACTAATTGTTATCAAGCGAAGAAAAGACGTGACCGTTCCAAGGTGCACAATTTCAATTTGAATTGAAATTTTTCTCAGTTACGTACGTACATTAGTTTTATTGCTAACCGATGCTTTACGGTAAAGATCACCATGTAGGTGCTATGAAAACACTTTAAAATTAAAAACATCAGCTTTCATGAAAATAGATAACATAATCAACTGAATTAGTTATTAAATTGATTTGTTTGAATTTTTCGTATAATTAGGAGACAAATCAATCAGAAATCATAGCAATAAAACAATATGTGTGTGAAGGTACTTTTATGACGTCAGTACCATGAGTGCTAACTCAAGTAATATCGTAACTACGCTAGTAGCCTTTATTATGTGTCGTAATAGTTTCACACGTCATTAATTTTATTAACAGACGAAGGAGCAGAGTTATGTATGGGACGAGGCTAGTGAGTACCATTCATCTTGCAGATTACTGCAACCGCGTTACGAGTTCCCGACTGACTAAAGGAGGGTTATGTTTTTGGGTTTATGTATAGGTATGTACCTTGTGGTATGAATGTCTTGTGGTTTCCGTCACTTTAGAAAAGGACCTTTCCATCTCTTTCCAATGGATGGTGTAAAAGTAAAGGCAAATGTCGCATATCTAGCAAGCTTAAAATTTTTGTTTTATGCGTCAATGTCTAGTTACATAATTGATAAGCTATTCCGATTTTAGCACGAGACTTTTATATTATGAGACACTAACTAAACGATGTTTTATTATAAATATGTATATTAATTAATATCCTTATTTCGCCTTAATAAAACTACCCAAAGAGCAACCAAGCCGAATGTGTTCCTACTAGAAGCAATGTTTATTATATTTGTACAGCCATATTGCCTAGTTCCGCAACGGATATTGCAAACGGCAGGCAAATCGAGAAATTAAGACATGAGGGAACCTTTCTAATGACACATTAAAAATATAATTAAAAAACTATCAGGATCCATAGAGTCACCTATGAGGTTGAATTTTCATATTACCTATTTACAGAATTAATACACATTTTTCATGCCATGAAATTTTGTTTAAGTGACTATTAGGTTTTTTATGACGTTATTTTCTTTTATCGATGTCTTGTTGATAAACGTGTGTTAAACGAGTAGAGTAGTGTAGAGGTATGTTACTAAAAAAAAGTCCTTTTATCTGGTAACACTGGATGAAATCGGTCCAATTATTTGGTATGTTTGGTATTACCATTAGTGTTAAAATTAAACGGTCGTTTTTGTAAAATAAAAACAATAGCAGTGGATCTTAAAAAGTTAAAAGCCTCAGTTATTTTTACCGCTTAAATGCACTGCGATGCACCACTTATTCTCATTAGAAATACTCAGTTCTGCACTTGCGGTAATTTCGCTAAAACAGCTTAATTAATTTACGAGCCTTGAATTTTCAACTTGGTTCTTTACTATAGCAACTTAGGGTTTTAAAATTATAATTTAAACTTGTGTTTTGCACGGGGTTTAGCATGTGGGAATTTCGGTGTTAAGGTTTATTGAGAACGGCCCCGTATTTTTTGAGTTTATTGGTCACTACCTACCTACTTAAACAAGCGACTTTGTGCAATACCTGCATACGATTAAGGATATCTTTGGATTCTTCTTGTAAGCGATGGGCTAGCAACCTTTTTGAATCTCAATTCCATAATTAATACAGTTGAACGTGGCCTTTCAGTCTTTTCAAGACCATTGACTCTGTATGCCCGTAAGTGATATAGTTGTGATGATTGGTAGGTATACTGGAATGTACTTACTAATACAAAAATTAAATATCATTTAATTAGCTAAGATTTATTTGCCAAAATAGAGCGATCACACAAGGAAATCTAATGTTTGCTTCGAAAATAAAAGCGAAATTAGGTAGTTGTATAAATTTTTTGCCGTGTAAGAAATTATTAAAGGGGGCTTGGCTTTTTTTACGATTTTGTTCGAGAGCTTTCAATATTAATAAATAGGCAACAATTCGCCCTCATTTTTATTGGCAAATTTGTTTAGCATAAAAATGTTCTTCTAAGGTTACCTAATTCGTCGCAAAATAAGATTAATTAATACACATGTCGCGATTCTTAACATAATTCTGAAACTTCTAAATAAGTACTTGTTACGCAGACTGCGGTGAATATTCATGTCGTCTTTACAGAGTTGGTTTACTCGAAATATTTACAGCAAGAAACAAATACCTACATACATATAAGTATCACGTTTTTACACTATCCCTACGGTAGGTAGAGGGGCTCCTTCAGCTGTATGGCTTTATTCAGAGAGCAGATTCAGATAGTGACAGGTCGCTAGCCCATGGGAAGAGATGCAGTGGCCCGATTCTAAAGTGCTGAACCGAAAACTGTCGGACTGACAAAGAAAACTACTTATTCATTATTATGATTGCCACAAATTTTTCTGGCGCCATCTAGCGGAAAATGCGATAACTAGTCAAATTGCATTTTTCAACCCCTGTTAACAGGACGCTTTCCTACCCTTGAAGGAAAACCCAAACTATTATACAATCTTATCCAAAAAAACATAGATGGCGTTGCTAGGAATAAAAAGGTTTTCGGGTTCCCTTCTCGGACTTGTTCCTTGGAATTCAAAGACCTGTCTATTAGATTCGAAATTAAAAACAGCAACCCAATTATACAAGCCAATTAATTATGCAAGCCAATTATACAAGCCGTCGTTATTATTATTTATCCTATTCAATATTTTATAGCTCAAATTGTGTGATTTGTCTAAATATCATAAAGGATAATTTGTTCTTTAACGTTTGATACCCTGACAGTTTACTAACTAAAACGTATTATCACCAAATATTCAACCGACACAAACAAAAATCATGCTTGTATTCCTTACGGGGCAGACGCAGCTGATAGTCTCAAGTCAAGACTCAAAGACCACGAACTTAAAAATTCTATTGACAGATCATATATATATTATAATTTTTTTTTCAAAATTAGACCGGCTTTTGGAAATTTGCGTTACAAACATACGTACATACGTAAATGTATTTCTTCCTTACTTTGTTTTGCCATGTTGATTGGTAAAAAACAACTTCAACAAACACCGCGTTTCATTACTTAATGCAGAGTGTAACTAGTTCACTTACTTTATATCTCCACGTATCACGATAAAACAAGTAGTCGATCATAGGGTTTTTAATGTCAAGAGGAAATTCGTGCTGTAGGTAGCAAAAAGCTAAATAGGTCTCGGATCACATAACATGATAGCTACATCAACCTTTTTCAAGTAGTGATTGGGTGTAGACTCCAGCGATAATAGCATAATTTACTCCGTTTATTTGTACAGAGTATATCGGATACTTTTAGATAAAAATCTTATCCCCAGTAAATCTACCGAGTATCTTGTTTGAAGATGGATAGACGTGACTACATGTATGTAGGTATCGATGTGTCGTTTGTAGGATAGAAATGTGTTATATACCTCCGCTATATTATATAACGCCTTAGAACTTCAATTATAAATAAGAACATCGCCGAAATCTAACACAAATCGTCCTTCTGGAATTTGTTCCTGTTTCATCTCTGTGGAGGAGCTGTCTGACCCCCATAACCAGGGACTGTTACCAGTTTGCAGGTGACAAAACTTATTTCCCTAAATACCTATACAGTCGCCTATTAATCAAAGAAAAATAGATAGCGCGGATCTCATGGAAATCGGAATAGTTACAATAGCCTTTTTGGAATTCTATGTATGTGTGTTGTGATCCTATTTTAAAGTCACGAGAACCACAAGGCTTTTATCACTACATAGTATAAAGAAAAGTAGCTTCCCGCGTTTGCCCCTATGTCTGTATGTATGCTTAGATCTTTAAAACTACACAACGGATTTTAATGCAGTTTTTTTAAATATATAGAGTGATTCAAGAGGAAGGTTTATATGTAAAGGTTACCCGTGCGAAGCCGGGGCGTATCGCTTATATACATTTAATAGAGCTGATAACTACTTTTGAATAGATCCAGGGTATCGTCCAAAAGCAGACTCCCAAATTTGAATCACTGTATCTAACTATGTACTTATTAACCATTTCCATTGTATTTGAATCCATTCATACTGATCATATGTATAAATTGGAACAATATAAGAACTAACAGAACTCAAAATCTACGTAACCGGTTTTGACGAAATTTGTCACAGAGCTAGATAGACCTTCAGGAATAATATAGGCCTTTTTTTTCTGGAAATGCCTACAGCGCAACCCACCGCAAAATGTAGTAGATATTAAATATATTATTTCTGAACCCTACCTTCAAAGGGCGATGCTCTGACGACTGGCGCATAGCGGTATAGTTCAGGTAACGGTTTTGATCTCCAGTGAAAACACAATGGAACTAAACAATCGTATTTCCCCGCTTCAAATAATCGCTTTTACTCCATTCATGGCAGTTATCAATGAAACGATGGTGAAATGGTCCGAAAATTGAAATAGTACATACATGTAATCACGACCACATCTCCTACGGCGCAGACAGAGCCAACAGTCCTGAAAAGACCGATAGGTCACGTTCAGCTGTATATTTATGAAATAGAACAGATCTTTTAAGAAACAATCTTTCCTCTACATCACCTTCCTGGCGTTAGTCTTAATCTTTCTGGAGTGGTTAAGATGTGAAGGGAGGAGACAACAATCCTGAATTGGGTAAGAAAGTCAGTTTTACAAAATGGCTCGCCTCAATACAAAACAAACAAATTCTTCCTCTCCATAAATAATGCCCATGCATTTTTCTAAGTCAAGTAAGTCAATATGCATGCATACATATACATTATGTCTCTACTTCTTTAAGCTGAATGGCTTAAAGATGGAATTGTATGTGTTATTTTTATGAGGTAAAGACCTATACTGCAGTAATCTTCCAGTGTGTAATATGATCTGCAATTCTGAAGATGATCATGCATTGGCCTACATTATAACTACAAAATGACAATTAATACCTCCTCGGAGAGTCGGTGAGGTCATCGGTGATGGATGCAATCAACCATAATGATGCTAATTGCTTTCAAGACCCAACCTCAATTCAAGATAATTTGCTTACGTTTTTCTCAAAACTTGTATTTATTATGAGTTAATATTAAATGATATCGCGGTTTATCAGTCGTTATTTGATAACTGCCACATTTTAGTACTTCAGACGTTGACTCATTTTTATACCACGATGATTAATAAACCAAATGATGACGGAATAGTTTCGCGAATAAGTTCATTATTATTTCAGAAATATATTTTCTATAAAGGTTTCTTTTTCTGCGAAAACTTAGCATATGGTTGTTCGAAGGTTGCTGAGGCTTTGTTAATTCACATTTGAAAAGATAGTATTCTTCAAGAAAAGGAAGATACATGTATTTAATTTCTTGTAAGGTTATAATTTATAATTCAGAACTGACAAGCGCGCCCTCATATTTTTTTGTCTGGAAGTACTCCAGAAGAATATATTATTTTAGACAGAAACTATGTAGAAAGATAATAAGTTTATAAGTTGTAGGGGCACAAACACTAAATTACATAAACTAGCTAGACTGGGTCTAATTTTTATGTTCTTTATTTTTCTACACAATGTTGCGTGCTGCAGCAAGCTTTAATGTTTTAATGCAATATAAAAAGAAAAACTCCATTCTTTTTAGTTTTATATTTTGTTATCAAATATACCGGTTATTAGACTCCTCATGGTCATCGTGTCATCATTGGAATGTAGAGTATTAGGTTACTATTAATCAGAGAATAATTTAACTACTGTATTCACATGTTAGCAAGCTCTGATAGCTGTCATATCATCAATCGCGGAATCAACAGTAGCCGGGTCGGGTGTCAAATCGAGTAGCGTGTGAAGCGGATGACACGATGCGCCCGCGCCGCGCACCCGTTACATATCAGACTGCTTCCTGCTGGATTGAATATCCATATGTTTAGGCAATTATCTGTCGTATCACTCATATTCAAATGAATAAGTGGCAACAAGTACATTTACAAATAATAATTTATTTTGACGAGGTCGATGGTACCAAATTTTCTACCAAATAAGAAGAACTGGTGATGGATTCGATTAGGTTTGTCTCTACCTATTGCTGAAGATCATATTGATGTAGCTGAACCAAAAGCCAGATAAATGATGGTATATCAATCTATGTAGGGCCTACCTTTTAAATTCCTGTTAGTCCGATATAATCATTCATAAGTTCGGGCTGATCCCCTGGCTGGGGTCGAAAACCGCCCCGAAGCATAGTGGCGGTGGATGCAATTGTTAATTCGCAAAGATGAAAGAAAGAGAGTCGTATTTTAGTTCGTTTCTTGTAGATCAGCCAAGTCGGTACACTTTACGGCATATTAAGTTACTTTGCATGAAACTTTGAATGGATTCTTGGTATGCTGTTGACTGTACATACAGTGCAATAACAAAATATACTTTCTCCTAACCAGGTCAGTGATGCTCATGGCGTACCAATGCAATATGTGCCATGTGCAATTGTGCATGCAAAAAGCAGTCAACGGTTGAACAGTGAAAGTACTATAGAATCACTTTTAAAGTAGCGTTTTCACAGATTCATGCTGTAAATTTTAAAATTTCAATTCTTAACTGAATTATATAATATTCACATTTAGTAAGTACCTACATATATACCAAAATTCACATACATATATCATTGCACTCCTATGGTAATTTTGGTATGATACAGTCCAAGTTCAAATTGACCGGTTCTTTTCATCTTTCCTCTCAAAGTGTCATTAACTTTTTTTCCCAAAAATACTGGAAGACCATTCATATATATTAGGTCTATATATTCATTCATATATAGATAGATATCCCTTACAAAATAGAAGAACCAAAAGTCTTGAAATACTGACACATTCAGCTGTTTGACTGAATAATACAATTGAGATTCAAATAGTGACAGGTTGCTAGTCCATCGACTAACAGAAGAATCTCAAGTTTAAAAGCCTATCCCTTAGTCGCATTTTACGACATCCATGGAAAAGAGGTGGGGTGGTCCTATTTCTTATTGGTGCGGGGAACTACACGGCATTGAATTGCAATAATGTTTAGGTAAGTGCTAAGTTACAATTTTTTTGGGGATTCTGTTGCACACACAAAAAATACGTCTGCAGATGTTTCATTCCAGTTTAATTTGCTTCCTTGTTCTATGCAACATTAACGAAGCTGTACAAAGGTATGTGTAATAAAAAAATATAGTGTTACTCATAAAACTATTTTATGACCATTACTTGTAACACTATTGTTAGCCAAATTGGTTAGCCATGTTATCAATGAAATTATAATATAACATTGTTTGCACAACAATGTATTAGTGACAAAATACTGCAAAAATCATAATTACCTGCTTGTCATTAATGGACATTTGTATTGCAAAAAGTGAGCACATTGTCTTCCTCCACAAGACAATAGTATAAAATGATAAACAGGCATGTTTTGATAACAATGGCCACTTCATTTCTTGTTTCCCACGAACAGGAAGTTTTAGGATTAATCGGAGGATAAAAATGTTCATTTAATGTATTTATGTGAATTTATTTATATACAACAAGTTGTTTTAGTATATGCGAGACCCACACAAGGTAATGAAGGCTATATATTACTCTCATTTTAATAATTTACAAAACTACATGGTTACACTAGCCAAAGAAAGATAAGAACAGAATTTATTTTTGATAAAAATACCCATCATATTATTTACATAGTTATGATTTAAACCATAATATAAAAGTAGAGAATTTCAAAATTAGAACACAATGTGTAGCATCACAATGAGATAAATATTCTTGTTATATTATAGACAGTGTAGGCGGCAAAGAAACTTCATTCTTGGAAGTGACAGGAGAGGATGTGGGTGGGAAGCCTGCACAGAGGAAACAATCATTATTGATATGCTACTTTGAAGATTACCAGAGATATGAAAAAAAAAGCATCTTTGTTTCAAACTTGGTTTCTTATAACTTCTGTAGTTCTATTATAAAAAAAGTCACAATAGATTTGAATTAGGCACAATTTTAATTAAAAAATACTTACCGCAAAAGGTCACACCTTTGAAATCCAAATCCAAATATATCACTGTCCTATATCACCGTCCAAAGACTATTTTTAGAAATAAATCACAATTTATCATATCCATAACACAGCATCACTTTCATTGATTTCACTGAGAAAACAAATGATAAAGATGTAATAACCTCAAACACAGATAGTCTCAGCTAATTTTATTTCATTTATTACGAATTCTGTTTAGAAACTATAGGAAAAAGACATTAAATATCCCATTGTAGGTTTTAGCAAAACAATGAAACTGATTTTAAATAAAAATACTAAAACCTGTAGGTTTTCTTGCAAAATACACTTAATTATTAAAGTTTGTGAAAGTAAGATTATTGTTATTGAAATTATTTTCGACGTAATACATAAAATATTATTTAATTAATATTTTTACAAAATGAAAACACAACTGCACACACGGTTGCGTTTGCGTACGCAATGACATTAGCTTTTTTAAATTCGGAATTTGGCTGGCTGCGGCTGGGTCCAGTAGTAGAGTGTGAGTGCGAGCGAGTAAGTTATACGGCTGAATAAGTGTGAGTGAGCAAGAAAGCGTTAATAGTGAAGTGCCACAGCTGTCCCTCCCTTAGTCACGCACATCATCCGCTGTCACGTCGTCGTGGTCCACAAACAAAATGAGATAGAGATACTATGTAAGCGTAGTCTTTCTTGTTCTTGTTTTATTGTTGTTGCTGAGTTGAGGTTCTTACACATTTTAAATTAATGAGTGTGAAACAAGGTCTAAAAACTTCTTGGGTGCTTGGGTGGCAATCTTCACTGATATTTTGAGTGCTAGGCACCTAACTCTCACTCTTCTTTCGCATCCAAAACTAAACACCTACATACTTTATGGTTTTTCCTTTAGATTTTTTGAGCTTAAATTTAAATAGGTACAATTAGTTTTAGTCGTTTGGGTGTATAATTGGGATTAATATCAGGAGGGAGAAGAACTATAAAATGTATGCACCAGATCTTTCATAAATAAATGCCTATTTACTAGGTAGGTACTAAAATAAACTTACTTAAAATTTATCTATGCGCCTATCTTACATTAATTTGCACTCTTTATGGATAGTAACTTACCATTTAAATTTTGTGTTATTATAATATCGGTACGACTTTTATCAAAGTTGAAGGTCGTTGTTGAAGTCATGACGATCCTTCATGAATGACAATGTTGAGGTGCTGCAAGGTGATCGTATCAAAAATTATTCGCATAATCAAAATTAACACACAAACATACTTACGTTACGTTATGCAACAGCATCCATCCATTTTCAATAATGGAGTTTGCAAACACGTCTATGCTTGCTACTAATGACCACATTAGTAGCAAGCATACTTCTTTTGATTGGGATTTTTTTTTAATTTTTATGTTCTCAAGTTCTCGAGGTGTGATTTAGCTTAGCTCTCTGGAGAGCTTAGCTCTCTCTGGTTCTCTTCTGGCCACGATCCTTATGTGGAAAAGTCGGTTTATTTCACTTTGGCCTCCTGGGTGATGATATCACCTGTGTTGATCACACAGGTACCGTAAGTACATTCCACATTTTTGTGTCCTGAAATCACCTTTAGGCAAATCACCTGGGTGATCAAAATCAATAAGATTTAATTCCACATTTTTTATTTTCTGTAATCAGCTAATCACCTAATGGCAAATCACCTGGGAGATAAAAAAATTACAAGAATTATTTGTAATAAAAATAATGAAATTCCGTACAGTTTTCATTCTTTTTATTCTTCCTTTTTTCGCTTCCAGAAACTTTTTTTAAGCTTTTACATGTCAATAAAGGAGTATAGTAAGTACATAGTATTAACAAGTATATTTCAAATGCAAATTCAGCACTCTGGAGAGGAGCCCGTAGTAGGATTCATGGTCAAAACCATGGATCCTAGATAGTGTGAATCAGGTTTGGACACGAAGCGACTCCCGGAGGTCAGATCTACAGAACCTTTCCAGATGAACCTAAGCCTGAATCGATCATGGTAACACATCCGGTTGCCTGAATGTGCAGGTTTCCTCAAGACGTTTTCCCTTACCAAAAGAGCATCGGTTAATTTAAAATTGAAATTCAAAGGGTTTCATTTTTGTCAACAAAGAGACTCACAGACAGGAACTAGAAACAAAACACTTTCTCGTTCATTCAATATGTTTAATTATTGGTTCAGTTTTAAGTTGCTCCTGATTTTTATTATTAGGCAATGTTGTTTGGTGAAATAGGAAGTGTTGAGATGAGGTTAGGATTAGTGCTCGAACAAGACAACGAAAATTAATAAACAATCTTACAATGATTGTAATAATATGAAGAGAGAGAGAGAGATCCAAACAATATGAGTACAAATAAGACGGTTAGCGGTGAATTTTAGTAATCTATTACAAAACAAGACCAACCAGAGCAAAATAAACTTATGAACATTTTGTGCATAGTAGGTACTATTCTATATCCTTACACAATGACCAGAATTTTTATTTTATCCAATACAACTTTATAATCCTACATAATTACATAATATTATTATAATAAATCAATACATGGACGTTATAAAAGTACGGGCCCCATGCATCATCGTTAGAATATATTTTAAATTTGGAATATTTTTTTTATTATCTCGACATGTGAGTATGTTTCAAATTTAGAATATTTTTTTTTAAATAACTTCTCAAATACAAAGTACCATATTCACAGAACCGATTAGCACTTGTGTGCTATCCCAAGACTTCCATAGGCTTTACATTAAGTTTCTTCGCGAGGGCTGCACTGGACTCTATTTGCTGCTTGACGTATGAGACTGTGCCGCGAGCTGCCGTCTCTTTCTCATTATTCTTTTCTTTGTCGCCAGGAGCTAGCACTGGCAGGTTAGGATCCGTCTGAAGTGATTTGAAAAAAAAGGTTGAATAAAAGACCAGAGGTAAATAATATTTGTTGATCAATTTATAATATTTGTTGATCAGTTGATCAATCAAGCAGGAGATCAATTCTTTTTAAAGGGAAACTACTAAGCCCTATAATAATTCAAGGACAAATAATATATCTTTTTTATATTTTTACCGGTTCCAACTGCCTCCAATGCTGTATGCTCTCAGCTAGCCTGTCACCGAAGCCAGGGGCGAAGCTCTCTGGGTCTACAGCAACGAAGCAGTGACCAAGGTTGGCATGGCCGCCTGACCCACTGTGAGACCACGACCGCACGTGATGTCCGTAGTTTGCTCCTGAAATTAAATACATACATATGTACCTATATATATATAGTCACGTCTATATCTCTTGCGTAGTAGACAGATCCAACAGTCTTGAAAACACTGAAAGGCCATGTTCAGCTGTATGGTTAAATAATGGAATTGACATTCAAATAGTGACAGATTAGTAGCCCATCGCCTATAAGAAAAATTCTAACTTTATTAGCATTTCCCTTAGTCGCTTTCTACGAAATGTACTGGAAAATAATAGACTGGCCCTGTTCTGAAGTTGCCGGAATCAGCTTAAAATTCACCTTACTTAGTCAGTCTTACCTGATGAGATTCCACAGAATAGTTCCACCATGGCTGCCAACCCAAATCCTTTGTACCCTGACGTCTTTTCGCCCCCGCCCAGAGGCATCAAGCACCTTGTGTCAAATGCCTGCAATTTAAAAAAAGCGCATGATGTTTATATTTTGTGGATCACAACGTCCATTTCTTTTGCTTAATTTTCTTTAAAACGCATGTCAGTTAATGGTATTGCAGAAATGCCGAGTAATTTCTTGAATTTATAGGTTTAAGAAGATGCAAAGAAAAAGGAGCGTGGGATCGTCGTCTGCATGTTTATTTCGTATCGGAAATGCAGAGTATAAAAACAGTGCTTATCGGTAAATTTATAACAATGCCATCTAGTGCAAATCAGTGGTACTACAACGCAGTCAATACATATCATTGCGTGTCCACTACTAATAAGTTCTAATAAATTAATAAAATGGCGCTGCCAATAGACTTGTATTAAATACAATCTAAGGCGGAATTAACCAGAAAAAGCATTGTCCAGCAGTCTGCCATTAGGATGAACAGATAACTTTTACATAGGGTAATTTTTTACGTAAGTAGGTTGATATTTCCTTTTTTTATTATCAGTTTTATACTTATTTGCAAAGAGAAAGACAAAGTTTATGCAAGATTGTTAGATGATTCAGTTAACTTTTATGTAAAGACAAACGTAACAAAATTAGTTGCGTACCAGTTTTGCATCTGTGGTTTCCTTGCCGTCAGGATCCTGCGCCCAGCCACTGGGTATGGGCTCTCCTTTTCTTAGCTGCATTTCTATCTGTGAAAAGATTGGAAATGTTAGAATTGTGAGTTAATTCTTTGCCGTTCTAGCTTCTCGAGGTAACACAAATCAAATACAAAAGTAGATCATCGTTGAAACTGTGTTGGCAGTTACAGAAGTACCTATATTAGAAATCGTTTCTGTCTCTCATATTTGCGTGTTCCCAGTTCGGGGTCCAAGGTTTCGACATAACTACCCACTTTGCCGGTTTTAGAAATCTTCAGTTAAGTATTGACTAAGTAGCATGTTATCTTTAGTGATATCAAGTCAGAACTTCTTTATGTTCTAATAATCGCTTCTATCTTAAAATTTCTCCAAAAAGTGAGGCGACAAAATTGACGAGCATTTTTGACGATTGGCCATTTTTGACGACAATATTCACCTTTCCGACGGCGACGGCAGTAGTGGCCATGTCCAGGTAGAAGGATTCTCCTTGCGAAGCTGGTGCTACCACTGACAGCGGGTTGGTGCCCAGGGCTGACTGAAAATATACAGAGGATTCGATATAGATATTTTTGATGGTGAGGAAAAACAACGTGAAAAATTACGTGGAAATGTACAGGTAACAGAATGTTTGACCGTGATTAAAACTGCATTCTTACTGAGGCAGGATGATAATGATTGTAGGCTTTGTTGTAAATGTTACAGAACTATTATAAATTGAGGATATTCGACAAGGCTTAGTAAAACTAGAATTCACACCCGTATTCCCAGAAATAGATGGCACTCTTTTTACCAATAATTCTTATTGGCAACACCGGAAGACCAGTGCTGGCTCTATAGCTGTGTTTACAGCCAGCGTTATGCTGAGGGGGTATTCTTTCGGGAACATCGTACATT
The DNA here is from genome assembly GCF_032362555.1 of Amyelois transitella. NCBI lineage: Eukaryota > Metazoa > Arthropoda > Insecta > Lepidoptera > Pyralidae > Amyelois > Amyelois transitella. The sequence continues at coordinate 2,919,634 of NC_083522.1, read as the reverse complement.
TATTTTTGATTTTTTTTGTAATGGTGTTTGTTAGATAAATACTTTTTATTTTATTTTTTTTACTATTTTAAACTGGGTATAAGTCGGATCAAAAAATAAAAATTTATCTAACTAAACAAACCTGTTTACTTCTAGTTGGAGCCAATAACGGTGAGGTGTTGGTAAATGCCATGCCGATGAGGCCTTTGTCCGCTGCCTTCTTGGCCCAGTAGCCGGCCATCCCGTTGTGGTTTGACCCTGAAAATTTGTAATGTTACGTACGAGTCCTATAAGTATGAGAGCGGTGGAGAGTGAAACATATGTCTTACTGTGAAGACGTCTTAATTAATCAGAAGATATTATAACCTTTGTCAGCATCAGTTCACAAGAAGAAAAGTGCAATTTGCACTAAGGAGATTGGTATAGTAGAGAAAAAGTTAAAAGAGAATTCTACTATTTTTTTCCCTTTAGGTACTCACTAATAGGGCGTAAGCCTTAACCAATGATGTGGGCTTTGTTATAGTTATTAAGGTTCAACCAAATTTTTGTGATCACATTATGATAAAAGAAGGGTATATTTTGACGCACTGAGAACCTCCTTTTAGAAGTCGGTTGAACACATTGTATGTTTGTCTTCGGCGTTATCAACAGTTCGCAATCATTGTCAATAGCTCTAGAGACAAATTTAGTGGTGCCGGTGATAAGATATATAAACATTCGGCCAATGGGTGATACTAAATAATACGGACTATGCTTTTAGTAATCGTTAAATGACTTTTTAGATAAAAAGTATGTACACAGGTCTATAATAATATAATCACGTCTTTATCCCTTACGGGGTAGACGTAGACAGTCTCAAAAAGACTGAAAGGCCACGATGGGCTACTGATTCAGTAGTGACAGGTTGCTAGCCCATCGGCTAAAAGAAGAATCCAAGTTTATTAGCATTTCCCTTGATTGGATTTTGAAATCTGCACGTTATACTTGCTGAAACGGAGATAAACTGTATCGGCTTGTTGAAGTACTCATAACTGATTCAGGATGTTGTACCGGCCAAAAATATTGCCCTCACACGAACTGCGACTGAAAATGTGGGACCCCTGCCCAAAGTATAGCTTATTTTACCAATACACACAACAAGATTACATTGTTTACGAAATTACTATTACGAAAAAAAATGTGCACGGATTACCTACCTAATTTATTTGTTTTATTTTAATCCATCATTAAGCCATGCAGCTGAACGTGGCCTTTCAGCCTTTTCGAGACTGTTGACACTGGTCTTTCCCGTAAGGTATAAAGACGTTATTTGTATGAATCTATGTTCTCATTATCAATTTTTTTGGTACAGACCTACCTTTGACAGTAACCCATCCTACCCCAGTGTTTTTCGCTTTTTTAATGGCAATGTCCATGGCGAAATGGCTGGCAGTGGCGCCAAGGACATTGTTGGCGTCAACCCAGGCTGTGGACGCGTTCTCCTTCAGGATCTTCGGCTCATTATTAGGCAGGCAAGCACCACTGACGATGTCGTTGATGTACATTTCTGAAAGAATTTTTGTTACATTTTTATAAAAGTTTTTGGGGCATAGAGGTAGTCATTTTGCCTTTATTTTGTTATAGTCACCATTTTGATCATGGAGTTTAGACTCCTCAACCCTGCGGTATCACAGTCTAACCCAGTTTAAGATACTTCACTCTCCCGTTACTAGTTCCCCTTCAGAAATTCCCGAATGGTTTAATATTGGAAGCGGTATATAGAAAAGTAGTATTTGACATTATTAAATGATACCTTGTAATTGTAACCATAGCCTGAACTCATTTTGAAGGAATAATAATCATCCTCCCTTATTACCATCGAATACCGATAATAAATCATAGTTGGACCAATGGTTTACTTGCTCATTGCCCATTTTATATGAAAGTTCGGTTTCAGTCGCACTATTCCAGCTCTCAGATAATAAAGCAAAGCGAAGTCGCGCTTTGTCCGCGGATTTCTCGCTGGAACTCTTTTTCCGTGGATGAAACTGCGTCCCACCTGATTGCTTCTTTACTTAACTGCTTCCCATTCAGGGCCAATTTTATATAATTAGACCATTTACTCGCGATCGAAACGAAGTAATTCCAATGGTGTGTTCAAGCCTAGCTTATCCGCTGTTTCCGTGGAGCTCTTTTCTTACTGCACCTTTCTTGATTCAGGTTACTTCAGCTTTGCTATATAAATGAGTTGATCATAAAATGAAACGTTATGAACGTTTAATTTTATTTCATTACCTAATCTATTAAGACCATGACTAGGGTGTCCCATCTTATCAGCCTGTATCAGCAGGTCTGCTTGCTGTTCAGCTGCCTTCGCCGCAGCTCCAACTGCCTTCAGACAGTCAGTCATGAATCTGATTGCTTCCGATGTTGCCACTTTACCCATGTTTGATGTTTGTTGAATCTGAAATACTATATTAGGTATATGTACCTTCTGAAGAAAAAAAGAAACAATTTGTTAGTGCATGTAATCATGTCTTTATGCCTTAACGGGTAGATGGTGCTAATGGTCTCGAAACTGGTTGAAAGGACAAGTTTTGCTGAATGGTATACATGTAATTCTAATAGTGACAGGTTGCTTCTAACAAATTCAAGGAAATTAATTGGAATTGTAAAAAATAAAATTAGCTTATAAGTAAGTTGGCTATACCGTGTGCCGTGTGGTTCCCGGCATCAATACAAAAAGAATAGGACCACTCCATCTCTTTCCCATGGATGTCATAAAAGGCGACTAAGGGATAGGCTTACAAATTTGGGATTCTTTTTTAGGCGATGGGTTAGCAACCTGTCACTATTTGAATCTCAATTCTATTATTAAGCCAAATAGCTGAACATGGTTATTTAGTCTTTTCAAGACTGATGGCTCTGTCTACCCCAAAAGGGATATAGACGTGACCATATATATGTATGTATGTACATTTGGCTATACTAGCCACTTCACGCCCCACAGCGCCAATATGCTTTGAATGGCCTAGATTAGAGTCATTGCCTATGAAGGATCACATGACGATGACAAAATTAATTGCTTTGATATTAGCAAAGCATAAGATATTATCGTTTGTGACATAGTAGTAAAAATAAGAATCACAACTTTTAAGAGTTCGATAGATTCCTGGTAAGATCATGTTTGAAAATGAACTTTTTACGATCACCCTGGTTCTTATCTAATGCAACTACTTATTTTGTTTCTTATACTGCGATGATAGCCGCTGAGTGATAACTTTTATTTTAGAAGTTGGTTGTAAGAAAATGGCGCTCATAATAATGATACCAAGGGAGGTAAGACCACACCCCGCGACTTCAATAACGAGTTGCTAAGGAAGAGAACAATATGTTCTAACTTTTATAGAATGCTTTGATGAATGATTGGAAAGCATGTTATCTATGGTTATAAAAAAAATTGCATATAAACTGCAATTTGTAGGTAAAAGTACAAAAACTACGCAAAACATATATAATTCCGAAGTTTTCTGAATCCATAAAATATGTTAGTATTCTTAACATCGAGTGCATTATATCAGCTATAAATATTGAAAAGATCAAGGTTAACTTTTTAGTTCGCTTTGTGTTGTTCTTATCAATGTGGTAATTCACAGTGAGTAATGTTAATAATAATAAAAGAATTGTAAATTTTTCACACACATATTTTTCCTGATACTCTACCATACAGCTAGAAGGTAGTGGTATCTGGTAAGGTTTTAATCATTTGTCAAAAAACCTAGCCTAACTATAATGTAAATGTCTGTATAGGCATTTTTTAATTTTATTTAAGGTACTGACATACGTACGATACATATTTTGATAATTATCATTCCATATTTTGAGCTCAGGAGATACCGAATTACTTATATTCTAGTGTTTACATTCCGCAATGTTATCAATTGGATATATTGATGTTATTGTAAACAAACAAACAACGATACTTCAAACTAAAACCGGCGCCAACCTTGAAACACGAAGCATCACATAAATTAACACATCGATGCTTCCAGTTGATTGAAACAAAACACAATAATCATCACAATAAGAGCTAATTCAGGTTATCAACTTTACAATTCCCCAATTAAAAGAGGCGCGGCAAAAAAACTGGTGTCAACAATTTAAATAAAAAAACTTACCTGTCAAAGACAAGGAATTCTGTAATTATTTTCTTTTTAATACTGATATTCCAATTTCAAAAAAGGCCTCGTTTGATGTGAGAATAATGGACGTGTACTCCGAGGCACACTGCGATGCGAACTACGATACAAAATGTTAACGTACGATTACGTAGCGCGGACTTGCTTATTTATTATGTTAACAGGTTGACAACAAGAACTGATGAGATGATAGGCTTCATTATCTATCATTGGAGCTAAATAGGTAATTAGGAATTAAAAATTAAATTACTAAGAGTGATCGTTTGAAAATTATGTTTTTCAAGCTCTACTTGTGTGTTGAAAATCAGATACTTAATTACAGCGGAACAGGACACGTTCCGCTGTAATTAAGTATCTGAATTCCGCTGTAATTCAGTATTTTAAGACTGTTGGCTCTGTCTACCCCGCAAGGTATATAGACAACAAATGTATGTGAATACGAAGCGATCATGACCGTTGAAACAGGTTCTTACAATAAAAAAAAATACTTCTGATAAGACTCAGGATGCACATGTCCCAACAGACCGGTGAATGTCAAAATGTACTCGAAGGGACACAATAAAATATGGTTTTCTCATTATGTGTAACACAACATGATGAATGAGACTTAAGGTTCTCACGCAATCGAAAAAAATATATACTTTCTGTTTGGCCATTGTCTGAGAGTCAACTGTTCCTTATTTTTTTTTTGATTGTAAATATCGTGAGCATGTGATTTGATGTAAGTACTATGAAAAGAATTCCATAAATAAAATAGAACTGCCAAAAAAAAAAAATTAAAAACACATCGCGTCGGTGGACTGCTCCAAATCTAAAAATTTAATTACAAATAGTATAGTTACCTACCCAAAAAGTGGCATAAGGCTCGGTCTCTCAACGCGACAAACCATATTCAAAGAATTAGCGGGAAAATGTTAGTCAATAGAGAAATGCAGGTAGGAAATGCTAATTATCTATACTTATAATAAATCTGTAGAGAGGTCAATTCTGTACATGGAATATATTTTTAAAATAACTATCAGGGGGTGATTAGTGATCGATACTGATGCCAAAAATGCAATCAGTAAATTTTTTGTCTGTCTGTCTGTCTGTCTGTCTGTCTGTCTGTCTGTCTGTATGTTCTTTATAGAAACAAAAACTACTGGACGGATTTTAATGAAACTTGGTACAGGTATTCTTCATACTCCTGAGCAGGTTATAGTATACTTTTCATTGCGCTACAATCACTAGGAGCAGAGCAGTGAAAGGAAATGTTGGGAAAACGGGAGAAGTTACTTGATTTTTTAAGCTTCCGTCGCGTGTGAAGCCTTAATGGTTAAAGATACAGCGAAACCATGTATAACGGAAATATTCTACATAAAATTATTAATAAAATATCCCACGACAGCATAAGTCTATCTTTTATAGTTGACTCACAATAACACGTTTAATTCCTAATAGCTTAGCAGTTCGGAGATTTCTGATTATATTTCTTTACTCTGATGTTTATAATACCAATAACACTCACACTCATTCGTTATTCTTAAAATTAATATAAGTACCTATTCAATAAAAAAAGAATCATCGAAATCGGTATAGAAACACCAAACTTATACATGAAATAAAATACCCTAACAAGCCATCGCGCGTAAATACTGAATCATGCTATAAGGATTATTTTTGCGTAACGGTTGCCGCGCTCGACGCGGCTAGCGGCGGCAGGGTATAAAAGGGGCAGGAGGCGAGCGTAAGCTTCATGACCAAGGCAGCCAGGGGGGGAATTCACGCAGTTCTCTCCTCCAGCCTCCCCCTGAGGACGAAGCTCGGGATCTACCAAACGTACGTCAGATCCCGTCTCACGTACGCGGCCCCGGCGTGGTACGCATTCTGCTCTGAGACCAACAGGAGAAGACTCAGAGCCCAAGAGAACCAAAGTCTCAGAGCAGTCGTCAGAGCCCCGTGCTACGTAAGGAACTCGACGATCCTCAGGGACCTGAAGTGGGAGAACCTAGATATTCAAGAGGGCGGACGCGTCATCACACAGCCTCCTGCGCGGCATCGCGCCGCTCCACGCCCGCCCTCCGGGCCATCGGGTGAAACCCTCCCCTCGCTGCCTCGCGGCTGACGTCGTCGACCAGTGACAACGCCGCCGCCGATGGGAACTCCCAGTGTATGAAGACGTGAAGACCCAGGCCGTCACGGCCACCCCATCGACCTGCCTACAGTCATAGGCAGCGATGATGCCATTGAAGAGGGCCAAAAACCCTGACCAATCTACTCTGACTCCCTTAAGGGAGTATGGGAAGACCCAACGACGGCAAGACAGTATTGCACAGGCGTTTCAACTTTATTCTCATTTCTTTTTATTTTGTAAGTTGTAGGTACATATTTCTGATTATAATTATATTAGAATATTTTCTTTAGTTTAAATAGGCACTTAGATTTGTACATATATACATAAAATCATGCCTCTTTCCCGGAGGGGTAGGCAGAGATTACCTCTTTCCACTTGCCACGATCTTATATTAATCTATACTAATATTATAAAACTGAAGAGTTTGTTTGTTTGTTTGAATGTGCTAATCTCAAGAACTACTGGTTCGATTTAAAAGATTATTTTTGTGTTGAATAGACCATTTATCGAGGAATGCTTTAGGCTATATAACGTCTATCTGCAACTATTAGGAGCGAAGAAATAATGGAAGATGTGAAAAATATCGGGGAAGGAGCATCCTTGAGGGCTTCAATGATGCCCAAAATAACTATTCCACGCGGACGAAGTCGCAGGCACAGCTAGTAATTAATATGAATCTACCATATCTATAAAAAAAATATAGTTTATTTCCTCAGTTTCCCATTTTCCACCACACTTTCCCATAGATGTCGCAAAAGGCTACTAAGGGATAGGCTTATAAGCTTGGAATTCCTCTTGTATGCGATGGGCTAGCAACCTGTCACTATTTGAATTCCATCATGAAGTCATACAGTTGAACCGTGGCCTTTCAGTCTTCGATGTGACTAAGTATATGTATGGATGTTTGTATCAATCTGCCGCAGAGATAAAAAAAATAAGAAGTTTAAACTCTTATAATAAGATAATATTTAGCATACAATAACAAGATAAAAAAAAATGTTATGTTTTCTAAGTATTACGTAAAATAAAGTGTAACGGGCTGTCTTATAAGTATGTTTGCATGTATTGTCATCAAATGAGCAACTGGAAATTTTTATATTTGACTCTTAATGTACTGTATACCTATCTACATATAGGTACACAAGAGCGGGTCAAATTTATCTCCCTCTTATCACGTATAACATGTTCCTGTGTGCACCCGCCCCCGTTTTGCTTCAGCGCTCGAGGTTCGATTTTCGAATTTTTTTTTCTCCAATTAGGTCTTTAATGTCCTCAATTCTATGCCATTGGCTCGTATATCATCTATCGCCATTGAACGCTTATGATCGTTAGGGTTGTGTTAACCAGATTTTTTTCGGCTGCCCCTTCTACCATGCCATGCCCCAGCGGAGGAAGCTTGTTTGAAAAATCCTCAGAAAATAATTTAGCTATTTAAAACATTGCAGTAATTCATAATATGTTTTCAAACAGTACAAAATACTGCAAAGATTTAAACCGGCAAAGATAAATGTAACACCTAAGTAAATAAATCTATATATACTGGTTGTAAGTATGTTTTATGTTACAAACGTGATGATAATACTGAGTATTCGACAGTCAAAAGATACGCAGTTTGGACGGGCTAAATACGACTAGAAAATATTACGTACACGAAACCCCGATTCAGTAAGTTTTGGTTTATTTTATTTTAAATGCTCTAAACAACGATTATACCCCTCCCTTCAAGGGATATATACGTGATTATGTATGTATTTCATAAACAAGGATTAATTTTTCTAATGTTTTAACTATGTAGGTATGATTTACGAAAACAAAGATGTTTTTATTTATCATACATTTATAAAAACACAGTGAGGAAACATCTGTATATTCGGGAAGTTGTGATACACGTACCACAGCCCAACAGGTTTAGTTTTTATGATAGTTTAATTTATTATTTTTTTATAAATTGATTTCCCAAACTAAAATGTTCAAAAGGCGGACTAAATGCCGCATGTCATTCTCTACCAGCTAAGTACTGTATCAGTCTCTATAAGTTCAATAATGTCAAAAGTTTAATGTTAATTTCTAAATCGCGGGACGCCGGGATAAAAAGTAGCCTTTATGTTATTCTGGGTCTTCAGCTACTACATACCAAATTTCATCGTAATCGGTTCAGTAGTTTTTGCCTGAAAGAGTAACAAACATCCATACTGATATCCTGACATACTCACAAACTTTCGCATTTATAATATTAGTAGGATAAGTAGGATATAAATACATACATATAGAAATAATTCAAGATTTAAGCCAATCAGAAAAGTATATTTTTTTAATCTCACGTATTTCTTTCTTTGAATATCGTACTATAATGTTAATAACTTAACTACCTCTAATTATTGTAATGTGAACGTGACATAGATTTTGTTAATGCACCAATCGTGACTCGTGCAAAATGTCTTTTTATAACTTAATAACGAAAAATACATATATTCAGTGACCATCGTATCAGATATCGTATGATTTCACATATTATTTCCGTGGTTATTGGAACTTGATCGCTTTCTTATAGAATTTTATGTACAGGATGTTCACTTTTGATTTTTTTATCAATTAATATTTATTTCTCGCTTTGGTGGCTTTCATGTAATATCATAAATTCGCGTAATATGTGGTGTTAATTAATACTTTCATTTTTTACAAATTTTTGCCCACGGCTCTAGTATCGTGAAATTATTTCTATAAAGAAAAGTCAAAAGAATGTTGTTTCCTTTCGTTCCTGAAATTCCAGTTTTGGAAAATATGCAAAATATGCATGAAGACGGTTCATTTTCTAATAACATTCAGTTTTGCGCTTGTTTGGTTTACTATTAATAAATATTTTATCTTCAGTCGAATTCAAACCCGGTATCTCTCGGCTAGTTTGCAAAGGTTTAGAAAAAGACCTTTTAACCATACTGCCACCGACTATTACCTGCTCTAATGGTGAGAGAAATCATCATGAAGAAACTTGCACATTCAGGCAACTGGATGTGTAACCATGATCGATCCAATATGGGTCAGGTTTACCTGCAAAGGTTGCGGAGGTCAGATGGGAGTAGCTTCGTGTAAAAACCTGATTCATTCAATCCAGGATCCATGGTCAAAGGCATACCCCGGGCTCCTCTCCAATGATGAGGATGCAACCGGGACTAACGCCAGGAGGAAGAATAAGAAGCCAGCCAATATTACCATACATGTATAACTGTAATGGTAATTGATTCAAAAGAAATCAAGTATCTGTATTAAGGAGGAGATAATAACATTATGTCAATAGAATAAATAGTGATAAACTTTGACATGATTTTGTATGTTACGATCACACTTCACTTGTCAGTACTACGATAAATCATTATTCCTTTTAATTCCCAACATTCACCACAGATTTATAAGTAAGAAGTGTGACGGTACACGCACTTATATTTTCATTTTGTTAAGACGAAGGATTCTTTTGTGTCGTTGGTTTTAAAGTGGTAAGTAAATAAGTTAGTAAGTTACCCTTGAAATACGTCTTTATATTCTTCATCGGCCATCATTTATTAGGACATCGTGAATACTTATTACAATGCATAATTAAAATATTAATAATTTTTAAATAAAGTTTAAAAAATTATTTTTTAAATTTTAAATTTCGAGCGGACTCGTGAGTTTTTTCACTAAAAAATCTTCTGCTCTACTACACAAAGAGTAGAAAGTTTAGATATCTTTAATAATTATTATTTACTAAATAACATTAAAAAAACACCAACCTCTATATTCCAGTCCTGTATCGATGTCCACACCTAACATATAAAGTGTCTGCGTTCAACAGAGCCGTCACAATCATGCCTCAAGTAAGAGTGGATGAAGTGAAGAGGTTCATGGAGGAGAGCCTCCAGGCAGCTGGGGCTCCGCCCTCGGAAGCGAAGGCCCATGCTGAGCTTTTACTGCATGCTGACGTCACAGGACACTATAGCCATGGATTGAATAGATTAGGTAAGATTTGTCGCGGAAATGGAACACTTCATCGGCATTTTAGCTAATTTGAATTTGTGACATCACAGAGTATGATGGCCCCTCTGCATACCTAAAATTTTATTATAGAGTAGCAAATAACAAACGTTCATGATATAGTCTCTTGATATCCAGCTGATACTGTAAACGTTGTTAGCAGTGCATTACTCCCATGATCCGACTCGTATAATCGGATGGTTGGCAGAGCCATGGGTGGTGGAGGGAGAGTTTAGAGGTAGACGTTGTAATTTGTTGTAAATTTTAAAATGTAGTTGTAAAATGTTGAATAAACTGGGCAAGATTTATCATAATGTAATTTTAGATATGTAATTTATCATGTGTAAACATACACGCTTATTTGTGTATCTTTAGTTGCACTGCCTGAGGCTATACTATGTGCCCACGAGTACATGATTCCTGTGAAATTATCTAGAAAGTACAAATTCTTCTAAAAGAGGAATTTACGTTAGGGTTCAATCAATCCGACCGACTATTCCATGACTTTCAACATGAATATCCCAATTTCAGAACTGTATATAAATGACATCAAATCAGGCGCGACGGATCCCAACGGCAAGCCAGTAGTCCTGAAGGAATCAGCAGCAACGGCATGGGTGGACGGCCGGGACGCGTTGGGAGCCACCGTGGGGAACTTCTGCATGGACCTGGCCGTGAAGAAGGCTAAAGAGTCAGGAGTGGGATGGGTTTCAGCTAAAGGTATTTTAGTTTCAACAGCAGATATTTAATAATGGGTTACATGCCATAGACAGGGACATTATCATAAGGAAACCTATATGTTCCAGCAAATGAATGAAGTTGGTTCACTTGTTCACTTGTTCTTGTACAGAAGCCGCTCTACCTTTCTCCCTCCTGTTTTATAGTTAAAGAGATACTCCGAGGTTCTTTTAGGTAATCGGGCCTGTAAGAATAATGGATATGATTGATATTACCAAAGGAATATCGTTTTGTTAGTTTGTGGAGTAATTTTTTAGGATTTTTTTTAGTTTGTTTTGTTAGTTGTGAAGTAATTTGTTAGGTATTTTTGCGGAATACAAGACAGGCCCTTTCTCCTATTATTCTGATACTTCTCCTTCCTTAAACTTTGTTAAGAATATAAGAGATATAAGCCCACATTAATAATGTCCATTTTGAGAAGAATTTGATTTCATTTCATTCAGGTTGCAACCACTTCGGTATGGCAGGATTTTGGGCTCTGAAGGCGGAGCAGGAAGGGCTGATCGGCATGGCTTTCACCAACTCCTCGCCAGTTATGGTTCCTACCAGATCTAAACAGGTAATTTAAAACAATAATACAGGTTACGTCAACCAACATATGTATGTAAATGTCTCTTTTCCGGAGTCAGTGACTACATCTTTCCACTCGTCGCGATCCATGTTCTTTACTCATCATCATCAACTATTTAACGGTGGTCATATTCGCCGCTTTACACTATGACTTAACGCAAAAATTTAATACTGTACCGTTAGAGCGATAAGAAAAAAAAAGTAAGATTAAGCGAATATTTGAATGAATCATAATTATTATACTTAATCCAAAAATTCAAATTTGTAAAATACCATGTTCTAAAGTTTGACATTGGCAAATAGTTCCAAGATTCTTATTTAAATTTCATAAAATTCCATTTTCAAATTTCAGCGCGCGTGCGGCACTAACCCTGTCGCTATGTTCGCGCCGGCCGCAAACGGGGACTCGCTTGGCGTCGACATGGCCAGCACCACGGCGGCTATGGGAAAGGTACTCGTATGAGGAAGTTCCAATACAGAGGTTTAAAAAGTAAAAGAAAATATTTATGACTTATATTCTTCAGTCGTTGCACTTGAAAATATCCTAGCGAATAATAAAAGACACGTATACATGTTTGATGATGCTTAATTTATTTATTAGTTTTATGACCCGATTTGGTCTTGTCATCACATCAGATACACACTTAGTCATGGAATATTTACATTGTATTTTCAGATAGAAATTCAAATTCACAAAGGCGAGCCTATACCACATGGATGGGCTTTAGGTCCAGACGGCAAAACAACTACAGATGCGCAGCTGGTAAGAAAATAAAATAAAAATGTATAATCTTGTATTAGAGTTCAACTTATATTGATGCCAACATTATAACTAAATATCACAAGTTCTTATATTTGTACTCAATAACAGATATTGCCATATTGTTCTTCTAATGTTGTGCTATTTTTTGTCTATCTGACTCAGTTTTTTAATTGTTTATAGTAAAATTAAACATAATAAGAGCTAGTAAGATCTTCTTTCTAGCTCTAGTACTTTTTTTGCATGCCATGACTGGTTCAATGCGCGAAATGTATATGCTTTGTAACACCTATAATTGTACCGCATTTATAGCAAATAAAGTATTTGTATTTTCTAGAGCGGTAATTCTACCAGCTAAGTGAAACAATCGCAATGTTGTAATGCGTTGTAATATGCCTACCATTTTGCCAGGCGTTCAACACAGGCCATCTTTTACCCCTGGGCGGGTTTGAACAAACCAGTGGCTACAAGGGTTTCTGCCTCAGCGCTATGATCGAGGTGTTCTGCAGTGGACTTTCTGGTAAGTGCAGAAAATCCAAGGATTAAGACAAACATGGTTTTCACATCGACCTTCTTTTTCTTTTTCTTATGGTGCAATAAAGATTCTATCTACCTATCTATAGACGCACAATCTCGCTGAAAAAGTCTTTTCGAAATGGGTCTTCTATTAAGATTTATTTGTTAATGTGTGGAGGAACCATTTTTTGTTTCATTTTGCTATCACTTAGGTTTTTCGACTCTTGGTGACTATTGGTCTGTCATGTTTGAAAAATATGTAAAGTAAATAAATACATACTTATTTTTAACCCTTACGGGGAAGGTAGAGTTAACGGTCTCCGAAAGACTAGAAGGCCATATTCCGCTAAATGTTTATAAGGAAAATATGTAAGTCTCCATCTTAATATCTAATATTCCCCGAGCATAAAATATGTTTGATTTTCCCCGATCTTATGTAATTCCGATGTATAATCAATTTTACCTTAATTACTTGCTGACCGCAAGCCAAGAAATTCAAGATACATTTTCCCATATCGTTATCCGAGCCATCCATACTAATGTTAAGGGAAAAGTATTTGTATTTTTGTTTGTAGCGTATAAATTCAGAACATGTGTACCCGTTTTGATGTTATTTAACACAGAAGAAGCCTAAACGGGAGCAAAGCCCCGGAAAGAAATCTAGTATCTAAGCATTAAATTCAATTTAAAGTTAAAAATAATAGTCAGCTCATACAAATGATCACAATGCACCTATTTGGTTAAATCGAAAGTTCCCTTATTCTGATTTACAAGTACTTATGTTCCTATTGAAGTACGTAGTGATAACATAGGGGAGTAAATAAGGGAATAATCACGGTCATCTAGTGCAGCATGGAAGGTCAGACGGCAGTCGTTTCGTTTTATAAACCTGAATCACCCAATTAAGGTTCATGTTCAAAAGACACATACCGGGAGAGCCCGGTAAGAGCCGAGAAGAGTCTCTGGGGAGGATGCAATCAGAAGGAAGAAGAAGATTAAGATAAAATGTCGCAAATTCTCTATCAAAGGCTGATATGAGATGAGTGTTGCTATTGATTGAAGTGATTTTGAAATTAAATCATTTATTCCATTTCCAGGCGCAAACGCATCCCATCAGGTCCGGAGCTGGTCTCTCGACAGCAACGAAGGCTCCCCCAACCTGGGGCAGTGCTTCGCTGCCATCAACCCGGACTGCTTCGCGCCAGGGTTCGCCGAGAGGGTGGCGCACTGTCTCAAGGCTTACAGGAATCTGGAACCGGTAATTTCTAATTATATACTTTCCTCAAAGTCTAGCACCTGATGCACTCCATACAATTGGCTAATTTCACTATATATATATATATATATAAATATATATACATATATATATATAACCTTTTCCAACTCCGCCATTTTCAGAAAGTTCAAATTTTGGCTCAATTTTTGGACCTGTTCCCAAATTCAAGGGAATCTATTCAGGAATTCTAGGGGTAGAACCCCTAGCGAGGACAACGATTAAAAACAAGAGATACGAAACACCAATGTATACGGTAGCATTTTTGGCCAAACTGAAAGAGGTAGTCTCTACATGCAGTATGACGGATTCAGTCTCTTGTCCTTATTTCCCTCGATAATGTATAAAAACTTCTTTACTTATATAAACTCTCCAGTTCTCCTGTATTGGTTTGACATCAACATCGTGTGGATATAACTTGGATGTTGATATTTTTTTTTCATCGCAGGTGGATCCATCATTGCCAGTCTTGGCTCCTGGCGACAAAGAGCGGGCCAACGCCCAGATGACCAAAGACCGAGGGACCATCATGTACGCTCAACGTCAGATCGATGTGTGCAATGCTCTGGCCGCCACTGTAGGCGTGAAACCTTTGAAAGTTGTCTAGCAGTATGTTTGAATTGTCATAATCCTCTTGGCATTAGTCCCTAACGTCATCATCTCTTTTGAGAGGAGCTCAAGATGCGCCTAAGACTAGCAACTAAGTTGTGAAATCAATTGTTACGTTACTTATATGTATTCCTTCCTTGTAAAGTTTTAGGTTTTCAGGTAGAAACTAAACCATTTGTGACTCTGTTAAAAATTTAATCATTTCGATGTTTTCTGGAAAGCGGAATGCAAAATTGTCTTAAAAGAATATAAGTAAGTTAATAATCGAAGTATTTTGTGTATATAAAAACATAATAATAATTTAACTTAATGCGTAGTTACTAAAATTAGAAATTCAACTGTTGTCATTGTTTGTTTTTAAGTGGTATATGGTTATTTTGTTAATATTGTGATAATTATTCAGACCGTAATGAAATAAATATGTTCTAATCATAAATTAGGTATTTTATTTGGATTTAAAAGTATTTAAGATTTCATAAAGACATGATAATTATATACAGCTTACGATTATCTGACCATGATAAGTGAGGTTATCCTGAAAAAATGTGAGGTCAGACGGGAGTAAAATATGATTTGACAAGTCCAAGCTTATAATCATATCGGCTCTCCAGAGAAAGTGGACTCAACCAGAACGAATGGTAAGCTAATTGAAAGATAGTTTTTCTAGAAAGGACATGATAGGAGATAACAGCCGCTGAGGACGTAAATGAAAATAGAAATGATATACCTAAGACGGAGAAACTTCTATGAGTTTCGATACAAAGGAGCTAAAGATATCACCGTATCAAAGATTTAGACTACAAATTCATTCTCTTTCTAAGAATTCGATTTAGCATACAATAGAAGCATACTTTTTCTCATCAGCCTACTTTTCTTTGCCCAAAAATATTATTAATAAATATAAACTGACACACTGACATTGTATTACAAGTACATATAACTAGTAATTTGCATTATGTGGGCGTGTATACAAATTGTAGGTACAATGTTCTGTATATATACCGTTAGAAATGGACATATATTTTCACTGTTCTAAATAAGCCTTTTTCCAATATTTTCTTAGGTAGGTTGCCTTATGCGCCTTGCCTATTTTTTTTAACAGATGAGAACACTTTAATAAGCCGGAGAGTGTGAGAAAAAAGAAATTATTTAATGAGAATAATAAAGTTTTTTGTTGCAACAAATTAAATTGGTGTACACAGCACACAATTACTATTTATTATGACAGTAGCCAAGTCAATATGAGGCGACATTTTTTAAATACATGTCCTTGTCAATCAATATTTTTTACACCGTGTAAGCTTTACGTGTAGGTACTTAATCGAATATTCTCGACGTAATAAAATGTTTAGGTCTATGCAAAAAAAAATATTTACGAGAACATACAACATACCATGTAGTCTTGTCTCGCCCTTTTTATGTCAATATTCATTATCTGTCTAACATTGAGTACTTTTATCACACACACACACATACATACACATACTATCTCGTGTTTTAACCTTATGGAATAGGCAGTGCCAATAGACACAATACTCGACGTTAAATGGCATGATGACGAAATTTAATTTCAGACGGGACTAAAATCAATCGCTTAAAAAAAAGAAACTCCCTTGCTTTACTTTAACTATCTGCATAAAAAGAAAAACAGCTGGCAACGGCACTGGCACTGGGCTGGCATACATGCATATTTTTTCTTCGTCGCCAGACTAGCCATCGCAGCATCGCACGCGCGACGCCGTTTATATCGCGCGAAAACTATCGCTGAAACGTTACGGTCATAAAAAGCGAAGAAAGCAAAAAAAAAAGCGAAAAACGGCGTCGCACGTAATATATCATATAAGTAGTTTAAGTAAAGGTATATGTTGTTGGAATATAATGTATAATGATAATATAAATACCAAGATAAGTTACTCGGTCACACTATCACGACTGAAATACTCAGCAGATATGGAATGGGGATGTTCATAGGCTTTAGCGGGTAACAGCTTTAGTATATTTAGATATAAGAACATTTACAACAATTAATTTCATAGCTCTGCGCTGAACAAGAAATTCAAGATTCCTATGTGCGAGTAATTGAATGCTGAGTACCTTTGTACAGTTCATTGCTTCTTTAATCAGAACCAGTATCAAGACCTTAAAGGGAAACAGTACAGTCTAGTATTATAAAGCATTTAACTGAAAAATATATAAAAAAATAAATAAATGTATATTTACTTGAGATACATACATACATATGGTCACGTCTTTATTCCTTGCGGGGTAGACAGAGCCAACAGTCTTGAAAAGACTAAATGGCCACGTTCAGTTAACTGAGATTCAAATAGTGACAGGTTGCTAACCCATCGCCTAAAAAAAATCCCAAGATTTTAAGCCTATCCCTTTGTCCCTTAGTTACTCGTATTTGTATCTTACTTAAGATCGTACATACGAGTAACATAGATTGAGTTAGTCTCGAGGTAAGTTTGAACAAGAGACTTGTGTTAAGACTAATTTCAAGGTAATATATTTTTAATGAACATCTTCTTACATAAAACATCCAAAACCCAAGCCAATAGAAAAAAAATTGGTATATCACCATACCCTGGCCGGGATTTCAACCCGGGACCTACTGTGTCACAGACAAGCGCACTACCGCTGCTCCACAGAACGGAACGTTATGTTATATTCGATAGCATACAATCATAATACATACATTATAACCACGTCCTTATCTCGCAAGGAAAAGACTGAGCCAATAATCGCAAAAGACTGAAAAGGCTTAATAATTTATTTTATTCTTAGGCGAAGGCGTATCATTATTTGAAATTCAACTTAATCATCAAGCCATTACAGCTGAATATGGCCTCATACATCTTGTTTTGCAAAATCGTGTAAAAAGATTAAAAAAATAACCTAACAATCAAAATGTTGTCTGACTGTACAGTTTCCAGTGTTACAAGTTTTGCTATGTCGGTTCATCCACCTAGATATTCAGCTTACCTATCTCAACACCTAGGTTGGTACCTATTCATAATGCAACATTGTATGAGTCTCTAAGGGGGTATTAATATTAATTCATTGCGCTGGAATTTATTTATATAGTAGACACCCGCGGCTCCGTTTGGTCACGTCTATACCCATTGCGGGGTAGACAGAGCCAACAGTCTTGAAAAGACTGAATGGCCACGTTCAGCTATTTGGTTTAATGATAGAATTGAGATTCAAATAGTGACAGGTTGTTAGCCCATCGCCTTAAAAAAGAATCCCAAGTTTGCAAGCCTATACCTTAGTCGCCTTTTAAGACATCCATGGGACAGGGATGGAGTGGTCCTATTCTTTTTTGTATTGGTGACGGGAACCACTCGGCACCGTTTGCTAAAAGTTTATTCTCAGTTCCGTCATTAAGTAATATAGCTGAACGTGGCCATTTACATGAAACATTTATAATCCCTCCATAGAAGTATTTCAGGGTCCGGGTTCCGCCTGTGAAAAGCATATATGTGCCGCGTTTTACTCTTATTATGAATCAGTTTAATGTTTATTTTTCTCCCTTACACATATACGTAATCATACATACATACTCTATATCCCTTGCGGGGTAGACTGAGCCAATAATCATAATACGTAATCGCTCTGTAAATATAGTTATCAAGAGTATATTTTGTCTAACCATATAGCTGAAATTAGCCTATCAAGATTATTGGCTCTGTCTACCCGGCACAAGATATAGACGTGATCATATGTATGTATGTTTTGCTTTATGCTGGCGGAGCTGCAGGCGTCTCTTAATAATATAAAATTAATGTTGAATCTATGTTACTTTGCTGTCATTACATAATCGATATACAGTCGAGTATTCTGCATTCCTAACTCTATATAGCAATTAAATGCATCTATCTGCAATATGCATTTTAATTAGATAATCGATTGACGTCATTGAACAAGACTTTTGTTCTTTGGAAAACTATTTTCTTATTGAACACAAGCTGTTGCCCGTGACTTCGTCTTAAATTGAAATTGTGTTCTACCTGTTTATTTACTTAATTTCATAAAAATACGACCTAAATCTCGTGTGAAGAGTAAAAAGAAAACATTCACACATCCTTACAAACTTACGCATTTATAGTATTAGAAGGAGAAAGATAAAGAAAGATTTCAAAGGAAAGATACTTACATTCAATCTTTCGGGGTTAACAGAGCCAATAGTTTCGAATAGACTAAATGCGACATACAGCTGTATGGCTTAAGAAGTATATAGACATACCCTTGATAATTGGTTGTTATAATGCTGTTTGCGTAAGTGTATAAGGGAGAAAGAAATCGTCAAAATAGGTTCATAATTTCTAGATAGAGTAAAACACGGAACATGCATAGAATAGAATAGAATAGATTGATTTTCAAAATTGTATACAAGGTATCACTTATTGACGTCACATCAATTAAATCTAATTATACCGCTTCCAAAGCGCATGGGTAGAAGAAGCGGCGGAACAAACTACACTGCTGTATGCAGAACAAACAAAAAAAAACATATTATAATAGCACCAGATAACATAAAACGTTATATACCGTTAGTTTCCATTCCCGCGGGAATTCCGGGAGACTTACTCTCAGTGCACTCAAAATATGGTCAACTCTATATCTGTTCCAAGCTTCATCAATCGCTTCAGTGGTTTAAAGCGTAAAAGTGTAACAGACAGACAGATTTACTTTTATATTTATAATATTAGAAGGTAAGTAGGGACAGATTGTTAACCTCCTTTTTCGAAGTAGGTTGTTAAAGGATACGCTACTCAATTTATTACTTCTGGCATTCCGCCAAGGCAGAACCGGACCCGAGAGAAAGGTCCTGCCCACTTCGACCGACTTTCTCCAATTATGAATGAATTCACAACCCAGGGTTGCCTGCATCCAATTCCCAACTAAATATTTTGATGGCTTCTGTGGCGCAGCGGTAATGTGCTTGTCTGCGACACAAGAGGTCCAGGGTTCGAATCCTAGCCAGGTCATGATGAGAAACGAACTTTCTCTATTTGGCCTTGGTCTTGGATGTTAATCTAAGAGTATTTATAGTATCGTTAGGTTAGTATCTCGTAACACAAGTCTTAAACTTACTTCGATCTAACTAACTAACTCAATCAGTGTTTTTTGTCCCGTATATACCTATTTATTTGAAATTTTACGTCAAAATAATTAAGAGTCTGGGTACTTTTCATCCCGGTAAAAACAATAGTTTCCGTGGGATTTGCGAAAAGACCCGTATGCTTTTGAAGATGGCGCAAAATCAGTCCCTTTTGTAGGTGGGACTACATTTTTCGCTTATGGTGGCGCTTAATTTGTAGTAGCTAGTAAATTATATAATGAAATTTAAATTGTAGACAATAAACGACTGATTATAATCATTTCAAGCCTTCATTTATATTTTCCAATCTAATATATTACAGTCACGTTTTTATCCCACACGGGGTAGACAAAGAGGAGACAGATTCATTCGACGGTAGGTTGCGCTATTCTGCGCGGACGAATATTACCGATACCTACCTACGACTTGTAAAAGTGTATCTTTTGCGCACATAAAAAAAGTTAAAAAGTATAACAGTTTTGTATCGTACACACATCGCCTATAACATATTTACTTTGCCATATGGCGCACAATGCTCAATAAAGTTATGCTACAAACAAACTTATAGTACAAACCGGTACAGTCTCAAGCTTGATAATTCTAGATCAAGGTACGGCAGTATTGTTCAATGAATATCTGATTAGTAATATATAGATAATAATATGGCAAGTCAAAGAGATAGGTTTATTCGAACTATAGAGTGCAAACTCAACAGTCCCTTACGGGGTAAGTAGAGCCAACAGTTATGAAAAGATCGCAAAGCCGCGTTCAGTTGTATTAATGATGCAATTGAGATTCAAATAGTGATAATTTGCTAACCGAAAGAATTATTCTTAGTTTATTAGTCCTTCCCTTGATTAACTTTTTCATGAAGATGAAGCGAAGGAAGTATGCAGAGATCGTGGCAAGTGGAAAGAGGTAGTCTCTGCCTACCCGTCCGGGAAAGTGGCGTGATTTTTATGTATGTATTATGTATGTATGTATGTAGTTGCCATGAATAAGATAACAAATTAAAAATCAATAAATCTTAAGACTCGACAAAATATAAAATCCATTTTTTATCAACATTGCAATAGTGTCATAATTATATTGGAGATCTAGTAAGAAAAAAAATCGTAATCGGTGAAATCAGTAATTATAATTTTATAAGATATTTCTACTTTAAATTCACTATGTAATGTGTTCGAAATCGGGGCGCGGTACTAGTCATACTTAAATACAGCTATCAGAATTTATATAAGGTATGTAGGTACTAGACTAGATTCTTGTACTTGACATTTGAATTTGAAAGAGTTTTTAGAGGCAAAAAACAAATATGATTAATATACGGCACTTTGAATATAAGCTTTTAATTTTAACTTGCTGACATTTTGGTGAAATGGTGCAATCAGGACAATCGTCATCAGTTGTCAAAGACAATTGTGGTCATTTTTGGACCCTGGGACCCCGTGTGATGTGGCCACAATGAGTCACGGGTAGGGACCGATCCGATTCTATTTGACCACAATCCGGAAGTTTTCTTTGGGCAAAAAAACCTTTTTTTAATATAAATTTTAAATTTAAGTCTAAAATAAATTTAATTGTTTTATTAATATTTTACACATGGGAGTACTATTTTGTCGAAAATCTGACGGTAATAAGTATATTTTTTCAGGATGAAAACACCCTCTGACTGTCCTTCTCAGTAAGCCTAACCTAATGGCTTTAGTTAGGAAGGTTTTATATAATATATAGTTTTGACGTATCTCGATCGTGGGTAAGTATGTATCGAGACCTCGGACCACATATAAAAGATATAAAGGCCCGAGCGAATCTGCGAGAAAAAGCTTGTATTAAATCAAAATAGAATGAAACACAATAACTATAAGCCTCCAGTCGATGCCGCCTACTCTTACAAGGTCTCAAGGATATTAGAGCGAAGAAAATCCAGATGGTTGGGAAAATGTCACGTAAGCTTAATCCTTCCTTAACATTTGGTTGAAGCCCGTTTTGTTTAATATTTGGTATACTTATTTTTAGTTTATTTATATGCCAACTAATTATTTTCTGTGGTTTCGCTCGTGTAGTCGTTTATCGTAGTAAATGTCATGGTTAGAATCACTACCTATAAAGTACTCCGCTACGTTTGTTTGTCTGTTTTCAGCAACAGGTAGAATGATCCCTGGGGAAGATTATATAAAGTTTGGTTTTGTGTAAACTGACGATAGATATTTTGTTCAACATGTCGGATAATGAAATTGTTCAGACTTTCCTGATGAGGTATAAAAATCTAAGAATTAGAACATCCGATGCAGTACCTTACTAAAAATCATTCAGCCACGCGAATGTAACCGCAAGCCGTTATATATATTTTTTGCATGAACTTCTCTGTAGAAGGATTGTTCCTATGGCTCAGTGTTCTTCTCTGTGGTTTTCACTTCTAATTTCATTATGTAGCTCTAACCGCAGACGAAATTCTATTATATTGTACACGAACCGGCTTCCTGCCGGTTGGCAATGATGTAATTCATTATTATTTAACACTAGCTTTCGCTTGCTATCATTTGAAAAGTAATACATGTCCTACTCTGTATTTCACACTTTATGTATCCAAAATTTCCTAGAGATCGGTTTAGTGGTTTTGACGAGAAAAAGAGACAAAAACAACAATATAAGCCCGAGGTAAGCCGATGAGCGAGCCTCTTTACTTACCATAGCCAAAAAGAGATATATTCAAACTTTATAGCTTTTAATTAAAATAAAAAAAAACCACATTTTTTATTGTATAGTTCATCTATGTCTACGATGCTTCAGCTTAAAATCATATCACAGACAATAAACCAGTAAGTCAGTCATTACCTCGACCTTGGCAGTGACTACAGCTTGGTTACAGAGATCTAGTTACATCAACATGTCTCTATAATTAATTACGATTGACTGATTACTTTGAGCTAGGTAATCTTGCGTTCCATCTCATCCATGCATAGAAATATGTTGGTAAATCGAAGAAGTTAATTTATTGTTTTTTGTACAATATTTATCACAATTCCTGTCAGATCCAAAAACGACGTACCTACCAATAAGTGTCGTCACACTTATTGGTAGGTACGTCGTTTAACTCGTCAGTTAAACAAAAAAATATTACAATTATTCGGGCTAAAAACCCCAAATCTAAAATGTTAAAATGATAAGACTTGAAAACTTTTCAAAATTATATTCAGAGTCAAAATATTTTATGATTGTTTAATGAGGACGCTCTTGCTTGAAGAACTATTGCAAACTGAATAAATGCTATCTCGTACAATATCACGTCTCTTTATCACTTACGGAGTAAACAGAGTAATATCTCTGTTTAGTTTTAATAACTTAAAGATAGTACCTACCAGGTTACTGACCAATCAACTAAAAGGAAAAACTAATTGTAGCCTTTCCCTTGATTTTCTATTATTACTTTAAAATGGTAGCACGTAACAAGCTACAAAATCATAGTGGGAGAATCCCGCAATAAAGATTTTTTTTTGTAATATGGAATTACCAAAGTACTAACATACTGCGTAAAATACCTACAAAAGTAACATAAACTACCGGCCTATCGGTTTATTCATTTCTTAATTACTTGCCTGATATTTTTCCAAATCGGTGAGACATACATGAGCCCGTAATTCTTGGAAATATTAAATTCTCGTTTTTGTCGATCAAGTGGAGTGAACTCTGAGATAGAATAATTAGATATTGCTTCAAATTAAAATTTTTTATTCATTATTATAGGATACTTCATATCGCTTAATAATTGTCAAAACGTTTGGTTTCACAACATTGGATGATGGTAATCATTAAGTCATACAGGTCCTTTGTGGGCTCTGTCTACCCAGTAACCTATAATGAGGTAATTGTATGTATGGATGAATTGTCAAGCAATATATATATAATATAGGTGATGACGATTTTGACGTTCTTTTTCTTCTAATAGTGAACCGTCAGTGGTTTATACCGGTTGACCTGCCTCAAATTGAATCGTAATTTGATTAATTTAGCTTTATACATACGAGTATATATTAAATAGTAGGTTCTAAATCATTGTTCTATAGCCGGGGATGATTTCACTGTGTATAGAACAATTACTTAGAACCTTTAAAGAAATGAAAGTTACTGAGGTTACTAGATAATTACCATTTTTTATTCACTTGCATGAAACAGAAACACAAACCTTTTACATTGGGTTTATCTGAATATTAACTATTTGTAATGGTACATGGAAGGTATGTAGGTATCTATTATATACCTTATATATTAATTATATAATGTCTGTCACGATTTTGTGCTCGTTTAGATTATTCCTACAAGTTTCCGGTTATGTCATTACATAGAAGATAATTTAGTTACGATAGCATAATCTTCGGTTCTTGCTGTGAAATAAATACTTACCTACTCTTTACAGTGATCTTATACTGTAAAGTTATTACAGTATAAGATCACTGTAAAGACAAAGTAACTAACATACATACATATGGCCATGTCTATATCCCTTGCAGGGTAGACAGAGCCACCAGTCTTGAAAAGACTGAATGGTCACGTTCAGCTATTTGGCTTAATGATAGAATTGAGATTCAAATAGTGACAGGTTTCTTACCTACCTATCCCTTAGTCGCCTTTTACGACATCCATAGGAAAGAGATGGAGTGGTCCTATTATTTTTTGTATTGGTGCGGGGAACCACACGGCACGACACAGTAACTAACAACGTAACTTTTAGGATGTCTTGATACCAAAGCAATTTGAGGAATGTATTTTTTAACTTCTTACAGAGAAAACTAAAGTGCTAAGCGATTATCTTGCAGCGAGATAAAACATAGTTTGAGAACCAGCACATTTAGGCAACTGGATGTGCAACCATGATCACATATTGGTAAGAATTCCCCGCAATTGTTGCGGAGGTCAGACGGTAATCGCATCGTGAAAAGACTTGACTTGACTTGACCAATCAAAGATTTCTCTGCACCTCTCTAGTGAGAGAGACTCTTCTCACCAGAGAGGTGAAATAAGCGGGACTAACGCCAGGAAGAAAACCGCGTGTTTGCAATCAAGATTTTAAGGAGAAAGCTGTACCTTATTATTTTATATAATAGGTAATTTATTATTTATATTTTTGGCACTAAACTTATTTTTTTTTTTTGTAATTCGATTAATGCACATCATATTGTTTGGTAAAGTTATGTGCGAATGGTCTGTTTAAAAGCTCTTTCTGAATAAAATAAAAAATCCAAATATCTAGCCTTTAAAAAAAGATTTATATTAATTTCACTAAACGGTAGTTACGTCCTGACCGAAATTAAGTGTCCCACATAATTAAATTAACACTATATTATTATAATTAACACGTTTGAGGCTATCAGATAAGAAAAACATTGTAAATAATATTGGAGCTGCCGCTTTCTAAACCTGCCGCGTTCGCAATATAGTGCTAAATGAAATTTATTGTCGTTAAAAGTAATGTTAAACACTGCTTAAGTAAATACCGCTTTCACTCAGAGACTTACGTTCTCAGTTCTTCTTTCAAGATGTGGAGGTCAGATAATAATTGATTCGTGTAAACCTGACTGTTTAAACTAATATCATGGTCACAAGCGGATGCTGGGATCCTCCTCAGAGGAGCTCCTCTGGGCAGAAGACGCAATCATGACTAAGGATCATGATACAGCTTAAACCCAGAAAACTAAAAGTTTTGGTTGAAAATTGTTGATTATGCTTACGAATGGTTAGCGCACTCCTAGCGACTTCCAAGTATCCTGTAGACTTCGAACCTTGTGCTAAAGAGCTGGAAACCACACTACTGCCAAAATATATCTATAGAACAATAATCAGAAAATATTTTTTT
The DNA here is from genome assembly GCF_032362555.1 of Amyelois transitella. NCBI lineage: Eukaryota > Metazoa > Arthropoda > Insecta > Lepidoptera > Pyralidae > Amyelois > Amyelois transitella. The sequence goes on along the minus strand of NC_083522.1, from coordinate 2,893,929 downwards.
TCAATTTAAAAATATACTTAAACCATTATCTAGATGGCGTTACAAAACAATCACTTGCCATGGCAAATCATCGCAAAGACAATGTGTATTGTCGCAATTTTGATCTTAATTCATGTTCAAGCAATATAAAAGCATCGTTTCAGATGGTTGCGCCCGCACAATGGCTCTTCCTCAACTGTGATATTGAATTTACGTAAGATTTTATGATGTTGAATTAACAATCTTGCGGGCAACTAATATTATACACAGATTAAAAATCGCTTAAGACTAGTTATGGAGATATAAATTGATTTCGAAGTGTGTAAATTACAAAGTGAAACGCTCCTTTAGTATGTTGAATATAAGGAAATTAGAAAGCATACTCTTCATTTTGCGAGACGAATAAGATTTTCGATCTTAATTTTCTCGTGTGAATGAACTATAAACGCCCGATTTGAATTAGTTTAAAAAAAAATATTTTTATGAACATCGGTAAATTTAATCCAGTTATTTAAACAAATTTACAAACTCTCACCCTTAATAAAATTAAGATTAGCTTGTTTCAGTTAAGTTACAATAATTTGCTTAAATCTATGCACCAGACAATGAATGTGAGTACCTTCATAAAGAGCCTCCATAATCTTGTATATCCATAACGTTATTACAAACTGTATGACTTCTTAAATGTATCATTTGTAATATTAAAATAATTTTATATGCGATCCGACATTTTTGTACGCCTGTAGGCAGGAAGCAGAGTACTTACTGATTAAAACCAAAATGTAACACCTTTGTAACCTGTTTTTAAAGATATTTTGATTACTTGATGTCACTGTTCATAAAAGCTTAGTGTTTCATCTTTTCTTCACCTAAACTTGTCTTTCCGATGTAAGGAAAGCGAACCGGTGTGGAGTGCATCGCGGCGCATTCACTTTACATTATAGCGACTACGCATGCTCAGTTCATAGACACTCGGCCTCGCGTCGCCGCAACTCGCGCGCGCAATCAATGTGACTATCGACAAACACGCGGGAGTCCATCCCTAGTTTACGAATGTTCGAAATTTAAAACTTAAAAAAATGCGATCGATATTTTTCTTTTGTGTATGTGTTTACGTAGTGGTGGGACAAAATGTGAATGATATGTCGAATTTGCCTAAATACGATGAAAGGTATGACTATTTGGATGTGGACGCTTTGTTTAATAGCAAAAGGCTAGTTAGGAACTATGTGGATTGTCTTATCAGTGCTTCAAGGTGTACGCCGGAAGGAAAAGCTCTCAAAAGTAAGTTAACACAAGTTTTAGTTTTAACTTTGGTAGCAGGTAATCGTTTACAACTTTGCAATATTTTTAAATATACGAAATTTGGTTCATACTTTATCTGTTTACTTGAAAAGTTTTTTAAAATAAGCCTAGAAATGTTAATGTGAAAAAAAATATTTGTTATAACTATGTATTTCAAAAGTGACATTTATTTGTATAACTAATGGATCAAATAGTCTTGAAAAAAATTATAAATAAATTATGAAATTGATCTTCAGATAGGTTGCTAGACCATCGCCTAAAAAAATATGCATGTTTACGTTCGACGGCCTCTGCGGCGCAGTGGTAGTACGCATGTCTGTGACACCGGCGGCCCCGGGTTCGAATCCCGGCCAGGGCATGATGAGAAAAGAACTTTTTATAGGTATATAGGTATTTTCTATTGTTTTATCTACCTAAATGATTAATCATTATGTAACGAACTAATCACTACATAAGTAAAACAATAGAAATATAGAGATCATTACATCATTTATCAAAGGACGTTAACTATAAATAGCTACTTCATTTAGTATTACACATAGTTGCTTTATTAACTCTCTTCTTCTTCAGCATTCGCCCACTGCTGGGCAAATGCCTCTCTAATATCTTTCCACCTAGATCTATCGAAGATTTTTCTGGCCCAGGTTATCCCGGCATGACTTTTTATGACCTCGGACCAGTCCTAATGGTCTGCTAGTAATCCTCTGTACCTAACTCTTTTCCTACGGGAAATTGTGTTGGAATAAAATCGAGGATGTCGTAGACCGAAAAATGTCTAGAGAAGATCTTATTACAAAACTAGTTGTTGTACGCGACTTCGTCAGTCGTAAAACAAAAGTTGTGTGATTGACAACCTCAATACAAAAAGCTGATCCCATGTATGGCCACCTTATGGGGGTAATTAGATATTATTTTTTTATTAGAAGATGGACCAAGCCAAGCACATCTGACAATAACGGATTGAAATCGGAGAAGTTGTCGCGTAATGCGAATACAAACATTCATTGTATAGACAGAAATTCTAAAGATCTCCCACAAATCAACATAGGTACTTACTAGTTCAAGTAGGGCGGTGGGTTAAAATGTAATTATATGTATGGATAACATATAAACTTGGAGTTCCTTCAAGAGGATAGGCTGGCAAGCATCCAGTCGCTTTATCTCTGTATTGCAAAGAGAAAAACTTAATTAAACAACCAAAATTTTTATCATATTATTGGTAAATATAACATAATCTAGGTTCTTTATCCTTTAATTCCAAAGCCAGTTTGCATAGAAAGTTTTTGTGTTGGTCTTATATAAAAAGCGGAAGCAACACTTGATACCATTTGTAAGAGAACGGTAGACGCAAAGGTCATATAGCTATGTGTGTGTGTGTGTATTGGACGCTCATTAAAATTCATGATTTAATCAGTTTAATATACAAATAACAATCTCCTGACGGTTTTGCATTGTTTGTCCAAATTAACTAAATACGCTAAGTTATGTCCATTCCTCGATTTTCAACTTACTCAAAAATCTTTGATTCGAGGTCATCGTCCTCTATTTTTCATTTTGATCCAACGCAATTGATACCTAAAATAAATTGGACCCTTTACTTCTTTTAAAACTTGTTTTTGTATCGCTCCAGTGTGAATTTTCGGATAACCAAAATTGTTTAAGATTGACTTGATCGATTTTACATTTTCTTATCTAATTTGTGGGATTACCTTTTAAGTTTATCTCAAAGAGAGAGAGAGAGAAGATGAGACATAAGCCTTGGCAACGTTCCGGAATAGCTCACAATCTCGGAAACTTTATCACAGTTCGTGAATATGTCGGCCTCTGATATGGTTTTAACTGACATTAAAGACGTCTACCTAGGTCAAAACCTTGCCAGACCATTAAAAAATTCGAAATTAAATTGAGTAGGTAACTCGACTAATCAAAAACAAGTACATAAGGTGGCATTAAAAATAAATCTTATGATACAAATCAATTTTCTCAATAAATAAATTAGTTAATGCGTATACGCAACCGAGATGTTTGCAAACAGAAAAGTCGTTTTTATTTATTACCTTTGCAAAACTATTGGCAAATTGGTGAATTTTTATTACTTATGTAAAATTATTTTAAGCAGAATAGACAACAAGAGGCAGAAATGCTGCTTTATCGATTCAATTTATCGCGAGAAACCTGCGAAAAATATTGGCGAGAAACAGGCTAATTTCCCAGCAAAACTAATTCTGAGTTATAGGTACCTACATATAGGTATATTAAATCAATTACTAAAACTTCTTGTGACTTTTTCCTGCTATGGGTTACCAGTATAGAAATCTAAATAATATAAAAAGAAGACACTGATTGACTGACTTATTTATGAAAGCACAGCTAAACCGTTGGGTAAAGAGATTTATTTGGGTATTAGATTCCTTATCTATTCTGAGAGTCCCAATGGTTTGTTTTAGCGGTTTATACTCAGAAATATAAAATTAATGGTTCCAATTTCTATAACATGCATAGTACTTCGCACTTACATTGGAAGTTAAACATGTATTCGAAAATAATCTTTAATGAGTGATAAAAAGACTTCAAGGGACTTAATTTTTTTTGTCTTTGAAAATGAGCTAAATCTGAATAATATTTGTAGGTACTATTTTTAATAAATTTTCACAAATGAAAATTAGTGCGTACAAATTAACAACCTTTTAATCAACATCATTTAAATACTGAAGACACCCAATTCAATGTTATTTCATTGAAGCTATAAACATAAAATATATGATAATGACTATCAGTGTTGAAAACTCATAATTTTGTAATGGATCGTGTGTGATCGTTAAATATCGGTCGAAATTATATACATTTACTTAATATCGACCCGGAAAAAACTATATTTTTGGCTTCAACATGTGCAAACAAGGACGTTCAGAGTTGCAATTATGCAGATAAGTTAGCGCCCAACTAAAATAAGAATAAGATTAGTCTATGCTTGCTTAATTTTTTAAATGTCAATGATATGGCAACCTTCACGACACCTCCATGTGCTGCCTCATTTGTTAGTGAGGTGCATATTTTTTTATACCAGAAAGTCATTAATACTTTGTAAAATAGAAGTTGAAGATGGTCATACCATTAAATTTTTTTTCTCTTATGTAAGAACGTTTCATCCTAGAATTCAGAATGTAACGACCCCCTTCCCCCTAATATTATTAAAATTATTTAAAATTAATTTTTAAATTTTTTTATTTATATTTTATATTTAATTTTTGTAATTATTTACAAACGACACCAAAATGCAACGCCCTAACAAATAAATAATTAAAATACTATTATAATATAATACGCTCTTTTTACGACACCAACGTAATAAATAATATAACGTAAAACCTAAGGACCCTTTGTAATTAAATTTTCCGTATTTCTTATTTCCTAATGTGATTTCTTAATATGGCCAATAGCACGTGATCGTAGTGGTATTTCCCTGGTTGTATAGCCGATATAACCTCAGACTCTACGAAGTCTACATATCCTAGAACAACCCTAGTGAACCTATATGACCTAACTCTGTCTGATTACTAAAAATATAAATAGGAACTTATAATGTAGGTAAATAGAGAGTAAATTAAATATTAAAGTTTTCCATTATTTATATCCAGATTGGAAAAGCATATATGTATGTATTTGACTCCAACACTCGAGCTTCTAGTTATAGGTAATATACGTATTTTATTAAGTATGGAATTAGAGAATGGCATGATATTTATATGAGCATTTGAGCTTTTGGGTATAGATATATATTAGATAAATATTAAAGTACTGAATGACCATACATCAGCGTTTGAGCTTTCAGGTATAGGCAGCATTTATATAAATTAATCTGAAATACAGAATGACATGTTTCCAGCATTTGAGCTTTCGGGTATAGGCATACGTTTATATAAATTAATATGAAATACAGAATGACATCACATCAGCATTTGAGCTTTCTGGTATAAATAGACATTTATATATATATATCAGTATGAAAATACAGAAATACATTTTTCCAGCATTTGAGCTTTCGGGTATAGGCAAGCATTTATATTCAATATGAAAATACAGAAATACATGTTTGCAGCATTTGAGCTTTCGGGTATAGGCATACGTTTATATAAATTAATATGAAATACAGAATGACCTGTTTCCAGCATTTGAGCTTTCAGGTATAGGCAGCGACCCCTCCCCGTCGCTACCGGTGGATCGCGTCACCAGACGGGGTAATCCTCCCCCCTAGCTCATTCATATTTTCCCAAGTCAATAAAATTCTATGAGACCTTGTAAGTTTGTCTGTCGATACTGTCAAAGTAAGTCAAAGTCCTGTCAAAGGACGAGAGGAGAGACCAAATGTCTCCAAGCGATATTACCTTATTCTACAATGCAGCATTAGCTTGACATTGCAATGAGCTGAATTAATATTTTTAACTAATTTAATATTTGGTATGTCATCAGGAAAGGTAATATCAAATCTCCGAAGGAGAATACACAATACAGTCCAGTCAGTCATCAAAGGGGAAGTCAATCATTTTAGGTATAATAATAAATAGTAAGAATAGGTGTAATTCCTAGACATGCGAATATTAGATGATAATAACCTTATTGCAATAAGTTTTCATTACTTATTTTGGATTCGAATAAACGAAGGTAATTTATAGAATCGGCCTTCAATAGACCCTGCATATTAATGAATTAAAGATTTAAAGATTATGTGGTAAATATAAGTAGTTGATAGTTATATCCAAAGCATTCATGGCTTTAAATAATACATACGTTATAAATGTATTTCCTCACTTGGTTAATCTTGGCAAAATGATCACAAAAGTAGGTAAGTGTCTGATTGTTTCTCATATAAAACCATAGGTTGTATAAAATAAGTGAAAATATTTCATTCACTAAAAGTTGTAAGGGTGTTTCCCCTGAGATGATCTCATATGAGAATAATTCAGATAAAAGACTTTCTAGACTTGATTGCGTATAATCCAAATCTATGTCCAACTCCACTGCTTTGCCTCGAAGAATTACGGACGACCAGTTTCACTGATCAGATCAGATCATAGCTCTCAAAATCCGGAAATCATCCTTTTGAATAATAATTAATTAATATTTATTTTTCAAAGATACATTTCACTCAAGACCAAGCAAGCCAGAAATATTCAAATTTCATAGAAGATAATATATTATTGACTTTGGATCAACTTCCAACCCAAGCAAGGAATTCAACACATATTTATATCAATTTCATTATTCGAATTCAAATAAATAATAAATAAAAATAATGGAATTCTTTCACCCGTTTCCAGCAACCACCTCCCAGGAACCACTTCACTCATCACTTATCGAATAAAATTATATTAATTTAAATGAATATCAAAACCGATTTCCGCGCGTAATTATTTTGCATGCGCGTGCGCAAGCCTATCGCGTTTTAGACTCGTCTACCCCGTTATCTGGCCAGATTCCGTCCGTCCTAACCGTTCACCACTGAACCCCACGGATTCAGCATCCCCGACCCCTAACCGATACTCATAGGCCGATTGAGATCGACTCTTTGACCGACTGATCCAGCCTGATTCCCTAGCTCCCGGATCGAGACCGTCCCGACTCCGAATGCCCCAAACCGAATGATCCTTTAGCAAACTTCCAATTTGCTTTTGTTAAAATATGGGCGTGGCCCTAACTAAGACGCCACCAACTTATTAACCAATTAGCATCTCACACGTTTTTGTCAAGCAAGCCCTTTGTCCTTGCACGGCGGAATTAAATATACATACATATGGTCACGTCTACTTCCCTTGCGGGCTGACAGAGCCAACAGCCCCGAAAGGACTGAACGGCCACGTTCATCTATTTGAATTAATTATGTTATTAGAATATTATAAAATTGATTTAAATATTAAAATAAATTTGTGATAAAATATTTGAGAATGAAATAACGTGTGCAAATATCTTGGACCGTTACAATCGACCCCAAAATTATACACAGGTGGAAAGGCAACGTCCTTGAAACCGGAGTAGAATTTTTCACCACTCACAATTCTCAAATGTTTTGAACATAAGGTCATTATAACATATATTCTTTTTTTTTTTTCCAAAGAATATTCAGCAAAATATTATTTTCTCAAACACAAGGAAATATGTATGCCCTAGTGTGGGTGAAAAAGCAGTGTGAGGTGTATTTCAACCAAGGAAATATCAGAAATCACCAAAGCAAGCTTTGAGCTTCTTACTTTTGCAATGAACGACCATTCTCGATCACCAGATTTTGACAATGATCTTGATAGGAAACAGGGTTCCAAACTGCCAACTCTAGTAGTAATGGTTATCCACTCAGATTAATCCAATCTTCCGATTATTTCTGAATTGATTACGTAACATTCCCACGAATCAAGGTCAAATCTATATAACGGTGAGACAAAGGTGCCCATGTACTAAAAGTTTTCTCAAAACTTTAGAGCAACCCCAACACTTCCTTGGAGAATGTGCAGTGTACTAGTTATCGTCTTAGCTTTTTGTGCAGTGAGGAATTTCGTACAGTTGTTGTAACACCGGGATGTAATATATACCTCTATTTTTGAAGCATATATCTTTATGTAAGCCTAACTCCAAATTCCCACTGTACCAAATTCATTGTGTAGTGTACTTCTTTGCTTTGAGTAAATAATATGGATGCAATCAAGCTCAGCAATGTGATATAAACCAAGCCCTCTCATACCTTTTTTTTTATCTTAACACCACCTCAAATCAGTCACCATTCGCCACTTGAGAATATGTCACAACTGTAACCTGATTACGATAAAAAAATATTATACACAAATTTACAATATAAAAACCACTATAAAATGTTTCAATTAATTACCCCTCCACCAAACCAGTAATTCTGTCAACACTTTGTTTTACTTCAATTATTTCAAACATTACTACAACCTTAAATTATTTCAATCTCAAAAGATTATCATTTCTTTTACTGTTTTTTTTTTTTTAAATATCGGTATGTTACATTTTTAATTTGTTTTCCATGTATTTTTTTTTTGTTTTTAATGTAATTTTTTAGATATAAACTGTTGATCTTAATTAGATACCCCATCGATTCCATAGATATAGGTATATTATTATTATTAGCATGAATCCATCATGTCTTCGGTCAGAATATAATTTTTTTTTTATGTATTTCAGACTTTATTAATAATCTATATTTCAAAAAGATAAACTTTCACAAAGATTACTTATTTATCATTTTTCCCTTGTAATAATCAGTCAGATAACTTCTTTTCCTAATACTTCAACTATCGCGCTCGTATGGATGTAGGAGACTACACTAGATATGTACAATCATTTAATCACTTATTCTAATTGTAATGACAGTTACTTTAACTACGAATATCTTGACGCAACTTGCCAAATCGGTTCCAATGTTCTGCTAAATTCAAACTCCTTATATGACTTTTAACCAATTTTAGTTTTTGATATGACTTTGATTGATGTAACTGATTTTTCCTCAAATCTACATATTCGTATCATCACCAGTTCATCAAATTAAGTTTAAGTCGCACTTACATACATAGTTAAATAAAAGTACACCCTTTTACGACCCCATTCGTTTCACATTCCATAATCACTTTGTCCTATTTAACCACTAGTAGATACTAATATAATTATTCATAATAAAATTAAGTAAGTTACACATTTTAACCTTAAAGTTGTGAAAAGCAAAACACATATACATACGTCCAAATATAAATCACGTCTTCCTCCTTCACGGGGCAGCTAGAATTACACTCCACGAGTATTTTTTTTCCCAATAGGTATAAGAATGACTGCAGGGCGAAATTGAAACATACTTGAAAACGGCTGAACTCGATATTATAATATCAGTCGACTAATACTTATATATATATGATAATAAAGCTGAATTTGGCATTGGCATTACTAAGGTATTATAAAGTATACAAGTTACACATAATTTATGCTTAAATTAATACTCCTTATGTAAAAATACCTTTACTGTATCTACCAATCTCTCTCAAACTGTCATTTGCTTTCTACTGCTTCTCTCTCTACTCGATATTATTAACACACGTCTTGGTATGATAAACTATTATGATCAAGTACTGAATCTTAAATATTCACCATTCCCTAGATCAATTTACAACTCTCTCTCATCTGTGGAAGTCTCTCTCTCATTTTTAGAAATCTCTCTCTCAATCATGCCTACCTACTACTATGTAACCGACTGAGTTTGAGTTACTTATATATCTGTAATAATTTACAAAGGTTTATTTTGATTTCTAGCTTTGACCTACCATATTCATACCGTACTCCTTTTCACTACCTAATTATTTTGTCATACAATTGATAAACATAAACTAGAGAACTATTTTGTCACATTACATACATACTAATTTGAATCGCTAATCAATATGATTAAACTTATTCTTTTACAAATGAAACAGTTTCCTAATATTTAGTAATTAAAATAAAACACTGTATCATTATCACATGTAAAAACCATCGACGCTTGTTGACTTATTAGACCTACCTACTTAAATACCTACTTATTACGTAAATTCATCTAATCTCATTAATTCTTTAAAATAGGTTAGCAAACTCTGATACTACTACAACACCAAGGTGTAGAAAATAAATTAATCGTATAACCTTTATCTATAATCTCAAATATCGTTCATATAATGTTCGACCCCACGTCACCATCTCAACACCAGGATGAACGGAACACTTAATGTCCGACCCCACACCATCATTCCAGCATGAATTAACAGGACTGTAAAAATCCCGACCCCACACCAGTAAAGTATTATAAATACAAAGATTCGATTCACTCTTACACAAAATCATCCATCTATAATTACAATTAAATTAATTCTCTGCTAGAAAAGTATTTTTTTAACCCGTAGTAGAATAACTGAATGCTGACTCTGTCCACCCCGCAACGACAAATTCGAATAACCGTATATCACAAATATACTTCTGTATCCAAATCTTTCGACCCCGCGCTAGTAACCCCATAAGTACCAAGGTGAGCAGGTAACCTACCTCCACCCTTCTAATTATATTAACAAAAATCTTTTAAATAATAAAAAAATATAATGATCAGGTAAACTATTAGCTTTTCATCCAAACGAAACTTCTAAGTTCGCCCAAGATCGCTGACTCCGTCCACCCCGCAAAGAGACAGACGTAACGGAGACGTATGCAAGTAACTTAATAATAAATAATAGGGTGCCCAAGCTATCTGACTGTTAAACTCTGAAAGTAAAACTAAACTAAATTTAACTTTCTAAACTATTTTTTTTTAGTAACTAATTTGATTAATATAGTTAAACCCCGCGACCCCAAATTCTACAGTCGTATAAAAAAATCATATTTTTTTTTTAATTAACTATTTGGTAAATCTTCCAAATCAAAAGTCAGGACTAATTATTATTCTGCTATCATTATTACCTACGTTATAAACGTAAATGTTCTCAATAATGATTCCAAAATCTATGACATATTTTTTCTTTCCTAAAATCTGGTCACCCTTACTTCGGAAGAAAACATGTGCAACGTCATAAATAAGCACTCCACTTACAACATTGATTTGGGCTACGTAATTTAGTTTTTTGTTTCGACCCCATATCGATCATCAATTCTTTCTTATCGTCATGTTTTTCTAACGAACACTTGTAGTCATAAATTAGTCAAACTATTATACTTCTACACGTCAACACGAAAAGTGAGCTCTAGTACTTAGTCAGCCCCTTTTTTGTTTATTTCACACGCTGAGAGGTGACCATAAAGATGTCGAGGTACAACTTGACTCTGTTTTTGTATCCCGCTGAAAACTAAGAACCGGCCCATGAACAGACCTATTGTTTTTTATAAACATTCCCATGTGATAAGACCCACATGAACTATTTCTTTGTTCCCGTTGTAGGCATGGCTTCAAATTGCAAGCTTGCTTAAATATTAACGATTCATAGAATCATACTCCTGAGAAATAAATGAACTACAATCTTGACCGAAACTCCACTACCGAAAACATTAGTAATTATTAAAAGCTACAAGTTTTTCTTATATAACGATCAAGTTTTTTTTTTTTTACATTAGATATATTAATAATAAGTTTAGATTATTAAAATTAGAAGATAAATGAAATATTTTATGTAGACTTCGCATCACACATCGCGGCAACAAATTGTGACCGATTTACATATTAAATGTACTCGGCCACTTTAATTGGCCAAATAAGAAATCAAGCTAAAATAAAAATTATAAAAAAAAAATAATATTTAACTTTTAAGCGTTTTAAAAACAATATCTTAATTATTTATTTTATAACTTACACTTTTAATAAAACTAAATTTCTAATTAAATAACCTATTTCTTATATCCTTGTTACTACGTTTTTTTTATATATCCTGGTCACGGCACCAAATTGTAACGACCCCCTTCCCCCCTACTAATATTATTATTAAATATTTTTAAAATTATTTATTATTTATTTAAATTATTTATTTATTCTATTTATTATAAATATTTACAAACGACACCAAAATGCAACGCCCTAACAAATAAATAATTAAAATACTATTATAATATAATACGCTCTTTTTACGACACCAACGTAATAAATAATATAACGTAAAACCTAAGGACCCTTTGTAATTAAATTTTCCGTATTTCTTATTTCCTAATGTGATTTCTTAATATGGCCAATAGCACGTGATCGTAGTGGTATTTCCCTGGTTGTATAGCCGATATAACCTCAGACTCTACGAAGTCTACATATCCTAGAACAACCCTAGTGAACCTATATGACCTAACTCTGTCTGATTACTAAAAATATAAATAGGAACTTATAATGTAGGTAAATAGAGAGTAAATTAAATATTAAAGTTTTCCATTATTTATATCCAGATTGGAAAAGCATATATGTATGTATTTGACTCCAACACTCGAGCTTCTAGTTATAGGTAATATACGTATTTTATTAAGTATGGAATTAGAGAATGGCATGATATTTATATGAGCATTTGAGCTTTTGGGTATAGATATATATTAGATAAATATTAAAGTACTGAATGACCATACATCAGCGTTTGAGCTTTCAGGTATAGGCAGCATTTATATAAATTAATCTGAAATACAGAATGACATGTTTCCAGCATTTGAGCTTTCGGGTATAGGCATACGTTTATATAAATTAATATGAAATACAGAATGACATCACATCAGCATTTGAGCTTTCTGGTATAAATAGACATTTATATATATATATCAGTATGAAAATACAGAAATACATTTTTCCAGCATTTGAGCTTTCGGGTATAGGCAAGCATTTATATTCAATATGAAAATACAGAAATACATGTTTGCAGCATTTGAGCTTTCGGGTATAGGCATACGTTTATATAAATTAATATGAAATACAGAATGACCTGTTTCCAGCATTTGAGCTTTCAGGTATAGGCAGCGACCCCTCCCCGTCGCTACCGGTGGATCGCGTCACCAGACGGGGTAATCCTCCCCCCTAGCTCATTCATATTTTCCCAAGTCAATAAAATTCTATGAGACCTTGTAAGTTTGTCTGTCGATACTGTCAAAGTAAGTCAAAGTCCTGTCAAAGGACGAGAGGAGAGACCAAATGTCTCCAAGCGATATTACCTTATTCTACAATGCAGCATTAGCTTGACATTGCAATGAGCTGAATTAATATTTTTAACTAATTTAATATTTGGTATGTCATCAGGAAAGGTAATATCAAATCTCCGAAGGAGAATACACAATACAGTCCAGTCAGTCATCAAAGGGGAAGTCAATCATTTTAGGTATAATAATAAATAGTAAGAATAGGTGTAATTCCTAGACATGCGAATATTAGATGATAATAACCTTATTGCAATAAGTTTTCATTACTTATTTTGGATTCGAATAAACGAAGGTAATTTATAGAATCGGCCTTCAATAGACCCTGCATATTAATGAATTAAAGATTTAAAGATTATGTGGTAAATATAAGTAGTTGATAGTTATATCCAAAGCATTCATGGCTTTAAATAATACATACGTTATAAATGTATTTCCTCACTTGGTTAATCTTGGCAAAATGATCACAAAAGTAGGTAAGTGTCTGATTGTTTCTCATATAAAACCATAGGTTGTATAAAATAAGTGAAAATATTTCATTCACTAAAAGTTGTAAGGGTGTTTCCCCTGAGATGATCTCATATGAGAATAATTCAGATAAAAGACTTTCTAGACTTGATTGCGTATAATCCAAATCTATGTCCAACTCCACTGCTTTGCCTCGAAGAATTACGGACGACCAGTTTCACTGATCAGATCAGATCATAGCTCTCAAAATCCGGAAATCATCCTTTTGAATAATAATTAATTAATATTTATTTTTCAAAGATACATTTCACTCAAGACCAAGCAAGCCAGAAATATTCAAATTTCATAGAAGATAATATATTATTGACTTTGGATCAACTTCCAACCCAAGCAAGGAATTCAACACATATTTATATCAATTTCATTATTCGAATTCAAATAAATAATAAATAAAAATAATGGAATTCTTTCACCCGTTTCCAGCAACCACCTCCCAGGAACCACTTCACTCATCACTTATCGAATAAAATTATATTAATTTAAATGAATATCAAAACCGATTTCCGCGCGTAATTATTTTGCATGCGCGTGCGCAAGCCTATCGCGTTTTAGACTCGTCTACCCCGTTATCTGGCCAGATTCCGTCCGTCCTAACCGTTCACCACTGAACCCCACGGATTCAGCATCCCCGACCCCTAACCGATACTCATAGGCCGATTGAGATCGACTCTTTGACCGACTGATCCAGCCTGATTCCCTAGCTCCCGGATCGAGACCGTCCCGACTCCGAATGCCCCAAACCGAATGATCCTTTAGCAAACTTCCAATTTGCTTTTGTTAAAATATGGGCGTGGCCCTAACTAAGACGCCACCAACTTATTAACCAATTAGCATCTCACACGTTTTTGTCAAGCAAGCCCTTTGTCCTTGCACGGCGGAATTAAATATACATACATATGGTCACGTCTACTTCCCTTGCGGGCTGACAGAGCCAACAGCCCCGAAAGGACTGAACGGCCACGTTCATCTATTTGAATTAATTATGTTATTAGAATATTATAAAATTGATTTAAATATTAAAATAAATTTGTGATAAAATATTTGAGAATGAAATAACGTGTGCAAATATCTTGGACCGTTACAAGAACTTTCACTACAAAAATGTTTAGGAAACTAAGCTCGAAAAAGATTGCTGATGTGTTATACTAAATCGCATTTAACTGTGCAAAATCATAAAATTTTGGGCCAAGTTCTTGGGAAAAAAACTATATCATATTTTCCCCTAATGCCAAAAGTAAATCCACCATGACACTAACTAAAACAATATTAATATTTATGAGATATAATAATATATACCGCAAAAGTCACTTTAATGTCAGGCAAATCAAACATTTTTCATTAGATATTTTTTTTTGAAAATGGAATTTATTATGGTTGGAGGACGCTTGGCCAGAAGCCCGCGGAGGCCGGAGCCTTTACCTGTGGTCCAGGGGTAGGAAACATTCATTTGACATCCGTCGCCCTAATAACATAGAAATCTACTCAGAATCTGACTTTTCAACTCTTGGACCATGTTCATAGGTAGACATTGAGTTCCTCTCCAAAAAGACCGCAGTCTGGATAAACGTCAGGAATATTTTTATTTGTTCTGCGACTTTTGATACTAAATAGTAACATTATTCATATTTTTTGTCGACCTTTTGTGGTACTTATACGTCATGTTCATGCTACCCCCAATCCTGTTGAAACGCGAGTTTGTTTACCTATCTATAAGTGCTCATACCTAATGATATCTTATGCTTAAAATTATTTCGTAATAATAAAAAAAAAAATATACGTAAATATAGCTTTTTTTTTATTAATCACTAGAGGCCGCCCGCGACTTCGTCCGCATGGAAACCCTATCAATCCCGCGGGAACTCTGGGATAAAAAGTAGCCTATGTGTTATTCTGGGTCTTCAGCTACCTACATACCAAATTTCATGGTAATCGGTTCAGTAGTTTTTGCGTGAAAGAGTAACAAACATCCATACATCCATACAAACTTTCGCCTTTATAATAGTAGTAGGATTAATTAATTAAATTAAATTGGCAATGTTATAATTTATTACTGCGTTTTTCGTAAACGTTTTATTTGCGAAATCCAAAGGAAAGCATCATTTAAACAAACGAAGCCCCCGACTTTCCCTGAAGTAGACTGTTGACAACTTTCGCAGTGCAGCCAAACCTGTTGTTTACACTGGCGATCGCATTCCTCCACTCGCGACACAGTTTGGCTAAGGTCGTGTCGGCACACGCGAATCAAATAAGAAAATATACAGATAGAGAGGCATTATAAAAAAAAATTGTGTTGTAAAAGAAGTTTGTTTAATAATTGTTTTAAAAGGACAACTGAGGTGCTGCCTAGCTAAAAGAGGAGATTTTACTTTTAAAAATTGAAAAAATTTACACGGCACTTTCACAAAATTCCTATATCAAGATTTTTTTATCTGAGTTTCCCAGCTCATATAAAATGTGAAAATGGAAGTGGAATTCCATAGTCACTGCCTACCCCAATGGGAAACAGGCGTGATGGTATGTATGTATGTATATAAAATGTAACAATTTTTGAGTTACACTTCTGCGCTCTCCTTGTTTTACAAAGGCGGCAGTGATCGGCATTACAAATGTGCGTCACGCATTGCGAACCATTCATGCTACGCGGCCACTACATCTATCGCACCTCTAATTGCTCTCTCTATCATATCATAATCGTTTAGTTATTGACAAAATATATACCCGAGGTTGAGTTTACAGAAACATCCAAAAAATTGAGAAATATCACTTTAATTTCTTCAGTTGGCATTAGTGGTTGTTATTGCCAAAATGTAGGTCATTCGTCGAAGAAGTTCCTTGAAAAAAGAAAAGGCTATAGCCTACTTTACTAATGTTATAAAGCCGAAGGGTTTGTTTGTTTGTTAAACGCGCTAATCTCAGGAACTACGGGTTCGAATTGAAAAAATATTTTTGTGTTGAATAGACCATTTATCGAGGAAGGCTTTAGGCTATACCTATAACATCACGTTGAAACTATTAGGAGCGAAGAAATAATAAAAATGTGAAAAAAACGGGGAAAATTATTCATCCTTGAGGGTTTGGGCATCACCCAAAATAACTATTTCACGCGGTCGAAGTCGCGGGCACAGCTATATTTTATTAAAAGGCATACTTCGTTATCTGTCGCCTGTACACTATTTCAAGCTATTGTCATACCATACTCATATATCTACACTCCATTTCGGTTTTCGTTATGCCTCCATAATCTTACCATGTATGGTTATCTCAGTACAATACAACGATAGATCAAAATAATTCGGCCTGAGCAAGATTTAGGCTCGCTGCACATATTGGCTCCGCATTATTAGCTGAAACTCACGCGCACTCGTTGTTTGTAATTTAAGCTTTATAGTTTCGAATCTGTTTATGAATCACAAAACTTCTTCATTTGATTTGTTTAAACTTTTACACATTAGTTTACGTTTGGCTCAACTGAGGTAAATTAAGGTAAATTATACTGAAATAGATACGTAATAATGGAGTTAATGTAGGGTTCTTTTGGCCTAAGCATTCACCACAGCGTCCCCGACTGCATTAAGATACATTCACACATATTGGAATTTTACGTTGTGTTGACTTGCACCGTAAAATGTGTGTAACAAGCCTTACCTTACCTTATTGGACCTCGTTAACTATTTCATTTTTGACTGTATGTTTGACGTTAATTAATTGACCAATTGTGCTCGTCAGGTCAATCTGTCAAGTCTTCTATCGGACATGCGAAAGTATGTGTGTTTGTAAAGTTTCTTATAACTTTTCTTTTCTTTCATAAATTGGTTACATAACTTGTTGGCAAGTACAGCACAATTAGGACGTAGGTTTGGATAGGCAATATAGTTTCCGATAGAGTAGCTATTACTAAAGGACAAAAATATTTTTAGTGCATCAAGAACCACAGCTAAATGTTACTTTTAATATTTAATAGGAATAAAACGAAAACGGCATTTTTTAAAAGAAATTTGATTTAGGCGACTATGGGATAGGCTTACAAACTTGGGATTCTTTTTTAGGCGATGGGCTAGCAACCTGTCACTATTTGAATCTCAATTCTATCATTAAGCCAAATAGCTGAACGTGGCCGTTCAGTCCTTTCAAGACTGTCGGCTCTGTCAACCCCGCAAGGGATATAGACGTGACCATATGTATGTATTTATGTAAATTTGATTTGATGATATTCGCCTGATATGCACAAATAAAATTGCTGTAACACTTGCATAATTATGTTTACGAGAGTAGTTCTCAACACAACAATTTTAATTTATCGGTAATAGTCTGTTATTAATCGCCATTACGAACTATAAGTTAAGTATTATAAGTTAAGTTTATTACATTTCTAGCGATGTATAGTAATTCTACTATAATAACTTTTGCCAAGGGCTGTGCTCGTTTTTTCGTGTTATTATCGATCTTAACAAAATTGAGAACCACCTCCGTCTCCTCCTCTAATATTGATGAAAATGTTGGTTAAAAGAAGATTTTAAAATAGAATCGTCGATATCTTAAATTTAAGTTGCTTAGAATAGAATAGAATAGATTTATTTTCAAAATTAGATACAAGGTATCACTTATTGACGTCACATCACTTAAATCTAATTATAACTACTACCGTTTCCACCACAAACTTCATTGCAGCATTTTCATCGGATCTTAGTAAGGAGTAGTCACCATCTATTGTTCACCACCACCCATGGTTCTACCAACCTTCCGGCTAATGTCGCTGAATCATGGGAGGAGTGAGCTACTCTCATGTTTGCTCTCTAACAGCGCACCCTTTCTTGACTGCCTACATAATTTATTTAATGTCCCTTTTGTTCTGTATTAAATTCCTTTTTCAGTGGGGCTGAAGACACGCCTCACGTCGCCATGATATCGCCCAATGGAGTAGTCGGCCAGTTTAGCCCATAAGTTTGGCCATTAAAATTACTGTGCCGACATCTCAACGCCACACGTCACAACAATAAAAAATAAAATCACGCGACGCTGTAAGTCAAAAACAACGAAAAACCTAAATCGCGTAAGTAAAGATTTCGCGGATTGGAGCATATATACAACCTCCGACACAACATCGTCGGAGCCGCGGTTCCCCAGGCATAACACCTAGCTTGGCGGAAGATCTCCCCTTTGGTGGCGGTCGAGCCGACTCATCGCTTCCGCGACATTACTTTTGAATTTAAATCACAGTAAAAAACTTTTGTATTGTGGGTAATCTTGGCCTCTTGGAAATAGACCTCAGTACATGTCGGAAATAAAAACAGTGTAACTACTAAGTTTACTAGTAGAGTATGTATTTCTTTTATAACTTGTCATTCAAACGGATACTTCCTATTCATTAATATGTTTTCCGTTATCATACGGATATAAAAGTGAGAGGTATAATTCCCTATACGTGTCAGCTAGGCCATTGTATCATTGTAAACCTTTTTTTGGTCAGTAGCATAATACAAGTGTCAGTGTTCAATGAAAAAAATAACCGTTATTGAAAACCGTTAAATTTAAGTACAGTTATCCAAAAAATTTAATTAAGTTCACAAAAATGTTTTTGAAAATTTTTAATTTCCGTACAGGTTATGGGTCACATCAGCTTATATCCAGACTAATATAATATATATAGAAACTTGAGATATAATAATAATAAACACTTTAAAGATTGCTTAAACAAGCGACGAGTGGAGCCTAGGACTAGACAGTTCTATTTTCATCTAGGCTTTATAAAGCCGGTCCGACGATGTTATTAAACTTTTTATTAGCTTTTAACTCCTTATCTGAATCCAATGTCCTTAGTAAGGACATTTTTTGCTGCTATACGAAACCTATATGGAACGTGGCAAACAACATTTAATTTTTTGACAATTTAAATAAGTTTTATGATGGTATTAAACCATAAATAAACTTATAATATAAGCATGAATTTGTGGGTGATTTTTTTATTCAAATACTGTAGGTAGGTTACGAAAATAATGATAATGCACTTATATCTATATAACTCCGCTAACCAGAGCTAAGAAATATTAGTAAGAGCCAAATAGCAATATAGTTACTCGTATGAATAGTTGGTTAAGAGCTGCTTCTCATTTGAAATTCATAATTTTATCTAAAAAAATAATTATATTTTTTTCATTTTTTTTTCACATTCACGGCACTTAAACGAAGCTACTGCCTTCAGTTACCTACATAGAAAAACTAACTTATCCCACCGAGCTTGCTTCACAGAGTAACACTGGCTGAAAATGTTTATATACCTACTTTTTTTCATTTCTCATGACATAACATAAAATTCATCTAGATATTGTTGCGATTCTTAAGTGTTTACGGCACACACGCCACACTTACAAACCCAAGAGAAATCTAATGCAAAATAAGTACCAATAAGCCGTCTTAGTTGTCAATCAGTGCGTTACTGCAACTGTGAACAGTTGTTGCGGAAATGATTCAATATGCACCACGAAGCCGACTCATGCAACCGGCTTCATCACAATACAAATTACTGCATTCGAGTTACCGAGGAAACGTTACTGCATTAGGCGGTTGTAATAAAGACGATGGTGTATTGCACGTCGCAATGACTGTTCTTTTTAAAAGACAAGCAATATTTTGTAGAGTAAATAACAGAGTAGACATGTTACATACATACCTAGAGTCACGTCTATTTCCCCTGCGAGGTAGACAGAGCCGGAAAGATTGAAAGGCCACACATTTTTGATTGTATTTTGTTCTGTTAGTTTTAAATCCCTCCTTCTTATGTCATCGCATTACTCATACTTAATTACTTTTGAAAATGGCAAAACGTTTAATTTTTTTTACAGTCGCCATTACTATCGTCTGATAAAATCTTTAAATTAAACGTTTTCCTGCTTAACGAGACGTTTATAAAAGGAAGTTACGCTCTTGTAATCCTGAGCTTGCAAATTGAAACAATCACACTGTATTGTACTGTCGAGTACAAAGGTATCAAGTTTGTAAAGTATTCCTCTTTTTCACAATGATCATATGAATTTAAAATCTGTATTTAGTTTCCACTGCCCGAATTTCAGTTTTTCTTTATCCACTCTTGATTTTTAGGACCACTGAGAACGCAAATTAATGATAAAAAGCCAAACAAATCTTAATACTTAATTAAAAGAATCAACTTCACATAAGATCGCACGGCTAATAAAATGTTGTGTTCGATTTTGTAGCCATACCACTTTTGAAATCATAAAAATATATCTTTTATAGTTTAACTCAATATTTCGATTTCAATGCGTACCACAGTTAGTACTTACCTATATGGTCTTTGGTACCAACCCCCGCAGCATGGCACGCGCGACGCACTTTTCATCGCGCGAAAATTATCGCTCGTGACGTGAAACGAGACAGCAATAGATTCTCTTTTAATAAATCGTTTGAAAATTTCGTCGTATAGCGAATTCTTATCACTTTTCATCACGAATGTCAAAGTACTTTTTGCTTTAAATTACATAGTGTTGACGCAAAACACTTGTCTAAGGAATTAAATTGTCTAATGTAACGAGAAGGACTTATTGTTCGTGTATACTGACACAAATTTAAACTAACAATACAAAAAATAAGAACTTACAATTGCTAAAATTTTGTTAGAACCATTTTCAAAGACAGCTTTTAAGTAAATTACACGTTGGTATCACTCAAATTGCTTTTAAGTATAATGCGCTTTCAGGATCATGTTGAAGTGAATGTCCTATTCATTATTGTCAAATTCTCACAGTACTATTATATAACACTGTCCCACATTCCGAATGTTAAGTTCCGAAGTTGTAATTCAATTCTGACACATTATCTAATAAAGCACCGAGCACACCAAACGCAGAGCAAAAGGTTTGAAGTGGACCCGATCCAAGATGTAATAAAAGAAAATCTTCAAAGTGATCTGAACTGCAGCGCGACAGCAGTCCGGGCCTTCGTTTAAATTTGATGAAATTATGTATATAAATTACAAATTAATAAGGGTGTGAGTAACAGCAATACAAAAACGTCATAACTCAACGAATTTATTGCTATAGAGTTATACGCTGATTTTCAGTTATGACCTAGGTGCTAGTGCAAGCCAATCTGCGCACGTAATAAAAAGAAACAATGACTCGTGTTGCGACTTACAGTTTTATTGTATGTGTGATATAAGTAGTGGCTTAACAACCAAGTGAGTATCCTATAATATATCCTAATATTTAATCTATTGAATCGCCCTATCCATTAAAAGAAATTATGATGCGCAGTCTCTTAAAACTCCAGGGTTCTCGAGACAAAGTTGCGATTACGAACGACTACTAGTACAAACAAAAATACATATAAAGGGAATAGAATAAGGTAGGACATGAGGAGCAGTAACCGCTTCCAGTTTTTGCATCGCTTGTGTTGTGACCTGCTATTCGAGTGCTCGGGCCTTACAAATTACGGAATGAGGATATGTTCTATATCTAACATCTTCCATATTGGTTGTGTTCCGTACATAAAGAACATGACTCGTTATGGTAATCGATGATGGTACAGTTTTATCTGGCATGAATTTGAACTTTAATTTGTTGTACTTACGTTGTATATTTGAAATTTTTTGAATGTTTGAGTACATAATATGCCAGTATGATGCATAATCAGTGCATCGGGTCATCAGTTGTAATAATGATTAGCATTATAAGATGAATCGAATAACTTAGCAATGTTGTTCGACATGACATTTTGTTTGGCAAGAATTTTTATTTAAAAAAGATTTTAAAACGAAATTTCTTATTCTATCATTAACCCAAATAGCTGAACGTGGTCTATCAGTCTTTTCAAGACTGTTAGCTCTGTCTACCCTGCAAGGGATATAGACGTGATTATATGTGATATGTGTATTTCTTATAGGTAATGAATATTGTTAAGTACCTATAAGAGGTGTTGTAATAAACTTACAAATTTAAGCCAGGACGATGATTTTATGGTTTTATCGGTAAATCTTAAGGTCACATCAAAAATGTTGACTAAAGATATTTTTGCAAGCTTAGATCATGTGACCGATAAGATAATTCCGTGCTTCAGAAGTCACGCCAAGCTCAGACGACATCTAGCGGGCATAAAATTTCGTACGATTTGACATTCATTCATGAAGAAATGGCGGGAAATAATGAAGAATTCTTTCTCTAGACGACACTCCCTCTCTCTCTCCCGACGCCAGCTGTGGTACTCCAACTCCATTCCTTTTTCTTACGAGTCTCATTCCGTAACTACTTTGCCAAACCGGCTCTTTGTAAACTACGTCATTTTATTCAACACCTCAGTAATTCGCCACTTATTTTTGGCAGATTTAAACCAGAGCATTACACTCCGCATGTCTATAGCCTACTTATTGTTAGACAAATGTATGATTTCAAACACGGAAATTATTAGAATGCACCGCTCATATATATGTCGTGTTGACTGTTAAGCTGGCTTCGAATACAAAGCACCCTTAATGTTGTTATTTATAAAAATACTAGGTCCGTGGAATCTTACTAATTTAGGATGTTTGGTGATCGCATATATAGCGTGGCTCCTACATTCCTACATAAATTAACGGTCTTATATTTGTTTATCAAAACTGTGAGAATGTTTTCGTTTTGCTTATGGTATGAATGACTTTATTATGGAAAGATTTTGGAGTCAATATACGATGACATTTTCGACGGTTTTTGCCGGGCCCAGGTAGTAGTCTCGGTATCGCGACAGATCTTAAAACTCATAAAACTAAAGACACAGACACAAATTTCACGCAGAACACGAAGATAAACATCCTTAAAACAAATAAGTAGGCAAATTAAGAAAAAACTTAATCGCTCCTGTCACAGCTTCAACTAAAATTCTCATTTTTCCCTTTACCGCGGGAATTTGAAATTAGCCTATTGTATTTGATTTTGGTTATTTTACAAAATTTACCTAATTTGTCCAGCTGTCTCTTAGGATATCTCATTTATAATACAAACATATCACATCTTTATCCCTTACGGGGCAGACAGAGCCAACGGTATCGGAAAGACTGAAAAGTCACGTTCAGTTCAGTTGGATCGGTTAACGATGATTTATGAAGTTGAATATTACTTTATTTATGGAAGTTTGTTCGACGTACGCAATTTTCTACATACTTAGGTAAATAATAATATTTATTGTTATTTTTTGTACTCGAAGCAAGTCTACAAATGGTCATTAAATTGGCTCTAATAATGTTCTATTTATTTCTTGTTATTGCGCGCATTACGCTTCATTTACAATTGCAACGCAATGCGAAGATGATTTCCAATGCAACAAGACATTATAAACGAGGAAAAAAATCATGTTTATGCTGATGAATAAAATTAAAACTAATATACATGTATAAAAATAAATATGTCATCATTCACCGCTTGGTGTTTGTCATGGTTATGTCTTTTTTTAAACCCAGGGTACGCCTTTGACTGCGATCTAGGAGTGGGTCTTTTGGGAGTTAGGTTTTAGCCCCGGTCGGATGCTCACCACTCTGGAATGGAGCCCGGGGTATGCCTTTGACCATGGATCCTATATTGTGTGAGTCAGGGTTTTTTCACGAAGCGACTCCCATCTGACATCCGCAACCTTTGCAGGTAAACCTAACCCATATTGGATCCATGGTTACACATCCAGTTGCCTGAATGTGCAGGCTTCCTCACGATATTTTCTTCATCGTAAGAGCGACGGTTAGTACTCAAACAAAGCTTCGAAAATAGTCATCGGTACATGGTCAAAGTGGGATAGCTAAGAACACTCTATCATTCACTCACTCACTGTTCACGAAATTTCAAATAATACTGATCCAATAAAGATGAAAGTCAGGAAGGTAGATTGTAACTAAGGTGACATCCAATTTTAATATGATTTTTGGAAATTCCCGGGCAAAAGAGACTGTATAATTTTTCGTTTAACACAGTTGGAGGCGATCTCTAGTCATATATATGTATGTATATGTACTTTATCGGTAGTGTATGTCCGATTGCATAGGTAACAGTTGTTGACTTCAAAACTTAAGCTAAAACCTTGATATTAGCTAGTAAAGCTATATAGCGGTAATTATCATTGTAAGGTGTCCAAATTAAGGCATGTTGACTTCATGCATGACTATATATAGACAGCTTATTCATTTCAACTCAAAAGTATTCCTTAGAAAAATAAACAAAAGTTTTTTGTTAGCCAGAACGGATCATTCGAGCTCTTCTGTTGTCAAGTTGGATTGGATGATGTTATTTTAATCATCGACAATAAAAAAGTACGAATTATTTAGGGTTGAAAAAAGCGGGAAATTTTCCGGTTTTTTTCAAATTCCCTCGTATTTATACAAGTTTTTTACGAAAGTTTCAAGAAAGATAAGAATGAAATATTTCATGTTTTTTATTAATAAAACGGAAAAATATGAAAGAAACGGAAAAATACGACAGGAAAAGTATTGATTACCTTACAATATGCATCATTGTTTTAAAAATTGGTAATTATACATAGAATATACTACTCTGTCAAGAAAGTAGCAGGAAAAGATCAATAATACACAAACTGTTTGTTATTCATCCAAATTTATTTTATCACCTTCAAAATATGCTCCTTTAGAAACGATACACTTACGCCAACGAATAATCCAATCATCAAAACATTTTTTAAACGCTGTTTCCGGAATTGAGGTCAGTTCTCGCCGCGAATTCTCTTTTATGTCTTCTACCGATTGAAAACGGGTGCCACGAAGTGGTAATTTGAGTTTAGGAAAAAGAAAAAAGTCGGCTGGAGCCATATCTGGTGAATATGGTGGTTGCTCGATGGTATTTGTTGAGTGTTTGGTTAAAAATTCGTTCACAATGATGGCCTTGTGCGAAGGTGCATTATCATGGTGAAATGATCCAAGAATTTTCTTTCCACAAATCTGGCCTTTTTCGTCGGATTTGCTCTCTTAAACGCCGCATAACACTCAAATAATATTCCTTATTTACCGTTTGACCTTCCGGCAAGAATTCCGAGTGCACAACACCGCGATAGTCAAAGAAAACAGTCAACATGACTTTGACTTTTGAACGACTTTGGCGTGGTTTTTTCGGTTTCGGTTCAGTTGGAAGGCGCCACTCCGAAGCTTGTTGACTAGTTTGCATGTCAAACTCGTAAACCCACGTCTCGTCACCAGTAACAATGCGTTTCATGAATGTTGGGTCGGAATTGACTCGTTCTAGCATGTCCTCAGCGACACTCATGCGATTGAGTTTTTGAAAAAAAATCAGGTCTTTTGGGACTAGCCGAGCGGCAACATGTTTCATACCCAAATTATTAGTTAAAATGGTACGGATCGACTCGTGAGATACAGAAAGTTCGGTGGCTATCTCTCTCAAAGTTGAATGAGGATTTTCAGTCACTATTTCCTTCACTTTTGCGATGTTAACTTCAGTTGCAGACGTTGATGGCCTACCAGAGCGAGTCAAATCTTCCATCACATCTCGACCGCTTTTGAACGCTTTGTACCACTCATAAGCACGAGTTTTTGATAAAGTCGATTCACCGTAAGCCTTCTGTAACATTTTCAGTGACTCCGAACACGATATTCCATTGGCAATGCAAAATTTAAGACAAACTCTTTGTTCGATGTTTTTATCCATTATGAAATTAGCAATACACACTAGATATGATATAACTAAAAATAGCACTGTATTTAATGTAAACAACAGATGCAACTCAAACTCCGCGCCAAAATGGAAAACAGTTGTGCCAATCTAACAACAACAAAAAAAACAAAAATTTGAATTTGGAACCATAAATAAATAATCCATTCCCGATACTTTTCTGACTGAATGTATATATAGTTTTCTAATCGTTTTTTTTTATTTTTCGAAACAAACGACGAAAATCTCAATAAAACCGTTTTTTCCCCAAGGTTTTATTTTGATATATTTCAATGTAACATACATACATACATACATACATATAGTCACGTCTATATCCCTTGCGGGGTAGACAGAGCCAACAGTCTTGAAAAGACTGAATGACCACGTTCAGCTATTTGGCTTAATGATAGAATTGATATTCAAATAGTGACAGGTTGCCCATAGCCCGTCGCCTAAAAAAGAATCACAAGTTTGTAAGCCAACATCAATGTAACAAACCAATAAAACGGTAAAAAACGAATAAACGTTTCTTTCACCGAAAAAACAATTTGTTTCTTTCGGAATTTTCAACGCTAGTTATACTACAGTAAAGTATATAGGACGCAACTCTATAGAAGTGTCAAACTTTCCAAGCTTTCATTTAGAAAAATATTTGTGCCGTGTGGTTCCTGGCACCAATAGAAAAAAGAATAGGACCACTCCATCTCTCTCCCATGGATGTCGTAAAAGGCGACTAAGGGGTAGGCTTATAAACTTGGGATTCTTCTTTTAGGCGATGGGCTAGCAACCTGTCACTATATGAATCTCAATTCTATCTTAAAGCCAAATAGCTGAACGTGGCCTATCAGTTTTTACAAGACTGTTGGCTCTGTCTACCCCGCAAGAGATATAGACGTGATTATATGTATGTGTGTAAAATATTTGGGGGAAAAAAGAGAAGAATCAGTAGAGGGAAATACGGAACGCTTGATATTGTGGTCTACAATAGGACACTACATTATAGGTATGCTAAAAAATTATGAACATGATCTCAATATACTTGACTATGGTAGCTTATGTTTAATTGTCAGCCTTTTTTCGGAGGGAGTAGTGCAAGGATTGACTTTTTTAAAACGAAGTAATTCACAGTAAAACAAAAAAATATTTGCGTAATGTGAATATAGGTACAAGATAATGACATGGTAAATACCTTTCTCAAAAATCCCTTCTTACATTACAATAAGCATCACAAGTGAAATAAATTTTCATTCATTCATACTGTTTTTTTCCACAGGGATACTACCAGAAGCATTAAGAACGAAATGCGTACGATGCACAGAACGGCAGAAGAAGACAGCAGTTAAAGTGATAAAACGGCTTAAATACGAGTACCCAGAGGAATGGGCCAAGCTGTCCTCCAGGTGGGACCCCACCGGGGACTTCACTAGGTACTTCGAAGAGTTCCTGGCTAAGGAACATTTCAACACCATCGACGGGTCTGGTAAGTAGATTTGAAATTGTATATTCAAATTTCAATATCACTTATGAATTGTCTATGTGTGACTAACTTTCGCTTTTAACTAATTTTAAAAATCTAGTTTTTAATTATTAGACGTTTAAAGATTATTTCACTTTATAAGAGTACCTAAATAACTTAAGTTTGGGTAACTTTAATGACAAATACGTACAACTAAAATATAACCGCGTAAAGTCCCGTAAATAATTTTTCGCATGACAATTTTGAAAAATGGGAAATTCTCACTCAATACTCACCTACGCACTCTAAAGCAGATACGTAAATAGTACTACCTATTTCTTTTATTTTCTTTCAGTTTTAAAACCTCAGTAAGAATAACCTTGAAATTATGTAAAGATACGTGGGAAATTTATATGTCTGTGTATGGTCTGCTATTTGGGTGCCTGTTTTTGAATGAACAACTGACGTTATTCCAGCTGCCTATAAATAGCACAATTTATCTCATGGTAAAATCCGTGCTTCGTGCGTCCTAAGATTTCAAGTGTAATGTTTTTAACATGATGAAGATGGATAAAAAAGAGAATTGTCTGAGCGTGTGTTTTGTGAATTTCGTCCAATTAAAATAGGTATTCCGTAAATTTTATTAACTTAGGTAACATCCATATATAAATCACTAAAGGGGTAGGCAGAGACCACATGTTTCCACTTGCCACGATCCCTGCATACTTGTTTCGCTTATATCCACATTCATAACTAACTCACTTCAACTAAGTTCGTCGGTAAATGTACCTAAACGTTGATAAACCCATAAATTCTTATTTCTATGAAAAAAGGCTGATACTCGGGGTTCTTCTTGTAGGTGATAAGTTAACATCCTGCCACTATTTTGATATCAATTCCATCATACAGCTGAATGTGGCCTTCCAGTCTTTTCAAACCCCGTAATGATAAAGACCGGATTATGTGTAGGTATATTTCTGTAATGTCCACTGTACCTTGTACATTACTTCCACGCGGTTGCGTTAATTAGCTGTGGGAAAAGTGACACGGATTAGTTACAAAACGATATTTATACGGTCGTGTCATATGAGTATGTTCCTTGGCAATGTATAAGGAATATGTGCGTTGTGTAATTTCAGTACGTAGAAAAAAAAAATCATACATATTATTTTAACGTCTTACGGGTTACATAAGGACATCAATCTGGAACAGACTGCAAGGCAGCTTTCAGCTGAAAAATACAATTATAGAAAGTAACAAAAACCGTTAAACGGTGAAATTAAAATTAAGTTATTTAATATTGTTATTTTTTATGTTGTAGCTAATTGTCATAGCTAACCGTAAATCTTTTGCGTATGTAGTTTTAGGCAAAATTCTCTAATTATTATTTAGGTACCATTATGTACAGTCAACATTTTCTAAGTAACTATTAACATGTAATTATAACTGTTTAAAACAACTTCTTCTAAAAACTAATTTCTAATAAGTGTACTTTTACAACTGGTTAAACTAATCACTTGACCTTAGTTGCCCTTGAAAAGTCAAAATGATGTTACATAGCAATTAGCCACTAAATGTCCCTCTCTAATTGCTTTTTTACTGCTTTTGTGGTTTTCACCTTATACTCGTAGTAACTATAGTTGCTAGTAAGAAGGCGTTAAGAAAAATATTTTTGGGGGCATGTACCTAATTAAACTGTGAAGTGTGTTGGTTTCTGCAGCTTCTTCTCCACTAGACGTTTACAGCCTACACTACTAGCCTACTATAATTTTTTTTTATTAATTTATCCTCATTATTCATCCAATTTGATGAAACTTTCATTACTCACATTAATTATTTAGTTGCCACGCAAACATTTTAACTCTTACTGATGCCATTTCGGACTCAATAGGCTATAACTAAAACCATCGTTAGAAATAATTAGGTATCGCTTATAAACGTCAAAAAAATAACTATAATTTAAGAAACAACATCTTCCAAAGTGCAATAACTTTAAAGTTAGAATGATTTTCAAAATTTATTGTACTCTACAGTGGGCAATGAGATCCCTGGGTCGTCGCCAGCGTCTCCGCCGCCACCACCGCCGCCGACGCGAGCTCCATTTCCACCGCCACCGCCGACGCTCCCACCGCTGCCACCACTGCCTCCGATGACTAACGCGCCGCCGTCTCCACAGTCCTTCCCGTCGACTTCACCTCGGCCTGTAATCCTAAACAGGTGAGATTCTTAACAGCTGGCACTGAAACCTCAGGATTTGTACGCATCATCTTTCTCACCACAATGAAGCACCCGCCGCTCCCACCGCTGCCACCAATAACTAACGCGCCGCCTTCACCGCAGTCCTTGCCGTCGACTTCACCTCGGCCTGTAATCCTAAACAGGTGAGATTCTTTACAGCTGGCACTGAAACCTCAGGATTTTTGTACGCATCGTTTTTCTCACCGCGATGAAGGTCCCACCGCTGCCACCAGTCCCACCAATGACTATCCTACCGCCTTCACCGCATTTCTTCATGTCAACTTCACCTCGGCTTGTCATCCTATGACTTACTATGTCCATCCTACAGTTGAGATTCATCAGTTTACAGTCGATTTTTGTTCGCACCATCCCCGCTACCACCACTGTCGCCTCGTCCACTACCGACAATGACCAACCGACTTCTCTCATCGCAGTCTTTCTCAAACTCTGGAATCTTAGTCCCTTATAGGCTCTTCTTGAATAATTTCTGTAAATACGCCTATTTTTTTGTACCGGCTCTCTGATTTACTTCAGAGATAAGTCATTTATAGAAGATGCTTTGAAAATAATAATATTCTATTTTAAATTGATGCATTACTACTACTTTTACCGTAAAAAAATTTAAACAAATCAATCTTTCCTGGTTTAATAAATATTGAACTTTCTACTCTCAGCTCAACTAATAAAAGAGTTCAACGCGTTCTTATTTTATATGTGCCAAATGTTGTCATTTTAATATTGTTTTAAGATAAAAATAAAGGTATCATCAGGTGCCTGGACCAGGAATAGGAAGTGACCATTGTATTTTATTACAGCTAAAATAATAACTGCATATGAATTTATTACAAACAAACAATATTATCTTATAACAATCTGAATTATTAAGCATACAGATGAGTCTTATTGTAATTAAAATACTTGATATTCAGTTACCATAACGTTACGTAAATTTAAGGAAAACTACTCACTTGTTTAATTTTATAAAGCCTTGAAAATAATATGCTTAGATATATTTCAGGAAAACAAAACATTACATAAAAAAGTAGAAAACATAGCTCATTGTCCATACATTCATAGTCATATATTTATGTATATCTCCAAATTTATAATGCATCTTCTGCAATTTATAAATACTAAGGTCACGAACCAATTTTTGTGCTTTTCTTCTCTCAACTGAAAATAAAGATTATCAATATTTTTTATTGAAAAACATAAGTCGTATAAAGTTACGAAAATAATTTTTTGTTTTTAAATAGAAAATTATATTATCATAGAAGCGGTAAGTCAAAATCGCAGACACCAATAATTGCTGAGATTAAACGCCTACCATTAAATTCACCAATTATTTTTATATAACTTATACCAACTTCTCTCCATAGCATTCGTGAGTTAAAATAGAAATATAGAACTCTAACATTAACCTTCTTTTAAGAAACGTAAATTTCAATTCTCGAATTACATCATTGCATGGAATAATCGGTATATACACCTATCGGTTTGCGTGTACCAAAATAATTCAATTACATACGATGTTGCATACTGTAAGACCGGTTTTAAGGGCCAGCTTTGCAAAGTGGGTGGTTATAGATTCTCAAATTTTCCATGTATTTAACAAGTTCACTTTGAAACCACTGAAATCAGTTAGATTACATAGTTCCATTATAACGAATAGATCCTACAATCCCTCTGTTACTAGGAGATAATTGAAAATTTAACGTCACTTTTCCACGCCTCATTTCAGCTATAATTATACAATTACAAAGACAATTACGGTAAATAACTTACGCGAAGTCTATAATTCAATGGTCTGTTAACATTATGTCGTTATGTTGTGATAGTTATTCTAACTATTGTTCTATCAAGCTGAAAATTATCCAATACGAGGTCATAAAAGAAAAAAATATTACGTAGGTACATACAAAATGCTAACGATTTCTCATTAGTACATTCTCCGTTGATTGTTCAATACAACAATGTAGGTTCTCATGGAATGTCATTAAAATTTTATCAATCAGTCATCTACTGACATTTGCCCGAGGTTCTGTTAACGTTTACAATTAACTGTTATTGTTTCCAGTTAACGTACGAATTTTGGGAAGTCTTTGCTTAATGTTCGTTCACAACTTACAGTTTCGGCAGTTCTGTGAATGTTACCTAGGCGAGAGTAGGTTCTAAATAAAAATTGATGATTAATAATATGTTAAACAATGTAGTGATAATATCAATAGGTAATAGCGATGACATCTTCCGTTCAGAATAAATCCGGTATAATTTCCCGCAATTAAACAATAAAACACCTACGAAACTATTTAACGTTTAGGAATTTCGAATACATAAAACCCACGTCGAAAACCATAAAATTTTTGAAAAACCAATTATGTATCATTTCTGATTTTTTTTTAAATCCTGGTGATGACAAAAAATGGCACCAACTGACCATAGACATAGAGCATACGGTATGATTTCCGGCACTTTAATAACATTTGACCAGTAACCACTTCATCTCATTCTCGAAACAAATTCATCTAGTCTAATTTACCATGATCCACAACTTGGGTTGAAAATTATTCGGATTTTATGACAAGTTTTAGAGGCAGAGTCTAACATAAAGAGCGACAAAATTACAAAGCAATTAATAATAATGCGGTTTATTCCACTATTGATATTGATAGGTTTACGTTTATGGAATTATATTACCGTCATTACAAACAACTTTCTATTAATTCCATATTACAAAAGTAACTATTGTCGTCATGCTTCGTCTTAATCGCTTTAACTTGTTCCCATTAAAAAACCCGAATATTTAAAAACTGCATGTTTTTTCACTCACATTAAATACAAATTAAGCTTTTGATTGAAGTAACCTTTATCCAGTCTGGTCAGGCTACTCTTTTGACATGATCAAGAAGACGTTCAGGTTATACTGGTTTCGTCGGCCGAGGAGTTACAGGAGATGGTAAACAGTAGGTAAGTAAGTTCTTATGATTGAAGCAGGAAGGAATGAAAGTAAACGAAAGGAAACCAAATACTTTCATTGGTATTTGAAAAAGCATATTCACTCAATATAAGTCCTGGTTACAACGTTACCTCTCTGTAGTAAGAGAGAAGCTGAAGGTGTGGCTTTTGACCTTGATTCTGGATTAGGAAAGTACTTTGAATGTCTACTCAAACATTGGCTAAGTCAAGTTTTTACACGAAGCTACTCCCGTCTGACCACTGCAATCTTCGCAGGGGAACGAAAGTCATATTGAAGGTTATATCACGTTGCCGAAAAGTGCAAGTTCACTCACGATAATTTCCAACTTTTCTCACCGAAACAGAGAAAATTTTTGACATATTTCTAAAGCTACATTTGTTTAATAATTAACTAAAGTACCTACAACACAAAAACTGAGAAAAAGGCGGAGTATTTTTTAATAAGGAATTCCTCATCATTTCAGATTTGGTGACGACGGCGAGCTGATGATGGGCAGTCCTTCCTCAGCAGCGGGCACCACAAGGCCGACGACCCCGCCCACCGTGAGACCCATCTCCCCAACTACCATGAGGCCTGTGATGCAGCCCAGGTATTGAACTCATTCATTTCTTCTCACACTCAGTCCTCATGGATTCTACACACATTTTATGCCTCTTTCCCGGATAGGCAGTCAACAGCTAGGTATAAAGTGTTACTTGCATTATGGCTATTCATGAACCCATGTAAGCTCGTCAGTAAAGAGTCTCTTATTCTGAACTTTTCGCAGCACGTCACGATTCGTAGACTTTTCGCTAAACGTCACGATCACGAAGATTCCATATATTCTTTTATTATAAGTAAGTATAAACCAAGACTTCAAACAGACTTAAGTATATAGTTTTCTTGCGGTAATTGCCAAAAGCGCAGTATTTTTTGTTTCAATAATTTAATACCTATTTGGTAATAATTTGTATAAGTAATTCTAAAACCTATTCATATTGCACCATAAAGTCTACATACATCATAATATAAACAGGTTAGCACAAAACTTCAAAAAAGGTGGCAAACAATTGCAGATAACGAGAGAATTGCAATATGCGGCAAAACAAACAATAGACTAGCAATAAGTATTAGTACTTAGAATGTATCCATAAGCGTGGGACAAGTGAATTGAAGTATACTGGATTGTCGACATTCGTATATAAATATTATTATCGAACACCTACATATATGGTAAAGATACTATTATTCTCTTTGCGCGCAGCTGGTAAAAGTAAATCAGGAGAGACTTATAAATCAAGGAATTTATCACTTGTAAAGAAACAAAAATACCAAGTCTTAGCGCGGAACTAACTTTAATTAACTTTAGAACCTTTGATCCTTTTAATAAAATTAATTCCAAACCATCTCCGTCTAATATTCGTTTATCTGATAGTTAACAGACATTATTTTAACCAATTAGTTACTAAAATGTACTATAAAATACCAATTTCCTTTATAGACATGTATAACTTAGGTTATTATTTCATGGACATATTTAATTTGCATAAAATATCATGCAAAATATGTAGTTGTTGTTTTATACCTAACTAATAAGTGGTACTTATATGGTAAAACAACATTCAATATACATATAGAAGGTAGTTCCTTATTATACTTTTAACCCGCATGCACGAACACAGTATTTTTTTTTAAATAACCAGATTTTAGCATGACCTGCCCCTTATTCACTCTTTATCTTTTTCTAACTTTTTGTTATCCGAAATAACAGAAAGATAATTAAGAAATATGCCATGGAATGCCATGGTTCGGGAATAAGCGGGCAGCCTTATTTTGAGGCTTTCACAATCTGTGTCATTTGCCCTATACCCTACTTATCTCTTTAAATACTAGATTACGTAACCTACAAACCTATTTTGTTTTTTTTTCAGGCCAACAATGATATGGACGGCAGCCGCCTCCGACTCTATGCCGACGCGGTTCCCTCTCCGCCCGAACAACGACATGTCTCCTCCGTTCACCACAGCCATCACACTCATTGACCAGATCGGATATAAGATTATTAGGACAACTGAACTCGTCACTGATATACTGAGGAACACTGTTAGGGCCGTCGTTGGACGGTAGGAGCTGTTTGAAGAGCGTATTGATTGAGAGAAAATACACGTATAACTATAATCACGTCTCTTTTCTGGTAGGCTGAGGATCTTGCCGACTTCTCTCGCTTCATCCACACTGATTCTTCATTGAGGTCGTCTTTTTAGAACAACCTTGACTTGGCTCTCCTACAATTATAATTCGTTACTTATCGACAAAAAGGCTTACGGTTAAAGACCACATCAAAGTCAGTTTATTCGCTTGCTGAACAATGTATTTTTAAGTTATAATTCTATGTGTGTGTGGATCCTTAAACACACTGGTAGTCAAACTTCGGAAACTTCGGAACTCTGTTCGGAGTCCTAAATATCTTTTTTATTTCAAGGTTTCAAAGGACGAAAATATGCCAACATTCATAATACTCGTAGACTCGTACTCTCTATTAATACGCTCTACATAATATATCAATTGTAGTTTAAAACGCTTTTGCGTTAAGAATGTGAGATTATTTATCTTGGTAATATACCACCGATTTGTGGGACTCAAATAATTCCCAATTTGAAAGGAATAAAGAATTATGTCTTTCATTTCATGGAAACAATGTTAAACTTGTATTTACAAAACTTTATAAGTAATTAAAACAATGATGTTTTACTACTAAGAAAATATCAGCTATGACATTATAAGAAAAATGGAATGAAAATCATGTATCACTTAAATTGGTAACTATATCACTTGAACTTAAAAATATACATAACTATAACATAAAACATGTGAATAAATAAAATAAATAATTATCGCCCCATAAATTTGGTAAAATAAAACATAGTTACATGGAGAGGATATTGTAAAATGTAATATTGGTTTCATTCAAGAAGTATAAGAACTTCTTGATTCTAGTAGTCCTTGCCATGTCGTATTAAAATGACCAGTACCTTAGGTACAGTTAGGTCTCTGATAGTTTTATAATATAATGTCTTTCTAACTATGAGAAGTTAACTTAAGAACAACATTTAAATGATAATTATTAGATATTATGAATCTCAATATAACTCATCTTTATATGGTAAGATACTTTAAGATTTTATTTATTTTTTTTAGTTGGTTAATAAGATTTTTTATATTAAGTGAATGCCTATATTAAGGTAATAAAAGTTGTTTAAAAATCTACGTAGATTCCTAATGTTTCTCGTTTAGTAGAACTTTTATAGTTAAGTCAAGTTAAGATATCTCTTTATTTTATTAAATTGTGTATAAAAGTGCTTGTTTATTAATTAGCCTGTTTTCGATTCTTAAAAATTTTAATGTTGCTCTTTCAATCAACCTGTAAGAGGGTGCTCAGTTGTCGAACTCAACCCCATGAAATCAATGCGACTAAGGGAGTCGCATTCGCATGTTACGACGTCCACGGCAAAGATTTGAAGTTGTTCTATTCTAAAGGTGTGGGGGAACCATAGTAAACAATATTTACTTTGAAATTTTGCTATAACATACTGGAACAGAAAGGTGTGTAAGTATATCATAGGCAAAGAATATTCAGCGCCTGCTTTTAATTCCGAGCAAAAGTGTTTGTCCGTTTTCAAATTGATGTACCTATGGTGCAAATTTTTAAGGCGCATTCCGATAATTTTAATTGCCTACTATTGGAAATTTCGATAGAATCCCTTAGAATACTTAGATCTCAAAACGTATAAAATTAAGAGGCATCTACTGAATAACATTATTCGATTATCATTTACTTCATATGATTTGTAAAACTTGCTTCTTAACTTGTTACTGCATTTGATTGGATACAATCCGATAAGTACAATTATGTGCCAGTCTCTTTCTCCCATCTCTACGAGTTTGGACAATTGGCTTCGGGACCAAGGGTCCGCTTTCCTACTTTTCACTTGTGCTGTAAACCAGACTTATTCATCACGAACGTCATCAGTTCTAAAACCATCACGAGGTAAGCATTAATTCATGAAAAGTGCGTAAGTACTTACTTAAAATTGATTATAAATAGGTACATAATTACATTACGCAATCTTAGTTTTACCAATTACCTGCACTACTTTTACGTCACGAGCGAAAGTGATTTTGTCACTGCTGCACGACAAAAAAATAGCCCAATCATTCGCCTTTAAAGTGTAATAGTAAAAGTTATCGGAGTGCTTTTTATTAGTAGATAGCGCTAGTTTAGGGACCTCAAAATCGTACGTAGGGGTTTCTAACGCTTTTTTAATTGATAAGCTATATAATCTATGTATTTTTCCTGCAAGATGGAGGAAAACTTCGTATTTTATTTACCAAACTGCCAAATGGGAAACGCCGCTGACTCATTCTGTTGGACACTTGAATTGATACGTCGATACGTCATGGAACGAGCCATTTAGCGAATGCATTTAGACAAAACATTCCTGGTAGTTAAGTGTATTAAACCTTGCTAGGCCAGAAATTAGGTAGGTACGTGTAATATTTAACATTTTGTTCTTTAATTATAAAAAAAAAATATTAAACCTAAGTATACTGTGAATAGGGTTTTTTTTAAACAAAATAATAGTTAAACCCAAAATGAAACAAAATGCAGATCCTTGTAAAATATTGACTAAAAACATGGATTTCATTTTATCATTTCTCAAGATTGCCTCACTAAAAGTATCAAGAAAGATTGACCTGCCTTATCAGACTATGAACTTTTATCATATGATACATTTGTTTATTAAAAAACTAGCATAATGATTCAACATTTATTATACTCTTAAAATATCACATAAATTATGTAAAAATAACATTCACAGACATCACACTACTAAGTATGAGATTTGTTCCCTTATTGTCTGATATACTTGAGACATTAAAAGCATATTACTTGCTTGTTATAAATACTTGTTTTCGCTTGACAGTCTTGTACAATATTCCAAGATGTTAATATAAGTAGTTACTACATACATTTAAAGTTTAGAATAATCACAATTAAATGCTTTCAGAAGACTTGTAAAATAAGTAACATCAATAACATCAAGTTACAATACTGACAATCAAATTGTCTTTTATATAGTTATAAGATTGGCCAGATTTACTGAATAATAGCTTCAGTAACATTGTCTTTGTTGACAATAAGCTCAGTGACATTATTCTTAGTAACAAGGGCAACCAGGCTGCCACTCTCTGGACGCTGCTCCCCCTTGATCCACTTCTCAAACAACTCCGCAACAAACTTAAGGGGGGTCCAACTGCTGAAGTCTGCTTTAGGCATCCACTTCCTGTTCATTTCTGTGTCTAATGTTACAGGCAGTATAGCCACTGCTAACGAGTTTTCTGGCAGCCCTGAGTCTTTGGCACCAAGAGATTTTGTTAACTGGTGCACGGCACCTTTGGCAAGACCATAACCAATCATACCAGGTGTCGGTTCTAATGCGGCCTTAGCACCAGTTAAAGCTAACAATCCACCAGGAGTGAGGTATTTAGCAGCAAGTGTGGCCGCGATAGTTGAGCTCCAAACTGATTGGCGCCACATGAGATCCGCTTGCTTGCAGAGTTCCTTGGCCGCGTTACCGCCAGCCCAGCCGCCGGCCACGCAAATCACCGCATTCACTTTCTGACCTTGCAGCGCTTCGCCGAGTTCCTTAACAACGTGTTCTTCTTGCTGGACCCAAGAACCATCTTTAGGGACCGTAATATTAACGTCGGCGCTCTCGTTCGGGTTCAAATCCACATTGGCCACCCACCAATTCGCTGACTTGAAATGGTTAACGCATGCGGCTCCAAGCGCGCCGCGGCCTCCGTATACTACAATTCTGCCACTAGCCATTGTCACGTCTTACTACTGTCGCGATTAAAATCCAACTGAATTCCCAAACGACAGGCGAAGGCAATGGAACGGCGAACTCGTTATCTTCGGTGTGTGGCAGCCTCGACTATCACTCGGTCCGTGAACACGAATGACCGGTAATTAACCACAATGAACAATACTTGACGTATTTAACTAGCGCGTGGGAAAGAGTTATATACATCTATACTTAGAGCTTTCTTTAGAAGTCAACCCAAGTAACTTATTGATTCAGTAAAAATGGAAAGTTCTCAAGGGCTGGAATTGGGAAAAGGACAGGAAGAAACTTAAATGTCAATATTATTGTTGTCAACGTCATTCAGACCGACAGTGACAGCTCAGGTTTTTTTTTATCCTTGCATATCTAACAGACAGACCGCAACGCACACGCGTGAAAGAATCGTGGAACTTTTGAAATAATTTAAACTTTTCTTTATTCTCAAGGTAATTAAGTCAAACAGCTGGCCTACACAACAAACATTTCAACACTTACGGAAAAGAGATAGAGTGGTGTGTGGTCGGCTATTTATTGCAGGAAATTGTTGGAACCTTCAAGTTTTTTAGAGACTTTTGGTGCTCTACTCTAAGAGGGATAAAGACGTAATTTCATTGTATAAAGAAGGGTAAGATCTTAGTAAAAAGAATAAAACATGTAGTGTATGCATTTT
The DNA here is from genome assembly GCF_032362555.1 of Amyelois transitella. NCBI lineage: Eukaryota > Metazoa > Arthropoda > Insecta > Lepidoptera > Pyralidae > Amyelois > Amyelois transitella. The sequence continues at coordinate 2,854,574 of NC_083522.1, read as the reverse complement.
AATTAAGTATAATGAAATTACAGCTTGTTATAAAATATCGTCACATATAAGTAGTTAAGTAATTACATAAAATAATGTAGATATCCTCAAAAAGTTTTAAATTCCATCTTCTACACGTCTATACTACTTCTTGAGACTATTCTCAAACATTAATTTATCGAGTGACATGAAAATAATATATGACAAAAATTTATGTAGGTACCTACTGAGGTACAATTAGCCACGCAAAAATCCAGGACATTATCGTATAGCATACGGTATTATTTTATAAGTGGCCTATTATATTTCAAATAAATTGGGGTATGTACCTACCTATTTACTATCAGTGAGTAAAATCTTAAATTTAATTAAGAGTATATAATTTATTGATAAAAAGTATAGGTACCTTGTTACATGATTACGAGCTAGGCGATATAATAATCCGTACCATTGTTAAATTATGAAAACTTTACCATCGCTTCAAACACGCATTTTAATTTACGTTAGTCTACTTTTTAGGTACTGCAAGGAAGTACCTACATAATTAATTAAGATTTATGACATCAGTTATTTAATTTTGGTTTTTCTTTTCATGGCTATAAATTGATTTAAACATATAATTTTAAATAGATATATATCAAGATTCTTTGATTAAACCTATGAGTCAGTTTTTGAAGTGTCTAAAAGTTTAATATGGAATTATTATTATACCTTGGTTTTCTCGATGTAACACCAATTTCAGCTACTTAAATGCCCAACGAGTTATTTATTAGTTAAATATTATGACACAAAAAATTCCCTTTGCATAGGTACTTTGTTGCAATACCTACGTGACTAAAAATTTTCTTTTTAAAGCTGATTGATTTCTTTTCCTAAGAAAATTTACTCGGAAAGAAGGCAGCTAAGTAGGTGGTTATTATATTTAAAAAGTAACATTATGTATGTAACTTGGTATCTACTTATTTGCATAATGTATGTAACATATATCCACAAATGTTATTTAACATTAGGCAATACTTAATTATAAAGTGATATTAATATTATATTGTCATTAATTTGACGAATTCTCTCAGTGGTTACTTACTTAATATGATACAATACTATCTATCAATTTCTTATTGTTAAAAATCAAGAAATTCTAACATGTCACACTACAATATCATCAGCTTGAATGGAGTAGAATATGCTTATCAATACATTAAGTCCTATTGTCACACTTTTGAAGCCTAAATTGACGTTGTTCAGAATTTCAGCTTTGCCTTGATCCGGTTGGCGATTTATATTGAAAATGCATCCAAGAACTATAGCCACTATCGCTGACACCACCTAAACAATAAAAAAAAACAAAAATAAATCAAAAAAACAAATATCGTGTTAAGGAGGTGGGAGTGCAAAGGAAAATCTGTAGGCAAAAAATAAATTGAAATCAATGATAAAAATTTGAATTTTGAAATATTAATAAATCCGAAGCCGTCAATTCAATTTGATACACCGACATCGAACACGAGTTGATAGTTTATAAGATTAGATACAGCACCCAATGTAAATGAACTTTATATAGGTAAGTTGACCCTAGAATTTTACACTTCCGGGAAGCGCAGTAATAATTTTTCATATAAAAAAAAACTTCTGCGCAGCATCCATGGAGGAATGTAGGTTCAAATTACGTGCCGGCCACTGTACTATTGACGCGAGCCAGCTTTGCACTGTGTTTTATGCCTAGGTAAAAAAATATACATAACAAACCTACTTTTGAAGCAAGGAATGTTTTTTAACCCAAGGTATGTCTCAATAATTAATAGATGACAAAACTAGTATCTAACTGTTAGCTCAGAAAAAGGCGAAGGCTTTGTTTTATTATGGGAATTATGTATCTAGAGAACCTTCATTGCTAATAATATAATTAATTACAAAATCTACATTTTTTACTCTTCTTAGCGTCGTGAAAGTTTATGGCACTTTTTGAGATCTCAAAATGTTTTGTAAAAATAAACTTCTCCGTAAAAGTAACAGAACAATCTCAGGGCTCAACGTATACCTACCTAATGATAAATTATTACAGAAAATCTAATACCTCTTCCCTAAACTAATTCACTTCGAATAGTGAAATTAAAATCTAAAATTAACAAAACAATTTCAATGCCAAGAACTAAAATAGTTATTAGAAGATTTATTCCCAAAAGAATCTTTCTCCGAGAGGGCCGGGTCAAGGCCAAATGTCATCTTTATGACGTCACAAAACACCACCCCGGTCATGAGCCCGATGGAGGTGTGGTACAGCCAATCAGAGATCTTCTTCTGTCTTTGACTGTGATCGACATCTAGAGTCGTGTTGATCAGCGCCAAAACCCCTGCGCATGCCTGCATGAAGCAAAATTTTATGGTTATTTCAACAAAAAAATCTTAATAAAGATATTTTTGAGAATAAAAATTCTTTCATAACTTGGACAAGTCTTAGGTGTCAATGCATGCTACTTGCATTACACATTTGCGTTTATTCTGAACCAATCTGAATCTTTTTTTTTTTTAAGTATATAAATGTAATACTCATACATAGCATATAACTACGTTTAATGAAAAATTAATACTTATTTATTAATACTAACTTATAAAAATATGTACTTATATGACGAATATTACTTATAATACCTAAATGCTACAAATAGTAGGTACATGAATATTTTCAGGCTTTTGGTCCGAACGCAGATGTATTTTTAATTCATCGATCTATCTTGGACAAAAGTTAGGAGACAGTAAAATTGCCTTTTCTCAAATATTCACCGTTGATATATTTTAACCGTTCCAAAACTAAGGGGCTGTTAGAATATTCTAGGCCAAATGCTGAAATGATGATATTAATAACTGATATAACAAATATGAATATAACAATGACGTCATTGAGGACGAGCGCCGAAGGTTGGTCTTCGTGGTCATTTAGGTCCAAGCCACCAATTACCACGAATAGTAAGCCGACGAGAAGCTAAAAATCAGTATATTAATAATTTGTCAGATTTTTTGGTACTAAGTAATGATTTTGTGTAGCTGATGACCATCAAATACGCGACCATTCAGTTTACCTTCACTGCTCTTGGACTCATCACGTCACCTGAATTCATCACCAGCATATAGGTAATTTTAAAAAATTACAATCCGATCAAAGTAATTATGTTAAAAGATTAATCAAGATCAAGAACCTGCCGATCTAACCACAAGACTATAAATTATCATGCTATCAAGTGATTTATCCAGATCAGACAAAAAACTTAGTACTAGCTAAGCATAATCAAGTTCAAGGTATCTAGCAAGCGATGAGTCGAAGGCCGACACTAGTACGTTAAGCACGGTCACGACGAAGGCAGTAGCTGTGGTCGCGTAGTTGATGTTCAGGGCTGAAGAGCTGTGCCGAGGCTGGTGGAAACGGCAGTCTCGGAGCAAATTCAAAGTCAGGAGAACAAAACCCATCGCCACCTGGTACAGGTCAACCAAAACTATATCGTCTATGTAGATAACTTCCAAACGCACGAAGCGCGTTATGCAGGCGATATCAGCAACGGATTCAATCGTTTTCTTCTATAAAATGGACTCTTGGTAGTCTTTGTACATTACTGTGTGATATTGATAAGTTGCACCCTTATAATATATAGGTACTTACTTACCTTAAACAGAATAACTGGCACAATATTATAAATTCAAGGCAAACGGAAATGTTGGCTTGTCATAATTCTTCTACAAAGCAACTTAAATCTACCTCAAGAAAAAATACTCATTTCATAGGTTTACCTACTGTTAGAAACGGTCTCGAACACCAACTTCTCAAATAATTAAACTTGTTTCTGGACCTTGCACACCATATGTATTATGGCAAAATTTGGGAAGCATTGAAATCGTGTTGAGTCCACTACTGGACATAAACTTGGCTAAAATAATTCAGCAACCTGGACTGGTTGGAAGCTATATGCAGACTCATTTTAAGAAAAAGAAAAATAAAAGATTGAATTTGAAAAAAAAATTAACGGCTAACAAATATTTGTATTTTGAAAATCTAAGAATAAGACTCTTTACCTGTAGAATAATGGAGATGGAAATGAGCACTACCAGCAACGTATAGAACTCATGCTTTGGCCCCACTTGCAGTACATATTTCAGTTGAGAGGCATTGGATGTCAGCAGCGCTATATCCAGCATGCCCTGAGCAACAGTCTTCTTTGTCGCGTAGCGGTTGGCGTCCAGACCCTTGACCTGCAAATATACAAAATTATCCTTCCTTTTTTTCTTTAGTTCTGGTGGATCTAAAAACGACAGCCCACATCCAAAATTGTTGCATGATCGTTAACAATCCTCAGGTCAAAGATTTAGGTAACACGCATTGTTGAATGATATACTTAATTCAATGATTCGAGGTAAAATAGCAAAAGAATGAATAATTGATACCATGTTTTATACATTCCTTTTAACAAAGTAATCCTCTTGTACCTACTCGTACTACGCTAATTATCATTCATAATTCATAGAAAAGTATATAAGTACCGTCGTAACTTTAACGTTTTTAGAATCTGCATTATAGATTTTATATTATGTTGGTTCGTTACTTTCGTATGAATGAAGCTAAATATATTTTTGCTCAAAATTTTAGGGTAATAATTATTTATGTGCGGCATTATAAAACATATAAAATGGTACTTCACATCGTCACTAATAACATCCGTAGCTGCTTGACCTATCACAATCTCGTCAATGTTGACCGTGGGAGCACCGTTTTCACTTCCACTATCACCCTTATCATCAGCCATCTTAGCAAAATTAACCTACTGAACTTATAATTAAAAAAAAAACAAAAACGGCAGGTTATATTCTCGATTTTGTGTTCTTAACTTCGCGTGTCTGACTCTACTGAATTGTTAGATATTTTGTTAGAAATCGCATGTTTACGGTACTTCCTTTGGACAAGGCCAGTATCAAAATATTCTTTACAGTTTGTTGTCTGAGTAGGTAGGTATTAATGTAATCTGTGATGTATATTACTATCTACTGTAGCTACTTACATAATAATAAAGGGTATGTAGGAGTATATTCATTACAAATTTTCTTACATATCTGAGAAGGTATTTAACTAGAGGAAGAAGCAATCAATTGAATGTTCTTAAGTACCCTCGTATTTTGTAAGTAAGTTTATCTCTAGCCGAATATAAATATTAAAGAAACACAACAAAAAATAATAACAATGAAAATTTTTAATTTATTATTTATGTAATTAAAAAAATTACAACTGCATTGATACCTACTGGTTATTAACGGCGAACCTCAACGGCCACAGCTCTAATCTTGTAATGTGGGTCCAATCCTTTGGTCCAATCTATACCAATCCTACCTAAGTAACTACAGAATGAAAACTCCGCAAATTTAGGTTGAGAACTCTTTTTTTTTTTTACTGTAACAAATATTCACTCACCCCATTTCGAAGGCCTGCTGGCAAAATCGAAGCCATTTCTAAGCGAAAACGGTAGTTCCAAATTCAAAATTATTTTTCTCATAATATTAGTGTCATATTCGGCCTTGGTTGGAGCACTTTTGTCATATTTTTTTATTAAGACTGAATTGAGCTATTAGACTACTTAGCTGTTCTGTCGTGGTTACTCTGGATTCGATTTTATGAAATCAATGTCGTTACTTAGACAACGGCTATAAACAACATATCGAGGATAATAGAAGATAAGTACACCAGCAGGCGTCCATGCCCATCCATAGAAGTTGCCTTTCTTGCATTGGAATAAGGTTTCTTTTTGTAATGTCTGTGTAATTTTAGATGTGTGGGTGTCCCTTAATACCAAATTATAACAACGTGTATTTGTAAAATAATTATTTATTAAACTCGAATAACTACTTTGTGATCAATTTCTTAGCAGTGTAATAATGTCTCTAATTATCTAGAAGTAGGTTAATGTAAAACTAATAAGTACGAAGAATGTCTTTGCCTTGGATGTTGTAAGGCGTTAAGCACTTTGAAAGCAAGATAATGTTTTTTTTTTAAATAAAAAATCCTTTACATAAATTTTTGGGGGACCGGGGTCCGCCCAAAGAAATGGACTACCTATAGTAATATTACCATGATCAAGCTGAGTTTAGATTTTTGATAGGGTCGATAATCGCTTTATAATAAAAAATTGACTTGCTTGCACCTAAATCGTACCTAGTCAAAGGTGGATCTCAGGCTCTTCCCCAGTTAGGGCGTAACCAGGACAAATACCATTTACAAATAGCATGTAAGTCTATCCATGTTCTTGTGCTTTTTTTTTACCTATGGCCAGTCATGGAATGGGTTAGGTGACTGGATGTTACAGACGAACTAACTAATTCTTCCTCTTATTTCCTAACTAGCGACCCGCCCTGGCTTCGCACGGGTGCAAACTTATAAAAGTTATTATACCTACATAAAAACCTTCCTCTTGAATCACTCTACCTGTTACAAAAAACCGCATCAAAATCCGTTGCGTAATTTTAAAGATTTAAGCATACAGACAAACAGACTAAAATAGCGACTTTGTTTTATACTATGTAGTGATTCTACCGTTCCCAATATAGAGGTGGGGGGAGATTTTTTTTTAAGATAGGCTAAGCGTATCTTAGAAAACCGCATTCTAATCGAAGCAATCGTTTTGCATGATGCAAATACAAACATACAGAACAGAATCACAGTACGACATAATATTATAGAACGACATACCTACATAACAGAATTACAGACAGTAAGAAATTTAAAAATGACATTTCTGGGTTCTCGTAGATCCCCACAATCTTTCAAGTACCGACTTCGGTCAGTTACGAGTACAATTTCATTCTTCTAGTTCTAATTCCTCTTGGCGTAGGTACCTAATCATGGTTACATTATCACATCTCTGGAAAGATTGGATAAGACAGGTTCTTACACGAAGATAATTTTGCTATTACTACCTAAACAATCATGTGATGATTTGACGTTAACGAACAAATAAACTTAAATGTAAAAACTCTCACTTTTATTAAGGAAGATCAATCAGTACATGGCGTAACATTTTCTTTCCTTGCCTATTCATTTCACTTATTTTATTATTACATTTATATCGTGAATAAAAAAATAGGACTCGATTTTAGAGATATATTCCATTCTCATTTTAAACAGTACGTAGGTACAGCTAGTCAATTGTTATATTTTTAAAATTGAATTAAGTTCGTACCTCTACTTAAGTAAATGACCTAACTGAAAACTTTTCAAATTTCCGCGCTAAAAAGTTATCTCGTTTAAAATAAATGAAATGATATTAGCTTAACTTTCACATATAATGTAAAATGATGAAAATTTCCCCCACATATTTTTTTGTTGCAAGATTTTAAATATTTTGTAAAAATATAAAGTTCCCGCACTGTTGGTTGTACCATTAATTGCACAGTTTCGGATTCATCTTCCGTCTGTCAAATATGTTTCTATTCTTTCGATCGCTTATATTGTTTGCGTAAATATAAACAAAAATGCTTTTGTAACCTTATTAAAATTTGTGTTTTTGTGTTGTTTATAGTGGTTGCTTATTTTCTTTACTATCGGTTTTACAAATGTGTAATTTATTATGTAAAAATCGTTGAATCAAGTATTGTCATTCCTTGTCTTGTTCAAAGTGGAACACGTAAATCTTCCAAATGCTGCCTTCGATGCCCATCCTTTTTTCGAGAGAAAGCCAGGATGCTTTTGGAAATAAGCTTGAGCCAAGCACTAGCTTTTTCAGTCAACATTCCTTGGCAAAACCAGTAATTAATCCAGAGGTGAGTGAAGACACTTGTACCTATATGTTTTTTCTAGAATTTCAGCCAATTAAGACGTTCAATTCTTTACCTTTTGCCCTCAAAATTAGTCTTAGTGGTATTCCCAAGCTCTGGGTTACTTGATCTAAGGCATTAGAACCATCAGAATGCAAGATTTTTAATATGAAGCTGCATTAGATTACAGTCATTATTCGTCGCCATTTTTGTTGTCAATACATAAAATAATCTTGCGATTTATTTTCAGCCGCCACCTCTAGTAATTGCGAAAGAGACTCCTAAAGCCGTACAGAATGAAGCAAAAACAAAATCAGCTCCGAAGAAAAAGGAGGACCCGCCAAAAATAAAAGCAGATGCTCTAGAAACAGGTGAGAAGTAGCTGGCATCGCCCTTGAAGGATTTGCATGTTTTGTAATAATAATATTTTTACATAATTAGAACAGACAACATTTGCAATAAAATACTAACATTGAAATGGCTGTCTGATAAGAAACCTTCCAAATAACAAGAGAGAATGCCATTTGAAATATCTGAACTAAAATTTACAAATGCATAGCACAATCACAAACAATTTATTTAAACACTATCCAACCTCTTAGAGAATGTAGGTATTGGGTTACCGACCTATAAATAGTCTTAACAGTATTGGTCAACTGTTTCACTTTATTATTTTCAGCATTAGTTCGATCCTATTACACAAAAGTACAATCAAGATTTGCCTCCAACCCGTCAGTGCCTACCAATAAGTTTGTTCAGTTCCAAAACATCTTGAAATCTTTTGATCCCTCGAAAGAATCACCAGTGGATTTATACAGGAAAATTGAGGAGTTATTTGGTGAACAACACTCAGATATTGTTGAGGAGTTCTTACTGTTTTTGAGGCCAGAGCAAGCTGCCGAAGTTGGGAGATTTATGGATCATTTTGCTCTTATGCACATGACCGGATTCATTGAACTTTTACAGGTAATAAAATATAATAGCAATATACATTTATATTATCATAACAATTCTAAAAAAAAACATTTTTCTTTAATTTGTGGGGCACAGGTTTTTTAAATCTGTCATTCACTAAGGTTCTCCCCCAATCTGTTCCTTTCCTGCCTTTCACTTGCCCCTCTACACCGTGTGCTATCTGCAACCTGTCATATGTTTCATTGCCTTCTCTAGGGCACCACTGAGTATTTTTATTACTCTATATTTCTTTCATTCTGTATTCCATCCTGCTAGTTAGTAAACTTAGTGCATTAGATTATATTTAACAAAATGTAATGGGAATTGTAGAGGGAATGTCTCTCTCTATAAATTTAAGTACCATTGACAACCCAAGCATTAGTATGCTATGCCACATTTAAATGTAGCAAAATGTAATTATCCAAGAACACATGCATATTTGTATTGACTCATAAATAAAGGATTTTATAAAGTTAAACACTTGCGCAATGTACTCACTTTAAGTTTTTTTTAAGGTTGATATCAAATTTTAATTTTCATAGTACTATTGAGACGTTTGTTGTTTTTACATAGTATGTTTTTAAATCTAAAATATTGTTGCATTGCGAATTTGCCTGTTGTTATTTTTTTCCATATCATGTGAGCTTTTTACATATGCAAAAGTTACATAGTAATCAATAAAAAAAATGTTAATTTTGCAAAGATAATATTTTACAATCATAAATTTTATTGGAATGAGTAAATTATTTTATTATTATTGTTACATCAGTTAAGGCTCAAATTCTTCTGGATCTTTCTTAAGGAAATTTAACCATATCTCATGAAAGAGATAAGCATCATCTCTCAAAGATCCCATAAAGAGTTTAAGCATATCTCTCAAAGTGCAGCATCTCATAGAGATCTCTTCAAAAAAAGATTTCATTTCTCTTTTATAAAAAAACGATTTATAAGTTTTTCAGTTTATTCATTACAAATAAAAAAGAGTTGGTTTAGTATGACCTCGCTTTACTTTTCCCTGTGGATATAATGAATAAAGATGTCTTTTTGTACTCTCCCCTCTCCTGTCAATAGTAAGGCTCGTCCGAAATGGATCACTCGGCGGCGCGCCGTCATACTTAGTCATATTGAATCTTAATGCTTCCACATATGGTTAATTATCAGCTGGACCTAGCAAAATATTTTTTTTTTCACAGAAATCATTTTCCCGCAAACCGACTGTTCTCCGGAAGATAATGCGCGCGATCACAACAGCTGTCAACAGTGGGCAGGCCGCAGACCTCAAGACCAGGGTGCTGCCGCATCTGAGGGCTCATCCGAGACTTGCGCAAATGTTTACGGCTATGTTTATGGATGAACGGCCTCCGGATAGGTGAGCTAAAAGAATTATGTGGCCCAACGAACTTTTAAGACTAGACTGCATTTATTTCTGGTAAATCCTAAGAATGTATCATGGCATTTTCACCTACGGTGTCGCCGGCGTGTCAGGAAAGTTTTAGCCAACCGCCGCCTAAAGCTTTCCATTGTTCATGGCGGTCATAGCCATAAAAAATCCTTATCATGGGTACAACCATCTTCATTTCTTTTTCCCATTCCTTGTTTCCAGTGCATATGAAAGCGGCGTGGATATACTGAACGAGAACTTCCTAACGAATGACGAGGGCTGCGACGTGTGGGAGTTTCAGGGTGGCAGCCATAACAAGAAGAAACTTGATGCCAAGGAGGGATTGGATACTATGGTATGTGACTCTTTATTAAGAAACCTTCTAAACTTTGTATAATTTAGTAGAAATTACTGTTTTTAAACTTTCGCAAATCCTACGGAGGAGATATGATTACCCGGCAGCACGGAGCAGGGCACAAACAAATACTAAGAAAAAAGCTCAACTGCTAAATTAAGTTCAATTCAGTAGCTCACCAGTCCATATCTGAACTCATCATTTGATGGTTAACATAAGAATTGACATATTATTTCAACCAGGAAATTAAACTTAAGTGTTAATTTTAATATTCTTCTTTCTTAGGAGCCTTCTTCTTTTCAGTATCTTCACGGCAGAGTGTTTCTCCAACACGGGCGACTCCTTCGCTCGACCCGAGTGACGTTCCCCTACAGTAAGGAGCCCTACCGGGTCCACGCGCGGAGGCTAGCCCCCGACCACTGCCACCTGTCTCCACCTGACTCCGAAGAGGAACGGTCTTCCCCAAAACGTAGCAGAGCGCAAAAAATCCCACCCAAGAAAACAAAAAAACAACTCAAGTCACCCACCAAAACTGCTAAAGACGTAAACGATAACACTAAAGTTAAAGAAACAGTAGCGACCGTAATGAATAGTCCGAAAAACGCAAAAGGAAAATTGCAAAATAACACGAAGAAAAATTTAAAAGAGAAGAGAGATGATAAAGTTGACGTTATTCCTAAAAGAGATAGGAAAGACAGCAAACATAATGTGTGTGCTAAAATTGAGGTTTCGAAAGCGAAACAAGCTAAATTAGATCCTATTCCTATTGAAATAAAAACGGAAATTAAAAGCAATAGTTGGACGAGGGATGAGGATAAGACTATGTTGCAAGTGATAAAAGGAGAAGCTAGTTCAGATCAGATGTTTGGGAGGATCAGCGAGCTGCTTCCACATCGGTCGGTGCCGGAGATCAAAGAGAGGTTCTGTCACGTTATGACGTTGTTACGAAAAATGGCGGTTGGTGAGGTCACCTAGTTAAGCGTTAAAGTTGATGTTAAGCAAAAGTACTATTTATAACTTGGTATAAAATAAAAGTTATTTTTGACTTTTTTCTGATTTTATTTTACGGAAATCTTTCACATCATTGCTTCTTAGAAAAACTTAATAATTTACAGAAATATGCTATTTTGAACAAAATGAACTTGAATAGCATAGTGCGCGGGTTTTATACATATATGGAATTAGAATTTTAAATCAAATACGCCTGGAATCAGAATTGATTGTCACCTCATTACCATATTGTTACAGACGGTTTTTCAAAATATTTCCAAAAAGATTTGATACACTCGTAACTTAAAAAATGGAAAGGTGTCATCAAAAAAAAATTATAAGTGCTAATTTTCGTGACAATTTAATCATATAAATATTATTGAAACATTTTATAAAATTATAATTTGATATTTTTTATAATAAGTATTTTCCCATTATGAACATGTCAAAGTTGAGCGATGAATATTACGAGAGGAATTGTTTCCTCAAAACTGAAACAGTGCCGACGCAAAGCGTGATGAAGAAGAGAATGACGCCGGCCCTCGCTAAAGTTTATTTCAATTCTATGAGGCCCAAGCTGAAAGTGTTAGCCGGCCTCGCGCCCCCCATGAAAGGCGGAGGCAACGACTGGTTCATACCACCAGAGGAACTGCTCAAAGGCAGAGTGGTCATGAAACCCATGAAAAAAGAATTTCTCTCTAAATTAGGTTTCGACGGCATCGCACATTTTGGGGAAAAAATCGTTGCAGACCACAATAGACGAATGGCAGAATACAAGAAAAAGAAACTTCAAGAAAGTGACGAGTATTGGAAGAATACCATTGATGCGAAATGTCGTCAAGAAAAAGAGGAGTGTGAAATGAATGCAGCTCGAGAGAACACGAAGAAGATCGAGCTCGCGTTCCATCAGTATTGTTTCATGTACAGCACGTCTCTAACTAAACTGGAAGACTTGCTATTCACCGCCGCCATCAGGGACATAAAGCGAGTGAAAGCAGAGGCTTTGCAATACATGCGGACGCGCTATGAAACCATGCTGAAACAACAAGCAACCACCCTTTACGATTATTACACCGAACGACTGATGAATGAAAAGGACAGATTGAAATCAGAATTTATACGCAACTTGGAAGAAGCCCGGACCAACTTGGGGCATCAAATACATGACATCAACGTCGAAAAACATTTGGCAATTGAAAAACTGAGAAACCTTCTTGAATGCCAAAACTTGGCTTGTCAGGTTTACGTAGCTTTGAAAGAGCGAGAAGTGTGTGCGAAAGAAATACAAGAATTGAAACAGATACATACAAAAGAAACACGACGTCTTAAAGAGCAAATGGCGGTTAAAGATTTTGAAATACAATTAGCAAGGGAGAAGGAACAAAAGCGCCTAGAATTCCAAAATATATGGTACAAAAAAATATGTGAAGTGGTAAAGAAATTCCAGCTGTTCGTGTCCTACAGCTTGAAAGAATTGCCAGAATATGCAGATTTCTTTATCAACACAGAGAAACTGCTGTTGATGCAATTCAATGAAATTGTAGAGTCCCCTGTAGAATGCGGTAACATTTTTGAATGTGAGAAACAAAGTTCATTTCATACGCCGATTCCGCAACCTCATCCCTATTTTCTCTTTTGCGACAAAAGTTACAAACCAAATATTGACCAAAATCTTTGTCCCAAACACTGTACTTCAAGTGCTTCTCAACTTCCTGTGATAGTAGTTAACAAGAGATGCATTTATGCTGCTTGCGATACTTTTGAGATGTTTACTGACAAAGTGATTCGATACATGCACGGCAAACGAGGCGACGACTCTGATTTTGCAGACTACCGCGACTACAGGTACAGCGTTCCAGTAAAATGTACCCAGTCCGATCAAATACATGAGCTCAAATTGGAGAGCTCATTATTGCAACTTTTGCAAAACGAATGGACCAATGTTAGAAAACTTTCACTAGAATGTTGTAAATGCAAAATACCCTATTGCTTCTGCAGTCGCCTGGACGCATCGCCTTTGCCAAACAATCCAGAACCCAGCACCGTGTCATCTCAAACACTAAAATCGTTACCTTCCGGTAATAAAATAGTTCTCCGTTCAGTTGAGTTAGAGCATGAACGTCAGCCCAAATGGGAGAGCTTTATGGAGTATGTCAAGTCTAAAAAGTGTAAATGTTCTAAAATGGCCAAAAAACATTTGCAGGAGCATTTACCTCCCTATATGAGACAGATGTCAATATACGAAGCGCCAGATTTACCGAATTATGAGATATGTGACTTGGATACTTTGAGGAAGTTGGTGAAACGTGCTCAGGGCAAGCGCACCCCGCCGCCGGAACCAGAGAAGCCCGAGCCGAGAACCAGAGACGTGGAAACACAATACTCTGACTTGAACTTGGAATACCTTTGTACTTGCTTGTCCGATGAAGAAGCAGATAATTTCTTGCAGACTTTCATAAGAGAGTCGAAGTTGTTTGACTCGAACTTAACTAAGACTCGGTGCAAAGTAGTGAGCGCGTCTCTAACGCCGTCTTACTTAGGCCAAGAGACTCCTTCGTTTGCGACCAGAAGGGCGTATTCCCTAAAAGACTTGTTGGACGAGTCACCGAAACTTGAAGAGATATTTAGAAAAAAAGATTGTAAATTTGATTAATTAAATGCGTTTTCAAAATGAGACATGTGGTATTATTTTATAAATTATATTTCTGTTTATTTATACAATTCACTCGAATCAAACATTCTGGAATCTTGTATCGTGGTTTAGATCTTTGGAAATATCGATTACTTCGTTGGAAATACGTCTAATGCTTTTTGGGAAGAAATAGGTAAGCAATGTTTAGACAATGGACACAAGTGCAAATGTCTTCGGAATTTAAGTCCGAGTTCTGGGTCGATGGGCGATCTTTCTAATGCTCTGCTGGTTCCGTCTCCAACCATGGTGGTGATTGCGTGTCTTGCGCCTCTCTCACCAACTTCTTCTCCAGATCGCACATCTCGTATTCAGGAGCTTTGTATTCTGTCATCTGAGTCATGTAAGTTGCATCAAATGTTTTTAGCCATAATGGAGATTTGCATTTTTTGACTTCACATATTCCATTTAACTGTCCCATTTGGGCTCACGTTCATGATTCAGCTCCACTGAACGCTTTATTTATTGCTTGAAGCCTTCGATCAACTATAAACAATAATTGTTTATAGTACGTCAATGCTTGAAGCCATTGAACACGGCTTCGATGTTTAACTGCCTCTAAATCGAAAAAGTTGGATCTCAGTTTAACATGTAGTATGTTTGCCCGCGATTATATCGCGTTTCACTGAACGGATTTTGTAGCGGTATTCAGAAGTGTTTTGTTACACTCAGTTTTTAAAAATTTAACCGACTTCAAAAAAGGAGGATCTATTAGCCGGTTTTATTTTTACAAAGTAATAAAGTTGGTTCAATTCAAACGGCCTCTGTGGCGCAGCGGTAGTGCGCTTGTCTGTGTCACCGGAGGTCCCGGGTTCGAATCCCGGCCAGGGCATGATGAGAAACGAACTTTCTCTGATTGGCCTGGGTCTTGGATGTTTATCTATATACGTATTTATTATAAAATATAGTATCGTTGAGTTAGTATCTCGTAACACAAGTTTCGAACTTACTTCGAGGCTAACTCAATCTGTGTAATTTGTCCCGTATATATATATATATAATTTGGCAACACAATATCCTAATAACTACAACATTCTATTGAAAGATTCCTGACAGCTTAGATCATTCATTCTGAACAAATTAGAGATTAGAAGATTTTAGACTTAGTTTTTTTCACAAAAGTGAAAAAAGGGATGGCAGTAAAACGGGTGTAGCATGATTCCATAAAATTTTTGGCCTCATTTGCTAAAGCTTCACTGAGCTGCTCTGCAAATAAGTTTCTCAGTATTGCTGTTATAAATAACTGGATTTTATGTACTGGAATTTAGTTTGTATTTTTATGCCATATAGGTATATATAATAAAATCCACTACGCTTTCTCTTTTGCTAATTTCATTTTAAATTCCTTCACAGTAAATAGATCTGACAAAAATTACTTTGTTTCTTTCGCATATTCGTTTCTTTGAAATATACTTGTTGCCGAGGTGTTTAGTTACTCTATGACCATATTTCTTAACAATGTGTAAGTGGTGACTTCCCACAAGTGTTACGGCTTCTTTGGAAATTCGCTGTTCTAAGTTAATTATCGTGAGCAAGTGAGCTTATTCAACCTAACAACATTATAATAGACACGCATACTATGTCGGTATTCAAAAGAACAGCGCATTTTTCTGAAAATACTGCCAATACGAGTCGAGGGTGTTTAAAACTAAGAAATAAAACAACGCATTAGTCTATAAAAATCTTTTATTAGAAAATCACTGCAATATTGTGTAATGTCGGCAAACCGACCGTCTACACACAGGATTGGGGAAATACAATTAACAATAAAATTATCCTATATCATATGATCTTACCGCCGAGAGGCGTTCCACAAATTACTCGATTACAACTAAATAAAGCGAATCGGAACAGAAACAAATGCTATCGAATGATTCAATTTATAAAATAAATACATTTATATATCGTAGTATCCATAAATTGATGAATTTGTAATGACCGCGCGCAGTTTCACTTGCGCGCGGTGTAATATTTAGACATTAGGAAATAGACGCAAGCGCCACCGATACACCGTTTACTAAACCGATATTCCTTATTAGTAATGTCAGTCCGCTATTTCGCCACCCTTGTGTTCGTCACGTTGGAATTGTAACTACTACGTCGGAAATGCTCCAAAATGCAGTGGGAGAGCAACACACTTGACCACTTTTTGTTTTTTATGACATTATCGAATGTATGGTAAGTTTGAAAAGTACTTTGGTACTATTTTCAGACGAATCCTGCGTCATCAAATGTATATGTAAGTATTACTATTTCAATTGGTAGCTTTGTTGCTATTTGCTTGCTAGTAAGAAAGACCACTTGAGAGACTTACTGGAAAGGACTGTTCTACATAAGTATGTAATGGTCCTAGACCACACCACAAACATTACATTTTTAACTATTCGGGATCGATTGACGAACGTGGAAAAGACACGTCTAATCTTTCCTCACCTTAACTGTGCGGTCAAAAGACATTTGCCTTGTCAAGTTCGTGAATCGAAAGTAAATGTTTGAATATACTAAATAAGTATGGAAATATCGGTCCATCTTGAACCACCTGTAAATCTTGGTCTTGTGAGAAGGTCAAGTGTGTGTTGTAGTAGTCCTGTGCGGGGTGTACAGAGACTGTTTAGCTGTAGAGGTCGTCGTCTCCGGCTTCCTCTTGGAAGGTGGGCTGGTCGCCTCCTGATGTGCCCGTGCCGCCCGCCGCGCCGCCTGAAGATGGGAATCTAGGGACAAATAGAAACATTAATGTAATTTATTGGGACATTTTCTGTATTGCGTACATGATATGAAATTAATTATTAATCTTCTGGGAGGAGCTCGCGGTGTACCTTTGACCACGGTTCAGAAGTGGATAAGTCAAGTAACAATACTCTTTTATCACGCGAGTTAACGCTATTATACACCTCGGAACTCTAACCAACCTGGATAACAAACTCAAATAAGAAAAAATCTCATATTACATTTGTCCATTCCATCTCTTTTAATTTCAAGCCAAAAAAAATCTCGTTCGTTTTTCTAAAAACACCAGTACAAGATATGGAAAAAAGATATTCTAAAAGCGGAACTTGGGCCCCAAAGCATTGCAGAAGCGGGTGCGCAACCCAGAACACAAAAGTATGACACAGGAGGGTATGCAAAAAAAATCCATGCTATACGGCTATATATACCACCACCACTAATGGCTCTACCAACTTTCGGATTTTACGAGTCAAAACATGGGAGGAGTTCGCTACCCTTGCGTTTATATACACTTACACATTCATACATACATATGATCACGTCTTTATCCCTTACGGGGTAGACAGAGCCAACATTCTTGAAAAGACTGATAGGCCACGTTCAGCTGTTTGGCTTAATGATAGAATTGAGATTCAAATAGTGACGGGTTGCTAGCCGTCACTATTTGAATAAGCCGGTAGCCACACTTACACACTGGTTCTAAATAAATCCTTGTCTATGTCGACCTACCTGAAGTTGGTGCCGAAACCGCGGCTCTGCTGCAGCGTCTGCGCAAACATCTCGTACTTGCGGATGTCGTTATCCGAGACCGAGCGGCGAGCGAACTTCATGGCTTCCTCGAAGTGAGCGCGGCTGATCTCTGGTACGGGGTCTTCTTCGTCCATCTGTAATTACATGCAATAATAAATTTAAAAAAATCAAAATTATTATAATTTAATATTAATCTTGGACCACCAGGCACTTCACTTGAATCTGCAAATCCTTGAGGGCAAACAATACCACTTGCTTTTATATAGTAGGTAACAAGTTGTCTCACAATATTTCTTGTTATCTTCATACATACATATAATGCTGTAATGTACATGTAATCACGTCTATATCCCTTGTGGGGTAGACAGAGCCAACAGTTTTATAAAGACGTTGTTTGGCTTAATGTTAGAATGGAGATTCAAATAGTGACAGATTGCTTGCATCGCGTTATCTGGACTGCTTACTCATCTCTAATACATATGTACATATGGTCAGTCGGTCGCCGCATGATATGGCCATACTATCCGAGGCGGTTCCCGACCAACTTGTTCGGGGTTAGTATCACTCTGAATTTGGATCGATATCTTTTTAAGCAGACAAATAGTTCCTTTGTCTACATATGGCCAGTCGGTCGCCGATTGATATGGCTATACATACTATCTGAGGCGGTTTACCAAATTGTCCCGGATTAGTATCACTATTTGGATCGATATATTTTTAAGCAGACAAATAGTCCTATGTTAAGTGCTGCCGTGGTATAACTAAAATGCCGTTATCAGACATCAGGATTTACATCTTTTTTACCAGTAAAATAAGAAAAAAAAAATCTCTTTCGATCTGTATATACGACTTTTTGGTACCTTTAAGTCATAAATAAGCGTTCTCATTGATGAATGGCATCAGTTTAAATTTTTACCGCAGTTTTTGACGTTTTACTTAAAACAAGGATTTGGCAGATAACGGCATTTTAGTTATACCAGGGCAGAGTGATATAAGGCTATTAAACACAAAGTCAATGCACTCACATCCATGACGGCCTGCGCCCCCTGCTGCTGCCGGGCGCGCTCGCGGGTGATCTCGGCCTCGATGGCCTGGCGGATGGCCAGCTTGCACGCCCGCTGCGATATCTCGTTCAGGTCAGCACCGCTGAAGCCTTGCGTCACCTGGTAAATTTTTATATAAGTGAACATTTGTTAAAATCTATTGTTTACTAGCTGTGTTGCCCGCGATTTCGCTTTAAAAAGAAGTTGACGCTAATTGCATTGCACGGTTATTTTATTAGTCCGTTTCGATTTTTATTATGTCGTGAAGAAGCGATAAAACGCGTGATAAAAACTGCGTCACGCGAGCCACGCTACGGGGAGGCAGGCTCCTCTCAATATAGGATACACACATACATACATATAATCACGTCTATATCCCTTGCGGAGTAGACAGAGCCAACACTCTTGAAAAGACTGATAGGCCACTTTCAGCTATTTGGCTTAGAAAGATAAGAGAATTGAGATTCAAATAGTGACAGGCCACAATAGGATCCCATCCAAATATCTTGTTTTATCCCGAAGCACTCTGGCGGCCCCCGAAGCCGCTGCGGCGCCGTACCTTGGCGATGTAGTTGAGGTCGACGTCCTTGGCGATGGGCGACTTGCGCAGGTTGGCGCGGAGGATGGCCTCGCGGGACTTCTCGTCGGGCAGCGGGATGTAGATGAGCTGGTCCAGCCGCCCCGGCCGCAGGATGGCCGGGTCTATGATGTCCGGCCGGTTCGTCGCGCCTTTTGAGACAAATTTTGAGTATTGAGTTAATTAATTTATTAATATAATCACGTCTATGTATATCCTTGTGGGGTACACATACATAATGGGAACGAATGATAGGTCAGGCCACGTTCAGCTGTTAGGTTTAATGATAGTATTGAGATTCATATAGTGACAGCCCATTGCCTAAAAGAAGAATCCCAAGTTTATTAGCTAAATGAGAGGATCCAGAGGTGCGCCCATTATAACTATAAGATAATAATTAATAAGAACCGATCCCGTTTGACCTTCGCATTTTTGTTAGATAAACCTACCTAACCACATATTATGTGACGCATTCAATAGCAACGCAGTCTAAATCAAGATTAAAGATTTTACAGATTGAAGCATAAATACAACCTCCGACTCAAGATCGTCGAAGCCGTGATTTCCCAAGCATAATTTCTAGCCGGGCGGAAGATGTTCCCTTTAGTGGCGGTCGAGCAGAATCATCACTCTCGCTTCAAAGTGATAATATGTATGCATATACTATGTCGTGTGTTGCCGTGTGGTTCCCGGCACCAATACAAAAAAGAATAGGACCACTCCATTTCTTTCCCATGGATGTCGTAAAAGGCGACTAAAGGATAGGCATAGATACTTGTAATTCTTTTTTAAGGCGATGGGCAAGCAACCTGTCACTATTTGGATCTCAATTCCATCATTAAGCCGAGCAGCTGAATGTGGCCATTGGGTCTTTTTGGGACTATTGGCTCTGTCTCCTCCGTAAGGGATAAAGACGTGACTATATGTATGTATGTTCGTATATAGAACTCATCAGAAGATAGGAGTTGGTAACTGAGAGACAGAGTAGCATTGTATGGTGTCTCACCGATGATGAACACGTTCTTCTTGGCGCCCATGCCGTCCATTTCGGTTAGGATCTGGTTGATGACGCGGTCGGCGGCGCCGCCGGCGTCCGACACGCTGCCGCCGCGGGACTTCGCGATCGAGTCCAACTCGTCGAAGAACAGCACGCACGGGGACGCCGATCGGGCCTGAAATTGATTATTAAGTTGACTCCAGTATAAACGGATCTTGTAGTATCTGAACTCGATCAGAATCAGAATCAGATCATGAAATTGACGGTCCGTTCGACGCGTCGGTAGTGGTCCTGCTTCTGGTCCCGGGTTCGATACCCAGTCAAATTATGATGGAAATCCGATTTTTTGTGATTGGCCTTTTGATATATTTATAGATTTTTAAAATATTCATGTAATAAATATTTAGCCAGGACACGTACGCCATGTATTTTTGTAAGACGCGCGCATAGGAAGCCGCATCACAGATAAACAAGAACATCTTGTTTGTATCACATCTATAACTTCTTTGAATGTATATATATAACCTTTGTATGTTTAACAATACAAGTATTTTTTTTATTAGGTAGTATCCCATACAAAATCTGTGTGATTTGTCCCATATATATCTGTATAATCAGGGGCATTATGCTAAACACTGGTATACTGTCATTTTTTTACAAATAAGTGATTTTGAAGATGATGAAGAAGATGTAGTTACAGGAATAGAAAAGGGTATGTTGAGATGGTTCGGTCATGTGGAGAGGATGAATGAAAACAGGTTGACTAAGCAGATATACAAGGAAATTGTGGAGGGAAAGGTCGGAGTGGGAAGACCTAGACGAACGTATCTTGATCAAATTAAGGACGTCCTGGTAAAGGGTCAGGTCAAAAGTACCCGAAACCGCCGAGTTTGCATGAAGAGAGTTATGAATGTGGATGAAGCAAAGGAAGTATGCAGGGATCGTGGCAAGTGGAAAGAGGTAGTCTCTGCCTACCCCTCCGGGAAAGAGGCGTGATTTTATGTATGTATGTAATTGATTTTGTACAAAGTTCTTTAGAGCTCTTAATTCATTTTATATCCTGTTGAATATAACTAAATAAACATCATGTCATGAGCTCAATCCTTAACTTAATAAAAAAATTGATGTGATTCTTACTCACCTTGTCAAAGATGTCTCGCACATTGGCTTCAGATTCACCAAACCACATGGTCAGCAGCTCGGGTCCCTTCACGGAGATGAAGTTGGACTGGCACTCGTTAGCGATAGCCTTGGCCAACATGGTCTTACCTGTAATAAAATATAACAGCAATGTCAAAAAAGGAATTAACAATATCAATTACACGAAACGGATCTATCTCAAGAAAACATTCAGTTTGCCTTGCTACCCCGATACTATGCACCTTTTATTTCTCAATAAATTTATTAAGTTATGTGGCTACATAAACTATTACTACTACTACTACATAATTATTATTAAGCGATATGAAGTATCCTATAATGAATAAAAAATTTGAATATTGAATTTGAAAAAAATTTTGAATAAACAACACAAGTGACACAATAAACATGTTTACTGCAGGAAGTCTCAGGTTTTAGTAATACTAATACTGAACTATTGCTGTCCCGTCATAATAAAAAGTGAAACAGAGATAAGTTTTCGCGCGTGCGATATTACGGAGGTTGTCCGCAAATTCAAGATTCTCCCACTTCACATTCTGCATTCCTTCAATGTTGGTACAAGTCAGTTGTAATATTACCCAGTCTATATATGTATATTACCTTAGTATAAATAAACTCGTGTGCCGTGTGGTTCCCGGCACCATTACAAAAAAGAATAGGACCACTCCATCTCTTTCCCACAGATGTCGTAAAAGGCAACTAAGGGATGAGCTTATAAACTTGGGATTCCTCTTTTAGGCGATGGGCTAGCAACCTGTCACTATTTGAATCTCAATTCTATCACTAAGCCAAACAGCTGAGCGTGGCCTATCAGTCTTTTCAAGACTGGTGGCTCTGTCTACACCGCTGGGGATATAGACGTGATCATATGTATGTATGTATAAATGAACTCACCGCAACCCGGGGGGCCATAAAACAGCACGCCCCTGGACGGCTGCATGCCGAACTTGAGGAACTTGTCCGGGTGCTCCACGGGGTACTGCACCAGCTCCTGGAGCTCCCGCTTGACGTTCTGCAAGCCTCCGATGTCGGTCCACGTCACGTTGGGCACCTCCACCACGGTCTCGCGCAGCGCAGACGGCGACGACTTCGTCATGGCGTACTGTTTTGGAAGTTCAAATTGTCAATAATGATACAAATTCATTGGCCATTATTTCATTGTTTTTGAGGTTCTATATTCAGACGTAAGACATAAAAGCGTAATGTATGTATATTTCATTGTTTTTGAGGTTCTATATTCAGACGTAAGACATAAAAGCGTAATGTATGTATTCATTAATTTCTAATTTATGAACAGTGAACAGAAAAATAAAGGACCTTCCTTTATTTTTCTGTGTACTGTCCATAAATTAGAAATTACACAACACGTACATTATACATAAAATACAGATATTACAACCCTTTGACCCCTGACGAGTGAGTAACCGGCAGAATACAAGTCTACTATACAAGTGTACCAAAGTGTTTGGCCAAACATCTACCTACGTAAATGTCCCCTACATTTACGTAGGTAGATGTTTGGCAGCACCGTAATTTAGATAACAAAACAATGTAATCACATTAAAATTTGAATGAAGCCTGCCAGATGCCTAACTTTCTAAGGAAGCTGCAACTATACAAGACCAGAACAATCTTCGAAATATGTCGGTAGCTAAAATAAATATTTCTGAAAGCAAACAGTGACAAACTCACTCTAAAGTTATCCATAGACACGGCCAGAGAGTTGAGCACTTCCGCGTCGATCTGGTCGTCCTCGAGGTCGATGAGGTCCATCTTCTCGCGGATCTGCTGCAGCGCCGCCTCCGAGCACAGGGACGCCAAGTCAGCGCCCACGTGACCGTGAGACTCGGCCGCGATCTGTGAGGAACAAACGATTGTAGTTTTCTTCTTCCACTTGGCTTGGCTAGGTTGCATCCTCATCATTCTGGAGAGGAGTCCAGCATATGCCTTTGACCATGAATCCTGGATTGGGTGAATCAGAATTTCACACAAAGCGAGTCCCATCTGACTAAAATTTACTTTGCCATTGATGAATCTCTTACATTCTCTCTCTCGCGACAATTTTCTGTGTATAAATATGTTGAGAAATTTTATTTTCATCCATTTTCTTATGAAAAAACACCTTTTTGATTTTACCTAATTTTAGCTGGTTAAGGATGTATAAATTTAGTCAGGCAACTGCAACCGTGCGGCAAAACCGCGGGCACCAACCTCCAGTGAAATTAAATAATTCCAAGTGGCTTGCTCTCCCTTGTGATCACAAAGGAATATAAAACCTGCTGTTTTTTTTAGTACTGAAGCCGTTACCTGTCATCATATATCATACTAGCGACCCGCCCCGGCTTCGCACGGGTGCAAAATTCGGAAAAAATTATACATAAAAACCTTCCTCTTGAATCACTCTACCTATTACAAAAAACTGCACCAAAATCCGTTGCGTAATTTTAAAGATTTAAGCATACAGACAAACAGACTAAAATAGCGACTTTGTTATATACTATGTAGTGATATCATAACATCAAACTGTTGCGTAAAGCAATAATAGCTCCATACCTGTTCAAGATCAACATCGTCTCCCAGCTTCATGTTCTTGGTGTGAATGCGGAGAATCTCCAGCCGCCCCGTGGCGTCGGGAATGCCGATGTCGATCTCGCGGTCGAAGCGCCCGAAACGACGGAGTGCCGGGTCGATGGAGTTGGGCCGGTTGGTGGCCGCCATTACGATCACGTGCGAAGACTTCTTCATGCCTGTATTGCGAATTTGGATGTTCATAATTTGTTTTTCGAATTAATATGCCAAAGCCCAATTAGTTACGTCATACCTGTCTGTCTATACATCTGTAAGTCACAGTAATTTTATTTGGAAAGTTTGCACATATGGTTGAAATATGGAAGGTAAAGTTTTCAATGAATTGCTGACTTTGTAACATAAAATTACAAAGCACATACCTACATGAAGTTGAGGGATAAGAAAAATGATTTTGGCGAAAATACTAAGGTTTTCTGCGAAAATAAAAAGTAGTAATGCAGAAGGCACTTAATTAATTTTTTTTTCATAATTATGGCGTTAATGCTATAGAAAAGGGTATGTTAAGATGGTTCGGTCATGTGGAGAGGATGAATGAAAGCAGGTTGACTAAGCAGATATACAAGGAGAGTGTGGAGGGAAAGGTCGGAGTGGGAAGACCTAGACGAACGTATCTTGATCAAATTAAGGACGTCCTGGTAAAGGGTCAGGTCGAAAGTACCCGAAACCGCCGAGCTTGTATGAAGAGAGTTATGAATGTGGACGAAGCGAAAGAAGTATGCAGAGATCGTGGCAAGTGGAAAGAGGTAGTCTCTGCCTACCCCTCCGGGAAAGAGGCGTGATTTTATGTATGTATGTATGTATGGCGTTAATGCTACTTGTTAGCCATGGCCACGAAATAAGTCACATGAATGGATTCTTTTTTCTAATTTTCCTTCTTTATAATCTCTTAAAAATTAAAAAATAGAAAACTTAAATACGCACCATCCATTAGAGTCAACAGCTGCGACACGATACGACGCTCCACCTCTCCGTGAGTCTTCTCCCTCTTCGGAGCGATGGCGTCCAACTCGTCAATGAAGATGATGGCCGGTGAGTTCTTGTCGGCCTCCTCGAACGCCTTGCGAAGGTTGGACTCGGATTCTCCGGCCAACTTGGACATGATCTCCGGACCGTTGATCAGGAAGAAGAATGCACCTGTAGAAAAATTGCAGTTTTTTGATGCAAATGAGTATATCACTAATTTAAATCTGTAAAGACTTGACCCTAGTGTGATGTCTTGCTAATAGATTAGTCTACATATTCAAGATATATGATTCACTGTCGCGCTGATAAATAATAAGAGAAATAACTGGTTTAACTGTATTGATGTAATGTTGTGTACATATTAGCTATTAAACATAACGAAATAAAAATAAAATACACTATGAAGAAGCAATATTGATTGCGAATGGATTTTAATATATGGATAGTAGAATAAAAATCTATCATTCAGCCAATCAGCTGAACGTGATCTATAAGTCTATTTCAAGACTATTGGCTATGACAACCCATAGGGATATAGACGTGATTATCTGTATGTATAGTATATAGAATACTAGCGACCCGTCCCGGCTTCGCACGGGTGCAAAATTATAAATATTATGTTATGTTACATAAAAACCTTCCTCTTGAATCACTCTACCTGTTACAAAAAACCGCATCGTAAACCGTTGCGTAATTTTAAAGATTTAAGCATATAGACAAACAGACTAAAATAGCGACTTTGTTTTATACTATGTAGTGAAACAGACAAAAAAAGATAGTTTACCAGTCTCATTAGCCACGGCGCGTGCGATCAAAGTCTTGCCAGTGCCGGGCGGGCCGTACATGAGTATGCCTCGCGGCGGCTTCACGCCGATCGCCTTGAACAGCGAGGGGTGCCGCAGCGGCAACTCCACCATCTCCTTGATCTGAGCCAGCTGCTTGCGACAACCGCCGATGTCATCGTAGCCGACAGCGTTCAGGGCTTCTTCTTCCTCCTGTTAAAGGGAATAATGTGTTAGAAGAATGTTAGTTTATGCGAGAGTAAATGCAATGACGGGTCCTAAAGCATAGTAGTGGAAGGCTCCCATTTCATATCGCATTTCGTTTTAATCCCAAATTTTGCACTTGTTGTAAAAAAAATAGGACGATTCATTTTTCGAAGTAATTAATCTTACACAAAAACAAATAAGTAATCATTATTTCAAATGTGCATTATTTTTTTCTAAAACCGCTTCTCAAAGAACCTAGTTTTTATAGGAATCAGCTGAAATTGCGAATCCAAAAAAAAAATTATGATGAAAAAAAAGGTGCAACTTTTTTCTAACTTTGAGTAAAAAAAAACAGATCAAGTGATATTAAAATCCATTAAAGTTTCCAGCTTACCTCGCGCTTGATAGGCTCGCCCTCGCAATGTATCACAGTATCAGGAGCCACGATGCAGTAGGGAGACGGGTCTGTCTCCACGACCTTGAACTCCACCGCTCGCATGCCACCGCGGACCATGAACGTGTCGTCGCGGTGGATGGGCCGGTAGGCCTCCATGAAGTACGGCTTCAGGTACACTTCGAACAGGTTTCTGTGTAAAGAGTTTGATGTTTTCATCCAAAACCACAGTTTCCATGAAGAGTTAAAGTGATAGCAGTATGAATGGTCCTATTCTTTTTTGTATTGGTGCCGAAAACCACGCGGCACATTATATTCTTCTGCTTCAAATAAACAAAAAAAAATTTTTTCTATCTACAGAAGTATATTTTTTTAGTTCTAACCATTTAGTGTGATGCCTCCCTTCATAGGGAACTTAAGATCCATCATCAAGTCACATTCCATCCAGTTTTCTAAAGGCCATATTTGACCATGGCTCTTAAATTAGAATTTAAGAAAAAATATAAAAAACTTACCCAGTCAAACCTTCAACAGAATCATCGATTGGCAGTATATGCACCCGCTTGCCGTATTTGACCGATGGACACGGCGCTATGGAGACCACGTCTGAGAGACGGACTCTTAGGTTGTTCCGCACTACACGGTTCATGCGGATCTTTTCATCGGGGCAGTTGTCATCGGATAGGACGATGCATACGGTCTCCTTGCGCCGCTTGCCTTTAAGCAGCACTGTGTCGCCTCGGAACAACTGTAGTTGCTCCATTTTGGCCTGTGGAGTGGAATAGCTTGATGAAGCAAACTCTACACTTGTGCCGTGTGGTTTCCAGCACTTTAAAATGGGACCACTTCATCGCTTTTCCATGGATGTCGTAAAAAGAGTTAAGAAATAGGCACATTCATCTGGTGCAGCTTTATCCGCTGTTACTTCCAAAAATCTCCGTGCCTCATAAAAATTTGCAGTGTAATTAGTTGACTTCTTTTTCTTTGACTTAATTTTTTAACTAGAATATGCGTGGGTTTCGCTCGTGTGGGAAATTCCAGAAAAAAGTCTATTTAATATCATCTGTGCCAAATTTCGTAACAGTTAGCGACTTTACGAAAAAACAATAATATCAATATCTTTATTATTAGTGTGCCGTGTAGTTCCCAGCACCACTAGAAAAAAAGAATAGGACCACTTCATTTCTTTCCCATGGATGTCGTAAAAGGCGACTACTTTTAGGCAATGGGCAACCTGCCACTTTCACTATTTGAATATCAATTCCATCATTGGCTGAATGTGGCCTTTTAGTCTTTTCAAGACTGTTGCCTGACTACCACATAAGAGGTATAAGATGTGGATCATATTTATGTATAACTTACAATTATCATTACAGAAAATCCAATGCTATAGTGAAGCAAAACAAATGCTACTATGTAATGCTGCTACAGCCAACTTACCATGAAAAGTATTTATTAACATTAACATTGACTGACAAGGCATATAAATATACAACATATATTTATTAATAAAAAATAAAAAAACATAGGCAGCATTCCCGCGCTGTATTGCAATAGCAATACACTGCGCAAGAAAGCTGTCCACGCGAGAGACATCTGTTGCAGACATTTGCTGTCATTTTTACTTACCATGAAAATGTTTAATAAGAAATTTAATTTCCAGTCATATTTTTACTCTTAAAGTTGATAAGTAAATTTTTAACAATTAAATTTTATTATTTGCACTTATTGATGTGAAACACTATACCACTTTCCCATGTAAACTGCTTGACTAATTTGGATGAAATTTTGTATGAGTGTAATACTTAAATAATTAGCTGATTAAACATGGCCTGTTTGATTTTGTAAATTCCTATAGGGATAAATCCCTCTGGCTTGTATAAAATGTCTGATGGCAATAAAGGCATTTTATTTAAAGCTAGTTTAGGGATTTTGATGGATATAAAGGAATATTATTTTTACCTATAACTACTGCTGTTATTGAGTAAAAATAACAGGGCCTAGCCGAGTGCATCCAACAGACTAGAATATGTGTCTCTCAGTGGACATCATAAGAGCAGACTTAAGGACAAAAGCAATAATGTTTCATAGGAGATATAAAAAAAGAAAAAGCAATCTTGTCACTTGTCTTGTTGTTGACGCATCACAAAATATGATGTCCTTTCAGAAGAAGTAGAAAATTTGTTTATACAGCAATATTTTTTAGGTTAGAATGACTTGACATAAGTTGGTAATAGAAAAGCTCAATTGCTCTTGTTAGATCTAAAATTACCTGAATACTTACTTGATATATTGTCAAGATTTATTTCAAGAACATTGTTTAAAATCCTATTTATATAATTTTATTTATAAGTATAAAAATGTTTAAATATTTCTTAAGCTAATTACAAGATGAGCTAAATTCTAATACGATAATGAAGGTTAGGTAATTTTGTGACCGGTACGTAATGAGCTCTGAAATGTTTCTGCTGATGTTACCATGACGCTTAAATTTTGTGTTCAGTCCACTGACCTGTGATAGGGCGACCACAGAATTATCATCGCTGACGGCCTCTTCGACGATGAGACGGTTAGGCCTGTCCTTGCGACGCAGGATCGCGGTGGAGAGATCATCAGGGCTGCAGGAAACAACAGTAGTTTTGGCATTATACAATGATAACCAACAACGCGTCGAAACGCTTTGTCTCAGACAATAACACGACAAATAATTTTGAAGGAATTTAAATTTATTTACTTAACACGATCACAATAGTAAAAGTATTCTACTTGAAGAATTAATTACAATATATTTTTATTATTCTGTGATAATTTCATCTCAAACTCGACATGATGACAAGCCAGTTTTGAAGATGCAAGTTTTAGCACAGCTACTTTACGCTAAAGCATAATTGTATTATAAGATCTTTGGAGACTAATAAGAATAAAAAACTCACCTCTTATTATCTGCCATTTTATATTAGAAATAAAAGATAAAATATGTAAATTCACCAATTTTTCAAAAAGCCGAATGAAATGAAGATTCACTTCCACTTCAGACGGACACGGACGTGAGTGACGTTGCCGTATTTCATTTGTTCATCGATGTTTACTGATGTTACCATATTAAAAAAATTGTTTATGGATTATTGGTTTGTTTTCATCGGCTGTTATAATTCGATCAAGGGATGGTAGTTTAGTAGTTTTTGCTACGAATATGTATTGCAACCTTTATATTTCAAAACGTTTGGCCTCTGGCGCAATAATTTATAAGATGCAGTTTCTTTCAAGTTCAGATGTACGTAAGTCCAGATATTAAAGTCTCTCAAATTTGAATCGTTCCAACCTCAACCTATCTAGTTAACCTGTAACTGTGTTAACGGTAGGTTATTATAAACGAGGTAGGCACCAGTATTTAGAGCTACTGTCGGTCGTTTGACTTCCGCAGCCCATCTAGAATCTAAAAAACTTAATAGTATAATGTACACTTAACAGCACACCATTCTTAATATTTACTGCATATTCGCCTTTATTACTGCACTATAGAGTTCCATGGAGGGTAAACATTGACGGGAGAACGATGACAAGGTCTCGTATCTACCTGCTTTGAAAATAAAGAAAGGAAGAATCAACCTGCTTTGTGGGAAAATATCATGAAGTAACCTGCATATTCGGATTACCATGATCGAAAATTAGATTAAACTTTGGAAGTCAGACGGAAGTCACTTCGTGTAAAAACCTGACCTACTGACCTATCCCCTATAGAATCATGACCATAGGCACACCCTATGGCTTTCTCCAGAGAGGTAAGTACGGGGGACGCCCCGGAGCAAACGCTAGGTGTATAATGATGTTACGTTTAATTTCGTTGAAATGTGAAATATAAGTGCATACGGTGGTATAAAATCATGGCCTTCAAGTGACAACTGGCTCTGTCTACCCTGTAAGGGAAAGCCTTGATATGTGGCGTTTCGTAGATGGCATATGTACGAATGCACAAGCATCTGTTAGCTGGCGAATATCAATGTAAGTACACGATATGTGCATTTCTACAAATGTTAATGTTTCAAGCACATAACACTGTTATGGCAAGGAAAAATGAGAGAAAACAACATTAAGTAAAAAACTTTATTTTTTGTCTCTTTCAAGTAAACCAGATAAGACTATTGACATGCTAGGCAACTGTAATAATCGTTTCACTTTAGTATTACCAAACAGCCAATCCCAATCCAAATGGTCTTTGTCATACTCGTTAATAGCTTTTTTCAATTTCTCCATTAATTTATTTTGCTCTTTAGAACTTAACGCCAAGACTCTCTCTTCGATAGCCCATAACATCTTACCTGTTTCAGTTTCAATCCCTAATTTGTGTCCTTGTCCATAATTCAATAAGTCATAAACGTAATCGTCCAATTTAACTCGATCTCGTAATGGTAATACGTCATTCATTGCTTCCAAAAATACTGATCCATGTGCCGTCGGATTATTTAAATCTTTTAAGTATGAAGCGAATTCGTCCTTTATATCGAATTTGTCCAACTTTGAGAGACGCCTGAAATGCTTGGCAAGTTGTTTTGTGTATTTATAATCCATATTAGATAAGCTATTGTTCAAAACTTTGCAGTATTTGGAAAGCTTGCGTTCGGGGAAGGCGGTGGATAACATAGTTAATAAATTTCTCAAAAATGTATCAAACACACCACTTTCACATATTTCAAAAGAAAATATTACGAGAAGACATGTTAATAACATAGAAATAGTTGTCATTTTAATTCATAAAATAAATACGAAGTAGTGTGTCAAGTGTATACATGAGGTACTTTTACAAACAAGTCATAATTCAGGAAATTGGCTCGATAATTGTGGCAAATTGATTTGTACAGCCTTATCTGTAAATCGGTTGGGAAGGTTGATAATAAAATTAACAGACTACCATATTACCTGTCTTGATTAAAGCTGTAACTGTTGTTCCAACGAACACAAATAGACCAGTGTTGATAACAAACGAACCGAGTAAGGTGTAGTAAAAATTTGTCACCATTTTTAAATTAATATAAAAAATTAAGGCGCACAGGTAAAAAAGGATTCTCTACCACCTCATCACCTTGTAGAAAATGGAAAATAAGTAGGTTTACATCAGGTGTCAATTTGAGTTCGAGATACTCGTATAAACCATCGCGAAATTTATATCACTACATAGTATAAAACAAAGTCGCTATTTTAGTCTGTTTGTCTGTATGCTTAAATCTTTAAAATTACGCAACGGATTTTGATGCGGTTTTTTGTAACAGGTAGAGTGATTCAAGAGGAAGGTTTTTATGTAATTATACATAAAAACCTTCCTCTTGAATCACTCTATTTTTCCGAATTTTGCACCCGTGCGAAGCCGGGGCGGGTCGCTAGTTAAAAGTAAAATGAACATGAAAATTAACTTATGGTGAACATAATTTTTAATCATTATTAAAAATTGGTTCGATGATGAAACGGGAAAAAATAATATGAGGCTGTGATCTTTATTTATTTCGAATCCAAGAATTCACATTCCATTCATATTTAAGACGTTCTTTTTTATATTCGACGATTGCCTTTTTCAACTTTTGCTCCAAAACATCTCGGTCTTTAGCGTCTAATGTGTAAACCCTATTCTCGATAGCTTTCAGAGTTCTAAACGTTTCGTTTCTGACATCCAATTTCACTTTATTTCCATAATTATAAACGTCATGAATATAATTAATGAATAGGTTGTTTTCTTTGTCAGTTAAAATATAATTCATACCTTCCATAAACGCTCTCCTACGCTCTAAATTACATTCCAAATCTGTTAAATATTCATCTAATTCTAACACAATGTCATCTTTATCTTTTTTCGCAAGAACAATCATATGTGACCCCAGCTTCCTTGTGTATGTGTAGTTCATTTCTTTTAAAGCATTTCCCAGAATCCTACAATATTTTGGAAGCAACCATGTTTTGAAAGAATTCGATAACACACTTATAAAGTTTCTCACAAAAGTGTCAAAAATCCCAGGGTATTCATCTTCCTGCACATGATAAATCAAACCATAATTAGTCATTTCTGCCGAAATTAAAAATAATGAACATGCAAAATTAATGAACTTTATCATATTGTTTGTTTCGTTTAGAACTTTTCAATCAATGTTGTGGGTAATTAAATTAAATTACCCATGGTAAGTGTGTTTTAAAAGTCTAAGTAATTGCCAAATAATTTCGGAAATCAATTAGATTTTGCCTTTACATATTCTATAATTGCTTCATTGAACTTGCTTTTAATATCGTCTTGAACTTCTTCACTTTGCTTGTAGTATCTATAAAAAACAATAACTGTAAACACATTTCTAGTTTTATCGCCGATATGTCTTGTTTCTTTTTCGCCAAATTTCGTCAAGTTGTAAATGTATTCGTCCATTTTGACGTCATCTTGAATGGTGTAAATAGCGTTCATTGCCATGAAAAAGTCATTCCGCTTTGGCTTTCCTGCCATTACTATCCTTAAGAACTCCTTCACGAGATTCCTCAGTTTTCTGCCTTTAAAAACTGATAATCTTCTTAATGTATTTGAAAGTTGGTTTATTTTCATTTTCATCAGGTACCTTGGTCCTAGTCCTTTCAGACTTTTGCCTAGGACGTTAAAATATGGAGGTATACGGTCATAGGAGAAGTTTTTCAAGAGAACTCTGCAAATGTTTACGACGAAATTGAAGAAAGGGCCGTGTGGTAATATTATTTGTGGTGTAGTAGTGCGTGGCCTTCTTGTTACGGTTGTCGTTTCTTCTGACTCACAACTTGTGTCCTCAGGTCGATTTTCTGGATCCCAACATCTTCTTACATGTTTTGTATCATTGTTATCTACGTCTGTAAATGCTGGTTGGTTAACTTTTTTATATTTAACATTTGTTCGTAGTTCACCTCCGCCCGTATCAAATGTTCCATAATTGCCGAGTACTTTACAACAAACTAAATAGAAAATTCCTGAGTTAATATATTGCTTCTTACTCAGTAAGAACATTGCGGATTTATGATGATTGCGGTTTTCAATCAAATAGTAAATTTATGGCATTAATTTATTTCAATATTTTTACACTAAGTAAGAAGTAAACTCTATGAAAATAATGGGATTTCAATTCCAGTCTTGTGTCGAATATTTCTATTGCCAAAAACGGTCCTTAGATGTCGAAATATCTGAAAATAATTAAAAAGTATGTGAAAACAAAATCCAAATAATCAACTAAATTACACTGTGAAATAAACAAGGGACATAATAATTTTGCCATATTCAATAGGACTACCTACAAACTAATTGAAGTTACAAATATGATATTAAAAAAAATATATGATCACGTCTTTATCCCTTACGGGGTAGACAGAGCCAACAGTCTTGAAAAGACTGATAGGCCACGTTCAGCTGTTTGGCTTAATGATAGAATTGAGATTCTAGCCCATCGCCTAAAAGAAGAATCCCAAGTTTATAAGCCTATCCCTTAGTCGCCTTTTACGACATCCATGGGAACGAGATGGAGTGGTCCTATTCTTTTTTGTATTGGTGCCGGAAACCACACGGCACTATTATATTTAAAAAAAACTATAACAAATCAAATTATTTTACCGAACTTGTAATGTACTCATTCCCCGCACATAATTTCATACCTACTTGACAAGAAAGACTTGACTTTAATATCCTTTTCAACGAAACTTTGCGTTACCTGCCATACTGCCAGGGTCACCAAAGCTGCAATCAATTGATTATCAGTGGCGATGATGATGGTTCCGAACAAGATAGCGTCAAACGTACCGAGAGCCCATTCTTCACCCCACCTGTACGCGAGAAAATAAAAGGTTAGAGCTGAATCATAGTTGAATATATACATACATACTTGCATACATACTTACATACATACTTACCTACATACATACTTACATACATACTGACATACATACTTACATACATGTATACATACTTGCATTCATACTTGCATACATACTTACATACATACTGACATACATACTTACATACATACATACTTGCATTCATACTTGCATACATACTTACATACATACTTGCATACATACTTACATACATACTTGCATTTATACTTACATACATTACATATAGTCACATCTATATCTCTTGCGGAATTCCAGAGCCAACAGTCTTGAAAAGACTGATAGGCCATGCTCAGCTTTTTGGTTTCATTTCACGTTGTTATCTACCTATTCTTCTTCTAAATCGTGGTTTTTGACGCACACCAGCCCCTGTAGTATGACACGCGCTATTTTGTAATGTATGTGTGTCGCGCGAAACGGGAACACGATAGTATGTCGCGCGATAAAAACAGCGTCGCGCGTGCCAAGCTACGGGGGCTGGGCATAAATATATAAATAACGATACTATATTTTATAATAACTCAACGATACTATATTTTATAATTAATACTTATATAAATAAACATCCAAGACCCAAGCCAATCAGAAAAAATATTTTCTCATCATGCCCTGGCCGGGATTCGAACCCATGGAATGGAAGGATGCTAGGCCAATCGCCAGTAAGATGATGATTTTAGCTGAAGAGAATTTATTTATTTATTTAATTGGTTCACCAACAGTGTTTACATACTACATTCAATGACAGGGGCATTTAGTTATTTAAATTTCAATTGACAATTTAGTTATTAAAAGCCTAACCAAGTTACTGCAAAGCATGAGGGCGTGCCATAATCAGGGTCATGCAGCAGGCAGCTGGTGGACCCTGACTCCCTCGCTGTCAGCTCCACATCCAGAAGTCTCTCCAGCACTGTCCGCTCGTTGGCCACCCAGTTCAAGCCGTCAAGAGCCTGGAGTTAAAAAATAGAAGATACAAATAACTCCAAGTAAGTTGAAAAGATCATGTATAAACAAAGATCCAAGGTTTTACCAACATACATACATACATATGGTCACGTCTATATCCCTTGTGGGGTAGACAGAGACAACAGTCTTGAATATACTGAATGGCCACGTTCAGCTATACGGCTTAATGATAGAATTGAGATTCAAATAGTGACAGGTTGCTAGCCCACCGCCTAAAAAAGAATCCCAAGTTTGTAAGCCTATCTTAGTCGCCTTTTACGACAGAGATGGAGTGGTCCTATTCTTTTTTGTATTTGTGCCGTTTTACCAACGAGAAGGATTTTGCCTTTCACTACCCAAAGGTTGGCTGGAAGAGATTGCTTAGCGATAAATCCGCCTTTGCTCAACATATTCATAATGTATTTATGTTTTTTCTTGTATTTTATTTTATGGGCAATAAAGATAATTTGAATTGTATTGTTTCTTATATTTAATTCGGATATCCGGCTCGGTACTTACTCTTTCAAAAAATGCCGCCAAAAATTGCGTCAGAAGGGTCTTCGTTGATTCATTTGCGCCAAGCGCTATTGCTGTAAAAGTAAAATTCAAACAATATTTAGTAATCAAAATCAAATGAAATTATTCTACGTTCCGTGCCGTTTGGTTCCCGGCACCAGTAGAAAAAAGAATAAGACCACTCCATCTCATTCTCATGGGTGTCGTAAAAGGCGACTGAGGGATAGGCTTATATACTCGGGTTTCCTCTATTAGGCGACGGGCTAGCAACCTGTCACTATTTGAATCTCAATTCTATCATTAAGCCAAACAAACATATTTTATTATTATTCCTTTTTCTTTTTACTACGCTTTTATTTAATTAAATTTTCGGTACTAAAACTACTGAGTATGTTCGTTCGAATTTGCAGATTGAAGATTATCTTATGGTGATACTTAGTGATAATTTAATGATTTAATCGAATAGAACATGTGCAGTTATGATCATGATCACAGTTACTTACCTGCTTCTGGGCCAGCTAACTGCTTGTAAACTGCCCTGTAAAAAAATGACAGTGGCTATAGCAATAATAAATCATTTTGCGCAAGCGTTAATTGCAATAAATCATGCGCTAACGGTGTATGGGAATAACATGAGAAAACTCAAATAAAAGTAGTGCCGTGTGGTTCCCGGCACTAATAGAAAAAGAATAGAGCCACTCGATCTCTTTCCCATGAATGTCGTAAAAGGCGACTAAGGGATAGGCTTACAAACTTGTGATTCTTTTTTTAAGGCGATGGGCTAGCAACCTGTCACTATTTGGATCTCAATTCTATCTCTCAAAAAAAAAAAAAAATCTATGTATTATAAAAATAATATGTATGTAGGTATGTAACTCAAATAACTGAATATGTAACCATGACCCAAAGTCAGACAGGAGCCGCATCCTATAAAATTTTATTTTAATTCGATACCGTGACTCTTCTTCAGAGAGGTGAAGACTCAACCAGGACTAATACCTGAAGGATGATGATAGCTGTGTGGCGACAATTCTAAGCCACAAGTCACAACAGCCAATCACGCGACACTATCAGCCAATAACAGCGAAGAGTCTAAATCGCGCAAGCAAAGATTTCACGGATTAGAGCAATAGTAATTCTTAAATAGATTATTATTATAAATAGATATAATCTCCGACATAACATCGTCGGAGCCGCGGTTGCCCAGTCATAACACCAGCCTGGCAGAAGATCTTCCCTTTGTGGCGGTCGAGCCCGAATCGAGTAGTTATAATTAGATTTAAGTTATGTGACGTCAATAAGTGGTACCTTGTATCCAATTTTGAAAATAAATCTATTCTATTCTAATCATCGCTCCCGCTACAACAGGAATTAAAGAGCCATAAAAAAAACGAATGCTACCTTAGTTGTGTTGCAACGACTACCCGACACGTGGGCAGCGGCCCAGCCATAGATTTCATCTCTTTAGATTCGTCATTCCTGAATAAAAATAATGCGAATTCATCAATGAAATCATTTCATTTACAAAAAACATACATTATTTAACCATATAAATAATTGTTATAAAAAAAAATCATGTGTTTTCCGGCACTTCAGAATAGAACTACTCCATATATTTCACGTGGAAGTCGTAAAAGACGACTAAGGGATAGGCTCATAAACTTGAGATTCCTATTGAAAGCGATGGGCCAGCAGCTGTCACTATTTGAATCTTTATTTCATCCTAAAGCCATACAGCTGAACGTAGCCTTTCAGTTTTTTCAAGACTATTGGCTCTGCTTACCCCACTACCTATTTATTATTAGATATGTATGTATATATATAAAGTATCATTGAGTTAGTATCTCGTTACTAAAGTCTCGAACTTACTACGAGGCCAACGCGAGAGAAAGTCAGTAAAGGACGTGTACAGTGGGCCACATAAAATATATGTCAACTTCTTATCGTAGACGTACTGATCTTTACTCTGTGGCCGATTGTACTACAGGAAAAACAATATAGGCTTAGTATCGTTGATGTTCTTTTCCTAAATTAAAACAAAAACTTGCTTTGAGTTACAGGGCTGATTGGTTTAATTTATACGGAATTACTTATTTAAAAGAAATAAAGAATAACAACTGAATTACAAGTGTAAAGTTAACAAAAGAATAGCGACATTCGATTGAATGACTAAGTTACCTGCCATGAACATAATGAGCATAAAATTCCTCTTGGAAGACCAACAGAGACACTCCCAACCCTGAGCACACTTGAGGCAGCGTTTTGACCGGCGACCCGACCATCTTGTCGGCCACATACATAGCCAAGTGATTGGCTACGTATGCTACCCACCACGCTACGGTAGCTGTAGCCCATTTGTAGCCCAGGCTTTGTGGGAGGAAAGCCTGCCAGGGTGATATTATCTATGGAATAATTGGATGCTAAAATTGATTTTATACATAGATACATATATATGGTCACGTCTATATCCCTTGCGGGGTAGACAGAGCCAACAGTCTTGAAAGAAATGAATGGCCACGTTCAGCTATTTGGCTTAATGATAGAATTGAGATTCAAATAGTGACAGGCTGCTAGCCCATCGCCTTAAAAATAATCCCAAGTTTGTAAGACTACCCCTTAGTCGCCTTTAACGACATCCATGGGAAAGAGACGGAGTGGTCCTATTCTTTTTTGTATTGGTGCCGGGAACCTCACGGTTTTTGTTTTTATTCTCAATTCAATATCATAGGGTGCAGTGGGAAGGCCTATCCGAGCGTACTTTGATCAAATTGGAAACGTTCTGGCAAAAGGTCAGGTTAAGAATACGCGAAACCAACAAGCTTGCATGAAGAGAGTTATGAATGTCGGAAGAAGTATGAAGGAATCGTGGCAAGTGGAAGGATGTCTCTGCCTACCCCTCCGGGTAAGAGGCGTGATTTACCTATGTATGTCAATACGATAAAAATCGGGATAATCTTTTCTATTTGACGGTCTCTTTGGCGCAGCGGCTTTTGGTACCTACATGAATAAAATTTGTTGTCCATTAAACTAAGATAGTTTGAACAATAAAACTCACGTATAATATAGCCAATGCCAAAGTGACAGTATAACCAGGGTGTGCTCGTCTCTGGGTTTGTAAGTTGCTCCACTCTCTGGCTAAAGTCACTGATTTCCATAAGTTGGATTTATCATTTTGCACACCATCTGTAAATATACCATTCGTATCAATTGAAAATTATACTTTACAAGATTTGTTTAACAATTTTTTGAGTAAGTATTACACTATATTGTATTAAGTTCAAGTATGAGTTGGCTTTGCTGATTGAGGGGTTAAGTTATCTAAAAGACTTTATTTTACGTACAAAATTTTAAAAGCAGTTATTTCACAATAAGACCATACACCTGAATGTGGCCTTTAAGCCTTTTCAAAGCTTCGTCTACCCCGCCAGGGATATTAAACGTTATTAAATGTATGTTCGCAATGAGAGTGTAAACCAGTCTGTCGAACAGACTGATAAAACAATGTATAAATTAAAGAAATCATAAAATGCTTACAAATGATTATTACCTTTGCCAAAAGGGGAGACATATTCCGACCAATCTAACAAAAACAGATCGCATCGACATTGACTCCAATTTATCCATGTTACTTTAAGAAGCTGCAAAAATATTTATAACATGTTATACAATTACATTTAAAAATAAGGTACTAAGCTTAGAATTTAAGCCCAAATTTTTAAGGAAATTGTTTAAGAGAGGATAATTCCCGATCATATTCCGTGTTGCACCCTCGGCCGCTTTAATTTGAGGACTAGAATCCGCATTCCAATATATTTATCTTTCTACTTATTTCGT
Source organism: Amyelois transitella (assembly GCF_032362555.1). Taxonomy (NCBI): domain Eukaryota; kingdom Metazoa; phylum Arthropoda; class Insecta; order Lepidoptera; family Pyralidae; genus Amyelois; species Amyelois transitella. Next base: position 2,815,081 of record NC_083522.1, on the reverse strand, counting down.
GTTTATTGTATACTCAGTTTTAATACTATTGAATCTATAAAAAAAAAAAAAATAGTAATTAAGTCTTACCTTCAAAGCTACTGCAGAAAATATAAAGGATTTGATGATATGTTCTTCATATTCTGACAATGGCAAGGTCAGGCCTAAAGTGCCAGCCTCTGCTGCCAAAGCGTGCAGGGTTGAGAACCATATCGCCTGTAATGAGTTAACATTTTGGATTTTTTTTTAAACTCTTGTATTTCATCCTCCTGGCGATTAGCCCTGTGGAGTGGAGTATGTTCCCTGGGGAGCTGTATCGTAATATCGCTCTATGTATTTTCACTACATGTTACATACGGAGACCTATTTTACCTTTCTGTATGTATGCGCTAATTTCGGAAAGTTTTTGACGGACTTTGTTCCTGTTTTAAATGTTAGAAAGAAGGTTTTCGGAGGAAGGTTTATCTTATTTAAGTGGAGGCGGGTCGCTAGTATATAAAAGCAACCCAAAAAAATGACTTATTAAATTTGTATTCATGGTTATTTCTTTATCTTAGTTACATCAGCAATCAGCCTTTTTGTTACAATTGTAAGCTGATTTGTTGATGTAATGTTTAAATATAAATTATATAAAAACCACTTACAAAATACAGTGTATCGGCGAGCGATTCCGCTAATAAAGGCGCCAATGAGAAAAGATAGCCGCCTCTGCGTACGGTACCACGCCATTGGACCAATGCGTACAGAGTTGTGAAAACGCCTAAGATTCCACCCCAAATCTGCAATTGCGAAGACATGAATAAAGGTTGATTGTATGTCTATACAGTCAGAATTCTATAGAAGTCAGAATATAATCAGATTTGAACAAGGACCGTTAGAAAACTGTATAATAAGAATCGAACCGACATCAACGAGATAGGCAGTGGCAGATATGTTAACCACTAGACCAACAATATCCTATACATCTTCTATGGAAAGATTACTTTGGGTAGAAATATAGAAGAAACAAATTACACAAGAAGCGGAACCTTCATATTGCCGTGTGGTTTCCGGCACCAATAAAATATAGAGTAGTACCCCTTCATCTCGTTCCCATGGATGTCCTAAAATGCAACTTAGGGATAGACTTATAAACTTGGTATTCTTCTTTTAGCTTGCAACCTATCTCAATTTGAATCTCAATTCTATCGTTAAGCCAAACAGTTGAACGTGGCCTATCTATCTTATCAATAATGTTGGCTCCGTCTACCCCGCAAGGGATATAGACGTGATTATATGTATGAATGGATCTCAGATAAGTCGAAATTTTGCCTCTAAGTGCACCTAAGTATATTTCAAATTTGAACGAAATGGTGACAGCCGTTTACGAAAATACTAACTACAGATACCTACATTTACAAACATTGCTCGTTTAATAGTATAAGGAGGATAACTTGCCATTGACATAACAATACAACAAAGTCATCACAAACCTCCAATCCCCTTATAATGCCAGCTGTAGGTAACTCATGCCCGACCTGAAGGAAAGCGGTTACCGTATCAGACAAGGATTTAGTTGCGTACTGGACCTCCGCCGAAACTTGACCCCGTAGCGAGCTTTTGTCTCTTTGTATCCTGGAATTTAGGATATTTTTAAATTCCTATTAATAATTGATTAAAAATATTTAAAAACTATTACGACAAGGGAGAATTTATTGTATAAGAAATATCTATAGTCGAAATAAAATCTATGCACTTAAGTAAGAATTAAAACTATTCCGTTACTGCTCTGTCTTACCAACAACACAAGAACAAATCTCAGGGTCTATTTAATTAATACTTTATAAGATTTAATGACAATCGACAAACGAAAGCGCCTTCGCCAAAACGAAAGCCATAGATGAAATCACTAGAGGGAGTGTTACAATACAATTATCACGCAAATAAGTCGCCGATATTTTTATTCTACCTGCTACTCGGCTCGTAACTATTTAGTCATAGAAAAGCTTCCGAGCGTTTGACACTTGGAAAATAATGGGATTTACGCGGGCAAACGCGGGGGCGAACTCTAGTTTAGCATAAGCTCATACTTTTGTTTTTTTTTTTTTTTTTTTTTTTTTTTTTTTTTTTTTTTTTTTTTTTTTTTTTTTTTTTTTTTTACACAGATTGAGTTAGCCTCGAAGTAAGTTCCAGACTTGTGTTACGAGATACTAACTCAACGATACTATATATATTTTTATAATAAATACTTATATAGATAAACATCCAAGACCCAGGCCAATCAGAAAAAGTTCTTTTCTCATCATGCCCTGGCCGGGATTCGAACCCGGGACCTCCGGTGACACAGACAAGCGTACTACCGCTGCGCCACAGAGGCCGTCATTACTTACTATATTGCATAGTTATGCCTTATAATATACTAGCTGTGCCCGCAACTTTGTCCGCGTGGAATATTTATTTTGGGCATCATTGAAGCCCTCAAGGATGAATAATTTTCTCCGGTTTTTTCACATATTTCATTATTTTTTTGCTCCTTATAGTTGCAGCGTGATGTTATATAGCCTAAAGCATTCCTCGATAAATCGTCTATTCAATGCAAAAAGAATTTTTCAATTCGAACTAGAAGTTTTGCGCGTTCGAACTTGCGCGTTCAAACAAACAATCAAACTCTTCAGCTTTATAATATTAGTATAGATTTATTGCTTTTCTGTGATGAACTTGTTAAAACTCTGCACAGAGCCTAGATATAGAATTATTTGTAAGTTTGTAGATAAAAATAACTTACTTTATCCTTATTATTAGTGTCCGCAAATAAATGGTAGTTGTTACATTAGCTGTTGTAGATAAGGAGTTTTCTAACAGAAAATATCGCCTGAATTTACTAGTAGTCCACGTGTCTCCCTGAAAGTTACAAAAACAAATGTCTTAAATTACAATTAAAATAAAAAAAAGTAAATGAAACTGAAACATAACATTATACATATATTTTGAACTAGCTTTCCCCCGCGACTCCGTCCGCGCGGATGTCGGTCTTCGCGTAGATGGTTTATTTCTCCATTTTATTTTCAGTCCGGTCAATTTAGACCAAAAAATAGGAATGAAGCTACATTAATTCCCATCAAGCTGAAAATGAGTATAATTGTTTAAAACACAATCAAAAGCATTATTTCAAAATTCCCCATGATTCCGGTTTAAGGAAAAAAATTACCCAAGGTCAAAGGTAAGAAAATGGGATTTTCACGATTTTCTTCAAAACGGTAAGTTTTATAGGAAAATTACCTCAGACATAGATTGTAGATCATAAAGATATCTATAAAAAGGAATCAAAATTTTTTTTCAATAAAGCTACCGTTTCTGAGATATTACGATGCCAAAAGTTGCAAGCGTCATATTATGCATAAGCACGTCTCGTATCGTATTTACTCTATGTAGCAGTAATATAAGTAAAAATATTGTTCTGTCGGTAATTTTAACTTGAATTCAAAATATAAAATATACATAAGTATAATGAAACCCAGTCCCTTCATTTATACTGTAGTGAAACCTTGAGACAACATCTGTCTCTCTGTTTAATTGTGTACGTGGCTAGGCTCGTATAGCTGCTTTATCTCAGAATGCTCAACACATGAAATACCGTTAGTCTTTAATAATAGTTGTCCTTGCGGGGATACCGTTGTCGGCTATGGACACCACGGCCTCTTATGCCCTAGGAGTGCCGGCCGTTTAGGGCGCCATGCCGCCCTAAATGATATAATCCTCCGTGCTCTTGCTACCATCCATGTTCCAGCCGTTCTAGAACCAAACGGTCTGGCTCGGGATGATGCCAAGAGACCGGATGGTATGACTTTGGTACCTTGGAGATTGGGGCGGCCTTTGGTGTGGGATGCTACTTGTGTCGACACACTTGCGCCGTCTCATCTTTAGGTTACTAAATCTAAGGCTGTTCTGCTTCAAATGAGGCAAAAAACCTCAAAAGGCGCAAATATGTAGTTATCGGGATCAAAGTTTACATCAGATGGCAAGTGTGTGATAGTGATATTGAAAGGAGAGTGAACGCGAGGAACATGGTGAATGGAGCTTTGCATGCCTTTATGAGCAGTCTTTGTGTGCACAGGGGCGTGTTGGTCCCGACATTAATGTATGGGAGTGAAAGTTGGGTATGGCAAAAGAAGCACGAAAGCAGAATAAATGCAGTGGAAATGAGAGCGTTAAGGAGTATGTTGGGTGTGAAATTGAGTGACCGGATAAGGAACAGCGTGATAAGGGAATGTTGTGATGTGAAAGATGTAGTTACAGGAATAGAAAAGGGTATGTTGAGATGGTTCGGTCATGTGGAGAGGATGAATGAAAACAGGTTGACTAAGCAGATATACATGGAGAGTGTGGAGGGAAAGGTCGGAGTGGGAAGACCTAGACGAACATATCTTGATCAAATTAAGGACGTCCTGGTAAAGGGTCAGGTCAAAAGTACCCGAAACCGCCGAGCTTGCATGAAGAGAGTTATGAATGTAGATGAAGCAAAGGAAGTATGCAGGGATCGTGGCAAGTGGAAAGAGGTAGTCTCTGCCTACCCCTCTGGGAAAGAGGCGTGATTTTATGTATGTATGTTTGTATGTAGTTATCGGTAATATCTATACTTTTGAACCTTTTGGGGTAGAAACTCTGGGACCGGGGGGCCTATCTGCCCATCAGCTTTTCCGACAATTGTCGAAAAAGCTAATTGAGGTATCTCTTGACCGGAGGGCTGGAAATTATCTGGCTCAGAGAATCAGCTTTGCCATTCGAATTGGCAATGCTGCCAGCCTTCTGGGCACATTCCCGCATGTTGATGCTATGCAAGGACTGTACAATTTATAAATTAAATTTTTGTTTGTAGTCATCTTTTTTCTTTCTTTTTATAAGTAGTTTTAGTTTTAATTTGATTATTGCATTTAATTTGATAATTGTAATCTCTATTATTGTCCTAAGATGATTTTCTTCACTTAGGGTTATTCTATTTTTTTAAATAATAAATGCGAAAGTTAGTCTTGAGTACCACTGCGTAGTGAAAACACGTGTTTATTCTAACCTATTTCAGACTTTTTCAAGTTTAATAATAAAAATGTTAAAAAAAAACGCGCTAATAGTACACTACCTCAGAGGTGGCAAGGAAACGGATGCATATTATGACGCTTGCAACTTTTTGCATCGTTATATCACAGAAACGGTAGCTTTGTTGAAAAAAATTATTGACACCTTTTTTATAGATAACTTTATGATCTACAATTTATGTCTGAGGTAATTTTCCGATTTGAAAAACTTACCGTTTTAAAGAAAATTGCGATACACCCATTTTTTACCTTTGTCCGTGAGTAAATTTTTTTCCTTAAACCGGAATCATGGGGAATTTTGAAATAATGCTTTTGATTGTGTTTTAAATAATTATACTCATTTTCAGCTTGATGGGAATTAATGTAGCTATGTAGTATTTTTTTCATAGTAAGTTAGTAGCGGCCCGCTTGTGCAGCAAACGGTTCAAGCCAAAGCCGACTTTAGGCGCTACAGGTTACGGCGCTAAATCCACTGCGGGTAACGCAACGTGTGTTCGCGGTTCTACAGAACAACGTCTATGGATAAACTAATTTAGATTAAGATTTTTTTTTCTTCGTATTTTTTCGGGATAAAAAGTATCCTATTTTACGCCCAGGATAATAAGGTATAATTATACCAAGTTTCATCAAAATCGAACCGTTAGTTTTCACGTGATGCCTGAACATACAGACAGACAGACAAAAATTTTTTTAATCACATTTTTGTGTTTGGTATCGATCCAGTAACACCCCCTGCTATTTATTTTTTCAATATTTTCAATGTACAGAATTGACCTTTCTACAGATTTATTATATGTATAGATAAGACAAAGCCCTTTCAATTTCGTTACCTTTATAGGGTGTATTTTTATTTATATCGTCTCTTTACAGTGAGTAAGGAATAATTATTTGATTTGGTTATTCAAACCTGCTGAATTATTTAGAATGCAATAGTAGGTACGGCTACCTAACATTGATAACCAAGAACTTATGATAACAATAAAAGAATGCGTATTAGAACGTCGCTTCCATTTTTAACCGACTTCATTAATGAGTGGCGTTTGGGCCGATTCACGTAGTTCTACGAGACGCAGAATGTTTGCTATTTGGTCCCATATAAATTTTATTCATTTTTGCCCATTTTTTTTTATAATAATAGATTTCAAGTTCTAAATCCGCCGGGTGGTAAGCAAGATGAGGCCTAAGGTGGTGCACGCAAGCTCAAATAATACCTATTCACTTTTGCGTAGTTTCGATTTTACAAGTAGTTTTGTTTACTTGGACGATAATATAATTTTGTCTTACAAGATAAACGCACTATGCACTACGGGAATGGCTACGAAGCACTGCGGCAAGTCCTACCGCTACGGAGCGCAATCAAACTGCTACGAAGTGCTACGAGAGCGTGGTTATCTGCTACAACGGAGACAGCGCTGCTTATTTTGTAGTATGTTTACAAAGAATTTCTTAAAGATATAACGAAATTACCTCGGATTAAAATTATAACAAAATTAAATTTATAAACAAAACAATTTAAATCAGAGTAAAAAGCGTGGGGTGCCTGATGTAGTAAATATTAAAATCATTCTATTAGCATATATTTATGACAAGAGAGTTATGAAAATGAAGTAAAATGCACCCCACGCTTTTTACTCTGATTTAAATTGTTTTGTTTATAAATTTAATTTTGTTATAATTTTAATCCGAGGTAATTACTACTACAACTGACTATAACTGATTGTTCGACTTGCTACTACTGAATTCCTTTGTCATTAATTTTTATTTTCTATTTTTTAGTTTGATTAGCAATAAAAGCATAGTTTTTTAGTTTTTTTTAAACTATTATTTATTTTCTATTTTTTAGTTCGATTTGCAATAAAACGGGTAGTTTTTTAGTTTTTTTATACAATTATTTTTTGGCAGTTAACACTTCTGGTATAACTATCTTACTAGAAAAGACTTTCGCAACCATGCACCCATCGCCGGAGGTTTTCACATCTAACTTTCTTAAAGTTATATGTGGCCTGATTGGATTAAATCTCATAATATTCTCATCATCATGATTCTTTTTAAGGCGATGGGCTTGCAACCTGTCACTATTTGAATCTCAATTCTATCTTAAAGCCAAATAGCTGAACGTGGCCTATCAGTCTTTACAAGACTGTTGGCTCTGTCTACCCCGCAAGGGATATAGACGTGATTATATGTATGTATGATGATTGTTAAACCCATTTGAAAAGAATTTTATAGTGATAAATCACTGTTAATAATATTTTTGACTATCCAGCAAACGTAATAATTTTCGATTGTGGCCTTGCCAGGAATCAAACCACAAGATTAAGAGGCAGATTGATACAGGAACAAAAATATTTCAAACATACCTCCACTGCCTTTACAACCAGGAACGCAACAAAGTTTATCTGAAGACATCGTGGCACTTTTGTTGTAAAATCTGTCTTTCACAAAAACAAACACAAACTTGGGACTCCTATCTCAAATAATAAGGTACTTTTTACAGGAGTCCTATCTCAAAATATCTGCACAACACAGTAAACACAGTCAGAGTCCAATCTCAGATGATAAAATCACACGAATATCCGGAAGAACAAAGCTCGACTCAACGGAATATTCCAAACTCCAAATAACGTCAAGTTATCAGCACAAAACAAAGTGCAAATAGGTAAATACACAGGCACCGGTAAAAAACAACAGAAAGAAAGTTTACAGGTGTTCGAATCGAATTCAATCAAAACTTACTGCAAAACTTATTTGACATAAAAAACTGTCACTCATTTTCCAAACGAGTATTACAGTGTTGCTATTATAAATAGGCAAAAGATACCTAATGTTAATTCAAGAATTGCATTAATATGTTAAATACGTATTAAATATCGCAAAGTTCTGTAGGTAGTAACTTTATTCTTGTATTTTTGTAAATTTAGTTGTTCAATTTTCATTTATTACTTTTGTTTTATTACTTATATATTTTTTATTGTTTTAAAATATTCTACTAATTCTACTATGGTTTCTAATGGTAATTCTAAATGGAGCAATGCGATGAAATAAAGAAGCCTCAGGTTAATAGTAACATTATATGGAAATATATTACATCTCTTTTTGACTCATTATACGTCAGAACTTCTTGGTTTCTTGTATGGAGATTACTGGCACTGGTGCTATCTCTGTCTCTCTTACTCTCATACGAAGGATCTAAAAATGAATTTATTAATCCTGGCAGTTTTAATAAGGATAATGAGAAACTCTTATCAAAATATTGCATTGTCATCGGTCCTTGATACGTGTGCAAAGTTCCAAGTTGATCAGACGTTTAGAAATCAGTGAAAATTAAGCTCAAAGATTCCGTTACATACATACATACATACATACATACATACATACAACCCAAGCTAATAAAAGCGTAGTAAAAACAAATACTTTGTTCGTAATGTTATATTAAAAATTAAGGTTTTATTTTATTTTCTTTTCTTTTTAAACAAAATTATACTCAAAAGAGCTGATTGTATGCGATAGAGTTGCAGAAAAATGATTCGGTGTTTATGTTAGCATTTTTGTCGTGATCAATAAAAATGATAGTGTCAAAGGAAATACAAAATAAAATTCTGAAATGGTTTTTTACCTTTACGTAATATCCGTTTGGTTTTCGTACAGAAATCGGTATTGGCTTTAGTTCCCCATCTAAAGACAGAAATAGCCCAAATGTGCTGTCACTCTCAAAGATAGATAAATTGGAAATGTTTAAAGTGCACTTGTTTCTGAAACAATATTTTTTGTGAAATTGAAAACAATTTAATTTTGAATGGACTTCATTAAATATAATAAAATCTGCCTACTATGTACCCTTTACAAAGCGCAAGTGCAGAAGAAGCTGTAGTACAAACGGACAATCCATATTGTGGTGTTTTCTTAAGCGACGTCAATTTACAAAGATAAATCTAAAATTTAAATCGTCATTAATAAATAAAGATGTCATGTGATAATTAAAAAAGAAAAAATAAAAATGAAATAAAAATTGTATGGTTTTTTGTAAACACATCATTAACTTTTGAAAGACACTTACGAGATATCACTTCCTATTCGAATTTCAGTTGGAGAAAAACATGAGAATATTTTATTGTCGGTATTGTCTTCCAACTTGAAACCTCCTGTAGCTGTATACGCTGCTATAGCTATTATAATATTTTCCTGTAAGCACAAAAACATAATTCAATTTTTATATATACTTTATTTAAATTGAATTCTCTAATAATCTTTTATTTTTATTCATTCATTCATTCATATATTCACGTATATCTCTCGCGGGGAAATCAGAGTCAGCAGTCACTCAATAAATTCGTAACTTTTATTTATGTACAAGATATTCTAAGCTAACATACATACCTACATACATATAATCACGTCTATATCCCTTGCGGGGTAGACAGAGCTAACAGTCTTGTAAAGACTAATAGGCCACGTTTAGCTGTTAGGCTTAATGATAGAAATGAGAGTCAAATAGTGACAGGTTGCTTGCCCATCGCCTATAAGAAGAATCCCAACTTTAAATCTATTACTTAGTCGCCTTTTGCGACTTCCATGGGAAAGAGAGGAGTAGTTCTATTCTTTTTTTTTTTAATAGCATTCTCTAATATTACATAAATGGTCACATTGCCAAGTTTTGATCAAACCTTTCGACCTTTGCTCACCCATGCTTCAGGCAAAAAAATAAACTAAATATAGTATTTTAGTGGCAAAGAGAACCTTAATCTTTATATCTAAAATCACGACTCATTTTTTCCATTTTGTAAATTATCATCTGAAATAATTCAGACATTTGCTGAGCCTTTTTGGTACATTTACTTATACTACTCTGTCAAGAAAGTAGCAGGAAAAGATCAATAATACACAAACTGTTTGTTATTCATCCAAATTTATTTTATCACCTTCAAAATATGCTCCTTTAGAAACGATACACTTACGCCAACGAATAATCCAATCATCAAAACATTTTTTAAACGCTGTTTCCGGAATTGAGGTCAGTTCTCGCCGCGAATTCTCTTTTATGTCTTCTACCGATTGAAAACGGGTGCCACGAAGTGGTAATTTGAGTTTAGGAAAAAGAAAAAAGTCGGCTTGAGCCATATCTGGTGAATATGGTGGTTGCTCGATGGTATTTGTCGAGTGTTTGGTTAAAAATTCGTTCACAATGATGGCCTTGTGCGAAGGTGCATTATCATGGTGCAAAATCCAAGAATTTTCTTTCCACAAATCTGGCCTTTTTCGTCGGATTTGCTCTCTTAAACGCCGCATAACACTTAAATAATATTCCTTATTTACCGTTTGACCTTCCGGCAAGAATTCCGAGTGCACAACACCGCGATAGTCAAAGAAAACAGTCAACATGACTTTGACTTTTGAACGACTTTGGCGTGGTTTTTTCGGTTTCGGTTCAGTTGGAAGGCGCCACTCCGAAGCTTGTTGACTAGTTTGCATGTCAAACTCGTAAACCCACGTCTCGTCACCAGTAACAATGCGTTTCATGAATGTTGGGTCGGAATTGACTCGTTCTAGCATGTCTTCAGCGACTCTCATGCGATTGAGTTTTTGAAAAAAATTCAGGTCTTTTGGGACTAGCCGAGCGGCAACATGTTTCATACCCAAATTATTAGTTAAAATGGTACGGATCGACTCGTGAGATACAGAAAGTTCGGTGGCTATCTCTCTCAAAGTTGAATGAGGATTTTCAGTCACTATTTCCTTCACTTTTGCGATGTTAACTTCAGTTGCAGACGTTGATGGCCTACCAGAGCGAGGCAAATCTTCCATCACATCTCGACCGCTTTTGAACGCTTTGTACCACTCATAAGCACGAGTTTTTGATAAAGTCGATTCACCGTAAGCCTTCTGTAACATTTTCAGTGACTCCGAACACGATATTCCATTGGCAATGCAAAATTTAAGACAAACTCTTTGTTCGATGTTTTTATCCATTATGAAATTAGCAATACACACTAGATATGATATAACTAAAAATAGCACAGACAGATGCAACTCAAACTCCGCGCCAAAATGGAAAACAGTTGTGCCAATCTAACAACAACAAAAAAAAAACAAAAATTTGAATTTGGAACCATAAATAAATAATCCATTCCCGATACTTTTTTGACTGAATGTAATAGTAAATTGTCATATTTTTTATGTATTACTTATATTTTGTACCAAGAAAATAATTTTTCATTCTTTCATTCATACAGTATTTTTCCATGATCCAAAAGCTGCCTTCTGTAAGTCAAGTATAGAAATGTCTGAAGAAAAACAAACCTTGCCACTTCAAATAATTAAGGTATGTACTTACTTTTCCTCGTGAGAGATAAAACTCTCCTAGGTTTTTGTTAGTCAAAGTCTCTATTGTAAGGGGTGGTAACCCTGTAAAAACAAAAAATATATTTAAAGCTTACAATTTCTATAAGCTTAAGATATTTTGCATCTAGTCACGCAAAATTTCGCATTATGTTAATTTACGTCTAACATTATTATCATAGTAATCCGAATGATATTATAAACAAGCTGTTGCCCGTGACATCGTACATCGTGGATTTCATGTGTTTATCGATATCAATGATTTATCATCATCAGAAAATGTTCATCAATTTGAACGATTTTTACTATGGTGTCATTTTCCATATAAGTTTGGCAGGTCTAAAAGGGTTTTTAATCAACTGATAACGTAGAATATCTGTTTTTGTCTTACTTTGTCTATTACCTCAATAAACCATTAAATAATGATAGCGTAAGTACAACAAAAAAAGTTTCACCAACATCGTGCGAAAATATTTTTTTTCCCGTTTTTTATATTACAGAGCCAACAGTCTTGAAAAGACTGAATGGTCACGTTCAGCTATTTGGCTTAATGATAGAATTAAAATTCAAATAGGCCCATCGCCTAAAAAAGAATCCCAAGTTTGTAAGCCATCCCTTACTCGCCTTTTACGACATCCATGGGAAAGAGATGAAGTGGTCCTATTCTTTCTTGTATTGGTGCCGGAACCACACGGCACATTATATGTATTGATTCTGTGGTAAATGCGCGAAGTTGCGATAACGGATCTACTTCTAAAACATTTCTGTGTAATTCAATCAAATTCTGGGTACCCAGAGGGACGGTCTTGCCAATCCGTGCATCAATCACACTGAATGTCATTAAATTTATTGATCGATGATCGCTTATCTCATCCATTTATTACAATGACAACGGATAATAGATGCACGAAATTCATATTAGACAACCACTAGCTTTATACTAGGGCTTTGCTTATGAGAGAATATTCCAAGTAAACTAACTGGAATAATATATATTACTTGCCTTTGTGCGCAGCTTCATCTATATGATGATGATCACGGAAATAAAATATATATATATATATGCCTTTACCTTGCCATAGTCCAATAAAATTCATACAAACTTTCATCAAAATCGCGCAGCAATGTCGTGAAAGCGTAACTGACAAACAGATTTTTCTATTATCAAGTAGTAGTAGTAGCTATGGTGCGTAAGCGCTCAAATTTGGAGCGTTTGTAGCACTTTTGATACTATTTGAGCTTGCCTGCACCACCTTAGACCTCATCTTGCTTACCACCAGGCAGATAGAGTCATAATAGACTAGCGCACTCATATCTTTTATATAAAAAAGCATAAAGCTAGGTGGTGCCGTGTGGTTCCCGGCACCAATACAAAAAAAGAATAGGACCACTCCATTTCTTTCCCATGGATGTCGTAAAAGGCGACTAAGGGATGGGCTTACATACTTGTGATTCTTTTTTTAGGCGATGCGCTTGCAACCTGTAACTATTTGGATCTCAATTACATCATTAAGCCGAGCAGCTGAATGTGGCCATTCAGTCTTTTCGGGACTATTGGCTCTGTCTACCCCGTAAGGGATATAGACGTGACGTGTGTATAAAGCTAGGAACTCGCCTTTCGGAAGTTGAAGTTTGGGCTGGATCCACAACCGGCAGGGCCCGGCCTGGTCTGTGGTGTAAAGGTTCCGTACACATTGGCTCGCCAGCGTTCTGCAGGCAACCATGTCATTTTGCTAAAAGATAAATATTTAATTTAAAAAAATACATTATATTAAATGCCTGCTGGAGACTGCTCCATATTTATGTGAATATTTTTTACATTATATCTTTCTGTGGATGACGTAAGAGGTGATAAAATAACTTATCCAAATAAAAGTTTTAACAATCGGATTAGTTCAAATGTTGAAATGTTTATCCTTATATTTGAAATTCCCAATGACAAAAGCAATATACTTATAAGTGTAGTAAAAGTGTCTAGTATATTTCTCATGGAGGTTGAAATCATTTTCCCTCTGTCTATCCGCTCCAACCCCTGTTTCTAGGAAACCATAATAGTTTACACCATGATAATTATTCGTAAATAATAAAGGCATTAATAATAAATAAGTAAGAGCGTCAGTAGACGAATCGGTAAGGTGCCTGGTTAAAAAGCGGTCGCGCATAAAAGGCACCGGTTCGAATCCAATTACGGCCATGTACCAATGACTATTTTCGAAGTTATATTTCGAAGTTTTACATTAGTTTTATAACTAACCGATGCCCTTACGGTGAAGGAAAACATCGTCAAGAAACCTTCACATTCATACAATTGGATGTGTAACCATATGAGCTAATACGGGTTGGGTTTCCCTGCAAAGGTAACGGAGGTCAGACGGAAGTCGCTTCGTGAACAAACCTGACTTACACCATCCAGGATCCATGGTCAAGGGTTTACTCAGGGCTCCTCTCCAGAGTGGGAGGGACTATAGTCAGGAGGAAAAAGTATGAAGGCATGTCCTCACCATACAAAGATATTCAAATTTGACGAATTCCAGAACCGTTGATGGATGTAATCTCGTCTCCTCATACTTAGGTCTCTCAGCCAAGTATTTCTTCGTCACGCACACATTTTTAACGACGATTTCATTCTTGTTACACGTGCAGGAATCACAACGCACACATCTGTTGTTCTGTGCCTTGTACCCTCGGGAACACTTCACGCATAGAACCTCTTTCATTGGCGATCCATCGAGGTTTTGCGTTACTTAAAACAAGTAGGTACTTAGTTACTCTTACAATAAAAACAGTATTGTTAATAAAGAATTTAGCTGTTCAGATTTTTGGAATTCTAGTTTACAACAGTTAGTATCAGATGGCTATACCTTGATATCAGATACGCTAATTAACATAAAGTACATAATCCCGAAAAGATTATCCAGATCGTTTAAAAATGAGAAAAAATTAGCCTTTTATTATTCGGAATTCTGTCCTTTATAAAAAACCAAGATGTAAAGTTTCCATCTAAATTTAAGCTGTGAAAAATTGTATCACTTTATGTCTTCCCGCATATGTCGTAAAAAGTTTAAACAACAAACAATTTAGTGAATGGCTACCTACTTACATTTATAATCTAAGGTACACCTAAATAGGTGTAGCTCAACAAGGAAGCTAATACTCTTTGTTATTACGTCATTATTATTCAAAGAACGAATACTGGTCTAGAATAAAATATGTATAAATGTTTGACAAATTGGAAAATCAGAAGTTGTAATTAGTTTTTGAGTGGGAGATAGACTAAGAGTATTCTATCGTATTATTCAATAGTTTCATCTAAATATTCATTGTACTTATTATAATTCTAATCTCTATGAAGTAGACGTTAAATGTATTTTTAAGCGGTATCGTTGTCCGATCCCAATGTCCCCATTACCATAGTATGAACCTACTTAAACTAAATCTTGATAAGTATATACAGTATTAGTTACATGATGCCTTAAGTGGACCCCCAAATTAAATGTGAATGAAATAAAAAAAGTAGGTAGTAAGTATAAAGAAAGAGTTAAAAAAAGATCCAAATTTCATCTATTGAAGTAAAATTACTAAGCTTGATATTTCCACTTCAATTATTCAACTCTTAACCTAAATAATACTGGGAACTGTTATCGAAAATTCTTGCTTTATCTTGAGTAAATTTCGGAATTCCGCAAACTTTAATCGGTTCCCTAACTTTGTGAGAATTTGCTCACTTTAATTACGCCTCGAAAAATATTAGCATGGATGTTTTTTCAGCTTTGACAGTACCTACAGGATACTTACGGGGGTGTTTCAAACTGAACATTTCTCAAATCATAAACAATTGTTGAATTAAATAATAAATATCTTAACATAATTAATTAAACTGGGAATTCTTCTTTTAGGTGGTGGCCTAACAACTCATCATTATTTGAATCTCAATTCTTTCACTGAGCCATGCGTATGAACTGATGTCTGAGTCTGTTGGCTTTGTCTACCGTAAGGGATCAATACATAATTATATGTATTTGTATATCTTAGCAATTTAACTCACCACCAAATAGCTGAACGTGGCCATTCAGTTTTCTCAAGACTATGGCTCTGTCTACCCCGCAAGGGATATAGACGTGACCATATGTATGTATGTATGTAACTCACCAGTGATATAATCACTAGGACATTTCCTGCAAACGAATCTTCCAGAAGTATTTTGACATTTTCTAGGAATACAGGTGGAGCCGTCGGAGGAAACTAGTTCAGTTGCATTGCAAGCCCTGCATTTTGCTGGTCCGCTTGGAACGCTATGGTCGTCGCATGCGCAAGAAAAGCCTGTAATTTTTCATTTTGAGTTTGTTACGAACAAAATACAAATCTTCTTTCTCTATGTAATAAAAATAATATTAATAAAATCTTGTTGGATAATTATTTGAAAAAAACCTAATTAGTTGATCCTACATATAAAATTAAATCAAAATTTGAATAGAATACCTACATAAGATATTCTGCAAGAATATCTTTTCAACATTTAGAACTTTTTGAATAGCTCATAACTGCACCTATATATTTCATTTAAAATACTTTTAAAGTGCTTAGAGAATATATCACTAAACAATCATTAGCTTAAGTTACAAATTACAAAGTATTTAACATTAAAATTTACTTACCATCTGCAGAACGAATCATCGATACGTTAGCAGGACATGCCTGGCAGCTCATCAAATTGGGATCATAATACTCTGTTGAATTACAAATAGGTAATTCATATGCACTTAAACCAAAAATCATAAATACAATCAAATATACTATGGCTAATCCCATTTCACGGCCAGTTTTTTTTTAATGAGGAAAAGAGATTCGTTTTGAAGTTAACACTGGCATCTAACAAAAAATATTAATAATAATGTAGTACACGATTTTAAATCAAGAAAATAAAACATATTACACTACAAAACTGGCCGATAATTATTGACGTATTTTTCAAAAAACAAAACAAAGCACGCCATTTTCTTGTTTGTAATAATGTGTTATATACGTTGCCTAGCAACAATTAGGGTTGTCGAAGCGTAATTTATAAGAAATGAAATGGAGCAAGACCCTTCATGAGTTTAAAAATAAACTCATAAACATTATGTTAGCTCAGAACATCTTGTACATAAATAAAGATTACGAATTTATTGAGTTACTTTAATAGGTAAACAAAATAACTGCAGGAATATACCTACCAATAATATTTTTCGTTATTTAATTGAAAATACGTATTATTTTTTATTGAGTAATAAAGCTTTGTTAAATTCATTAGTCCTTTAAAAGTCATAAAAAAGATAGCCCGTTATGTGTTTTTTTAAATTTACTTATGGTATTCCCTGCAAAGGTTTAATACTTTCCTTCATAGGTTTTGTAGCCTTTCTCTCGATTGGATATAAAATACATAACATCAACGAACGAAATATCAAACAATGTCAACAACAGTTAAATATAAGAAGAATTTGAATAAACGCAGTTGGCACACACTATGCTTTATCTTCATTCATTTCATAACAACGATACTATTACTTTTCAAACTACTTAACAACTCATCAGTCAACTGACAGAAGTTAATGCACGATGCATTCTAAAAGGTTTTTGAGAACAAAGGTTGATTTATAGCAGTGCATTGCGGATTTCGCCCGAGACCTGAAAAATTTCCACTTTCCATTAGACGCGAGTGTAACTCAATCTTGAGAATGGTGTTAAAAGTGTTTTAGTAATCTTTTGCTAAAACAAATTGCAAAATAATATTAGGAAGGCCGAGTGGAAACTGTCATGGCACTATTGTTAGTAAAATATTTTTCAAACAATATTAGTATGAACTGAAATAATTACGACAGATTGCAAATGACATTTATTTTTTTTAATCCAAATGAAAATTTAAAAGCAGTAGTTACATATTAAAAAAAAAATGTTTGTCTTAAAACTAAAAAAGCTTTTGGAAGCCGTTTGTCCTTCCTAAATTATAATTTATCGTTCGTTGGATTTATTTACAATGACGAGTAAGACTATTATTATCTTTATTCTTTTCCATTACTCATTAGCAAGAACAATAATTAATTCACATCTGGATCAAGATTCCAATATACAAGAATCTATAATCAACTGTGGTACAGAAATTGCGAATAAGCATTTCGACTACCGCATACATACCGCTGTATACTTCAATGACGTTGAAATAAAACATGTTAATTCATTCTTGATATCGTACAAGGGAACTGTTATCATAGAATGCAAAAGGGACACAGCTCCACCGAAGCAAGTGGTTGTGATTGTTGAAACATTCCATTCGTTCATGAAAATATTGTACAGAATGAAACCAGATCTCAGAGGAAAAACTTTGTTAAGCAGCGGTACGAAATTTATAATATTATTTCTATCAACACCCAAGAAAGTTGATAAAATATTCGCTATTTTGTGGAGTTACCATGTGACGAATGTAGTTACAATTGCGAACGAGAAAACCAACATTACATTGTACACATATTTTCCTTATCGTAATCAGTTTGATTGTCAGAATACTCTGCCGAAAATGATTGGCGTTTGGAAAGGAAACGCGATTACTGAAAATATTTTTTCAAACAAGATGAAGAATATGCAAGGTTGTCCACTTTACATATCAACCGATAAGCTATATCACCCTGAGTTAGAGTATAAGGTTCCTTTGCAAATAATAAAAAAAGTATTATTGAAACTACTCAGGGACAAAATGAATTTTACGGCCGTCACGTCAATTAGAGATTACGTTAGCTTGGATTTGCATAGAGCTCGCAACTGGTCTGACTCGCTCAATGACGTGGTTTCAGGGAGAGATAACATCTCCACTTGCAGTATTCCACTAGGGGTGGACAAATCAGGACTTCTAGATTTTTCTACACCCTATTTCCGTGTTCGTCATGGATGGCTAGCTCCGCCGATATCGCCGGGACCGGTCCTGTGGCGGCTACTGACACCGTTGAACGGTTATCTGTGGCTCATCCTTTTAATAGTTGTAACTATCGTCAATTTAATTCCAATCGTATGGAAGATAAGATCAGTTAAAAAATTTGGAATGACTTACTTTAAAAACTTCAAAAGATTACATGGAATTATTTTCCGGAGTTGGGGCGTGATGATGGGTCAACCAGTCAGGATGGCGCCAAAACGGTTCCGAGATTTATACATAATCGGCCTGTGGATTTGGTTTACTTTTGTTGTGAGAAGTGCCTATCAGAGTGTGCTCATATTGGCTTTGAAAACTGACACCGCGGACGGTGCCTTCAATAATTTGAAGGAAAGTATTGACTACGGTTACAAATTCGGTGGGCGCGCTACTTTCATTAACTATTTTGAATACGACCAAGGCATCAAGGATATGTTTATCGTTATTCCGGATTCTGAATTTGATAATATGTTTTGGGATGTAGTGGAGGGGAGGAAGAAGTTTGTGCTGGCTATTTCTTTAGAATATGCGTGGGCTTATTGTCTTTCTCGGGGAAGGAAAGAGAACGAATGTGGATTGGTCCTTGTTGACTCGATCTTGAGTGTTCCTTTGGTAATCTGGACGAGGCATCAATCGCCGTTTGCTAGGCTGATATCAATTTGGATTCAGCGATTCGTTGAGAGTGGTTTATTAGACAGGGAATGGGTAAATGCCCCGAGCGTTACTTCAGTGTTGCCTTCAGACGCCACTCCTCTCACTTGGAAACAAACTACGAGTTGCATGTTGTGTTATTTATTAGGTGTTGCCATCTCTATTATTGTATTTTTAATAGAACTTGCCCTGCACAAAATCAAAAAGAAAAAAATTAAATTCGTTTTATAATTAAAGCTCGATAGGGGGATAGATATTGCACGTTAATTATTGTCATTGCAAATCAATTTATCATATGACCTGTACAATCACTGTATCAAGACGAATTCAAATTTTTGAAAATATATAACTATTCATTAATCATACAAATATCATTTATTCAGATCCAGAAATCCGTATTTTCTTCGTGATACACAATTACTAATCACAAAGAAACTATCGGATTTTTGTATTTTAATTGTAATGTTTATTCATATATTTCTAGACTAAAGATTGTAATAAAAAATTCTGGAAGGACTACACCAACTTTGATTGAATTTGGCGCAGAGATAGATGAAACACTCAGGATCTTTTAATTAATATCTCCTAGAATTTATAGGTATATTCGAAATATATTATCTGATACATATAAATCAATCTCGTATTCATCAATTTATTAAACCGTTTCAAAGTCTTAATAAAACAACGTGTTCAAAAAATCTATAATTTACAATTTATTCACAAACTTACATTAAACAGATTGAAAGTAAAAAATATAAGTGTTTCATAAATCTAGTGTTCATTAAAAAAATAGATCCTGAAGCAGTTTCAGAGTCATATAAAAGTAGGCACAATACAGATTCTTAATAATATGAAACTAGATAAGTAGGTACACAAATAAACGTTATATTACAATTATATTTCCTTTTATTTTAATGAGAAGTTATACTGACGCTTTGTAAATAATTTAAAAGAGGTTGTAAAAATATATAAACTAACCACTCAGAAAGCGACAGTGTCCCACTCTCCCCTGGGGGAGCGAACGATCATCGAGGGCTGATGGTGAGCACCACCGCCCGCCTCACGCTCAGGACACCGCGCCACGTCTCCTCATCGTGGTTAGTGAGGCCCCGCGTATTGCGAGCGTCTATGCGAAGAGCTTCCTATAGAAATGATCCTATGAAGTAAGGTCTTGCCGCTAAACGATCGTGCCGAGGTAGTCAATCTGAGCGAAAAAATCTAACTAGCGCGTGTTAAACTAATATTAAATTTAAAAGTGCCATCTAGCGGAAAATTGGGTGCAACTTCAGGTAGAGGCCTGCCGCAACTACCGTTTGTTCTTAAATCTTTTTTTTTATAAAGTCATAGCCAGTCACACAATTACTACAAAACAGGTAAATATTGTTACTTCGTAAATATTTGGCACATGGCTTATTATCTACCTGCTTTGATATACACTTTGATAACAATTAATAAAGTAATTAGGCCGAGTAAAATAGTTTTAACACATATTTATTCAAATGATAATAACAAGTGTAGTTTCATTTGTTTCAAAACACAATATAACATTATCAAAACCGGCCAAGTGCGAGTTGGACTGGCGCACGAAGGCCCCAATTCCATCATCATAGTAACAAACATACTTAAATATTTATATTTTTATATTCACGTTTTACCTGTTTATTGAAATTTATCAAAAAATTGCTGAAGAATATGAATAAATGCCAAATGGAATGCAATTTTTTGAGTTATTATAACAACGCCATCTAGCGCAAATCGGTAGAACTACAACGCGGACATTACATACCACGTTGCATGTGTGATCCTAATAAACAAAACATATAATCACATTTATACCCCTTGCGGGGTAGACAGAGCCAACAGTCATCAAAAGAATGAAAGGTTCAACTGTTTGGCTCCTCATAATTTCAGAGAAATGAATTAGATGGCACTCTTTTAATTAATATATCCTAGAATTTATAGATATATTTATTTATAATGTGATACTTATATCATGCGCGCATTTTTATTTATTGAATCGCAAATAGTTTAAAGTGGTAAATAATAAAATAAGGTTTTCAGAAATCTATAATGTACAATTTATTCAACAACTTCTCTAAATAGTAAACAAATTGACAATAAATACAATACAAGGATTTCATACATCTAGAAAGCAATGTTCATATAAAAATAGATACTAATCCTGAAACAGTTTTAGAGTCATATAAAAGTAGGAACAATACAGACTTAATAATATGAAATTTGATAAGTACCTACACGAATATACGTTATAATTATATTACAACACTTCACGCATAGAACCTCTTTCATTGGCGATCCATCGAGGTTTTGAGTAACTTAAAAAAAATAGGTACTTATAGGTACTTAGTTATTCTTACAATAAAAACAGTATTGTTAATAAAGAATTTAGCTGTTCAGATTTTTGGAATTCTAGTTTACAACAGTTAGTATCAGATGGCTATACCTTGATATCAGATACGTTAATTAACATAAAGTACATAATCCCGAAAAGATTATCCAGATCGTTTAAAAATGAGAAAAAAATTAGCCTTTTATTATTCGGAATTCTGTCCTTTATAAAAAACCAAGATGTAAAGTTTCCATCTAAATTTAAGCTGTGAAAAATTGTATCACTTTATGTCTTCTCGCAGATGTCGTAAAAAGTTTAAACAACAGACAAATTATTGAATGGCTACCTACTTACATTTATAATCTAAGGTAAATAGGTGTAGCTCAACAAGGAAGCTAATACTCTTTGTTATTACGTCATTATTATTCAAAGAACGAATACTGGTCTAGAATAAAATATAAATGTTTGACAAATTGGAAAAACAGAAGTTGTAATTAGTTTTTGAGTGGGAGATAGACTAAGAGTATTCTATCCTATTATTTAATAGTTTCATCTAAATATTCATTGTACTTATTATAATTCTAGTCTCTATGAAGTAGACGTTAAATGTATTTTTAAGCGGTATCATTGTCCGATCCCAATGTCCCCATTACCATAGTATGAACCTACTTAAACTAAATCTTGATAAGTATATACAGTATTAGTTACATGATGCCTTAAGTGGACCCCCAAATTAAATGTGAATGAAATAAAAAAAGTAGGTAGTAAGTATAAAGAAAGAGTTAAAAAAAGATCCAAATTTCATCTATTGAAGTAAAATTACTTAGCTTGATATTTCCACTTCAATTATTCAACTCTTAACCTAAATAATACTGGGAACTGTTATCGAAAATTCTTGCTTTATCTTGAGTAAATTTCGGAATTCCGCAAACTTTAATCGGTTCCCTAACTTTGTGAGAATTTGCTCACTTAAATTACGCCTCGAAAAATATTAGCATGGATGTTTTTTCAGCTTTGACAGTACCTACAGGATACTTATGGGGATGTTTCGAAACTGAACATTTCTTAAATCATAAACAAATGTTGAATTTAAAAAAAGTATTTTATCATATTAAATGAAACTCGGAATTCTTCTTTTAGGTGGTGGCCTAACAACCCATCATTATTTGAATCTCAATTCTATCACTGAGAGAACACATGATGATGATGCACATGAACTGATGTCTGAGTCTGTTAGCTTCGTCTGGGATCAATAACGAATTATATGTATGTATTTGTATATCTTAGCAAGTTAACTCACCAGTGATGTAATCACTAGGACATTTCCTGCAAACAAATCTTCCAGAAGTATTTTGACATTTTCTAGGGACACAGGTGGAGCCGTCGGAGGAAACTAGTTCAGTTGCGTTGCAAGCCCTGCATTTTGCTGGTCCGCTTGGAACGCTATGGTCGTCGCATGCGCAAGAAAAGCCTGTTTAAAAAATTTTGAAATGAATACTTTTTAAGTAGACGTAGAGAGTAGTAGAGTAATTGTTTTTTATAAATCTATGTTTCTTCAGAAAGTTATTTCCGAAGATCTAGTCTAACTCACTGGAAAACTTTATTTTTGAGTTTATTCGTTACATACAAAACACTTTCTCTATGTAATAAAAAGAATATTAATAAAACATACATACATACATATAATCACGTCTATATCCCTTGCGGGGTAGACAGAGCCAACAGTCCTGAGCGGACTGATAGGCCACGTTCAGCTATTTGGCTTTAAGATAGAATTGAGATTCGAATAGTGACAAGTTGCTAGCCTATCGCCTAAAAAAAGAATCTCAAGTTTGTAAGCCTATCCCTTAGTCGCCTTTTACGACATCCATGGGAAAGAGATGGAGTGGTCCTATTCTTTTTTGTATTGGTGCCGGGAACCACACGGCATATTAATAAAATCTTGTAGGATAATTATTTGAAAAAAACCTAATTAGTAGATCCTACATTTAAAATCAAAATTTGAATAGAATACCTACATAAGATATTCTGCAAGAATATCTTTTCAACATTTAGAACTTTTTGAATAGCTCATAACTGCACCTATATATTTCATTTAAAATACTTTTAAAGTGCTTAGAGAATATATCACTAAACAATCATTAGCTTAAGTTACAAATTACAAAGTATTTAACATTAAAATTTACTTACCATCTGCAGAACGAATCATCGATACGTTAGCAGGACACGCCTGGCAGCTCATCAAATTGGGATCATAATACTCTGTTGAATTACAAATAGGTAATTCATATGCACTTAAACCAAAAATCATAAATACAATCAAATATACTATGGCTAATCCCATTTCACGGCCAGTTTTTTTTTTAATGAGGAAAAGAGATTCGTTTTGAAGTTAACACTGGCATCTAACAAAAAATATTAATAATAATGTAGTACACGATTTTAAATCAAGAAAATAAAACATATTACACTACAAAACTGGCCGATAATTATTGACGTATTTTTCAAAAAAACAAAACAAAGCACGCCATTTTCTTGTTTGCAATAATGTGTTATATACGTTGCCTAGCAACAACTAGGGTTGACAAAACGTAATTTAAAATAAATGAAATGGAGCAAGACCCTTCATCAGTTTAAAAATAAACTTATATAAACATCATGTTAGCTTAGAATATTTTGTACATAAATAAAGGTTACGAATTTATTGAGTTACTTTAATAGGTTGCCGTGTGGTTACCGGCACCAATACAAAAAAGAATAGGACCACTCCAACTCTTTCCCATGGATGTCGTAAAAGGCGACTAAGGGATAGGCTTACAAACTTGGGATTCTTTTTTAGGCGATTGGCTAGCAACCTGTCACTATTTGAATCTCAATTCAATCATTAAGCCAAATAGCTGAACGTGGCCATTCAGTCCTTTCAAGACTGTTGGCTCTGTCTACCCCGCAAGGGATATAGACGTGAACATATGTATGTATGTATGTTTAATAGGTAAACAAAATAACTGTTCGTATACACTGATAATATATTTGTTATTTAATTGAAAATACGTAGTATTTTGTTATTATGTAGTAAAGCTTTATTAAATGCATTAGTCGTTTTTATAGTCCGTTATGCCTTTCTTAAATTTTCCTATGGTATTCCCTGCAAAGGTTGCGGAGGTCAGACGGAAACCTTTCTTTCGTGGTCATAGACACATCTCGCGTTTCTCTTCAGAGAGGTAAGGCCGCTTCGCCTTATGACTATCTAACAATCATTTATCATACGACAATACGTCTTTATACCTTACGGGAATACTCTCGATTGGATACTTGAAATACATAACATCAACGAACGAAACATCAAAAAATGTCAACAACAGTTGAATATTAGAAGAGTTTGAATAAACGCAGTTGGCACACAAAATTCAAATTCAAAATTTTTATTCATTACTATAGAATACTATATATCGCTTAATAATTGTCAAAACGTATGGTTTAACAACATTGGTTGACGTCAAATAAATTACTTAAAAACTAAGTTTACTGCCGCTTCCAAGGCGTCAGTGCAGAAGAAGCGGTAACAAACTGCACTGCAGCATTTTCTTCAACAACGTCAACTTCACAATATTAATTAAACTTAGAATAGAAGAAACACACTATGCTTTGAATGAAGATTATTATACTATTACTTTTCAAACTACTTACTACAACTCATCAGTCAACTGACAAAAGTAAATGCACGATGCATTCTAAAAGGTTTTTGAGAACAAAGGTTGATTTATAGCAATGCATTGCGGATTTTGTCCGAGACGTGAAAAATTCCCACTCTCCATTAGAAGCGAGTATAACTCAATCTTGAGAATGGTGTTAAAAGTGTTGTAATAATCTTTTGCTGAAACAAATTGCAAAATAATATTAGGAAGACCGAGTGGAAACTGTCATGGCACTATTGTCAGTCAAATGTTTTTAAAACAATATTAGTATTAACTGAAATACTCACGACAAATTGCAAATGCCTTTTCTTTTTTTGTAATCCAAATAAAAATTTTAAAGCAGTACTTACATATTTAAAAATAAATGTTTGTCTTAAATCTAAAAACGCTTTTGGAAGCCGTTTGTCCTTCCTAAATTGTGCTACTTAAATCGTTCGTTGGATTTATTTACAATGACGAGTAAGACTATTATTATCTTTATTCTTTCCCATTACTCATTAGCAAGAACAATAATTAATTCACATCTGGATCAAGATTCCAATATACAAGAATCTATAATCAACTGTGGTACAGAAATTGCGAATAAGCATTTCGACTACCGCATACATACCGCTGTATACTTCAATGACGTTGAAATAAAACATGTTAATTCATTCTTGATATCGTACAAGGGAACTGTTATCATAGAATGCAAAAGGGACACAGCTCCACCGAAGCAAGTGGTTGTGATTGTTGAAACATTCCATTCGTTCATGAAAATATTGTACAGAATGAAACCAGATCTCAGAGGAAAAACTTTGTTAAGCAGCGGTGCGAAATTTATAATATTATTTCTATCAACACCCAAGAAAGTTCATAAAATATTCGCTATTTTGTGGAGTTACCATGTGACGAATGTAGTTACAATTGCGAACGAGAAAACCAACATTACAATGTACACATATTTTCCTTATCGTAATCAGTTTGATTGTCAGAATACTCTGCCGAAACTTATTGGCGTTTGGAAAGAAAACGCAACTACTGAAAATATTTTTTCAAACAAGATGAAGAATATGCAAGGGTGTCCCCTTTACATATCAACCGATAAGCTATATCACCCTGAGTTGGAGTATAAGGTTCCTTTGCAAATAATAAAAAAAGTATTATTGAAACTACTCAGGGACAAAATGGATTTTACGGCCGTCACGTCAATTAGAGATTACGTTAGCTTGGATTTGCATAGAGCTCGCAACTGGTCTGACTCGCTCAATGACGTGGTTTCAGGGAGAGATAACATCTCCACTTGCAGTATTCCACTAGGGGTGGACAAATCAGGACTTCTAGATTTTTCTACACCCTATTTCCGTGTTCGTCATGGATGGCTAGCTCCGCCGATATCGCCGGGACCGGTCCTGTGGCGGCTACTGACACCGTTGAACGGTTATCTGTGGCTCATCCTTTTAATAGTTGTAACTATCGTCAATTCAATTCCAATCGTATGGAAGATAAGATCAGTTAAAAAATTTGGAATGACTTACTTTAAAAACTTCAAAAGATTACATGGAATTATTTTCCGGAGTTGGGGCGTGATGATGGGTCAGCCAGTCAGGATGGCGCCAAAACGGTTCCGAGATTTATACATAATCGGCCTGTGGATTTGGTTTACTTTTGTTGTGAGAAGTGCCTATCAGAGTGTGCTCATATTGGCTTTGAAAACTGACACCGCGGACGGTGCCTTCAATAATTTGAAGGAAAGTATTGACTACGGTTACAAATTCGGTGGGCGCGCTACTTTCATTAACTATTTTGAATACGACCAAGGCATCAAGGATATGTTTATCGTTATTCCGGATTCTGAATTTGATAATATGTTTTGGGATGTAGTGGAGGGGAGGAAGAAGTTTGTGCTGGCTATTTCTTTAGAGTATGCGTGGGCTTATTGTCTTTCTCGGGGAAGGAAAGAGAACGAATGTGGATTAGACCTTGTTGACTCGATCTTGAGTGTTCCTTTGGTAATCTGGACAAGGTATCAATCGCCGTTTGCTAGGCTGATATCAATTTGGGTTCAAAGATTCGTTGAGAGTGGTTTATTAGACAGGGAATGGGTAAATGCCCCGAGCGTTACTTCAGTGTTGCCTTCAGACGCCACTCCTCTCACTTGGAAGCAAACTACGAGTTGCATGTTGTGTTATTTATTGGGTGTTGCCATCTCTACTATTGTATTTTTAATAGAACTTGCCCTGCACAAAATCAAAAAGAAAAAAATTAAATTCGTTTTATAATTAAAGCTGGATAGGGATATTGCACGTTAATTCTTGTCATTGCAAATCAATTTATCATA
This sequence comes from Amyelois transitella, assembly GCF_032362555.1. Classification (NCBI taxonomy): domain Eukaryota; kingdom Metazoa; phylum Arthropoda; class Insecta; order Lepidoptera; family Pyralidae; genus Amyelois; species Amyelois transitella. The sequence goes on along the minus strand of NC_083522.1, from coordinate 2,787,741 downwards.
CAACCTGTACAATCACAGTATTAAGACGAATTCGAATTTTTGAAAAAATATAACATACATACATACATATGGTCACGTCTATATCCCTTGCGGGGTAGACAGAGCAAACAGTCTAAAAAAAAAAAAAAAACAGTGAAAAAATATAACTATTCATTAATCATACAAATACCAATTATTCAGATCCAGAAATCCGTATTTTCATCGTGATACACAATAACTAATCACAAAGAAACTATCGGATTTTTGTATTTTAATTGGAATGTTTATTCATATATTTCTAGACCAAAGATTGTATTAAAAAATTCTGGAAGGACTTTGATTGAATTTGGCACAGAGTTAGATGAAACACTCAGGATCTTTCAGTTAATATCTCCTAGAATTTATAGGTATATTCGAAATATATTATCTGATACATATATATATTTCTCGTATTATTATTTATTAAACCGTTTCAGTCTTAAACAACGTGTTCAAAAAATCTATAATATACAATTTATTCAAAAACTTACATTGAACAGAACTAGATAAGTACACAAATAAACGTTATAGTTATATTACAATTAAAGTTCCTTTTTATTTTAATGGGACGGTATACTGACGCTTTGTAAATAATTTTAAAAAAGTTTGTAAAAATATAAACTAACCACTCAGAAAGCGACAGTGTCCCACTCTCCCCTGGGGAGCGAACGATCATCGAGGGCTGATGGTGAGCACCACGGCCCGCCTCACGCTCAGGACACCGCGCCACGTCTCCTCATCGTGGTTAGTGAGGCCCCGCGTATTGCGAGCGTCTATGCGAAGAGCTTACTATAGAAATGATCCTATGAAGTAAGGTCTTGTCGGTGAACGATCGTGCTGAGGTAGTCAATCTGAGCGAAAAAATCTAACTAGCGCGTGAGAAACTAATATTAAATTTAAACGTGACATCTAGCGGAAAATTGGGTGCAACTTCAGGTAGAGCCGTGCCACTCCTACCTTTAGTCCGTTCAAACCCTTTTTTTCCGTCCGTTAAGTCCGAAGTAACTGACAGTTGTACTATTATTACGTACAAAACAGGTAGATAGATATTGTTCCTTCGTAAACATTTGGCGCATTTTGGCATATTATCTATCTGCTTTGATAGACATAATATAGTATATACCTACATATATCCATGCCATCACGCCTCTCCCGTTTCCACCACACTCATTACTCTTACCTCCTAGGGTACTCCTAACATCTTCCTTTTTTAAGACATTCAAAATTTTGTCCTTGAAAGTTTGACGAGGCCCACTCGGTCCCACTTTTACAGTCAGCTCTGGCTTATAAATTCTTTTCGTTAGTATGTCCTCATCCATTCTCTCGACATGCCCAAACCATCTCAACATACTCTTTACAATTTTGGTCACCACATCCTCTTTCACTCCACACATTTCTCTTACATCAATATTTCTAATTCGATCTATAAACCTAACACCACACGTACTTCTAAAAGCTATCATTTCAGTTCCGTTAACTCTACTTTTATTTTGTATCTGCCATACCCAACTATCACTCCCATACTTAAGAGTAGACATTACCACACCATTATGAATTACCAATTAAGCATTTCTTGATGCCCTCCTATTTCTCATAGAAGAAAGTAAAGCCATAGGATAGGGCATTACAACTTTTTTTAATATTTTTTTAAACAGATTTAAAGTAAAACTAACCACTCAGAAAGCGAAAGTGTCCCACTCTCCCCTGGGGGAGCGAACGATCATCGAGGGCTGATGGTCAGCGACCACCGCCCGCCTCACGCTCAGGACACCGCGCCACGTCTCCTCATCGTGGTTAGTGAGGCCCCGCGTATTGCGAGCGTCTATGCGAAGAGCTTACTATAGAAATGATCCTATGAAGTAAGGTCTTGCCGGTAAACGATCGTGCCGAGGTAGTCAATCTGAACGAAAAAATCTAAATAGCGCGTGTTAAACATATATAAAATATAAAGTTGCCATCTAGCGGAGAATTGGGTGCAACTTCAGGTAGCGTCGTGCCGCACCTACCTTTTGTTTTTAAAACTTTATCACTGTTATAACAAAACAGGTAGATATTGATCCTTCGTAAATATTTGGCACATTTTAGCTTATTATCTACCTGTTTGCGAGTCGAAGTCACCGAAGTTCAGTCATAATTGTAGATTAGCATTAAAAAGAATATTATTTTTTTAAATAATATCATAGGAACTTTAATTTATTATTTATATTTTATCGTACATACTCATCATTGACATACATAGGTATACAATTTGCATTATATACTGAATAACCTATTCTGTAAATTACAATCTGCTTATGATTGTGATGAAATATATTTAGATACGCATCCATCTTGACTTGTTATATACTTGTTTTTTTATTTGTTTAATAGAGTTAAGAAATTAATTAGACACCAACAAAAGTTATCACATAAATGGAAGAAGAGGGGTTTTACATAACTATACAAATGTATCTCATGTCCCATGTGCGAAACGCCTTTTAAGGTACACTGAGGTACACATCAGGTACGTTTTTAATCCAAAACAGATATTAAAATCCGTGAGGTACACCCGCCATTCTGACACACATCACGAAAAGTATGCTAAAGTATAATTACTTGTTAGGTTATTCATTCAGACTTCTGCATTGTTTACAGTTATTCTGGATAATTAAATCAAATGTAACAATCGTTTCTATATTCTTTTATAAATGCCCTACTTCATGCACCATATACACATATCTGAAGTTATACCACGAAGCGCTATTACAGTACTGCACACTGATAATAATTTAGCCATCACATCCACGTGTCGCCCCCATCAGACAAGCCATTTGCAAACAAATCTGTTCGACGCAGCAATCTCTTATTAAATGTAAATCCGTATAACCGGCTCGTTACGCCCGGATTACAGGCGGGCCATAAAGTGCGCATAATCTGTACCGTTTACACCATGTTAAACACGTTTGCATGCTTAGTATCTTGGTTCGATGAATCTTCATTCTATTTGTCTAAATAATATTAAAGATGATCTAATTAATAATAATCAATAAATAATAATAAATAATAATCGTGGCAAGTGGAAAGAGGTAGTCTCTGCCTACCCCTCCGGGAAAGAGGCGTGATTTTATGTATGTATTGTATGTATGATCTAATAAACTCGGAATTTTATTTTGTAGGCGATGGACTAAGAACCTGTCACTATTTAAATCTCAATAAAATCATTAAACTATACAGCCGAGAGTGGCCGTTCAGTCTTTTCAAGACTGTCGGCTCTGTCTTCCCCGCAAAGGATATAGGCGTGATTATATGAATGTATGAGAAACAATTACCTACTAACATAAAGTATTCATCTTATCTTTACTAAATATCGATATACATATATTTTTCTTAAAATTATTAAAATTTTACGTTATAACAATTAATATTAATAAAAATAGCCTTTCAACGTGCCACATAATGAGCCCAGACAACTAGTGTGTTCCCTGATTTCCAGACTACTTTGCTAAGCTAACCCTAGCTCATTGCATCCTAGGATCCATATTGGGTCCCATATTTTTTTATGGTCCAGCATCATTTCGAATAAAATTTCATACGAAAAATATTATGTGGATCAAAGATTAGTATATGGACCCTCATACGAGTATAAGGTTAATGACATGCATAATCACCGTTTCGCATAACGTTTTTCGTCATAACTAATCTTCATTCCACGTAATGTTTTTCATATGAAATTTAAATTTCATTTCACGTTCAACCACAAACAAAATTTTATTCCATTGCACGATCACAACGCGACAATCACAATGATATCTCAATTCAATCATCCAACATCTCTTCAGCCTGGGAATCCTGCGATCAAGCGGCCAACGTCGGTGGGTCAACCACTAGATACGGCACTTGCAAAACCGGCTGAGGCAATGTTGGGAACAATATGGGGTATTGCGGTGGCGGCTGGGGACTCTGCGCGACCGCCCTGGACTCGGGCTCCGAGCATTGCAGCAGCCAGTGGGTGAGCATACGGCCCCTGCCTTTCAGCTCCACTTCACCTCGCCTCTCCACGACGAACGTCCCCCATTGTTGGAGTAATACTCGCGTGCTTTCGCTCAAGTGGATCCGTAGAGCTTGAAATGAAAAAATGTTGTTAAGAATGGAGATAACGTTATTTTAGTTGACACTTTGAACAGTGTCTTTGAATTATATAAACATACATACACAGTACATAAAATCACGTATTTTTCCCGGAGGGGTAGGCAGAGACTACCTCTTTCCACTTGCCACGATCTCTGCACACTTCCTTTGCTTCATCCACATTCACAACTGTCTTCATGCAAGCTCGGCGGTTTCGGCGAATTAAACATAATAAATAAATATATACGGGACAAATTACACAGACCTCAAAGTAACAGACTTGTGTTATGATATACTAACCCAAGGATACAGTATTTTAAAATAGATACTTATATAGATAAATATCCACGACCCAGGCCAATCAGAGAATTCTCTAATAAGTATTTTATCAGACTTGTAAAAATTATAAAAAAACAGATGAATGATGTTAAAACATATTTTGGGGTAACTAAAGTCAAATAAGCATTAGATGAATAAGTCTAAATGTGATTTTTGTGTAAATTAATTTTTATTAGTTGTTTGCATAAGGATTAAAACTTTATTGATTGTATATATCACTACATAGTATAAAACAAAGTCGCTATTTTAGTCTGTTTGTCTGTATGCTTAAATCTTTAAAATTACGCAACGGATTTTGATGCGGTTTTTTGTAACAGGTAGAGTGATTCAAGAGGAAGGTTTTTATGTATAATTTTTTCCGAATTTTGCACCCGCGCGAAGCCGGGGCGGGTCACTAGTTACTTAAATAAGAACACAAAATACACACTGGTTTGATACTTGTGTAGGTATTACATTTGATTACGACTTTTACCTAGAACAAGTAACAAAAAAAGCAAAACACTTCATTATTTGCTGTGCACTATTATACTCACGTTGTCCGGTAGATTCCATCCTGCTGGCGGTGTTGACAGTGTCCCCAAATAGACAATAATGCGGCATCTTGACTCCCACCACTCCTGCGCAGACTGGGCCCGAATGTACGCCAACCCGTACCTGAACAATATTGTCTTTTATAAAACATGTATCATGAAGTCTAATTATTCATACATACATATGGTCACGTCTATATCCCTTGCGGGGTAGACAGAGCCAACAGTCTTGAAAAGACTGAATGGCCACGTTCAGCTATTTGGATTAATGATATAATTGAGATTCAAATAGTGACAGGTTGCTAGCCCATCGCCTAAAAAAGAATTTCAAATTTGTAAGCCTTCCCTTAGTCGCCTTTTACGACATCCATGGGAAAGAGATGGAGTGGTCCTATTCTTTTTTGTATTGGTGCCGGGAACCACTCGGCACAATATTATCTTTTATAAAACAAGTATGTAAATATCGTGAAGTCTAATTATTCTGAACTAACTTTTACCAGGTCTTCGCTATAGACAGGTGACTTTCAGGAAATAAATGAAGTTATGTCACTTGTAAAAAGTCTCTTCTACAAATTTTATTACAATCAGCAGAAGTTGGATTTTAATCATTTCAAACTAAACTACTCAAAATTCGTGTTTTTATATACCTTATACAGAATTCTGTTAGGACGCAATTACGATAATTAACTGAAGGGAATACGAAGATGAAAGTAGTCATGATAGGACCATACATACATATAATCACGTCTTTATCCCTTGCGGGTTAGACAGGGCCAACAGTCTCGAAAAGACTTGATAGGCATATAAACTTGGGATTTTTCTTTTAATTAAGCGATGGGCTGCCACTATTTTAATCTCAATTCTATAATTTCAGCCAAACAGCTACGTTACTAACGTGGCCTTTCAGTCTTTTGATGACTGTTGGCTCTGTCTACCCCGCAGGGGATATAGACGTGACTATAAGTATATTACTTAAATATTAATACTTGTGTAGATATTGTCGAAATCGCACCTTTTACATATGATTTCGATCTTCACCTAGCTGGTGTTTTGGCAAGTTATCTTCACGTTTTCACCATTACCTCGAGCCTGTGCGTGGGGCGGTGCTTGACCACGAAGCCCCTGACGGCCTCCACCACCGCCAGCGCCATCAGACAGATCTCCCGCGCGTGCAGATCGCCGTTACGCTCCGGCAGACCTGACACCACCATGTAGGCGTCGCCTATCGTTTCTACCTATTTAAATTAATTAAAACTTAAAACAGAAAACTAATCATCATCAGTGTTTTATTGTTATTACTAGCGACCCGCCCCGCCTTCGCACGGGTGCAAAATTATAAATGTTATTATACATAAAAACCTTCCTCTTGAATCACTCTACCTGTTACAAAAAACCGCATCAAAATCCGTTGCGTAATTTTAAAGATTTAAGCATACAGACAAACAGACTAAAATAGCGACTTTGTTTTATACTATGTAGTGATGATACTAAGATGTGAAATTTCGATTTTTTTTTTAAATATAATAAAATCGGCAATTTTCAAGTCGGACTAGGGTAAGAAAGTTACCGTAACATCAGTCCCATCACCTTTTTATCAAATTTATCCCAAACCTCCTAAACTATTTTACGTTTTTATATATCCATTTTACATTTCATTTGATTACACCATTTGACATTTCAAATGGTCTAATATTATTATGGCAGTTACAAGTATGGAGTGTCATAATAATTTTATTTTTCACAAATTTGTATCGAACCATTTTTAAAACCTTATATAAGAATCCAAAGTCGCTGAATATAATAGAGTTGTCTATAAAGCGACGTATAGGAGGAAAAACAAAACTAGAAGGGTTCCAATTTTGAATTGACTACGATACCATTAAAAAAAATAAAAACCTTATTTATCTACCCACCTTATAAACATCATAAAACCCTATAATCCTGTCGAAGGTGCTGTACAGATCGTTGAGCAGGTCAACCACCTGGATGGGCGTGGAGGCGGCGCACAGCTCAGTGAAGCCCACGATGTCACTGAAGTACACCGTCACGCATTCAAATCCTTCGGGCTGGACCATCTCGCCTGCCATCAGTTGCTGGGCAACTGGCCTGCATATAAAAATACAAATAAGTCATTATACATACATACATACATAAAATCACGCCTCTTTCCCGGAGGGGTAGGCAGAGACTACCTCTTTCCACTTGCCACGATCTTTGCATATTTCCCTCGCTTCATCCACATTCATAACTCTCTTCATGCAAGCTCGGCGGTTTCGGGTACTTTTGACCTGACCCTTTACCAGGACGTCCTTAATTTGATCAAGATATGTTCGTCTAGGTCTTTACACAAATAAGTCATTAACTTTAGTTAAATATGTTAAACGATATTTATGCACACGCCATACCGCTCCAAAATTCATCTCTCCTCTCATGGGTTTACTGGAAGAGATTTCTTTTGAAATAAGTGGCACCTTTGTACTTGAATTACTGTATTAAATGCTCCTGAATATAATTTTTTGTACATAAATAAATAACTAAGTCATATAAAATTAGCCTGAGAATTAACACCGCGATTATTTTTTACGCTCTTTCTAGTTTAATCTCAGGGCTAAATGTTATCAAAATCAATCCAACACTATATCATTCGATGAAAGCATTGTAAAAATTTGTTTTCCAACTTCCGCATTAATAATACTACTAGTTTTCGCTCACTACTTTGCCCACGTAAAAGTACCCTATGTCCTTCGTCGAACTCCATACCTATGCAAATTTCATGGATATCAATTCAGTGGTTTTGACGTGACCGAAGAAAAAACTAACACACTTTCACATTTATAAGTAAAGTTGCTGATAACGATTATATTGACATATATAGTAAGTAAGTATAATAGTAGAATTTGATCTGTTCTGAAATATCAATTTACCCATGTAATTAAGCGACAAACAATTAGTGGAATTAATGAGAGTGGAATAGAAACAAGAAAGTATTTTCCACAAATCAGGGCTCCCTTTGGGAGTTCTCAATTTGACTAACGATCGTTTTATTGATTTTTCCCGAGGCAGGCATTTACGTGATTTAAGGATCCCATAGGAATTACTGAAGATAGGTTTTTGAATACATCTTTTCTTCAGTACAAATGAAATAATAATAACTTCTGATAAACGGTTTTAATTTATCTTTGTTAATCCTTAACGGATATAATAAGAGTTACTAGCTTGTGTACGTGGCTTCACTTTAAAGTATATTTTTTACACAAACTAGTGCTGTGTGGTTCCCGGAACCAATATAAAAAGCATAGGGCCATTCCATCTCTTTCCCATGGATGTCGTAAAAGGTAACTAAGGGATATGCTTATAAACTTGGGTTTCTTCTTTTAGGCGATGGGCTAGCAACCTGCCAGTATTTAAATCTCAATTATATCGTTAAGCCTAACAGCTGAACGTCAGGCTGTCAGTCTTTCAGGGCTGCTGGGTCTATAATTATATGAATGAATGGATAGTGGTACATACTACGGGTTTTTACCTCCTAAGATTGCTATATACTTCTCTCTTGCACATTCATTTCATCTTACCCTACTCCTTACATCCCTCATTTAAATCCATCTGCATTAGGTTCCTTAAAGTTTGGCAAAACTTTATGTGTAAATTTTTTGATCATTTTCTGTTCTCGTAGCAATTTCCGAAATTCATCTTTTTATTTGTTTATTTATGTATACAAAATTAAGTACAAGAACATTTAATATAGTAATTCTAGTACAAAGGTGTTACTGATTTCAATAGTATCTAATGCCGTGTGGTTCCCGGCACCAATACAAAAAAGAATAGGACCACTCCATCTCTTTCCCATGGATGTCGTAAAAGGCGACTAAGGGATAGGCTTACAAACTTGGGATTCTTTTTTAGGCGACAGGCACATTTTTTAGCAACCTGTCACTATTTGAATCTCAATTCTATCATTAGCTCTGTCTACCCCGTAAGGGATATAGACCTGATGATATGTATGTATGTATGTATCTAATATAATCTCTTCCAGTAGATCTATGAGAAGAGAGATGATTTTTGGACCGGTATGGCGTGTGCATAAATATTGAATATCGTATATAGGTATCTCTTATATCTCTTTGTATGACAACACGCCCCATTGAATATTACAGTAGATGTATATGTTGAGCAAGCCTCAGCCAAATGAACATAAATTACAAAGCACGAAATAAGACGCTCTTTCGGAATCACATGCCATTCACGCTGAATTTATTCCACCCTACAATAAAAAAAATACAGAAAGCGCCTCTGAACCTAGAAATTATCGGGACAAAGCTATGTAAATAACCAAATTATTGAAGCCAAATAAATAGGTATACATACATACATACATAAAATCACGCCTCTTTCCCGGAGGGGTAGGCAGAGACTACCTCTTTCCACTTGCCACGATCTCTGCATACTTCCTTCGCTTCATCCACATTTATAACTCTTTTCATGCAAGCTCGGCGGTTTCGGGTACTTTTGACCTGACCCTTTACCAGGACCTTACCTTACCTTTTTTTATAAATAGGTATCAATATATTTATATTTTTTACTTTAAAACTTTTCCTCTCACATTTCTAAATTAATATTGAAATATACTAAATATTTCTTACATTCCAAAAAAAGGGAAACGTCAATGTAAATATCACTCTCTTTGTGAATGTGATCGTGGCCTCTTTTGAGCCAAAATTGCTTACAAAATTATTTCTTAAAAAGGCTTTTTAGCAAAAACGTGAAGACTTTTCCTTGATGAAATTTGTGATTTCATTCATAAGAATGTATAATTCATTCATAAAAAGAACGGTTCAAGTGCAGATAATTGCTATAAAAGCTTGATATTTTATTAGAACAATGGAAATTTTACCTCAATAGTCTTTTTTGTGATAATGTTCGTATACCCAGATTACCCAGTGGCAGTGCAAACGATAAAACTTATTTTAAGTATATTGTAGATTTTCAGCTAAGTGACTATATATGTCTTATTGAGAAATAAAGATCTTTGAACTTAACAATGGAAATTAACCGTAGGCAAAGATATATAGTATATATGAATATTGTAGCTCATCAGGCAGCTTTTTGCGTTGTTGCAAAATTGTTGATCATAGACAGTGTAAGGAAAATTTGAAATTTAGGTTCCTCAGTTTACGTTCTTATAAAGGAATTCCTAACATATCGTCGGGCGCGCACGGAATTCGTAGGAAAAATAACTAATATTATTAAGTCTCTTAGGATGTGTGGACACATTTTCATTACTCTTTCAAGCAAAATATACATACATATAATCACGTCTACATCCCTTGCGGGGTAGATACAAACAACAGTATTGAAATGACTGATAGGACACATTCAGCTGTTTAGCTGCATGAGAATTGGGATTCATATAGTCACAAGAGGTTGCTAGCCTCTCATCTAAAAGAAGAATCCCAAGTTAATAAGCCTATCCCTTAGTCGCTTTTTACGACATTCATGGGAAAGAGATGGAGTGGTCCTATTATTTTTTCTGTTGGTGCCAAGAACCGCAGGACACCAATAGAAAATTTACTGAAGGGATTTTGATGAATTTATTACACATGGAATAATATGAGGACTTTTTATCCTGAAATTCCAAAAGCCCCAGGGCACGGCTTGACCCCTATATGTTTCGTAACATTATCCATCTTTACGGTTGTATAATATACGATTTGTAGCCAACACCAAACAACCAAAGAGCAACATTAAGATACAATGTATATACCAAGATATATGTATGTATGTTCCCAGAAATAAAAGGCGTTAATCACGAAATAAACAGACAATTGAATCAATTCGCTGTTAGGAGCAGTAAAACGTTTTACTGCGATACACCACGCACACATAATTCTTATTGAATTCGATGTTGATATAAAACTGAGTATAACCATTCATGATACTTTGAATAAGCATGTAATCAATACAAAAAAGAATAGGACCACTCCATCTTTTTCCCATGGATGTCGTACAAGGCGACTAAGGGATAGGCTTACAAACTTGGGATTCTTTTTTGGCGATGGGTTAGCAACCTGTCACTATTTGAATCTCAATTCTATCAGTAAGCCTTAATTAATAGCTGAACGTGGCCATTAGATCTTTTCAAGACTGTTGCCTCTGTCTACCCCACAAGGAATAGACATGACCATATGTATGTGGGTATGTATGTCAATACTTTTACCAGATTTCTTCTTTCAAGTGTCAATGTTAGTACGAATATCATTACAATACACTGCTAAAATTTTGAATTAAAAGTTACATAACATTCTCTCGTCAGGTCTGCTGCTTCCGTTCCCGTAACTGTTAAAGCATATCAAGGGAAAAGCATCCAAACTTGAGACCCTCTTTCAAGCGTTAGATTAACAACCAGTCACTTAATCTGCATCTTAATTATTATTCCATCATGGAATATGCCTAAACGTGACCTCAAAGCCCAATTACAAGCCTATTCCTTAGTCACCTTTTACTATATCCAAGTGAAAGATATGGAGTGGTTCTTTTTCTATAAGTACCAGAAACCACATGGCCTCATAATACGAGTAAGTAAGTACATTGTCGAAAATTACTACGGACCTTGGTAGAACCTGGTACAGCAGTTCCTCCGACCTCCTCTTCTCCAGCGAGAGCTGTTCCGTCTTCTCCTCCACCAAGGATTCGAGGTTGTTGGCATACTGCTCCATGCGACGAAGAAGATCATCCATCAGGTTGTCACAGTAACCCCTGTGTGAAGTGGAAATTAACACTAAACAATTCTCCAAATGCCTGAACTTTTCATACATATAACGGTTGATTTATTTTCTAAATGGAATATCGGATTTCATTGAAATTTTATTAAAGTGGAGCAATTACATAATGTAGGTATACTTTTAATGTTATATATGTAGTTGACGGTGTTCGAATTTAATTTTTTCGCTCAGAACATTCGTGCGTCAAAAATGGGTAGGCTTATGCGACCTAATAAATCCAGGAGGATAAAGAAACTTGGTGCAGTTAGCATTGATGATTTCAAAGTTCGGCCGCCGTTCTCCGCATCCCCTCCACCCGTTGTCACCTTACATACATACATATGGTCACGTCTATATCCCTTGTGGGGTAGACAGAGCCAACATGACTTGAAAAGACTGGTAGGCCACGTTCAGCTGTTTGGCTTAATGATAGAATAGAAGCTGTCACCTTGGTTTATAAAATGAGCCTGAATTAAAGTATTCATTATAGATATAGACATTTACTTAATGTAATTAGCATTGATGGTGTCGAAGCTTGGTCTCTCATCAGGGATCTCGTTCCAGCACTTGGCAGCTAGCTCCAGTAGCTCCGCTGCCGCCCCCGCGCCCCCTCCCCCCGCTGTCACCTCACTGGTGCACACCACGGGCCGAAAGGGGGGTGACTCTCGCGCACAGACGCGGGACACTATTTCTTTGAATAAAACAGTCATTGATCAAAATAAAGGGTATTATGAGAAATTATTATTTCACAATAGTAATTATGTATGTCGTTGCCTTGGCGCCTTTCGGAGAAATACCCGATAATGTTACCCATGAAAATACATTGAACTCTTATAATTTCGATATATTTATCCCTTATAGGGTTGAAAGATTCAAAAGTCATAATACTTAAATGTCTCTTTAAGTTGAATAGGTAAATTATAAAATTGAGTTTTAGAGATAGTGGTTTTCCTAAAAGAAATTACTATACAGATGTATGTAATGATACGCTTTTTTATCTTCGTTACCACATAAAAGCATACGAATTAATTATAACACACTTTTCTTTGTGGTCCACTGTACTTTATTTGAAATAGTATTTCAACAACGTTCTATTAATAACCCTTAAATACCAATTATCGTCAAATTTATACTCAAAGGCCAATAATCGGCTTAAGTACTTTGTTTAATCAATTTTCATGAGATACAACTTATACAATTATCTTAGTTTATATTTCGAGATAGAAATAGCTCCTGTTTATTTTTGAAATCAAAGCTATGATTTCACTTGGTACTTTTATAAATATTTTGAGAGCTTAATTGTATTTTCAATTGATCGGAAATGTAACAAGATATTTCATCTGATCAATATAATAGGCAATAGATAGTAGGTAAGTATAACTAATACACCAATTTTTTTTTTAATATTTTTTTCTCTTTGACAAATTTATTAATATTGATAACATTTATAGAATTATAATTTTCGACTAATATAATGTTAATTATGTAGTGAAAAAAAAAATGAAAAAACAATATTCAACAGTAATAACTACGTTAACACATTTATCCCCAACGGGCTTAACATAGTCACCGGTCACAAAATTCGCAGGCCATGTTTCACTGCATGGCTTAATGATGAAACAAGGATGAGCTTGACATAGTCACAGGCTCACCCCTCCCAACTAATCCAAGTTTATAAGCTTTCCCCCTTGATTTACTTTTACAATTTCCGTGAATGATAAGAAGCTCAAGAAACAAAATTGTACAAGTTTTGTATTGACAAAAGTGTATTTCGCCAGCATTTTCATAAGCAGCTTACCTTTATTACTCATATTGGCCGTGCAATGATGGAAGGGCCCAGCCCTCAGGACTATCTCCTCCAGAATAATGCCGAAGCTGTACACGTCTCCCTTCAGCGAGGCAGCCGCTCCAGGGTATATGCTGGCAGCCACCAGCTCCGGGGCTGTCCATAGTAGCTCTATATAGATAGATAGATAAATATAAATACGGGACAAATTACACAGATTGAGTTAACCTCGAAGTATGTTCGAGACTTGTGTCACGAGATACTAACTCAACGATACTATATTTTATAATAAATACTTATATAGATAAACATTCAAGACCCAGGCCAATTAGAGAAAGTTCTTTTCTCATCATGCCCTGGCCGGGATTCGAACCCGGGACCTCCGGTGCCACAGACAAGCGTACTACCGCTGCGCCACAGAGGCCGTTGGATAAGAGATGGTAAATTTATTTTGTTCTCTGTAACGAGTATTGTCAGCCCCTAGAATAGGATGAGTCATACAGAACTTAAAGAAAACTAAAGAGATTTTGTAGGGAGTGAATATAGGGTGCTCTGTTAGTGAGCAAACGCGGCTAGTATATTCGGAAGGTGGTATAATACATTTCTCTGTTACAGCACAAAAATATACAAATCATAGAAACACACTTAAAATTCTACTATTAAATATTATATTTCTTCTAAAATAATCAATCAATTGTTTATTTGCATCAATACATCATAGTACAGGTGGCTATAATATTATTGAGAGTTAGGTATTCAACCTGTAACTTTAAGGTATTATATGTATATTGTACCTTAAAGTTTTCGCCTTCACAACAACAAAAAACATTTAAATCCGTCCAGTGGGTCCGGATATTAATACAAAAAGGCAAAGAGAATATTTATTTTCTATTTTATTATATCCATCGGTATATTAATTAGTATATTAAATAATAATCGGTGTATTAATGCATTTAATAAAACGAAGAATATCTCGTCTGATAACCCAGTTAATAGGAGGCCGTATGACCTAACCAACTTGGTTCGTAGTTGTAATAGTACGTAATTAAAAAATATCTCATTAAATAGTTCAGAACAATACCAATTTTTCGTTAAAGCATAATTTTAACGTTGTCAAAATTTTACAGTCCCACAATAATGAGAAATACTCCTACCTGTTTTTACCGCATCGATTCATTTTAATTAACCTTTACCGGCACTCGTTTTTATTAAGCTGACAAACGAAATTTTGATAACGTACGGTTAAAATAATTTTTTTTCTATATTATAACAATCAACCCTTGTTTTCCAGAGAACTTGGCAGCTGTTGAAATTTTGAACAAGCCAACATTCAATTACATATTTTATCATAATTCTTTTCTAAGTTGACTTATTATTTTAGGTTACTTGCATATTAACTTATATAAAATCACGTCACTTTTCCAAAAGGGCAGGCAGCCTACGATACCTTCCTGCATATTTCTTTCACTTCATCCACAAATCTCTCTTCATGCAAACCCTTAGGTTTCGATTACTTTTGACCTTAATTTGACCAGGGTACGTTCTTCTAGGTTAAGACCCACTCCAACGCAACGTTCTGACGTTGTGTTTCTTCATTTTTTTAACAAGTAAAGAACAATATTTTGTCGGTTACTCAAATAAAACTGTAATTTCATAATACAATAAGCATTAATTTTTTGGGAAAGTTCTAAAGCTCACTGAATTATGACTTTACGAGTAGGTATGCTAGTTTTTTCCCGGTGATTCTGTCCCGTGGGAATTGCAGAACTCTTTTAATTAAAAACATCTTCCAATCTTACATAATTTCTACGTTATACATAACTTACAGTGTGACAAACAGCTGTTTATATTTTTAACACAGTCTATTCATTATGTAAAAAAACACATGGTTATCTATAAAAACATTAAAGTTAAAACCCCTTCCACGCATCAGCGAACTTGTATACTTATATTTGTCTGCAACATAATGTTACGATCGTAGGCATCGTAGAGGTCTCTACGAAATTTCGTAGAGGTCTCTACGAATTTTCGTAGAGACCTCTACGATGCTCGAGGTCTGCTACAAACTGTAAAAGTGGGTTTAAACTAAAAGATTTTCCATACGAAAAATGGCAACATGACTTAAAAGAAATGGTAAATTTTGCTAAACATAATTTAATAGATATACTAATAGTTTAGCACAATAACAAATCCTAAAGAAGAATTCCCACATACTCTTTCTTAACTGACCTGAATGAAACTACAAAAGTTGTTCTTTGAAATTACGACTATCACTAAGCAAACCATTCTATTTGTACCGATACTACTAAGTTATTTTCGTAGACCCAAACCCAATTACTCACTGTAATAATAAGTGTCGTCCTTTATCAAGTCAGTGGGTGTACACAGGGTGTTGAGGCCGTAGTCGGAAATCTTGAGTACGAATCGTCCATCGATGAGGCAGTTAGAAGATCGGAGCTTGCCGTGCGCACCGAGCCCGCCATGGAGATAACACATGCCCTGGTGAACGAGGGAAACACCGTAATTGATTTATGTATCGGTAGTTTTGTTGTTTTGGTGGCATTAAGATCTGGTGTAGTTTGTTATTTGCGGATTTGTATGTTTATTACGCGATATATATTTCTCATTTTCTTTCGGACGGTTTTGTAGTGACAGGAGAAATAATAAAAAAAAAATCAACAAGTAAATGTCAAGTGGCAAGTGGAAAGATGTGGTCTCTGCCTATCCCTCCGGGTTAAGAGTCGGGATTTATGTATGTATGTAGTAAATGTTTATAAGAATTAATATTCTCTCTCTCATTATTATGTGTTCCCAATTGTTATAATATTTCAAAAGTTATGCCATATTAAAAAAAGTTTTACCAATCAAATACTACCACTTACTAGCCCTAATAATTCATTTTGTTTGTGACATTGATAGTTAAAGATGGAGTGTGTCTAGTTTAATCTGTGGAAATCACCACTAGATCATCATTCCAAATTACATTTAAAATATAAAAATATATTCGGGACAAATTACACAGTAAGTTCGAGACTTGTGTTACGAGATACTAACTCAACGATAGTATATTTCATAATTTCATAATTACTTATATAGATAAACATCCATGACCCACGCCAATTAGAGAAAGTTCATTTCTCATCATGTCCTGGCCGGGATTTGAACCTGGGACCTCCGGTTGACGTAGACAAGCTCACTACCGCTGAGCCACAGAGGTCGTTTACACTACTTTAAATTTAAGCTTTTAAACTATTGACTTCACTGCTAACTGCTTTGCATCCAGCTGAATAACGGAGACTTTAATAAAGGACTGAGTGTACCACTTTAATGTATTCTATTATAATGCGTCTGTGAATAACGTCACAGTTTAACCAAGCTCGTAAAGTTTCCGAGTGATTGTTTAGTTGTAACTGTGGGGCTCCCGTTATAACGCATTCTGTCGTAAACTTCTGATGTCACAGTTATGGCAAGTGACCATTGTTTATGGTACTGTTGATGAAAATATCACAAATAACATTAACCGACAAAATAAAGTAGTGTTCACATAATTTCTTTTTTAACAAAGAATTATACATATAATGGTGTGGAAATTATGGGAAAGTAACAACGAATTTTAGTTTACTGGGCGACTATGTATTACTACTCAACCGGACATTTTGGTAAACGGTAAGATTGAAGTGTGAACGGTAAGAATTGGCAAGTATGATAGTGATATTGAAAGGAGAGTGAACGCGGGGAACATGGTGAATGGAGCTTTGCATGCCTTTATGAGCAGTCAGAAACTATCCAAAAAGGCTCGACTGGCTGTGCACAGGGGCGTGTTGGTCCCGACATTAATGTATGGGAGTGAAAGTTGGGTATGACAAAAGAAGCATGAAAGCAGAATAAATGCAGTGGAAATGAGAGCGTTAAGGAGTATGATGGGTGTGAAATTGAGTGACAGGATAAGGAACAGCGTGATAAGGGAATGTTGTGATGTGAAAGAAGATGTAGTTACAGGAATAGAAAAGGGTATGTTAAGATGGTTCGGTCATGTGGAGAGGATGAATGAAAGCAGGTTGACTAAGCAGATATACAAGGAGAGTGTGGAGGGAAAGGTCGGAGTGGGAAGACCTAGACGAACGTATCTTGATCAAATTAAGGACGTCCTGGTAAAGGGTCAGGTCAAAGTACCCGAAACCGCCGAGCTTGTATGAAGAGAGTTATGAATGTGGACGAAGCGAAAGAAGTATGCAGAGATCGTGGCAAGTGGAAAGAGGTAGTCTCTGCCTACCCCTCCGGGAGAGAGGCGTGATTTTATGTATGTATGTATGTATGTAAGATTGAAAACAGTAAGACCCCGTTCTGGTTTGTACTTCTAACTTACGTTGTCATATTACTTAGTTTAGGTTGTTGTCCGGGTTTTCAAATATTAACCATTATGGATGCAGCCCAAATATACTTTAATAATCATTTAATTCTTAGGCAATATGTTTTCAAATTTTATTGATGAGTCCATAAAAGTACAAATTCGCAAGATGTGAAGTCTATTTCATGTCCCTTGTAGCAAAAGAGAAGCTTTTGGTTTCAACGCAGAATTCACCTGTACTATGTCATGAACCAGCGAAGTCCTGAAGTTCCAGTCCAGCTGCAGCTCATCGTTCGCCAGGACGTCCTTCAGGGATCCCTTGGGACAGTACTCCGTGAGGATGAACACCAGGGGACAGTCCACGCAAGCGCCAATGAACCGGGCAGTGTTCTCGTGGGACACGTTGCGGGCCTTGGGTTCGAAAACATGGAAGTAATTTCGGAGGATTGAAAAGGTATTTGGTTATATTTTTTCTAATATCTATAGAAATTATAGACACATGACAATATAGTAGATAACACTTAATATGAAATGAAAATAATAATTAAAAACGTTTGTATGAGCTGTAATGGTTATACCGGGATGAAAATTAAAACGATGAACATAGAAAACAATAAAATATCGCACTCTTTTTTAGCTTTCTTTTTTCAAATATGAAATACATATGTAAGTGGCCAGTAGTTATTATTATATTGAACGAAAAAAGTTTATTTTACCTTTTTTCGCTACAGGTAAAATAAAAGTTCCCAGGGCAACATTGCTTATTTTTTCTTAGCGCTTGTTTCCATAAATTGAATATTCATCGTGGAAATTCCAGCCTGGGAAAAACCGTAGAATAAATATTCATCCGCGTAAATTAAATAAGCAACTTAAAATCTTTCTCTGGAATACAAAAATAGATTCTTTATGTTTGAAAAAAAATATTTCGTTTTTATAAACATACATATTAACAGTAGACAAAGTCTGGTTGGTGACCAAAGGATCACATGTACGATTTAAAAAAAAAAAAATAAAGTTCAATCAGGCTGTTTAAGGTTTTGTACTTAAGTAAAAGGTTATACGAAACCTTTTACTTAAGTACAAAACCTTAAACAAACCTATTTCCTCATTTTAACTGTTATTTGGGTACCTGTTTAATCTCCCAAAGCAGCTTCTTGTTAAGGTCCAGTTTCTTCCTGTGGATCTTCTTCACCGCCACCCGGTTTCCCTTGAACAGGCCCACGGTGAAGGAAGTCAGCGTGATGGAGGCGCTGGTCCCCACTGAAGTCGCGTTGCTACCTCGTCCACTCCAACCGAGGGATAACTGGTTCGACATAAATATGTGATAGTTAGATATAGGTACATTTATTTAAGGTGGACTTAAATACATTAATAGTAAATGATAGACAAATTAGGTAAAACACCTTTATTTAATGCCGTGTGGTTCCCGGCAATAAAAAAAAAGAATAGGACCACTCCATCTCGTTCCCATGGATGTCGGAAAAGGCGACTAAGGGATAGGCTTATAAACTTGGGATCTTTCCTCTTGCCACAACACCTCTTTCATTTATCAGTCAAACTCACCGTTTTCAGATGAAATATATCTAAAATATAAAATTCCAACACATAATCTAAAAGAATAACATAATACCCAACTAAATCTGTTCAATAACTATATAAAAGAGCAATATTTTCCTCAACTTTCGAAAACACGAAGTTACTCTGCGCTCGGAAATTGGCTAAAGGTTTACTTTGTAACGTAACTTTTGGGAAGTTTAATTACCGGGTCGGCCATGTTGTGACAAAAAATACGTCCCAAAAATATCGAAATGTCTGCGAAACTAATCCATTATTATGATGAATACTCAAAAAGTGAAGAACTTTTATGACGCTCGCCGTGACGAGGTTTACAACATTAGATTTCCAGTTTAGACCATTATTTTCATTGAATTTCAGAATACTTATTTGTGGTACTGAATGCTGGGAGTAACTTGTTCATTTGTTTGCATATCATCTGTACAAACTTTTTATGGCTGAAACTGGCCACTAAGAAAAAAATAAAAATTAAATATTATGTAAGGCAAATATAGTTTTTAAAAGGCGTTGAAAACATGAGTTCACTGTAGTATACACCATTAAAATTAAATTTCAATTGTTATGTTCAATTAGTTCAGTTAATATACTTCGGTGTAGTATAATAAGTATGAACAAGATCTCTAACATATTTTATGAAACATTATAAGCTTTATTCTGGATGAAATTTTTGTATGATATTACTGTTTCTCTTGGCTTCGAGTCGTGTTCCAATTTTCCTAGCTCGGTTTTCGCAAATGATAGGACAACTAACTCATATCTAGTTACCCTGCATGGAACTCTATGACATGCGTAATAGAGGTGCATTTGCAGTAAAATTGAAAAGGTTGATTGTAGCCCTCTCGATTTTATGGTGTAAATATATTTTAGACGTAGTATTTGAATTTTGAAAGCATTGCTATTTACGATACACAATAAATTTATATCTAATACCACTTTATTACGCAAGAAATAAAATAAATTCCAGATTGACATTGATCACAATTGAATGCATACAATAAAAGTTGCACTCATTAATTAATTCCACGGCACTTGAGCTTAATTGGCACTAACTACGAGAGGCATTTATGTGCCATTCAATTAACGAGATTACCTGGTAGTTGTTAATTAAATGGACGTAGTATATAATGCTCGTTTTATACTTAAGGCCGTTGTTGTACGAAATACAAGATTTAAACGATGTAAATAGTTTTATAAAAACTAAACTAAAGAATATTATATTAATCAACGCCCTGTCAAGGTTTGGCAATTTTATATAGTTTTCGGATTATTAACTCCTTGCATTGAATTAGAATTTTTAATAAACTAGTTGTAAGACTGTTGGCTCTGTCTGCCCCGCAAGAGATACAGACGTGACCATATATATATATGTATATATATGTTTGTAGTTGTTAGTCCTTCTGTTCTGTTCTATAAATCTAAAGTAAACTCAGAATTCGATGCTTCGCTTAGGAATCAGATGACCCAAAGCGTAGATTCGGAGGCTGCTATTAGGAACAACAAGAACGTTCCTATTATACCTCCTCTTGTCCATTCAATGCCGAGGCAACGCGGCGACAATGCTACCTTAACTAATGCTTACGGTAGTGGAAAAAAAAGCTATAAATCCAAGCCACTAATATACTTATTCAGAAGAGTCTTATAACCACGTGCACAGCACTCTTATAAAGAAAGTGTCGCACAAGAAAGCATAAAAACATTAGTTTAAAAAATGTCGTACCTTGACTGCCTCGTTAATGTTGTGCAGAGCTGGGCTGGCTCCGAGTCCTGTGCCCACCTCCACCAGCACCTCCTCGGGGCGCACCCGCCACGCCATGTTGTTTAGCTCGGCGTCGATTCGTGCTTGTCTAAGGACACAAATATAGATTAATTATAATATGATTTGGGGTCGAGATGGGCCGAGATTACCTATGTGCCTGTATGTCTGATATAGGGTATCAACGCACATCCCAAAAGATTTCAAATTTGACATGAAGATTCCTAACGAAATCTAATAGTGCACTAAGAGACTAAGAGACAATTTTCCGAAAATCCCTCGTTAACTTACCATTCTAGTCATAATAAACGTGTTAGCTACGTCAAATTGGACTGAGCGCAATTGCTATTTCAAAATGCTTGATTAGTAGTTAACGATAAGCAAACATGCCCCAAATACAAATTCAGATCTTCTTTGAACAATAATCACTATCACGAAATCTAGTTAATGAGAAGATTTGACGGACTCTGTGGCTCAGCGGTAGTACGCTTGTCTGTGACAACAGAGGTCCCGGGTTCGAATCTCGGCCAGGGCATGATGAGAAAAGAACTTTTTCTGATTGGCCTGGGTCTTGGATGTTTATCTATATAAGTATTTATTATAAAATATAGTATCGTTGAGTTAGTATCTCGTAACACAAGTTTCGAACTTACTTCGAGGCTAACTCAATCAGTGTAATTTGTCCCGTAAAAAAAAAAAAAAAAAAATTACCAGTGAATTCAGTTTGATTTTTGTCGATACCTGGAATGTATAATATTTATTTCCTACTTTGTTTTGTTTTATTTGTTGTACAGATGTTTTAATTAAAATAATGGCAATACGAGTTTTAATCCATTTTGGTTGAGGTTTTCGGTAGCGTAAAATATGTACAATAGAGATTTAAAAAAAAACGCTTACATTTTTTTTTAAACCGAATTATTGATGTGAGATCTTCTGTGATATGCAGGTGATGGGTGGGTTATGCTGGTAGTCACGCATACCTTATGCTATAATTGCAACTCAATAATTGTGAGCCATACGAAAGTGCAGAGATTTGAATCATTTGGTTTGGCTCTTTAGAGTAGCACCACTCTATAACTTTCACCCGGATGTCGTAAAAGGCGACTAAGGGAAAGGCTCATAAACTTGAGATTGCGTTGAAATCTAATTCATCACGATGACGGTTATACATATAAATAGTCATACATATAGATGACTGATTACAAATTAAAGATCGTAAAATATAGTTACACAGAGCCAACAACCTCAAAAATACTGTAGGGCCACGTTCAGCTGTTTGACTCAAAGGTGGAATTGAGATTTAAATAGTGACAGGTTGCTAGCCCATCGCCTTAAAGAATAAATCCCAACTTTATAAGCCTATCCCTTAGTTCTTTTGTGTGAGTTCGACTAAACCCATCCATCATATTTTATGCCACTCTGTCAATTTATAACTGAGAGGGCAAAGCCCTAAGATGTTCGTTTTTCATATGTCAGACGCCTATTTATATTCCAACTAAGTAGAGCTGTGCCTACATCTTATCTCACTTTTATCATTTATAATTGTTTAGCTTTAGCCAAGAACTTCACTCACGTAAGAGTTTTCTGAAGAAAAAGTACTCTACGATGTAATATTTTCACTATCTGCCATAAGAACTTAATTATTTGACTAACATAGTCGGTAGTCCACACATATAAGACAACAAAATATCTTGCATACGAACATAGATACGTGCGTCACTGTGTATTCGTCAATTACCTACATCCGCCATTGTGCATAGTACCTTATTGTTCACAGTTATCATTCTGTTATTTACAATAAACAATTTACAAACGAAAAAACATAAAAATTCTTAAAAAAAAGAAAGTTACACAATAAAAAAAACGGAAAACGGTTAAAAATATTCCACGAAAATCTTCGAACAAATATCACAAAAAGCACATAATATTTCGCTGGGCGAGCATTGTGTTAAGGTTGGAAGTTCATAAAAAGATAATAGATTCTTATACTTACTTGTAAGCGACGCAGGCAGCTGTCACGGCGAACGTAAGAAATATCGCCAGACCAATAAAACAATAAATTATTACGGTTTGGGCCTCTAAGCAGCGTGAAAAGAAACGGAAAAAATAAATAACATTTTGTTATGAAATAATTTAACTCCTGGAGGTCTAGTCTATGTGTCTGCCAAATTTCATCAAAATCCGTCACCTATAGTTTTTGTGTTTATACGACCTTACAGAGAAATTTTCTTAACTTTGAAATTATCTAGAAAAGCTTATATAACTGGAGGGTTAGTATATCACTGTGCTAAATATCATCAAAATCGGTGGCGCAGTTTTGAGGGTATTCGTTAATATGTTAAGTTAGAACTTGGGATGATAGTAAAAAAATCATCTTACATCCATCTCAGTTTGGTCCTAATATGTCATAAAGTCCACTTGTTGTACATTTTACGTGCATAAATTGATTAAAAATATTAAGAATTATATAAATCCTAAACACATAAATTATTTGTCAGACCGCAGGTCGATGTCCAAGGGTAAGAAATGAAAGTAGTTTTAACTAACCGTAAATTAATTAGTTCCTTTTTTAATTCACTTTTGTTTCACAATAATCAGAGAAATTTTAATTAAAATGGTCATTCACGCCACGAAGTTGTACGAGCAATCTAAACTTTGTAGACGTAAATGAATGAAAAAAAAACGAAGATTGGAACAAAGAGAATCGACAGTGGTTGAATTGGCAAATAGTAATTGGTGAAAATGGCGCGAACAGGAAAAGTTTTGATTAAAAAGTTTCCGAGAATTCGCCAAAATGTAACATACAAACATACATAGTTTAAAACACAGGTACAAGAACTCTACATACAAACATATAGCCACGACTATATCCATTGCCGACAGAGCCAACAGCCTTGAAAAGACTAAAAGACCACGTTCAGCTATTTGACTTTATGATGGGATTGAAACAAGAATTCTGACATAATTAATTTAACAAAATTAATATATACGTTAATGGGTACTAATGTAGGTAAATAAGTAAATAGTAGGAATATTTCGTAACAAAAACCATATCGCGTTGTCCACGAAACACGGAAATGATAAAAATAAAACACAAAAGACGTTTTCATCTGAACATGTAACAGAGAAAGGTGATTGACATCGCCGACAATGCATAAACATATGTAACCACTGAATGGATTTCATTGAAATTTGAAATTCGGGAATTATTATGAGGTATGAGTATGAGGTGAGTCATATCTGTTTTCATAGGGCCCGTCACACTGGGCATTATTCGAGGGTCAGTCATCCTATGCAGCGTCGACACGGCATCGACTATATAGAATGTATGTGCATCAAACAGGTAAGTGCACATCGCATCGCTTGTAAGCCGACGACGCTCGAAGGACGCCCAGTGTGGAGAGGACCATAAATAATAATAATCATTCGTTTACCTCCTTGGCACATGGGGTCGGTGCCTAAAAACCCACAACGCGGCGTGTCGGGGGGCGGGCCCCGTTTCCCGCCAGGCCAGTGGATGGCCTTGCCAGCAACTGGCTTGTAGCTGCTGTTCAGGCCGTGATAGAACGCCACTACCTGTACAAGATGACATTTTTTAAGATAATAATCGTCACTCTCATCTCTGCACTTACCCCTTGGGGGAAAGGCGCTGCTATTCTATAGACAACTAGCTTTCCGCCCCCGGCTTCGCCCACGTGTAATTCGGTTATATATAGCGTTTTTTAATGATCTCGACAGGGCTTTTTCTTCCACAGGCTGAAATCTTGTTACAACTGGAATTAAATATAGCCTGTGTTACTCAGGGATGATTATCTACCACAGCATGAGGAATATAATTCCCATTAACAAACAAAATTTCTTGAACCATTTTAATTAGAAATTTTTTAACTAAAACTATATCTATGGAAATTAACTAAGACTAATAAAGTAACAAAGAAATGAATAAAAAATGAAGAAAATATTAAAAAATCAACTCACACTATAAAACTTATCCAACACTAACTAAATATACTATCAAAAATATCAAATCTAATCAACAAATCAAAAATTAACTGAAATAGAGAGTAAAATAAGTTAAATAAGTCAAGTTAAAAGTTAATGAATCAAACGAATAATAATTTCAAATCAAAATATTTGTAGTGTGTAATATGTAGTTTCGCGTATGTCCGCTAGGGGCGCTGCTAAAATTACACGATAAATTATAATATTTTACGCTACCTAGCTAAATGACGGTAACGAAACCATAGCGCGATCTATCTCGATGCCAACGCCATCTATCGAGCATCGAGACAACTCGTGATAGTTAATCTATCTTCTATCTATACATATAATAAATCTGTAGAAAGGTCAATTCTGTACATTGAAAATATTGAAAAAATAAATAGCAGGGGGTGTTACTGGATCGATACCAAACACAAAAATGTGATTAAAAAAATTTTTGTCTGTCTGTCTGTATGTTTAGGCATCACGTGAAAACTAACGGTTCGATTTTGATGAAACTTGGTATAATTATACCTTATTATCCTGGGCGTAAAATAGGATACTTTTTATCCCGAAAAAATACGAAGAAAAAAAATCTTAATTTTTCAGTTTATCCATAGACGTTGTTCTGTAGAACCGCGAACACACGTTGCGTTACCCGCAGTGGATTTAGCGCCGTAACCTGTAGCGCCTAAAGTCGGCTTTGGCTTGAACCGTTTGCTGCACAAGCGGGCCGCTACTAATTACTATGAAAAAAATAGCGACATTTTACCTGAAAATAAAATGTTTATTAAACATACTTACCTTATTCGAAGCTTATTATATGAGAGAGGGGCAGCTATTTCCGGTCCTAGTACTAGTCTTGACTTCCGGTTTAGGTCCACGCATCCCTCCTTCCGTCTCCTACCACGCCTCCCCCCACCAAGCGACACTAGCGCCACCACAGGCAGTTGGATTTTGAAGTCCAATATTTTCCTCATTGAGTAGTTTTTATAACACCAGGTAGATGTATAAACTAAGCTTCGAATAAGGTAAGTATGTTTAATAAACATTTTATTTTCAGGTAAAATGTCGCTATTAAACAGTACTGTACCGTTATTCGAAGCTTATTATATGAGA
This sequence comes from Amyelois transitella, assembly GCF_032362555.1. Taxonomy (NCBI): domain Eukaryota; kingdom Metazoa; phylum Arthropoda; class Insecta; order Lepidoptera; family Pyralidae; genus Amyelois; species Amyelois transitella. The sequence goes on along the minus strand of NC_083522.1, from coordinate 2,761,427 downwards.
GATTTGTCTATTATCGCCTGGTGGTCGCTAGGGAACGTCAATGTGATCAAAAAGACTTTAAAGTCATCGAATCTATATTTTTATTAAAATATAGGTAGATGGTATAGGTGCCAGCAGTGACGAGGCATAGGTGATTATTAATGTTTTATTGTAAATCAACACATTGTTACTATATGTAGACAAATATATAAATTATAACAAACAAAATTATAAAAAGAAAATATGAAATCTGAGCATATGATTTTCTAATTTAGTGTATTAATCAATCATCTGTAGGAGTAAACAAAGCGGAAATAGAGTGAGCATGTGCTGAGGAGGGTGTTAACTCTCTCCGATAAAATCTAAAGAGCGTATTAGCAGATTTCCAGTTTCCCCTGGAAAGTATGTCTTCCAGTTGGAAATTTTCTATCCAACTCTTAGATGCAACAGCTGATCTCAGACTTCCTGGAGTGGCTTCTATTCCCGCGTCATTAAGTAGTTTCTTCACCCAGCCTCCGATAATTGTACGCGAAGCGGGTTTAGGGGTTCCTGTTATGGTTACAAAAAGACAATCACTTTTAGCCCGGGATCTTCGTTCTTGCGTAAGGGCAATTAGATGTTTTACCCAGTATACTGGACAGAGTAGGTTATTCTCCTCATTCGGCATCAATTTCCAATTGGATTGTCGTCTTTTATCGGTATCGGTTTTAGAGCCGAAGGCAGGTGTGAAAATTATTGCATCTTCTGACACTGAGTAGTATTCAGGTGAAATTCTTAGTAATGTGAGGTCATGCACTCGTCTTCCTGAACAGAGTAGAAGAATGGTTGCTGTTCTTTTTGCTGCCTCTAATACCTCAGATTGACCGGTCGCCTTTATGCTCAAAAAGCGAATAAGGATATCCGTATCCCAAATGGGTGGTTTTCTAGGTCTAGGGGTCGCTAAAGCAACGGCTTTTAGCACTTGCTTTACCAGGCTATTAGAGCTTAACTTCTCTTGGCCTTCTGGGTTGACAAATGTAGAAATAGCAGATTTATGGACAAGAATAGTGCTAAGTGAGAACTCTTCTTTTTGGTGTAAGTCGGCTAGGAAACGCGCGAAATCAGATCCCGATGGATTATACATTGTTCCTTAACTTCTCTTGGCCTTCTGGGTTGACAAATGTAGAAATAGCAGATTTATGGACAAGAATAGTGCTAAGTGAGAGCTCTTCTTTTTGGTGTAAGTCGGCTAGGAAACGCGCGAAATCAGATCCCGATGGATTATACCTTGTTCCTTTGCCCACTTTATCCATCTCTTCAATGCGGGCCGATAAGTGTTAAGCGTGGACCTACGCCAACTTGATGACAGCAATTCACGTTGTTCTGTTGACCAATTGGTTAAGTGTTGACTCCACCCCCACATTTCCATATCTCCTAAGTCATTTCTAATGCTTTGGATGGAGGTAGTCCTGTCAATAAGTCTATCAGAACTTAGCGTAGATTTATTACGATGAAGGGGGCAGTCAGATAATTCGCTGATGCGTTGTTCAGATGTGATGGAGGAAACACCCATGCTAGGTGGTAAGTCCATGTTTTGTTGAATGCATCGTGAACTTGCGCTCTGTCGAGCAATGTGTAGGGAACTACGTGAGCCCGACGTGATGTGAGTAGATCGATTACCAGATAGCCCCACTTTTTGAACACCTTCAGAGTCATAGCAGATTGAAGGTGAAGCCATACTGGGGAGGGTGCACCCCGTGACAGACAGTCTGCTTTGCAGTTGAAACTTCCTGAGATGTGGTAAATATTCAGGTGAATATAGTTGAGTAGTTGAATTGCTGTTAAGCAAGTAAGTTTTATCAGGGCTGTGGATTTCGTTCCCCCTTCCTTGCGGAGGTAGGAAACTGTTTCGTTGTTTCATTTCATGGCCAAGGTCGTAGAGTTCAGGTGCCGACCGTGATCTTTTAATGCATTGATAATAGCGAGCATTTCCTTCGAATTGTAGTGGAGATGCTGTTGGTTCGGTAACCATGTACCTTTGAGCAAGTCCAGTGCGAATGTTGTCTGGTTGCGTAATAATGCTCGATCCTGATTTACTAAAAGGAAGTCGTTTAGATACACTAGTACTAGAGTTCCTTCGTTTTTCAGTTGTTGTGCGATCCAATTCGCCATTGTTGCAAACACTTTTGGAGCAGAACTGATCCCGAAGGGCAAGCAGACCATTTGTAGGAGCTGATTGCAAAAAATCAGCCATAGGAACCGTCTGTGACTCCTGGCGATAGGTAAGTGGAAGTAGGCGTGATGAAAATCGATATTCATCATCCAGTTGCCTGATTGAATGAAATTTGGTACCTTTTGAATGTTTATAAGTCTGAACTTTCCCGGACAAACAAATTTGTTCGGGTTTTTTAGGTTGAATATGGGCCTTGACGTGCCGTCGCCTTTGGGGCATGGAAATATTGTCGACACAAAGCTGGGTGTAGACTTTACCGTTTCCAATACTTTGTTTTGCTCTAAAAGCTTTTTATAATGGCAGCAGCTTCGCCTATGTTTCGAGTTTGACGTCGGAAACTTGGCATTCTCGGTGTAGGCCTTGATCGAAGTGGTATTCGATAGCCTTTTAACATGTTGAGGATGTGAGGCGGCGCCCCTCGATCCTGCCAGTGACGAGGAAACAGACTGAGCTGACCGGCACGGAAGGCCTGAGAAGAGTCAGTATCTTTTATTTGAGTCTCTCCTATCCCGGCGGGATGAGGGAGAGAAGGATCTGTTACTCCTGGGTTTGTCCTTGGGTCCTTGTCCTGGGTTTCCTCTTTGACTCTTATTTTTTTCCTGAAAGGAATACTCTTTTGTCTTCTTTGACTGTGTACCTTTTTGCTGGCTGAATTGAGGCTTTTTCTGGGTTGTGCCATGCGCTGATGTCCCGGGACCGTTCTGCGGAGCAGAGTTGCGATCCCTGGTTTTCTGCCAGAAGACTTTCCTGATGCCGCCAGCTTTTTCCAAAGCGGAGCTAAATCTTTCAGTTTCAAATAAGTTCGAACTTGATGGAGGTATTTTCCGTAGACAGCTTTTATGAAGCGGATCCTTCACCAAAGAGAGGATATTTTCTCTGCGTTGCTGAATAATCTCCGCTCTATGCCCACAAGCTAATTGCATGGTCTCGTTTGCTGCTTTACTGTAACCACTTTCTAAAAACATGCTGTTTAATTTTTCGTGAATTTCGGTGTATGATAGTGAACCATTTTGACTTGCTAGTAAAAGGAGATTTTGCATCTCTATTTGTAAGGCCTCACCTTGTTGTAACAAAGCAAATGTGATGCCTGCAAATGCCTTCTCCATGTTGACATATGATCTGGAATTGTCGTATTGCTTTACCTCATCATTCGCTTCTAAGCTGGTAAAACCCGGAGAGTGCAAGCAGGTTTTCTGTACGTCAGCATAACGCACACTGTTCCAGTCAGAGCTGTTAAACCGCTGTAGTTTCATTAATTGTTGAAGCATATGATCAGGGGTGTTAGGGATAGAAGGTTCTTTGATTTTAGTGCTCAAGGTAAAATTGAGCTTTGCTTGGTTAGAATCTGGACAAGAACCATGACGTGATTGATTGTCTGACTCATATAATTCCCCACTGACATAAGGGTCAATGCTATCATTACAGGATGGAGTATTGTGTATGTTAGTTGTAGAGGCTACGTGGCTCTTAAGTTCATTTACCTCCCTGATCAGCTTTTTAAACATGCGGTTACTCACGTTAAGCCTCTGTCTTTTCCTCTTTTTGCGTCCATGATCATTTGATGAGCTAGATGAGGATGAACTGGAGTCTGAACTCGATGATTCAGAGTGCTTCCTTTTATTTTTCGCTTTCGGGCGATCGTTTCCAATTTCACCAACAGTGCGCTCTGTTGGGGTTTCTTCATTCATACTGAAAGAAACTCTGAAAGAAACCTTAACGAATTACGGGCTTTGAACCCGTCCGTGGACGTTAGATATGACAAAGGAAATAAGTTAAAAACAATTTACGAACAAAGCGTTTGGAAAAATAACCAAATGAACTGACAAAAATATTGAAGGTAGTTTTATATTTTATTAGATAGGTAAACCAAAACACTATCTATGAACTGTATCACAGTTAGAATATCTGTTGTTTCGAACAGATACGGAAGTTTTAAGGAGAAATTAATAATTTAAAAGTACTCACAGTTTTTTCGATATGAAATACCTTTTACAATTTCTCAAATATTTTTCCTTTTACAATTTCTCCTAGAATATTTGACTAGTACCGATTATGCGGTCACAAATATGCGTAATGCGTATTGTAGAACCGTCTCGGACGGAAATAAAAACGCCAATGAGGAAAATATTGGACTTCAAAATCCAACTGCCTGTGGTGGCGCTAGTGTCGCTTGGTGGGGGGAGGCGTGGTAGGAGACGGAAGGAGGGATGCGTGGACCTAAACCGGAAGTCAAGACTAGTACTAGGACCGGAAATAGCTGCCCCTCTCTCATATAATAAGCTTCGAATAACGGTACAGTACTGTTTAATGCTACATAGCTACATTAATTCCCATCAAGCTGAAAATGAGTATAATTATTTAAAACACAATCAAAAGCATTATTTCAAAATTCCCCATGATTCCGGTTTAAGGAAAAAAATTTACTCACGGTCAAAGGTAAAAAATGGGTGTATCGCAATTTTCTTTAAAACGGTAAGTTTTTCAAATCGGAAAATTACCTCAGACATAAATTGTAGATCATAAAGTTATCTATAAAAAAGGTACCGTTTTTGTGATATAACGATGCAAAAAGTTGCAAGCGTCATAATATGCATCCGTTTCCTTGCCACCTCTGAGGTAGTGTACTATTAGCGCGTTTTTTTTTTAACATTTTTATTATTAAACTTGAAAAAGTCTGAAATAGGTTAGAATAAACACGTGTTTTCACTACGCAGTGGCACTCAAGACTAACTTTCGCATTTATTATTTAAAAAAATATAGAATAACCCTAAGTGAAGAAAATCATCTTAGGACAATAATAGAGATTACAATTATCAAATTCAATGCAATAATCAAATTAAAACTAAAACTACTTATAAAAAGAAAGAAAAAAGATGACTACAAACTAAAATTTAATTTATAAATTGTACAGTCCTTGCATAGCATCAACATGCGGGAATGTGCCCAGAAGGCTGGCAGCATTGCCAATTCGAATGGCAATGCTGATTCTCTGAGCCAGATAATTTCCAGCCCTCCGGTCAAGAGATACCTCAATTAGCTTTTTCGACAATTGTCGGAAAAGCTGATGGGCAGATAGGCCCCCCGGTCCCAGACTTTCTACCCCAAAAGGTTCAAAAGTATAGATATTACCGATAACTACATAAATACATACATACATAAAATCACGCCTCTTTCCCGGAGGGGTAGGCAGAGACTACCTCTTTCCACTTGCCACGATCCCTGCATACTTCCTTTGCTTCATCTACATTCATAACTCTCTTCATGCAAGCTCGGCGGTTTCGGGTACTTTTGACCTGACCCTTTACCAGGACGTCCTTAATTTGATCAAGATATGTTCGTCTAGGTCTTCCCACCCCGACCTTTCCCTCCACACTCTCCATGTATATCTGCTTAGTCAACCTGTTTTCATTCATCCTCTCCACATGACCGAACCATCTCAACATACCCTTTTCTATTCCTGTAACTACATCTTCTTTCACATCACAACATTCCCTTATCACACTGTTCCTTATCCGGTCACTCAATTTCACACCCAACATACTCCTTAACGCTCTCATTTCCACTGCATTTATTCTGCTTTCGTGCTTCTTTTGCCATACCCAACTTTCACTCCCATACATGAATGTCGGGACCAACACGCGCCCCTGTGCACAGCCAGTCGAGCCTTTTTGGATAGTTTCTGACTGCTCATAAAGGCATGCAAAGCTCCATTCACCATGTTCCCCGCGTTCACTCTCCTTTCAATATCACTATCACACTTGCCATCTGATGTAAACTTTGATCCCGATAGCTACATATTTGCGCCTTTTGAGGTTTTTTGCCTCATTTGAAGCAGAACGGCCTTAGATTTAGTAACCTGAAGATGAGACGGCGCAAGTGTGTCGACACAAGTAGCATCCCACACCAAAGGCCGCCCCAATCTCCAGGGTACCAAAGTCATACCATCCGGTCTCTTGGCATCATCCCGAGCCAGACCGTTTGGTTCTAGAACGGCTGGAACATGGATGGTGGCAAGAGCACGGATGATTATATCATTTAGGGCGGCATGGCGCCCTAAACGGCCGGCACTCCTAGGACATGAAAGGCCGTGGTGTCCATAGCCGACAACGGTATCCCCGCAAGGACAACTATTATTAAAGACTAACGGTATTTCATGTGTTGAGCATTCTGAGATAAAGCAACTATACGACCCTAGCCACGTACACAATTAAACAGAGAGACAGATGTTGTCTCAAGGTTTCACTACAGTATAAATGAAGGGACTGGGTTTCATTATACTTATGTATATTTTATATTTTGAATTCAAGTTAAAATTACCGACAGAACAATATTTTTACTTATATTACTGCTACATAGAGTATATACGAGACGTGCTTATGCATATTATGACGCTTGCAACTTTTTGCATCGTAATATCTCAGAAACGGTAGCTTTATTGAAAAAAAATATTGATTCCTTTTTATAGATATCTTTATGATCTACAATCTATGTCTGAGGTAATTTTCCTATAAAACTTACCGTTTTGAAGAAAATCGTGAAAATCCCATTTTCTTACCTTTGACCTTGGGTAATTTTTTTCCTTAAACCGGAATCATGGGGAATTTTGAAATAATGCTTTTGATTGTGTTTTAAACAATTATACTCATTTTCAGCTTGATGGGAATTAATGTAGCTTCATTCCTATTTTTTGGTCTAAATTGACCGGACTGAAAATAAAATGGAGAAATAAACCATCTACGCAAAGACCGACATCCGCGCGAACGGAGTCGCGGGGGAAAGCTAGTAGAAAATAAAATTCGGGTGTTTTATTTATGCATACCGATTACGCCGAGATTTATGGACCGATTTACGTGATTCTTTTTTTGTTCGGTAGAGTACCTATACTTTCAAGTTGGTCCCGTTGTTACCTAGTCAGGATCTGATGATGGTATTCCAGGGAAATCAAGGGCAAACCTCAAATTTACAGGCAATTACGTTTTTGACAATTTCATAGATCTGTTTAAGTATTTGCGTCTGATAGTCATCATCCCATGTGAATGAGCTGATGATGGAAGTTACAACTCCTCAACGGTTAGGAGTTGAAAGAAAATTCTTACGAAGTTATACGTACATGTGAGGCTATTAGGTTGACCTGATAATAAAAAATAAATCTCATTAACGTTAAGATTTTAGGTGAAAATGGATGCGGACAAATTTCGTCTCTTCACTTGTTTCCTTTTAGCTGTTTGTATGGGTAGTGTTAACACAAAATAGGGATTTAAAGGCGTGATGTTATTAATGTTATGCATGTATGTACATAATTATGTATGTTATTATGTATGTTAAAGAGACGACTGAAAGTTGTCATACAAAGTCTTTTTTTTTAAGGATGGGAAATCATCAAATGACCTCTCCCGCTCTGGGTGGAACGGAAGGGAGTGTCAGACTTTTACTGACTAAAACCCACCTCGTTCCTTCAGTTGCCCTTTGCGTTCCGGGGCCACGGTATCTCGTTAGAACTTTCCCGCAGCCCCGGCTCAGTTTATCCCGTTTCCCCCCCTTGGGGGTTGACATTTCAAAAATCCCTTCTTAGTGCTCACTTATGTTACTAAAGGAACCTCTGTTCAAAATCTCAGACTCCTATACCGAGCGGTTTCGGCTGTGCGTTAATAAATCAGTCACCCAATCGCACCCCCTAAATCACGATTGGAGGGTAGTTTGAAAAAACTTATAATGTCAAACATATTTACTTGCCTATGTACGTGTTCATGCCAAGTTTCAAGTTTATAAACCCAAGGAATAAGATTTTTCATAGAAACGTTTTTACCCCTTTTCCCCCCTTGGGGGTTGAATTTCCAAAAATCCTTTCTTAGTGCTCCCCTACATATCCCAAGGAACCTACATTCCAAATTTCAGCTGTCTACGACCAGTAGTTTCGACTGTGCGTTGTCTGTCAGTCAGTCACTCAGTAACGGAAGAGTTTTATATATATAGAAGATAGATATTCTACTAACTATAGATTTTATACTTATTAGAATCGAAACGGGAATATTCTATCTATAATTCTGAATTCAATGGGTATAAAACCTTCCGCCAAGCAACCAATGACTACCTAAACGCCGTCCGCGTGTTAAGTCGAAGTTTCATATAAATCAAGATTCGACTTCATATTTTATCTTTTTTATTTACTGGAGCACAACCCTTTATTATTGAATGTATGTTTTCGATTAAAATAAAATAAATAATCGTATCATCTACCATCGTATCATCTACCAAATTTTAGCGACAATATTTCTACATGTCAAACGAAGCTCAACGAAATAGATGGATTATCTTTATCACGTAAATATAACTGAACGAACGAATATTCACATAACAAACGCTAAGAACTATTTCTCTCCCTCAACATAACAGCTTCTGGAAAGAACAATATTTTCCCAGGAATAAGAAATAATACATCCAATTCCACAAGCAATTTCCACCTCTCCCGCCTTGTTTCCTGTCAATCATTTTATTGCAAGATGGAATTTCACCTCAGAATTTCACCGTTGTTATTTGACACGAAAAATCTTTATTACGAAAATCACTTATGCCTACATATATATGTGTTTTGTAAAATAAGTAAAAATAAAACTATAATCTAAACTTTACTAAGTACTACTTACTACTACTGAATTTTATTATACCGAAAATTATCGCAAATATGCGTAGATTATGTATCATTCTGTAGCAAATTATTGTAAAATTTAACAAATTTTTTTATGTAGGTAAAGTTGTTAAGAATCCTTATTCAAATATGATTGATATGAAAGATTAATACTTCAAAATTACAAAAGAAAAAGCCAAGGAAATTGTAACAAAAGCTCTCAATTGATAAGTGTACTTTAAAGGGAATGAGAATATATTTTCCATTGTTTTCAATGCTCGTGTAGGCTTCATTTCTTTTCAAACAAATTGGACCCGACCCGAAATATACTCAATTCATATCTGAGTAACCAACATATTGTTCCAAATATAAATATAAGTGGTATAGTACCTGTAACATATATGACAGCTAATCAATGCTTACACACGAGGTGAATTCACATGTTCAAGTTAATTTGATATGAGACCCTATCTATATCATTCTATAGATATATTTACAGTAACTAACATACCATTTCTGTATCAAATATAAACTAGGTTTATGCCGCAGCTTTGCCCGCACGAAACTACACCTACAAAAGAATATAGGTGTTTCGCAAATCCCACGGGAACGTTAGGCTTTACCGGGATGAGAAGTACCCTATGTTCTTTTCCAGAATCTTAATTATACATACGCAAAATTATAAGAAGATCGGTTTACTAGAAAAAGCGAGAAGAGGTCATAAATTAACAAATTTACTTCCGCATTTATAAAATTAGGAGAGAATTAGAAACTCTTAAAATCAGATTAAAAAAATCTTGTTATGTTCAATAGTCATTTCCCCAACTAGTTATTTATTTGTGTCTCGAAAGATTCACATTTCTCAACGTTGGATACTATGCAATTCGATTAAGCAATACTTATTAATTAAGCTACCCCTTCCAAGGTCAAGGGAAAGCGGCGGAACAAACTACCTACACGGCATTAAGAGTCCTAAATGGTAAAACTTTATCCTACTCAAGCTATACCTCTAAATTACTCACCTCAAATTTTCCAGTGACTGGGTCCAAGTCTAAGATGGCATAGTCTGCATCTCGGTCACCAACGGCGTCGATGCGGACATGGCCGGTTATACCTTTAACAAGAAGAATATATCTATAGTATACCTAAACAAAACTCAGCCTCTTTGACGCAGTGGCAGAAGCATAGTGAGTGCCAGCTGCTTGTCTCCCCATGCAGATGATAAAAGTCTATCATGAGAATGGCTTATAAACTTGAGATGCTTCTTCTAGGCGATAGGTGAGCAACCTGTTTCTATTTGAATCTCAATTTCATCATTACGCCATACAGCTGATCGTGGCCTTTCAGTCGTTTCGAAACTGATGGCTCCGTCTACCCAGTAAGGGAAAAAAGACGGTATCAGATGTATGTATGTTACGTGAATAGTTTGCGATGAGTACCAGATCCCTGTTTAGAGCAACAGCCGTCAAAAGGAAGAATGCCATTATATTTAATAAAGTTGGCACTTGAAGAAGAAGAAGATGTAGTTACCATGGAAGTCTCTGTCCCACATCTTGGCGGTGATGGTCCTTCCGTCCCGGATGTCGTCTCCTTCAGTCAAGGTCTCGTTCAGCGCCATACCCAGCAGATATACCCCGTCGTAGAAAGCGCCAATGAAGAAGTTTACCTGGCCACATTGATTATTGAATGAATGTATGAATGAAGTTATAAAAATCATAGACAAACTTAGACTTTATCTTGCTTATCTTTATACATATTGATTGATCAAACGCACTAACATTATCAATAAAGAAACATCTTGAAAATATTTTCCATATTATTCCATAGTTAATTATGCATCTTGGATTAATAATTTTGCGTCCAAGACCCAAAAAAAACTTGTAAAATGATGTTGGCTAAGACCTACTTCACTCTGAGATATCGGCGTTATATCTCTCAAAATCCTATTAAATAAACACTAAGCACAAAAGCCTTAATAATTCAGATTTCTATGACATAGATCTCTCAAATTATGTAACCTGTTTAGCTATACAGTTCGCTTTATAGCCTACTTCAAAAGAAAATGTAAAATACAGTGACGAAAAAATGCGTGCAATTTTTCTCAGATGAAACTCACGTAATTTTAAGACATCATAAAAATGAGGTTTACTGTATTAAGATCTTCCATCCACACCCATATAAAAGGCTTGTGCCCGGCGGGTATGAAAATGGAAGTCATTTCTTACTTTCGTGGTGTATGATAGTAATTTCTTATTTTTATTTCGATCTAGTTTCGTCCACTTTAAATATGAATTTCCTTGTCGTTAAAACTTTGTAATCGAGTAGTATTTGCAACGTTTGAATAGAAAGTCTAAGTCTAAGTCTTAGACTAACCTATCTTGATGAAGTCGGGTGAAAGGTCCGGTCAAGAGTATTCTAAATTAGGATCTTACTCAATAGACTAAACTAATAAAAACTAATAAAAAAAGTTAAAATCAAGTGGAAATAATGTAGTCTCTTCCTACCCCTCCGGGAAATATGCGTGATCATATGTATGAAATGTTCTATTTCTTTACATTCAATACAGGACGGGTACAGGAGAGAAAATCAAAGAAAACTTAATTAAAAGGTTTTTTTAGATCTGTAAATAAGAACTATTTCGTAAATGTTTTTAAACACACAATTTTACCTTTTGCATAAGTGAGTCAATTCCTAAATAGTCCCTTTGTCGTTAGTCCACATTGCAATTCCTGTCACAAGTCGGGTCTAACCCGCTCTATCCTGCAGGAATTAGTATCACCACCCACTCTATGCTATTAGAAAATTAGCGAAAGTACAGATGGTGTTCACATAATTTATTTACTATTTACGTTCTTCTTCTTAATCATCTGTCTTTTGGTCGAAGGTTCGTACCCGAGGGAATCTCCAGAGAAATGAAGCCTATATTTATATGGGACTAATTATCCAGATTGAGTTAGCCTTGAAGTTAGTTCTTACTATTTGTGTTATGAGATACTAACTCAACAATACTATATTTTATAATAAATAATAAATATATAAACGACCCAGGCCAATCAGAGAAAGCTGTTTCCCATCATTCCCTGGCTAGGATTCGAACCCGGGACCAACTATGACACAGACAAGAGCACTACCGCTACACCAAAGAGGCAGTTCACGTAATGATACTACTGGAGCTCTCTTATCTATATCTGAGCAAAATTTTTATCAGTCCGATAATTTATGGGATTATTCATCCATATTTAGTGCCTCTTTCCCGAAGTCCTTCCTATTGCAGCGATCCTTGTATCTAACCGTTACTGTATCTTCATATATATAACTGTTACTGTATCTTCTTTTACATCACAACATTCCATTATCACACTGATCCTGTCACTCAATTTTATACCTCGATCATACTTTACCCTTTAATTTCCACCGCGTTTGTTCTGCATTTATGACTCTTCTGCTACACCCGACTTTCAATGTAACTTAAGGTTTACTTGTTGTAATTCTAGAGTAGGAACGTATTTGTTCTCTATTTAATTTGCACATCGGAGGTTCGTACAAATTGCAGGATTTCCATGTCTCATGAAGATCTGCCCGATTGGAATTGCAGATACAAGGCTAACGAGACCGGATTCAGCTAAGATTAAGTTTAATCCCAAGGTAAAAGTATTTTAAGACTAACTCTTGCCATTACCCGTAGGATAATTCAGAATAAAATCTTATGTTTCTCCTGAAGGTCTAATCCATTCATAGTCTCTGTACAAAGTTTTATCACAATCGTTAAACGAAGTAGTTTGTGAATTTTTTCGTTACAAATAGCATAAAGTACATCATCTTGAAATTTCATTATAATTTAACGAAGAAGACGCGCAAGTACCAGTTATATAAACCTAAAAAAATAATAGGAGCTCAAAGCGTAACATTTGACCTACGTGGATCATTCAAAGTGGGTATCAGTGAACAGTGATATCTTCGGATAACAAGCTTGAATACAGTAGGTGGAGGCACGCCCTTATTAGCCACCTACAATGCAACTTACGACGTCATATTTCTCAGTGTAAAATAAATATGTCTACACTTCATGAACTAGAGCGTAACATGAAACACGCGATATCTATAAGATTATAATAAGATGAAGATAAAATACATATAAAATATTACGCTAACTTATGTGTTTACTGTTAAGAGATAAGTTTTCAACCTTTACTGATGATTTACCTTTTACGCTTACGATTGTTACAAAACAATAGTTAAAAAGCTTTCAAAAATATATACACCGAGTGACAAAAAAGCTACAGGTATGTGATATCTCTTTTTTCGAACGGTGAAATTGGGAACACGCAGAGATGAATGAGTGTTTCCTCCATGAGAAAAAGACCCACACTGTGATGTGGGTCGTAGGCTAGATATTATTATACAAATGTGTGTTGTGTATAAGTAGTTTATCCTTACCTCTTCCCCGTCCGAGAAGGTATAATTATAATGCAGCCTGGCTCTGGCCCGGACGGCATCCGCGAAGTCGTCGAAGCGGTCTCCCGTGGGTAACTTCAGGGAGACACGAAGCAGGGCTTCGTAGGCGGCGCGCGCGGCGGCATCACGGTCATCTCCGGCGGCCCAGCCTGTCTCGCCCCAGTACCCTCCCTGATATAAAGTTCATGATCGTTATCATCAGACCACATACTTTTAAATGAATTATTACATACATATAATCGCGTTTTATTCCGGACAGAGCCAACAGTCTTGTTAAGACCACATTCAGCTGTATAACATTCGGAGTGGCTTCGAGAAAAGCAATGCAATACATTGCTTTTCCTATCCAAGAAAATAATTCTGTGTTTTTTTTTTGTTTATTTATGATATGAAGAATATCCGAAGGTCTTCAGAATAAAAGATAAGCCGACCATCCGTCAAAGGCATGGATGCCTACGAAAGCGTAAGATGTGTGATCGGCCACAAACAATTAATGCGCTATTTCCTTAATCGCCTGTTACTGCCACAAAAGAAGAGTGGTCCTGACTGTGAACTTCATGGCAATGTAAGGTAAGTCATTATCCTCCGACCTTCATACATACATATACATATAATATAGGAGAGTGTGGAGGGAAAGGTCGGAGTGGGAAGACCTAGACGAACGTATCTTGATCAAATTAAGGACGTCCTGGTAAAGGGTCAGGTCAAAAGTGCCCGAAACCGCCGAGCTTGTATGAAGAGAGTTATGAATGTGGACGAAGCGAAAGAAGTATGCAGAGATCGTGGCAAGTGGAAAGAGGTAGTCTCTGCCTACCCCTCCGGGAAAGAGGCGTGATTTTATGTATGTATGTATGTATGTATATACATATAATCACGTCTATATCCCTTGCGGGGTAGACAGAGCCAACAGACTTGTAAAGACTAATAGGCCACGTTCCTTTAAATTTATCAAAGACCAATCTATTTCCACATTAACCATATTAAGAACGTCTGTTTGTATTCACAAATTACTATTCACTGAAACCTATGCAATAACGTACAAATATTGACTTTACTTCTTGTTGCCATCCGTCCAGTGAAACGGGTTGACAATTGAGCACAGTTTGATGCGAGCGAGCTCTAGAATTAATACTGGGGCTTAGCTAAAGTCATTCTGCCAATATTGCTCGAGGGGGTCGCCTGCAGTTGATTGTCGAAGGACGACGCTCCGCTGCGATTATGCAAATGATCAGTCATAGAATAATAACCGCTATGAAAGAGTGCCAAATCGAAAGAACATGTTTTATTCTATTTTTAAAATAATGGCATCAAATTTGTATGATGTCTTGTGAGAATCTGAAATGCGTAAAAGAAGATGGTACGTTCATATTTGGCAGCCAGTGAGTGGACCTTTTCAAGAGCGTTTACGAGGCGAATTATAAGTGTGTTTTATTTCTCTCTTCATATTGTTTTGGTTAATACATACATATAGTCACGTCTGTATGCCTTGCGGGGTAGACAGAGCCAACAGTCTTGAAAAGACTGATACGCCACATTCAGCTTTTTGGCTTGATGATAGAATTTCGATTCAAATAGTGACAGAAGAATCCCAATTTTATAAGCCTATTCCTTAGTCGCCTTTTGCGACTTTTTTATTGGTACAAGGAACCACACGGCACAATATTAATATTTTGGTTAATAATATGTTAATTTGAATAGAGTAAGAAGAGAAGACATTAGGCAACAGCCTTATGGGGTTTTATCGCTTTCTAATGAAACAACAATAAAACTTTTATCTCAACGCCATAGTTTAAATCGTAGAAAACTGAATAAATATAATAATATATAACAGCGCGGTTAAAACATTTATAATTAAGTGAATACTCTAAAGGTTAAATAGGTTACACTTAATTTTTAAAATAAACAGACAGGTAAGTCAAGTACAACTCAGTCGAGTTAAAAAAAGTATTTTTTTTCCCAACATCATTTATACTGAAGACCTTTTTATAATTTAATTTCGTGAACAATCTTATCTGGGCTAGCTTTGGGTTGTTGAGATTCTAATCTTAATAAGTCGTGAAATTCAATTCTAGTAAATTTACTTTGTAAATATCTTTACAACCAAGTCGAGATCTATAAATACCCTTTATCGAACTGCAAAAATAAAGGTTGTTTAGATATTACGAGCCTTTTTATCGTTGGCGGACAAAAAAAAATATATATTTGCGCATGAAAATATTAAAAGGGACTAGGTATTTACAGTAACAAAGGGTTTCATAAACATTGATTTAAAGCAACAGGGAATAAGAATTTATTTACATTGAGTATAAAAACAGATGGACAATGTAAAACTAGAAGCTATGTTCAATTGTTCAGTTTAAATTCCATTGCAGGAAAAGTAAATAATTTAAAAATAATATAGTGTTAAATATAGACATAAAATTTTGTAATTAATATTTTACGATGCTTCAGAAAAAGGACTTTATCAACTTCGGACTTCCCAAAAGATGAAAATATTAATAGAAAACTTAAATACCACAATGTCTCAATTTATAATTAAATTTTACGGTCATTCAGCAAAATGGCAAAGACAGGGCTTATCTACTCATACTTATATACGGGACTTTGCACTAGTTCCATCAAGTTTATTCCCTTGTTTCATATTACGGCATGTTTATGTAGTAGAACAACATTAAAGTTGAAAATATTCCTTTGTTCTCGGTAAAATTTAAATGTTTAAAATACTGTCTGCACAACAAAATATTTCTTAACCAAATTACGTTTAAGACACAAAGAGCGCGCTTACTTATGTACGAGTAGGTATATTTGTTGGTCGTTTTAATATAAAAGTTGTCAATTTATTGATTTGAAATTTGCTAGAGGTGTGCTTGCAAAGTTTTTACATTAAATTTAATTTGCTTTGGCAAACTTTTTTTGCGCCTGTCTCTCTAAAATCTAAGTATATAGCAAATAAGACTTAGCAATAATATCACAAATTTCAAGAGCATCAGAAAAACCTTCCACTTTTGTCAACCAGTGACAAAGGCATAGATAACTTTTAAATTAACATAAGGTTTTAGTGGGGATTCTAAAGTAAAAAGCCTACTAGCTTTCACCCACAGTTCACCTGCGTAAATATTGTTTACTCTATGTCCATCTCCGTACGACTATATAGACTATATGTTTGCAAAATTTCATGAGGATCGTTTCAGTGGTTTTGATGTGAAAGGCGGACGAACAAACATACTTTAACATTTCCAATATTAGGATGGATGTTCAAAGAATATTAACTATATTCATACTATACTATATTCATTTCATCTAAGTCGGTCAGTCAGACAAAATGTTGCAAAAAATTAGTTTGGATTATTCTGATTTCTGCGTTCTCAGCTTTCCGTATAAAGAAGAGAGAGAAAGAGAACGTTACCTGGAATATCTCGACGTCGAGAAACGCCCAGTCTCCCCGGGTCATGCCCAGGGCATGAGCCGCCAGCAGGAACTCCCGGACCAAGGGTCCGCGGACGCTCAGGATTACAACTGTTCAATAAACAATTCATTAAACAATCTAAAATTATTTTGTATGTTATTTTTTTAAGAAAATCAGCTTTATCTAAGGCACAGTTCTTAAGAAAAACAGACACACATAAGACATACTTAGTTCAAAAAACTTTGTTGCAGTGCTATGCTGTTTTAAATTAGCTGTCAAATTACCGGTTGATCAAAATTGCATGTATTGTATGGCACTATTAAATTTTTCATATTTTTCACATACACCATACCAACAAATATGTATATAAGTTTATCCCAAATTAAAAGGTATTATTAACTTATATCTTCAGCTATAACTTTCTGTCGACTACACAACAACACTTTCTGCTATTAAAACGGACATTTGATATAAAGACATAACTCTTGAGAATGGCCTTTAATGTGTGTTTATAAAGGCATAGGCCACGGCTTGAAGGTCAGAAGGTGAAGACAATTTTAGATGAGACATAAATGTATCATGTCATTCGTCCAAGCTTTTGTTACCGAACTGCGAAACATACTTAAACTAAACTTTACTTAAAATAAATTGTGAAATTTAACTTTAGGTAATTAATTCATTTTGTATTCATTTTTATTTGTCAAGATACACATTCCTCTAAGGCCTATTTGTAGATCGAGTTCGATGCCGTGAAGTTTGTTGCGTCTGTCTTCTACCTATACTTGTGCTTTGGTAGCGGTAGGTAATTTTGATTATAAATTATTAATGTAAAACGGAATGAGAAAAAAAAATAATCAAAAGATGAGCACAACAGGTATGTAGAATTGAACAATATCAAAACAACCATCGAAAAACAAAAATTAATGTCTCTTCTTAAACCAAAACCCCTTTTCAAAAACAACCTTTGCTTTCAGATAAACAGCATGGTTTTATTAAACACAAATCTACTATTAGTAATTTATTAGAATATAAACATTATCTTTGTGAGGTTTTTGATAGGGGGGACAAGTGGATAGTATATATACGGATTATAGCAAGGCTTTTGACAAGGTTGACCATAATTTGTTATGCCAAAAAATTGCAAGGTTTGGTATCCATGGCTCAGTGCTAAGATGGGTTAAATCGTATCTTGCCAACAGAAGCCAACTTGTGGCTGTTAAAGGATATGTCTCAAATCCCATTGATATTACTTCAGGTGTCCCTCAAGGTTCCCACTTGGGCCCACTGTTCTTCCTAATCTTCATCAACGATCTGGTTGATAGGCTCTCTTGTCATTGCTTACTGTATGCGGATGATCTTAAAATCTTCCATAACGTTAACAACATCCAGGACTGTAAGCTGCTTCAGCGGGATCTTGATGAAATTGTAAGTTGGTGCAGAGTCAACAAAATGTTCTTGAACATAGAAAAATGTTGTGTAATCTCTTTCACCAACAAACACAACAAAATCGATTTCTGCTACCAGTTGGAAGGACAAACACTTTGCCGAAAGAATATGGTTAAGGATCTCGGAGTCTTTTTTGATGACAAACTGACTTTTAGAGGACACTACGACTATATGGTCAAAAAATCTATGAAAGCCTTAGGCTTCCTTGGTAGGATAACTAAGGATTTTAAGAATGTCAAAAGCCTTATCCTTCTCTTTAATTCTTTAGTGAGGAGCAATTTGGAGTATGGATCAGTTATTTGGTCGCCCCTTTACGCAAACCATACGGAACATATTGAAAGTGTCCAGAAAAAATTCCTCCGTTTGCTTTGCTTTAGACTCAAACCCGGCCGTAATCGTTCATCATACCAGGAAAAACTTAAATGTTTTTACATTTCGGATCTTAGTACCCGCCGTCACCAACAAGGTCTCATAACTTTATTTAAAATACTCCATTCTATCATTGATTCTCCGACATTGCTCTCTCAATTGAATATTAGTATAAGATATAATCCCCGTCGCACCCTGCCTATCTTTGTACTGCCCGTTTATAAAAATAATACGTCGTTCTCGAACCCATTGGCTAGGATGTGCCGGAAATATAATGAGATATCCTGCAATGTGGACATTGATATATTTAATTGCAGATTACGTAAATTTAAAACTGATATATTCAAGATTCTCTGCACCACATCTAGTACATAGTCTGGCATTGTTTTTGTAATTGTTTGTGGTTAACTGTATTGTATGTATTTGTAATTTTAGTACTTTATTATTATAACTGCTTGCTCATAACAAGTTTTATATTAGTTATTAAGCTTAAGCAACTGCGCATACGCGTTTAGGATGCTAAGTTGGAACAATTTTAATTATTAAGAAACCTTGTATCTTATTAGTTAGTGTCTGTTGTGTTGCCTAATAAATAAATAAATAAATAAATAAATAGTATATAAAACACCTTAAAGATATACTTAACCCTCCTAGAAACCGGTTTTCCTTTATAATTGGAATGGTAACATACAAAAAAAATCAAAGATGAAAGCTATGACAAATTATATCCATATCAAACATCGAATTTTAATAAATTAGTTGAGCGTTGTCCCTTAGACCTTTTTATATATTTTTATAGAGGCACGCTTTGTGTTCATAAAAGCCTTACAATCCTTTTCATAAAAAGGTACATGTTGCGTATTATCTAAAATCTCATACGACCTCCTTTGTGTATTATTCCGTCGCTAAAAAAATATCTAACTATAGAAATTGTTTTCTTAACGCAGAGTTTCCCAAAGTGGGGTAGACGTACCAATGAAGTTACGCGATTGATTCACAGTACCCTCGAATTTATTTACGTTTTAAGTTTGGGATAACTTGCCGTTACATTAATTGTCTGAACCTTAGATATACAGTCTTTAAACTCGGCTGGTACTATTCAAAAATGTTACAGGTATTAAAGCGCCCGTACCTTAATTTTATCTCGGACGTTTCGAATAACCTACCTTATATAATTATAATTATAATACATAAATATATAAATAGTACCTATAGTATTTATAAATAGTGTGATTCAAAGTAAAATTTAAAAATACGTTATAATCAGCTCATAGAAGATTGGAATAAAATTAAGTTATCTTGTGTCTTCTTCAGGATGCTATTTTTTATAGCCTGACCGGGATTTAAATCAATGTCAAAAAATGCTGTTTGATAAAAAAAAAATTGCATTAAAATAAATAGTAAAATAAAGAAAAAAATATAGGCCCAGAACTATAACTCCATTGGGTGGATATATATGTATGTATGTATATACAGCAAGATTACAAAGAAACCCATTGAAACCCCGAAATCCCTCAAGTTAACAAGGGTGCAATCGCAGACACACTCAGTGATGTGTGTTAAGCTATAGGTATGGAAATAATGGTGATGTTTTTGACATGTGATTAAAAATTGTTTATTCCACTACTTCCTTATCTAGGACCGAAGAATAACGAAAAATAAAATTGTAATTGATTTTCCCTACTTTAAAAAGGTTTTGAAGCTCTTCACTGGTTGATTTATTCTAAAGACAATAAATTTTTTTCTTGGTAAAAAATAATGACTTGACAAAGCTTGAAAGAACGAGCATTTTAATTAGAATAATAGTGAAACCCATTTTTCAAAATATAATTAATTAATTAATTGAAAATGTCTTGTTATAAAAAGTACCTCTAAATATCATGAGTAGGTCGCCCCAAGCTAATTATGCATAAATATTATGGGCGAGGCCGTAGTATCCTGTTACTACGAGTAGTGAATAAATTGTGAAAATATAGCGGTGCGTATTAAGATAATCTAGAATTTATAGAAACAAAATCATTATTTGGCGACAAAAAGGTAATAACACAAAAATCCATCCGTAATGCAAAAAATTAAAGAAGTCTTTTCACATTTTATAACGTCGTTATTATATTAACATCAATAAAATACCTACTTGCACAGAATTAAAATTAAAAGTGTAGGCAGATACATACATACATAAACTCACGCCTCTTTCCCGGAGGGGTAGGCAGATACAGACAGAAAAAAAAGAAAATTGTGTATTCATCATTGTGGGGCTTGTAAAACATCAATAAATAATTTGTCACATCTTTCGGTGTCACAACATTGTGTGATGTGATATAAGTTTGCTTGAATATTTTAATTGTATCTTGCACTTTAATATTCTATATTTTTTAAGTGATTCCAAACACCTACTCAGTCGTTGCGCTTTTTAACCCTAGAATTTGCTTTACAAAATTAGTGTAGACCTTTATCTAGAGCTGTATAAATACCAACCACTTAGGAGTAAGAATTATGTAGCCATGAAAGGGCCAATATTTGACTTGAGTGATAAAAGCTTCTTGACGCCCTTCGCTAATGACAACACGGCAGAGGCTCCTTTCACTTTTGTCTAATTAGATTCTGACTATATTTCCTCATCAATGTCGAAAATAAGTGTTTCTTGACTCGAAATTTTAACAAAATTATGCGAAGTCATAATTATTCAAAAAAATCGGACTACATCATGTCATTCCCTTCAGGGACACCCTTTCTATATCAAGTTATAACTTCGAGGTTTGTATAATATCAACAAATGTATGCAATAAAAAATCTGAACATATCGAATTCTAAAACACCGTGCTCCGAAGAAAACATGACATCAAATACACATATGCATGCACCTAAAATTTAATTATTTTTTTATTTAATTTTTAGTTTTCTACTGTATTATAATTATTGGTCTAAACGGGATTTCTAACATACATAAATATATCACGTCTTTGTTCCTTACGGGGTAGCCAGAACCAAAAGCTTCATAATTTATTTAAATATTTTTCAGTCCTAAAAATGTTGTAGTCGTTGTAGGCCATAAGTAATAAAGACAGTTAGTGAGTCCTCGCACCGTACCTAAATAGTTTCTTTCTCACCGTTTCTTTTACAGCATAATAAGGACTGAATGTAATTATGCAGTTGTATGCACATTTTCGTTAACACATACATGTATCATTGTGAGAGACTTTTGTTAATTAGCTAGAAATACAGGGAATTTCAAATTACATTTGAACTTAATTTTCATTTCAGCTCGGGAGACAAATGAACGAACAACGGTGAAGTGAATGACCCTCAAACAAAATGGAATATTTATGCATAATTACGTTGTAGGTATAATTGTTTTTGAGAGACTGCATTTGTCTTTTACACTCCATACATAATATGTATATTTTTAAATTTATGATGTCGTGTTCCAGTCTAGAGGTGCTCCAGAGGTGCGGATGTAACTAGGCGGGACCAACGCCAGGAGGAAGAAAGTCGTATTTCAGCAAAGCGACCAATCCCTTTCCGTGCAGATTGTAAAAGTCAATCAAGGGAAAAGCTAATAAACTTGGGATTCTTCTTTTAGGCAATGGGCTAACAACCCGTCACTATTTGAATCTCAATTACTTAGTTTTTTCGTAAAATGATGGCTCTGTTTTTCCGTAAGGGACAAAGACGTGAGTATGTATGAAAACTTCATGACACAAATTGTGGCCTATTACACGTTTATTAAAACTATTGGCTTGTTGTTAATTAAAAAACTTCTAACTACAATAATTCGTTTGAATAATCATTTATTCAAACAAATCTTGCTTACAGAAATGCAAATGAAAGCTCACTTTATGCTTCGTCAACTGCATAACAGTTGTAATGGAGAAGGAGTCGTAACGGGTAATGACTAAAGGGATTACTTATTGTTATTTTCAAGCAAATTAAGAGTTTCCCATTAAACGTCTCTAAAGAAAATTAGGGTGGTGTAACTATTAGAAAATTATTCTAAAACTAAGAACATTTTAAAAGTTTCCTAATTTAGTAGTGTAATTGGATTTCGATTTTATAATGATTTACATAACTACTTATATTATTTGTAAGTTCATTTTCAGATTGTGGCGCATTATGAAGTTGCCTGAACTATTTAAATTAATGGTCGTAAATAAACACTTTTTAGTAGGAAAAATTTATAGTATTATACTCTATGCATGTCAGTTCAGTAAACAAATTCACTAAAATTCGGCTGAAATGCGATTTCCACTACCATAGTATCGTAATTCGCTTCGCGTCGTGATTGGAGGGCTGAATCGCTGCCCACGTCACTGTGTCGAGTGCGCTCTCGAGCCAATGAACACAGACTTTGAACTTTCCGCGACGTCAGACACTTGAATTTGTCGAGAAAAATCTTAGCCTTCAACCTTTAATGAGCTTGGCTGGAAGAGATTTCTTTCTGTTTCTCGATACAAAAACGATTTGGCTATTTGGATAAGATATTACTTCATAATTCCTACTCTCATTTAAATATCTGCAAAGAATCATTATTTTTAACGGCTTAAGGTCGTTGAGATTTTCAGCAGTTAATCTTACTTAACTTCATCACCCTAACATTAACTGAAAGACATTGATTATAATTCAGACTATTGCATTTTTCTACCATATATCTCATTTCTTGATGGTTGTGTTTTCGCAATTTGAGTGTTCATTTCATCATTCCGTTTTATTTCATATGATCAAGAGAATTTCCAATTGAGCAACTGGTAACCTGGTTAAATGCTAATTAACGCACCGCACCTTGTCAATAACCAGATAATTAACAAAACAAACATCCAATACAGATTGAACCCTTGGAGGAAACTTATTGACAGATAAATGAACGCACGGCCCAAACCACTGAATATGGAGAACAAAAATTGTGGAGTTTTTTCATTCCACGCGTGCGGAGTCGCGGATGCACTCACTGGAGTGCGCCTACTAAAATACTGTACGAGTTATATACCTACTTAACTGTTAGTAGATATATAAATCGTACAGTATTTTCTAACGTCACTAACGATATATTAGTAGAGTAGTACTAGATATACCTACAGTTCGAAAGTTATAGAGTTACAAACATTGATACAAAAATGTAGGTATCTTTACCCCAAGTTTACCCGTAGACCTCACCGACTTCGCGAAAACGAATAATTTCATTAGATATTCTATTTACTTACAACATTATGAGTCTACACTTAGTCCCAGTTGACGATTTTCTCACAAAAACAGAAAACATAGTCCCTAAGTTCCAGAAAGTTTTAAACATGTTAATTCCCCATTGGGAAAAACCTTAGAAATCTAAGTTTTTCAGAAATGTAGCTTTTTTTTTTTATCGCTACAGCTGAACATGTTTTTTCATAGT
Source organism: Amyelois transitella (assembly GCF_032362555.1). Taxonomy (NCBI): domain Eukaryota; kingdom Metazoa; phylum Arthropoda; class Insecta; order Lepidoptera; family Pyralidae; genus Amyelois; species Amyelois transitella. The sequence continues at coordinate 2,737,552 of NC_083522.1, read as the reverse complement.
AAGTTAACTGTACTGTTATGTAAACTCTGGCGTACCAACTACACATTCAGACTGAAACTAATTAAAGCAAAATAAAACATCTTCTGTTTCCTTCACTCACCTCGGGCGTACATGCTGACATCCTTGAGTAGGGCCTCGCAAGATTCCCTCTCGTTGCCGTCCAACTCCCTGACAGCCTTCAATATTCCCTCTTTCCGAAGCCCCCACTCCAAACTTTTGCCTGAACGAATAAATATTACGTAAGATATGTGACTTCGATATCAGACATAAATATCAATTACTTAACATAAATATTTCAACAAGTCCACTCTTCATAATTCCAAAGTCAATTCATAAATCGAAAGAAAACTTTTTACACATATTAGGTACTTTAGTACGTATTAAATAATTTCTCAAATAAAATGTATGTAATGCGCATTTTTCGCGTCTTTTGTGAAGAATCCCATGTCGCATTCCCTCGGGAAAACCAAAAGAAGAAACCTTTTCGGGGACCTAATCATTTGTACACAGGAGATTCTTTACAAAGAGTGTTCCGATGTTGCAAAGAGGTGTGATAATGGAAGCCTTTAGAAACATGTCAAACAATTTCCCGGAGCACATCCAGGGCTGCCAACACTTCCGGAATACCATTAAAAGTCATAAGTTTTAGCATCAAAAACACAACTTAGATTTCACAATACCTACCTGTCGTAAATTCAAGTACCATTCTTTCCAATAAAAAGTTTAAAACATACATACTTACATAAAATCAGACGTCTTTCCGAAATGTTCCCTTCATATTTTTATTTCATAACGTTACCAGTGCAAATAGTACACTAATGTTTATTTGAACTGATTTTCATTTCACCTTTCAGATTTCTCATTCACATAGTTGGCAACCCTGAGCACATCCGATTGAATAAAAGGTAGAACACACACGGGGCAAAATCTCTCTTTCAAAGCCTCTTTTGTAATCTTGGGATCGTCGACAATTTTAACCTCTCCTCTTTGAACCGAGGGTAAAGGTTGGCTGACATTTACCAAGGTAATTTGAAAATTACCTACGGAGATTTTATCTAAGGTTTTTTCCTTCATTGATTTGACCAACAAATTACTTTTTTAATAAACTTAATTCATACACAATAAATCACAAACCACTCTATTTAATTAATGTAGTTTGTCGTTGTAAAATTAGTTTTGCCAACTTATTCCCAAATGTAGAACAATATTTTACATAATCACACATTTGTTAGAGGTCAGGATAATCAAAAGTTCCTAATACATATTTCACGAGAAAGCAGCTATTACTAATTTCAAAACCTATTCATTTAAAATCAACGATATATATAATAGCGGATAGACCTTAATCGTATTGTTCTTAATTTTTTTATTCATATAAATCTTTGTCAACCCTACATAAAATCAACGACAGTGAAACCTCATCCTGTAATTTGTATGTACTGATGGTAATGTATTCCTCTGCCGTTGACTGTACATTAGTTATAGTACCCACCAACAGAAAGAGAGAACAGATCAGACTTGTCCAGTAAGAGCGCGACGTGTGCCCAGTCCAAACACTCGAACACGCTAGCGTACTTGAACAATACTGGCAGTAAGACATACGTTGTGTTAGTACCCACCGACAGTAAGAGGGAACAGGTCAGACTTGTCCAGTAAGAGCGCGACGTGCGCCCAGTCCAAACACTCGAACACGCTGGCGTGCTTGTGCAACACTAGCAGTAAGACGTACGTTAGTGTTGGTACCCACCGACAGTAAGAGGGAACAGGTCAGACTTGTCCAGTAAGAGCGCGACGTGCGCCCAGTCCAAACACTCGAACACGCTGGCGTGCTTGTGCAACACTAGCAGTAAGACGTACGTTAGTGTTGGTACCCACCGACAGTAAGAGAGAACAGGTCAGACTTGTCCAGTAAGAGCGCGACGTGTGCCCAGTCCAAACACTCGAACACGCTAGCGTACTTGAACAATACTGGCAGTAAGACATACGTTAGTGTTAGTACCCACCGACAGTAAGAGAGAACAGATCAGACTTGTCCAGTAAGAGCGCGACGTGTGCCCAGTCCAAACACTCGAACACGCTAGCGTACTTGAACAATACTGGCAGTAAGACATACGTTAGTGTTAGTACCCACCGACAGTAAGAGAGAACAGATCAGACTTGTCCAGTAAGAGCGCGACGTGTGCCCAGCCGAACCGTTCGAACACGTTAGCGTACTTGTACAATACTGGCAATAAGACGTACGTTAGTGTTGGTACCCACCGACAGTAAGAGAGAACAGATCAGACTCGTCCAAAAATAGTACGACGTGCGCCCAGTCCAAACACTCGAACACGCTGGCGTACTTGTGCAACACTGGCAGTAAGACATACGTTAGTTTTAGCACCCACCGACAGTAAGAGAGAACAGATCAGACTCGTCCAAAAATAGAACGACGTGCGCCCAGTCCAAACACTCGAACACGCTAGCGTACTTGTACAATACTGGCAGTAAGACGTACGTTAGTGTTGGTACCCACCGACAGTAAGAGAGAACAGATCAGACTCGTCCAAAAATAGTAAGACGTGCGCCCAGTCCAAACACTCGAACACGCTAGCGTACTTGTACAATACTGGCAGTAAGACGTACGTTAGTGTTGGTACCCACCGACAGTAAGAGAGAACAGATCAGACTCGTCCAAAAATAGTAAGACGTGCGCCCAGTCCAAACACTCGAACACGCTAGCGTTCTTGTACAATACTGGCAGTAAGACGTACGTTAGTGTTGGTACCCACCGACAGTAAGAGAGAACAGATCAGACTTGTCCAGTAAGAGCGCGACGTCCGCCCAGTCCAAACACTCGAACACGCTGGCGTACTTGCACAACACTAGCAGTAAGACGTACGTTAGTTATAGTACCCACCGACAGTAAGAGAGAACAGGTCAGACTTGTCCAGTAAGAGCGCGACGTGTGCCCAGTCCAAACACTCGAACACGTTGGCGTACTTGTGCAACACTAGCAGCAAGACATACGTTAGTGTTAGTACCCACCGACAGTAAGAGAGAACAGGTCAGACTTGTCCAGTAAGAGCGCGACGTGTGCCCAGCCGAACCGTTCGAACACGCTTGTAAAGACGTGTGGAAGTCGGCACTGGCAGTATGACATGCGTGTCAAAGTCGGGTACTTCCCCTTGTCGTTGAATAGCGTTTGAGGCTGCAAAGAAATAAGGTATTGAGTTCCATACACCTATGTAAACATAAATACTATGATATTTTTGGCCTTAGTTCATTTATTACCGTCCTGTCTGGGACCGCTGTGAAAGGGCATTCGACAAAGAATCTCGTGGGGAACAAAAATCTAATTTTACCGAAGAAAGAGCATTGGTCACTAAAAATAAATTTCATTGGTCACTAAAAATTAACCACAACATCTCGAAAAAAGTAAGTACAGTTTTTAAGGGGATCTTTACAGTAGTTTTTTGTAAGGTACTACTCTGCTTTGGCGACACTGGTGGCAATGTAAGCACATTTGATGTAGAACATTTACCTTGATGCCTTTCCGAAGGTTCCTCAGCCTGTGCATGCGGCTGACCACGCTTGCTGGTGCTGCTAGCTCACCTTCTGAAGGAGGCTGCAACAAAATTAAACATGTCAGCAGTTCCCGCATTATAACTTTTAGACTACTGGCATAAACATACCAATTATTTTTTAAAATACAATGCCTAAGATTTATTCTGCGCTAGATACGAATGATTTTCAAGAAGTAACGGTATATGCCATATGATCTAGCAAAATAATCTGGCCCCTCAGGTCGAGTTTTTTGTAGAATAGATAAGTGGTGCCTTGTGGTTTCCGACACATTAGAATAGAACCACTCCAAATCATTCCCATGGATGGCGTTAACGGCGATTAAGGGATAGGCTTATAAATTTGAGATTCCTCTTGTAGGCGATAGGCTAGCAACCTGTCACTATTTTAATCAAATTCCAATATTAAGCCATACCGCTGAACGTGACCTTTCATCTTTCAGTCTTTGCAAGACAGTTGGCTCACTATACCGCGCATGGGCTATAAACGAGATTATATGTATGTATATATGGGTTCTTGCAATTCCAAATGTATGAACTTAAGTCAGTACGATTTAGATTATTACCTACTTATAGATTTTGATAAAACTTCGTAGAAAGAGTTTGGTCAGAAAATACTAATGAAAATAACTTAAGGAACCTGAATTTGTTTTCCCTTTTATTTTAATGGCAAACTCTTTTCTCCGATCATTAATACTTGTCATGAAAGAACGCAATTTTACTAAAAATAGAAATTATTCCGCTTTTGACCTACTTCGTTTTATATTAAAAAAATTATTTTAAGAATTACTATTAATTTTTATAGATAGAAACTAATTCGTTCTCATGTAGTTCATGGGACATAAAAATCCATAAATGTATTAAAATTTGTGCCGTGTGGGTCCCGGCACCAATATAAAATCGAATATGACCATTCCATCTCTCTCCCATGGATGGCGTAAAAGGCGACTAAGGGGTAGGCTTATAAACTTGGAATTCTTTTTTTTAGGCGATGGGCTATTTGCCTGTGACTATTTGAATCTCAATTCTATCTAAAGCCAAATAGCTGAACTTGGCCTATTAGTTTTTACAAGACTGTTGGCTCTGTCTACCCCGCAAGGGATATAGACATGATTATATGTATGTATGTATTAAAATTTTAATATTAACATGCTTTCCTTTATATTCGCTCTTGAAAAAGTTAACATAGACTTAACGTGTTAAACGCAGCCAATAATTACGTAGAACTCGAAGTCAATAGAATAATTTTGATTTTGCAGCTCGCCTTTAGAATTTCTCTTTGATTTTTGTAGAACAACTTCTGATTTTAAGAATAGTCGCCTCTTTTTGATTGTCTTGATTAAACTTGAGATATATTCTCGCTATTTAAAAATTCATCACCGATATTGTTTCTCATATTAAGAAAAAATATTAAGGAATAAAGAATTCATAGTCTTACGCCAGTTGTACTGAAAGTTTTGCTCCAATGAGAGACGGGAATCGGCGAGATTGCTTCTTAATATTGAATGAATCAAATTGCACACGATTGTTACTATTTTTACTTTGCAATATATATTACAACAGAGCGTACACCAGCGTTAATTTATTTATCAATTTATTTACACCAATAATACAACGGTAGTAGTAAACCTTTTAAAGTATTTGGCAAGGAATTGTTATATAACAAAATAAAATCTTCACAGTCTTCGTTTCAAACAAAAAGGACAAATAACAAGTTTAATATAGGTAAGAAAAAAAGAAGTTACTTACAAAAACAAACAAGTTGAAGAACATTCACCTTTCTCACAAAATAACAAAAATTTTTTTATAATCGTATACCATCCACATACGAGTAAATATATGTTTAAAAAAAAAGATTCCGACTAATTGAGAACCTCCACCTTTTTTGAAGTCGGTTAAAAATTATCATTTAGATGACATTGTACCTGGTTTCGTTCTTCAATTTGTTCACAATCCCGAATTGTCACTAAGGTCAGGTTGATATTGTCTCCAGTCTAACCTCCGAAACCTTTGCAGGGCAACCTAACCCATACCTCCCATATATGCAACTCAACGTTAACCATGGTTACTCATTCAGTTACATATATGAATGTGCAGGTTCTGTGCAGGTTCAGGTAATGTGCAGGAAAGTAATGTACAGAATCATTTAAATAAATAAATAAATATATACGAGACAAATAACACTGACTGAGTTAGCCTCGAAGTAAGGTCGAAAATGTTGTTAGTTATGCAATAAGAATGAAGATAAAGTTATTGTAGTTCATACTTGGAATAGTCTTTTTGTATTAAATATGATAAATAAATATATACGGGACTACACAGATTGAGTTAGCCTCGAAGTAAGAGACTCGTGTTACGTGATACTAACTAAACGATACTATATTTTATAATAAATACTTATATAGATAAACATCCAAGACCAAGGCCAATCAGAAAAAGTTCTTTTCTCATCATGCCCTGGCCGGGATTCGAACCCGGGACCTCCGGTGTCACAGACGAGCGTACTACCGCTGCGCCACAGAGGCCGTTTAAATAATATTATAATCACTGAACACGGCCGCGGTAGGATAGACCGGGGCATCAATCTTTTTCTCGGACACCTCATCCGTTCCACAACCGTTGCTCAAATGTTGAGATAAGATGACCACGCTCACATTTTTGTAGAGATTTTTTTATAACATTACTAGAGGCCGCCCGCGACTTCGTCCGCATGGAAACTATCAATCCCGCGGGAACTCTAAGATAAAAAGTATAGTAGCCTATATATTATTTTGGGTCTTCAGCTACCTACATACCTTTCATCGTAATTCAAGTTCAGTAGTTTTTGCGTGAAAGATTAACAACATCCATACTGACATACATACAAACTTTCGCATTTATAATATTAGTAGGACTTAACCATTTTGACACATACACAAAGAATTGGACCCCCGGGCTCTAGCTAGTTGCACAAGACACAATAACACGTTTACTTACGTCGGTATGATAAAGGTTACAGGCAAATTATTTGTTTAACCCATGTTAAAATTAAACGCCAGTAAGTATATATTAAGCTTAACACATTGTAAGTAACCGTCAAAGTAAGTGTTATAATATATGTACATACATGTCGACTATAATCACATTTAAGGCATATATTTTCGGTGGAAAAGCTGAAAAGCAAGATATTTTTAGATCAAAGCTAAATAAATTAGTTTAAGTTTTAAAAGATCACTTACTCTGTCTACTCCATAGGAGTGCACTCCACACACGTGATTATATTAATGTACTTATGTACAGATTAATTAATTCACGCCGTGTGGTTCCCGGCACCAAACCAAAATATAATAAGACCACTACAACCCATAGATGTCGTAAAAGGCGACTAAGGGATAGGCTTACAATCTTGTGATTCTTTTTAGGCGATGAGCTAGCAACATTTCTCTATATCAATCTCAATTCTATCATTAGGTAAGCCAAACAGCTGAATATAGCCTATAAGTCTTTTCAAGACTGGTCTCTGTCTCCCCCCCCCAAGATATAGACATGATTATATGTATGTATGTACAGATTAATTACGTAAATAATAGATGGGCCATCCCCATTCTTTATTGCCCGCTATATTAGCTTCCTAAATGTAGAAATATACCCGCGTGCTCCATCAAGGATGAACAAGCATAATATGTGGGATGTTCCTCGCGTAATGATATTTTGATGTGATATTTTTATCCTTATTTGGAAGGAAAATTGTAGATTGTAACATTAATATGAATTTAATATGTACGTGTAACCAAAACGATAAGTAAATAATAAGGTAGTTGGTATATTTTTTCACAGAAATTTGTATAACAGTTAAGTTCGATCTAATAAAAAACGAATAAAGATTCATTCCAATTTCAGTAAAAGCCTTTGGCTTTTCTCGTCAAAATTCGACAGTTTGTTCACCTCACTGGTTAGCCGTAAAAGGTGACACAGTTACTTCTGCATATATTGCGGTCCATAAAAACTGAACACTAAAATCTATCTATCTATCTATCTATCTAGATAGATTTAGTGAAAGCAATAATAATATGTTCCCCATTAGGCAAAGGTACAGTCATTAACTGAACATGGCCTTTCTGTCTTTTCAAGATTATACGATCTGTTTACCCCGCAATCGATATACCCCGGAAGTCGTGATGATATGTATGAACAGTCAACTGCAAAGAAACGTGACACCATTTTCATACAAACTAAAACCAAAGAAGGTAAGTTTTCTCTGACGTTGACTATATGCCAAAAAATTTACCTCCATAATGGTACATACGACATATTATTTCTTGATGCCTTAACGAAAACAAATTAAATAAAACCTAATGTATTTATAAAGTGTTGACACATTTAACAATGTCAAATTTGTGTCAAAACAATAAGTGAACAAAAAGGTAATACATACCTATGTATATTTTTCACAGAAATTTGTATAGTAGTTAATTAACATAACATTTGTAAAAAGTTCGATCTAATGAAAAACAAATGAAAATTAAAAGTAGAGGGAACATTAAATCGTTTCAAAATTAAGATACAAATTATTGAAAACAATTTAAATAAAAGCCTATTTTCTAGTGTATTTATAAAGTGTTAACACCTATACTAATGACAAATAAGTACCGCATAATCCCGCCTTGTAACAGATCCCTTTAAACACGGGGCATCAGCTCAGTAATCCAGACATAATTCTCTAATCCCACTCAACCGCTGCCATCAAACATGGAATGCGGAGTAAGGCTGCGTCCTTATTGAACAGAAATTGGCGATTTATAAATAATACAGGTATAAAACACGCCCGTAACGTACCATGATCCGTGGTTGCCGAGAGTCGCTCGATCATTGTAACATGATTCGAAAATATATATTATATTCGAAAATGAAATGAATGATAATGGTTCGAAAATGTATAATATAATGCTACGCGACGGCTAAAATCAGGAATTGACTATTAAATCTAGGTTTTTCTTAGTACCACAGAAGTTTTAATAGTACATGAATCCAGACACGTGGGGCATCAATGAAGCACGTATCAAAGGTACTACTCGTTGAAATCTATATCTATTACGTATGCTTCGATTTTGTAAAAATACTTTTGCCAGTACTTCTTTCCATCATCCGATCGTTTATCCTGGCTCCTTTCTGAAAAGAAACCTGGAGGTATACATTTGATTTTATGTGTCATTAAAAATAAAAGAATTAATGTAGATGAAGCGAAAGACGTAAGCAGAGTGTAAAGGTGTAGTTTTCGCCTACCCCTCCAAGAAAGATGTAATTTTATGCATGTAGGTATGTCATAAAGGACCGGCCCTTATCCCACAACAGCATTTCTAAATCAACATTGGCATGCGGTGTATAAAGTACCAGACAGACACAACTCATTACATTCCCTTCCAATACCATTACGGCCCTTCAATGCCAAGTTCGAGCGATCTGTCCGCGCATGCTTTCACACTGATTTGTTTGTACCCTTGACCAGGGTCGCGCATTAAGGGACGACCAGATGAGACATTTAAATAATTACTCTTTAGATCAGGGTCTCTAAAATTGGAATATGCGTTAGAACATTCTTGTTTCGATGGGGCAGACATGTGAAGACAATTACCCGTAACTTAATTTAGTTTAAAATATATATGTAGGCGGCGGATTTTTTGCTTCTTGACACTTTTTCTATTTAATGCAAAACAATGTAACTAAGGGATTTGGAAGTGGTGCCCAAATTTTAACAATAACATTATGCATTGAGAGGCAAGTGGTATGACAAAGTCTTTGCTTACCAAGTATGTATTTATGTATGTATTACTTACTACTCTGCCGGGAGTCACACAGGGGTCTTTCTGTAGCTTCTATATTTTGTTCAAAAGCGTTCTATACGCTCGGGCGGGCAGGTGATGGCAAAGAAGATTGTTTGCGTATTTGATTGAAAGAGCATAATTTAACAGAAATAACACAAGGACAAACACGTTGGGAGGGTAAACACGGTAGACGAATGAATAAATAGATACAAAACACATAGAGGCTCGCCTAAAGATTCATTTAGATTGAACTAGCTTTCCGCCCGCGGCTTCGCCCACGTGTAATTCGGTTATATATAGCGTTTTTTAATGATCTCGACAGGGCTTTTTCTTCCACAGGCTGAAATCTTGTTACAACTGGAATTAAATATAGCCTGTGTTACTCAGGGATGATGTAGCTTTCTAATGGGGAATGTTTGAAATCGATCTGTTTAAGTATTTGCGTCTGATAGTCATCATCCCATGTGAATGAGCTGATGATGGAAGGTACAACTCCTCAACGGTTAGGAGTTGAAAGAAAATTCTTACGAAGTTATACGTACATGTGAGGCTATTAGGTTGACCTGTTAATAAAAAGTACCTAAATCTCATTTACGTTAAGAATTTAGGTGAAAATGGATGCGGACAAATTTCGTCTCTTCACTTGTTTCCTTTTAGCTGTTTGTATGGGTAGTGTTAACACAAAATAGGGATTTAAAGGCGTGATGTTATTAATGTTATGCATGTATGTACATAATTATGTATGTTAAAGAGACGACTGAAAGTTGTCATATAAAGTCTTTTTTTTTTAAGGATGGGAAATCATCAAATGACCTCTCCCGCTCTGGGTGGAACGGAAGGGAGTGTCAGACTTTTACTGACTAAAACCCACCTCGTTCCTTCAGTTGCCCTTTGCGTTCCGGGGCCACGGTATCTCGGTAGAACTTTCCCGCAGCCCCGGCTCAGTTTATCCCGTTTCCCCCCCTTGGGGGTTGACATTTCAAAAATCCCTTCTTAGTGCTCACTTATGTTACTAAAGGAACCTCTGTTCAAAATCTCAGACTCCTATACCGAGCGGTTTCGGCTGTGCGTTAATAAATCAGTCACCCAATCGCACCCCCTAAATCACGATTGGAGGGTAGTTTGAAAAAACTTATAATGTCAAACATATTTACTTGCCTATGTACGTGTTCATGCCAAGTTTCAAGTTTATAAACCCAAGGAATAAGATTTTTCATAGAAACGTTTTTACCCCTTTTCCCCCCCTTGGGGGTTGAATTTCCAAAAATCCTTTCTTAGTGCTCCCCTACATATCCCAAGGAACCTACATTCCAAATTTCAGCTGTCTACGACCAGTAGTTTCGACTGTGCGTTGTCTGTCAGTCAGTCACTCAGTAACGGAAGAGTTTTATATATATAGAAGATAAATAATAAATGTATACGGGATAAATTACACAAATTGAATGAGGATCGAAGTTAGTTCCAAACTTCTGTTATGAGATCTAACTTAACGATACTATATTTTATAACAAATAATTATAAAAAACTTATAAGGAAATGTTCGTTTCTCATTATGCCCATACCGGGATTCGAACCCGGGACCCACTGTGTCACAGACAAGCGCACTACCGGTGCGCCACAAAGGCCGCCGAGATATTAGATAGTAACATATATCTAAAAAAAAGGTTTAATTATTATAAGTTAAGAAAAATTTTACAGCATATTTCGACGATTAAACTGAATAGGTTTCCATTCCACACAAACAAAAAGAAAAAAAGAGGTCGCCCAGGTACTATAATATTAATATATCTGACTGACTGAGATATCAATACACAGACCAAACAAGGCAAGTGGACAAAATTTTTAACAGATCGTACCTATATAAAATCGGGCACGTTCTGAAGTTAATGATGATTAAAAATAATTACCCAACTACCATTCATTAGGTAAACGACATAATTGTACCTGAAGCACATTCAATCAGTTCTAAGTACAAACAACTATTCCTTTGACGACGACGTAATTGTTTTTGCGTGGTTAGTTAGCATCACTTCTTATTACTTTGATTTAAACAGTTAAATGACATAATGAGATCACTTTGCATCACATTTCGTCGGGGATAGTGCAAATCCGCGAATCTACCATAGGTAAAAGGTGCGTATCTGCAATAGATCCAGTTTTACAGGGGAAGGTTAAAACTTAATAACTTTATTAATTCAATTAATTTAAAGCTCATTTTTACACAAAAAGTAATTAGTAATGTGTTCTATCTCTTGCTAGAAAATATATCAATTTAAGTAAATAATTAAGGCCCTACGACAATTACGCGGATTTGCTTTGACCATAAACTTATAACAATGGAACTGATGGGGACAATACGCGGTTTTGATATGAAACAAATATCATTATTTTAACAAAAATACCCCACATTAAGTTCTCTGTAAGACCCAATGGTTGACTGGTAGATAATGCTTCTAGCATTAAGTCCGCCAATTGTGCTATACATTTGTATTTTGTGCAATGAAGTTTAAATAAATAAATAAATAAAAAATATTATTCAATGTAGAAAATAAAACTGTACAAAATTATTGAAAAATCTTTGCCTGTTATAAAAGTTAGATAAAATTAATAAATGTTAGATAAATGTAACATAAATGTCACAAATGTAGGTAATAATTAAAATCAAATTATAAAAATCAACAAAGTAACTAAACAAAAATATATAATTTCTAACAAAAAAAGACTAACCAAATTGTCACTACATAGTATAAAACAATGTCGCTATTTTAGTCTGTTTGTCTGTATGCTTAAATCTTCAAAATTACGCAACGGATTTTGATGCGGTTTTTTGTCACAGGTAGAGTGATTCAAGAGGAAGGTTTTTAAGTATAATAACATTTATAATTTTGCACCCGTGCGAAGCCGGGGTGGGTCGCTAGTTCATTTATAAGGTGTAAACAGTTATAGATTACTATTAATAAATAAGAGGCAGGTTCGAATTGGGTATTTCACTGCAGCATTTTCTTCAACAACGTCAACTTCACAATATCAATTAAACTTAGAATAGAATGTGGACGAGAGAATACAGTGTTCAGATTAATATATTTATATGAGATTTTATTATTATTAAAATATATATATATATTTTATGGATTGCCAATTTTAAAAAGATTTATGTACAGGGTGTACTGAATTTTGATTTAAGTTCAAATCAAACTACAATTCATTACGAGGTTCTTGTACCAAGCTCAAGCCAGATGTTTTTATCATTAAGGTAATCATCAGCCTTCTTACAGAGTACTTTCTTTACATACTCTTTGAATTTTCGGTTGGGCATATCAAGAACAGACTCCGGCATCCTATTATAAAATCGTATACAGTTCCCCATAAATGATTTACCGACTTTGCTAAGCCTATGATACGGCATGACTATGTTTATTACGTAAATTTCTATCAGTTGTGGCACTAACTTTTTGAAAAAAAGAGGTATTTTTCCTAACATCTTCTATATATATAAAACTCTTCCGTTACTGAGTGACTGACTGACAGACAACGCACAGTCGAAACTACTGGTCGTAGACAGCTGAAATTTGGAATGTAGGTTCCTTGGGATATGTAGGGGAGCACTAAGAAAGGATTTTTGGAAATTCAACCCCCAAGGGGGGGAAAAGGGGTAAAAACGTTTCTATGAAAAATCTTATTCCTTGGGTTTATAAACTTGAAACTTGGCATGAACACGTACATAGGCAAGTAAATATGTTTGACATTATAAGTTTTTTCAAACTACCCTCCAATCGTGATTTAGGGGGTGCGATTGGGTGACTGATTTATTAACGCACAGCCGAAACCGCTCGGTATAGGAGTCTGAGATTTTGAACAGAGGTTCCTTTAGTAACATAAGTGAGCACTAAGAAGGGATTTTTGAAATGTCAACCCCCAAGGGGGGGAAACGGGATAAACTGAGCCGGGGCTGCGGGAAAGTTCTACCGAGATACCGTGGCCCCGGAACGCAAAGGGCAACTGAAGGAACGAGGTGGGTTTTAGTCAGTAAAAGTCTGACACTCCCTTCCGTTCCACCCAGAGCGGGAGAGGTCATTTGATGATTTCCCATCCTTAAAAAAAAAGACTTTATATGACAACTTTCAGTCGTCTCTTTAACATACATAATTATGTACATACATGCATAACATTAATAACATCACGCCTTTAAATCCCTATTTTGTGTTAACACTACCCATACAAACAGCTAAAAGGAAACAAGTGAAGAGACGAAATTTGTCCGCATCCATTTTCACCTAAATTCTTAACGTAAATGAGATTTAGGTACTTTTTATTAACAGGTCAACCTAATAGCCTCACATGTACGTATAACTTCGTAAGAATTTTCTTTCAACTCCTAACCGTTGAGGAGTTGTACCTTCCATCATCAGCTCATTCACATGGGATGATGACTATCAGACGCAAATACTTAAACAGATCGATTTCAAACATTCCCCATTAGAAAGCTACATCATCCCTGAGTAACACAGGCTATATTTAATTCCAGTTGTAACAAGATTTCAGCCTGTGGAAGAAAAAGCCCTGTCGAGATCATTAAAAAACGCTATATATAACCGAATTACACGTGGGCGAAGCCGCGGGCGGAAAGCTAGTACATTATAAGATCAAAAATGTACTGAGACGCTACTGTAAGTATGTTTATTTTCTTAAAGAGATGTCTTAACGAGTCTCTTAGTCTTAAAATTTCGCGATATATTAATGCGGTGGGTAAATTGCGCGAACGGCCCTTTTCTGAATTAAAAAAATAGTTTGTATATCAGCCGCGCTACCCCATAAAAGTAAACCATAAGATAACAAGCTATGAAAATAGCTGAAATAAACAAGCCTAGCTGTAGCTACATCTGTCAATCCCTAACAGCAAAAGCTGCAGAGCTAAGTCTATTGGAAAGTTTAGAAATATGAGATTTAAAAGTTTAGAAATTGATAATTTAAAATATACGAAAAAAAACATTACATTTACACTAACCTGATGTTGGCAATGATAATTTTTAAGTAAATACACAGTTTTATTGCAAAACTGTCTACCCCGCAAGGGATATAGACGTGACTATATGTATGTATTAAACAACAAACTCGGTGCCGGTGTCACCAAATCACATACGCGGTGTTGACACTTGCTCGCGAAAGATACGCAGTGTTGTTATTTGGCGATTTCAGGCTTCCGATTGTTCGAAATGAATTCGTTTCAAGTCGGTGGCAGCCTATCAAGATTTTGCGTGAATTGCTCGCGAAAACTTAAAATGGCTACATTTGTCATATACGCGGAATTATCCAATGCTAGATACGCGGATTTGAACTATCCCCGACGATTTGTGATAAGTTAGAATCACTACAACCGTGTGGTTCCCGGCACCAACACAAAAAAATAATAGGACCACTTCATCTCTTTCACATGGATGTCGTAAAAGGCGACTAAGGGATGGCTTACAAACTTGGGATTCTTTTTTAGGCGATGGGCTAGCAACCTGTCACTATTTGAATCTCAATTCTATCATTAAGCCAAATAGCTGGACGTGGCCATTCAGTCTTTTCAAGACTGTTAGCTCTGTGTACCCCGCAAGGGATATAGACGTGACCATATGTATGTACGTATGTAGAATCACTATTTTAACTGAGTAACTTATTGTGCAAAGGTGAAAAAATTACATAAATTTATTTATTTTAATTTTTAGGCTTTTTTATGTGATTCTTTATTGAGGCGATGGGCTAGTAATTAATAGCTAGCTGTCACTACTTTAATCTCAATTCTATCATTAAGCCAAACAGCTAATCGTGGCCTGTCAGTTTTTCAAGGTTGTTGGCACTGTCTACCCCGCAAGGATATTCCTTACATACATACTATGTATGTATTTATTTTATAAACCGTTTCGTCCCTTGCATACGAGTTTGTGTTCTTGCGTGGTTAGTTAGAATTACTTCTTGTTACTCTGATTTAAACAGTCAAATGTGAAAAGTACGAATCAATTTCTTTTCTTCTTCTTCTTCTTCTTCAGCCCATATTCATCCACTGCTGGATGTAGGCCTCTAGTAATGCGCGCCATTCTCCACGGTTTTGTGCTTTTCTCATCCACCTCCTTCCAGCAATCTTGACCAGATAGTTCGTTCATCTGATAGGTGGTTTACTCACATTTCGGCGACCAGTACTTTTTTTATCACGGGGTAACTAAATTTGCAGATCAAAAAAATCAAAAAAAAAATTATTTATTTATAAACGGTTTCGTTCATTGCACCATTTGATATATACAAATTGTATCTTAGATCTACAACAATTGTATTTAATGTATCTCTGCAAAATGTGTTTTCGCATTCCTAAAACTAAATTTTTGTGTCGAAAATCCCTTAATTTTCCAAAACCTCAAACTGGACCGCTTTCATCCGTTAGTCTAAGTAAACATTAAACTCTAATAGTTTTTATTACAAAGTACATAAATCTAAACGTTAATTAGAGCCGAGTCAGTAAAGTTATAATTAAAATATTAATTACGTGATAATGCTAAGATTATTTTTTGGTAGAAACAATTTCTGTTGTTGATAATTTCTATTCGTTTCAATAAATGCTTTGAATAATTTGAGAACAGATGTTTTTGATCAAATCAGACACGATATAAATGGTTAATTAAATTATGAGAGGGTATTTCGTTTGCTCATTTTGGAAACTAATAATAATAGTGGAATAATAGTGGAAGTTAAATCTATTCATTAATTGAATCGCGTTAATAAAGGGATTTTACATTAATACATATAATAACGCAAATGTCCTTACGGGGTGGACACGTTCAGTTATTTGGCTTTAAGATAGAATTGAAATTCAAATAATGACAGATTGCTAGCTCATCGTTTAAAAGAAGAATCCCAAGTTTATAAGCCAACCCCATCCTTTGATTGTCAATTTACTTGTATAGTGTTACTCGTGTCTAGCACAATCTTCGTGATAATAACTTATGTTACAACTTAAGACAAAAGGTCCTTTAAGTAGAGACTAAATAGATTAACCGACTTGGTATTACATGGATCTCACAATTTTTTACGGTAGAAAGACTGAGCTGCGAGACTTGGTTTTTTTACAGGATGTTTTGGTGGCATTTTATTTTTATATTACAATCTACACTGATTGAGTTAGCCTCGAAGTAAGTTCTTTGAGACGTTACGAGATACTAACTCAACAATACTAAATTTTATAATAAATACTTAATATAGATAAACATCCAAGACCCAGGCCAATCGGAAAAAGTTCTTTTCTCATCATGCCCTGGCCGGGATTCGAGCCCGGGACCTCCGATGTCACAGACAAGCGTATTACCGCTGCGCCACAGAAGCCGTCAAATTGTCATTGTCAATTTACTTGTATAGTGTTACTCGTGTCTAGCAAAACCTTTGTGCCGTAGATCGCGCCCTCACGAGACGCTCGTCTGTGGTAAATAACTAATTACATCGCTCGCTATCTGTTACAAGAAACGTGTACGCTATTTCATTTATTATTAATACCAAAACAGACGTATGGAGGTAAGTAGGAATTTATCTATCTTTTATGTTTATGTGTTAATGTATATAAAACTATTTCCGTTACTTAGTGACTTATTGAGAGACAACGCAATGCCAAGACCGCTGAGTCTACATAATCCCTTGCGGGGTAGGCAATGTTAACAGTCTTGAAAGTACCGAAAGGCCACGTTCAGCTGCATGACTTTATGATGGAATAGAGATTTAAAAATTGACAGGCAATCGCCTACAAGAAGTATCTCAAGTTTATTTGTCTATACTTTAGTCACCTATCACGAAATTCATGGGAAAAAGATGTTATGTTCCTTTTCTTCAATGGCGAGAACTTTTGGCATGTAGGTTTAAGTGCACGAAGAGAAGTTTTCCCGAAATACCCGCGGGAATAGGAATACACGGAATGGAAAAATGTTCGCAGATGGTTCTAGTTACACCATATAGTACTCCAGTATTGGTCTAGACTAGCTAAATCCAGGTTAGTCAATCCACGTTCAAGAGATATGGATCGCATTAATGAAGTACAAATTGTATGAGCAAGCAGCGCACGTACATGAGGGGAATAATAAACGAATGAAGGGGCTACGAAATGCTACGAGGCGCTACGAGTTGAAGTACAGGTGCTACGATAATAATGAGCGCGGGCGGAGGGAGCTACGAAATGCAACAGACTGCTACGAGATGCTACGACTTCCAGTACAGGTGCTACGATAATAAGCGCGGGTAGAGGCGTAGCGAAGTAGAGAGAGCTACGAAATGCTACGTGGTGCTACGACTTGTAGTACAGGGGCTACTACAATAAATAAGTCCGCCTATTGTACTTTACAAATTGTAAATGTTACAATAAATCACTACATAGTATAAAACAAAGTCGCCCATTTTGTCTGTAGTCCCTTCGTATGCATAAAACTTTAAAACTACGCAACGGATTTTGATGCGGTTTTCACTAATAGAAAGAGTATTTTCTCCGACAGGTTTTTATATATAATTGAAATACATTGAAACTATATTAGCTGAGTTATAGCGATTTATGTCCAAGAAGTCAGAAAAAAAATCTAATTGAAGATTGCATTTGTGCGTGCGCCGCTTATACCGTTGGATACAAGTAAGAACAATGTATAGCAAAAACATTGGTCTTTATTAGTTCTACAAAAAAGTCCGCGATGACATATATCCAGCTTTTTTATTTAAGTCACAAAAACTACTTTTCTGTATTAAAAAAACATTTAATTCGTTGGGTGATGTTTAACTGGTGATATAACCAATAATACATATATCCTTATCAAAATAAGTAAGTTCATCATCACGAGCATTTAATTTAGATTATTTTTGCAGTTTACAGTGTGTTATTTAGACATATAGTTTAGGAGATATCACGATATTAGTATTGCGGCACGGTACGGGCCGGCCGCGGCGGCGGGGGCAGCGTCCCTATTAAAAAGTAGGTACTACGACTTTGATCTACTAATCATATAAGACAAAAAAAAAATCTGTACATTACTTAAATATTTTTTCCAAAAACTGATAGGGGGGGGGGGCGATCAAAGAAGAGTCACAGAAACCAAAAAACATTTTAATATTTTAAACGCGGTTAAGGGAAAGAGAAGTTATTGTGAATTGAAAATTAGTATCCAATATGTGTTGGTGCGTTGACTGTATTTGTCAAAGTAGCGGGATACACGCAAACGAAGTTGCGCGGGTCAGCTAGTTATAAATAAATAAATGAATAAACCGGGGGTGGAACTACGAAGTGCGCTTGTTGTACAAATTCAGCGATGGTAATAATTGAACTTGTTAGGATAATATGCGCGGATGAAGGAAGCTACATAATACTAAAAAGTAATGCAAATACAACGATGAAAGCAACGAAAGGCTACTATATAATAAGAGTGAATGAAAGAGCTACGGCTACAAAAATGCTACGAGTGCTACAAATTGTAGAGAAAGTGCTGCGATCCATATTAAAAATGTAAAAGTGTGTTTGTCTGTAAATTTTTTCCAGGCAAAATCACTTAACTTTTGAAAATTGAATTGTGAAATTTTGCATCCATATACTGTGGAGAACAGAAAAGGATGTACGGTATTTGTCACGCGGGCAGAGTCGCGGGCGAAATATAGTTACATACATACATATAATATCGTCTTTATCACTTTCGGAGTAGACAGAGTCGACAGTCTTAAAATGACTGAAAGGCTACGATTAGCTGTTTGGCTCAATGATAGAATTAGATCCAAATAGTGACAGGTTGTTAGACCATCGCCTAAAAGTGTGACCTAAGTTTATAAGCCTATTCCTTAGTTGCCTTTTACGACATCCATGATAAAGAGATGGCGTGGTGGTGCTATACTTTTTTCTTTTGGCGCCGGGAACCACACCGCACATAGTTATGTTTATACATTTATTTTTAACTTATTTATTTATAAAAAAATCTGCTTGACACAACAGGTCTTATGCTAACAGCATTATATCTTTAATTTTTACAATGCTTACAAGCAGATAAGTTTTGACTTGCCCGTGGATTTTAAAAAGAATTCTACTGAACATATGCCTTTTATTATGTAAATTTCCCAAATTATTAATTCACCATACATTTCCATTTGTCCGTTCGTGCGCAATAATTACACAAACCCCAGAGTTTGTTTACTTTATCATGTTGTAACAAAAAGATATTACAAGGTAAAGTTGTGAGCTTGTTTTCACACAAATAATATTGTAGACTTATTATACATTCCATTTTCAGTGACAAAATATCGAATGAAAAGGACATATACATAAAATCACTCCTCATTCCCATCATCCTCCATTCCACATCCACATCCTCATTGAGTAGGCAGAAACTACATCTTGAATCTTCCAACTCACCACGATTCCTGGACACTTCTTTCGTTTCATACATGCTTGCATATATACATACAGGTACGCCTCTTTCCCGTAGCGGTAGGCAGAGACTGCATCGTTCCACTTATCACGATCCCTGCACACTACTTTCGCTTCATACATAGCATACATAAAATAACGCCTCATTCCCGTAGGGGTAGGCAGAGACTACATCTTTTCATTTGCCACGATCCTTGTTTTATCATCACTTTTTTCGTTTAATCCACATCATTAATTACTCTCTTCTTGTAAGCTCGTCGGTTTCGGGTAATCTTGACCTGACCTTTCTTCGCTAGGACGCCTCAAAAAGGCAAAAATGACATGTTATATGATCCGTGTAGTTCCCTGTACCAATTCAAAAAAGAATAGGACCACGCCATCTCTTTCCCATAGATGTCGTAAAAGGCGACTAAGGGATAGGCTTACAAACTTGGGATTCTTTTTTAGGCGATGGCTCTGTCTACCCAACAAGGGATATAGACGTGACCATATGTATGTATATATGATCCTCGCTGCGAAAAGCTACCTCGAGAGTGCAGGTAGCCTAGATGATCTTTAACCTTCGTAATATGACGGCATCATAAGAAGAGAATTATATTGAAATGAGAAACATATTCATCATCCCCCTGGCGTTAGTTCTGGTTGCATTCTCACTTCCCAGGAGAGGATTCCGGAGGACGCGACCCTAAATTGGGTGAGTCAGAATTTTACACGAAGCAACTCCCATCTGACCTCCACAAGCTTTGCAGGGGAACCGAACGCAGAGAATCATGGTTACACATTCAGTTGCCGATGTGAAGATTTTCTCACGATTTTTTCCTAACTGTGAGAGCAATTAGTGAATGAAAATGTTAATTTAGAACACGTTTGATGAATACAAATTCAAAATACAAACACGTTTTAAAGTCTTTGTCCCTTAATAAAATTTTGTTTTCCAGCTCATATTTGTTTTGTTCAAAGCGTCACGGACTTGGCACCTAAAGATATTTCGTCAGGTCACTTAGTGTTCAAGTCACGAATTCGCCAACGTTCCCAGCCAGAAAGTTCAGTGGCAAGACTTCAATTTCAAGCGCTAGTGAACTAAGGTCTACACACACAGAAACGTTCTCGTTCTATGTGATTCTGGGTACTTTAAAAGTAGGACCACTCCATCTCTTTCCCATGGATATCGTAAAAGGCAACTACGGGAATAAGTTCATTTAGAGCAGTTTGCCACGAGCCAATATGAGTTAGGTCTCCAGGGTTTATATAAATAAATAAATATAACAAATAAATATATACGGGCAGAATACACTGATTGAGTTAGCCACGAAGTAAGTTCAAGACTTGTGTTACGAGATACTAACTCAACGATACTATATTTTATAATAAATACTCATATAGATAAACATCCAAGACTCAGGCCAATCAAAAAAGTTTTTTTCTCATCAAGCCCTGGCCAGGATTCGAACCCGGGATATCCGGTGTCACAGACAAGCGTACTACCGCTGCGCCACAGAGGCCGTCAATAGGGTTATATATATGGGTTGGATTGCGGAGGTAAGACGAGGAGTAAGTCCAGTTTACAGCTAGATTGGCCACGGATTCTAATTAGAAGACAGGAGTTACGTGATGACGTCATCAGAGTACTGATAACATTCTGACCTGGTCTCCCATGCCAGTAATGATGGGCGTGTTCCAGTAGGCAGCTAGCCGGGCCACGGGCTCCAATGCGAATGCGCAGGCGGGGCCCACGAACGCGATGACGTCATCCTTGAAGTGCATGTCCGCTGCGAGACCAGGCGCAATGGCACCAGAGCAGGACGGGTAGCTATGGAAAAAGAGAGAGATATGAGAAAAGCATTGACTAAATTCAAGCATTTGCATCATAGACTGAGCTTGCGTTCCATAGTCTATACAGTCTCCTCTCTATGGATAAATAAATATATATTAAATAAATAAATACGGGACAAATTACACTGATTGAGTTAGCCTCGAAGTAAGTTCGAAACTTGTGTTACGAGATACTAACTCAACGATACTATATTTTATAATAAATACTTATATAGATAAACATCCAAGACCCTGGCCAATCAGAAAAAGTTCTTTTCTCATCATGCCCTGACCGGGATTCGAACCCGGGACCTCCGGTGTCACAGACAAGCGTACTACCGCTGAGCCACAGAGGCCGTCAATGGATGTCAACGTTTTATCAGTTTTTTTTCTCAACGTTTGAGCGTCCACTTGTAATGTGTTAAATTAATTAAACTAAGAAATTGTAACTGAATAAATTATATTTCAAACGAAAAGGTAACATTAATTCTAATAATAAACCTGTCTGGGTTATAACGTAACTCCTAAATGCCACACACTATTACGATACAGCGACTTATATATATTTTGATAGGAGTTCGTGGGTTTCTGATTTGATATATGTCCTTAGACACACTTATAATTGGTTATACTAGCAGAAGACAAACCATAAAATAATAAAAAACCGGCCAAGTGCGAGTTGGACTCGAGCATGAAAGGTTCCTTCTTCAAGAACTTCATTGACGACATCACGAACATTGATAGGCAAATTGTACTTACTCTATCTCCATCTCATTTTGGATCAAAAGTTCGAATGGCGGAGCATGCCTTGTGGTTAATGCCACAAGGCATTCCACGTCCACCTGTTGTACATTTTACGTGCATAAAGTTTAAATAAATTAATAAATAAAAGAAAGTCATGAATAATCGCAAGCGATTCCAGGGTCTGTGGCTCTTCTTTAATATATTGTATAATACCAGTAAGTCTTTAAGTATAACTGGTTAAGTTTTAACTATATGAGAAAATTATTTTTATTCCGATTTAATGTAGTTACCTTTTTTGCCCGATGCCTTTGCTCATTTTTTTGTATATTGAAATCGTATAGAACTACAGATCTTATCCAATATTCTATTATTTACTATGAAACACCACCTTCGGGAAATTTTATGTAGTATCGTAACCACAGAACGCAATATTAAGCTCATATGTCCATACAACCACCGGGGAATATGTATTCGGTTCACTAGAGTAGTAAAAGTGATACCTGGCCCGCATAATAATGAGCAAGCAGTCAGAAATTTACGTAAAAACACGAAAAATGAGGCAAATTTATCGTCTGAAAACTTTGACTTTTCATTTTAATTTAAGTAATAATATTATAATGTTTCAGTCTTTCCAAGACTTTTGGTTCTGTCTATCCCGCAAGGGATAAAGACGTGACTATATGTATGTTTGAATGTGTGTACGTATTTTGTATCATAATGTTTGAATGACGAACAGTGCAAGTATCGTGTTAGACAATTGCAATTTGTAAATTTTCAACATAGGATACAAGGTATCACTCAGTATCTAATCAATATACTTATGTTTGTTACAAATATACTAAAAACTACTAGACTGGTTTTGATGATTTTTAACTGATTTCGCATTTATTAAATAACTTAATGCATTTGGATTAAATTAATCGACAAACTTGTTTTATTAAGCCGCCCTAAACTTTTTAGCCTTTAAAAGTTTAATACATGCCAATTAAGCTTAATATAAGTTATGAACTTTTACCACCATTAGTTGGGCATTCTCTGCTATTAATTAAATAGCGCATAATATATGGAGGTCACGACCCTCAACGTAATGAACGTTAAAAACTAAATGGGATGATTTATTTACTTGTTACCCGTGATTTTCCCGCTAACAAATGTAGCAATATATGAACTTGAGACTTGTTGACAACTTCTCTCTAAATTTGGTAAAAAAACGATCCATGTTTAATCATGACGTTACAGATAGACTTTCGCGATAATAATTTATTATATGGAAGTGTGGATATTTTTTTCTATTACTATTAATTTAACTATGGCAAAGTAATTAATGTGTTATTTGTAAACAACTGTTTGTATATAAAATAACAATACATTTATTATTACTTACCTGCCCTGTACTTTCTGCAGTTCCACGCCATGATGAGCCAAGAACTTCTCATTGACTTTATCCAGAGCTAAGTCCACTGCTGGACCACACCGCTCCAGGTCGAAGGGCGAGTCCAACCGGGATGCCATCAGGACCCCCACTTTATAAACCTTTTTAGGGGACATTTCGGTAGATGATAGCACAGGAATGAACAGCAGAAACAGTACTTTTAACAACATTTTTGATTACGTTTATACTGATTTTGGAGGTAGGTACGTAACGTGTTCTTATGTTTTAGTAGTGATTAATTTCATATTTTTTATTGAAATGCTGTTAATGCAATCTTTTAAATAACAAAATAATTACTCAAGAATATATTTAATGAATAATCGGCTAAACATGCACGATATAGTATGTGTGTGTTTTTTTTTTGCAGAGATTTTACCCTAAAAATAATTTAAATTGTGTTTTTTTTTTTAAGTTTAGTTTCTCGTTCAAAATCACGAAAAA
Organism: Amyelois transitella; assembly: GCF_032362555.1. Taxonomy (NCBI): domain Eukaryota; kingdom Metazoa; phylum Arthropoda; class Insecta; order Lepidoptera; family Pyralidae; genus Amyelois; species Amyelois transitella. The sequence goes on along the minus strand of NC_083522.1, from coordinate 2,713,348 downwards.
ATCAAAATTCAAAATACAATAAGAAAATGCGAAACTCGAGAAAATGGCGCGAAAAAATCGCTTCTCCAGCGACAAGCTTCCCGCGTGAGCGTCCAGTTGACACTGAACCCTGTTCAAATCAGGATTCGGGGGAAAAGGAGACCGGGGTAGGTAGGTACAGCGTGGGGGTGGGCGCAACAGGTCTGCCTTCACCCACAAACCCCCATTAACCCTTCATGAAGCAGCATCGCAAAATTAACGTGCTACCGAATCTGCGATATCGATTTTGAGATCCTTATTTATACAAGCTTTTAGCTGCCAAATAGGCGAGTGGTAATAAAAGTAAATACTGTAAGTACTTACATACCTAATCGCTCCGCTTGCTGTTTCAGATGCTAATTTTGTTGTTTTTATAAAATTCTGATTACAAACTATTTAAAGGTCGACTCAAAGGTTTTAGTAGGTACTTTATTTTTAGAGACCCTAAGTAAATAAAACTAGTTGTATTATAACTTAATTAATAGTATGGAAATATGTCACTTGAAAGGACAGAAAGTGTTATGAATACGAACTTGTTTCAGCATGGTTATCTTTCCCTCGCTTCTCATACAGGCACTTACACTTTATGTGGTCACAACACGTTCGTCGAAATAAACCCTTACCAACAAAACAACGTGGAGACAAAAGCAATCAAAATTCCCTTTCATTCTTCGTTACAATATCCTACGCCACTCGACATTTCCACGATATCCCAGTTTCTTATTAATTTGTTTGCCGGAATCTAACGTAAGTTAAGGTAGGTATTTAATTATTTACAAAGGACTTTAGTCGGAGAGGATTCTTATTTATTAATATATTCTTACGAATACACTGAAAAGGGTGAATGAAAAGTATGGCATGTGCATGTAGGTACAACGTATCTATATTATGTAGGCTACATATCAATATAAATATATAGAAATCTCTTACAAAATAACTGACTGCCATAAAAAGTATCCAATTTTTCTCAGAGAAATTTGGTATTTAGGCATGTCCCTAGTAAATGGCGATCACTAAAAGAGAGGATTTTCAGGGATTCTCACGGGAACTGAAATAATTTTACACATAAACACCTCACGTTTTTTCCCCTTACGTGGTAGACAGAGCCAAAAATATCTGCATACTACGAGAAAGGAACAAGACCAGCAACGAAACTATGTATGATGTATGAAAAACTATTAATATAACCAACGTCAACATACTACATACATTCGCCGTGTGGTTCCCGGTACTTAAGAATAGGAAATAAACATATGTACTAAACAATATATATGTGCCACATACTATCTGCGAAGCATGAAATCCATAAACCGAGCAATTTGATGAGGAATTAAATCGCTGCCAAATGCCGCCTCTCAGCTTTATGGCCAACTATTATGTCCGCAACAGAACGTGTCGCCGACATTAATTGCCTATTGCGACCGATGTACAAGGAAGTTAGGAAAGTTTCCGGCCACATCATAAGTTAGTTATATCATCACTACATTGCAAAGGTGATATACCCATGAAAAGTATAGTTTATTATTCTGATTTCTATGGATAATATCCTTCGTACAAATCGGAATAACAAACACGTTTCATTTGGGCCAAGCCGCCGCGAGGCCATGATTTAAAATTTATTGGACTTTGCAATTTAACATGATTTCCTGACCAATTAAACGACAAAGTTTGTATTATAGAAACGTTCTCATACATGTTTTTACATGATTTAATTTAAAGTTTAATTAACATCTAAACTCTATATTTATTCTGTTTATTATTTATTTTGTTCTCAATGAAGAATGTGTATTGTATAAAAGAAAGAAATAATTTCGAAACATTACATTTATTCAACAAAACGTCTACACACTGCTTACAATTTTCGCATAAAATATAAATTTTACAAACATGAAAGGTACTATTTGGTGTTATAAATTATTACACATAACAAAATAGGTACATATTCTTTTAAATATAATATGGACCAATAAACAAAATTGCAACAATTATCAACATATACAATTTTGTACGTAAAACACTTACTATTATTGTTCAAATCACCTACTAAGGGCAATAATATATCCTCTTAATAAACTCTCTCTAATCTATGGAATATATTAATTAAACATTAAAATTTAAATACATATAGGTTTGTAAGCGTCAAATTCGTAATAACTACGGGTATTGAACATCTAGGTACCTAGGTATGCGTACACGCACGCAGCTATTACATATCAAGTGATAGGTGCTATTTCCAAACTATCGCTAAAATGCTAATTCTATAATGAGGGGAAGTAGGTTTATAAGAAATAGGGCTTCTTACACAACCTGCCTAATTATGGAATCAATGTCCTAGCGAGTGTTATCAAAAGTGCACCTATCTGTTATCCTATAACCTAGCCACATAACCTCAAATACTTTGGCTTCGGCACAAAATGATATTATAAAATAATCTAATATTCTCATAGCAAGACCAACTGTAAAAAATAAAAATATAAAAGGTATGGGAGTTAATACATTTAACCCGTTAAAATTGAAAAAAAAAATTAAGGTAGAAAGAATCTTTCTATTATTCATTACACTGCCTTAGAATAAGAGTTTTTTTTTCAGAATTATTAATGCATGCATTTTTATTTCTTTTAGAATAACTCCCAAACATCGTTTTACTTAAATCTTTAAACAATTAGTAAATACAATTAAAAGTAATAATTCATTTTAAATTACACTCTCAAAGCAATTCTAAATGGTGTTCTGACGTGAACCAATAAAAATATAATCACGTGACGTCCACGAGTACAAATACTTTATTTCTGGTGACTTATCACAAACTTTAAAAAGGGGTATGCCTCTCTCTCTCTATAAGAACCAGAGAGAGAAAGAGTGAGAGAAAAAGACATACGCCTCATCAAAGTTCATACATGGCCCTACTAATCACTACGAGGATTGGCTCCAATGACGCTAATTCTACAAACAACATTAACAATATACCATACGAGCCTAAAATTTGAACTCTTGGATGGGAACATAACGTTTTAATAGATACAAAACAAGGTAAAATTGAATTTATTGGAAATACGTAAGTATACGGATAGACGTGATTTTAAATGTTTTTTTTAAATGAATGATAGTACATTTAAATATAAAAATACTTCACGAAAATACTACGGGGCAATGCCGAGCGAAACATCGTTTCTAATCAGCCGAGCAAATCATAAGCATAAAGTTAGGCCAAAATCTTCATATACTAAACCAAATAATAATGACTAGAATTAAAACCTAGCGGTTTGGATCTAATATTATTTTCTTCAACCAGGTAGTTTATATCAAAAGCAATAAAATAGATAAGTTAGTAAGAATTATAATAAAGAAATCAGACAGCTATAGTAGATTTATGTATTACTGAATTACATAAACAACAAACTTGGTGACAGTTATATACATACGTTAATTATTATCTGAAATATTTATCAATTGATGAAATTTTGTGATATAATTTTACTGAACTAAAAAGAAAAGCAACTGTGAAACTTAGGTCTTAATATCATTAACTAAAAATGACGTTGTAATATTGAACTTTACAACGATTAATTTAAGGTTAACCTTCGCCGCCCATTCCCAGGGCCGAATTAGGGCGTCAAACGCCTTATGCAAAGCTCAAGTTACTTACAAATAGTTTAAACCATAAATACCCTACTTTGACACTGTTTTGTTTCAATGAATGTTGATTAACGACGCGTTTTTTTTTATATAGATTGATTTTTTTCGAAAGCCTTTATCGGTTTTCATACCTATGAATATAAATCATGTCTAAACAACATCCAGTGAAACTTATTGCGCTAGGAACGAGTATTCAATCTTTCACTTAACTATAATTATATAATATCTAAACTTTTAAAATACACGACAAATTTTATATTATAATAACTTTATAGTCTGTTTTAATCAATACTGTTCATAATTATATGTTAACCTGTGTTCGGATTATGTATTTACCTGTACAATATTACAGACTGGTAAACGTTAATTTGAACTACTTGCCGCCATTTTTATGTATCGCGCGCCATTTTCATTCATTTTAACGCCGTTTGGATCACGTGACATCACATATTTACCAGGAGCAACAGCCAAAATATCATTTCTCGATTCTATATTATTGCTAATTTGTGCGAACCACATAGAAAGTTATTGAATATTCGTTCTTGAGACGCAAATACACATACATACATTCACAGTATCGACTAGACTAAAATTTGTGCGTATCAAACTATTATTACGATACAACATCCAACCGACACCTCGACGAATACAATACGTACATCGATATTACAATATAAATATACTTTATATACTTATTGCTGATTTTTGTTACTGATACACATGCATATAATTTTCGTGTACCACATCAACCGATCTATGAAATACTCCAAACTGTATGTGGGAAAAATGACGATATTGAATACGTCCATTAAAAGATCTTGCAATATACCAATGTTTTTTTTTATTATACAACTGCAACAAATGGTCCTTCGAACAGGATCGGAAAAGAGGTAGTTAAAGTGCCAAGGTCATATAAAGGTTTTCATTTTTAGCGGACTAGGTATGCCTAACATTTACTTTAGCTTAGTTTGAGATTGCATCACTGGTGAATACTGGTCAATAGCTACAGAAGACGATTACAAATTTTTTGTTCACTTTGTCACATTACTAAGTTGTACATGTCAGAGTCAGGTTGATATAATACGCGAAAATTTAGAGCTCAATACATCACTTAAATTACATAAATTGTACTACCAATTAAAATTCTTATATAACATGGTCGATTGAAACTCGATCACACTGGTAACTTAATCGAAAAATATACTTTGGTTATTCAACTTTATGGCCTTTTTATGGTGTTTATTCGCTTGTTTGACAATTATACCTTTGGACGTCGTTCACACCGGAAATGTGATGCAACGCAACAGTTTGAAGTCTCTTTGCGGTGTGAACAAGCGCTTATTAAAAAAATAGACAAGTGAACAAACACTAATACGACTCAAAATGATGATTAAGAGAGAAATCGCCAGAAAATGTACGTATAAAGTCAGAGCGTATAGCAAAATAAAAAATGTAACTGTTATTTCAAATAGAGTCGATTTAATGGAGCTGTGAGGATCTCAGAGCAAGTAAACATGTGTGAATTAGGAGTTCACCCTAATAGCCAGGCATTTACTTAAATGAATATTATTCTATTTTTAAATCGAATTATTTTCAAAGTATTCTCTCATATGCCATCATTCCTTGTCGCATATCAAATATCTGCTACTAGGTCCTCTAATACGCTAATATATCTCTGTATAAGCTAAACATCTAAACAAACCAATGGATCAACACATAATTACTTCTATTTATTGCTTTATCGGGTACCACATTGTGGAAGACTTTCTTCTAAGTCACAGGAGAGATTCCTGCAGAGACAAAGCCGGGTAGGATTGCGATGCGAAAACTTTATTTCAGATATACTAGCGAAAGTATGCAAAGTACATATAAGTAAAATACAGAATTGCGATTTAAAATAATAAACGTACTATTTTTTTTTTTATTTGATGCAATGAAATATGTTCTTTAGCTATTTATTTCCTAAATAGATAATAGGATTAACTCCATAAGATGGCGTCAAATAAAATGATTGACACTTGTATTTATCAAACTGCAATCAACTAAAGCTTTGCCTCTGTGGTTTTCTACTCTGTGTCTACATTGAGGCCTATTCTATATTTAGGCTTTCACGTTAAACTATGGGGTCATGTAAATTACACATACGACTACATCAAAACATCATCAAATGCCAATTTGCACCAAATATTATAATATTTTACCTATAACAATGATTTTAAAGGAAAAGGTGCAGCAGGCTCCTCTCCAGAGTGATGAGGTTGTAATCGGGATTAACGTTAGATGTATGATTTTAAAGGAACTTATCTAACCCTATGGAGTATTAGCATACAAAACAAATAACAATAAAATAATACATATAAGGAAAAATACATAAAAAATTAAAAAGGTTCCTTAACGGTTTTAGAAAAAAAAAGCCTACACATTTACGCGTTTTCACCAAGTTTTTTCAATGGGGAATGAGAGCGCTAAAGAGTAATGACGGGATAACCAACAGCGTGATAAGGGAATGTTGTGATCTGGAGTTCTTATAGTGATAGGAACGGAAAAGGGGTAAGATAGTTCGGACATGTTAGAAGGATGAATGAAAACAGGTTGAATATGATATAAGGCGACTGTTAATGGAATGAGCTTGATCGGACTTAGGGCTTCCTGATGAAAAATTAGGTTAAATGCACCCTAGGCTGACGAGTTTTCATAAAAATTCAAATCATAATCAAAACTCCAACCTTATAATGTTCAGATATAGATAGTGCAAACAGGCTTTGACGTATAAACATTTAAATTACGCAAAACAAAACAACATTCAATATAATATTGGAAGGCAAGACTCTATAGGCCAAGTACTTCTATCATAGTTACAAAATATATGCTAATTCTAACTAAAAATACTGTAATTTAAAAAAGAATCTTAACGACATACAAGGGATCTAGAGGACCGATAATATAGAGGAGTTTTAAAAAAAAATATTTTTTTACCATGGCAATACTTATCAATGTTGCCAACAGGGTGGCAAAATGGTAGAATTGGTAGAAACATTTACATTACAACAATGAGGTAGAGGAAGGTAAGGACGTACCTGTCTACTTAGGTAGAATTAGGGTTGGACCCCTGAATAAAGTTCGATAAGTTACTGAAAATTAATTAGCTAAAAAATACACAATTATGTGTTATATTTCGTTTCATCAACATTTCTATGAGACATAATGCTTTATAATCATATAAATTTTGCCTATCATTGCATTTAAATTCTCTTACCATTCTTTCAACGACGAAGGAATAAACGCTTTAACATATTATTTGAATGGTGAATGTTATATAACTGTTTTTATTGGTCCAACCCTCCCATAGCGCAGTTAATTCTCACTCTATTTTAAACATAGTTTCCCTTGTGAGCTGATCACTTGACCTATATTAATTTACTTTCAACTACACCAAATATATGTTCTAATATTACTGCTTAAACCCTTTCGTTGAAAAATTGCCATAAGTTTTTTTCAATTTTCTTGACATAAAATGCAGAAATATCTCGCCCATTTCGACTGGCTCATTAATTTACATTGCTTTCAGAAACCCAGCAAATTTGAATGCCACTGAAGCTTAATTTGCCAATATACTAGTTCAAAGGAATATAATCCGCCATGTCGAATCGCTAAGGGAACAAAAGATCAGCATCATCTCTATTATTATAGATTTTCAAAGCTGATTTTATTACATTCTCAGGAAAAATTCTTAAGGTACACGGGACCATAAAAGATAGGAAATTATTAGCGCGCAATTCTTGGCGCAAAGTATGAAATATTAAGGAAAATTCTCGATACAAATATACCAGGTCAGGTTAAGGTCCGATATAATTTGATATTTTCTATCAAGAGCTTGCGGCAATATCAAGCGTTTCACTGGTCGTGGTGTCTCCTGCGGCGGCGGAACACGAGCGCGAAGATGCTGCGCAGGCGCCGCCAGCGACGACGGCCGCCGCCCGTCGAGATGCCCGTGCCCATTAGCGATGACTGCGTGATGAACAGTTTTTGATTGAAAATTAAATTCACAGTCATTAAATAATATATGTAAATTAATGGGCTCCTGGTTATGAGATTAATGAGGCAGTAGAGCACTATCGCCTGCGATAGTTTACTATGCGAATATACATAGTAGTGTTTACGTTTTATTAAAAGCTCTCATCATTTAAAAAGAAGAATAAACCAAACATCTTCATTTGAAATTACATTTTGTCAAGTGAAAATATTTAGCTTGTACTGCCGCCTCTTGGAAAAGTCGGAGCAACTAAATATAAAAGAAATTAAATTAAGGACAAATTACACAGATTGAGCTTAGAATAGAATAGATATATTTTCAAAATTGGATACAAGGTATCACTTATTGACGTCACATCACTTAAATCTAATTGTAACTACTACCGCTTCCAAAGCGCATGTGTAGAAGAAGCGGCGGAACAAACTACACTGCAGCATTTTCATCGGACGTCAATGTACAAATATAGATCTCTTAAATCTAAATCATGGACGAATACACATTGTCTACATTAAAAAACATGAATGAATGTAGAACTAGTTATTTCAATACGAATTCGATATTTCGTCAAATAAATAAAGATAAAATAAAATATGTACACACTGTACAAATTATGTCAACACCATGTCAAAAATGCACAAGCATTTAAGAGGCCATTATGTCAAGCTCGGGCCACACATGTTTATCATTAATATAACATTGTCTACATTAAAAAACATGTATGAATGTAGAACTGATTATGTCAATACGAATATTTCGTCAAATAAAATAAATATAAAATAAAATATGTACATACTGTACAAATTATGTCAAGATCATGTCAAAAATACACAAGCATTTAAGAGGCCATTATGTCCAGCTCGGGCCACACATGTTTATCATTAATATAATCATCCGTGCTGTAATAGGCTTTCCTACAAAGCTCATCTTTAATGTACTTTTTGAATTTTCTATCATTCATTTCAAGAACACTTTTTGGTAATTTATTATAAAATCTTATACAATTAATCATATGATTTCCCTACCTTAGCCAGCCGATGCGCTGGGATCGACAACTTGTAATTGTTCCGCAGTGATCTACTAGTACATTCACCTACTTTTTTGAAAGCGTCTAAGTTTTTCCTAACATGCATAATGTTATCGAAAATGTATTGTGAGGGCAATGTTAAAATATTAAGGGTTTTGAAAAAATCTCTAAGTTAATCTCTTTGAGCTTTCTCATTGACCTTACCCCAAAGTAAGCTCGAGACTTTTTTTGGGTACTTATTACCATGGCCGGTACTTATTATCAGGCCCATGATTCAATAATATTTCGCTAATCTTGACTGTAGGTATCAAAGTTAGGAGCTATATACCTGTCTCTGTCGTTCCAACCGGCGTATCTCCCGCACGAGGGCGTGGAATGCATCGTCGACAAAATGCCTCAAGGCGGCCGAAGTCTCGAAGAAAGGGCAACCCAACTGCGTCGCCAACGCTTTACCTTCTTCTGTGGTCACCTGCAGAGAGATATCATTGATTCAATATTATTACCTACTAATGAAAAATAGTGGGACATTTACTCTCTCTAGTCGCATACTCTTTATAGAGTGTTTGTGGTCGTAGTCGCTTCGATGGCGTACAAAGTTGGGAGTACTAACAAGTTTTTTACTAGCTACATCTTTTCATTAATACAGATTTTCTACATTCCGAAAGCATTCCGTGATGCAAACCTACGTGAATGAAGGTTGGTCCATCGGGTAGGTAATCGCCCTCTACATCTTTTCCAATCCACATGGCCCTGCATTACTAGTCTTTTTAACAATCTTTGCTCGGCCTAGATATGTGAACGAACTTTTGTATGCACAGTCAACAAAATTCTTCCGATGTCAAGTAACAGTCACTTTATGCATTTACCTAACTCACTTACTCTTGGATTTAAGACAAACTCCAAGTCTGCTTTATAACGCAGTCAGAACTAAACACATTTAAGCCCTTCTCATAGCAGGAAGCACTTTGCATAACAGGAAGCACCCCAAATATTATGACATATTGTTAAGAACACTCACTTGTCTACACCTAGGTGCGAGATCCAGCTTGTTCCCCACCAACACCAAAGGCAGTCTCTCCGAAGGCCGGGCCTGCGCTAGAAGTCGGCGGTACTCCGACGCGGCGCGGAACGAGCGCCGGTCCGTCACCGAGTAACACAAAACGAAACCTTCGCCGCACCGCATGTATTGTTCCCTCATTGCTGTGAATTCCACCTGGTGGACATATTAGAGTTTGTATCATTTTGTCTTATAAGAAATTGCTTTTTCCTTACTCCTGTGGAAATTACCAATAATTTAAAAAAATGTAATAAATTATTCCAACAGTTAAGCTGTGAAAACATAACAGGCAAACACACAGATATTTGCATTTAAAATAACAATATAGGTACAAAGATAAGAATAACAAACTACATATAATGTTCCTTAGAGACAACAGGACTGACCAATTCACACAGATATTTAAATCAATTATATGCTTTGGTTGCTGTCAACTCTCTCAAGATCTCAACTTTGAAGTTGGTACCTAGTTAGGAATATGTAGGGATAAGGATAAAATAAGATATGATAAGGATAAAATAAACTGGATAATTACAACCCCAATAAACATTAACAAATTGTTTGATTAGAATTTGGGTACCTAGGCTAATTTAACAATTTGTAATATATATTTACTCATTACATATATTTTTAATTATTTTACCTGGCCAGCAGTATCCAAAATATCTAAAAGGGCAGGCTCTCCATCTATTACTGCTTGTTGTTGGTATGAATCTTCTGGAAATTTAAGAGTAAATGTTATAAATTTTTCTTTCATTCCTAAGAAAGTTCATAACCCAATTAAAATTTATTAACATGATAAGAAATATGTAAAGCAACTAAAAAACTATGATGTTACTTTTAAATTTTCTAATAACAAGGCAACTGTAAAGGAATACTCCTCAACAGGTATAGTAAAAGTTGATTGATGGCTGCTTCAAGGGTCATGTAAGAAGATAAAATTTAGTGATTGAAGGGAGATTATCAGAGACAAAGGTTAAAAATCGGTCGGTACCTATAGTAGGGTCATGGTAGTCCAAGAAGCTGTGGCTCACAAACTGCAGAGTGACCGCCGACTTGCCCACCCCGCCGTCGCCGAGCACCACGATCTTGTAGACTCGGAGGCCGCGCGACGTGCCCGCAGCCTCGCCAGCCATACCGCTGCATGCCTGCGCCCCAGCTCCAGACCCTCCCGTGCTCTCACTTCCACTCCGAACCCACCATCGCCCGACGCACAAACCGCTGCCCAATGCTAACACCACGATGACAGAAATTTTAACCGAATAATGAACACCACACTTTCATTTAACAACGCACATTGTATTTGTAAATAACAACACAAAAAAAATACATTATATTTTCAATAAAAAATCGACAGCTGATTGAAGGAAGGCGATTGACATTTTGATTTTTTGTGTTTTGAAAATTGGTTTCGAAATGTTGGCTAATGTAATGTGGGTTGGGTTTGCAGTTTGCTTTACGAGTTTGGGTGGACCAAAATAATTTTGATAATATTTTATGTCAATGTATTTTTAACCAATTTATTGTAGTTAATTAACAATATGTCGTTGTAATACAAGATCATTTCATTTGCTTGCTATGCTGAGGCGATTTTGAGAAAAAGGACAAGTCGATTTGACACATATGTGGCTGTATCTGTTTGTATCATAAACAATCGGTAAGCAAAAAAATTTAATGATTGACATTGACAGCCCATGGTGACAAGTCAATGAACTTTTGTTTCAGACTTTATTTGCAAAATCAATTATTATTATATTTTGATCTCAATTTTTTTAATAATTCCAAACTATGGCTCATATACAATTTGTCGATGAATTAGTTCGTGAATATTTATTGTTTAGAGGATTCACAGCTTCAGTTAAAGCTTTTGATAGTGATTTGAAAGCTGATAAAGATAAAGGTTTTAGGGTAGACAAAATTATTGAACAAATATCGCATTGTATAAATGTATCAGACCTAAATGGTTTAAAAGAATATTGGTCTCATCTCGACGGACTAGTTTTCTCTAAGTTAGAGATTCATATGCAACCTGGTAAGCTTATAAACTTCTCCTATCCGTTGTATGGGTCCCTGAACATATGTTTGTTTGTTGTGTTATCAATTCATTAAATTTGCTTTTTCAAATCTGTATCGAACGTTTTTTTCGCTATTACACCAATAGTTACAATAAGTGACAATAAATAGTGTTATAAAAATTTCAGCTGTCCGCAAACTAGAATACAGTCTTTACAAGTTGTACTTAGTGACTGCTTCTCAAAGTGGGAGTGGAGCACGTAATGAAAAAATTGCAGAGTTCTTCTCCAAGATGTTGCCAGAATTACAGGGGCAGAGTGAATGGAGGGAATGGTTTAGTAAGTTCTTATATATATTTATTCTCTTTAAAAATACTTATTTAATTATGAAAAATTCAATATTATATTATATTAAATAATTATTTCACTTAATTTTGTCACCTGAACAAAAACTGACACACAAGCAAAATAATATTTGTTATACTTTTTACATGAGAATTCACAAGTTTGGTAGGATTATAATTGAAAACTGACTATTTATTCCAGTGCTGCCCTACATTCAAAAGCCAGAAGAGAACCAGTCGTTCAGCTTATACTTCACACGAGCGTGGCAAGACACTGTGTGGGTGTCCCTCCACAATCTGTTAGCAACCGTGTTCCAGTGTATGCCTCAACCGACCCTCACAAGCTACGAGAGTGATGCGGCTTTGGTCAAGAGACTGCAGGATGAAGTAGCCACCTTGAGGGGCAAGGTCTGTAGTTATAATTTTCTCATGATTTAAAACCAATACCTCAAGTGCCCTGAAATCTATCGGAGTCTCTCCACAACAGAGACACAAGTTACAAAAGTGATGCAGCTTTGGTCGAGAGGCTGCAGGTTAAAGTAGCCACCTTGAAGCAAAGCAAGGGTTGTACTCATAGTTTAGGAGGATACCTTCAGGGGAGCCTGTTCCTGTGCATAAGTCTACTGGCTCTGATAAGCTAGAAATCTCATGACATTGGTCAAAAGTTGCAGATTGAATTAGCCAGCAAGGTCAAATTAGTTTAATACAGTTATACATCTCATCAACACACTCCAGGCGTTGATCCATATTTATGGCGACTAATATAAAATCCTGGACAGGAAAAGTCAGATGTGATTGACAACAGAATTTTTACCTAGCATTGTTGCTTCCCCTGTAAACATGGCACGCGCTTCGCCGTTGATATCGCGCGTTAAACTATCTGTTTGGCTTTTTATTATGGCGTGAAACCGGACAGCTATAGTGTTTAAGTGTTCTTGTAGCTGCCGTGCTGCGGTAGCTGGACTAGGTGAAATTTATTCATCTGGTCCAGCAACAATGATTAGCTAGCTATGTATGATGGAGTGGTCCTATCTCGTTGATTTTGATCACCCAGATGATATCACCTGCGTAGATAAAGTGGAATAAACCCCTTTCTTCTTACGAAATAACTATTTTTTCAGCCTAATTTAAACGTGATATGTAAATGAAAGTAGTTAACTCAGATATATTTTCAATTTCCAGTTTGCACAACAATCTACAGAGAAGACATCTCCTATCGGGCACCAGTCCCGCTTATCGCAATACTCAGAAAGACTTAGCGGCCCACTACCCCTAGTTGACGACTTTTGCGCTATACCCTCAGAGCAACTCGATAGTGGAATCAGAGAAGCGAAAGGCCTCCGCGGCTTGTTACGACAAATGGGTGGCAGTCCAGTTATGGGAAGGAAGTCTGGTAGATCTCAGAGCCAAAACTGATTACAATCGACTGAAACCACATGCTTGCATGATAAAATTGATATAAGTTGATGAAAAGTATGCAGGATTGGAAGATTGAAATGGAAATATGTTTTTCCTTCTCACATTCCCGGAAAAGGCGTCATTGTGTATGTAATAAAACAATACAAAGAACACGCCAATACAGACTTCTTTAATTAACTGTGGTAACTCGGCCTGTTAGGTGAATAAGCGGCAAAAATCAGAACCAAAATCGATCTTATTAGTTTTAATTGTAAATATGTAACATTCCTGATCCGTGTTTGAGTGATTTAGATAAGTTGAGAGTGTTATTAAGTATAAATGTTGATTTTAAATAAATTTATCGAAGAATTATTTTTGTTTTAATAATACACATTCTTCACACTTTATTTACTCAATTTTATCAACATACTACTTTTACCTGAGAGAAGTTGGCGGTCATAAAAAATAGTTTATTGCGAGTAGTTCAAGGAGAATTTAATCCAAATCTAGTATAATCTGTACGTATTTTCGTAAGATTGAAATTAATGTCAATTATTTATCAACCAAATTACAACTGACACAACAACATTTAACATTTTCATCAGCTCAAAATTTCCTGTTTAAATTAAACCAAATAACAAACCAACATGTCGCACGTGTTTTATGCGGACGCCGAGAACCGTTCCAAACGCCGCATCAGACGCTGGTACCAGGAGAACCTGATGCCGGCGCTATTGGCCAACAAGGAGCGACAAGTTCGCGATGTCGACGTGTCTATCGCTCTTACTCAGAAGATGTTGGCCGTATGTATGTTTTTGGTATTAAAAAAATAGCTAGAATTAAACCGATTGAATACTTCAGGGTCAAAGCGCTGGTAGCATGCCCGCGTTGTTCAACAAAAAGACCAAGATCTTGTCACTATTTAGTTTGTTCAGCAGTCTGATAGTGATGCTAGGCAGCAAGGACAATAACTAGTGTGAAGATATAATCATCTGTGGTTACCTACAACTAGATACCCCCATCGCCCTCACAAAAAGTTGACGTGATACTTATTATATTATCTGGTTACTCAATTTTCGTCAAAAGCTCTGTAGTACCTAATTAGTCAAAGCAGTCATAAAATGAAATATAACAGATATTAGACGAGCCAGTTGCAGTCCCAGTGGTAGTCCCGCCACATGAAATCGAATCGCGAGGTGATGACGACAGCCTGATGACCCCGATAGAGCCTGAAGTTCTAGACTTGCTGTACGGCTGCACGGAGAAAGGCGCGGCCGAACAATATCTCAAGGCTAGGTATAAGAAAGCGCCTGAAGACAAGTAAGCACGCAAAAAAATCAATGAATCAGTACATTGAAACACCTTATATCACTCTCCTTAGATTTCTCCATCTCAAGTCTTAACCAAAAATTTAACCTTAAATCGAAGTGATTAGGTTTAAAATCAAACAAACTGTGTAAAATGTTTTACAGTGGGTGTACTCAAAGCTATTGTTTAATATTGTGAATTGAAATTCTAAAAACGGATTTGATTCTAAAATGCAGCCACCTTACCAGGTTTTATTTTCGATTGGCTACGAGTTGGGACTACGGTTGGCAGCAGAAGCAGTCACGCCTGCGTGCCCGTGACGTCAACCGCGGCCGCTGCGCCATCCTGAGGGACACCTTCTACAGGAAGAACAACCTAGCCCCCGACCCCAGGCATTACGCCCAGCCCGCCGGTGGCGAAGTCTCCATATGCAGCGAATATTCTTGCAACTTTTCATAAAAGCGCATTTAGTCTTTGACTAATTTGAAAAAGAAAAAATTAGGACGAATTGCGAACCCCTTTTGGTTCACAATTCGCCGATTTTCTTTTTTTTATAAATAAACGCATTTCGACTACATACGGAAAGCAAGGCTTTGATTTAAGAAATTGAAAGACTGTTGCTACATATTTAAATGAAGAATGCTCCTATTATCTCCTATTATTTTATCTACCTCAAATGAAATAGGTACTTATATTGTGTCAAAGTCAAAATTCTATGTGTAGTATTTATTGTCATTGATAAATCATAATGATAGAAAAATAATCATTACTCCAATTTCTGCAGATTTTTCTTATGTGTAATGAAAGCCCGTAATTGATGCGCATTCTAAAAAAAGGCGAATAACATTTAGAGAAACATGGAGAATCCAGGCATAAGCAACTTGAGAAAGAAAATGTTACTCGTGCACGAAATATTTTTTATAAGAGTACCAATTATCTTTGGAGAAATGATAAAGAAACTTAAGTACTATTTGCTTCGAGTGATTTCTTCAGAAATAGTTAATATTGTAAACACTGAAATCCGTTACTACTTCTAGTAGGTGTTCAATAAAAAGACTGTATTAGCAAAAACATATATTTTATAATTTTATTATTTACAATAATTCAACTTTTATTTACATATTAACAACAGCAAATGTACCCCTATTGTTAAGGCCACATCACTGTTAGAAAGGAAAAAAATATATAATATATAAAACTGCCAAATTACTCGGCCACATTGTCACTCGAATTTTATAATTTTTTCAATGAATGTGTTTGAATAAAAAAAACCAAAGCAGTAATCATATTATATGCTTTTGTATAAAAACAGTATGATTGAGCCTTTATATTTGAACATATTGAAACACATTCTATGAAACCCGGCAGTACTGAGAATCAACATCATTCAAATACTAATTAAAATTAATCAGTAGACCCTCAACATTCGCTCAAGCTTGATATAACAAAAAAAAATAATAATAATAAATATGAGAAGTTTTGTTCTTTCTAAAGTTCGTTATTTGACACATTATCTACAATATTCATCAGTCATTCTAAATTCATAGTAGATTGTTTGATATTGCCTTAGGCCGGACGCAATTTTGAAGAAAAACTAAAGGCCGTATCGCTATCCTGTATCAGCTTCATCATTCACAGTTCGACTTGTCGGTTCAATTGACTGAGAACTGAGAATTTATTTTTCTCATTTGTCGTCGAAATTATTTTTATTGAGGAATAAATTAATTTTAAATTTCTTCGAACTTGAATATTGACCACGTTTGAGAATAGACTCTTATAGTACTAAAACGGACAGAACACCCGCTGTCAGACTCAGACATATACCCTCCGCAAATTGGTACTTGCATACTTCGTCCAAATATGAATGACTCGTAAGCAGTGCGTATAGTAATTAAGGCATTTGTATATAGAAAAGTAAAATTTTTTGATACGTCGAAATTGCGTCCGGCCAGCCACAGGATGTACAACTCGCAGATTACAAAGATGAATTCAAGATATTTGCCCGTTGCTCCTATATTATTTACATTTTCATTATATAAAGTGTGACCATAAATCCCAGATCGATTTACACGGATTTTATCAGCTATGCGGATCGTACAAAATGTTGGCTCTGGTAAACAATTCATTTGTCTTATGTACATTCAAAAAGACTGTAAGACTGTCATATGGATGGCCGCGGCACACTATTGAACATTGAAACGCAGCCAGCTCCATTTATACTCGTACTGGAAGTCTTAGATCTTTTTTCAGCAGTGAGTACAAATTCACAATTTTGTTGTAAGTTAAATGACTGATACTGTTTCGATACTACCTATTAATACTAGACCGAAAATTAAGATAACCATAAATAATTCTCAATTAAAAGTACGCTACTGAATAAGTTAGATAAACTAATTTTACCATATTCAATCATCAATTGTACTATGTCTTAAGATAATAACAAAAATGTGGAAAGAATTAATTTCATTGACCATCCATTGACATGAAACATATAAGAGAAGAATATGATACGAAATTTACGAGAGTGTAAAATAAATTCACAAAGAATGTCAATAGAAAAACAAAATGAGATCAGATATGGAAATAAGACCCCTTGAAAATGACAATGAAGTTACATTTCCTAAAATTTTTCGTCAAAGAAACTTGACGAAAAAATTTGCATGCATTATGAGAGTTGAAAATAGCAGATTACTCGTATGAAATACACTTAGTTAAATGGCTGATTCATCACTTTCTATAGCAGTTATTCTGGTGTAGAAGGTGAAAATTTATCGATAAAAATAACACCAAAATTTGCACAAGGTTGGCTTCAAACATGCAGTCAAACGCGAAAACATCTCCAAATATCTGGGGAGTTAAGTCATTATTAACACAAATGGGTAGGAACGATTTAAATATCCCTAGAAATTGACTCGCAGACACATGCATACAAATCACAAAGTTTGATTTACAAATAATGTGTAACATTCAAGGGTGGGCTGTGAACAATTACTAAATTTAGACATTAACACAGACAAATTACATGCACAGACAAGTTTGATATGAAATTATTGTCATAACATTAACTGGTTTTATTGAAATAAAAATATTTGCCTTGTTGCCATCACATAAAAGTATTATACATACAACAACTATTAAGTATATATTATAAATGTTAGATATTACAACTTCTTGATTTTTGAAATTTAATAATATATTAAAACTTACCATAAAAAGCTATGATAAAAAGATCAACTGAATTTAATATTAAATTGTCTTCTTCATACAAAGTCGTTTAAAACCAAAAACAATAAATCATTTGGAATGTGGTGTAATATAAACATTCTGATGAAATTAATTTTTATATTTTAATTTTCCAAAATATTGTGTTTTCCAAAGATGTGAATTGAAACAATGCAACTAATTGTTATCCATTTTAAATCAAAGTGGAAAATAATGTTATATGATGACAACAATATTTTATATGAGGCAACATACCAAAATAATATGTCAACAATGGAAACATTACAGTACAACATATTTTTTTTATGTTGGGAACATTACATTATCTGTCTGAGGCATTGGAATATGTTACTATTACTACATACAATTTTAGAAAAATATGATTTTTGGAACACTAATCATATTTTTCTACATATAGGACAAAGCTTTCAATGCATAGGAATTGGTAGTACCTAATGTAAAAACTTTAATTTTGAAGCTATAGAGGAAGGTGTAAATAAGTGGGTTCGTGCAGCGTGCCGCTGATTTCATACCTGCTAGGTCATACCAACTCGGACAAGAATTATGCCTACCAAAACCGGTGCAGCGTGCGGCCGACTAGCGACTGATTGTCAGTGTTGCCAGTCGTATGATTCAAGGCCATTACACACCTAGCTATACTAGTCGTACGCCACGAACTAAAATCTCGCAAACACTTTAAATTTTTATAAAATTATAATCATCTCAAAAAATACTTAACAGAGTACTTAATTATAGCGGCCCACTGCTCGAACCCCTACCATTTAAATTTACAGAATCATCATTTGTATTCTGGTTATTGAAACCTTAGTATTTTGTCTATTTATTTGTAATGCCTGACTTGAAGTAAGTCAGGTTTTTACATCAATAAAATCCATCATGTTCAAAGGTGCACTCTGGGCTCCTCTCTTTTGACTTGACTTCTCTGTAAAACAATTGATTTCTCTGTGAAACTTTTAATGTTCAATAAGAGGATATAAACAGGACTAAGACCAGAGGGATCTTATAATAAGATAAGGTAACTCCAGAAGAAAGAACAAATTCTAAGAGGATATAACCAGGACTAAGACCAGAGGGATCTTATAATAAGATAAGGTAACTCCAGAAGGAATAACAAATTCTATGGGTTATGTTCTTTCAGTACATTATCCAAACAGTTTCAATGGAAAGTTAATTCTATGTTTAAAATTAAATCAACCAATGGAAGGCAACTTATACAAATATACAACCATACTGTGAAAATACACAAATTTACAAGTCACTAATCAGATCATGGACATGAGCCCACTAAGTTAAGTCACTGCGAAATATCACTTTTTATTTGTCTTTTTAGGCCAGAAAGTCCTAAACTTTTATAGTCTCGATGAAGTAGGTTCACTATATGGACAAATCATCACTGTCCATCACTGATTGGCTTAATCATCTATTATCATCAACTAATCACATCACTGCACTAAGTAACAATACTAAATATGTTAAGCCCATATTTCTGCAGATAAACAAAACATTGCAGCCTTGTTTCTATTCTATGCATTGCATTACAACCAAGAACAAAACAACAGATGCTTCTGTGTTAAGATCAACCAATCTCTTGATGTTTCTCCTGGTTGCTTCTTTTGGGCAGACGGGCAAAATCCACTTAAGGCCACATCCAGGAATGGAATTGGTTGGTCAACTTAACTAGCGCGTTATGCAACATCCAGTTTTATGGTTAACTTTTTTTAATTCTTCACTTAAATTGTAATGGTTGATTGTACCATGAAGTTTTCGAATAAAGCAATCAAGTTTTACCTTCTTGTTCAATGCTCAATTTATCAATAGCATAAGTTGGTAAACGATTTTACAATGATACAACTATATAAATACCATTTCTTTAGTAGCTTCAGACTTCTCTATAACAAACGCATATTCTTTGCTTCATCTTTTTTCGGCTTTCCACTACAAAATTCACTCAATCACTTCAATTAATATATTCCATTTCTTCAGTGGCCTTAAGACTTCTTTGTGAAATTATCAATGTTCAATTTTTCTATGCTTAAAGTACATTACGTGATGTGACTGATGGGCGGTGGTGGGGGTTACGCTGGTAATCCACCGAACAAACACATGTTGCGGCATCCAGTCAAAAGGTTCACTTTATTTTTATTTCTTCACTTTAATTTTAATAATGGTTTACTTTACCATTAAGGTTTTGAACAAAGGAATCTGTTTGACAACTTTTCTGTGATTTATTGTTCTATTTATAACTGAATTATCCTTTCAATGTTGATAGACTGATGCAAATTCTCCGCTGCATCATCACCATTCATTTACGCATTTTTAGATTCTTCCAGCCATCTTTTACTCATTTATTGTACAATTTGTCTACATCCCCATTGCCAAAGGTCAATGTCCTTATATTGAGTGACCTTTAGAGTTTTCTAAGAAGGATCTGTCAATTTCTTCTCTATGATTATTCAATGTACAATTAGTCTATCCCTCCTTGTCTATGCCTACGGGTCACTATGTGTTGTGACTGACATTGGGTGGCGGCGGTAACGCGGGCGGCGGGCCGGTGGTCCACTGCACTAGCGCGTGTTGTGGCATTTGCGTCGCCGTGAAGTGGTCTTTGAGTAATGCTTGCGAGAAGTTGCAGTGCATTTGGTAAGCTTCGTTCTCGCGGTCCGAGTCGCCCGCTAGCCGGTACAAATCTGTGACAGAACATAAGTGTTATTATGCGAACGTTCTTTAAATCAAAGACTGGATGGATTTGATCAAAGACGGAGGTGCTGGAGATTTGTTTAGTTGAGAGAAAGAGGAATATATCATTGTTGTAATAATCACTGGTTAGGCATACTTATTATTTTTGATCTCACTTGTAACTCTTCCAAATTAGAACGCCATATGATACGCTACATATAGCTTTTATACGCCGACGTAGTCGATCTAGAGAATGTTGGGTTATTCTCACGAAATGGGCTATCGAGTATATTACTGTCCCTTTCCCACTTCCTTATCTAACATGCAGCAAACGTGTATGAAGGTTCATTCTGTACGTATCATCTGCTCCCAGTATTACTAACGCGATCTTTCTATCTGGAAAAGACAATAACTTTTCTAGACCAAAGTACTTATTCGTGAAATTATATACCTTTGAGTATAGCGGAGGCCCAGAGCTGCACATGGAGGTCGGGGATCTTGCTGGCGAGCTGCATGGCCGGCGTCACCATGTTCATGCTCTCGCGCGAGTTGTTGATGGACAGGAAGATGTGTCCGAGTAACACGAGCGAGCACGACGTGAGACGGTTCAGGTCTTCAGCGTTGGCCATCTTGAGCGTTTCTCTGAGATATCGCCTGGGGAGTTAAGAAATTGTAATACAATTTGTGTAACTTAAATATAGTTTTAAGGTGAGACAAATAACCAATATGTCTCTTCCTCTTGGTATTAATTCGAGTTACATCCCAACTTGCATGAAGAGAGTGATGAATGTGGATGAAGCGAAGGAAGTATGCAGAGATTGTGGCAAGTGGAAAGAGGTAGTCTCTGCCTACCCCTCCGGGAAAGAGGCGTCATTTTATGTATGTATGTACGTACATTACAACCTTTATAGAGAGAAGCCAAGAATTTGACTATTGACCAATATATATATATTTACACATTACTTTCGTGGGCCTACTGGAAGAAATTTCTCTAGAAATAAGTAATATCCTTTGCACATGACACAGCCAGTATCCCAATCCCAACAAATATTATAAATGCAAAAGTAAGTTTTTTTGTTACCTCTTCACGCGTCACTGAACCAATATTCTTGAAATTTTGCATACAGGAGTAGGACATAGGGCACTTCTCAACCAAGTAAAACTAAAATTCCCGTGGGATTTGCAAAAACCTGTATTCCATTGCAGGTCTTGGAAGTATCTACTTAATTATACATAAATGGTGTTAATGTCGCTAATAAACCATCTAAATTAACGCGGACGAAGCTAGTCCCCACATAAATTACCACTAAAAAAATGAAAGATTTTAATCAATCTACCGATCAAATGGACATATACTGACTTGGCCTCGTTGTATCTCGCCTGGAAGAAGGCCTGCAGCCCCAGCACGTAGTACGAGGCGGCGCGGAGGCCGTGCGCGTAAGTCGGCAAAGCTTCGGGCCTCACCTGAAAAAAACAAACAAAATTTATTAACCCCCGACGAAAAAAACGATAAATAGCGATTATAAGTTTCACGTCTCTGTTTGTATGTCTGTATGTGTAATCTTAGCTCCCGAACGGATAAACCGGCGTTGATTTTGTTATTTTTAAAATACCGAGAATAACTTTCCGAATAACTAAATCAACATTTGTATCTTTTACACAGGCTTATAAACTTGAGATTCTTCTTTAAGGCGATGGGCTGGCAATCTGTCACTATTTGAATCTCAATTCTATCATCAAGCCAAACAGCTGAGCATGGCCAATCAGTCTTTTCCAGACTGTTGGCTCTACCCTGCAAGGGATATAGACGTGATTATATGTATGTATGTATGCATGCATCTTTTACACAAGATACAGAGAGGCTTCATAAATTTGTAAGAATAAACAAGATTATATGTATGTATCTTTTGTGATTATATGTATGTATGTGTGTATCTTTCACATCTTACCTGTTCCATTAATTGTGTAAGTTCGTTGTCTCTTCTCGCCCTGAGGTACACTATAGCCAGGTTTAACTTTGCGAACATCCATAGATCGCGTTCTTGTGACATCTGAAATATTTTCATACTGTTATTATTTCATGTACTGAGCTGGAATGAAACTTGACAATTGGCTTCACGTTGCGGTCCTCAATGTTCTGCGTTATTTACTTAATTAAACGACGGGCAATGCATAATAAGAAGACATACATACATACCATCATGCCTGTTTCCCATTGGGATAGGCAGAGGCTATGGATTTCCACTTACAATTTAATACAATAACTCTTGTCAAAAGTGATCAAAGGTTTTCCTAGTTTTAAAATTTTTCTTCTCAAATCCTGTTGGATAATAGAGCATTTTTAAGGTTCCACTCGGAACCTATTTTTTGTTGTCTGTTTGTCCGTCTGTCACTTAGCTGTATCTCATAAACCGTGATAGCTAGAAAGCTGAAATTTTTAAAAATTATATATTTTGCGTTGCCGCTACAAAAACAAAGACTAAAAAAATTTAAAAATATATATAAAGGAGTCCCCGAACAAAAAAAGTGTCCTTTTCGAATTTTTTGCTCAATATCAATTACGATAACAGGTAGACATTTATAATTTACGTAGAATGTTTACTTGTATTTTACCTTTCAAAATAAATTATGTTATAATAATTAAGCAATCATTGAAGGGCTTCTATACAATAAACATAATTTTTATTTATGACCTTCAAAACAACTTGTCTTCTTCCTGGGAAAGTGACCATAATAACAATTTAATAAATATAACTTACATTGATGGCAGTGTGAAACTGCGCCTCCGCCGCCTCCATGCAGTTCATGGACATCGCGTACAGACCCAGCAGGCAGTGCAGCTGCGGCGTGTGCGCCGCCGCGCTGCTCGCTGGAATTACAGTATTGTAAGTGAAAACACGCCTTGATAGTAAATTAATTTTCAAAGTTATGAATGCAGAGATCGTGGCAAGTGAAAAGAGGTAGTCTCTGCCTACCCCTCCGGGAAAGAGGCGTGATTTTATGTATGTATGTAATTTTCAAAAGAGTTACTACTCGTATTCACAAAATTAAAAATCTTTGAATTTAAGATTCATTGTTGCATGTTGGGTTCTGTAATACATCTCTATGGATTCTGACTTTATAAACGAGTCTATCTATAGTTGTTGCTATGTCCACTGTATTAAAGTCTATCCCTTTAATCAAAACGATTAAGATATTCCAAGTTTGTGATTCAAGTCACTTCAAGATAGTGAGATGATCTGTGAGTGCACCCCTCGTTTACATAAGAGAACCTAAATGCTAACTTACAAATCTCTAGACCAAGCAGTTAGGGCGTCAAAAAACTAGTTCTTTTTCATATATAAAAACACTGGCTTTCGCCTGCGACTACGCCCGCGTGAAAAGTACTCTATGTTCTTCTCCATACTCCACACTATTATGTACGCAAAATTCCATGGAAATTGGTTGTGGTTTGTAACTTATTAACACTTTTCCATTTATAATATAAACACGTACATATAATCACGTCAATATCCCTTGCCGGAAAGAACAAGACAGAGCCACCAGTCATGAAAACCTAAAGGAAAATTAATGATATACAAAGTATAAAAATATGGCCACCTTCCGGCGCGATGGTGAGCAAATGCGCAGCCCTGGCGATCTCGTGCAGCGCCTGCGCCTTGCCGCCCGCCACCAGCCGGCACAGCGCCGCGTGCTCCACCAGCGCCAGCCGCAGCCGCCACGCCAGCGCCGCGCCGCTGCGCGGGCCCAGCCGCGGCATGGCCGGCGCCGGCCCGCCCGCCTCGCCGCCGCCCTGAGCTGAATCAAACATTAAAAAATTGAGTGGAAGGGCACGTTCCATTTACAACATTTGAATTTGGACGTAATGTTCTGACTTAACATTAATACAAATCCCGTCTAGAGGCGCAACAAGTATAGAGACACGTTCCAATTACAAAATTTGAGTTCAGCCTAAAGATAAATTCCATTTCACGCAGTCCTCGCAACAAATCTTAACTGGTAAGAGACACTTCATTTATGAATTTTATCAAAAATTTCTATCCGTCCGTATGTTTGTACTCGCATCACCCGAAAACTGGTACACCCACACCCGTATAAGATGTCAATACAGGGGTCCGGTTTTTAACGTTTACGGCGAACCAAGTCACAAGCAACAGCTAATAAAAAAAAATTTATTACATTAAAACATGTATAAAACGCCAGTTTCACATACCAGTCAACTTGTCAATCTGCGCGAGCGCCTTCTCCGTGTATTTGTGCGCCTTGTCCATGTAGCCTGCTTGCGCGGAATGCATCACCGTGACCAAATACACCAGAACGTACAGCTGTTGTCGCGACAGCCACACGAACGACTCGCCCGCCGCGGTGCCGCACACCGCTAGTGTTGATAATAAAAAAAATTAAACCCTCGGCTAAAAACGGAGGTTATAAGTTTGACGTGTCTGTCCGTGTGTGTGTATGACTATGTCATCATAGCTCTTGAAACTGTGTATATAATAATAACTTACTTAAGTAAATATAAGGCGCTTGGTAGCAATTGTCGTGTAATGACCAAAACCAAGACTGTCATATTTATGTTCCATCTACGATTAACATACATACGTACATACATATATTCACGTCTATATATCCTTGCGGGGTAGACAGAGCCAACAGTCTTAAAAAGACTGACAGGCCATGTTCAGCTGTTTGGCTTAATGATAAATCTACGATCAACTTTATTAATAAAAAAAGTAATCAACTACCCACATTACTATGCCAATACATAACCAACTGATAAACCTATTTTGTTTTAGCATTTTTTTTTAAATCGTTAAGTAGTTCTTAGTGATCCAACAATGTTGAAAAAAAGATTGATGCATCAATGCTAACACCAGGATGATGAAGATGTAAGCAAAAAAAAATTGTAGCTAGGAAATAAATGTAGTCACCATCGTCGTCTGGCCACGTGGGTGCCATTATAGTCTGGATACTCTGTTGCAGCTGCTTGAGGCACGGCTTCACACTCTTCACTTGCCCAGCCATCAGATAGTGGCATACCTGGTGACAAAACTTGTTAGTAACTTTTATTTAAGATATATTTATCCCTATCAATAGGCCTAGATAGATGATTTTCGAGATCAACTATGGATATATTTGGGCAAAAATAAAAGGAACCATAAACAAGAGCGAGCATTGAATAGAGTTGGGCTATGCTTTTTTCAAAATTACTTATTGTTCTTCATCGTTACCGTAATTGAAATCAGTAAATGATACCTTATTTCCAATTTTGAAAATTAATCTATTCTATTCTATACCTTTTCCCACTATTTATGACGGGTCGGCACAGTATGTTAGTTTTTTCCATTTGCTCCTGTCACTTGCCATCCTAGTAATCACTCTATTTCCACTCATACTTTTCTTTACGCTGTCCATCCATCTCTTTTTTTGGTCTTCCCCTATTTCTTAAACCTTTCACTTCTATATTTAAGACCCTCTTGGTAATAAAACCGTCCTCTCTACTCATGATATGTCTGTACCAACCCAATTTATTACCATTAAGCTTTTTATTTATTGGTACTACTTTCATACTTCTTTTTACATACATACTTCATCAAGTAAAATTTTTAATATATTCAAAAAAATAGGACCACTTCTTTTCTTCACCATGGATGTCGCCACTAAGGGATTGGCTTTAAACCTTGGGATTCTTCTTAATAATTCTGTCATTAAGCCATATAGCAGAACATGGCCTATTGTTGGCTTACCTAACAATGACACTGTCTACCCTGCATAAACGTGATTAAGTATGAATTTTATAATTCACTTTTTAATCTGCAATATAACAAAGCAAATATTTTTGTTTGAGCTTAAAAGATGCCAATGCTGAAAACCATTTAACTAAGAGATGTTACTTGTTCGTAGGGCTTCTTTGACCCTAAACAAAATTCTTTAATTTTTTTTAAATAAATAATACAGATATTAAGTGCACAAGAAACGTACCATTCTTTAATTTTGTTTTAAACTATTGGGATTTTTCTGTCAGAGTCCAATAAAGGAACATTAAGTACAGAAAATTTTAAACACAGTATTGTACCTACTATTGTTATCTCACAATATTCTTTTAACAAATCTAAAATGTATATAAAAGTTGACTTGTGCTAATGGTAATAACACAAACAGCCTTTTGATGAACAGTCCTCGATACCATAGAAAACAATAGACTCATTATTATAATTTTGTATTGCTCACTATTAACATTGTTTTAAGGAATTGAATTTTTAATTGCATAACAATTTCTTGCATGTCAAGTTATTCATTCATATATCTCTTGTGAGGTAGACAGAGCCAGCAGTCTTGAAAGACTGATAGGCCATGTTCAGGTGTTAGCCTTAAGGATAGAAGTAAAAAACAATTCATTAATATCATTATTTACATGTTATTGCCCGCGCCTTCGTCCCTGTAACGCCAAAGTAAATTTATTGCCCGCGAGAAATCCTCGAAATTAATAACAACCTACATACAATAGAATCATTTATTTTAAAAATTGGATACAATGTATCACTTATTGTCATCAATGTCACTTAAATCTTATCATATCTACTACCGCTTTCAAAGTGCATGTGTAGAAGTAGCGGCAAAACAAACAGACATCTCTTTAATCTAAATTGTGGATGTTTCTAA
Organism: Amyelois transitella; assembly: GCF_032362555.1. NCBI lineage: Eukaryota > Metazoa > Arthropoda > Insecta > Lepidoptera > Pyralidae > Amyelois > Amyelois transitella. The sequence goes on along the minus strand of NC_083522.1, from coordinate 2,685,936 downwards.
AGTGTTGATGAATGCACATTTTCTACATTAAAACATGTGAAGTAAGGAACTAAATGCCAAGTCTTAAATAACTCGGCATAGTGGTTTCGGTTGATTGTTGATATGTCATCACTCACATAAAATGAACAATGAAACAAATTTTGCACTCACCTGCAGTACAAGGAAGAAAACCTTCAGATACTCCTTCTGATGCGGACTGCCTGTCCACGAGTCCACCAGGTGACCTGCCTGATTCAGCAGAGGCAGGACCTCTTGTATCTTTTTGTCTATTAGCAGTAACTGCAATTGTAACATTTTAAACAGATTAATTTAACAAGATCTTACCTACAAAATGCAGCCAACTTGATAATGTTTAGTTTCCATTTAATCAGCCTCTTGCAGGTCGTCTCATGTCACTGACCTCCATTTTAAGGATTTTTGTTCTTTAGTCACATTCTTCAAAATCCACACCCCATAGAAAAGGATTGGAATCAAACAGATATTCAGGATTCAACTTATAAGACATTATGATAAAGATATATTTAAAATGGCTCACCATAACTCTACTTAGTAAGAACAACACTCGGGTGTAGGCTGCATTAGATATCTGTGCATAGTCAACCCCCACCGCCAGCAAACTACTTGCCACTTCATATTCTTTCTCTGTAGCATGAATTTGCTAAAATAAAAAAAAACTAAATTTACAATGATCTTGGAAATGCTTCCTGCTTGATAAATATTTACTTTTTGAAAACTTAGTGCAAGTCTAACAAGTACTTATAAATCAAAATAAACTCTGCTTAATCTTAGGTTAAACTTAAATTTTAGGCTAAAAATTAGTACCAATTAAGCCTGTAATTATTTCAAATTGCTGATCATCATATTTAACAATTAATAAGTGTACTTACTGCTAATTGAAATATTAGCCTGCAGTGCCAGTAAACACTGTGTTGAGATAACTCAATAGCTTTCCGTAGAATTGGCTTGGAGTGTGTTGGCTGGCCCTGCTGCTCAAATAGTTCGGCCAGTACGCTCGCCGCCTCAAATTTGACGTCGTCGAACCCATTGATAGTTTGAGAAAGGCACCACTGTAACCAAAACACAAGAGTGACCCACTTCACTATTGTTGTTTACATTCTATCAACAACTCCTCATAGCCAGAACACTAAAACCTTTCATAAACACAACCTCACGTATTAACGTTTTTAGGTATGACATTACATTCTTCATAACACGTAAATAACAACAAAAAAACTTACACTCTGCTCTAAATGCGTCCTCGCCAAGTCGATGTTTTTGGTGTGTGTCAAAAGTATATTTCCGAGTTGTAAATGAGTCCTGGCTTCGACTCTTTGTGGTGGTTTGAAATTAAACACTGCTTGTAGGCACTGTATACAACTTTTTATGTCAGGAGGATTAGATGTACGGAAATGTTCCGCTAAACCAAGTAAAGAAATATACCAAGCGTCCTGCGTTGACGCCATTTTGACATTTCTGAATTTCTGCTTGGAGGGAACAGTGTTCCCAACTACAATTAAAAAAATATACTATAATACTGTCAAGTCAACTGAAGAAAATAATATTGCCAGTAACACAAAATCATTTGATTTATTTATGAAATATTAACGCCAATAATACAACGGTTATAGTACACAAGTAATTGGCAATGAAGTCCTATTCCTATAGCCAAATATATCTATTAATCACTTCACAAAAACACTTTGGTGTTATGGAAATAAATTACATCAACTTCATGTCCATTATCCAACCTACTTGAAATATAGTTCACTATTGTAAATAAATTAGTAACTATCTACTGATCTTTCTTCTCTAAACCCATGCTGTTCATCACATAAAATTGTTTTTAATTGGTTGTAAATTTCTTTATGAAATAACCGTTTGGAAACTACAACGGATGTATGGTTGTTGACAGAAAGATTATAAGATGATTTAAATAAATTCTCCTGAGGAGAATTTCACCAACAGCCAAATACAAATACTTTATTTGCTATAAATAAGGTGCAAATATAAGTGTTACAAAACATATAGTTACCTTTCGCGCATTAACCAGTCATGGCATGCAAAAATACAGAAAATTTAAGTAAGGCTTATTTTTGACAAACACACATAATTCAAATATATGTATATAGGCATAGAACAGTCAATATTTTTAATTCTATAAATAGAGGTTCGCATGATGTCAGAGGGTCTACGTTGCATATTGCTCTGATACACGCTTTTTGAGCTATAAGAGCACGTTCCATATGACAGGAATTTCCCCATATAGGAATGCCATATTGAAGAAAGGACCCCACATTACCATGATATGCTTGTATTGCTACTGCTTTGCTACTCACTTTTGTAAGTTTCCACAAAGCGTACGAAAAGGAGTTAATCTTTTTACAAATTTTGGCAACATGTCCTTCCCACATACACTTGTCATCTAATGTAATTCCTAAGAACATGGTTTGGTTTGATTCTTAGATTAATATATTTTTGTGGGAAATATTTAAATTATGTTTTTAACCATTCTTATTTATAAATTACATAAAAGTAGTCTTTGTTAAATTTATTTGTAGATTGTTATTATTAAGCCATTTTATTATTTTGTCAATTGTTTTATATTAATTTCATCATTATAAGTTAGATTATTATTACACGGTATAATTACAGAAATGTCATCAGCAACTAGTGTGCAGTCATAATTTGTTATATTTGGCAAGTCATTAATATATAATAAAAATAACATTGGGCCCAGGATACTACCTTGCGGCACTCCTTCTAAATTTGGTTCCTTCGTAGAGTTATATTGTTCTATTTCATTACTGTCATTCATTTTTGTAATTTCGACATATTGTGTCCTGTTACACAAATAACTCTTGACCCACTTATTTCCCAAACCTCGAACACCATACATTTCGCATTTATGTAGCAATAAATCGTGCTTTACAAAATCAAACGACATAGGTAATCCATTTATTTGTGTCATCTGTATCAAATAGCAGATGCCCATCAACGCTACTCTCTCGACACAAACATATAGTATACTTAATCTTGCAAATTTGTTCTTAACAGATAAAATTTAGTATTAAAAAAAATCCATTTATTTATATATTTATGTACATCAAGGAAAAAATAGGAATTCAACTTAGTAGAAATTGCTTCCACGGCCCACAACACGAAAATGTAAAGAAAGGCATTGCTTTATGAGTTGTTGACATAATGTTTTTAAGTCAGTAGTTTTACCTCGCCACATATTTAAATAATTACTCTTTGGGTGAAGGGTTTCATCCCCAATACCGAGTAGTCTTACAATTACAAGTATAGCTACTGTGATTTTTATTCGTTTTGAGACAGAGGTTTGAAATGGGTTGGAAGAGGATTCGGGCACGAAAATTAGGAAAAGGATCATTTAATAATTTGTAAATAATAAGAAAAGGTTAGACAGCTGAAAAAGGGAGAATCATAAAAGACATATGTAGGACGAACAGGCAGCAGAGATGAGGAGAAGGCAAGGTGGTCTCAAATGTATTTTTTTTTTATTTTTATTTCTATGTTTAAGAATGAAAATGTTATGTTACATCTTGCGCCAAATAAAGATTTTTCTTTCTTTCTTTCTTTCAAATGCTAATGATCCATCGTCTATTAGTATCACGTCATAAAAGAAAAAAAACTGACATTTGTTATGTCAAAGTTGTCAATATAGGTTAACATTCTTTTTTCAGCGGACTGTCGTCGCTAGAACGTCTTTTCGACGGTTCACCGTTTTCAATCCAAGTTAATCAGCTTGGATTTAATTTAACTAGTGAAGTTTGTGATATAATTATCCAACACAATGCCGCCCAAGTTTGACCCTAATGAAATTAAAATCGGTAAGCCGTAATACACCGTGTAAAATTCGTCGATCTAGAACGAGTGTTTTATAACTTTGTGAATTGTGAAAAATGTATTTATTTCAGTAAACTTGAGGTGCGTCGGTGGAGAAGTTAGTGCCACATCATCTTTGGCTCCTAAAATTGGTCCGCTGGGTCTCGTAAGTATAGAAATCGGGTAATCATATTGTTTAATTTCTAACCTCTTCATCATAACCTATCCCTATACACGCGTGGCAGTCCTAGACACTATTACAAGTGTTATTTGATTTTATATCAATAATGCAAAGACGAGACAAAAAAAGCTCGTGATGTACTATAAAGTTTTATCATCCTGGGGGGTGCCTCCCTACCAGGCGCGTCCTTCCGGGTGGCGGATGGAAGGAACCCGCGACTCAGGATCCCTAACCAGGTTCCCTGTCGCGGCTACTCCGGTGTTGAAGGGGTCGCGGACCAGGCAATGTGACTGCTACGCTCTTTATGTTCTAGGTTAAGTTAGAACTCATTGTTTCTTAACGGAATTATTCAGTGGAAAATGGTAAACTAGACCTTTTTTTTGTAGTTACATAGCTATTTTATTCATATCTTTTTGGTTTTGCATGCACAACATTTGCTGTAAAGTGCCGAAGTAAGTTTAATTATATTACAATGCAGTATCTGTTAAAATATATTCAGTAAAATAGCTATCTGTGTATAATACTACATGTTTCAAATTTAAAAAACTTGTATTTGCACTACAGTCCCCCAAAAAGGTTGGTGATGACATTGCCAAGGCGACCAGTGACTGGAAAGGGCTCAAGATCACAGTGCAGCTTATTGTACAGAACAGACAAGCACAGATTTCAGTGGTACCATCCGCGGCCGCCCTCATCATCAGAGCCCTGAAGGAGCCCCCACGTGACCGCAAGAAGCAGAAAAACAGTAAGTAAAATTCTTTCACATTACTATCACATCAAATCTTATTGCCATATAGCTTGCATTTGGCCTTTACAAAATATTGTGGGCTCTGTTGACATGGTAATGGATTTAGATGTGATTATATGTATATGCAATTTGTTCTGCAGGGATATTCACTTACATTGAATGGGCAAATTTAGTCCCTCTGAAATGAACTCTTCTTTTTTTTGAAGTTGGTTAAAAATATATTCCTCTCCATTTCAGAATGGGAGCTCTTAACTGCATAGGCCCTTTATTTCTAGACAGTTTTGTATCATTTTGTTATCAAGTGCAAGCAATATCTGTTAGAAAAACTTAAACCTTCAGATATTGAATGCATAAACACTTTTTTTTATTTTTTAGTCAAACACAATGGCAACATCACCTTGGAAGATGTTATCGGCATCGCTAAAGTCATGAGGCCCCGATCAATGGCACGAGAGCTGTCTGGTACAGTGAAGGAGATCCTCGGAACAGCACAATCTGTGGGCTGCACGATCGACGGAAGAGCGCCTCATGACGTTATTGTGGATATCAACAATGGAGCTGTAACCATTGACGAATAAATGTTGATGATACATTTGGTTGTTTTTTTAGGTACCTTTCTATTGAACCCTTTGCTTGCTTATGGCGCACTTATAGAGGGGTGGATGTTCCTTTGCTTATGTCAAAGAGATTTTCCGTATCCATGGAACAGAATTTTTTTTTATTCAACCTTCCTCCCTTATTTTATCTTAATTGGCCAGTAGATTTTTTGAGTCAGAGATCAGTGATTGGATTTCGCTTTAATATATATAGGTATAACTATATACATTAAATACAAGTGTATATTTTTGAGAGTAATGTTAGTACCTACCTAATACCTACTAATTTGTACCTGTTAGGTGAGAACACTAGGTACCTATACACTGTTTCATGTCAAGGGCAGAATAGAATTCAAAATTTAATATAAGGTGTATCACTCATTGACGTCATATAATTTAAATCTATATCTACTACCGTTTCCAAAACGCATGTGTAGAAGCGGCGGAACAAACTACACTGCAGCGAGATAACGGCAGATAGGTAACCTACGCTTATTAGGTTAATAGGTATACATTTGAAGAACGTATTTTACCGATTACTAAGCATCACAGTCTTTGTTCTTTGCCAAATCATTGTAGCTGGAGGAAAAAAATATAACAGTAGTGTTGCTGACGATTATTTCTGGAAATGATACATTTTTGGATCGACCCGAATTGTAAGCGGATGTATCGATTCACAAAAAAATCGAATTCTAAAAGACCCCTTTTATTTATAATTTAAGTATGAATCCATTTTCTGATAAACAAGATAGATAAGATAATAACTGATCCCTTACCAGTAAAATTAGTTTTTGAATTAATTAAATAGAGGCGAAGGAAACTAGGCATACAGCTATTTCGCGAGTTTTGAGAAATTTACCCTTTTATCGACAATACCGTTATATTCAATCTAAAATCAACCTACCCTTAAATCTAAAATCAAATTGTAAATAATGTTATGGTATTTACCAAAACTAAAAAAAAAACAATGACTATTGTCAACGGTGAAACCCCGATTCTCAGGGATCGATTCCGTACTGCATATAAATAATTTCTCTTTCTTTTTACTTGAAAAAATCGGTAGTTCGATTAATCGATATCAGATTGCCAACCCTTTTGCTGACTGTTATTCCTCAAATTAATTAAAATACATTAATTATAATACATAGTATCTCTATTTAGTTTGTGATTAAAATAGCCGTCAGTGCATTGTATTGGTGGTTTTTTCGTGTCACATTAGCGAATGCATTTATCGTATTCGTATAAACGTTAAAAGAGTTGTGCTTAGTAAAGTTACAACCTTAGCATACTAAACTCATGAGTGAACGATAGTCATTTGACTATATCCCTTACTGATATTTACAATATAAATTATATTGTCCCCGCCATCGTCATTGAAAATGGACTTGAAAACTAAAAAAAAGAAAATAGAATTACTTAATAAGTTTGTAGAGAGCATGTAGAGATGGAACAATAAAATAGGTATGGACATAAAATAAACAACATGTATTTTAGTTAAAATCACAGTGGAAAGCTATTTTGGTTGCTGGCAGCATTGGTAAGATGTCAAATTAAGAGTTGTCATCTTACTTTTTTATTGATGAAATCAGTCAGTGTTTTGTTGGTTTGCTTGGTGAATTCAGAATATTTTTCAGCTAAAATCTGTGTTGTGTTTTGTATTTTAATTGAGTTCCTTCTAAATATCATACAAGTTATTTAACCGTTTTTACTTTGCTGTAACTTGTATCAACAATGACTAACGACGAATCGATTTTGAAGCAATACCTTGCGAAGTATAAACATCGAGATTACACCATTCGGGAGGTGCTCAACGTGATACAGCTTTACAAAAGTTTGGTTTATCGTTTAGAAGCCTTTGTATTTAACAATGGTTCTAGAAAAGACTTACTGCATCTCGATGGTACTATACCAGTCAACTATAAAGGAGCTTGCTACAATATTCCTATATGTATCTGGCTCATGGACACTCACCCCCAGAACGCTCCTTTGTGTTTCGTGAAACCTACCCCGGACATGTCTATTAAAGTTTCGATATATGTAGATAACAATGGCAAAATTTACTTGCCATATTTGCATGAATGGTCACAAAATGGCTCAACACTGTTACAGTTAATCCAGGCGATGATAACCGCTTTCGGGGAAATACCGCCAGTGTATTCGAAACCTCGGAACGAATCTAGACCTTATCCAGTTTCACCTTTTATGCCTCTACCTAGCTCTGGCTACCCCTATCCACAAGGAACCCCACAACCAGGTTATCCTTCAACAACTCCATATCCAACAGCATCTAATTTGCCGTACCCTGGTTACGGAGCGCCATACCCGGGTGCTGTAAACACAAATGGCACTCCATATCCTCCAGCATCTTCAACCACTCCATATCCACCAGCAACTACTTATACTCCTGGTAATGATGCAGCTGGAGGAACAATAACTGAGGAACACATCAAAGCATCTCTGTTATCAGCTGTTGAAGACAAACTGAGGAGAAGACTCAAAGAACAGTCACAGCAGTCACAGGCAGAACTCGAGACTCTACGTAGAACAGAACAAGAGCTCCAGCAGGGTAAGACACGCCTGGAGGATATTTTAGCTAGATTGCAGAGAGAACGAGCAGAGCTTGACCAGAATGTCACTATTTTACAAGAAAAGGAGAAAGAACTACAGGCAGCTGTAGAAAGATTGGGTGAACAGGAAGGTATTGATGTAGACGAAGCCGTGGTGACTACAACTCCCCTATACTCTCAGCTGCTAAATGCATTTGCTGAAGAAGCTACACTAGAAGATGCTATTTATTACATGGGAGAAGCTCTAAGGAAAGAAGTTATTGATCTTGATACATTTTTGAAGCAGGTTCGTACTTTGGCACGCAAGCAGTTTGCTTTGAGAGCTCTTATGCATAAATGTAGACAGAAAGCTCAGCTGGCTTGTTAAATGAAATCAAAGATCACATACTGAGCACCATATGGAATGGAATTGACTAAGCAGAATGCTAAAAGTTAATATTTTTTAATTATTTAGTATGACTTAGGTATAACAATTCAAATTAGTTTTTCATTGGTGTCAGTGTCGAAAATATGTTTGATGTGTTATATAATTTTATATTTTGAAATATGTTCAAACAATATTTTGTCTACATTTTACATAAACTGATAGCATTGGCAATAGTTAAAATGTTTCTATGTAATTATATGAATTTGTACATAAAATTTGTTGTTGCCAGTCTAATTTAATAATATCTTACAAATATGATTATAATATTATAATTATTACGTAATATCACATTTGTTATGTTATAGTTATGACTAGATCTGTCACCACATAGAAATATGCAGTTTTATATGTGGTTGTGATAGTATTTCTAGCTTGTTTTTTTTTTAAACAACTTTATGATCTAAGTAGTTTCATTAATACAATGTGTTATGTTAAATCTGGGAATAATGGATAAAGTTGTAAAGTGAGGCTTTCATTTATTTAAAGGAATTGCTACAAAAGGAAAAATAAGTTTTATTATTTACTGCATTCATAGATATTTTTTTACCATGTGGAAATTTTATCAACACAAATTTTAAAATAGGAATAAAAAAATATTTGTGAGAAGGTCTGCTTAAATGCTCAAATATTTGTGAAAGTAATTAGACAAAAATCTGAAAAAGTTTATTAGGAATATTTGAGTTTCTGTATTCTTCAAAGCAACATCTCAGAATTTGTCTTATTTTTTCTTATCAATTGATAGGAACTTGTATGTGACTATGTAGTTTTCAAATGCGCTGGTTTATATCATTAGTATTAATTGGAAAATTAGACAATAAGACAAACATATATTTAGTAATTACAGAATCTACATATATACAGCCTGTTAAAAGTACTTTTATTGCAAGTGCCATGTAACAGGAATATAATGCAAAGTGATTGTAATATTAAGTTTTTTATGTGTAATAATTATTTACATTAAGGCTGTATACTATATTATTGCTTCATGGATATTTTTTAAAACTATAATGTAAAAGTAAATAATGTACTATTTAATGGGTCCTGAAGGTTATTTTTTATTTTTGCTTTAATTCTGCTAGTTAAGAAATTGAAAACTGCCCTATATTTTTCGTCATCCTTTAGCAGTTTAGATGAGATTAAATAAAGAGCTGGATGGCTTTGATAATATTGTTATCAAAATCAGAACATTGTTACTCATATGTATGTATTACTCTTATTTACTCATGTCTTAACTGTTGTATTCTGAAAGATAGTTGTTAATCAGTTAAATATCTTAATGAATGTAAATAGGGTAAGTTTTGCATTGCATGTCATTGTGGACTGATAAACACTTGTCACAATAAATATGAAATTGTATCAAATATTGTTTTATTGTTACAATTCTGTACCTATATTACCCCATAAGTGTCATTCCCATAATTCATTTACTAGTTCCTGGTGTATAAGAAATTCATTATACATTAGCGGCCCGTCACGGCTTGGCCCATGGTGCATACCTTGCTTATTACACCCACAGATAATGTTTTTTTTTCGATGGTTTAAGAATTTCTCATATATTCAGTATGCATATTTTTAGTAACCTGTTAGATTAGCTATTAGCACGTAAAGTACAAGTCTGCTTATTGCACTTTACAAATTGTAATTGTTACAATAAAGAATAAATAAATATTTTCAAAGATTAGCCCTCACGCCTTATGCCTTACACACATCAAACAGTCAAAGTTATAAACTTCACTTCTTCTGGTAAAACAATGCGAAGGTACAAATAAAAATAAGATAAATTACATATAATCATTCATTTAATGAAATATAAAAGCTGAGCGTGAAAAATAAATAATTGCTGTTGCAGGAATGACGTCATAGACGTAAAAACGTTATTTCTTTTCTTGCTTTTTGCCCTTCTTCGCAGCCGCCGCAGCTTCCAAGTCGATAGGCGCTGGCTTCACGAATGGTATAAGCTCCTGGTACTCCTCAGGCATCCAAGGCTTCAGTACTTCAGGCACCTGCCACAAAAAAAATGTGTTAAACTTAATTAAATCCTAGCGTTAGGACCAATAAGGTCACTCCGCTCTGCAGTAGCCTGGGGGATGGTACTCCTATGACTCTTGCACAAGTAAAATTTGGTTGACAGACAAAACGACTTCGGCAACCTTAGCAGAGAAACGTAACCTAATATTGGAGTGGTGTTAAAAATTTAATTACCTGTATCATCAGGTGTCCTTACTTTCTTTTTCATAATCTGTTAGCAATCTCACTAATGTAACTAACATATTTAATGATAACGCGACGCGTAATCGTACCTTGATTCCGTTCTCAGTCTGATGGACCTCTAGTATCGCGCAGATGACCCTGGTTGTGGCGCACATGGTCGCGTTCAGCATGTGAACGTACTCCGTCGCCGCGTTCATCTTCTTCGTCTGTCCGTACCTGTGCGAATAAATAAATATGTCCCTTGCCTCAATTTTGTTTATGATCCTCTTACTGTCAGGTTGGCTGGAAGAGATCCCACTTAGGGATAAGCCCGCCTTTGTACTGTACTGTTTTTATTTGTAATGTACTCCTTTTGTGAACAATAAAGCATTTACTTACTTACTTACTTATGTTAAGGGAAAAATCTACATTAGTTTAAACACTAACCGATGCTCTAATAGTGAAGGAAACTTGTTAGTTATTTAACTTAGTTAGTTAGAACTTGTAATATACTACAGTGCAATTTTTTATACTAAACACAATAAAGTAAAAAGGCCACCCCGGGCTCCATTTCAGATACGCCAAGATGTAACCGGGATTTAAGCCAGGAAGAAGACATAAAAATATAGATAAACATCCAAGATATAGTACCATACAAAAAAGTTTCTGAATGCGAAGTCTAATCTGCCCTTGGTATATATATGTATGGAATTTATGAGATAGGTACCACTAGTAGAAAAAACAAGTTAAAGGTGGGTCAAAATGATGATTATTAGGTAATTGGCCTTTACTTGTTTACAAATATTTTTTATCTAAACGTAGGAAGATATTTCAATCAAGAAAACAAATATGAGTCACTTTACTGATTCACCTGCAGATTTACTATTGCGTCATTTATTATTAGGTATTTATGTATTTAATTATCGTAAATAGATATGATTTTGAGATGATATAGTAGCTCTATAGCTTAGTATGACTATATCGCTTACAAGGTAATAAAAAAATTTTCTAATCCATTTCAATCACAATAAGGAGAACTAAATTTTGATGAACTTTGGTACATAGATAGCATAGTCTTTTTTTCTGGAAAATTCCACGGGAACGTAGCTAGTTTGATAAAATTAGGAAAAAAATGACATATTTACGATTGATGTAGATCTTCAGTTTATGGTACATTATACCTGACCTCTCTTAAAAAGAACTTAGATTTAATACAGGTATGTTCAATCAACAGTTATTCTTACCTGACAAGCAATCTTCTGGCCTGATACTCCAGACAATTGCTGCAAGAGACCAACTCTCTGAAGGCTCCTGACCCTGGGAACCACGCCTCCAAGTCCAGCTTCTTCGAGGCGGCGTGGTTCAAAGCACCGGAGACGATATTCACGACGCGGTAAGGTAGGCCGAGGACCTGGCAAAAGTTCTCAGCGTTCCCTATCATCTCATCCATCATTTTCCATGAGGCGTCGTCGTGGGGAGATGTTAGAACGAACTGCTCCACCTGATTACAAAGAATATACATACAATACATATGTGGCGACATCTCTACGCCACTCGTCAACAACATCAAATCAAACAACTACTGTCAATCATCGCGAAGAATTTGATGCGCTCAGGCAATAGCAGCGAAGAATCTAAGACGCGATTTCAAAGATTTCACGGATTGGAGCTATATATACAACCTCCGACACAACATCGTCGGAGCCGCGGTTCCCCAGGCATAACACCTAGCCTGGCGGAAGATCTTCCCTTTGGTGGCGGTCGAGCCGAATCATCGCTCCCGCTACACATACAATATACTATAAAAGCCTTTTTTCCCCAAAAATTTATCCTATTACTCCGATTGGGGTTAAGGAAAATTTAATAGTTAAATTTAAGTACTGCTGTGTGAATACCTTTTTGATAGAAGTTGTGGCGACATCTCTACGCCTCAAGTCAGAATAACCAATCACAGTGACAATACGACGCGTTCAACCAATAGCAGCGAAGAGTCTAAGCTAACATCAAATGCCACACGCCACCAAGCGTATCACTGTGTGTATGCTAAATCGCGCAAGCAAAGATTTCACGGAATGGAGCATTCATACCACCTCCGACACTGGCGGAGGATCTTCCCTTTGTGGCGGTCGAGCCCGAATCATCGCTCCCTCTACATAGCATAGTAGCAATTCCTTGTTATGTTTTAATACCTGTTGTGCTTCCTTATATCTTATGCAAAGAGTTCTGTCAGTTCTAATTCTCAACTAAACCGCCAGTTGTAAAGTTGCTGCATCTGTTCACGGGTTGTAAAGTGTGACTTTGTACAGAAAAGGGCAGATATACATACTCGGCTAAGTTCATAGTTGCTTGCCGTTTACAGTACATGTTGTCTATGTTATCAGGACAACGATGAAAAAAGGAATTTATACAATAATTAGCTATTACCCACAACTTCACCCGCGCAGATTTAGCGCCACCTTTAAAAGAGTGGAGGTTTTTCGCAAATCTCACGGAAATTAAATCTTTAACTAGTATGAAAAGTACTTTACGTCTTTTTTTACACTCTTAATAACATATATATACGATAAATTGCAAGATAGGTTTAGCAAGAAAGTGTGAAGAGACAATAGACTAACGAGTAAACTTTTTTATCGCATTCACAATATTAGGTGGGATAGTATACCTTCTCAAACTGATGCACCCTGAAGATACCGCGCGTGTCGCGGCCGTGTGAGCCGACTTCTTGTCGGAAGCAGGTGGACAAACCTGCATATCTGGATACAAATAGAAATTATTTTCAAAATTTCCAAACTAAAATCAACATTATAATAAAGAAAAAATGTTGTGAAATATACAAAAGTTTATATCATTTAGAGAGTCATTCTGGCAAAAGGTCAGATGAGGAGGGCCTGAAACTGACGGGCCTTCATGAAGAGAGTTATAAATATGGATGCAGCGAAAGAAGTATGCAGGGATTGTGGCAAGTGGAAAGGTGTGGTCTTTACCTACCCATCCAGGAAAGAGGCAAGATTTTATAATTATACGTATGAATCAACATTACTTGATAGGTAAAGAAGCTTCCGGAAGCCACTCATCTCTGTGGTAAGCGGCTATAGGCTGCTCGGAGGTGGCTATCAGATACTTCTCCTCTACAGCAGAGTCGCCCTTGTTTTCAGATCCTTTTCCCACCACTTTGTACAGCTCCTCATCGAATTGGGCCAGCTGTGCTACTTCTTGCATCACCTAAAAACAATTTCAGTTAAAATATTTCTAAATTATGCCATGTGATTTCCGACAGTTTAAAATAGGCTCTCTTTCCTATGGTTGATGTAAAAGACTACGGGATAGGCTAATAAACTCGGGATTCTTCTCGATGGGCTAAACATTGACTACTAGCTGCACCCGCGACTTCGTCCGCGTGGAATAGTTATTTTGGGCATCATTGAAGCCCTCAAGGATGAATATTTTTCCCCGTTTTTTTCCACATTTCCATTATTTCTTCGCTCCTTATAGTTGCAGCGTGATGTTATATAGCCTAAAGCCTTCCTCGATAAATGGTCTATTCAACACAAAAAGAATTTAGCAGCTAGCAACATGTCCCTATTATTCAATATTAATGTCAAATTGCCAAACTGTTTGTTAATAATAAAGTCGTGAACCATGTTTGTGTGTTAATTTGTTCAGATTGACATGCCCCACTCACATCTTTCCTCATGAAGAATGGTGTATACAGTGGCATGTATCCCTTCTTCAGCAGTATCCTGAGGGACAGTTGGACTAGGGCCTGCTCCAGGAACACCGCGGCGCCCTTCAGGTAGTACCCGCGACCGCCGGCCACCGCTGCTCCTCTGTCGCCGTCCATACCTGGAAATACATTCAATGACATCTTTATAAGCCAGCAGCCTCAAAAGGACGGAATGTCCACATTGAGTTCAGCTTAGTGGCATAATTAAATATATGTATGGCAACTCAATTTTAAAATCTTCTATTACTGAATTTTCTTATACATATATTTAAACTACACACTTCAATTTGCCATATCTTTATCAGCAATCCCTTGTGTCAAAAAGGTGCCCTTAATCTTTCCACATTTTCGATGCCTTGCTCATCAAAAGGTCGATTTATCAAATCTTCTCATAGAATTACATTGAATGCCTTTTCCTTTGGATTCCTTTTAAACTTTATTACATTATTTTTAATAATCTGAATTTACGTAAGAACATGTTTTTCAGCAATAATTAACATTTTGTCAACAATTAGTCTGTTTATTCAAGTGTTATCTATTGAACAAAAAGGTTTTCTGCTATTACTGCAATACTGGTTTAAAAATTCTTTAATTTTACATACATATGTATAATCATGTCTTACCAGGGTAGACAGAGCTAAAAGTCCTAAAAGGCCTATCTATTCTTTGAAGACTCACAAGGCAATTTAATGTGTAACCTTGATAATTAAGTTAGCATTCCTGTTAACATTTTGATTTTTGAAACCAAAAAGACGAAATAGGAACAACTAAAGATGAGAGAGAGATAGAGGTCTTATTTAAAACATGTTATTCTAATAATCTTATTTCATCAAAGTAAAGAGAAAACTCACCATCGATCATACAAATGAGGTCCACATGAGAGTATTTGTTCCTGACAGTGCAGTCTCCATGGGTCCTCTCCACCAGGTTGTGGTCCTCGTCATCATCCACTGGCACCGAGTGATGCAAATGGTTACCCACCTCCCGGAGAGCTGCTGACCGGGCCTTCTCAGCTGCCAGGAGACCCTGCTCATTTTTTGTTATGGCTTCATCTATGAGGATTCTGACCTTTAAAGGGAGAAAAAATTATTTGTTTATTAAATACAAACAAAAAATATTTAAGTTATTCTTTTTAAGTTTTATATATTAAACTCAACTTAGAAAAAATAAATATTTTTTCATTATACAGTCCCTTCAAACCAAAGGGAATGTGCCTAGAATGCTAGCAGCATTTCTATATTGTTTAAATTTTAAAATTATGATGAAAAACAATGTATCAAATGAACCAAGTTGATGACCAATACAATGTTTATTTTAGTATGTCACCATATGGATTAGTTATTGCATTTTTAGTTAATGATTGGTTATAATAATCTTCTATATCTAAAAAGTATTTCAATGTTACAGTAGGAGGATAGGGTCAGAACTAAAAATAATTAGAATTTTAAATTACCTTCTTGATCTGATTGACTGTGAGAGGTTTCAACTGATCGCCAGTCAATGTGGCTAGGTTGCCGGCCACCTCTGCTGGCACTTCTTGGTCTTCAGGCCCCACGGGCTCCTTGTTTTTCATCTTCAGACCAATCTCCTTGCTACACACATTCTTCAGCTTATTCAAATTGTCCGCATCGTGGCGCAATCTCCTCCATAGGGTGTCTTGTTCCACAACAGTGTCCACTAACCCAACATCTTTATATCTTTTGCGTTGGTTTTCCCGGATTTTATCTGGGTCACCATCTTTGTCGGCACGGAACAAATCTAGATCGAGAACCATTGCGTTAAGCAATACACAGAATTTTAAAGTTTTACAAGAAAATCTGAGAGAATCACACTCAGCTCACGTCACGTCAGCTGCATGCGCTACGCCAGCTACAGCTATCAGCCAATGCAGTCAATGTTACTGTCATTGTCATTGTCAATAAATATAACCTCACTTACATACATTGTCAATGTCAAATAGACGTATGCCCAGCTCAGGCCCTTAGCGAAAAATAATTTGGCTGGAAACTTCTTAGGTCAAAGATTAAGTATTGATACTATTCAACGCAGCAATGCAACTAGCCTTCTGGGCACGTTACCGTGAGCTAACGATTTACAGGGTCTACACAATTTTGTTTGCAACCACACTACATGGCAACATGAAAAAAAATATTAAACGTACAAAAAAAATTGCTGTCATAAGTGTCAAATGAATGAAAGATTTGTCGTCGGCCCTTTATTCGTAGCCTCTTGTTCTGATTTTTTGGATTATTTTATGAATTATGTGGCTTTCGGCAGATAGCAGTTGAAATTTATATAGCTTTAATTGTTGTCTGTTCACTGTAAGTACTGTTTTAAAGTTCGGTGGTACAATAATTTATTATTGTGTATATTTAGTCCTTGTTTACACGTCCCATCACTTTGCTTCTATATATTTACAAAGGAACCTCCCCTTTGTAAATACAAAGAATGTTTCGTTGAAAAATCAACTTTAAATGTTTGTGTTCAATTTAATATTTACTTCTTTATTTTTATTTTGCTTAGAGTCAGTACTTTGTGATACAATATTGGTCAACTTGCATCCGTAATACACGTAATTATCGTCGTTTACTAACCCAATTGCTCGCTGTTCGTAGAAAAATCGTTATTATCGCGCGCTTTTTAGGCCCTATTAATTAAATACGATAATTAGCTTTGTGTATTATTGCAGGCAATGTGAAAATGATTCCCTTGAAAGACAATCAGGATGTGGCATCCTTCCTTGTCACAAAACACTCATGGAAAGGAAAGTACAAGCGGGTATTCTCCATCGGTACCCAGGGCATCACCACATACAACCCGGATCGTCTGGAAGTTACTAATAAGTGGTTATACTCTGATGTTATTACTGTGGCTTCAGCAAAACACTCAAACTCTGCTGCCAATCATGACTTTACACTGGTCATGAAGAAAGAGAAGAAAGTGGACTCAATGAAGTTCTCTTCCGAACACAAATGTTTGATATTAACAGAAGCATTCAAGTACAGACATTTGTTTGCTGAGAAACCTAAGGATATCTTTGTAAGTTTTTTATTTATTAATTAAATGCTTTATTGTAGTTTTTTTGATCTTATTACATGTTAATAGATAATCACTATGAAACTCTATGATCACCATCAATTTGAAAATATCTTGAATATTTCCTGTTTGCATGTAGCCATTTGATTATGTTTAGATTATTATAATTATAAACAGGAAAATTTCCTGTTTATTTTTTTTTTTGTATGTATATCTATAGAATGAAACAAGGTAAATTATTATTTCTGAATGTAATACTTACAGAGATACCAAGCATACAAACATCACTGGAGTGGCACACGCCTCCCCGTTGTCCTCGAAGTGGGTCCGTGTGCAGTGGATCAACTAGACCCTTCCACCCATACACTCCTAGCCAGTTACCCGTACTGTGATATCCAGGGCATACTTCAAGTGCGAGATGTACCTGGCGGATTCGTACTTGCCGTTGGAGGCTACAGTCGTCTCCACTTGTTCTCCAATGCTATGGAACACCAGATGCTGATAAACAAGATGCTGGAAATGGCAAATTTGATGCTCAGCATCAGTATCAAAGTGTTATCTACTACCATAACTTTGGATGATTACCATGATCAGAGATTTGGAAAGTATAGGTAAGTTTGGAATTTGTAAAAGACAACAATACACTAACAATGTAACTTTCATTTGACTTGAACATAAATAGTTGGTAATGGCAGCACTGTGTTGTGTTGGCCAGAGAAGACTAGAACCATTCATTTCTTCCTGATAAAGGCACAGTGCCATTCAGAGGCTTGTAAAATACATCAGAACTATACTAAAACTCAACTATCATTGAATATGCATAAAAAGAGTAATGAGTGTGGAGGAAGCGGGAGAGGTCTGTAAGGAGTACATATAGCAAGCAGAAATCCATAGCTTCTGCCTACCCCAATGGGAGAGGGGCATGATGGTATGTATGTATACTAAAAAATCTTGTGATGATTAGGTAATCAGACAGGAAATCAATCCTCAAGCTTTGGCAACAACATTCATTTTATCAGTTGAACAGCTGCTTGTCTATTTACAAATAAATTATTTGTAATAAACAATATTTCATTTGTTTGCATTCTAGTAAATGTGGTATAGATTAGTAATACTTCCTGTTATATGAGTAATGTTAGTAATGTTAATGTATTAATTTATGAGTAAAATTGGATCACACTAGTCAACCTAATTGTTTGTGGTGTCAATGTACTATTGGTTAATATGTTTTTGGCTAATGTTTATAGGTTTGGTCATTATCAATGATGATTCATTCAACCTTGATTACAAGTTGGGTTCAGCTAATCAGTGTATCTGTTTGGTCATATGGTGGGATTTTATGAGATAAGAATTTGTTTTATAACTTATCTTGTTGGGATATTAAAGCTTGTATGTAGCATACAAGCTTTAATATCGCAAGCATTAGCATGGCCTGTGCTTCTGTGGGAATATCCGGAAATAATTCCGGGATGTGCAGGATAATGTGGGAATTCCGGCCTTTATTTAACCTTTGTTATTAAACTACATTCATAAAATTTGGGGAAGAAAGTAAGCGCTCTATTATGTTGCAAAATTTTATCTTATATTTTATACCTCAAAATAAACTAAAAATTAACTAACAGTTGAATCCTTAAATGAAGTATATGTGCAATAAAGAGTTTCCAAACAAACAAAGTTCCTCATAAGTAGTATAATTTCAGCGGAGATCAACACCAGACATCTCTATGCGAGTTTCTAGTCCACAAGGTGAACCCGGCCCGGCACATGGAGCCCATGAGACGGACGCTCTGCCTCTCTGACACGTGCATCCTTGAGAGAGACCCCCAGACATATTCTGTGAGTATTTAGAGAGAATAAGGTACTATGATTGAAAAGAAAAAGTGTTCTGAACGTCACAATGCAAGCAGATGCGCGGGCGTGGAGGTGTCTCAACCTCAGTTCGGCTCCAGTATATTAATGGTATCAGGTCTAAGAATGCAAAAGTTAGTCGACATTGAAGAGGTTTTATCTTATTTAGTCAAGATGTCCAAAGTTACGACATACAAGAGAAGTGCTTGACATTCAACCAATTTGTGAAATGAAGGACCTATCCATATCTTTTCATTAACACTTTTTGCCATGTGCTGAGGATGGTAAAAAGTTTTAGATATTATATTTAAAGCAATCAGTGTGTGTATATTTTATTTTTATTTCCTTCCATCAAGGAATATATACAGATTTAAGTTGAAATAATATATAATTATCACAAATCTATTGACAACTTGTTCAATGAAATTTCAAGTTTGGTTATTACATTACTTACATTTCAGGTGGTATGTCTCAGGCCATTGAGCGATGTGTTCGCTCTAGTCAGAGATCCTGATCACCCTCAAAAATTCTCAATTGAATATCTGAATGGGCAGACCAGAACTTACTTAGCTGGTGAAAGGTATGAAAGTTTTAGATTCTATTTTTTTATTGCATACAAGCAAAGGTGGCTTAAGGTAATCTTAATTCTCACACACCTATTATTCTTCATCTTCTTATATTTATGTAATACGTGAATTATTGTAATCACACATTGGACGGCTATTATTAAGCTGAAGTCTTTTAAACGTAACAATGTTAAGTACAATACACATGCAAGACTTTAGAAACATACGAGTATATTGCTATGAAAAAGTATGTATGGAGATTTGCAGGTGCCATATCTAGACAGGGAATCTCGACCTTACAATTATTCAATATATACATATAATCAGGTCTATCGGACATTATACTACCTCCATCTCTTTCCCATGAATATTGAAAAGGCGACTAAGGAATAGGCTTATTAACTTGGGATTCTTCTTGTAGGCTGGATGGGCTAGCAACCTGTCACTATTTCAACCTCAATTCAATCATTAAGCCAAATAGCTGAGAGTTGGCGCTGTCTACCCCGCAAGGGATATAGACGTGACCCTATATGTATGTATGTAATCTATTCTATTCTATCCAATTATAAATTAATTAAAATTACCTGTATATTATATGTATGTCTTTGACTTAAGGTCCTATGTCCCCTAGCTGGGGCAGAGGGCATCCACAGTGCGTCGCCATCCCGCTCGGTCTTGAGCTTCGCGTTTTATTTCGCTGTATGTACTGTATAATATTTACCATCGAACAGAGACGCGCTACTAGCGTCGCTGGTGGACGGCGTGCGGTCGGCGGGGCAGCGCGACGTGCACGTGCGCTGCAGCGGCACGCCGCGCGGGTACCGCCTCGGGCCGCTGCAGCAGCCCGTCGACGAGGAGACCGAGTCCAACCATCTGCGGTGAGACTTTTTTTTTTTTGTCGAAGGTGAAATCCTTTTTACGGATAACCCCCCGGGTCTTCACCCGGGAGAGTGTGGGACTCCTGGTAACTAGTATACCAGTCTACCCACAAAAACCCCTCCGTTCGCCCTTCTTGCCATTTTAAGGGCATCATGGGATCGCAGGTACCCCTGACACGACATCACGTGTGGCTTAGCTTGTTATGCTTGTTGCCGCCGTTCAGACGACAGATGGAGAGTATCACTTGACATTTAGACGAATAAAACTGACTGGCAGATTAGTTAATAAATGCCTATCGGCTATTGACATGACACGCCTGTATGTATATAGAACGAAAATCTGGTGTTTTTATTGATTGCGACTGATCCTAGGTGGGTTAGTCAAAACCTCGGCCCAATGCTATATACATTTTCCATTTTCCGCGAGGCTAGGTGTTATGCCTGGGGAACCGCGCGGCAGACTATGTCGAGTCGGACGTTGTATTTATGCACCAATCAATGAACTCTTCGCTGCTATTGGCTGAGCGAGTCGCATTCTATGCTGTGAATTGACAGATGGTGTGTGACGTTAGTGATGACGTCACAATTCTATTCTATTCTAGCTTTGTTTGTTTGTAATATCTTTATTGCATAGAAATAACTAGCTTTGTCGCAACCGCTGTATCACGCCCAAAAATCGCGCGTGAAGGAGTATTGCGGTTGTGGTCCAACCAACATAAGAATATTAATCGTAATATTGTACTGACAGCAGCACATCAACCCGCACAGATGAACTGCAAATTCGCCTCTATTACGGCTTCATAGAGTTCCATGCTAAGTAACTAGACTGCTGTTGACTGTATTATCGAACGAAGATTTTTCTAAGTGGCTTAAATTTAAACAGGTTGTTCCAAAACCCGGTGGGAATGACACGGGCTGAGGTAATCGAGCGTTTCAACGCGAACGTCGGGTACAGTGGCCTCATCTACTCCGTCAGCCAAGACGTAAGATTGTAACACAATTCCTGCTTCTGCTAATGTATAGTTCATTTATATATGCTACATTTAAATCCTACCTTAAAATAAATAATCTAAGTTACTTCAAATTTACAAATAACATGTATTTTTATCCCTGTATCTTTAAAACTATATATTGATAAAAATGATATAAATAAATCTACACTATAAATCACTACACTCGCTATTTATCATCAGATTCATATAACACACAAAATTTTGAATACTAAACATCTTTTATCTAAATCGATTCAATAAATGCTAACTTTTAAATAAGATAAGGAAATCCACACTTCACTACGCGTTCTTGCTAAACTAAGTATACCTAGTTTTTCAATAGGCGGATAAAAGTTATCTCATTGATAAGACGCAAAAAGAAAACGCTAAAATGTCCATTGATTTTTGTTTTTTTTTACTCTATTGCAATTTATCTATCAAATATCTTATGTCTGCATATTGTAAAAGTAGAAATGCCTCTGAACTTCGATTATATTGGGACGCGTTACCAATCCATTGCAGTTTCTAGATTAACCCATATTTTATGATAAAACCTATAAAAATAACCTACCTATAATACCTATATAATATATAAATACCTATATAAACCTATATAATGTAAGCTAATGAATGTAATAAAGCGAATGAAGGTAAATGAAGAAAGGTTGCATTTCTTGCTTATTTTGCTTCTTATGTTTTGTTGCCGGCCATTTTACATTGACGTTTCTGCCTCGTAGGCCCGTCCCCTGTTGTGGCTGTTCCTTACGTGGGATCTCGTAAGTTCCCCTTGATATTTAAATAAGGCCCTGAGCACACTCGCCGCTTTTAGACGTCCTACCGACTGCGTCATGTTCAGCAGCGGCGTCCTAACGACTGCGCCATTTGTTTCATGGTATTTGATAATTAGGGTTAAACTAAGGTGTGTGAATTACTGATGTTTTCACAACCCCGTGTTTAATCTTATACAACGTTTCGTTTGCTAGAACGAAAAGAGAGAATCCAAAATTAAATTTCAATGACTTAGTTCTTGGACCCTATTCTTGACAAAAAATTACAGTTATTTTGATAAATATTTTATTCCTTTAATATTTAAAGGGTGTTTATAAATATTATGTTTCATTAGACAGATTTCTAAAAGCGGCGAGCAAACATTCATGGTCCTTAGGGATTTATTTATCCTTTTTCAACCTATGGTGTGGGGCCATCACATCATTGTAATTATCATATTTTTATTTATTTAGCTTGTCAATGATTATTTGCGAGTTTCAAAGCTTTTTCATGTTAAATCGCTTATTTTGTTAGCTTTGTAAGATGAAAGAGTCCGTTCTTCAATAATTAAAAAAAAGTAGATTCTTCTGCGTATTCGGAAATGTTAGGCTACTTTTAAAAATATCTTACATTAAAAACATATTTTTCCCGGTCAGTGTATTAGATTAAATTGTATTGCAAATGTTTCGGTTCATTTTGGTATTTCGAATTTTCCCTCCCCACTGATTTAGATCAGTAAAATGTTGGTCAATATTAGTCAATTAAATTAGTAAGTAATGTTAATGAAAATTCATAATTTGGTGTTTAAAAAAATACGTTGTAATTCCGCTTAAAAATGCCTCTTAAAATAGCTAGTATATTGATCTTGCTTACAAAGTGATTAAATTTCACAGTCGCATGTAATACCCCTTCTATCGACAGCGGTTATTTGCGGAAAACAAGGAGAAACTCATCACCGGAGCCCTAACAGCGCTTATAAGCAGCGCCCCGTCTGGCGCTAGTCTGTCACCGAAGGAGCTTGAAGCGCAATTCCACGCGCTGAGAAGATTATGCGCTAGTAAAGTGGGCTTCGCTGCGTTCACTGCGTTACCGGGGTGAGTTAAAAAATTGACAAGAAATATATTGTAGATGGCGAAAGAATGTATTGAAATATGTTATTAAATATGGTCTTGAGAATAGTGATAAGTTGTTAGCCTCATCTTCAATTTAGGATGTATCGCTGGCCCAGCTAGGCCTTTCATGCTTGTGTATTGTACTTCATTGCTAGTTTTTAATCGTATTATTAGATATATCTATTCTAAGATATTATATCAACGAAACAACAGAAATAGTACATCAAATTTTCTATACATTTGCTAAACAATAGGGAAAACAAATACACCCGAAAATAAAAACACACACAACAAAGATCAGTCATCGGAAATTCAAGACTGTTGGCTCTGTCTAACCCGCAAGAGTTATGTGTGCTGTTGTGTTGTGTTGTGTTGTTCCCGGCACTAATACAAAGAAGAATAGAACCACTCCATTTCATTCCCATGGATATCGTGAAAGGCGACTAAGGGATATGCTTATAAACTTGGGATTCTTTTTTAGGCGATGTGTAGCAACCTGTCACTATTTCAATCTCAATTCTACTATTAAGCCAAACAGCTGAACGTGTGCCTTGTGAAACCTTGTGAGTCTTTTCAAGACTGTTGGCTCTGTTTACCCCGCAAGGGAAGTAGACGTGACTATATGTATTTATGAAGAGTGTTGAAGATATAGATATTTCATGCTTGCATGAAGAGAGTTATGAATGTGAATGAAGCGAAGGAAGTATGCAGAGATCGTGGCAAGTGGAAAGAGGTAGTCTCTGCCTACCCCTCCGGGAAAGAGGCGTGATTTTATGTATGTATGTATGTATATGTATTTATTTCCAGGTTTCGCGAATGGATCGGCTCGGCCGTTGTATCGGCCCTACGTCGTGGTTCCCCCGCGTGTTCCCACGCCGCTTTAGATGCAGTTTGCGCATTGATGCAGCCGATGCACCAAGACCCGGACTTGAGACAGGAGCAGCTGAACAAAGCCAGCATGCTGTCTTCTGCTGCCTTCTTGGAGGGGTTGCTGTCTATGTGGGCGGATCACGTGGTAACTTTATCATCATTAGCTCGTACTATTCTATTGTAATTCTCTTAAGGTACAGTCAATGGCACATCAAACTGCTCAAATTCACTGCTTTGCCTATATATACACCACATCATAGAGTTACAATTCCCAAATTTAATATTCATTCCCTTGATTGGTTTTTACTATCTGTACGGGAAGAGAACCAGCTGGCACACACGTTCTTTAAGTTGCCTTTACGACATCTATGGAAAAGTTGAAGAAATCCTATTAAAGTACCACACACGGTTGTTAAGTTTGTAAAAACTTTACCACATTTTTCTACCCTTCGTTGTTAGATACCGACTAGTTTCACAATCACAATTACATATGAACCGTTGCGACTCTTAGCTTAAACAATCAATAAGACCTGATAATTGTACCATTTTTTTCAGACTGCAGGCAGTGGGGCGCTAGTAGTGGCGGCCATGTTGGATTTCCTCACGTTCGCGTTGTGCGTGCCCTACAGCGAAACCACTGATGGGAAACAGTTCGATCAGTTGTTGGAAATGGTGTCGAATAAAGGCCGAGTTCTGTTCAAGTTGTTTGAGGTTGGTTGAAATACTATTGAGTGACTGTCGTAAATTTTTTAATTGTTATGACGTCAACCAATTGTGTGAAACCTAAAGATATAACAATTAATATAATATTAATAATGGAATTTATGAGCTGGTAACACTACAAGCTCATAAATTACAAAAGATAAAGTTTTTCATTCTTTATATTTTTTTTACAATTTAAATAGCAAACCTTGAGGCAGTGCTCTATTTATCTCTTGAAATAGCTTATTTGATTAAATTGTAGAAATTTTAATGGTTTTCTTTTTTTATACCAAGATCACACTGACATTATCTTTAATTCGAATTTAAACAACTTAAGTTGCCAGCGTGGAGTGATCATTATTATTAATTTCGTCCTTTCAATATCAACCGTATGTTTTTCGACGTAGTATAAGATCGCTTGTCATCCTTCTTGATGCAACAGAATCACTTTTCCCACAGCACCCGTCAATGGCGATCAACAAAGGCGCGGGTTTAGTGATGCGCGCGTTAGTGGAAGAGGGGAGCAGCGCAGTCGGCCCTCGGATGCAATCCCTGGCGCTAGCGGAAGCGGCGCTCCCGCGACACCTGGTGTCGGCGCTGTTCGCCCCGCCGCGGCAGCACCAGCGCCACCTGGCGCGCCACTTGGTGGCGCTGTGGCTGGTGGAGCATGCGCCGGCGCACGCCTTGCTGCGCCGGATCATGGTAAACTATTGACGTCAGCCACTAAAAAATGCTGGAATTTTTAATTTTATTTTATTTATGTATGTTATTTTTTGATGAATGATTTGCTATGTACCCCATTTTTATTAAAGTTTAATTATAAGAACCGGTTCATATTTAATTTTTATTTAATCTGTAAATAAATGAAATAATAAAAGAAACTTATTTTTTTTATTATTACATTAATTTATTATTGTTATCGCATTAAAATTAAGGATACACACGGAACTTTCTATACAGTCTACTCTGAAACCAGTTCAATTTTTCTGTGCATTCTTGTTTCATATATGTAAATAGTAAAGGTTCAAAGGTATGGAGTTCCTTTTAAATGTATAGTTGATATTGTATATATAACTAAAAATAATAATCTACAGCCGTCGGGACTTCTGGCGTTCTTAGAATCAACGGAGAGTCCGCCGGCGGAGGCCCTGGCCGAACAACGGGAGGAACAGAGGGACAATCTACAGCTGGCGCAAGCTGCCAACAAGCCGCGCGCTCCGCACTGGGAGGCGCTAGAGAGACAGGTCAAATACTACGAGAAACATATTGAGGTGAGTGTTATTGTATACAGTGAAGATGAAACAAAGTTCTGATTCAAGTATTTTTAGCCTTGAATAGAACGGAAAGAGAAGAGAGATAATCTTCAATTAGCACAAACAGCGTGCTTCACACGGGCATGCTTGCAAGACAGGTCAAATACTACGAGAAACATATTGAGGTGAGTGTTATTGTATACAATGAAGATGAAACAAAGTTCTGATTTAAGTATTTTTAGCTTTGAATAGAACGAAAAGAGAAGAGAGATAATCTTCAATTAGCACAAACAGCGTGCTTCACACGGGCATGCTTGCAAGACAGGTCAAATACTACGAGAAACATATTGAGGTGAGTGTTATTGTATACAATGAAAATGAAACAAAGTTTTGATTCAAGTATTTTTAGCTTTGAATAGAACGAAAAGAGAAGAGAGATAATCTTCAATTAGCACAAACAGCGTGCTTCACACGGGCATGCTTGCAAGACAGGTCAAATACTACGAGAAACATATTGAGGTGAGTGTTATTGTATACAATGAAGATGAAACAAAGTTCTGATTTAAGTATTTTTAGCTTTGAATAGAACGAAAAGAGAAGAGAGATAATCTTCAATTAGCACAAAAAGCGTGCTTCACACGGGCATGCTTGCAAGACAGGTCAAATACTACGAGAAACATATTGAGGTGAGTGTTATTGTATACAATGAAGATGAAACAAAGTTCTGATTTAAGTATTTTTAGCTTTGAATAGAACGAAAAGAGAAGAGAGATAATCTTCAATTAGCACAAACAGCGTGCTTCACACGGGCATGCTTGCAAGACAGGTCAAATACTACGAGAAACATATTGAGGTGAGTGTTATTGTATACAATGAAGATGAAACAAAGTTCTGATTTAAGTATTTTTAGCTTTGAATAGAACGAAAAGAGAAGAGAGATAATCTTCAATTAGCACAAACAGCGTGCTTCACACGGGCATGCTTGCAAGACAGGTCAAATACTACGAGAAACATATTGAGGTGGTTGCCAATAATTATAAAAGTGACTAGTATTGAGAAAAAGAGAAGATATATATTCATTTATAATTATGAAGATTCGATTAGAAATATGGCTACTAATAACTCTAGAATCTATGATATTCATAGATTGTATCTCCTAAGCCACTTAACATAATAGACAACATAAGATATATTATATAAATTCAATTGATTTAAAATATATATTACACCTTAGGTTACAGATATGAAATGGCCATAATATAATGATTCCAAATAGAAAATGAACATGTATTCGACAGCACTACGCAGCCCTAGCGCTCCAGCACTGGGCGCAGCGCATGGGGCGGAGCGCCGGCGCGGGCGCGGGCGCCGCGGCCGCCGCCGTCCGCGAGCGGCCCGTCGTGCTCCGCCGCCGGAGGGAGAGGATCAAATCCACCGCCAACTGGCCGCTGTTCTACTACCAGTTCCATAGGGACCATGCGCTGCCCAATCTCATTTGGAATCATACGGTGAATGTTTTTAAAGATGTTTTGTATGTAGGTATATAGATGATGTGATGTTATTTTGCTATCAGTGTTGTTGTGTTTTTCTGGGGTATTGCATTTTTAGACCAATGTCCCAACTTTTCGTAAATCTTTTCATAAGAATATTTTGTGTTAACATTTTATAGTTAAGACAGATAGTTCAAGACCCCAAGTTCAAATAAACGTGATATTTTTGACTAGTTTTCAACCAAAACCGACGAGCTTGCATGAAGGGAGTTATGAATGTGGATAAAGCGAAAGAAATATGCAGGAAGCGTGGCAAGTGGAAAGATGTGATTTATGTATGTATATATATTTTACCCTCGACTAAAATTGGGTAAAATCTAGTAGTTAATAAACATACGCATGTGAAGTTCATATTTCCAATATTCACAATTATTTGCAAACATATCTACATCCATCACTGTCTTCATGCAAGCTCATTTTATTAGTTTCTGACGTTTTTTTGTTTTCTTCTTAGACACGCGAAGAACTACGTAACGCCTTAGAAAACGAACTGCGTGCGTTCACAAGCGACCGGGATGCCGCTGGCGGAATCCTCACATCTTGGAACCACGCGGAATTGGAAGTGCAGTACCAGTGCTTACAGAATGAGGTCAAGATTGGTGACTACTATCTCAGGATCCTGTTGGAACAAAGGGACAATGATGACAGTCCTATTAGAAAGTCGTAAGTTTTTTTTCGGATAGAATAACCACTAGGAAAATAACCTTAAGGTCACACGGGGAGTTGGAAGTGCAGTTCCAGTGCTTGTAAAACGAGGTCACGATTGGAAACAATTCTGAGGATCTTATTGGAACAAAGGGATAACGATGACAGTCCTATTAGGAAGTCGTGATTTTTTATGGTAGAGAAAAGTTACTAAACATCTTGGAAACATGCGGAATTGGAAGTGAGTACCACTGTTTGCAGAATGAGGTCAAGATTGGGGAACATAGGAACAAAGGGAAAGAGGGAGAGTTGTGACTTATATTTTTTTAAACCAAATGTTAGAATATCCAGTACCAGAACGAGGTCAAGTTTGGGGATATTGCTAAATTCATTGAAATCAGAATAAAATGCAAATAGCATACTTGCAATTAAGTGCACTTGTCACAGCATTTTAGACCATCTTAGATTTTTATTTCAAGGCATCCTGGAAAGATTTTTAAAAATTAATCAAAATTGGATGAATCAAATAAAAGGTTGAACTTTCTTCACAGTTACGAGTTCTTCAACGATCTCTACCATCGTTTCCTGTCGACGCCCAAAGTGGAGATGAAGTGTATGTGCTTGCAAGCCATGACTATTGTATACGGACGGTATTACGAAGATATCGGACCATTCGCCGATACAAAGTACATCGTGCAGATGTTAGATAGGGTAAGGTATATTTTTTATGCTTTTTTAAGTACCAGATTTTGTCAGAAGCACTCTTTTTAGTAACATTATATGCGATTATTGACGGTCTGTTTGGTGTAATGTTAGTATTCCTGCTATAAAACCACAGGCCTCAAGTTCAAACACCGTTTTTCGAGCACATTTGAGCTCCGAGTCTTACAACAAATTTATAAGATTTCTACGAGTTTCATCATTCACTAACTACTCAATTTTAATTAAAACTTAGAAAGTTTGTTAATATTTTTTTTTTCAGACTTGCGACAGAATGGAGAGAGACAGATTTGTACAGTTCCTAGCAAAGTTAATATTACATAGGAGAAACGTTAGCGAGATATTAGAATGGAATGGTATTAGGTGAGTGTGCTTTGCTACTATAGGAAGAGATTTAAAACTTTTATAATATCTGTATGAATTAAATTAAATTTGTTTTTTTGAGTTTCCGAGTAGGATTTGCTTAAACATGTTCTAGCGTTAAAACAGTTTTTATTAGGAATTTGTTAATTATTATTAAACTTGGCGCTTGAACTGAATTTTATGTAGGTATTTTAAAATCTTGACTGATTAGTTTATTGCTCCATGTCCATTTGTTTAAGCATGTTTTCTACTTAATCAAATTCAGACATAGGCTAAGTGATGATATTATTAAGTAATTAATTCAGACAAGTGAAATAGCAATAAGCTATTTCCTAAATTATTCTGAATTCGTTTCCGAATCATTATTTTATTATACCGAATACAGTTCAGTAGATTGTGCTTTTTCCAGATTAGCCGCAACTTTTTTTTTTGTTATTTACAGAATCCTAGTAGAACTAATGACATTAGCCCACTTACACACGTCGCGGGCGACGGTCCCCACTCAGAGTAACGTCATAGAGGGTCCCGCGCAGACTACTGATCCCAAGGGATCTGACAGGGAGTGGTACTACAACGTGGAGCAGGGGGACAAAGTGCAGAGGGTTGGCCCTGTCAGTTTTCAACAGGTAATCGCCTCTTCTAAAGGTTCTAAAGGGGAAATTTACGATTAACGAAAAAATTAAATGAACTTTTCCATTGACCGTTTCCATGTTATGTTAAAACAAATGATAATTTTCCAGCTGAAAGAGTTGTACCAATCCGGGCAAATAAACAACAAGACGAAATGCTGGGCGAACAGTATGGAAGGCTGGCGGGCGATAGGCAGCGTCCCGCAACTCAAGTGGACTCTAGTGTCCCGGGGGAGCGCCGTGCTGGACGAGAGCGCGCTGGCCGCCACCGTGCTGGACCTCTTGATCTCGTGCGCCAGATACTACCCCAGCAGGTATGCTAGCTGTGCGGGATAGGCAGCGTCCGCAGCTCAAGGGGACTCTAGTGTCCCGGGGGAGCGCCGTGCTGGACGAGAGCGCGCTGGCCGCCACCGTGCTGGACCTCTTGATCTCGTGCGCCAGATACTACCCCAGCAGGTATGCTAGCTGTGCGGGATAGGCAGCGTCCGCAGCTCAAGGGGACTCTAGTGTCCCGGGGGAGCGCCGTGCTGGACGAGAGCGCGCTGGCCGCCACCGTGCTGGACCTCTTGATCTCGTGCGCCAGATACTACCCCAGCAGGTATGCTAGCTGTGCGGGATAGGCAGCGTCCGCAGCTCAAGGGGACTCTAGTGTCCCGGGGGAGCGCCGTGCTGGACGAGAGCGCGCTGGCCGCCACCGTGCTGGACCTCTTGATCTCGTGCGCCAGATACTACCCCAGCAGGTATGCTAGCTGTGCGGGATAGGCAGCGTCCGCAGCTCAAGGGGACTCTAGTGTCCCGGGGGAGCGCCGTGCTGGACGAGAGCGCGCTGGCCGCCACCGTGCTGGACCTCTTGATCTCGTGCGCCAGATACTACCCCAGCAGGTATGCTAGCTGTGCGGGATAGGCAGCGTCCGCAGCTCAAGGGGACTCTAGTGTCCCGGGGGAGCGCCGTGCTGGACGAGAGCGCGCTGGCCGCCACCGTGCTGGACCTCTTGATCTCGTGCGCCAGATACTACCCCAGCAGGTATGCTAGCTGTGCGGGATAGGCAGCGTCCGCAGCTCAAGGGGACTCTAGTGTCCCGGGGGAGCGCCGTGCTGGACGAGAGCGCGCTGGCCGCCACCGTGCTGGACCTCTTGATCTCGTGCGCCAGATACTACCCCAGCAGGTATGCTAGCTGTGCGGGATAGGCAGCGTCCGCAGCTCAAGGGGACTCTAGTGTCCCGGGGGAGCGCCGTGCTGGACGAGAGCGCGCTGGCCGCCACCGTGCTGGACCTCTTGATCTCGTGCGCCAGATACTACCCCAGCAGGTATGCTAGCTGTGCGGGATAGGCAGCGTCCGCAGCTCAAGGGGACTCTAGTGTCCCGGGGGAGCGCCGTGCTGGACGAGAGCGCGCTGGCCGCCACCGTGCTGGACCTCTTGATCTCGTGCGCCAGATACTACCCCAGCAGGTATGTTATGGTGCTCTTAAAGACATACAGAATGACAAAAGCATCAACTTTTTTATAATTTTCTTCCGTTCTCTACTTTTACTTTGGCTTCTAAACCTGCAAATGTTGGAATATTAAAATGGCGGCGGTCGGTGATGCTTGAGTTATCAACACTTTCACTTGTTCTCAATATTTATTTGTTTCTGTTTTCAGCTTATTCCAAAATAGTGTAATTAATTTCAGATAGTGAAAGTAAATCGTTATTTCCATTGCAGAGACGAAGAAGACGCGGTAATCAGACCGCTGCCGAAAATAAAGCGAATGTTATCAGAGCCGGCGTGTTTGGCGCACGTTGTACAGTTATTGTTAACGTTCGATCCCATACTCGTAGAAAAGGTAACTATCCTTCTGACCTTAGTCTCTCTTAGACTCTTCTAATTTCTCCTTTTATATTATACCGATTTATATGTATGTTCATTACAGCCCTTACAAACCCTGTCATCGGACTCAAATACCTCACTCAAATAGAGGTTATACTTAAGTTATAACAATAAAGTAGATATTATTTATTTGCAGGTGGCAACACTGTTATACGAGGTGATGCAAGACAACCCAGAAATTTCTAAGTTATATCTAACGGGCGTTTTCTACTTCATGCTGTTATATACGGGCTCGAATTTATTGCCTATCGCGAGGTTCTTGCGACTGACGCATATGAAGCAAGCTTTTAGAGCGGATCAGGTTAGTTTTGAGTAGTAATTAATATCTTTTGCAGTTGCAACACCAACAAGTTTATTCACATAAATAACGTCGCTTTTTTAACCGATGTGTTTGTTCTTGTTTTAACTATTACTTGGTGACAGCGGTGGGATAACTGCGTGTGTCATTCAATGAGTTAGGTATTTCTCTTATGACTTGGATATTATAGAACAAATCAAATGTGTTGTTTATGGAAGAATAAATAGAATCCGGAATAGTAAATAGAGCTTCTAAATTGCTCTTTCCATGCATGTTGTACCGGGTCTCAGTTAACAAATGAAGCGGCATCAAAATTTCTTATGTTGGTTTGTGTCAAGCAGGAAGCTGTGCCGAGCAATATTTAATTTTTCTCTATATTTTCAGACGACCTCAGACATAATGCAGCGTTCTATCCTGGGCCAGTTGTTGCCGGAAGCCATGGTGTGTTACCTGGAAAACCACGGAGCTGAGAAGTTCGCGCAGATCTTCTTAGGAGAGTGGGACACGCCCGAGGCGATATGGAGCTCCGAAATGAGGAATTTGCTCATGATGAAGGTGGGGATTAGGTGTTTAAAAGCTGTAGAATGTTAAAGCAGTTAGCATAAAAGTTCGTCGTTGATGATTTGTAAATACAAATTACAACAAAGCAGAATCGGCGGTTGATTTACGTGTATCAGTATATTTTATAGCTTACACAAGTATTTAACCTTGTCCCATTTTAGCGTTTAGGATTCCAGCGAATAGAAACCTTTGGCTCAGTAGTATAGACCCATGGGGGAGACGCTGGGGAAACTGATTGCCTGATAATGCCGTGCATCATTCCTAAGCTAGTCATTGATATTGCATGAATAAGCCGCAGCGAAAAATGTTTTGGTATGACAATCGCTTTCGCTACAAAAGAAAGATTAAGCCGATGTTACAACGGAGATTATTGTAGGCAACCTTCTTGGTATACGCCATAGCAACGGTTGCTATGATTTTGTTTGTTACAAATATGTAAAAAAAAATTTTTTTTGTCAAAGATTATGAATTTTTACGTTGAATAATAAAGACATTTTAAACTGATTATTTTCTCCTTCTATCTTCTGTAGGAATAAATAACTAAATAAATAAATTTCAAAAGAAGACGTTAAATTTCATAACTATTTAATGAAACTTCAAAATAAACTCGATGTAACGTTTGCCGGCAGGTGGCAGCACATATAGGCGAGTTCACGCCGCGGCTGCGGGCGCACATCGCGGCCCGCTACCCGTACCTGGCCGTGCCGGCGGTGCGCTACCCGCAGCTGCAGCACGAGCTGTTCTGCAACATGTTCTACCTGCGGCACCTGTGCGACACGCAGCGGTTCCCCGACTGGCCCATACCGGACCCGGTGGGTACTTTATACTTACACATGGTCACGTCTATATCCCGTGCGGGGTAGACAGAGACAACAGTCTTGAAAGAATAAATGGCCACGTTCAGCTGTTTGGCTCAATGATGGAATTGAGATTCAACTAGTGACAGGTTGCTGGCCCATCGCCTAAAAAAGAATGCCAAGTTTGTAAGCCTATCCCTTAGTCGCCTTTTACGATATCCATGGGAAACAGATGGAGTGGTCCTATTCTTTTTTGTATTGGTGCCAGGAACCACACGGCATATGTGTACTTTATTTTAGGTTTTATTGCAAATTTGAATGCATTTAAGACAGTCTCTTGATGATGTGCAAGGTGAGGTCTAAGGTTGGTACACGCAAGGTCAAATATTAACTATTCACTCTTGCCTTGAAAGTGTTGAAACTTGCATGTATTGGCGACTTGATTTTCGGATAGGATGTCTGGCGGATGATGGATTTGGCAAATCGTGGTGTCGGAAACAACCTGAAATTAAATGGGGGAATCAACCACATGAATGAAATTCCTGTCCACGCCGTGTCATATGATGATGGTTCGGTTTTGGGGGAATCAAGTTTTGTGATTCCAACGCGCACTATTCGAAATGAAACCTGTAGAAAACATGGACTCGCTATGTGGGGAAATTTCAATGTTCTGCTGCATACAAAACAATACAAATTATCTTTATTGATTTATACCTATGCGTATGTTAAGTTTAATTTATCGTTACTTATCAAAATGACAGGAACTTCTATTACATTTACTTATGTGACTTTTTCATCAGGTTCGCCTCCTAAAAGACGTGCTAGAAGCGTGGCGTAAGGAAGTGGAGAAGAAACCTCCATCCATGACGGTGAATGAAGCGTACGAAGCTCTAGGTCTGGACGGCAATGGACCTCATGACGAAGCCGCCGTGAGGAAGGCGTACTATCGCCTCGCGCAACAGTACCATCCTGATAAGAATCCTGAAGGAAGGGTAAATACTTAGAAGATCTTCATAGATCACTTAGAAGTGAAGCGTTTAGATGAGGGAAAACAGGGCGAGGCAACCTGCAGCTTCAGGCAGCTGGATGTCCATGATTCAATCTAGGTTAGGTTCCCCTGGGAACGAAGGTCTGGGGAGAGTTGCTTCGGTGTAAAAACCCAGTGTAGGTAATTATACTCCAGGATTGGTGTTAAAAGCCGCGTTGGAGGAATGTATTGCCAGAGGTTGCTGAGGAGCTTTTTCACTGGGAATTTTATTCTAAGCTGTAGACATTTCTTATTGTGATTTTTTTTCTAGGATCGCTTCGAGGCCGTGAACCAAGCGTACGAGTTCTTATGTAGTCGGAACGTATGGACGGGCGACGGACCGAACGCGAACAATATTGTTCTTATACTGCGAACGCAGACTATCCTATTCCAGAGGTATTCCGATGGTAAGTGTTCTAAAGTTTTAACTATATCTAGTTTTAATTATAGTGGTGTTTTCTCATGAAAACTAGACAAAAAAATATTTTTGATTCCATTCTGGCTTGTTCGACGTAAATATCCGATTTTGACTTGAAGGTTTCTCATATAAATTGTGACATGGTTTTGAAAGTTTATACGCCTTCTACTCTTTTAATGCCATATTTCGAGTTCATTCGCACTAGTGTAGACGTTGGATGAACGTTTATTAATTTTAACACTGCGTGGAAACCGCGTTTTTTTTCAGTCGTTGATGGGATGCGGCGCCACTTGATGTGTGTTTGAGCGGTAAAATTTGCGACGTGAACTTTGTGTTATCGCGACATTGTTGCTTGTTGTATGCCTTCCTGATTATATGGCCGAAATTATTAAACTTTATTTTCATAATTTCCCGCAGTGTTAGCACCGTACAAGTACGCCGGCTACCCGCAGCTCCTGCGCACCGCTCGCCTGGAAGCGGAAGCGGAGTCGCTGTTCGCCCGCTCCACCACCGCGCTGCTGCCGCCCGCCATAGAGCTGGCGCTGGCCACCGTGCGCTGCTCCGCGCTCAACGCCGAGCAGCTGCGGAGGGAAGGCGGCCTGCAGGTCTCTCAGTGCAGTCTTTGTGATAGCAGTCGCCGCTAAATATATATCTATCTCTTTTATTGTGAAATCCTGTTTACAACATTATGACGTCACGTTGACGTCATCCTTCTGGTGTCAGTCCTGGCTGTTTTCTCACCTCTCTTTAATGAATAAGCCGGGGGAGTCTTTGAGAAAATAATAGTTTTTTTTTATACGAAGCGATTTCCGTCTGTCTTTAGCCACTTAAGTAGGCGAACCATATACGTACCATGATTGTATCATACATACATACATACATAAATTCACGCCTCTTTCCCGAAGGGGTAGGCAGAGACTACCTCTTTCCACTTGCCACGATCTCTGCATTGTATCATGGTTAAATTATTTCCCCCTTTTTTGCAAGTAAAGCAAACACAGCGCTGTGGACAAGCTTAACATAATTCTAATCCCCCGTGCAGGTTCTGCACGAGGCGCTGTCGCGCTGCGTGCCGATGCTGGGCAGCGCGCGGCGCGGCGACGAGCTGAGCGCGCTGGTGTGCGCGCACGCGGCGCGCTGCTTCGCCGTGGCGGCCGCCTTCCCCGCCGCCCGCCGCGAGTGCGCCGCGCTGCCGGCGCTGGCCGCCGACCTCGTGCCGCTGCTCGGCAGGCCGGTGAGGAGACATACATACATATGGTCACGTCTATATCCCTTGCGGGGTAGACAGAGCCAACAGTCTTGAAAAGGCTGAATGGCCACGTTCAGCTATTTGGCTTAATGATAGAATTGAGATTCAAAGAAAGAGATGGAGTGGTCCTATTCTTTTTTGCATTGGTGCCGGGAACCACACAGTGAGGAGACATTACATTCATTTCTCTCAGCATCAATGTTGTCGCTCTAATGGTAGAAGATCTTCCTTCCTCCGATATGCACGAAAGCAGTAAGAGAGCATTTGGATTTGGTTAAGCAAACGCCTCGAAATCAGTGTCAATAGTTACATAAAGTTTTGTAAGTTCTATGCATCATAGCTGGTTATTTGTGAAAGAAGTTTTCCCTTCCGAAGGATCGATTTTTAATAGGACTTCGCGAATTGCTTCTATGGTACATTAGATCAAACGAAAAAGTTAATTTAGCATTTTTCTGTGTGATAATCTCGTTTTGTACCCTTAATTATTGAGAAATTAATCGGCAAATTGTTTTCAGCAACTGGGCGACACGGCGTGCGCCGGCGCCGAGGCCATAGCGGCGTTGTGTTCGGACGCCACGTGCCGCGGCGCCCTGGCCAGGGCCGGCGCCCTGCACGCCCTGCTGCCCGCCGTACTGCAGTACGACTACACGCTCGCCGAGTGCGGGCTGCAGGCCGAGCGCGACTCCAACAAGCAGGCAGGTTTCTGGGGATGTATATAATAAAGGCAGAACGGTTAAGGTCCATTTCCACAGCATTCCAGAACGTGTTTCCAACAAGCAGGCAGGTTTCTGGGGATGTATATAATAAAGGCAGAACGGTTAAGGTCCATTTCCACAGCAT
The DNA here is from genome assembly GCF_032362555.1 of Amyelois transitella. NCBI lineage: Eukaryota > Metazoa > Arthropoda > Insecta > Lepidoptera > Pyralidae > Amyelois > Amyelois transitella. Next base: position 2,648,666 of record NC_083522.1, on the reverse strand, counting down.
TCCAGAACGTGTTTCCAACAAGCAGGCAGGTTTCTGGGGATGTATATAATAAAGGCAGAACGGTTAAGGTCCATTTCCACAGCATTCCAGAACGTGTTTACTCTGGTCGCTTAATCACATTCGTCCGTTTCCAAATCGCCAACGGAGCTGCGGTTTTCAATCGGTAATAAATCTATGTTCCGAAAGTGTAAACTTTGTGCAATGCATACATTTAGTACATTTGCTTGTGTCAGCATTTAACGTATGTACGCCGCGTCGCTACCTACTTTTAGTACACAAGTATCTATTAATAAAAGGTGTACCTATTGTTTAGATATAGACTGTACAAACAAAGTAATTAACTTTGTTTTTTTTTCATTCTAAATGCATCTTACTTTTTTGCAGGAAGTAGCAAATCTGCTTGCGAAGCAGTGTGTGACGGCCCTAGCAGCAATGTACGGCCCTCACGAGACGCCGTCGGATTGCGACGAGCACATCACACACGCTTTGCACACATTACTCACGCCGTACTTGTGTTCGAGACTGGCCGATGGGGACCTTCACGAGGTAAACGGCAACGGATATACTGACAAAATAACGTAATTTATATAGAAACAGCGACGAACACATCTCAGACTATAGACGCTGAATGAAACTAATTTTAACGTATTATTAATGTAGAAAGAAATAAAAAGAAACCAATTAAAAGTACCGTGTGGGAACCACAAAAAAGCACCAATACAAAAAAGAATAGAACCACTCCATTTCTTTCCCATGGATGTCGTAAAAGGCGACTAAGGGATAGGCTCACAAACTTGGGATTCTTTTTTAGGCGATAGTCTAGCAACCTGTCACTATTTGAATCTCAATTCTATCATTAAGCCAAATAGCTGAACGTGGCCATTCAGTCTTTTCCAGACTGTTGGCTCTGTCTACCCCGCAAGGGATATAGACGTGACCATATGTATGTATGTATGTAAAAGTAAAAGAGGCTTTTTGAGATGTAACATCGATGTAAAGATCCCTTAAGAGCTCTTTTACAACCAACATTTAAATCCGTAAAAATGTGTTCTATTAAGAAGTACACAAATACTCCTAAAACTTATCACTGATTTCCTCTTTTCAGCTCCTAAAAACGATCACGTCCAACTGGCGTACACCTTACCTGGTGTGGGACAACAGCACCCGCGGGGAGCTGCGCGAGGTGTTGCGCGACATCAAACCGGACTCCACGGAGTCCCAGGGTCCACTCGTGCCGGAGTTCTCGTACACGGCCCACGAGAAACTCGTGCCGGTCGGCGGCGTGTATATTGATATTTATAACGATCAGCCCGACTTTCCTATACAGGTAATTTTAATTATTTTACAATTGGATAGAATAGAATAGATTCAAAATTCAATTTTTTTTATTCATTATTATAGGATACTTCATATCGCTTAATAATTGTCGAAACGTATGTTTTAACAACATTGGTTGACGTCAAATAAATTACTTTAAACTAAGTTTACTGCCGCTTCCAAGGCGTCAGTGCAGAAGAAGCGGTAACAAACTGCTCTGCAGCATTTTCTTACATACATACATGCATACATATGGTCACGTCTATATCTCTTGCGGGGTAGACAGAACCAGCAGTCTTGAAAAGACTGAATGGCCACGTTCAGCTATTTGGCTTAATGATAGAATTGAGATTCAAATAGTGACAGGTTGCTAACCCATCGCCTAAAAAAGAATCCCAAGTTTGTATCCCTTAATCGCCTTTTAGAATAGATTATATTTTCAAAATTGGATACAAGGTATCACTTATTGACGGTCACATCACTTAAATCTAATTATAACTACTATCGCTTCTAATGCGCATGTGTAGAAGAAGCGGCGGAACAAACTACACGTCAGAATATAATTACTATGACTGTCAAACATTACATAGTTAAAAGCTACCAGCAGTGAAATTTCATTTATGTAGTCCTCGTACGTGTGGGATCTTTCTTAGCTATTATAGATCGTTATCCATCTGATTTTAGTGTTTTTTTTTGTCCAATTTGCCTGGATTTCGGCATCTACAGTTTACCATCCATATTTCTAGTGACATCAAGCTTGGATTTTTTCGATCGGAGGCGGCAAGGCCATACACTTGTTCTACATATGAGTGCACTGTGTTCTTAAAAGTATTTCATTAAATCATTCACTGTTAGTAATAGGTTAATTTCTTTTACTTTTACTTTTTTCATGTAGTTTTTCCTGAAAGTTGAAAACTTCAAATAATCATCTAGTTTTCTTCCCTTGCAGAATCCCCAGCAGTTCATTCTGGACCTGCTCAAGTACCTGCAGACAGAAACCCAATCCGATATGACTGCGGAGAGGGTTCACCATATCACGCTCGCCCTTACCGCCGTGGCGAATGTTATTATTAAGAATCCAGGTTAGTTGTTTAATAATTTCCTGCTGTATTTATATGCGTGCACAGATAAATGCGAATTAAGCTGAAAAACCAAATTTTGTTTAGTATATTGCTATTCTGCTAACTCTTCTATCTCTGATGGTCGGCGGGGTCCCCCGAATATACGGTTCCATTTGTCGTAGATATGTTTGATACAACATTATCCAAGCGTTATACTATGTCATTTTGTCTTCCTTCTTCTCCTATATTATGAGACTTAATTAACCAAACAAGTTTCATCGTAAAACGTTACGGGGCAGGTGCGAGTTACTAAATGTTTGTTCGTTTTTCAGGTGTCGAAATCCAGTGCATCGGGCAGTTCGGTCTCATATTCGGACTTCTATCAGCTCGTGCGCATCCGCCTTTACAAGACGCCGCCTTACGTTGCGTCTTGGCCGTAGCTGGCAGTCGAGAATGTGTTGAAGATATAGCCGCTTCTGGCGTCTTGGGACATTTGCTAGCCTTGCTGCCAGTGAGGCCGCCTAAGGCAGAAGCGTTGGCAGCGTTGGCGGCCCTGTTGGCCAATACTGCGCTAGTCAAGGAGGCGTTGGCTAAAGGTAGGTTTGACACTAATTCGAAGTAATTTTACTTACTTTCTTAGTCATGCCGCGGGAATGTGTGGAAGATATTGGTGCTTTGGGTGTTTTGGGACATTTGCTAGCCTTGCTGGCAGTAAGGCCGCCTAAGGCAGAAGCGTTGGCCGCGTTGGCGGCTCTGTTGGCCAATACTGCGCTAGTCAAGGAGGCGTTGACTAAAGGTAGGTTTGACACTAATTCGAAGCCACTTTACTTACTTTCTTAGTCATGCCACGGGAATGTGTGGAAGATATAGGTGTATTTGGGAGTTTTGGGACATTTGCTAGCCTTGCTGCCAGTAAGGCCGCCTAAGGCAGAAGCGTTGGCAGCGTTGGCGGCTCTGTTGGCCAATACTGCGCTAGTCAAGGAGGCTTTGGCTAAAGGTAGGTCTTATTTGAAGCTTTTTTACCTGCTTTCCTGGTACTCATACACGATTGAATGGAAGATATAGCAGCCTCTGGAGTCTTGCGACATTGGTATCCTTACTGGGAGTAAGGCTGCTTAAGGCAGAAGCATTGACAACCGGTCTGATAAGGAAAGACTTGAAGTCATCTAGTCATCTCATTTAATCATGGAAGTCATATCATTTATGTCCTAATTACCATCATGTGATTAAATTACATGTGTGATTAAGTGTCATATTTTGTGTTTGTTCAGGTGCTGTGATATACCTACTAGATCTGTTCTGCAATAGTAAGTTACCAGAAATAAGAGAAGCCGCGGTAGAACTTCTAGCGCGTATGATGTCGGACAAACTGCATGGGCCCAAGGTATGTTGAGATAAAATATGAAGAATTTATGACACTTTGAAAAGTATAAGAGAAGTGGCGTGATATGTTTTAATCTTACAAAATTGGTAAGACACGTCGCGTCAGAACATTCCTTCATACTAAATATTCTCTCTGTGAAAAGGTTAAAAGCGGGGAAAGATAATAATTTGCATTGGGTTTTGATAGTAATAAACTTGTAGGCATCCATTATGAAAGGAGTTTTGATATTCTGTATTGTGGGGATCGCGGCAAGACGCTTACGCAGCGAAATGTCCGTATTCGGCCGCCCTGTGCGCGGGCGCTCGCCTGACGTCACAGGGTCTTCAAGGTTACATTGTATAACAATTTTAACCAGTGAATATCGTGGTTCAGTCAATGATATACAAACCTCTAAAGTACAAATGATACACACCCAATCCAGGTTCATGGTCGTCAGGAATATCTCGAAATCTTATAGAGGTGAGAATAAGAGAGACTAAGGAATAGGCTTATAAAATTGCGATCCTTTTTTTAGGCGATTGGCTAGCAACCTGTCACTATTTGGATCTCAATTCCATCATTAAGTCTAGCAGCTGATCGTGGCCATTCAGTCTTTTCGGGACTATTGGCTCTGTCTATCCCGTAAGGGATATAGATATGACTATATGTTATGTATGTGAGAATATAGTAAAAGACGCCAGGAGGATAGATGACCGGGTTAAAGATAAAACGTGAATTTGTCTGTAGGTCCGCCTCACGATATCTCGGTACGTGCCCGGCGTGTTCGCGGAAGCGATGCGCGAGGCGAGCGCGGCGAGCGCGCTGAGCATGTTCGACGCGCAGCACGAGCACCCCGAGCTCGTGTGGAGCGACGACGCCCGGCTGAGGGTCGTCCGCCATGTGGCCAGGCTGCGAGACAGGTAATTTTATTATTTATACTAGCTTCCGTCCGCGCGGATGTTGGTCTTCGCGTGGATGGTTTATTTCTCCATTTTGAGTAACTCTGACAATGACATCTTATAAATATCTATTGGACCCAAATACGGCTAGGCTTCGCCTAGATGTTTCGATGTTCTAGTAAGAGAAGATCGCTTAAACTGAAAAATTAAGATTTATGTTTTTCTGCGTATTTTTCCAGGATAAAAAGTATCCCATTTTATGCCCAGGATAATAAGGTATAAATTTATTAATCACATATTTGGGTTTGGTGTCGATCCAGTAACACCCCCCGCTATTTATTTTTTCAATATTTTCAATGTACAGAATTGACCCTTCTACAGATTTATTATATGTATAGATACAAAAAAGGTAAAAATATATTGAAGGTCCAACACAAAAACTATTGAACAACGTTTAACTAAAACAGATGGTGAACCTTGAACAAGAAAAGTCCCCTATTCCAGAACTCGAAAGTTTATTTTTCTTTGTTTTCTATAAACCCCAAAATCGTGAGTTGAAATCTCGCAGGAAGCATACTTTACGAAAGTTAATCTGATTATTCAAACTAATATATTTAATCATTTAGGGCTTTGCTGGGCATATGAAATCACAGCGGTTTTAACAAAGATTAAAAGTGCTCGTACAAAGGGAATTTGAGTTTTCAGTCGTCCACGCGACGTTATCGGCACCCAGGAAATCAAACATGAAGTTTAAACTTGCAGTAATATATATATATTTCTTTTCAGTCACCAATCTAACCAACTCCGCGATCCGAACGCCACATTCGAGGACAGAGAAGCCTTAGAGCGAGCCGCTAGCGGTGGCAACGAAGAGACCTGGGCACCCCCCGGGGAAGTGGTAGTGGCCGGAGTGTACCTCAAGTTGTACCTCCAAACACCACACTGGAACCTAAGAAGTCCAAAGAAGTTCCTACAGGAACTGTTGACTGAAACCTTCGCGTCAATTAATAAGGATTCTACAGATGTGAGTTTGGTTTTGTCTTTGGTTGATTATGTATAAGGGTCATTATTTCTGGTTCTGGTAAGTGGAGGTAATGAAGAAACCGGAGCACCTTTCAGGGAAGTGGCGGTGGCATCTCCAAGGTGCTTTAGAGAGGGAATGGTTTTAAGTGTAATATGTACACAAGTTGGGATGTTTGTGTGACTTGTGGTTTCCGGCACCATATAAAAATGTATAGAACCACTCCTTCTCTTTCCCATGGATGTTATAAAAAACGACAAAGGGATAGGCTTATAAACTTAGGATTCGTCTTTAAGGCGATGGGTTAGCAACCTGTCACTATTTGAATTTTAATTATGTCATCATGCCATAAAAATGTTGGCTCTGTCTACCCCTCAAGGGATATAGACGTGACTATTTGTGTATGTATTGTATGTATTGAAGCACAAAATGATAGAAATATGACCTGCATACACAAAGGAGTGATTTCGTTTAGTCTTTATTACGAGTATATATCGGATTTCCTAAAAACTACGGCTGCTGGGCGTTCATCATCAGATTGACGAAGATTTCACTAATTCGTAATCTATAATTTCAGGGTAGTCGCGGCGACGTGTGCGCCCGCGCTTTAGCCGTACTGTTGCGCTCCAAGCCAGCGCTGGCCGAGACCTGTGCCCAGCTCGGGGAGATGCCACGATTAGTGAGATTGCTGCCCAGTTGTCCACGTCACGCCGTGCCAGTACTGGCCGCATTGGCTGATACACAGGTGATGATATAGCTGTAGTTTATGGTAGAGTAATATCCCTCTACTTCTTCCTATAGATTATGTTTTCTTTAAAGAAAAATGCCACGCGCTTTAGCTGTATAAAGTTGTTTCAAGCCAGCTAAAAATCCCCAAACTGGAGTACGAGTAATTTGTAATTTTCAGGCGTGCGTGACAGCACTAGCACAGACAGACGCCATGGCCGGCGTGAAGAGCGCAATAAAGTCGTGTCGCGAGATCGTTGGCTGCGCGTGCGAGGCGCTCGCCGCCATCTTCAACAGCAACGCCAACACCGACCCCCTCGTGCATCAGGTATTGAAGTACATACATATAGTTACTTCTATATTCCCGGGGTAGCCGAAGCTGACACTCTTGGAAAGACTGATAGGCCACGTTCAGCTGTTTGGCTCAATGATAGATTCAATTGAGATTAAAATAATGACAGGTTGTTGGCCCATTAAGAGGAATCTCGTTTATAAGTTTTAGTCGCCTTTTACGACATCCGTGGGAAAGAGATTAAGTGTTCGCGTGAAAAACTGTCGCTTTTTTGCCTTTTATTAAGACCTGAAACGGGACAGTGATAGTTTTTTGCGCGATAATAACGGCGTCGCGCGTTTAATACTAAGGATTATGATGGAAACTGACTATTTTTCTATTGCTACAACATGCTGGTGCTCGTATCTGTTACGCCTTCTATGGATAAAGGATCCTGTTCAAAGTCACTTCGCGACGAGATTATTAACGTGACATTTGTATGACCTACCAGGCATTAGAGTGCGACCTGGTCGGCGAGCTGCTGTCGCTGCTGGAGACGCGGCTGGACGGGCACACGGCGGCGCGGCTGGTGGGCGCGCTCAAGGCCATGGGGCGCTCCGCCGCGCACGGCGCGCGCGTGCGCGGCGTGCTGGCGCGCAGCCCCGTGTGGGAGCAGTACGCGGCGCAGCGCCACGACCTGTTCATCACGCCGGCGCCGCACCACGCCCTCGCTGGTAATCTCACTCGCACGGGCGTTATACATGGGCGACCGAGCGGTGCCCGGTGGACGTCATTGAAAAACACCAAAAACGATTAGAAAATCCATTGACGTTACTAAAAAACAAATTGGTGGATGTCAGAAAAACAATCATCTAGATTCTCACCACGTTTTGTTTGTTTTTCGTGTTGACACGATGACGCCCTGCTAAAATATGGCCCGTAGGTGTCTCGTACTTTTTAGTAACATGCTTAGGCCCCATTGCCCTCAAGTGATTGCCTGTCGGTGAGTTGTATCCTTAAGTATAATTTTAAGGGAGTACTCTCCAGACAGTGTTTAAAAAACCTTATTGTCAGGTGGACCAGATTCTTTCTGAAACATGTGTTGTTTATTTTCGATACAGCATTGTTAAGTATAAGAATTTGTTCCCCAGGCATCCCGCAGTCGGCCGGCTACCTCACAGCGCCCCCCAGCGACATCCCCGCGCAGCCGCCTCCGATCGACTGACCGCACACACCGTACACACATCCCCTTCAACACTGACACACACAGGCACCTCCCACATTGCATACATACTATATAATCATGTTTTTGTGGTAGACAGAGCCAACAGTCTCGTAAAGACTGAATGGCCGCGTTCAGCTGTATGGCACAATGATGGAATTCATGCATGCGACGATTCTTCTGGATGTGTCAAGGTAAATTTATTGAAGCCTTATTTCACTTGCAATAATTAATGAATGCAATGAATTGATACTAAGAGTACATATAGAGTTTTTTATGGTTTGTAAATAGATTAAAATTAGCGTGGGCAAAAATTTGTTAGTTAACTGTTGATGTCATTTTGATTAATCAAATCCTAAAACTTACATAATGTTAAGAGAGCTTTTGTGATTTTAAATCATAGAAAAAAAATGTTGTCACGTTTGTTTTCATACAAATTTTTCACACATTTCTGTCGAATGCCTATCGCTATTGTCAATAAGTATGATTTTCAATGCAACATGTTTGTTTGTAAAATTGTCTCGAATTTAAAGCCAAAATAAATTTTCAAAATTTAAACAACGCTGTGTACATCGTATGGCTTTTAATGTATTGTATATATTATACTGATGAAATCCCGATCTTCAGGTCGTCACGCATTATACTGTACTTATGTATAAATATTTTAAGGCCATTCCTCTAGGTCTAATATATTGTAAATTATTCGAATCGGAAAGGTTGGACGGCAAAACCGAGGAGTTCTATTATAAACATGACCTATTTCAAAACGTTTCAGATACGAGTTATATTCATTCGACTTAAAACATAAATAGTGTACTAAAACCACTGCGTCATACTAAAAGAAATGCTTAAAAATTAAAAGTATTGATTGATATACTCACACTTTTTCAACTAAGACAAATTTAACAACAACTTTCAATTTTAAGTCCATATATTTAGGGTCCATCTGCGAAAAACATTTGTTTTATACGGGACTAACTACACAGATTGAGCTAGCTTTGAAGTAAGCTCGAGACTATAGCTAGACTCATTATGACCTCCTCACACTAGTGTTGTTTCATTAAAAAAGAACTCTCGGTGACATGACACGATAAGTATTAACAGCCAAAGCTCGTCTGTAGCCACGTGTATCTAGTTATATATATTGTGTATGATCTCCCCTAGAAGGGCTGATGCAGACAGCAAAATAAATAACTTAATAAAAAAAGAAAACAATAAATAGATCAAGCCCGAAAAAAAGGAAGAATAAGTAGTGTCGGTGGTAATTTAATGTCAATAGATTCGATTTTTAATTCAATAACACGATTAGGTAATTTAATTATATACAAACGGCAAAAGTTTAATTTAATATTTAATACTAGCGTCGCATCTCATGAAAAAAAAACATGAAGTCATGCCCACGAGTTTTCTATAGAAGTTTCTTTATTTTGCTGACTGTACAACACTATTCAATATTCCTATATTGCTAGAGTCTAAGATTTATATCATTGTGAGCATAGAATTCGCACTTTTGTATGGTAGAGGATAAATCTGAAATTAGGGATAAATACTCATCTGTTCTTGATTTATTTTATTGTTCGTTTCTTTTAACATTTATTTGAACTTAGAATTCCATTTTCAATTAAATATGAAACTAACACCATATTGTGCGACCATAAAGTCTTGCCATTCCTTTTCATTGGGTCTGATAAAATGTTTATGTTAAAAGACTGACCATTTTTAAAATTCAAAATTTGACTAAAGTCAATGCAACTTTTAATCTAATATTATGCATGTTTTCTTTCCATTCTTATGGTATTTATTCTTATGGTAATTGTTTATTTTGTTTGCATAGCAATTAAAATTAAAACGAAAGAATATTTGCATTTGTTGTGCAAAATTTATAAGGTCTTATTATTTTAAAGAGAGATTTAAAATAAAAGAAAATGTATTATAAAAATATATTCCTAAATTTGAATTATTTGAAAAATATTAACTTATGTTATACAATACAAAAATACCTTTCTTTTAAATCACAGCAATTATAAAAGTACCTTAATTATATATTATCGAAAACAGTTGATTTATTCATATCATAGAGTTATCCGTATATGTGTACGATACTTTACGAACTAATATTATGTTTGCTCATACGAGTACGTCCTAAGTATCGGAAAAGACATGGTTTTCAAATTGTGTGTTCTGGCCTTTAAAATTAGTTTAGTTTTTGTTCCAAGTGATATGTAGACATTTGTAAGTAGCCGATAAAGGCGGGAACACACGCTCTGAAGAAAGGACAGGAAATTCAATGGAATTTATCGAGAAATGATTCGAATATGGATATTTTTGTATTTAGTATAAGCGTCGTTGTAAAATACATGAAATTAATATGATTATTTTAGCCTTGTTTTATTGCAAATCCAAGACTTAATCTATAAAATAAATATGACATCAAACATATATAAAACATAGATACAACTGATTTTAATGAATGGCTTATTTAGCAGAGCGGGTTAATTACCTAAGTCTAGTTAACTAAAAGAGAGGCTAACTTATCAATTAACGTGAGATCTAAGCTTACTATCACATTTCACTGAATTCTGCTTAATCTATTTCTATACAATACTACAGGCAGATCTAGATTCTTACCTTCCTAATTTGTATACAGAACACAGCCATTAAGTATAAAAATTAGGCAATCATAATTATTTAAGACTTAATTTAACTACTTCTTTAAGAAGGTATAATAAAATTATTGAAAACATACATATAACCATGAAACTATTGAATCTATCCCCTTCGGCCACATCCGAAACCAATATAATTATTCATATTTTTAAAAAAAGTTTTTAAATTTTATTTTTTTTACACATTTATTAAGAATTGTGCATGTAAAGGGATAATGATTTTACATGCATTTATTTCGAAATAATTCTTGAGTACTGTAAAGTTGGAATGAAAAAGGGACTAAATTAAAATATCTGAACACTCTGTCGCTGTACACTTATTATAAATCTATAAATATTTTAAAAACCACCAAAACTTCTAATACCTATTTAAATTTTAGATAATTTCTTAATTGGTACGTTTGTTTTCCCAATTAACACCCCGCATATACCTCAAGAACTTTGGATTGATGTAGTGAAATACAGAAGTAAAGGTGGAGTGGTCAGGCAGGCTGCAAGGCGGGCAGAGCCACGGGCGGCGACGAGTAGTGGTTGTGTGCGGGGAACAGCCGGCAGTCGCGGAAGTAGCTGTCGTTGCGAGACCAACCCAGCTTCTCTCTAGAACAGGAGCAGAAATGGTACCTAAATCATGTCATGGTAACTGATTTTGAACTTTCGCGTTGCATTATACTATTTTGTAAGTGACCACGGATCTTAGTAACATGATTTGATACGTCCGAGACAAAATAAAGGTATATTGGTGAGGAACAACGTTACATGCGTGTTTAATACCAGTATTATTTATAAATAGACGACCCCTGTTGTTTTGGTTTGGAGAATTAGAAAAAAAATTGGAGGACCATCTATTCATTCAGGACCATCTATAGGGTGAGTCAGACCAATGGAAAAAATGACTACAAATGTACTGAATCCATCTTCCAGCAATCCAATTGCTAACAGCGATATTTGGTCATCAAGATACACTTGATCATCCTGACTTAAATATTCTGACTTAACTATTGTGAGCTTCCACAGGCCGGTCCTCGTTCATCCCCAGGCTGAGGTAGGTAGTCCTGAGCCCACAGAAGTGAAGCAGCGCGTCCAACTTGATAACGATAGGGTCTGCCTTATTCCGCCAGGGGTATCGTCTATATCCCAGACTATATATCTATAGACAGAGCCACCAGTCTTGAAAATATTGATAGGCCACACTCAGCTGTTTGGCTAAGTGATAGAATTGAGATTCAAATAGTGACAGGTTGCTAGCCCATCGAATCCCAAGTTTATAATTATTATTTATCACAACTCACTTTAATCTTTTCTTTCTTCTGGCTAGTCTGGTTTCTACAGGCAGCCACTCTCGTTGTGGAAATAGATCTCCATAACTCACTTGATCATCCTGACGTATCTGCTGCGAGCTGCCACAGGCCGGTCCTCGCTCATCTCCAGGCTGAGGTAGTCCTGAGCCCACAGAGATTAGAGCAGCGGGTTTAACTTTGATAACGATAGGGTCTGCCTTATTCCACCAGGGGTATCTGCTTATGACAACACACTTCTGGCTACGAAGCGACTCTTGTCCGACCTGTCTGTTTTCCCCAGTGGAAATAGATCTCCATAACTCACTTGATCATCCTGACGTATCTGCTGCGAGCTGCCACGGGCCGGTCCTTGTTCATCGTAGGTAGGTAGGTAGTCCTGAGCCCACAGAGAGTAGAGCAGCGGCTCCAACTTTGATAACGATAGGGTCTGCCTTATTCCCCTAGGGGTATCTGCTTATCACAACTCACTTAAGCTTTTCTTTCTTCTGGCTAGTCGTGTTTCTACAGGCAGCCACTCTCGTCGTGAAAATAGATCTCCATAACTCACTTGATCATCCTGACGTATCTGCTGCGAGCCGCCACAGGCCGGTCCTCGTTCATCTCCAGGCTGAGGTAGTCCTGCGCGCACACGGAGTTGAGCAGCGCGTCCAGCCGCCGGTGCAGCTCGCCGAAGGACGGCCGCGCGCCCGGCTGCACGTGCCAGCACGATAACATTAGCTCGTACCTGTTGACAGAACTGATGATGAGGAGGCTATAGGGGGAAAAGGTGAACCTGTTAATGGGCTTAACTCGTACCTGACAGCAAAACACATGATAAGGAATCTATAGGGGGAAAGGGGACCTGTTAATGGGCTTACCTCGTAACTGACAACAAAACACATGATAACGAATCTATAGGGGGAAAAGGCAACCTGTTAATGGGCTTTACTCGTACCTGACAGCAAAACACTTGATAAGGAATCTATAGGGGGAAAAGGTAACCTGTTAATGGGCTTAACTCGTACCTGACAACAAAACTGATGATACAGAGTCTATAGAGAGAAATGAATTGTAAACAGCTATTACGCCACGAAAAGTATACTCACAGTTCTCTGCTGCAGTTGTTAGGCCTCTGCATCCTGTACCCTTCGCGCAGGAACCGCAGCAGCCTCGCTGGTGGTACGTCGGGGTACGGGGAGCCGCCCACAGTCACGATCTCCCACACCACCACGCCGAACGACCATCTGGATTGAAGGTATTCTTTAGATCTCTTTACGTTATTTTACCGTCCCGTTGCGGGAAATCAATTTTATGGATATTTAGGAAGCGACTTTAGAACAAAAAAGCTCTCAAGTTATGCACAAAAAAATCCAAGGTGGTATCTGGCAGCAAATGACTATAATATCTTTGCCATTTTTCAGCATGAACAGAATCGATCGTGTGTGGCAAATATCAGCAAGTTAATAACAGGCAACTTTAAAATATTTCAACCATTTATGAAGGAGAACCATCTCCTGAGAAAATAATCTGCTATGACTCACATATCGCTCTTAGTGGTGTATATCTTCCTTTCTAGAGACTCCAACGCCATCCACTTCACGGGCATCTTTCCATTTCCCTTCTGCTTGTACTGGTTCTCCTCGTACACGTCTCTCGACAGTCCGAAATCTGCTATCTTCAAAGTCCTGTCCCTTGCTACTAATATGTTTCTCGCGGCCAAATCTCTATGGACAACTTTATTGGACGCTAAGAAGTCCATGCCCATAGCTATCTGACGGCAGAAGGACAGTAAATCTCTAGATGTTAGCTCAGTATCGCAGATCCCCTGCAGGTCATACAGTTTGTTGACCACAAGTTTGGACTGGTGCCTCTCGAATTTACACTTGAACAGGTCGTTTCTGTACTCGCACGATTCTATGTTGTTGTTGTAATATTTCGCTTTCCGTTTGGATACCATCACGTCCCAGATGCATCTGAAATTGATTTTATATTGATTTTGTTTAGTCTCAAAGTGTCAAACAATTCTAATGTGTCATAATTTTTTTAACATAATGCATTAGTGGGGAACTAATTATAGAGGAACGAGTGCTGTAAGGCCTCCCGTCCTGACCCAGTTACAGAGGAACATGCTCACAATATAACACATAGTACGGTTGCGTCCATGCTCCAACGTTGGAGCCGCATCAATACTCATCAAAGTTTGATGATATGCGAGAGAAACCCGGCAGTTTGATGATCAAACTCTCTCAAGGTTCTCAAGGTTTTTTTGTTTTCTCAAAAGGTTCCTCTCGCATATGATTGGAATATCTTAACCAAGACCTGAAGCAGACCTTAAAACTTTTAACAGGTACAATCAACTAGTCCAGCTATCATGGCACGCGGAACAACATTTAATAAACAATCGCTGTTGCGCTTTTTATTTTGACGTGAAACGGCGGGAAAGCTTCACTGTGTCAGCAAAGTCAGGCTACAGCAGTTACAGTACCTGAGGTAGCTGAGCAGGTCTCCGCCGCTGCAGTACTCCGTGAGTATGAGCGGGCGGCGGCCGGCGCAGCACTCCACCAGCGCGAGCACGTGCGCGTGCCTCCCCACCGTCTTCATCAGCCGCATCAGCTCGATCTCCGCGTGGAATGAACGGATCTCGTCCAGCGTCGGGAAGTCTGGTGGTGGCAACGTTTTGTTGATGATTGATTGATTTATTTATTTATTTATTTATTAGGGTACACCAACAGTATTTACTTATTACATTCTTAACAAAGATACACAAATATAAGTCCCAAAGTAAACACAAATAACAGGTATACACAACATTTACCAAAGATATCAAATGACTAACACATTTAAAAGTATGATGCTTGAGCTGTGATTAACAATCCCTGATTGATGATCTTATATACTTATACGGACACTTCCATGGATATCGTAAAGGGCGACTAAGGGAAAAGCGATAGGCTAGCAACCATTTGCATCTCAATCCCATCATTAAAGGCGATAGTACAGTTAAACGTGGCCTTTCAATCTTTTCATGTCTATTGGCTCTGTCTACTCCGCAAATACGTGACTATATGTATGAACGTCAAAACCAGTCAATTAAATTATTTTCATAAACTTCCTGGTTTTTCCCGGTTGCAATCTAACTGACAATTCAAATTTGAAATTGTTTATTTGTTAAATGCATTCGAACATTGTCCACGAGGAAGATAATCTGGTAAAAATGAGGTAGCTTATATGTCTGCCAAAGATTATAAGTAACTGCGAAGAACAAAAGATTTTAAAGATGCAAAACTGAAGTACTACCTTACCTTTGAGCATCTTGACGGCCACCTCCTCGCCCCCGAGCGTCCCGCGGCGCACCACCCCGAAGGCGCCCTCCCCCACCACCTCGTGCAGCAGCAGGCGCCGCGACCCCACCTCCCAGTACTCCTCGCTTCGAGAACATTCCACGTCGAACGTCTCCAACGCGTCTTTGGACGGCTTCTCGTCTAAATCCTGTAATAATGCGGAGTTTCTGAGTATGATTTATGTGACTTTAAGTTCAGGACCAATCCATATATTTGTCATGGATGTCGCCCATATATTTCTCACGGATGTCGTAAAAGGCGACTAAGGGATAGGCTTATAAAATTGAGATCTTGTAGGCGATAAGCTAGCAACCTGTCACTGTTTGAATTTCAAGTCCATCATAAAACCATATAGCTGACACGTTCCGCCTTTCAATCTTTTCTAGATGTTGGCTCTGTCTAACCTGCAAGGGACTTAGACGTGACCATATGTAAGTATGTATGTTATGAAAACCGTAGTCGATAATAAATCAAAGTTTTGTCATGCTTGCAGTAGCATAACTTTGCGGCGAAAATTACTTTTTGTCAACAAAATGAAGAGGACGTACCAGGATATAGGACCGCTTCTGTTTGTCAGCTCGGCGTTTCTTCAGGCACATGAACCCCCCCACGAGCAGAATAATCGCTGCAAGCACGGCTATACTTGTTACCAACCCGGCCAAATGGGATTTTTCTACAAAAATATAAATAGAAAGATCAGTTGCAGCAACTAAGATCTCATCTTGCTTATCATCAGGCAGATTGTGGTTAAACGCAGTATAATTTTCGATAAAAGGTATACAATAACTATATAAAGCGTATTTAAACCTGTTTTATTCTATTATGAATTTGTTGGTACGGAAATAAATCTGGTCGTCCTTATAGCTCTCAGGGGTAGAGCTCAACCCAAAGGAATTCTTTATCATCGTTTTCGAATTATCTCCAAATTTTCACTTTCCGGAAAATATTTTTTAAAATTTGAATAATAATAGGTAATCCGATTCAGATTTCTATAGACATTTATCAGAAATTTTAAGAGTTTGCATGAGCCGGAGTCAACTTCAAGGTAAAGTTCAAGACAGCTCATAAAAACGAGACATGGGATAAGTTAGTTCGTGAATTATTCCTGCACGGTACAAAAAAAAGGAGAATTATTCATGGCGTTTTTGCCCCTCAGCCCTGTCCAACCATTCATGTATATTTTTTGAATAATAATGTATTTTTGTGTCAGACAGTCATGAAAATCATGAAATACTGAATATGGAAATCTTGTGATATCTAAAAGGGATCTTGGCTGATGGGATTTGATGTTTTTTTTATAGTCGTGCCTATTTATATTAGCTTTTCTGTATATATTTCAATTCAAATTCGAACCAGTAGTTCCTGAGATTAGCGCAAACAAACAAACTCTCCAGCTTTATAATATTATGTTTTCCTAATATGTAGAGACAAGTATTGCACCCGAGAGGAAGAAATATCCAAGGGAATTAGAGGCATGCTTCAAACCATCGGTAGTGCTTCGCTTTTAGTGGGAAATGGGAAAATAATATCTTTGCTGACCTAGCCTTTCACGTTAACCGGCTGAGAAACTATGGAAAACCTTTGATTGAAATGAGAACTAATTAAATTTTAAACAATTAATTAAATATTTGGTTTTCACACAGTTAAAACACAATCTACACCTCTTTAAAGGTTACAAAAATAGAGCGACTTTAACTTTGTATGAAGGAAATCTCACCTGGGAAAACAGCGTTCCTACTCGTACGAGTGATATTTTTGCCGTGGACAGCATCAATAATAACGTAATAAAAACCCTCATCCCTTACATTTTTGATTACCGCTTTAGTATCGTTCTGTAAAATAATAAAAAACAGGCTTAGTCCATTCTGAATATTGGAGCAAAAAAAAAAATTAAATAAAGTAAGATTTAAAAATAAAAAGAACGAAGTAGAAATTCATAAAATCGAACTATGTAGTACCGAAAATAGCAAAATGTTATGAAATTGGATAGACAAAACAATTCTACATTCATACCACTGAAAATACTAAGTTCAAATTTCTGTTGTACAAACATTTTAACCGAGTACAACCATTCACTCACTATAATAATCATACTTTCATTACACAACATTGTGTTCTGCTTCATCACACTTTCAGCTGCGTGTTCTTAGTTAGGTACACACTTATATATCAAACACATAGTATCAGCTTTAATGGCTTTTGGTCTGCTACTTTTATTAAGCTGCACGTTCGTTATTTGCATTTTGTCTGTTTTTAAAATCACCATAACAGTAATGAACTTAATTAAAATTAAATCAGGATTTTGCCGTTGTTGTAGGCAGATACTTCATCTTTTCACTGGCCACGATCCTTGCAAACTGCTTTCGCTTCATCCACATCCATCACTTTCTTCGTGAACTTATACTAAATCTAAGCTAATGAACTTACCCCTGGCACCAGTACACTACGTCGAATGTGATTTCCTACAAGTGTAACGTTATATTTATCAGGAGAACATTTTGGTCTCACCCAGCCTACTATTACATCCCAACCATCTGTAGAATCGTTAGCTATTATCGTCACGTTATGTGGCTTTCTATCATCCAAATTAACCCCAGGAGCCTCAGTAGGTTTAATATAATTTTGGTCTTCAGAAAGTTCGTCTGTTATATTTGGTTTATTTGATTTGATCACGTCTTCATTTGCTTTGTTTGGATTTCGGTCATTCGTCGCTTGATTAGCTACCAAATAACTGCTTGGTTCTGTAAAATTGTAAGTCATATCAATCAATTAGTAAACATTTTTTGTGTTTATGTTTAGAATTAAATCTACGCTTGAATTGAAACATGTTTTCCTTACAGAAAATGGCTTAAACATACTTATATAATATATAATGTCAATTTACGACCTACCTAATCTTTTAAGAAATAACAGTTTGAGACTGAAACATGTTAAAAGTGTACACAATATTATTATTATTATTACTTACTTACTTATTATATTTATTACTTACTTATGCGGGCGGGAATTTCCTGGACTTTAGTGCGGTAATGTTTGTAGGTGGCTCCACGAGGGCCCGACACACGAATTACACAAGATGAGTCTGTAGGCAGATCTCTTACTTCCCAGGTAGAATTGTTATTGGTTTCATTTGGCTGAAAAATAAATTACACCTGCATCACCAATTTCCAATTTAATGAGCATCTCCCATTTTGAAATACGTGTTTTTTCTTATTGGGAGGATACAAGCTTTAAAATTTCTTCTTGCTTTGAATAATCCTTTCATTCTTCTAACTTTAAGTGGGACGAAGAGTGACGAATGTTTAACTAGTACTTAAAGATGTTATAGTTAAAATTTCGATTGGTATAGTAAAACGCAAATTTTGAAAAGAACTTACCCATATGATGTCTTCTGAAATTTTCGTGTTTTCACATGAAGACATGACATTAAAGCAAGCGCAGGTGGCTGTAACAAACAGATCGGTAGTAGTTTACTTCTTTCTTATTTACCATTAGCTTGTATCTACGCATATATAATTATCATTAAGTTTTAGACAGACATGTGTTACGTTATAATATTCTCAGAAATCGAAAATTATTGATTGTCTATTCTGTTTAAAATGATCCGTATGAATTAATACTACGGAAAAACGGAAACTTACCATCATCACTATCCCATTCGAACAAAGCTCGGACCGTAGATTTTTCTTTATTCTCATACTGCAGGTGCACATTGATATCATATAGCTCATCAGTTACTCTCCAGGGTTCAACATGAGGACCCCGGAGCCAGAGGGAATGCTTGCCTTCACTGTTCAGGGTCGTGGTCCAAATGGTGTAGTTAGCTTCGGGTAAGGCGCTTATTGTGCCGTAATCATCATCGCTCTTCATAACGTTATAGTTAATCTACAATGAAATGATAATTATTATCCATTTAAAAAAATAAGCAATATGCTTATCGACATTTCAAGCACAAAAATCTGGATATGATTTCAATTAACTAGAAATGTAGGAAGTAGAGTATTTTTGAAGGGTAGTAAGGGTATTACCGTTATCATTCAATCTCATTGCATGGATTCTATGGAATTCGCATTCTATGGAAATAGATAAAGAACGTATATTAGGTAACAAAAATCATGAATATATAAACGGTAAATGACGGAATATAGAGCCCTGAGTCTTCACCTAATATTGCGACTATCAGATCCGGAATTGAACCAAAAGTGAATAATCTCATTATTATGGTACTTGCATAATTTTTTATATCTACAATGTGGGTAATTAACGCCAGTTATGATGCAAAAATGCAAACAGAAGTAAAAGTAAAAGTGGTTACAGTAAAATTAACATCGATTTGCAAACTCAGTACCCGCTTACTGTTACAAATATTACTACATGAGTACTTATGAGAATGGAGTCGCATATTTAAGACAACAATACGCAATGCAACAGTAAATAAGTAATATAAATGTAAAACAATATTATGTACAAAATAAATAATATTAAAGCAGTAAAATAGAAACAGAGTAGGGCCAATTATTCCTAGCAACAACGTATGTACTTCTTTCGAGCCAAAAACGACTCATTAATTTTACTAAATAATTTTTACAAGCCCACATTAAAATTTTTTGTTGAGGTTCTGTCTAACCTATGTATACTCACCACATCAGTGACAGTATCTTCATTAGGCACCTGGACTACAAGTCTCCATTCATCGTCCGTTGATGACAATTTGAATGATACTCCATCTTCACGTCTGCACACTTTAATTTCAGGTGGACTGGTGAATAAAGTAGCTTCACCTGGAAAGTCATCTCATTCATTAATAATAACTCTCCCATGTAACTTCATTTTTTTTCTATATTTTTAACGCCATCTCTCTAAGAAGGTTTATACCAAACTTTATGTCTCTTTTCTGTTCAAACTCTTGGTGAAAACGAGCGCTGTTATAAGTTTCACTGGTCTGTCTTTATGTTGGGCTTCATAGCAGTCGATAAAAGGTTCGATTTTAAAGGCCTTTTCGTTGAGAGGTATAACATTATTTTGGGTTTAATTGGTTGATTATAAAATTGACGATTTTAATAAGTTAGTTCAGATCAGTAGAATTAAATAATGTCGTTAAGATGTTTGATAATAAAATAAAAGCAAGGGATTTTAGATACTCACTTAGAAAATTTTCTTGGCATCTGGCGATCCAAATATGGCGTAGCTGTAACCAATGAAAGAAAAAAAAAAAATATGTAAAAGGAACGCTGTTAGGTAGGTATATTAAAAAAAAGTTTTGATCAATACACCATGTTATGATGGTAAATAAATTGTTTTAAAGTGATATACTAATCTATTGTCTATTAGATATCTATCTCTCTAACCCCATTAAAATGAACCATGTTGAAACGAGTATGAATGGGACAATTTCGTCCCAGTAGTGTCATGGAAAAAGTGACATTAACGAAATTGACTAAGTTGCCCATGTCCATGGTACAAGTAAGTATTCCTAATATCGTCGCAACATTGCAAATACTGAATAGTAATAAACTTATGGAATTCATTGCAGCATTTACGTCATTGGAACAGCTTCCTGTCAAGCATCGTGGTAACATAATCTGGGTCTTTAGGTTTCAGATATAAGGTCTAAATTAGTTTGAATTGTGTATGCAACCAATCATCAAAATAGTTCGATGTTTACAGTCTCCGTTAGTACATTGTAACAAATATTACAGTAAGTTTCTAAATTATATACATATAACAAAGTTATTGCATCATATTTATTTACCTTTTAGCAATTACGAAATTCCATAGTTAATTCCTCTTCCGCTTATTCAACTGAAAGTGTTAATCTGTTGAATAGTTATTTTTTACACTAAAACTATACCGTTTTCAGGCTAGTAAAGTCCATGAATTATATTCGATAAGATCATCCTTAATTACATCTAGGGCACTTCTTAATACCCTCCACCACTCATGGCTCTGTCAACCTTCCTGTTATACTAACCGAATCATGGGATGAGTGCCGTGCTCTCAGGTTTGCACATGCTACATAGATAATATCGGATGATACATATCTCATATCTACAGAGATAATATATTTATATATCTCAGTTTGGTGCAAAGGTTCGACTTCGCATTAAGACATTTTACGTACATAAAGTTGAAGTTAATAAATAAATAATAAATAGTTAGATCAAGTTAAATTTGGGCGCGTTTGCTTTCTCTAAGAGCACACCCTATTTTAACTCCATAGACACTTCTTGTTTCTTACAAACTTCTTACAAGATTAATCATGTTTTTTTTTTATAATTTTCGGCCAGCACAGCGCTTTATTTGGATGCAATGAGACCTCTGAATCTAGCATTAGTAACGTGAGAATTTAAATTCTCCCCGTTATATTCAAAAAGAAATGTGTAATATGGTTATGACGCCCTAGGATATTATGAGTTATCAAAACACCACTTACTCGCGTTTTGTCCAGAAATGTGTTAGTCAGAAGTTCCACGTGATTGAATCATTCCCGCGGGCGCGTGTTTGTCAACACGCAACTGAAATACTTCTCATTACCGTGTTGATTGCTTCTCATACCTATACACATTCCAGTAAGTTGTATCCATACCTTTTCCGTCACAATTATTCTACTCCACTAAAGAATATGAAGAGTCCCGCTAGATTGATGTTTCAGAAATTTCAAATTAACTCAAAAACTATTGAGCTATAAAAAATTGAGGCCCATCAAACGTACCTTCATTTCAGTAGGGGTAGGGCTCCGCTAAGTATAGTTACACAGATATCTTCACAAGTTATAAAGTCAAAGAGCCGTAGGTACCTGTTTCAAGCTCTGTTCTGAATTTAAGAACGAATCCGGTGGAAATAGCTCGTTTTATACGCGGTGAATTTTTATTGGTTTAGGAAATTTTCACAGCATGATTTGATGATGAAAATGCGTCTTTTTCATAAAAACATATAGCAAACAGCTAAAATATAAATATATTTTTATTTCCTATACGACACCTTTGTATGGAAAGAATGAAATATTTATATTTACAAATTTTATGGTGAGATCAGCTATAATAAGCTTTACATTTTATATTTTCACTTTGTGCTCCTTATTTGTTTTTGTGGAAATTAGCAGTGTATTAGTCTAAACATACCTACTATGTTATAAAATTTCTTTCGCCAATAAAATATAAGCCTGTATAATCTTAATATATTCTAAAACAATACTGTATACATATCTCTCTATCTCTAACACGTCAAGTAATATGTAACGTCATTCCTTAAAAATTGTCAATGAAACCAGAATACGTAGTATTTGAACAGTTGTTGACGAATTAATTGGTAGTTATGGAGTCCAAATCAAATAAAAACAATGCGTCAGTGGTTTGTTGTTATTTGATTTAAAACTACGTCATATTGAGTATTTGCCTGCTCCAGTGTACCGCTTCCATTTATTTTACCGTTTTTAAGGGGCTATGACATAAATGTTTCTTGGAAGACGAGTTAAAGGTGAAATAGCTACCTACTTGTGTTCAAAAGTGAAGGAGATCCAATATTAATTCTTTCTTGTTCATACTTTACATTGTTAGCTGTTGTCATTTAAAGTCGGCGTAGTACCTACAATCTCTATTGTCCCACCATGGGACAATTCAAAGCGACTAGTCCACTAGTCATATAGATCGGTAAAATTGCACAGTTTTTCAGTTAGTCAGGAGGATTTTATGGCACTAATTGAGTTTCGGTCTCCTTTTAAGGTCTCCATGTTGAGGAAGAAATATTATTTAACGTTTTAGGATTTTATTTTCAAATTTTTTAAAATAATTATTCGTATATTTTCTGTCAGTCTGAAGATTTCTTTTTGTATTTAAGAATACTACATTGAGATGAAATGCGGGTTTCTGTCATCTCGTCTTATACTCATAAAGTTGTTGGTCTAAAATTTGATGTAAACAGACAAGGTACAACAATTTATGTATTGTTTATATGACTATTTTTTTCATAACACTTATATTTTTGAGATTTTAGCAATATACCCATGAACTCAATGTAACTATTGGGAAAAACGGATAGAAAGGTTATAATAAATTGCAGAAATCGCAATTATGATACCTAAGTTCACCATTGCAAATCGTCTTCTAAATTCAATGACTGTTTTGTAATTTGTTATATTTAGTTTTTATGTGCAGTTAAGAGTTTACAAACGAACAAACAAGAAAATTATAAATAAACGTTTTGAAAAGAAATATCATCCCAACGCAACATTATAATTATATTTCATATACCAAAGTTTTCAAATCACAGGCAAGAACTTTAATTGCTTCTCATAACAGTGCTTATCATTCCTATAGGTACATTTTATGCCATCCACGATTAATTTTAATAGATAGGTATTTAACGGTACACCTAAAGCTTCATTGAAGACTGAAAAAATGGCACTATTCAGGAACCGTTTCAATTTGTCTGTCAATCACTAGCGTTCCGCTTCTTTCAATGTACTCGGGTCATTTTTAGCGGGAAATTAAATAAGCCAAATAAAAAGATGATTAAAAATTTATTCTGAAGAAAGCGGTACCTTGTGTGACGAAAGAAAGAAAAAAAGCTCCACTTGAAAACTGCTGAAATAAAATTTAAACGCTTATGTAACTATTATTATTATATTTTGTAAAGCTAAACCTATATTGAACATAAATTCTATTGCTGGGTACTTCTCATCTAGATCTGCCCCAAAGACAAACCTGGCGCACTTAAAACAAGTCCATTTTCGATTTTTGTCATCAAAATCCAAATAAGTTTTTATTTAAATAAACATTTGACCATTGCATGGCATAGGGCGTTCAACCTTCCTGGATTAATTTAATAAATTGGTAACGACGTTGTTATTTTGTGATTAATCACAATTTCCGGATCCGTTCCATTGAACTACTGAAAATAGACCTTCTGCAGGTCTGCGGACTACGATCAATGATAAAAGTATAGTTTTCAGAAGTATTAGACCGTTTTACCAAAAAACGGTGTCTTTTGCAGATGCTATTAAATTTTCTAAAGAGAAACAAAAAAAAAAATCGAATTACGGTTGTCCAATTCAATGTTCAACAGAAAAATTTTCATCCTTTGATCATAGATAAATAAAAAAAGTCAGCTTACATCGTCGTTGTCGAGATATGATATCAGATCACTGCAAATATCCTCCGCTATAGACTCCATATCTTCAGATACCATGGCAGTAGATGCTACAGTTACAGAAAGTGTCCTAAATTCAGCTTTCACCAACACTTTGTTTATTATTCCACTTAAAATATTCACTAAAATTATAATATAAGTTCTAGTCTTCATTTTTGTAAATTAAGTAAAAATTTTCATAATTTCAATAATTCCAATTTGAAAAAAAAACAGAGTTAAATTTTCACTTAATTATATTTTTTTAAGAATGTTAAACATTTGCGCAAAACTAGCAGAACAAAAGAATAAAAAATATTGTCGATGGTATAAAAATATGTTTTTCAAATTCGGAATAGTTTTTCCCGCGCTGGAAAACGCGTATGGCGCAGTGGCGCGTATAGAAGTTTGCGTAGAGCCGCGCGCGCGGCAGCCGCTTCCTTATCTGACTGGGGCGCATGCAACCTCCACGGAGCTTTATGCTTCAGGGGCCATAGCCCTATGGCAACCCTATTCGAAGCCGAAAAAATTAAGATATATTTTGCGAAAAGTTCAATAAATCTATCAATTCTACACTGATAATTTAAAATGTTGGGTTTGGCGGGGTAGACGTTTAGTTGTAGGGGTAGACATTTTATGGAACGTTAAATAAATACTTTGAGTTTTGGGTACAAAGTATAGAGTTAACAGAAATAGGAAATGGAAATGACAATTTAAGCAGCATCAATTACATATTGAGTAGGTACTTTTCTATTAAATAGGGATACTATTGCATGATTTGCACCATCATTTCCCATATAACTTGGAATAATGTTAGAAGAAACTTTATAAATAAAAAAATAAATTTGCTTTAAAATGAAGTTGATATTATTTTCACTTAATTTAAAGGAACTCACTAAAAGTCGTACGAGAATTTAATCGGATATAAAGTTATGTAGCTTTTAAATTTTCGAGACTGGCAGAATATTGAAATTTTCAAAATAATAATTAAACTAAACTATCAATATAAATTCAAAAAGTATTATTTCGAATAATAATGCCAAATTATTTGTTCAGAACAGTCAGATTATAAAAAAACAGGAACATTATAGAAATTTCTGGAAGATTCGAGAAAAAATAAAGTTTTGGAATGTTCCTATGAATAATCAAAAACGCTCATTTCGATGAAGTCAACAAAATAATTTCTTTAAAAAATAAGTCGCAGTTCGTAATCGTCGCGTAAACACATTTAACTACTTACCTACTAAAGTCATCTTCCTCCTGGCGTTAACCGAAGGTCATCTTTGGAGTAGATAGGCCCGGGGTCCATCTATGTCAACTACATGGCTATATTGAGACAATACCTACTAAAATCTCGTATAGGTATGGATTTATGAAATGATGGTGTATCGCATACTTTGAAATATAATTTAAAGCTTAGGTACGAAGGGTTAAAACTTTTAATATGACACCGCTACTAAGAATACATTTTTCTCACTTGTTTGAAATTGATTGAAGATATCAAGGAAAATTCATTGGCTAAATAAATAAAGGTTACCTAATGGGATAGATGGAAGATTATATTCATTCCTTTTTTTATTTCTTAAATCATATTCTTTCTCTTGAATCGTAATTAAGCACCGGATAATCACTGGATTCATATCATAAAGTCGCCATATTTTCTCTTCTTATTGCTAGCAATCTTTTTGATTTGTCCGTATTGTATCCCACCTATAGGTTAGGCGCTAATTCAATCAAGCTACCTGATTACTACACATATCATGTAGAAAAGAAAATGTAAAATTGTAGAGAATATTGCATATTAGACAAGACTAATCGAACATATGAATAGCTCTTATTCTCGTATGAATCGAACCCAATCGATTATATAAAATCCAATATACTTATAATTTAAATTACCTATTTACAATCTTTTTGGTTGTGATGTGCTGTACAAATGGCATCGATTTCTTTATGTGGACACATCTACATGTACGTACGTGTACTAGAAAAATACCTAAACCTTTTTGGAATACAAAAATAAGTTGAACTTTGAAAACGTGTTACAATATTGTGACATTCATCCAAATTACGAGAGTTACGCAAATAAAGATTGACCAACAATTTCACAGGTTACGTCTGGTGAGTAAGCGGTCAATTATTTGTAGCACAGATCATCGCAGACGCGATGGACTGGGCTCTGTGCTTCGTAGTAATGTGTCACATTCACGTGTGTCTGCGTTGAGTCGCTCTGCCACTAAGGGCTCTGCTGATCGGTTTACGCCACGAATGTTCTAATTATGTACATACGTCGCAGAAACTCAATTCTACTAATAAATAAAATATTGATGTTTGGACTTCACGGTCTTTTAATTAATCTGGAAACTGAACCGTTTATGGGCCTCGAAAAAAGGCCTTATCTGACGGAATTTTCAGTAACGTCACATCGCAATTTGAAATATGCCCGCTTTCTGTGAGGTATTCCATGAGTAACATTAAACTTTTCTTGTTTTAAAACATGCGAGATTTTGACACGGGTATTAGTTATTTAGATAATTAATGTATGATTTCCAATACAAAACATTCAAATTGACCCATTGCAAAGCCGAGCCTACTCGCTAGTTTATCACAAAAACACACAAGATCTGCGTGTAACTAGATCATTTCAATCACTGATGTGGTTTCAATGTCAAATTACGATATATGATTCATGTACTCGGTGAAATTTAAACGTCTGAGAAAACAATTTAAAAAGTGCATCATATCATTTTGTTTTTGTTTCATGGCGGTTTCACGTGATTGTTTCATGACTTTAATAAATTTAAAAATAGTATTAACAAGATCGAGAAGTTATTTACAAATGCGATTAATTTTCTGCCGCGCATTGGTTGACGTATCCAAAATGATTCGTGCATTCAAGTCGAAGGGCTTGTGATTCGTGCCAGTGACCTTTGTCGTCCACCGTCGAGGTCAGGATAGGTGTTTGCACATATTGTCACCACATGACATGACACGCGTTGTTATAGACATCTGGTCAAGTGCAAGTTTCAGGGGTTAAGTATTTTGGCAGTGAAGTAACACGTCGAATAATTGACGTTTATTTTTCTTTATTCCGTCCGCGGCCTGTAGCGTTTTCACTTTTTTAAGATTTTGGCCATATCCTGTATCCGTGTGTCTATTTGAAATTAGAATATTTTTAATTCCTTTATTAAATAAGCTAGCGAAGAAAACCATAGTGGCTTCTCTTCCAGGAAAAGGAAATCAAGGAAAGGATAAATAAACTGAGAGACTGTTTTCTTTGCCTACCAGTAAGGGATAGGATAAATAGATACGGGATAGATGGATTACAAACAAATTTAAAGTTTCTAATGCAGCTTTTTCTACCGACTTTAGAAGACGAGTGGTTTTTTTGTCAACATACATACAAAAATATAAACATGTGTATAATCACTTCTATATCTACTATATCCTTGAGGGTTGGGTCAACAGTCTTGAAAATACTGAAAGTCTCCAAAAATACAGACAGGTTTATAGCAACGCAGACAGAAATACAGACGCAGCAGAGAAATAGAAACCTTAATTTGTAGTGTTTACGAGTAAAGGTTGTCGAATTAACACATTGCAATTCATTGTTACTACCTATAACCACGAATAGTACTCAGATAGTTATCTGTAGTTAGTGCTTATATTTTCGTAGCGCAATTTAATTTTTATCAATATGACGTACAGTACTGCACTCTTATACGGATAACAATATAAACATCCAATAATAGAAAGCCTTGATGTTAGTGCGTATCACGCAGGCTTTAAAAGCGATATGACATCAATACCACAATCTATAGCTACTGAATACAATACAGATAATACATATATAAGAGACAGGGCCGGCCTCGTCGAACTTTTAAGGACCAAATTACGAATGTCTCAAAAAAAAGTAGATGTTAGGAGTACCCGTAAGCGTCAAGTATCTATTCGTTATTTAATAATCAGGTATTAATTGAAACGAAAATTTGGTAAAATAAACATACATATGGTCACGCCTTTATCCCTTGCGGGGTAGATAGAGCCAACAATCTTGAAAAACTGAAAGGCCACGTACTGCTGTTTAGCTTAATGATAGAATTGCGATTCAAATAGTGAAAGGTTGCTAGCCCGTCGCCTAGAAGAATCCCAAGTTTATGGAGCATATCCCTTAGTCGCCTTTTATAACATCTATGGCAAAGAGATGGAGTGATCCTATTCTTTTTTATATTTCTATGTAAATGTAAATTGAAAAGTACTTAATGGTAATTGAAAATTACATAGTTGCCGCTCGTGATATGCAGTTGTTTTACTGCTTCTGGCAACCACTGGACGGACACCGTGTCACACATATAATTATTTATTTTTTCAAAAGCAAGCAAAATTTATATACCTACTAACTGCAATAGCCCAGACATTGAAATAACATAATAATTTAAAATTTGATAAGGTTTCAAGGCGGACGTAGTCGCGGGCAACGACTAGTCATGAAATACAGAAAACCAAAATTATCTGAATACTTAGCTCTAACTCTCGACATGGTCAGTCAGTGATCGTTTTTTATGTATGTACATATTTAACCGTCGTCCGTCGCGAGCTAACAAAAAACACTAGATTTTGAAATTATAATTCTATAGTAGGTGTCCCGATTTCTGGCCTTCAGTAATATTTTTAACCGATTTCCAAAAAGAAAGAGTTACTTAATTTGTTGTTTATCATAAAACAAGCGTAAAGTAATATAGGAGAAATCAAAATGACCAGTTGAATCTTTGTAGTTTTGGTAATGTTTCTTCAACTAGTCCATCAATAAATAGTCCAAAAACTGTCTTAACCTGTTACTGTTCAATCAGCAACAATCTGAGGTAGACAATATAAAATCACGGAAGCCCGCATTTTTTATACTTCTACAAATTTTCTATAACATTAGAATCGTCGCAATTAGAAAATTCAGAATAATGTGCGTCCGCGGTTTCGCCCTCATAAAACAACAAATCCTGTTAGTTTCAATTTACGGGAAATCCCCTTTGAATGCACCTCTAGTTCATATAGGGAAGTTAATGCCAAATTTCTAATTTCTAGATCCAGCCCTCGTTGCATGGCACGCGCGACGCCGTTTTTATCGCGCATTTTTATAGCTATCGCTGTTCCGTTTCACGTCATAATAAAAAGCGAACAGCGACACTTTTTTGGTTACAGGGCGTTTGGTAACATTTGACCGCTTTATCCTGTTATCGTTCGCTGTAAGTATAACTTCGATATAATTTTGCGAATATTTACCGTCTCTACCATACAATTCCACTTCCCTGCCTATTTGTTTCCTTAGTCGCGCACATTACCAAGTCTATGAATGATAAGCAGGTACACAACAAAACTAGTGGCCCATTTAGCGACTATATTTCCACGATGGAAACTTACCTGTCAATACCTATTAGAAACTATCTAATATAAGCTTCCTTATGCTGGTCTGGAAGTATACCGGCTGCTTCTACAACCGTGCACATTGTAAAAGGCAATCAAGGGAAAGGCTAATAAACATGGGATGCTTTTTTAGGCGATAGGGTAGTCATAATTTGAATCTCAATAAAATAATATTATATATAGGTACATAAGTAAGTTCGAAACTTGTGCTACAAAATACTAATTCAAAGATACCGTATTTTATAATAAATAACAATTGTAAAGTGAAAAGCCAATACCCAGGCTATTTGAAAAAAGTTCGTTTCTCATCATTATATGGCCGGGATACGAACATGGACCTTCGGTGTCACAGCCAAGCGCACTTCAGCTGCGCCACAGAGACCGTCAATTAATAAAATAATAACTTACAAATTTTTGCGTGGTACCTATTGAACTTTTTGTTCCTTTCGTTCCTTTTGTGGCAATGATTTTGCTTAAGCTTATGTGGAAAATAAATTCTTCCCCCTTTGTGGCAAATATCATCAATATCGGTTTAGTCCTTTTTTAAGTTTTCTTAATAAGGAATGAACGTTATAACACAAAATTAAAATGTTTTCTTTTTATAATATTAGTATCTAAGTAAGTATAGATAGTGTAAATTTAAATTAGCGAAAAGTATTTCTTAATTATTACTATGTAAGTATTGATAATATTATTTAAAGTTATTAATTATATATCATGAAAAATATTATTTGATTTAAAGTTGCACGATATAAATTTTGAAAAGATTTGCTTTTAAATTAACAAAACATTAAAAGGCGAGGCTCGTTTATGTCTTTTACATTAAATTCATTTCTATAATTTATTTACAGTCATTATTATAAAGTTATAATCATTAAGTTTTCCGAGTATATATCACCGTCGAGTCTCTAACGATTACCGATAATCTGTAACGATAAATTGATGAAAAATCGATAAGTCAACAGAACAGTGAATTTTTAAAAAGAAGAATATTTAACTTGTTGTTCAGGCGCAAGGCATACATGATTAATTCGGTTATCCTTGAACAGCGCTGAAGGTCCGTTCCGGATGCTCATACTGCTCATACTATATTCAATGTCATGTAGGTAAAAGTGCCGTGTGGTTCCCGGAACTTAAGGATAGGACCACTACATATCATTTTCCATGGATATCGTTAAAGCGACTAAAGGAAAGTTTAATAATTCCATACTTTAGCCATACAGCTGAACATAGCCTTTTGAATGTAAGTAAATTGGATATATTACGAAAAAAAAACATCTTTGATTGATCGACAAAAGTAGATGCAGCCATCCTATATTACTGTGTTAGAATAGGATAGTGCTATTCATGATTAACGTCTTTTCTCTCAACAAATCACATTCAATCAAACGGCATTACATTTTGAACATGCGAACTACTGATTACACCATCATACAAAATTGTTCCACCTACTCCGGACTCCGGGTGCCTCTCTGACTCAATACCTAACTATTTGTCGAACAACTGATTTTGTTTTAAATATTTGTTACCTGATTAATTTTAAATCTGTTCGAATTCCTCGGAGTTCGTGGCCCGAGGTTGTCGCCCTCTTAATCCTCTAAGCCTTTTAGGATTAACCTTCCTACAGTCAACCCTGGGTAAAAACTCCATGAAAAGACCGTTGACCAGGCAGGGCAGGTGGTCCCAAAGTTAGTTTACAACATGTTTGCAATTCCTGGTATCTGTATGTATTTTTATGTAACTAACTGCTAAATCTACCTTCTATTTGCGTATAACTTGCAGTCTATGGTTATTCTAATGCATTTCAGCTGACTTCAAACATCGCGTAGGTAGGTATAGGATTGCATACAACATACAAAAAAAGCTATTTTGTAATAATAAAAATAATATGTGATTAATAATACTTGCATACCTAAGTAGATATTTCAAAGTTTGAATTCTTATCTTGTGTGATGCAATTAATCCTTTTATGAAATAAGCGTGTTCCGATGTTTGGAAAACTAGCTTCGATTTATTTGATGAAACTAGATAAGTAAGTATATATTGTTAATGTAAATTGTACTTATTGGGTTTTTATGTTTATAATTAAATAAAATTGATTTAAAAAAAAAATTAAATATGTACAGAAAATAATATCATTTTTCATTTAATTCTGAGCGGTGGGCACAAATTAAAAATTTGTCGTTTTTGGCTCGAAATCGAAAGGTCGAGTATTTTTTGTAGAATAAAATAGGTATGGTATGGTAGTATAGGTATGACCTAATTTTATCGTTATTTCAGATTTTTATCAACACAAAATTTTTTTTTTTAATTAATGATGAATTAAGATTCTCTCATCATCTCGTCGTTTGTAATGAAGAGCCTTGATGAGACAGAGTTAACACGTGAAAAGTCTACTTTAAATAGTTGATTGAAGTTTTTTTACCATTTAGTAGTTTTATCATACGAAAACTACTATTAAGCTTGAATAAAATTAATTTTTATGGGGCGTTACCCTTAATAAAATTAAAGTTAAAAATCAAACCGAATTTATGTAAATAAGTAGGTACTTCAATGATCTCGGGTCGCTGACCTCCAGCAGTTCCGTAAGACACTAAAATTATTTAATTTTTTTTCTAATGCTGGGGCAACGATATCGTTACCTTGGTGTGATCAGGTACAACCTTCGGATATTTTTCATTGCTCACGGTCGATGAACTATAATTCCTGGTCAGCTAATAAAGAATTAAATTAAACTTAGTTTTGTTACAGATTGTTACATGCGTGACATTTTTTTAATTCAATTGATTGCTATGATTCGGCTAACCGTGAATTATTTCGTATGCTTAGCTTTTATTTATGTCTTTAATACCCAGATGTAAAGTCTAATCTAGAGTAGCATATATGCTAGTCTAGATTAGACTGATGATTATTAATTTAATTTATTAAATTAATTTTATTTATAATAATTAGGATTTTGAAAAGAAATATCGTTTGACGTGCTAAGTATTGACATACAATTATGAAAATCTTAGTTCTTAAGTAACTACCTATGTGCTTTCCAGTGAAAAAAAATCTTAATCTTATTTCTGGTTTCTGGAATCAGACGACGACGTCTATGCCGATATTCCGTTGCATCCACCTATCCGGGCCCCTCATAAATAAAGCAATTTCAAATATATCAAGTAAACGGCGCAATGGATCGATCTCTTAAATACGATAAAAACCAGTCACGTAGTCCTCATTTGCGTAGGTAAGTATAATTGCTACTTATTAATATCGACACGGGTACAATAAATGATTGATTATAATGTACTTTGGCGCCAAAATTCCGTGCAAAAACGTATCCGACCGGCCGTGACTTTAAGTTTGCGCCGAGAAAAAATTATAAGGTCTTTAACAGACAAGCGGTTTCTAAAAAAGGGCTTGAAAATATATGAATGTAATGTACAGTACAGTAAACAGTATCACAGCACTAATTTTAATGATAAGGGTGTAATTAAAAGTATAATAAAAAGTAAAGAAAAAATACATTACAAAAACTCTAGGTATAGTTTGATCAAATAAAGTAAAAAGTAAACGTTACAACATACTTATAAGTATAAAAATTAACAGAGAAAATAGATGAATGGAGGTAGCTACACTTAACTCCATAGACAAGAGTAAGCTCTTAAATTAAAAAAAAAAATTAAATACGAAAGAAATAATGTAGGAAAGTTTCTTTTTTTCAAAAGACAAAAATAATTAACGCGTAGTAATCACTGATCATTCGATTGAGTTGGTATATTTAATTTATTTTTCGTGCGTTAATAAAAATAGTTTGCTGTGTGTGTTACAGCTCTTATCAATTTATTGATTGCGTTTGCGCCGGATAGACTCTGTAATCTAAATCCTTAACCAAGTAGTTTTTTTTTTCTCTTCTTTGAAAATTAACTTATTTTAAAGCAATCTTACGTAATTAGGTATGACCGATCACGATAAGAGATTTATTTTTGGTCAGTGATGTTATTTTTGACTTTAAATAACGCGGAAGAAATGTCTTTCGTAATATCAATTAAGTTGTTTTGGCTGTCACATCGTCACTGTCGTCACTCTGTGTATCATCCTGACTTATCTAACCACAAATTTAAACTTTCGCACTAATTTTAAACATTCGCGTATTATTTTTAAACATTAAACTAGGTATTTATAAAAATACAGGTATTAAACTCGTACGTAACGTAGGTACCATTATTTTATTTTGGGCGTTCGAATTATGTTACTGGTCACCGAGCGACTGGAAACTAGCGGACTATTGTTCCATCTGCATTTAATGCCTGTATTATTTATATGTTATCCATAACCCTTTCTGGATTAGTCATAGGTAGTAGACCAGTTTTTCAATTGCTACTATAATAGAATCGTTGTCTTTCAATCAATCAATAAGTAACGCAATCTTTCTCCTGGCTTTAGTCCAGGTGCATCCTCACCACTCTGGAGAGGAGCCCAGGGTATGCCTTTGGCCATGGATCTTGGAATGATGGATGGTTTTTTACACGAAGCGTCTCCCGTCTGACCACCGCAATCTTTGCAGGGGAACCAAACCCGCATTGGAACGATCATAGTTACACATCCAGTTGTCTGAATGTACAGGTTTCCTTACGATGTTTTCCCTCACCGTAAGAGCATCAGTTAGTATTTAAACTAATGAATATAAGCCTTTTTGCGCCACACGCATTTTAACCTTACTGCTTCGACCACCGACGCTCTCTCAGGTATATTGATGTTTAAATAAACCCATTACTAGCGTCTGGTCGCCAAGATTTATCGACATTCAGCCAATGTCAAAATTTTAACCTTTCGCGCTCTATAAGTTCGCTAAACTAATTGACCCTGGCGAATTTATAAAATTGCATAAAAATGGGACGTGGACAAGGTGACCCCTTGGAGATGGCACGACTTCCATCTGTCTGTCTGTCTGGTCCGTCTGGGGTTATTGGACGTCCATATGTAAATTTTAACATTTAACACAAAAGCTTTCCCAAGGAGGGTTGACGTCAAGGCTGCAAAACTATTTAATTAATGAATGTAACTTCGAAATGACTTTCATGTGACTTTTGAGGACTCTATATTAAGTGGACTATAAAAAAGTGGCTTTTCAAGTATTTTTGAAACTATCAGTTCAGTCTACATCGTAAGGTATAGAGACGTGACGACTATAACAGGATCAAATCATTTCGCGGGCAAGGAAGTCATGACATGAAAACGGGAAGGGTTAGTATCACGGTCCTTGACACTCAACTTTTCTGTATTTTGTAAGTAGTTACTTCAGTTTGATCTGCTATCCAACGTTTAAACAATGAGGGAAAACATCGTGATAAAACCTGCACATTCAGGTTGTAGATTCTCATACATTAACAAGACAATAAGTTTAAATCTGAGAGTTTTAGAGAGATTGAAGAGCTTTAATCCAAGATTGTGGTCATGGCCGTAACCTTTGACCACGACCACAATATCGAACAAATTTCATTAATTCTGAAATCACGATGGAAAATTAACATTTTCTGAT
Source organism: Amyelois transitella (assembly GCF_032362555.1). Classification (NCBI taxonomy): domain Eukaryota; kingdom Metazoa; phylum Arthropoda; class Insecta; order Lepidoptera; family Pyralidae; genus Amyelois; species Amyelois transitella. The sequence goes on along the minus strand of NC_083522.1, from coordinate 2,613,434 downwards.
TGACTTGGGAAAATATAGTACCGTTGAGTCAGTATCCCAATAAATAACACCCAAGGCTTAAACTTACTTTGAGCTTAGCCTAACTAGTTTACCTAATAACGTAAATAACTTCTTTTTCTGAGATCCCTACATACTTCTTTCGCTTCATCCACATTTGTTCATTCATTACCCTCACCATGCATGGTCGCCAGTTGGTCTAATGATTGATTGACATATCGTACGTTACTCTATTCGTTCCCCTTCCAACGTTTCCGTTCACACTCTCTTTGTATATTATTTCTTTATTTTTATATCTAATGCGCACATGAGAATGTAACTGGTCAAACCCGGAACATGTAGGTAACCTAGCTATTGACCGCTGCACCATGAAGGTCGTCTAGAGTTATTGAACTGTATTACTTAACGTTTGATATAGTTTTTTATTGACATTTATTAATACGCTACTCTTTGCAAGTTTTTGTGTCGTGTTTACTAGTTTCACCCGTGGTTCCGCTTGTGTATAAAAATAACATCATCAAGCCTGGAGCCTAAGCAATGTACTCCTACTACTCATATGATTTAAAAAAAAAAACAGGCTTCCTATTATCTGGAATAAACATTGGGGTGGGCCGATTTCATGTTCTTTTGCCTTTTTCATGTTCAGTAGGTACCTCTTTATATTTGCGAAGTCGCGGGCAAAAGCTAGCAGACAATGAAAAAGACGTCTGAATCTAGAAACTATCTCTGTATATTAAATTCATAACATCAAATCTAGTAACTGTCGATTCTCGGTGACACATACTTGTTATCATTGCACAGCTTGCCGCAGGCGATCTGACGGTCGCGTTCCCGACGCATGGCCTGACAGACAAACGTACAATTATCATTAGTTGGGTAAAAGGCGGACCTCAGGGTCCTTCCACAAGAAAAAGCAGCCAAGAACAACGAGAGAAGAATGGTACCAACACAAAACATCATGCCTCTTTGCCGGAGGGGAAACGATTCTTCTGGCGTTTGTTCTGGTTGCGACCTCTCGTGAGAGGAGCCCGGGGTTTCTTTAACGTTCTGAAGAAAAGTCAAGTCAAGAGTCCTCTAAACCGACGAGCTTGCTTTACATCGGCGAAAAAATAAAAGAATAGATATGGCAAAATGTAGTTTCTGTGCTGCATTTCAGTTTCAAAAACTTGGGTTACCGATGGAGCAAAATAACATCAGTTGCGATAAAACTTCCAAGTCTTCTTATATTCCGATTTCTTAAATCTAGGAGTAAAACCCGTATTTGACCATTCCCCCTCGATAAGAAAGCAAAAGTAGCAAGACGTAAAACGAAGCGAAATGTCTTCAGTCATCTGCCAACCGGATAAAAGCGTACTAACTGTGAAACGCTTCAACTGCTTGCAGTAAGTTTGGCACTCATGGAAATCCTCGAATAGGGCCTGGCACTTCTTCAGACCGCGGTCCAGGCCGTAAGCCTCGAGGCAGTCCATGAAAGCCATCTCTTGTTTCGCGCAGCGATCTAGAAGTTGATGGGACACCAGGCCACCGGTGATATCCGTGAACGGCGACCGTATAAAAGGCGAGATTGTTTGAGCCATTAAGAAATCAATAAATTAGTATTAGTTCCTTTATATTTTTTCTAAGTGACAAGGCGTAAACGTCATTATGTATCGCTCTAAAACACTATGATTTTTTTTAATTTTCTCTCGTCAGAGTTCAATAGTTAGGTAGGTATAAAGACATAACAAACAAAAAAAAAAATTAAGTAGGTATATTATGTATGTGCATATCGTGAAAAACGCGCGAAGATTCCGTTTTTTGACCTATTACTACAAATTTTACGACCTGGTCGTATAAATTTGTCATACCGTTAATTTTGATAACCCCTCTTAGTACACTAATCGTAGGAAACAATTAAAGTACCTCTAGATATATTTCAATTATTCTCTATATCTTTTTTGGTACAAGTAAGTATTCTCTATAAATAATTTTTTATAATTTTTTTTTTTTTACTTAGCAATGTAGTACGCAGAAAACATCGGAAATGATAAACATAAGAAACAATTACATTATTATATTATAGTTATTATGTATAGAAGAACTACTTTGTATTCCATTTTAAAATAATGGCACAGGAGTAATTTTAAAAACAAAATATTGTAAAGCAGCACAGTGGCTGGGATATTTACATTAGGGTCTGTCCTGTTAAACTTCTTGATAAATTAATGTCATTCACTTTTACTGATTAATTTGAAAAGATTTTTCAGTGAAAATAAAAAAGATTTGATTATATTAAATTATATTCACTTAAAACAACTATTTTTTGTTTACATTAACTACAGCTGTTTAGTAACTGTCCACCCTGGGTGTGACATATTGCTGGTCACCCTTCAGCTTGCCCTCAGCTATCTGCCTGTCTCGCTCATTTCGCATAGCCTGAAACAAGGACGAAATAAGGTTATTGAGTTCAGTATAGACTATTAGTAATACCAAATTCATCTGTGCTCGAATGAAAGTTAACAGACTTATCTATCAACATACTTATTGGTATTTAAAGCCAATTTTAATCTTGGGTATTTAGAAACATTATCTACTTTCAGGATATTTCTTGATTATCTGATGAGTATTATACATTACCACAAATCTCTTGAACTGCTTTGTCAAAGTCTGACATTCATGGAAATCGCTGAATAGGTGCTCACACTTTTTGACTCCGCGATCTAAGCCATAGGCTTCCAGACATTCCATATATCGGCTTTCTTCTTTCATGCAACGATCCATTAGTTGATGGGAGATCAAGCCACCCGTAAGGTCGGTGAAAGGACTACGGAAGAATGGAGAAAGAGACATGATGACCTGAAATATCAGTTTTGTAAATATTAGAAAAAATATAAGGTTATAAAATTACGTAAACAAAACAAAAGACAAAAATAACTCCGATTAGGCTATGTCCTAAATGTGAAGTGACCTATGTAAATTGAAACTATTTAATCGGATTACTCTTTACCTGTTTAAAACTGTTAATATATTTTTAAAAAGATGAATTAATTAATTTTCTTTTCTTCTAGGATTGTCGATTTCATTAGATTTTTCATTGTCAGAATGATGGCTGTCAGAGAGTGAGTCTGTCTGTCAAATAGCGACTTTGACATTACGTTCGTCAACAAAATATGCAAAGAAAATAAGTCCGTGGAAAAGTAGAATACGTCTTGTAAAAGTAAAAATTGAATTTCAGCGCCTATAATAATTTATGTGTGTACTATTTTATATCTAGGGCGCTTCATATGGTGTCAAAAACTAGCTGTCATTTTGTAGAGCCAACCGGTCCAACGTGGGTACCTACCTACCTATAAATCAATTGTAGATAATGACAAGACAACATCTGTTTCATCAACTGTCAAATGAAGTAGGTATAGGTAAGTTTACCTGTCAGATGAATGAAGTACAATTTCTTAGATGATGAATTACTTTCGCAAGTTGTGAAATTTTTGCATTTTAATATTTCTGTATTTTATTTTAATAGTATAAGAAAAATGGACCAGTGGTTAACTGAAGGATTATCGAAGATATTTGATTTTCAAGTGCCGGATGATATGATAGAGTAAGTATTTTAATCTCTGTTTGATTAAGAATACACGTTCAAAATTTTTATAAGAGCTCTAGTATAAATATATTATAATAATTGTAGAGGGAAATAATTATGTTACTTGTTTTGATTTCAGATATATTCTGTCTATAGAAAACGAGAATGACTTGAAAGAGTATATGAAAACATTACTGGACTTTGATAATCCTCATCATAAAACTTTCTTTTTGGAGCTGGCCAAAAGAAAGTTTCCTGGAAAAGGTGGAGGTATGGGCTTATGATTGATGTATTGATCCAACTTTTTAGCAACATATATGTCTCGAGGGTGTATCCTCCAATCTGGATCAGAAACTTACAATCCACATTAATAATAAAGATAAAATATTTGCATGTTCAGAACAAATACATATACCCAATAACTACTGTACTGATTATGATAAAATTTGTTACACAGTTAAAATAGACATTTAGGAATAACAAATGCTACTTTTTTTGGGAAATTCCCATGGTAGTAGCCCCAGGTCAGCGTAGCCCCGCGCAAAATTATTGTATTTTTCTTGTTTACAGTATTTTTTGTTAAGAACTAGGATAATCTTATTTTTATAAAAAAATTATAACTTTATTATTTTAGTATATATACTTCTTACTTTAGCTTGCCACACTGATAGGTTTTTTTTTATCAATTGACATAGGTGTTTTGATAATGTATTTAAGGCACTACAAAACAGCAAAAGAAGAAGAAAGGTAAACAGCAAGATGTGGTGAGTCCAGTGGAAGCTTGTCCTCCCATTGATGCTGACACCAAGTCCAAGAAAAAGACCAAGTATGTCAACCTTTACTCACAGGAAGGGAAAAACGCTCAAGTCATTTTGTTGAAAGGTTAGTAAGTTAGTATTATTTTAGTAAAGCACTTATATAATCACGTCTATATCTTTTGCGAGGTAGAGAGAGCCAACAGTCTTGAAAAGATTAAAAGGTCATGTTGGCTTATATGTCTAACAGACAGGATGCAAGCCAACTAATTTTCAAATGGTGGACATTAAAAATTATTTATTAAAAAAAAATTAAATGGCAGTCTTAACAGTAACAACTCTACAGTCAACTGATCTTAAGCCAAAACCATCTCTAAATATGCTTGCTTTTCGAACCAAAGTTCACATGTCTAGAATAGAATAGTTTTATTTAAAAAATTGGATACTAGGTTTTACTTATTGATGTCACATCACTTAAATCTAATTATAACTACTACCACTTCTAAAGCGCATGTGTAGAAGAAGCGGCGGAACAAACAACCCTGCAGCATTTTCACCAGACATCAATTTACAAAGATCTCTTAAATCTAAATCTTGGACGAATGCACACTTCATGAGACAAAATATCCCAACTAATATTATAAATGTAAGTATGTTTGTTACATCTCCATAGTAACTGTAATGTATAATGAATTATAGGTCGCCACCGGTGCGACTGCCAAGCGTCAAAGCACGAGCTGATCAACAACTGCCTTCAGTGCGGCAGGGTTGTCTGCAAGCAAGAGGGCTCCGGGCCTTGTCTGTTCTGCGGAAATCTGGTAATAACACCAATTTATTTATCATATTTGATTTAGCGGTTGGCTTTGTCTACCCTGTAAGGAAAACGACGTCATAAGATATATATTGTATATATGTTGTAACTGGTTTGTTTTTGCTATTACGGTCTGTATTGCCCATTGAGAAACAGTGAGAAACTGGAAACATTTATGCGACAGTCTCTAGCGACAGCTGACAAGGACCACCCCGGCTTTGCACGGGTAGCATTTATAGATAAACTTTCGTTAGAAAACCATCTATCAAATATTTTAACTAGGAATAAAATATGTCCACACCTTTATGAGGTAAGGGCATAGGTACATAAAGATAGAAAATGGTAACTTTATAAAATATAGTGATAGTGATACTGATACATACATAAGACTGGGAATTTCCGGAGGGGTAGTTAGAGCGCACATATTTCCAGTTGTCACTACCCCTGCACACTTCTTTTGCTCTATTCACATTTATAACTGTCTTCAAGCAAGCCTAGTGTACACTTGACCTGACCTTCCGCAAGGACGTCCTTGATTTGATCAAGGTATGTTCGTCTGGTCCCTCCCACTTTACATACTTTATGTATGATTCTGTTATTTATTAGTATAATTTCAGGTTTGTACACCCGAGGAGCGAAAGGAGTTGAACTCTAAAACGAAGGCAGGCGCTAAACTGATGGAGTCCCTGTTAGAGAAGAGTCGGCCCGAGGGCTGGGAGGCTGCTTTATCACACAGGAATAGGCTTTTGGAGTACGACAGGACCAGGTAAGATGTAAGACCATATCGTGTTAATCAAAATTTTGTGAAATTAATCTTTTGCAATTTGATAGTTTATGTATGCAATATTGCATAGAGATCGGGTTAAAATTTGACAAGGTAAAAACGAACTTTCTTTCCGGGAAAGGATTAAAAAACAAATGTAAATCTACCATTAAAATTGAATCTTCTATGAGCCGAAGCGTAGTTAACAATTTTACAGCTAAAAGATGAAATGTCAAGTCAAGAACGAGTCCAAAGGGTGTTTGTTATCTAAAAAAAGAAAACATTTTTGAATACTTACTAACAATTCTTTGATACCAACAAACGAACATTTGGGAATGTTATAGGTTTGTTAAAAATGCTTAATCGTTTCAGCGAGCGTCGTACCCACGTGACCGACGACGATAGCGACTATTTCAACACGAACAGTGTGTGGTTGAACTCTACAGAGAGGCAGAAACTCCAGCAGTACCAGCAGGAGCTGCACGAGAAGAAGCACGCTTCAAGGCTTCAGAAGAAGATGACTTTTGATTTTGCCGGTATGTGGATATAGTTTCAATGGCATTAGTTTAGATGGAATTGTATTAGTGCCATCGCGTTACCGCTAGGTGGCGTTGATTACATCATATACAAATTCGTGTTTAAAAATCGCACTAAACTATTCTGGTGGCAGCATCGAAAAATATGAATGTCATATGGTTGTCAGTTTTTTTTTATTAACTAATTTATGTACACAGAAAACATCGAGACTGATAATCACAAGACATACATACATACAAGCATATCATGGTTATGTGGGATCCGTTCTTCGATATGGCATTCTTATATGGGGAAATTCCTGTGATATGGAACGTGCTCTTATAGCTCAAAAAGCGTGTATCAGAGCAATATGCAACGTAGACCCTCTGACATCATGCAAACCTCTATTTAAAGAATTAAAAATATTGACTGTTCCATGCCTATATATATTCGAATTATGTGTATTTGTCAAAAATAACCCTAACTTTTTTAAAAAACGAAATGACACTAGCAAATATAGCTGTAGACATCCTAATAGACTAAATCTACTCATCTCAACCACAAAAGTAAAAAGCAGAAATAGCTATCAAATGGCTGTCAAAATATACAACGGCCTCAATGAGGATATAAAGTCGCTATCTTTGAATGCCTTTAAAACTAAATTAAAACGGTGGCTTATCGAAAAATCGTTTTATACTGTTGACGAATATTTCGATAAAAAATAAATTCTGACAAGAACATTTAATATGACATTATTTTAATTTAATTTTCATTTCAATTTTAATTTTCATTTAATTTAAATTTTCTGTATTTTTGCATGCCATGACTGGTTAAATGCGCGACATGTATATGCTTTGTAACACCTTTAATTGTACCGCATTTATGGCAAATAAAGTATTTGTATTTGTATTTGTAAGAAACAAAATTACAAAGGTTCTGCTTCATATTTTTTTTTACTTCTGCCGGCACTGTCAGAGTTCTATCCATAGTTTTTTTTTTACTTGTTCCATATAATTATGTATATCATATTTATTGATGTGATTGCAGGTCGTCAAATCGTAGAAGACACGACAATCGATTACGAAGTGGACCACGATCAGCTGCGCGGATCGTCCGCCGCGGGGCGCAGCGGGCCGCGTGCGCCGCATCAGCTGTTCGCGGCCGCGCCCGACCGCGACGTGGCGCCGGGGGTCAATGCCCCCTTGCTACAGGTACATACTGCGCTAAATTCACTGTTCGACCCCGTACTTCCAGCTGCTTCTTTTTCCATGCAGATTGAAATAAAATTATCAAAGGGAAGACATTTAAATTTGGTATTCTTTTAGGCAATGGCTTAGCAACCTATGGCTATTTGAATCTCAATTACATCATTCAGCCATTTAGCTGAACTGGGCCTAGTAGTCTTTTGAGACTGTTGGCTGTATCTACCCCGTAAAGGATAAAGACGTTTTATGTTTATATGTTGAGTCCTTACGGGGTAGACAGGGTTAAAGTCACATATTGGGTGTCTTTATAATATAATCAAAAGTTATTTTATTTCCCTTGATTGATTTGTATAATATGCACGGAAACAGACGCAGCTGGTATTCATTTTTTCTTCACTACCAGTGCAATATAAAAGCTATCATTTTTTAAGGACTTCTTTACATTCTATAAAATAACGTTACATTATTGATTCCAGTTCGAGCCGACTATAGAAAGCCGAGCATACTCATCAGCCGTAAAAGCCGATACAGGGATCCACCCGCGAGTACAGGACGGGGAACTCCTGGAGATGAGTGACTCCGGTCGCTGCCTATCCATGCATCAGCCGTGGGCGTCCTTATTGGTTGAAGGCATCAAACTGTATGTATTGACTGACTATCTGTTTGTCTTCTTGTTTAGTAATTACTACAAATTAACTTGGTGTCTTTTATCTTTTACAAAAAAAAATTTTTGGCGTATATGTGTAAGTGACCTATTATTTATATTCTGCAATTAAATACTCAAGGTAAAAAAAAGAATCTCGTACCGCCAGTTAAATCACAAAAGCCATCGTTTAAAAATAACTTTCTGAAATAAATTATATAACATTATTATAGAGCTTCTCTTTAAATTTCACCACAACATCAAAACCAAACGTCCAATTTTAATCATTCAAAGACCAAATATTATCTACATAAACTGTACTTATTGATGAAATTATTTATTTTGATAAGGATTAATAGCATGAGTAAAAAAAACGCGTTTAAATGTAGACCAAAAAAAATTCAAGATTTTTAAATAAAAATGTGGTTGTTGTGCCTCACTCGACATAGATAGGTATAGTGTGCCGCGGACTTTTTTGTAGATATTTATAAGATCTACAATTAATTAAAACATTTTATGGTTCTATCTTTTGTAGTTTAGGCAGCGTACGCAAAATAAGTAACTTTTTGGTTGATTTTTTTCAGTTTGTGTCCGAAAAATCCAAATATTTTACGGAACCCTATTTTTTCCAAAATAAAATATAGTCTATGTTACTCGTGGATAATGTAGCTTTCAAATGGTGAAAGAATTTTTAAAATCGGTCCAGTAGTTTTTGAGCCTATTCATTACAACCAAACAAAGTTTTCCTCTTTATAATATTAGTGTAGAAGTGTTGACAACAAGTAAAAATAAAATTATTTTCACATAAACTTTACATATATTGTAATAATATATAATGTATATAAATAATATATATTGGCATAATTTTCGACTCATAAAAAGGTTACGTTAGTTAGTGATATACAAATAATACGACAATCAGTTAATATGACTTTTTTACCAAATCACAATTATTATTATGGTACGATATTTATTTTATGTAGTGTTATGTTAAGTAATTCACCATGTTTACGTGGTTACGCGTGCTGAAATACCTGTGTGACGTCATCTATGAATGATTCCGCGCTCAAGCAATAGATGGCGCTGTTCTGTTTACTCGGATTCTAGTCCGCGCTATACTGATTTTTTCGCTCAGAATGACCACCCCGGCGTGATCGTTCACCGGCAAGACCTTACTTCATAGGATCATTTCTATAGTAAGCTCTTCGCATAGACGCTCGCAATACGCGGGGCCTCACTAACCACGATGAGGAGACGTGGCGCGGTGTCCTGAGCGTGAGGCGGGCGGTGGTCGCTGACCATCAGCCCTCGATGATCGTTCGCTCCCCCAGGGGAGAGTGGGACACTGTCGCTTTCTGAGTGGTTAGTTTTTTAAACCCTTATAAAATAGTTGAGACAGAATCTGAATTAGTAATTTGGATTAAATGGGTACTTACTGTCTGGTTCCTGGCACTAACATAGAATAGGACCACATAAGTCATGTTATACATGGATATCGTTATAGGGACTGAAAATACCAACATAACATATAATCACGTCTATATTCCTTGCGGGATAGACAGAGTCAACAGTCATCTAAACACTAAGGAAAATGCTAATAATTTCATTACTAAGCCATCCATACAGCTGCACGTGGTATTTAATTTTTTTTAAGACTGTTGGTTGTCTACCCCGCAATGGATATAGACGTGATTAATAATACGTATGTTTGACTTTGGTTTTAATATGTTATGTATGTATAGTTTAGTATAGGTAGATATGTTTGTATCCTAATAACAAGCAAGTTTCCGTGTCCCTCACTGTAAAAACATTAGAATTCACATGGATGGATTATTTTTTGTCAAATTTTTTTATGTAAACATAAATATAATAATGTGTATATCAGTCACGAGGGTCGCACCTGGTACACCAGTCATCGGGGTCGCCTCTGGATCGCCGCCACGGCCAAGCCTCCCGACCATGACGTCATCGCAGCTTTGGAGAACCAGTACAGGTTGTTGTATCCAGGTAAATGTACATTCAGAGCATACCAACAGGTTGAAAGAAAACAAATCATTGTTGACATCATTGCCTCGAAATTTGTGCGCGTTTTTTTCGTTACATTATTATTTTGTTTAATTATTAAAAACATTACATCAATTAAGTTACAAGTCTCATCTCTCTCTCTCTCTCACACACACATTTGGAGGTTAGATTAGATTATGATTTGGAAGTTTCGAGATAAGGAAACATTTTTTTACCGGAACCAGTTTGGAGATTTGGTTTCGAAAGTATGGATGAACTTAATGTTCCGCTGAAAAAGCGTCGGAAATACTTCATCCGTTCGCAAATACATATTGAATATTGATAATAACACAACGACTTGCCGCTTTTTTTATTTATCCTATATTGTTTGCCGGTTGACTGGAGGAGATCCCTTCATGGTATAGGTCCGCCATTGCAAGTGATTTATTTATTTTATAACTAGGTAGGTACATATGTATTATTATCTTGTAACTGTAAATTTCTGTGCAATAAATATATTACAAACAAATGTATTCCAATGAAACATACATACATATGGTCACGTCTATATCCCTTGCGGGGTAGTCAGAGCCAACAGTCTTGAAAAGGCTGAATGAAACATCATATCATTATTCATATCACCTAAATAGTGAGAATATTGTTTTTTATTTCGTCCTCGTCTTAACAAAACAAAACATACCTATATTATATTTATATATTATGTTTCACAGAAAAGCAACTGAATTTCCCTACATTTTACCCCACCGGCTGTCTGCTGGGGTGTGTCAGTGTCGACGATTGTTTGAGTCAAGAGGAATATCAGAAGAAGTAAGCATTTACAATTTATTTATACGTTCTACATGTGGCCTCTCAGCATTCAAGTCTGTTGGCTCTGTCTAAACCACAAGGCATATACAGACGTGATTATGTAATACATGTACACGATTTATCTAATTTTTACATATAAACACGTCTATATCCTTTGCAGGGAAGACAGAGCCAGCTATTTTGAAATACTGATAGGCCATATTCAGCAGTTCGGCTCAATGATAGAATTGAGACTAAAATAGTGACAGATTGCTAGTACATCGCCCAAATAACAAAAAGAATCCCAAGTTTGTAAACCTATCCCTTAGTCGCCATATACGACATCCATGGGAAAGAGATGGAGTGGTCCTATTTTTTTTTATATTGGTGCCGGGAACCACACGGCACAAAACTTCATAATGTAAGTATTGATTGTTCCTAGGTACCCGGGCGGTGAGAGCGACAGCCCCTACGTGTTCATATGCTCGAACCCCATCAGTTTGCGGCTGCGTTTTCCGATCAAAGGACAACATAAGATTTGTAAGTTAAATGTCATCTTTGTGATGGATCTTTATCAATACTTACTTATCATATCACTACATAGTATAAAACAAAGTCGCTATTTTAGTCTGTTTGTCTGTATGCTTAAATCTTTAAAATTACGCAACGGATTTTGATGCGGTTTTTTGTAACAGGTGATTCAAGAGGAAGGTTTTTATGTATAATTTTTTCCGAATTATGCACCCGTGCGAAGCCGGGGCGGGTCGCTAGTATATCTATATAGATAAACTAGCTGACCCGCGCAACTTCGTTTGCGTGTATCCCGCTACTTCGACAAATACAGTCAACGCACCAACACATATTGGATACTAATTTTCAATTCACAATAACTTCTCTTTCCCTTAACCGCGTTTAAAATATTAAAATGTTTTTTGGTTTCTGTGACTCTTCTTTGATCGCCCCCCCTATCAGTTTTTGGAAAAAATATTAATTTCAAAGTGCTAATGGGGAGCCGCTGCCGCCGACGCGCTATTTATAGGGACGCTGCCCCCGCCGCCGCGGCCGGCCCGTACCGTGCCGCAATACTAATATCGTGATATCTCCTAAACTATATGTCTAAATAACACACTGTAAACTGCAAAAATAATCTAAATTAAATGCTCGTGATGATGAACTTACTTATTTTGATAAGGATATATGTATTATTGGTTATATCACCAGTTAAACATCACCCAACGAATTAAACAATTTTTTAATACAGAAAAGTAGTTTTTGTGACTTAAATAAAAAAGCTTGATATATGTCATCGCGGACTTTTTTGTAGAACTAATAAAGACCAATGTTTTTGCTATACATTGTTCTTACTTGTATCCAACGGTATAAGCGGCGCACGCACAAATGCAATCTTCAATTAGATTTTTTTTCTGACTTCTTGGACATAAATCGCTATAACTCAGCTAATATAGTTTCAATGTATTTCAATTATATATAAAAACCTGTCGGAGAAAATACTCTTTCTATTAGTGAAAACCGCATCAAAATCCGTTGCGTAGTTTTAAAGTTTTATGCATACGAAGGGACTACAGACAAAATGGGCGACTTTGTTTTATACTATGTAGTGATGTCTATAATCAAAATATCTACATGCCAATTTTCAATTCTCTAAACCTCGCGGATTCAGCTGTGCGTTGTCAGTCAGTCAGTCACTCAGAAACGGAAGAGTTCTAAATATGTAGAAAGATCGTCGAGTTAATGTTGAGGATTCTCGAACGGTTTGTAAATGTTTATGTAAATTCGTTGCCAAATCCCTCGAACGATGTCTAACTTTGTGCATTATTTTCAGACACCTTGGATAAAACAATTCACCAAGCGGCCATCAAATGTATACAGAAAATGTCTAAAATTCCCATCGAAGAGGTAACCGCGGGATAAAAGATATAATTGTTATTTATATAGTTTATTAAAATTTATGAAAATACTAGACCTTTTATTCAGAAAATTATTTATTTACAAAATTATCAACTACAATATAAATAGTTAGTCTCTTCATAACACGGACACGCAAAGCTAAGCATCACACACACATTCACTCACACATAAAATATATAATGTTTAATAATGTGTACATTGTGAACACCAATATTCTTCCATCAGTTCATATCTGACAGAAAAATTATATTCATTAAAATCTAACACCCTCATACAAATATACAAAACATAGCGCATTGAGATACATTAGAGAAACTATTTTGTATAATTATATACTTCTGATTCATCACTTTCAATATTTGGTATGTAAATGCAAAAAAAAATACTAATTTGAAATTAAGAACACCGTAAAAGTGATGAATTCAGATCACAAGTGATTTGTGCAGTCAACAAGTACTTATTGAGCTTAAGGAGTACTTTGGCAATCGGAAATAATTTGGTTTTAAAATTAAAATAACTCAGGAAAATTACGATTCCTTCTTTTGGTTCAACTGTGGGAAGAATGCTTCGATGGGCAGAATAGGATCGTCTGTAGCTATCGTGAAGTAATTTGGTATCCGCCGGCTGTTCGAAGAAACTGTTTTGAACATGCCGGGAGTATTGTAATCCTTGCTCGCTGCTAACGTCAGATCAGACACTCGTTTGGAATGTTCAAATATGTGCTCCAAATGATGATCTTGGTGCTTTTTGTCAGCTATCTTCATTATTGCGCTCTCGGACCGCGTTCTTTCCGATGTATAATCGTTTTTGTGGTCGTAGTGCACTGTGGTTTCAGTGACAGGTACATCTTGTGTCTCTTCTCCGCTTGAATCTTTTATCTTTTTCCTAAGAGGCCGTTTGCTGTGGACAGTCGTAGGATTTGATTCAGTCTCTTCTGTCGGTTTAGTTCTGCGCTGGCTATTCCTAATACGCGAGGATATTTTTTGTGTAACTGCTTCAGTGGGTTCCGCCGTTTGTCTATTTCTCTGTGGTCTTATCGAGTGTATCTCTTTCTCAACTTGTTCATTATTTTCAGAGTAGTTACCTGACTTGTGACGCGGATCTTTGGGCATGAACTTTCTTCTCTCAGTAGTTACTTCAACGTCAGTATTGAAATAGCTTTCAGTGCCCGGTACCCTTCTCTGTGGGAATCTTAATTTTGTTGACGATTCCGTTTTCTCAGTTGTACTTGTCGTTGAGTTGAGCCGATTTCTATAATCCTTGACGCTGAATTTCGGTCGATTGAACTTATTCTTCAGTCTAGGTCTTTGTATTCTTCCCGGCGTTTCACCGCGATTACTCGTCACTTCGCTAGGTGCTTCGGTTCCTTTGGCAGAATCCGTAGTAGTTTCTAATTTAGCTTCAATTGGTTTTACATCTTTATGGAATGCAAAGGCAGTGGCCTGATCTGCTTCATTACGGGCTGTTGTCTCGCTTAAGTTTACAGCTATGTCACTAGTTGGCGTATCTTTCTCGTCCTGCTTGTGAGTGTAGTCAGGCGTTTCACTGGATTTATACTCATAAGATTGTGACAGCTTAGAGTACGTGGGACGATTAGCTATTTTCATTATTGGTGAATCATTGCTAGTTTCGGAGTCTCTATAAATCTGAGTTGTAGTTTCTAGTCTTTCTGTAGTTGTTGTCAACGGTCGGCGAACAAGTTTCTTTTTGACAAGTGTGGGATTCGTCGGTGAGATTGTTGGTAATGCGCTAGTGGTCAGGTCCGTCGTGATGCTTGGTGTCGTCAAATTAGGTTGACCTTTTAGTTTGAAAGGCCGGACGCGGGGTTTAAATGTATGAGATTCTTCAGGTTCCGTGGTTTGTAGTAACGGGGCCTCTGTTGTCGTCTGATAATATTTTCGGGTCGTGGAGCTTGTGTTGTTGATGTTCGCTAGCGGAGGCCGTCGTCTCCTGTTCTTATTCCTTTTCCGAATCTTATCCTTGTCTAATGGTTCTTGGGAACTAGGACGTCTGAAATGCTTATTAGGAGGCAGCGTAGGCAGAGCTTCAGTTGGATTTTCATTGTTTTTGTCGTGCGTGATATCGAAGTGAGTTGTGGTAACTTCAATCTTAGGAGCGTCGGTAGGTTTCTTCGTTCGTCTTGTATGATCTTCGTACGTTGCTGTCGACACCTTGTAGTAGTAGTCTTTCAGTTTGTGCTTACCGATGGGTTCGAAGTCATCGCCCAGAGGCCGCCTGCTTTGAGATTCAACGTGGCCGTCGTAAATCAAAGAGTTTTCATAGCCTTTGTCGGCTTCGGTCACGATGGCATATTCCTCGGGAAGTTCGGGCACGGTCGTCGTCGTCGGCTGGCCGAAGATGCTATCAATATAGTGTTTCGTCACCGACTGCTCTGTTGATTTCAGATTATCGTATGACTGGTAAGTCCACGCTGGGGGTGACGAGTGTGTGACGATATCGTCGCCTGAATCCGTAGTTTCTATGACTTCATAGGTCGGTCTGCTGCTTACGGAGTTTATGTCTTGCTTGGGTGGGTTGGTGAAGTGTTGAGGGACTTGGTTTACAACTTGGTTCCCTCCAGCGGCGAAGCTGTCGTGTATCTTTTGTTTCTTATTTTCATATGTATTGAAGTTCTGGTTTTGGACAGGCGCACTTTGTTGCGAGGGGAAAGCGAAGTCGTAATAGTTGCCAGCCAAAGTCGTGGCTTGAATTGGGTTATATGTGGTCACTGCCACCTTATTGTAGCCCGCTTGGAAGTGTTTGATGAATGGATCTTGCGGGCTTGGTTTGAATGAGCCTTTTGTCGGGGCATTAGGGTCTATTTTAGCTGGAGTTGCTGAGACTTTTGTCTGTTGAGTTGGTGTTTTGTAGTCGTTAAAGGCAAAGTTCAGTTGATTCAAAGTTGTTTGCAGTTTGGGTGTGGTGGAACTGAGTACACCAACAGTAGGTTTGTATGAAGGTGAGAAGCTGAACGAGTTGAAGATGGTCTGCTTGGTTGGTTGTGGAGGCAGATAGGTGGTCTTCGTGTTAGGGAATACTGGGTCTCTTGCTTTCACTGACTGGACTCCAAACGAGCCAAATGTTCCTGGAACGGAAGAATGATTTATGAATGATTTATGTTAATCTTCATCTTGATACAAAAATATTGTGTTAGCTTTGTAGAGTGTTTTAGTGTGTAACCTTGTTGCCAATATAAATAAATTTACCACTTTCCATCCATACACTCATAATGTTTCATATTGACTGATTTTAACTTTTTACTATCATACACAGAATTAATTATATGTACTATCATTGTTTACTATTTTAGTTTTTTACAGTAATGATTACAAGTAAGAAAAATCGTTTTATTTTAAATACACTTTAAATAATCGTATTCAAATACAAAAATGTTCTCACCTAAAATGCTCGGTGGAAAGGCGTCCTGGAATGCATAGTGGGAATAAGCTGGTGCCTTCGGGGTGACCACGAACGACTGCTGAGCTGTCTTCACTTGCTGGGTCAGCGACTGCGAAGCCGTGTCGCTGTCTGGCAACTTGTACACCTCGGGCTTAAAGATCTCCGTGCCATGCGATTGTTTACTGGGCTCCGTCGGCCTCGCGTAGCCCTCCACTGGCTTCCCAAACACATCCAGGGGCTTGCTCGTCTGATATTGCCCGAAATGTATCGGCTGTATATTTGTTAGTTGCTGCAACACAGTGTTGTGGTACGGCTGTTTGATTTTCGCCGGGTATTTAGAGAAAACCGGGCGAGCGGCGTATGGATTCTGCGGGTTTCGGATCAAGACGCTGTCTAATGGAAAGTTCTGGATGTATTTGTATGTGAACCCGTTGTTTGGTAAAGCGAAAGGGTTGTGGTAAGAGTTGATTGGTTGGTTGGCGGGGGGAGCGGGAGGGGCTGCCGATACGGTTCTAAGAGTTGTTGGTCTATAGCTCTGGGCTATTGATGTTAGTTTGGTTGCGTCTCTGGCCACTAGTGGACGGGACGATGAGGGATAAAAGTCTAATACTGGGACTGGTATTTTGTACGAGGGGTTTTGGTGAGCGCCCGCGAAGGTTCCGTAGAGGACGCCCCCCGAGCCGATGACAGGCCGCCAGCCGCTCTTTGATACTGGTATTGTCTGAAAACAAATCAAGTGAAAGTTTGTCGTGATTTTTATAGCATTGTGTTGCTGTCTCAGCAATCATAAAATGTAACGTTAAGTACTTAGTATCATTATTACACTGTTTCCTTTATCCATGTACAATTGCAATGCAGTCATCGCTTTGGAACCGATTTCAAAAATCATTTAATATTAGTACCTATGCTCCATTTGACACGGGACAGCGATAGTTTACCGCGCCATAAGAACGTCGACGGGCGTGCCATGCTAGCCCCTAGATAGATGGAGCATAGGTAGACTAATGTAAAATGATTTTTAAATTTATTCCGAAGCGATAACTGCATTGCAATTGTACTTGGATAAAGGAAACAGTTTAATAATGATACTAAGTACTTATTACAAATGTAAAATCCAACAAATAAAATTTCTCCTGCTATTTCGCTTATAATAGCGGACAGTTCAGATCACGGGTTCAAATTGCGCCCTCTTAGACTGATACGCTAAAATATTTTCGCGCCAAACAAAATTCTGCGCAGGTACGGTACGTAGGTGTAACTTATTAAAGTGGCAATGCTGTAATTACCGCTTGTGTGGGCATGGACCGCCTGTGAGGGTGATGCTTCCCGCTGCTGGTCGCCAGCAGCAGCGCCTGGAGCGTCAGCATCAACCACCGGCGCGAACCTGTCAACAAGGAAATTTTCTTTCTTTAATATGTTATTAATACCTTGGCTTTTAAGAGACTTTGCAATAAAGACAGATAAAACGTCATACAAGAATAGTTGAACGTGGCCTTTCAGTCTTTTCAAAACTGCTGGCTCTTGTCTAACTCGTAAGGGATAAAAACGTGATATAACGATACTACTTCCATATCAGGGACAAAGTGAAAACTATAGTACTTCATGCAACAGGTCACTGAAGTGGGGTTTTTTAAATCAACCTTAGGTTAATGTATTTGTATTGTAATTTTTAGACAGTCCAACGAAATCCAAGTCCACGGCAAGTGTAACCTTTAACTTTTCCTTTTAAAAATAAGGTTGAGTCACCACACGTGTGACACTTTCCCACAAGGTTGTAATTTTCCCGGACAATGGAGCCAAATCACAGGGTATTGCGGGCTTATTTTGAATTAATAGCACTTATTTTGGCCACAATACCGTTCATGTGTCACTTTCTATGTTTCACGTTATTGCCAGTTGTGTTTTTAGCGTTAGATAACCCTAAACACGTGGGAATTTTATAAAAAAAATTTGAAATACTAATATTGATTTTCGCAATCAAATAATAATTTCAAACTTTGGTCTTTTGTTAGTATTATGATCTGTAAGGTTTTCCAGAAGTCCATACTCATCTAATTGCGTATGTTCTGCAATTTTTTTATATCTGTGCATTTATAGAGTAAGGAACTTTTGTTTTTAAAATAGGTAGTGTGTTTTAAAAATAGTGGCAAAGATAGCTTGTTAGTCTGTGACATTAAAATTTACTTTATAGCCCACATACATCTGAAAAAGCGCGGCAAATTGCAACTTGACTAATCTTCTAAAGTACAACTAACTTAATGTCAGTAAATGTTATGACTTGAGAAAAAAATATGGTCACTCGAGAGAAAGTACAAGAGATTATTGTTGTTAAAGTAATTTATCGTTATTAGGCGATCATTGATAATGGTCCCTAATTTGGGTACCAATGTGGGTCAATCCAAAACCTTTTGACTGTCTCCAAGAACGCTACCGACTAAGTATTTAAAGAAATATGAAAGATGCCGAATTATAACAAAACCTCGTTTTATCTTGTTGTTCCGATGGAAAGTCTAGGGGATCTAGGGGTCTGTCTAATGAGACAAAGGTTCGTGAATAGCCCCCAAAGGGACCTTATCCATTTTGGAACACGGTAACATATTCAGGTACCTGACTGTTGCAAGCCTATCGCCTATAAGAAGATTACATACATATATATAATCACGTCTATATCCCTTGCGGGGTAGACAGAGCCAGCAGTTTTGAAACACTGGCAGGCCACGTTCAGCTGTTAGTTTAATGATAGAATTAAGATTCAAATAGTAACAGGTTGCTATACCATCGCCTATAAGAAGGATCCCAAGTTTATAAGCTTATCCCTTAATCGCCTTTTACGACACCCATGGGAGAGAGATGGAGTGGTTCTATTCTTTTTTATTTTATATTGGTGCCGGGAACAACACGGCACAACACATAGTAATAAAATCGTTAACGATTTTCTTAAGTAACATTTACAACTGCCTCAAAGGCATAAAACAAGCGACTAAGGAACTACCTAGTAACGTAGGAAACGTTTAGTCTAACTCGCTGTGTCATTTCACATAATGAGCGAGACAGAGCCGTAATTACAAGGGAAGTGAACTTTCCAGGCGGGACTGTGACGATGGAGGGATAGTATTTATTGCACTTACTATACTTTTATGTATTTCCACTGTTCTTACGGTAAGTGAAAACATAATCGAAAAACTATAAATGTAACCATAATATAATGGATTAGGCTAGAAATGTTGCCGAGGTAAGACGAGAGATGCTTCATATAAAACCTGATTTACCCAACCCACGAAAGTCCAGGGCTTGAAACACTATTATGGAGGGTGAAAATGGGAATAATCAAAAATGAGGGATTAAAAATTACATATTTTCATGAAGAAAAAACGGTGTAAAAAGACAATTTGAAACTATCTTATAGGCCTCTACTTATTGGAATTATATCCCAATTCAAGCCCCTCAAAAATCCGGGGTGTGTAGACTCGAGATATCCAACTGTAGACACAATAAATAATAATAATTTGATCCACGGCATGGACACAAAATAATGAGAGGACGGAATTGACACTTTTTTAAATGTTCAGATTCACAATCTTATCATCCACAGATGTTGGCTCGGCCCTTGTGGTTGTGGCCCTGGGACCAGTCACAGATAAACAAGTAGACAATTTGATCCTAACCTTAACCTAACCCTAATAAGACAGATTTTATATAAACTTGTTATTCCAGTTAACTTTCCGTAATCTACCTAATTTGTGTGTTTGGCCACCATATGAAAATCACGTACCGTACGCACATAGAAAGTGATCGCTCACAATTTATTTGTAGCCTTTCTACCAGTTTTCCGAGACAATTTGAATTTCAAAGTGGACACGTAAGTAATTCCCGTTATGATTTATATTACAATTGTTTTTATTGGCCGTTTGTTGGGTAATGCTTGTGTTATGACTTTGAGACCTTATATGTATTCATTACTAGTACTACAATACTGTAGCGGGAGCGATGATTCGGCTCGACCGCCACCAAAGGGAAGATCTTCTGCCAGGCTAGGTGTTATGCCTGGGGAACCGCGGCTACGACTATGTTGTGTCGGAGGTTGTATATATAGCTCCAATCCGTTAAATCTTTGATTGCGCGATTTAGGTATATTTTATTTTTGTGACTTGTGGCGTATAGATTTCGCCACAATACTATAAGTTTACATGTTTATTGCTAGATATATCTTTACGCCTTCCTCTTATTTGCACAAACATTTTCTTCAACCTTCTGGATTTAATCCCGGTTAAATCTTCACCTTTCTGGAGAGGAGGTCGGGGTGCACAATGGACCATGATTTTGGATAGAATAAGTCAGATCTTCACATGAAACGACTCCCGTCCGTCCTCCGCAAAGTTTGCAGGGAACCTAACCCGATCGGATCTTGTTTCAAATCAAATCAAATATTTTATTGAAAACTGGAACAACTGATACAGATTCATAATGGTCCTGCTAAACTATAGGCAATATAGAAATGATTCCTTTTAAAAAATCGTTTAGCCACCCGAAAGAGGTCGCTGGCAATAGCTTGTCTCAAACAAAATCATTTTATTTATAAAGCATACCTTTAAATGTGCCGTGTGGTTCCCGGCACCAGGATAAAAAAAGAATAGGACCACCCCATCTCTTTCCCATGGATATCGTAAAAGGCGACTAAGGGATAGGCTTACAAACTTGGGATTCTTTTTTTAGGCGATGGGCTGGCAACCTGTCGCTATTTGAATCTCAATTCTATCATTAAGCCAAATAGCTGAGCGTGGCCTATAAGTCTTTTCGAGACCGTTGGCTCTGTCTGCCCCACAAGGGATATAGACGTGACTAATGTATGTATGTATGCATGCCTATAAATAGCCATATTCATAGCATATAATTACTGCGATATTTTTCGACGTGGTCTAAATATTTTAACTACAATTACGTAACGTTGCGTCACTTTAATATGACATTATATGGACAGTGAAAGTCCTCCGCCTGGCGTAATTAAGTTTATGTGAAACATACACCAAATAATCAAAATTTCAGGATTCTTGTGGTTCCCGGCACTAAAGAATTGGACCACTTCATATATTTCCTATGTATGTCGTAAAAGGCAACTAAGGAATAAGATTATAAACTTATTTTTCTTTTAAGCGATTGATTAGCAACCTGTCACTATTTGAACCCCAATTGAAAAGACATACAGCTGAACTTCTTTTAGTCTTTTCAAGTCCATTGGCTCAGTCCACTCCGCAAGGAATATAGACGTGATAATATGTATGTGTATGTAAGTAAGATTGTAGGACAAAACTTTTTGGCATTATCGTAGAACAGTATAAAACGTTTAATAAAATATAAAGGAGGTGGTGAAATAATCTCAATTTTTAGAAAACACTGTGGTGACATCTCTACGCCATAAGTCACAACAACAAATTTAAGCTAAACTAACTACATTATGTTAAAAATAGCCTTACAACATAAGACAATAAAGAAATTAATAAAATTATGCGAAAATATTTTAATAAATATATATGTGTGTAATATAAATGTGTATATTGCGATGCCCAAAATTTTTATAAGCTATTTATTTATACTTTAAGCACGTAAAATGTACAGCAGGTGGACTTAATGCTAAAAGGCTACTTTTATTTATTTTTGTATAGATTTACGAGTACTATGTTGTTAATTATTATCAGTGGGTCTACTGTCAAATCAACACGAAAAACCATAACTCATGTCTAATAAAATTTAATTAATTCATAATAAATGTCACCTTTGTGTTATAAATTGTATACTAATGAATTTTATTGAATAAAATTTTTATAAATTATGCATGATTAAATTATTGCAAAGAAAGTCTTTATTCTTTCCTGTTTTGCTTAAATTACAAGAATCCTTTCTTAGTGGCTCAACATAGCCTACATACATAGGTACACACATACCATCTCGTCTACATCCCTTGCGGAATAGACAGTGTCAACAGTTTTGAAAAGTTCAGTTCAGCTGTATTATATATATGTAATATAAGCTGTATTATTTGTGTGTTGTAAAAGTGTCTGCAAATTGTTCCCGGCACTAATAAAAAAATAGAATAGGACCACTCCATCTCTTTCCCATAGTTATCGTGAAAGGCGACTAAGGGATATAGACTATAGATAAGGCTTATAAACTTGGGATTCTTTTTTAGGCGATGGGCTAGCAACCTGTCTCTATTTGAATCTCAATTCTATCATCAAGCCAAACAGCTGAAGAAGGCCTTTCAGTCTTTTCAAGACTGTTGGCTCCGTCTTTCCCGCAAGGGACGTGACTATATGTACTATGTATATTGAATATAATACCGTGGAAATGTACAAAACATCCACCGATTCGTCCAAGAGTGTGTAGCGTACGTAACATTCGTGCGTCGTGCTGGCGTGTTCACACAGCGTAGAACGTTTCACTCCAGCTATTCGCCTCGAGAAAACACCACATTTTTATACTTCATCTCGCTTCAGAGAACACATAATTCTAAGACTTTGTCGTCGGATTACACACCACAATCGACTTTGCGCACATGAAAAGAAAAGTGAATTTTCTTTAAACGTTTCCCCGCTTGAACTGAAAGCAAAGCGGACTAATATTGTCTTGACATGTTAATTTATATTTTCATGTCTTACCTATCTCCATTTCAATGTCAATTTATATTTTTTTTTTAATAAAAGTGAATAATTATTTAAATTATTTTTATAAATAGAGAATATTCTATCCGTATTCAGAATGATATTTACCAATTTTTAAACGAAGCAATGAAAAATAATCTAAAAATACAAATATCATTTGTTTACGAATACTTAAACATGCAAACGCTAAGTAGTTTAACGTAAGAGTCTCTAGAAAATATCGACATTTCCGTTTTTTTATTGATATTTTTGTGAAATTTATAAAAAAAATTACAATTGTTCCACTAATTGTGTTTAATATATCTGTTGTTACAGCTAAGTTTTGTGCATGACTATACCGACATTGCTAAAATGATAATGAGTGCTGTCGAACTGTGAACATAATTGTTGGAATCATTCGGCTATTGATCTTTTTAATCGTATTTTTTTCGTGTTTACATGCGGCATGTATCGGCATGTAGCGTGCTACGCAAATTAAAGTGTGTGATTAATGTAAGAGCCATTATCGACAATCGAAGCACGATCCTTTTAACTTTCCAGCTATTGCATGTGATTAAATACGAGGGTTGTAACTAGGAGATTGAATTTGGGCCTTAATGGTTTTAAAAACATCAAGTTAGTTTCAAAATTTCCATGGTTAGAAGGAAATTGTCGGGTACATTAGAGAAGGATCACTCTCATAGACATGGACTTTGTTATTGTATTATAAGAATCAGCACTTTAAAGGAACAACAACCCATCGCCTCAGTTAGTTTCCCCTGTTCAAAAGATCACTGACATTAACAAGTCGCTACGTATCGTTACACCACCCTGACTTATACGAGTACACTCCTGGTTTTGGATATAGATAGACCTCTGCATCCTCATACGAGAGAAAATAACCGGGATAAATAGAAGGAGCTTAAATTACGCCGAAGAAATCAGCTATTAGTTCTAATTTGAACTCAAATGATTTTAAATCATACAAGTTAAAAACATAACATGTAAGAAGTGTCAAAATTTTATTGTTAAGAAGAAGTTCATCACGCTAACAACATTTAAATTGTGTTCTTGTTTATTTTCTTGTTTAGCTAGTTTGTTGAGTAGATATGATCATTATATCGCACTATCAAGGCAAGAATTCATTTTTAGTGTCACTTCATAACTTGGTTAAATATAATTACGGTTTAAATTAATTTTTGTTTGTTTAATGAAGACATGAATGGCTCTACGAGCACGGAAAAGCGTAGTTACTCGCCCATTTAATTTTATCTTATCATGTTAAAAAGAGAAACTATATAATGTGTAATATTTAAAATTTAAATAATAATCTTCTTTGAAAATCTTGTAATAAGTTTAATTTATAACTCGTGTATTTTGATGAATTTAGAAAATTGTATTTAACTATATTGTCACAAATATTTCCCAATTTATGAATAAAGCTGTTGCTGAATGATGAAACAAAACGAAAAATTTCCAATCGTGAATGGCATTAAAAAAAAAACAAAAAAAATTTAAAAATTATGGCGCGTATTCCATATCACATATCATAAAAGGCATTAATTGTTAAGTACAAACTTAATGAAATCAGATATAGATAGCGAATTGATTAAATGCTCCTTCTGATGATAACTTTTTATTATTTTTGTGCATTTTTTTCTGTTTTAATTGTTTTTAGTTGGTGCGTAAGATGAACTTATTTTGTAGAACTTTTTGAAAAGAACACTTTATGTAAAGTTCTGTAATAAGAAATAAAACGGCAATTCTTTCCAAGCATGTAATGATAGACACTGTTTAAGGTTGTAAAAAGAAATCGAGTATCCCTATGCTATCTAGGTACTGCAAACAATTTCACTTTCAATTATGCATTGTAACAGTGAGTCGTATTTGTTTGGCAAATGTTTAGAAATCCAAGCCACAGATTATAATAGGAACTTGTCGATGGCAATTCTTCGCCAATCAGTTCCGGTAGTCTATGGTTTCTGCACTTTATTACACGGTCACTTACAACTGGAGGGTTTATTTTTAAATTGGCGACTCGTAACAAGGAAAAAGCAAACATAACAAGTTATTTTTGTATTAAAATATATACAGATTTGTTAACCAAGTTTAGATAAATAGATAAAACTCTTTATTGCACCATAAGAGTAAAACATACAAAATAAAACAAAAACAGACAAAGATGATACAGGAATGATTTGTCCACTCCGCCTTTACTTGTGCGATAAGTTTTTGAAAACAGTTGTCGATAGGATGATGGCAATTAAATGTTTAATAAGTTATGATTTTAAACCTCAATTTCAGACTTGGCCGAAATTTTAAAAGAAAAAAAAGGATTGAACCTCCACGAACAAATTGCTTTTTTAGTCTAAAAAAAAATATATATATCGCAATATACGAAGTGTTCTTCTAAACAGCAATAAAGAAAATTAACCTACTACCATGAGAAATTACCATGTAGGATACTTACATGTCGCAACCCAGAAGTTACGCAAACATCTCCTGCCCAGGGTTGCACAATGCCACATTTTCCCACAACAAAACACTGCAATTACCACGTTTCTTCCCACCAGAGCATCCACTAGAGTAAGTAGCTGATTTTTTATAGTTCTAATGAAAGTGCGCGATAATGAATGATCAATCTCATTGGCTGTCTTCGAACGCCGTGGGAATCGCGGGTCGTTGACTGTCTGTTGTTATTTGGAATGACACGATTAGGTATTTTATGACTGAACTGTTATTGCCCCTTTTTTGTTAGCTCTACAAACGCGGAAAATGAAGCTAGTCTTGCCGTATTGTTAAGAAAATCAAAGATTAAGAGAAGCCTGTAGGCTTGTTAAAAAAACATTTAAGTAAATAAATATTTATTACAGTTTTTAGTATATAATCAGGTCTATATCCCCTGCGGGGTAGACAGAGCCAACAGTCTTAAAAAAGACTGATAGGCCACGTTCAGCTGTTTGGCTTTATGATAGGATTGAGATTCAAATAGTGACAGGTTGCTAGCCTGTCGCCTTAAAGAAGAATCCCAAGTTTATAAGCCTATCCCTTAGTTGCCTTTTACGACATCCACGGGGAAAGAGATGGAATGATCCTATTCCTTTTTCTATTGGTGCTTCAAAATTAAACATTTTTATAACTATGAACTTTGTATTGTTAAGATAAGTAATTACTATTTATGTCTGTACTTTACGCGGGACGAAAAAACTCGTGAAGTCAACATTCAGCTGGATGGCTTAGTGTTGGAATTGAGAATCGAATAGTTAAAAGCTTCATGTGGAAATAAATCACATATTAACAAAAAAACACTTCACCTGCGCGAGCGCATCACAAGTAGGGCGTGAAGCTCCAGTCATGGTGAGTAAGTTTACCGAGCCACGGAAAGTAAACTATACGCAGATTTAAAAAAAAAACGACCCTGATTTTGCATTATTTTGTTCCATTTCTTTTTTTTAACCCACATTCATAAGTTCTTCTATGAAAGCATGTGCATGAATTTTACCTAAATGTTACCTAAAATAGGTGGTAAACAGGTATCCATAACCAAATTGAACTAGAATCTTTCCAATTCTGAAGATTAGATTAAACAGTTTTCTTTATTTTAATTTTTCTTGTTACCTAAACTTCTTCGCAAATTTGAATCTCCATGTTGAAGAAGACAAATTAATACAAACCGCCCCAATCAGTTGATCAATCATTCATTGTGCGTGAACTTATTGCGATGCCGACCATGACCTTCGGTGACATCATCACTTTCCCCCCACCTGACCGGCATGACGATGATGCCGGAACATCACTTTCCAAGGTGATATCGACATTTGATACGCCGAGGTTGATTTAAGATTAATTTCTTTTGCGTATAGATCAGTATAAATTAAAAATATAATGAAGTTTTTGCGAAAAAAGATTAAATTAAAAAAAGTAGAAAAATGCAGATTGATTCATGAATTTTGTGATTAACGGGTGTACAATTGTCACATATGTCTGCTTCAAAGTTATTTTTGTTGTGGTTAAATATACGGCAAATCATTCATTGAATATTATTAGTTGGTAAGTATCATTGAAATATTCATAAGATAAAGTAGTTGCAGATATTAAGGATATTAAACAATATGCCCCTAATACTGATATAATAGACGTAAAAAAACTGAAGGGATATCTTTTGGCTATAAAGCAAAAAAAAAAAATATTTAATCATTTATGTATTATACTTACGAGTAATCAGTCTGTATACAAGTGTAAGGAATATCTCTCTCGAATTTAACAACAATAGGAAGATGACTAAGTAGTAAACTATAATTTTGAATGAATATACCGTAATAAGTGAAATTCATATCTGTCGACAATAAAGAAACCCGCTTTATTGACAAGGATGATAGCAAATATTTAAGCAAAAGGATTTAGGATCCATGTTTAATGTGTTTTCACAATAACTAGCTTTTCCCCGTGGCGTCGACCGCATAAACATATAAGTATAAATTTGATTCATATACACTATTCTGCTACAAGTATAAAAACAATTTGGTATATAATAGTAAATAAAATTTACCTGTCGTAGGCCTACTGGAAGACCCTTGTACTAAATTGCTCTTGAGTTTAAGTTATATTCCTATTTTTTTAACTTAATGTACACAAATAGGTATATAACAAAAATTAAATAACACAATTAACACAAACAAACTTAATTAAATTAAAACAAACAACAAATTAAACAAATCACAATTAGATAAAAATAAAAACAAAAGCGAAAAGTAATCAATTTTTTAAAAGAAAAAATAGATAATTTATCCGCTTTTTTGTATATGAGAAGAGAATCGTTTTGACTTAGTTATTACTAAGATATTTGGGGCGAATCACACATATAGAGCCGCTATTACTAATTCCTCGTGCCGACAAATAACACAGTTGTTATTCAGTTAGCTATATTGTAAATGCAATAATTAAATACTTGAATATAATGAGAACCTTCCCGTTATTAGCTTGAAAGTTAATAACAAGTGACCCGCCATGAAAATTGTCCTCACTTTTCCGTGGAATTATCTCTTTTTCCATTTAACTATCCTTTGAAAGTATTAATTAGACAAATAACTATTAAGTATAAGTCATGCGGTTTCCAGCAGAGAATATTACTATATTTTATAACAAATACTTATGTAGGTAAGAAATGATTATAAGAGCGCCGGAGGCTAAAATGCGCAAGTAATGCGTGCGTGGGCACAGTTTCAAATCCTTCCTTGCCCATGTTCCAATGATTCTTTCCTGGGTTACGTATATAAGTTTGGGTGCTAACCGATGCTCTTACGGTGAGGAAAAACATCGTGAGGAAAACTTCACATTCAGCAACTGAATGTGTAAGTATTATCCAATATAAGTAAGGTTCCCCTGCAAAGGTTGCGGAGATGGGAGTCGCTTCGTGTTACTACCGGACTCGTTTAATCCAGGATCATGTTTGTAGAGGTGCACAGCGGTTTTCTCTCCAGAAGGGTGAGGATATAACCGGGACTAACGCCAAGAACCAGGTCAAAGAAAAACGAAGTGAAATTGAGGAACCTGGCTCAGAGACCAGAGACAGAGGAACCTTTTCGCAATTAGCTAAACAGGCCGTAAAAAATTAAACAACAGTTTTTCGTCACTTCGGAATACTTCCTTACCACACTGTTTAGTGAAACCCCGGGCTCGCATGTGAACGTAATCCTGATAAAATCTGGTTTTTACACGATGGTATTACTCTTACTCAGTACTCTTACGTCCGGCTCAGGAGATACCTGGGCCACCTCCCACACATTAATCAAGGCGAAGTGGCACAGCTATCTCCTACATAACTCAAACATAATATCTCTAACTCATAACAATGTAATGTATTACAAAATGGGTCGGTAACATTACACGGGTCTTCCTGAATGATGAAACAAAACCAATTTTAGCCCTCGGAGAAAGTTGATTAGTGGCCGCCGAAGGAGCCGAGCCATTTACAGGGTGATTTAAATCTAAAGCGTGCAGATGGCCTGATAGTGCTACTACCGTGAAATGAGCTACTGTTGGCTGTATTAATCAAAATAAAAATAATATTATGTCACGAAATCGTGGTTACGATTGCTTGTACAAAAGACATCAACGAGCCTTCGCTAGAAATATTAATTTGTATCTACAATTTTTTTTATATTACTTTGTTATATTACAATTGCAATTATCTCCTACTAGGTACAGTGAACAAGACATAACTGAAGTAAATATATTAATATATCTAATGGTATATAATAATAAAAAAAAATTATAAAGTGAAAATGTTTAGTTTGGGTTTTCATAGGATTTTCTTAATATCTAAATTTTTTCTGGATATTTTTTCTGTTTCAAACAATAACTAAAATTAAAATTTGCCGAGAGTAAAATAATATCTTCGAACCTGACTCACCCAATCCAAGCTCCATGATCAAAGGTATACCCCGGGCTCCTTTTCAGAGTGGTGCGGATGCAACCGGGACTAAAGTCAGGAGTAAGAAGAAGATCTTCTAACCATGTGGTTCTCTGTTCACTCCATCTCTTTCCCATAGATGTCGTAACAGGCGACTAAGGGATAGGCTTACGAACTTGGGATTCTTTTCTAGGCGATGGGCTAGCGACCTGTCACTATTTGAATCTCAATTCTATCATTAAGCCGAATAGCTAAACGTGGCCATTCAGTCTTTTGAAGACTGTTGGCTCTGTCTACCCCGCAAAGGATATTGACGTGACCATATTTATGTATGTATCTTCTAACCACAACAGAACATTAAGCTGAATCAATTTTTCCTGTCAAGAACATGGACTACATAAACTGCATAAAATTGCTACCATTTTACCAACTTTCCTTTTATGGGTACGCTCGTAATATTCCACTTGTAATATAACATGTAACCCATTTTGATTCATTATTGGTTCACTGGATAATACATACATAAACGCACGTATACCTATTTCTGTAAAACTAGTTCAACTGGCAAGCATCTACTTTTCTTTTTGCTTCTAAGATTTCGATGTAGTCTTATGGAACGGACTAGGCATTTGTAATTTTCCTTTTTCAATTCAAGTTTCTTGAGTGACGTTTTTGTGGTTACTGTTTATTTATATTTTATGCGTGTAAAATGTACAACAGGTGGTCTTGATGTCGTAAAGCATTTAGTCATTAAGGCATTAAGTCAAATACTGTTGTGGTATTTTTTAAATACAATTAGGTACCTTCTCATTTATTTATTAAAGGTATACAGAACAGGTTACAGTCCATTATTTTAATTTATTTTGTATTTAGAAAGAAAAATAATCTAATTTTTATTACTGAGCCAATGGGTTGATGTTACAAAGTATTTTAAAGATATCTTAGCTTGCACAATTGTAATTGTTACTAACAAGAGATGCAGTGCTCCACAGAGCGAAGAGATCGCATCTAATTTGTGGGGTTAGGAACAATAAAAGTGAAACTGGGTAATCGATCACGCTTACTTTCCATTTTTCTTTTTTTCTCACCAAGGGTTCTCGATAAGAAGAATTCTTCAAAATTTTAATCAAACCATCAGTCATAAATCTATATTAAATTTATTCACTGTACTTTTTTCAAGAAAACTTCAAAGCGCCAGGCAAACAAAAAAATACAAAATACATACAAACATATAATCACATCTTTATCCCTTGCGGTGTAGATAGAGCCAACAGTCTTGAAAAGACTGAAAGGCTACGTTCAGCTTTACGCCCTAATGGTGGAATTGAGATTCAAATGGCGACAGATTGCTAGCCCATTGCCTTAATGAAGAATCCTAAGTTTATTAGCCTATCCTTTATTCGCCTTTAACGGCAATCATGGAAAAGAGGGGGTGTGGTCCTATTCCCGGGAATCAACGGCACAAAAAAAACAAGAAACAAAATGAAGTTAGAGTTTTTGCGTCATGCGACATAGCGTCCGCCAATCCAGGAACTGATTGATTGATGGTGACATAAACACAGACCTCTTTAATTCAGCATCACAGCTTATTATGCAGTAAATACCTAATATATATGTTACGTAAAATTTTTATTACAAGAATATAGAATTCCTATAGGAAATAAGATTTTCCGTCTTAAATTACTTAAATATCAAATTTCAAATAACAACACGCAACGTTTTGGGCTGTGCATTGATATTTCAATCAATCAGTAAGACAGTGTCCTCTTTTTTTTACATAAAAAAATCCATTACACACATGAGCAGATTTTAAAAAAGCAATCGCAACGGTAAATATAGATTTTAATTGATAGATCTAGACCGGTCCTAGGCTATCGAGATGAATGGGTGCACCGCTCCAATGCACCACTAACTGGGTAGGTACTAACGGTGCATCGGTTTTCTGCAGTGCGTCCTGGTTGCATATAATAAAATATACCAGTTTTTGAGGGACTTAAAAAAGTAAATTTTTAGGATTACACAATTTATCGTTGTTCGTTCTATGCAAAAATTAAGCAAATATATATTCATATGCTGTTTTATTTCCATAATAAAATATGTGTTTAATATAAATAGGTTTCTCGATTCATCTGCATTTTATAAATATTTACTACATAACTTTTATTATAGCTCTGTCATTTAATTTAGTTAGAAATATATTTATTAGTCCGATAAAATAAAAAATTTGATTGATCTGGCGATAAATTGGTTTCGCAATATAAGAAGAAAATATCTTATAAAAAAAAAGTATTTTTAGATATTTTCATTATGCCCTCAATATAGTTACGAAATTACAAACAAAATAAGTATGTTAGTATAGCTGTTATGAAATGAAAACTTTTTTAATTACATCTTCATTGGAGGAAAAACATAGTGAATCATACACTTAAGAAATTACCCTAATACAGTTATCAAAGTATACACCACATCGAACTTCTAACATAAATATTGTCCTCTATAGCCTTAAGATAATAAAATCACCTCTTAATTAATTTTAATGATAAAAATATCTCATCAGAAGATCATCACTCACCTTTCATCGTAACACCCATAACAGTCCGCTAAAAGTTTATCACAAATTAAAGCAAAGCACACATCACGGACACAGCACTTCACTTTGACGCAGCGCGCTAACAGCAGTGGAAAGTGCGACTGCGCGGGCGCACAGCTCGGTGTCTCGCGTGGTGGGACGAGGACCCCCGAGACAGGGAGGAATTCTAGCCCGTAACCAAAATTGAAAGATGCTTTCACGCGTATGTTATTGCGTTTTGTGATGTCATAAGAATTTGTTGTTATTTTATTTACTTGGGTATTATGTTGTTGTTGATAGGTTATAGGACCGCTGACATTATATCTCTTTCGCGATGTAACGTTTCAGAAGAAGCCTTTTCAAGTCACGGAAGTAAACGTCGCTTAAATTTGAAAAAAGTGGCTTAGAAATAGGTATAAATAACTTTTACCATTGGGTAGGTAGGTATCACAAATAATCTCTCTAATAGATGATGGTCATAGATAAAAATGTCTGAATGTGCAATTGGTAAAACGTAGGGATTAGGGATCTCTGGAGCCAGAGATGCACCTGTGATCACTATCCTTCATTGATTAGTTCAGGCTTTTATACGATCTGACTCTCGAATTTTTTGTAGTAGAACACATTGTCATCCAGTTGCCTGAATGTGCAAATTTCCTCATGATATTTTCCCATCCGTAAGAGCATCGGTTACCACTAAAACTAATGTGTAAAACACAGAAGAGAGTCATTGGTACATGGCCGCGATAGGATTTCAACTTGATTTCTGCCTACCAATGCATTACGATTTTTTAGACCACCTTAACCGTTCAACTACCGGCGGTCTAAAAGCGAAATATATATTTTCCCACTGTTGCAATATAACGTGGCACTAAGCCACATTCATTCATATTAACATAGTCTCGTTAGGGAAATTGTTTCTCTAACATGATATTTGTTCTACAGATCAGCACGCATCGTATAATTTTAACATTCTTTAATAAGTCCGTCAGCGTTGCGTGAAGTTATAAACCTATCCTGTTATGAATTACCCAGTAAGATCAAGCGTATAATGATCACATAACTGAGAAAAGGCAATTTCTATGTTACACAAGTTTGGAATTATTTCGTGATAAAAATATTACATACATACACATACATATGATAGACAGAGCCAACAGTCTCGAAAATACAGGAAAACCATTTTAAAAAAATGTATTCAATAATATACAGGTTTCTGTGGTTTCATATCTCTCTATTAACATTGATGGGTTAATACTTTTTTAATTTCTATTTCTTATACGACTCACAATGGTAAATTAAAAAATCTTTTCAGGGTCTATAATATAATACGTTTTAAAAATAACGTTTAAGTTTTAAGAATGTATGTAAAAAAAAACTAGAGAATGTTATTTTTCAAATTTACACATTCAAATTGCAAACTTCTAAACCTCGGTATTTTCCAGTCATGCCCATCAAAATGCCCTTCGGCAGGAATATCAACGCCGTTACAATACATAGCGCGTGCATCGATAAATAAATTAATATCTATTGTTACTTTCATCCTATTTTCCATTCCGCACACGCGAGGAACATACCTATGGGGCTCGCGATTAATTTCTCTGGTCCTTTGGAAAGCGACGAAAGTGGTTCCGGAATATTTTGGGCAATCGATAAAATAGAAAGTCAATTAACACTTCTTAGTAATGTATTGCGAAAGAGGGGTGTAAATGAAAATGTTATAATAGCCATTATATAGTTGTACTACGTTTGTGTAAAGTTCCCCTTGTCCTTTTCTTTTCCGTTCAATACAAATTCAAAATTTTATTTCGGTTCAATGGTCTAACTATGAAGGGTAACAAACAAACAGATATAGGTTCCGAGCTTTCGCGTTTATAATAAAAGACGGGGCAAGATTTGGGATGGAAATTCTACTAAGTATATATAATATAGATAATTAGCAGAAATTGAGTACAAATAAATTTACATACATACATTTATTGTAACAAAGTGAAACGATGGAATCAGAATTGCCTCATTTAATTTTCATTATGATTTAAATTATAATGACCAGAAGAAGGGCTCTTTTAATTAAAAAGTAAACATACTTGTAGATGACGAAAGAGAAACGTAAATTAACATGAATTAATAACTGACGTAGCTATGTTTTGTTAAAGAACTTAATTATATCTTATGCAGTTTTCTTCCAAAATCTCATTGATAATAACTATTACTTTTTGCTTCACGTCTTTCATGTCCCCTTCTATTAGGACGCTTTTCTTTATCAATAGCATAGTTTTCACCACCAAGCTCTGCTTACTCATATACCTCCTCGTATTTTCTTGACTTTTTTTTATGGTTATCTTCAGTAGAGTCAACCAGTTTTGCATAAATGTTAGGAACTCCTCAAAAATGTTCTGCGTCAGTTGAAATTGTATCAATATGTGTGTCCAACCCTGCGATGTGAGCGTAGCTACGAGTTGTGGGTCGTTTTTGAATACGATCGCGTGTTTGAATAGTGAGCTAAGGGTTTTCCATCCAGCTGACGACTGTGTGTCAGATTTCTGAGGATACAAATATTAACCGATTGGGTATTATTTTGTTTAGAAAAGCAAAAATATTTTTATTTAAACTTTTTCTCTTGGGTTGATAAGAAAAATCCCCGGGTTCCCAATCCCGTAGGAATTTCCAGGATAAAATAAGCCTTTTTAACCTCGGATAATTTACTGAATTAATTAAAAAAGAATCATGAAAATCTTTCCAGCAATTTGAACGAAATAGTGCCACAGACATTAAGTCAAGTTAACAGATATACCGACAAACCTTTGCATTAATAATATTAAGTATCTATCAATTCCAAAACAATACATACGTGGCAACACAAAATCATCTGTATTCTAAACATAAGCGCTCTCATCGCGTTACATTGCTGCGGCACGGAGGTCTGAAACTCCATGTTGTAAGTCAGAACCATCGGTGTATTAGCCCCAGAATTTAGGACCATATACACCAATTGCAGAAGCGACGCCCCTCGTTCGTTGGAACTGTCTCTTCTGAGAGCCTTTATTATCAAGTGCGTTTGAATCTGAAGGACTGATTTCGGCTAAAAATAAACATCGTAGATTTATAAATGAAAACACGAAAACATTATAACCATTTTATACCTATTTAAAGGGGCCATTGATACGAGTAATAGTCATTCCCAAGTGTATAACCAAATTATAAAAAGTATTTAATTATAAATCACTCCTTAAAGTAATAATAGTAATTAGTTTTAATAAAAATATACTTTTAGATGAAGTCTGACAAAATCCAGAGGTTTTAAAAAATAATAATAGCATGTAAAATTCATACCTGATAGTTATTCTTAGCATAGTAATGGACGACGTAAGAGAGCAGTTGAAGAGCTGCACATGACACTTTGTCGTCAGGACTGTTGGACGCTGCTAGAACGCTAGGCAGGTACCCCGGGCGATTGATGTAGGTTAAGAGAACTGAAATATATCAAATAATTAGTTGTTTTTAGCATAGTAAAGGACGATGTAAGAGAGCAGTTGAAGAGCTGCACATGAAACATTGTCTAGGCAGGCACCCCAGGCGATTGATGTAGGTTAAGCGAAGTAAAATATATGAAATAATTAGTTATTCTTAAAAAATATTGGACGATGGAAAAGCAGCGCATGACAATTTGTCGCCTGGACTGTAGGATTCTGCTAGAACGCTGGGCAAGAGAGACCTGTTTCAGGAGAAAGAAAGTTGGTTCTCAGTCATCCATTTCTATTGATAGACGACGTAAGATAGCAGCGCATAACACAGCGCATGACATTTTGTCGTCTGGACTGAAAGAATAGTGTTGTATTGTTTAAAATCACAAGTAAAGAATCTACGACGCTCAAAAAAAAATTGTCGTCAAACAACTTTAAGGCCACCTTCAGAACCGAAGGATCTAAAATCTCTTACCTCTGTTGTCATTTTGGTTGTAAGACAGCCCCAACAAATACAGACTGAGCTTCAAGCACACGTATTCATACTGATTTCTCGTGTCCATGGATTGTTCTGGAGAGTTCTTGGAGAATATGATCGTAATGAGAACCGAGATCTTCAAGCATATAGTTTGGTCCAGTTTGGGCGGGACCAGATTAGTCGCTAGGTCTAGCAAGTAATAGATGTTCATCTCTGAAAAATTTAGACCCTCATGATGTAACAGTTACCTGCGGAAACTTGACTAACGGAGATATTAGTCGTGGGTCATGATTTTTTGCACGCGACTGTACCTCAACTCATGTAGAGATATATTTTGATGATTGGGAATTCTGATTAGCGATGATAATGATTAATGAATTCAGAAGCTTTACATTTACTGTTACAGAATTAATATAAAGAATGCTTAAGAACTCTTCTGTCTAACATCTTAATAATTAGGTAGTCATATTTTTTACAGTTTAATCTTCCGACTTATTGCTATAATGGTAGTGTAATTTTGACAAAAATTGTAACATAAAGTATAATGTCGACGACACCTAATAAAACGCTCTCTGTAGCTGTCATCTTCATATCACAATGGCGTTTCTCATCGTTCCGACCTAAATATTATAAGACAAAGGTGCTCGAATGCGCTGCGATGAAATTACTTAATGTACAACAAAATACTTCCGGTAACATTGACCGGAAAATGTCGGGAGGCAGAAACTTTAAACAATATAGTGTCGTGTGGTTCCTGGCAGTGAAGTGTGGTTCCCGGCTGTAAAGAATGGAGCCGCTCCATCTCTTTTGCATAGTTGTCGTAAAAGGTGACTAAGGGATAGGCTAATAAAATTGGGATTCTTCTTGTAGGCGATTGGGTAGCAACCTATCAATATTTGAATTTCAATTCCATTATAAAGTCAGACATTTCAACGAGGCCTTTCGGTCTTTTCAAGATTGTCGGTACTGTCTACATATGTCTGATATAGGAAACGTGATAATATGTTTATATGCATGGTACAATATCAATCATCTATTCGAAACCGTCGGTGGATTAGTGGTAAGGTATACTTACTTACTTGCAATTCGTAAGCAAAGTAGGGTTGAAGAAATAGCTACGAGTCGATTTTTTACTGCAGATGTATGCTAATTACATTTGTTGGGGTATGTACTGTACGTAGAACATACATCGCTAGAAAAATCTACCGAATTGGATTGAATGGAATTTAAAAAAGGGTGCAAATAAGAATAAAACTTAAAGAGCTAAAATTTCTAGATTAAAATCTTACCCAACACAGAATCCTGATAGATGATCGCCTTAGACAATATTTCTGGTAACATCGACCACACAGAACAAGCGAACTCTTGTCTGCATTCATCAGTACTGTCTTCCAAACACACGTATAGAGCCTGAACACAATTCACTAATATTGTTTTATCTTTACATTGAATTAGCACGTTGAGAAGTAGTTCCCATACTATGGGTTCAGTTGATAAGTCTGTTGGTAGACAGTCTCCGATTTTCAACCATTGGGATAGCTAAAAATTTATTAATAGATACAATTTATTGATTTCGATACATTGATCCAGAGATTGTAAAATACAATCAACTTATCGCTCGATATGTATGTTAAGCAAAATTTGCCAAAGTTAAAGGTCTGTCTGCCTTTGCCTCTTTAAAAAAGTAATTAATAAAAAACCAGAAAGTGCACATTCAGGGTCTATCATACGGTTATTTAACCTGTTATCCATCGCCTTGCATTGGCAAGACAGGATATTACCACTTCAAACGGGATATGCAATTTATCTTGTTGGAAAAATGTACGTGTGCAATGCGCCAGTGATAATCGATTGTCCTTGGGCTACAAGTTCCTGGTATCGATCCTCAGTTTTGAGAGGATGATAATGATTGGCAAAACTAGCATCTGCATATACCACCGTCATTTTAATTCAACTTTTGTTTTATGTACTAGCGACCCACCCCGCACGTGTTGCATTTATACATATAAACCTTCTTCTTGAATGAATTTATGTATTAAAAAATTGAATCAAAGTCCGTTGTGTAGTTTTAAAGATGTAAGCTTACATACAGACATAGAGACAGATGCGGGAAGCGACTTTGCTTAAGAGAAACGTAGCGTAGGTACAACATTACTCGTTTGAGCGCTTGCTACTTGTCTTGATTTGTTTATCAATAAGGCAATAGATTTCTTTCTTTCTTCCCATCTTTGCGTGTGGGAACAAGCGGGTATGTTCCCGGTTGAAACCCCGGCCTTTCAGGACCTAGGGATCGCTTGTCGACATTTCTCATTCCGATTCTCTGCTGGAGAGATCTGTAGAATTAAGACCATACCTTTGGAAGTATGGACCCATCAATGAACATACCGTAACTGGTCATCAAGCAAAAAAACTCCATGATTTAAATTGTGTTATGATGGATTAAAGGTTTCTATTAAATAATTATCTTACCACTTGCAATCTCACGTAGCTCGGGATCCTCTGAGACGAGAAAGCCCACAGCAGTATAGCTGGGTTATGGGTGTAATATACTGAAGGGTCTGGGTAAAGCATGTCCAGTACACGACGCGTCGCTTTCTCTAAATACACCCCTTGATCAAGAGAGCTTACCGGCCCATTGGAAATCGTTGACATCTATAAGGCGATATTAACATGAAATGAAATTTATTAACTAATTAATAAATTAATATTGTGCCGTGTGGTTCCCGGCACCAATACAAAAAAAATGGGACCACTCCATCATTTTCCCATGGATGTCGTAAAAGGCGACTAAGGGATAGGCTTACATACTTGGGATTCTTTTTTAAGCGATGGGCTAGCAACCTGTCACTATTTGAATCTCAATTCTATCTTAAAGCCAAATAGTTGAACTTGGCCTATCAGTCTTTACAAGATTGTTGGTTCTGTCTACCCCTCAAGGGATATAGACGTGATTATATGTATGTATGTATGTAATTAATATTGTCATATAACAATTATGGTGCGCTGTCACCTACTGTAAGTTACCCTCTGTTATGGGT
Organism: Amyelois transitella; assembly: GCF_032362555.1. NCBI lineage: Eukaryota > Metazoa > Arthropoda > Insecta > Lepidoptera > Pyralidae > Amyelois > Amyelois transitella. The sequence continues at coordinate 2,574,447 of NC_083522.1, read as the reverse complement.
AACAGGCCCCTGCCACATAGACCGGTCGCATTAGTGTATTAGTGTAAGCCATAAATATTTCAATCTATGTTAAACTTATGTAATTATATGAAATGTATAAGAAAAAAAAATTGTTTATATTAAAAAAGATTTAGTAGGTAGGAAAATAGAGCATAAACGTATCGGTATAACCATAAGGCGCATCTTCCACTAAATCCCGGTCACATATTTCTCACCTCTGTGGAAAGGAGACCAAGGTGCGCCTTTTGTTCATGATTCTTGATTGGGTAGGTATGTATGTCTAAATAAATATGGTTAAAAAGGTCTCAAGTCATTGACACGTCTATATTAAAAAAGGCAAAAGCAATTGACAAAGCAAATACATGTAATCAAAGTTTTTATAAGTAAAGTAGCTCACTTAAGGCTAACTTTAAGTTCGCCGTTCTCAATTCGAAAGGTTAAGAAATCTGAATGATATGGCATAAAGTGCCGTGTGGTTCCCGTCACCAATATAAAGTACCGTGTGGTTCCAGGCACCAATATAAAAAAGAATAGGAACACTCTATCTCATTTCCCGTGGATGTCGTAAGAGGCGACTAAGGGATAGGCTTTTAAACTTGGGATTCTTATTTTAGACGATGGGCTAGCAACCTGTCACTATTTGAATCTCAATTCTATCATAAAGCCAAACAGCGTAACGTGGCCTGTCAGTCTCTTCAGGACTGCTGGCCCTGTCTACCCCGCAAGGGACATAGACGTGACTATATGTATTTATGATATGACAATTTATGCGAAAATCTGAAATTTAAAATATTCAGGTGAGGTATATAATTATAGTAAACAGTTACAGCGAATACAAGCCATAGTGCTTTAATGATATAAGCGGGGGGCGTGAAAGAGGCCGGTGTACGCAATACAAGCTCCACTAAGTATGGCAGGAGAGGACCAGTGGCTTCTTCCGGACTGAAAAACAAAAACAAATTTCAAATATACTTAATTACCTACATATTAATTTGTTCATTTACTTGGCTATTACGATGCCAGTTGGCAAAAATATATAAAGATCGCAACACCCCTCGTTTTGTCGGAGTTAAAAGTAACTATATACATACATACATACATAAAATCACGCCTCTCTCCCGGAGGGGTTACTAAGTAACTATATGTATACTTAATTACTTATATGAGTTCTTTTTTATCATAGGCCATTTTCTTTAAATATTTATTTGTTTTAATAATTTATAAAATACGCATCGAGAGAGAGAGATATGTAGGATATCACTACATTGAGTAAAATACAATACATACATACATATAATCACGTCTATATCCCTTGCGGGGTAGACAGAGCCTACAGTCTTGTAAAGACTGATAGGCCACGTTCAAAATACAATACTGTTATATTAAAAAAACTTTTTTTACATTGATTTTCGTCACTAAATATACAATACTGTTATCTTTATTCGCCTAATAAATAAATAAGTAATTAATTAAAGTATGTACTCTAAGCTTAGTACTTACTTCTCTGAAGACTGGCAGTAAAAATAAATGTAAATAAGCAGGCTATAGGGCTGCGACTTCTGCAGTTGAGAACCAATGGCTTGGGGCTGCTCTACACCGTTCTGTAGTTCTGCCAAACCAGACTGTGTAAAAATTTATCAGATCCTTTGTAACTATTGATTAATGTTTAGATTATTTTTAGTAACTATTGATAAATTATATAAAAAAACATCATTTTCTTTGTAAACTGTACATTGCACATAAAAATCTGAAGATATCTATGAGGCCTGAAAAACTTACATGTATAACCCTATCGTAGCTCCCACAAGGGTCCATGTTGTCAATATTAAGATATTTTTGAGATAGCAGCTTCAACATTTCGCCTAAAATTAGAGTGCTAACTTTGCGAACAGTCATATCCCGTCTGAAACAAATTACCTACTCAAATCAATACCATACATTGCCTACATTCAACACATCTACTTAAAAAGTATTTTTCTAATCGCAATACACCCTTACATACTTTTTTCTCTATACCTACACTCACACATACAAGTTTCCTCACAACACACTAACAAAACACACTTGCACACGATATAATAAACATCAAATCTTTTTCTTTCTTTTATTGTAATAATTTGATTAGGAGCTAAGATTAGGTTAGTGTCTAAAAAGCGGTTCTTTTTGTACACAACAGCTTCTTCGGTGAAAGAAGAAGTGAAAAGCTTGTGATTTTTCATGTAGGCGATGGACTAGTCATCATTAAGCTATATAGGTGAACTTGACCTTCCAACTGTGAACCCCGTAAGGGATATATGTATACACTAGCGACCCGCCCCGGCTTCGCACGGGTGCAAAATTATAAATGTTATTATACATAAAAACCTTCCTCTTGAATCACTCTATCTGTTACAAAAAACCGCATCAAAATCCGTTGCGTAATTTTAAAGATTTAAGCATACAGACAAACAGACTAAAAAAGCGACTTTGTTTTATACTATGTAGTGATAAGTAAGCATGTAAAAAGCTTTTGTATACGTAAATGTACTTGTACCTTAGAACCTGAACTCGTGGCAACATGGTCAAGTAGCCCTTAGCGTACATCATGTCACAGAAGTCAGTCAATTGTTCCCCTCTGGTGTTCTCATAGAAATATGTCAGAAGGAACTTTAGGAACACGGCGTATTCTACCGTGGAAATTTGGTCTTGGTTTTCCTAAAAGTTTTTAACTACTATATATCATTTGAATCATCTGTCTACATCAAAGAATTATTTATTTTATCTCAGCTAACAGCACACTTTTTTTCAAATTTGTTTTTTGTTTTTATTTTTTACATAAGGTTTAGTTTTACTATGTACCTATGTAAGGTAACTAACTACCTTTTCTATATTTAATTTAAATAATTTTAGAACTAATATTATTTTTTCAACAGTTTATTGTTGCATATTTTCAAAAAGGTCTTGAATAACCTTCAATAATCAAATTTTAAGGTCTGCTAAGTAATAAATTCAATTTCAATAACAAAGAAAAGGCTCTTCTATACTCAATATTTTATAGTATCACTTATACTCGTATACCTTTGTAAAACCAACAAGCTCAGAAATAAGGCTTCGTATACGGTCCTTCATTCGTAGAGCGCATTGCTCCAATAAAGTTGCTTCTTGGTCATCAGCTAAGATGCTCTGTATGAAATCACCTTTATTTTCCACGCGAAGATACTTTGTCAGTCTACAGATTTTAGAAGTTCATAAAGTATAAAAATTATGTAGGTACCTTTGTTATCTTTATGAAAATGGTGTTAATACTCGATTGAAAAATCTTGTTAAGGCGACTAAGGGATAGGCTTACTAACTTGGGATTATTTTTTAGGCGATGGGCTAGCAACCTATCACTATTTGAATCTCAATTCTATCATTAAGCCAAATAGCTGAACGTGGACATTCAGTCTTTTCAAGACTGTTGGCTCTGTCTACCCCGCAAGGGATATAGACGTGACCATATGTATGTATGAAAAATCTTGGTATTGCTCTTCTTTTCATATGTGTTTAAGTGGAAACTGATGACTGGCAGATATATCAACGTATAGCCCAAACCGGTGAGTCTGGAGTTTTAAAATTGTTGACTCTGTCTACCCCGCAAGAGATAAAGCCGTGATAAGTGTAATTACGGATGTTAATTTTGTGAAAATTCAATTGGAAAATATTGTTTTTGAACACCAGGACATATTTTGGATCATTGCCCTACCCTATACTTAGTGCGAAGGAAACTTTAAATTTATTGATTGTTTTTTCTTACCTAAAAACATCCATGCCCAGCTGACAAGTCACTACGTAAATCATTCCAAACCCTTCACTGCCCACTAACATGGCATGATTCAGCGCTTCCATCAGCAAAGCAAGCCATTTATCCAAGACTTCGACCAAGGAACTAGCCATACCAGATCGAATGGCAAGGTTATCTGGTTGGTGGGAAACCAGAGCATGTAGCACTAAAGCGCTTGATAGAATGCAGTTAGGGTTGGTGTTGATGCGTGCCGCGAGGCCGTTAAGGCTGGCTAAGAGTTGCTCAGCGCAGTAAGCGCTTTGGTGGGATAGAGCTGGCGTTGTTTTGTGGGCGATAATCCTGTAGACGAAATGGGTTTGATTCCTGATATGCTTCAAATCGTATCTCACCTAGAAACTTCTGCATCATTTGACTGGCATTTGTCACTGTTGTCTCAATGACCGGCTCCGCCCATTTCTATGAGTTACAGTCACAACGTGGATAATTCCCGTCTTAGATAAAGCAAAAAAACAGAACAGTTTTCCATGGTACAAAATACCTACCTAAATTAAAAAAAATGAAGACTTATCCTAATAAACGCCATAAAAAGGAACTACGTTCGTATTTCAAAAATTAAGAAAAAACGTCACATGCTCTATTTTCGCTCACCCATTGAGTAAATCGCACAAGAAATGAAGACAAGCGTCTACGGCTGTGTTGGAGTTGCTGTCGGCGTAGTGAGCTAATGCTCTGAGCACGGCCGTGCTGGCGTGGCTCGCGTGCTCCTCCGCGAAGAAGCGCCGCTCGCGGTACAACAGACGGAAACATGATAGGATTGTTCTGGAAATAATTTCTAACATTGTGACGTCGTATTTGCAATGAAATGTGTTCTATGTTGTTAAGCTTTATTTGATTACCGCTGAGCATGCATCCTTAAAAATTATATTCTCATAACGCTTTTCATCACTAACAAAGTACTTTGTGAGAAGGCTTATTATTGGACTGATGATTACCTTAATGATAAAAACATCTGGCTCGAGCTTGGCACAGGAACCTCGTAATTAATTGTAGTTTAATTTGAACTTAAATCAAAATTTCAGTACACTCTGTACATAAATCTTTTTAAAATTGGCAATCCATAAAATATATATATATATTTTTCTTTTTTCAATATTAAATCTCATAAATATATAAATCTCCCGTGAACAATGTATTCTCCCGTCCACATTCTATTCTAAGTATAATTTAATATTGTGAAGTTGACGTTGTTGAAGAAAATGCTGCAGTGCAGTTTGTTACCGCTTCTTCTGCACTGACGCCTTGGAAGCGGCAGTAAACTTAGTTTTTAAGTAATATATTTGACGTCAACCAAGTTGTTAAACCATACGACAATTATTAAGCGATATAATAATATCCTATAATAATGAATAAAAAATTTTGAATTTTGAATTTTGAATTTTTTTAACTTGGTAACAGTCGAATCTCATCACGCCACTGGGCATGTCTTGTCGAACTATATAGATATTACCTTTAAAAAATGTTCTCTGCTTAAAGTAAAATTTTAACTATGGTAAATCTAACTTGAATAAGACCCAATTTAAGTTAGCCTAAGTACTTACTCATAACATAACATAATGTATCTAAGGAAGAAAACACATAGGTATTAGATTTTGGTACCTACCTAAAGAGCGAGAAATCTAAGTTGGCTGTAGCTTCGCATAGAAAGACTGTGATATCATTGTCTAGCAGGTATTCTACCATACAGACTCTGTTAGTAGAATTTCGACTAATAACTTCAATTAAGTAGCCACATGCTTTATTCTGAGCGACTGTGTCCCGCGAAGTCAATAATCGTTTTATATCCGACAGCGCATTTTGTCGCCCACTCGGATTATATGTTTTGCTAAATGTTGAATTCACTAAGCTATACATGACGAGGAAAAAATAACGTACTGATACCATACAATAAACTCAAATGTGTTCAGTCAAGTCAAAACGGTTATGTATATATTGAAGAATGGAAATTCATTTTAAAATTCGCGGTTTGCGATTTTGAAAACAGAAGCCAGATATGTTTAAAGAACGTCATCACTTCCGAGTACCTAAATTGTGTTTTAAATTTGTGGTAATGGTCTGAAAAAAAATAATTAATATGCGTTTTAAGTTTATGCCATTTAAATAAAGGTACATAAATTGTTATATCAACCTTAAGTATATTAAAGCAACGACACAGATTTTTAAATACATTACTTGAAGAGCAACGAGCAAAACTTAAATATATCTGTGCCTGTGTCTTCTTTTGCTTTGCCTGTGTTCTTTGAGATTATTCATGACAACGCCATTTATCATCTTTGACAGTGACAACAGATGAACGAAATGTCATCTTATGTCATTCTCATCTGGTTGGTTGCTGCTTACACGAATTTCACGATCAATTTAGATTATTCTTCTTGGTTGTTTACTTTTTAGGTATTTAAAATCATCTACAGTTTGTACTAACTTTACTTAAATAGACAAACAATGGTAAGCGCAACAATTTCAGCAAACATATTACTACAATCCAATAAACTACGCACCATCCATAAATATTACCTTCTATTTTACATGTATTATCCAAACGTTTTCTTTTACAGTCAGTGATAGAATTTTTAAAAGATCTCCCGTCGTACGACGAACATAACTTCACCCTTTTCAATACGGATCATGGCATCAGAAATTGTTCCAAAAGACCGTCTATATATCTGCCTACTAAGGACATACCTTCCGAACAAAGTTGAGTAAACGCTTTCAAATATTTTTCCATAACCATATGTAATCCATACGTAAAAAGAAAAAAGTTTGCATTGCT